>NW_026947486.1:17407500-18855000 GCF_034190915.1 Cavia porcellus
TGCTTCTTTCATTCACAGAGTACATTAAAAGCTTTTATAGTTTTTTAAATGACTGGCGATGCAACTATAAATTTAATCAGTGTATTCAGACAAGACGTATACATTGATAAATGAATTTAAATGTTTTGAGAAGTATAGCAAACAGTAAGTTAAATAATACTTATATATTTTGGTGAATGCAATTTAATGGAATTTCCATGAATTAACTGCTAAATGAATTTATAATATTAGTGTGGTAAGTTTTTTTCAGTGCATATACAGAAACGTGTGGTCCTTTACCCCTTGGTATCAGTTAAACATTGTTGTTTCATGACCATTTTCCAAATGATTTGGGGGAGTTTAACGGGGCTTAAGCAGAGTGAAGGCCAAAATCCCCTGGGAAAGGCGGTGGCTGTTACTGCCCACAGAATAGTCTGAACCTGAACCCGGGTCCACACAGGTCATTCCCATATTTCCAAGGCTACTGGAGGAACAAAGAGGAACTTTAGAGCAGTTGAGTGGGAATACGTGATCAGTTTTAGGCTCTGTCCATAAGAGTAAATGTAGCCTAGAATTTTACCCATGGTCTTAGCATGTCTGGAAGGCCTATCATGTGTACCATAATTCTTGGTGAGAGAGCCAGAGTTAAAGGAAAGCCACAACTACAATGGAAGTAGGGTTATTCAAAATTGAAATATGCAGTATTTATAGGAAAGAGTGAGGTTATTTTGTGTTACTATTAAGTGGTCTTCAAAGTTGCTGGTTTGTTTAATATTCTTGCTTTATTTGGGTGAAATTTTGCCTAATAATATGCTATTTTGTCTTCTACATTGGCCAGAAAGTTTTGTATTGCTGATTTTACATTTACTTTATATACCAGTTCCTTAGTGAATTAAGGTTACTCCAGGGATTCACATGGATAATTAAAAGGAGTAATCACTTTTGTTGGTGATATAAATAAAACCTTTCTTCTAGTTTTTCATATGTCTATGGAGTTGATGTTTATCTTTCAGGTATAAATTTTATCTTTTTAAGTATCAAGTGTATCAGTTTTTAATGTTATTGTTTCTGGATTTTGAAATTTAAAAGCCTCACCCCTGAGGCCATCAAATAATTTCTCCATGTTCTATTCTGTCACTTATAAGATTTCCACTACAATTTCGATTTATTTGGAATTTGTGTGGGTGGTTGGCATAAATCAATAGATCAAAAGTTATTATTTTTCCATATCATTACCAAGTTTTTCAAAACTATTCATTGAATATCTATTTTTTCGCACTGCTGTAAGAAGTTATGTATATCATATATCAAATTGTTGCTTACGGTTTGGTCTGCTGTATTTTCTCTTCTGCTCCATTAATTTATCATAATATCTGTGCATTAATGTCACAGTATTTTAAATTTTGAGGTCCTATAAAATGGTTTTTTGATTGGCAGAGATGGCCTTCCTTACTTTTACCCTCTTTATTGAATTTTCCCCATTACTTTATTTTATTTTTCTATAGGAGTTTTAGAGTGGCTTTGTCTTATTCCTACCCATATCACCAAAAATAATGTAAGTGAAATCTCCTTCAATTTCTGTTGCTATCATATTAATTTATGAATAAACTTGAAGGGAATTTATGTCTTTTACAAATTGAGCCTTCATGCCCAACAATGAATAACTTTTCCAGTTGTTTCTTTTGTATACTTCAAAAATGTCTTAAATTATTCATCTTCTAAGTTTTTGAAAATTGTCAGCATATTCCTATCTTTTTCAATGCTATTTTTGCTACTGTAAATGTAGTCCATTCCTTCATTATCATCTCTAGCTAATTACTATTTAAACAAAACTTTTTAATGTTAAAATCCTATAAGCTTGCTTCATTCGGAAATTTCAGAGATTTTGTAGAAACTTGTCTGTGATAGGGCTAACCCAATTAACAAATGCCTTGATAATGATATTTCACTTTAATATAGTATACCATGCTGAAACAGTTTTCCTGGCAATTTGGAGGTCTATAATTAAAGCCTTACAAGTCTTGTGCCCTTTGATTTACATATGTTTAGGAGCTAGAAAATGCCAAGATTAGCTGGCTATGAGTAAAAGGGCTTGTAGTAACTTACATTTCTTCTTTTTCTGCTTGTTTGCATGTTTGTGATTTTTAGCTTTCAAACCTGTTACTTTTATAACATAAAAGTTATTTTGGATACACTTTCATCTTCATAAATCATTGAAAATATGCATACATACATAACTACATGTCACCAAAACCTGACTCCCTCCACAGCCTGTGTGTGCTGCTAAAAGTGGGTATTAACAGTTCTACTGTGTGAGCAGGTCTTGAGTTTTAATTTCAGCTCTGTTACCTATCACCTTTGTGACCTTGGACAAGTCAGTTAACTTTCTGGACTTCAATATCTCACCTACCACCAGGAAATTGTCTTGAAGTTATTGAAAATATAAACAGCACAGTATCTAGCACATAGCACAAATTTCAGTGGAAGAGCTGTTACTATAGCTGTTACTATACTATCAGCATAATCAGGGCAACATAGGTAGGTAAAATTTTGAAGTCTGAGTACCTTTTCTCTTCCTTTTCTTCTCACGTGGCGATGTTCTTGCCTCCTCCTCAATAACTTGCAATTATATATATATATATATATATATATATATATATATATACACACACACACACAATCTACTTTTCTTCAATTTAAAAACTCTTCCTGCCATAAAAATGATTTATATGTCTTGATTAGCTGATTGCAAACAGCATTCTTAAATATTTTGTCTGTTAAGTAGAATTAAAATACTGTTGATCATTAAAGGAATTTCAGGCTACAGTAATTTTTTCCCTCCTTTCAACTTAGACCAACATATCATATTTTTCAGAACATGTTACATAATAATAATTGGTGTTGAGTCACCTGTGTATTGTTTATGACTCATTCTATTTTAATTCAACTTATAGGTCTTACCTAATACTTTTAAATACATCTTCATATATTCTGTTTTGCATCTCCCAAGAGCAATAAAGTTTTCTGAGCATATTTTGTGTTTCAAATGTATTTTGTTAGTAAATACTATATAAAGGTCTACTTATATTTAAAATGCAAAATAGAACAAAAGAAATGATTTAGTGACACAGTATTTTTTTATTTTTAAGAGACAGAGTCTTGCTACATTTCTCATGCTGGTCTAGAACTCCTGGGCTCATATATACCTCCTGATTCATATATTCTTATTTTTAATGTCTCTAATTCTTGTGCTTTTGGGCCTTTGTTATCCAAATGTGTTATTGAGCTTAAACAAATCTATCATATAGAATTCCTAAATAGGAAGAATAGTACTCAATAAAAAAGGTAACGTAAGTGATAAGTCAGCAATAGTTCAGAATTGGCTGCAGAGGCCAAATATCAAGATCTCAAGACCAGAAAAATACAAAATTAATAACACAAAAATGTGTTTCTCCCTCTGGAAGACCAAGAAGAAAGAGAGAAACCTATTGTACTGGATGAAGTCAGTTCAAAGATCTGGAGTCCACTCAGTGTGATGATCATGATCTCCAAGGAAACAGGCTGACAGGGTCAATGTGGGGCAGATCTGTGTGTGTGTGTGTGGGTGTGTGTGTGTGTGAAAGCTAGGCCAGTAGTGTTTAAGGAAAAGTCTGAGCTACAGGCAACTTAGTACACAAGGAATATGCAGACATGCTCAGTCAGGAGCACTTTTCTTTCTTGGTTATTTCCTTCTGTCTGATCTGCTTAAACTAATCTTCTGTCCTCTTAAATGTATATTTTAATTTACATATTCTGTCTTTGCTGCTTTTCTCATTGCTGGGACAAAATATCTGACACCCACAAGTTAAAGGAAAAGTTTATTTTGGCCCTGTTTGTAGCAGTTTCAGTGTATAGTTCACTTGCTCCAAAGTAGGGTAGCAAGGCAAAGTGGCATCGCAGAGGAGAAACAGCCCATGGTAGAATACTCAAGAGGCAGTGACACAATGAACCTGCCTTCTCTCTGTCCCTTTATATTCCTTACAGTCTACAAGCCTATTGATTGGTCCCACTCAGGGATGGGTCTTCCATTTTTCACACTTAGAACTATGCTAAACCAATTTAGGTATCACACACCTTTAATCTCAGTATCACAATCCTAACCATGCATCACACACACATGCCTCCCAAAAGCCTCACTCTGAGCACATGAGGTTTTAGAGGGCCATCTAGAAAGAAGCAATAGCATATCCCTTAATTAAAGCTGATTTTAAAACAATTGCCTGAGATATGTTTCCTAAAGTGTCAATGTGTATTGTTTTGTTTAAAGATGGAAAGCACAAAGTGAATCTAAAACAGTTATCAAGAAAAGAAAAAAATAAACATTTACTATTTTGATTTTAATTTTCCCCTAGAAATTATATGAAATTTCTGACATTTTATGTATATAAAATTTAGTCGTTTAGAATAAAGAGGATTTAGGATGAGTTTTACATGTGTTGGCACGCTGTCAGCTAGTTGAATTTTCAGATAGTTTGGTCATAAAGACACTCCCCTGACCACATATTGAGAATAAAGCCTCCCATCCCCTCCCACTTCCACTCACAGATTGAGTTTTAGTTTTCAAATAATTGCATATGCTGCATACTTTTTTTTTCCCTCAAACATGTCTAAGAAAGCCGAGATGTGCCTTTGATGTAATTTCATATCTGAATAACCAGTAAGCTAGTGCTACCTAGGAATTTCATCTCTTTTATATTTTATTTTAAAGGTTGGGCTTGTAGCTCAGTGGCTGAGCACTTGTCTAGCATATGTAAGGCCCTGGATTCCATCCCTAGTACCTCAAAATTATTTTATTCTAAGAAGAACTGAACATATTTTTCATAAAGTAGCTTTTGATTACAGCTGTGCAAAGTTTGAAAGATTCATTTTTGCAACTATATAATGTTTTTAGTTTCTGCTGCTCAAAGGAAAAATTTTTCTGAAGAACCAAAATAATTACGGCTCTAAGAACTATCATTTTTATATATTTTGTGCAGTGGTTGAAATGCTCAGTATAAAATTTTAGATTAATCTGAAGCCTAGAAAGAAATATACCAAAATATTAAAACAATCTTTGTGTTAGAATAGTAGATATTTTCCTTTTCAAAGTGTTTATAAATGTGTTTGTATTTAATAATGGAAGCAAGAAATGCAAATGTTATGTTAAGCAAAAATTTCACACAATGGACTTCAAGAAACGTATTTCTTCAGCACTCAAAAGATCCAGAAATTTTCCATGAAGGAGGTAAGGACTGTAGATGTGTGCATTGATATCAGACTCAGCAAAGTTGTCTGGACCAGAGGAAAAAGGAGCATCCCAAACAGTATCCATGTGTAGTTGTTCAGAAAAATATAATGCAGATGCAGATTGAACAAACAACCTCTATGTTTTGGTTAATTATGTATCTGTTACCACTTTGGATAATTTTACAGTTTGAATAAGAACTAATTACTATCAAATGAAGTTATAAACACACACACAGACACACACACAAGTGAAGGTACCCAATGCCTAAGAAGATCCTATCTGCCCGTTCATCTTTACATGGAAAGGGAATGGCTTTCATGAGACCAGCATATACCACCTTTTCTAGTTTAAAGAAGAGAAATGGAGAATGAGGGAAAATCCATAACAAACAAAAGCATCTTCCCTAAGGACAAATAATGACTTCCTGGGGGCCTGTTAAATATCTGTGGCACAAATGAGGAGACAGCCTATCAAATTTTCAGAGATGGGGCTGGGTTTGTAGCTAGGTGGTAGAATGCTTACATAGTATGCACAAAGATCTGTGCTTCATCCCCAGCACCACACATGCACACATACAGACAAATCTCAAAGATGGTCCATGAGCTTCAGTTTCCTCATCTAAAAACTAGTGATAGTAAGACCACATATATCATAGAATTACAAAGATGATTACACTAGGGAAGCTGTGGTAAATGCTCACAAGACAGCCTGGCACATAGTAGGCTTCACATCTATTTGCTATTATTATTCTGTCAGGAGCTTTAATTTAATTATAGTCTGTGCCTTTTAAGGGCAGAGCTGGCAATGTTTGCAGAGGACAAGAGAATCATTCAGCAATAAGGCAGGAAAAGAGCACAGTTTTAAGACAACACACTATACAATTACTTCATTACTTTGTTCCAAATTAAGAAAGCTTCCAGCTTTCTGATGTTTAGAAAATTCACAGTCTTCCTGGTAGTTAATGGGACAGAAAATGCAGAGAAGAAAGAGAGGCAGAGACCTGAAATAAATTTTGAAGACCTAGATTCATAGCAAACTTGTTTGCATGTAAGCTTTGTTCAAATAAAGTCTCCAATTTTACTCAGATTTCTTTTTCATTCAATTTACTTATCATTTGTAATTTTAAAAAAACAGCATTCATTTGATCACTTTTCATACCCTATTTAACAGAACTCATCCTAAGTATCACTGTTCAGATGCTAAGATGGTTCCATAGGACACTCACTATTTCTCCTTTTGTGACTGTGGAACTGCCAGTAGAAGCTATTAATAATGAATATCTTTACATCTCATTGAGCTGTAAATTGTAAATGCCTCTCCAAACTCCTGCTCTCCCTACACTTATCTCCTCTAAACACTTTGTCTAAAAGATCCAACTAGTTAATGAGCTCTGTGTTCCTTTTAATCCTTAAGAGAACTACACAGACCCTGTGAACCTTATTAGCACAACCATCCTTGCTAAAAAAAATAAAGCAACCTAATTTTGACCCATGATCCACAGCTAAGTATGTCTAAATTGCTTAGCATTATGTCAATTAGTATATACTCAGTATAATTAAGGCTTACTATCGTTCACTCTTATTTTTCCTTTCTTCTTTCCTTTCTTTATCCCTTCCTTCCTTCCTTCCTTCCTTCCTTCCTTCCTTCCTTCCTTCCTTCCTTCAAGAAATGGCTGTTATGGGAATAGATAAGAGCAGCATTTTTGTAAGTAAATGTTTTATTCTAGAATAATTTTAGGTTTACAGTTTTATTGCAGAGATAAGTTCAGAAAGTTCCCATATACTCACACCTAGTTTCCTCTATTAATGCCTCCCATTATTAAGATGCATTTGCCAACAGTTAATGAACGAAATACTAGTCAAGAAATAATTTTTTCAGATTAGTTTAACTTTCTTTTTCCTCTTCCAGTGTTCTTTTCCTCTTCCAGTATCCATTCAGGACACCATATACATTTAATCATTAAGTCCCCTCAGGCCATTTTGGGCAATAACAGCTTCTCGAGCTTGCCTTGTTTTTGATGACCTTGACAATTTCGAGAAGTACTGGTTATGTATTTTGTAGAATATCTACGAATTGTGATTTATCTTGTGTTTTTCTCATAATTAGACTGTAGTTATAGGAATTTGGGAAAGAAAACTATGGAAATAAATTGCCCTTACCACCACATTGTATCAAAGTTTGTACTATCAACATGACTTGTCCTTGTGGATATTAATATTTATCTCTTGGCTGAGGTGGTGTTTGTCACATTTCTCCACTTTAAAGCTAGTCATTTATGCTTCCCTCTCCATAAAGTACTCTTTGCAGGTTACTAGGTTGAACCTATACTAAAAACTTAAAATTTACATCTTTTTAAGGAATATCTTTTTTTAAATTTTATTTAAAGAAAAGGAAACAAAAGAATACATGGAGATAAAAAAAAGGGTAGAAATAATACAAACTTACAGAAAAACAAAGGGTAAGAAATTGCTGGTTGATAAGTTACACATTGTCATCTTAGAAATAGCTGTTCATGTTATAGAATTAAAGTATTTAGAATGACATTCAAAAAGTGACACTACAAACCGTTCTGCTCTATGATCGAGCAAAAGCTCAGTAATATGGTTATCAGTCCTACACATTTGTTTTACATCTCAAAGAGGGTAAGGTTAAACATATCAAAACAGAACAAAACATTTAAAAAAACAATGTAAAGAAATACAGATTTCAAAGCAAGTCCACTGGAGATCTTCATTGTCTATCTAACTGACTCTAGTTTCTTACAAATAGTTTCTTACAAATACTTATTGCATATTATAGAACTAACCAAATCATTGGAGGCTTTTTAGGTCAAGTTCCAAATTAGGGAAGACAATAGTAACTACCATCGCAGCTCTCATTCTCTTTGTGATAGCTGTCCCTATCTCTACATATGCTGAAATTGAACTCAAGAAACCAGTCCAATGTCATTCTCATCAGTGAACAATAGTATTGCTAGATTTTCTATCATAATGCTACAAAATTAGCCTCAGGTTTCTTAGCGTCTCTTCCTCAGAGTATCTGTTCATTACATCTTGCATTATATAATCTGTTCCCGTAAATAATTAAAAAGAAAAAAAACCCATGTGTGAATTTCTACATATATATCTATCCTCTCTGTATTATAGGGAATACCAAGTCAACTTGAAATATTTGGGAATCTTTGGTACACGAAGTTTCTCTATTCTCCCTCATATATTTATTAAATCATTTTCTATTATTGTGTACTTATTTTGAACTTTGTTTCATGATCTACTACTGCTTCACTCACTCACTTTTCAGTTGCTCTAGCTTTGGCAATTAATAACACTTTCTGTCAGTTAACTGCTGTATCCCTTGGGTGAATATTCATCGTTCACAATTGTTGTTTTTTAGCACTTACATGCCTGGCAATACAAAATACTCTACAGTACTGGAAAGCAAGATATGAGTCCTAGATATACTCTTGTTATGCAGGTGTTATTGCTTCAGGCCCTTAGTAGTGTTGACAGAGCAAGGAGATATGTTTGTATATATAAATCATGTGCATGCATATATCTCAAAATATTTATAGTTTCACCACTCCATGTCTCTATTAAGTTTAACATAAGTTCATACTCATCCATTAACCCAAGAATCATTCTATTCTCTTTAATTTACACATCTGTAGCAATCCACTCCAGTAGTGAGAAACCTTCCTTCCCTCATCCGTTGTCCATATACTTAATTGTATATGTATGTTGTGGTCTCAGAATGATTACGCCATTCTTCTTTGGGAAAAAACTTTATTATTTACAGTTTAGGGTTCATGTATAGCTCTTTTTGTTTTAGTCTTACCTATTACTTATTTCCAAAACCACTTAAGTCAGCACCCTATTCCTCTACATGCTTTAGGCAGATTGCTTCATACATTTGTAATAGATTGATTTGTCACATTCTGCATTCCACCCTGAAATCCTTCACTTCCTAAATGATGTTTTAAAAATTTGCATACATTAAGGTTCGCTCTTTGTGCTGTAAAATTATATGAGATTTAAAAATGCTTAATGTTTCGTATTCACTGTTACCGTACCACATAGAATAGTTTCACTGACTTAAACAGTTCCTTGTGCTTCTCTTACACAGGCCTCCTCAGTTTCCCAATATATCTAACAATCACAAATTTTACTGCTTTTATATGTCTTGGACTTTTCTAGAATATAATATAGTTGCAATCACATGATGTGTCAGTTTTTCATACAAACTTCTTTCATTTAGCCATTTGCATTTAAGAGTCATACATATCTTTTTGTAGTTTAACAATTCAACTCACTTTATCACTTTATCACTAATATTTCATTTTATAAATGTACCAGGCTTGTTTATTCATTCACCTGTTGAGAGACATCTTGGTTTCCGCTGGAAGATTTTCTTTTTGTGACTATGAATACAGATGCTGTAAGCTTTCATATGCCAGTTTTTTGTGTCATTAGCTTCCAAATCAGTTGAGTAAATATTTAGTTATGCAATTACTGATCACATAGGAGTACTAAACTTAGTAACATAAGAAACTGACAACCTGTCTTCCAAACAGGCTGTGTATTTTACATTCTTACTAGCAATGGATGAGAATTCCTGTTGCTCTGCATCCTGATCATCACTTGGTATTATTAGTTTTTCGTACTTTATCCTTTCAAATATGTACTGGATGTACATGGATCTCCTTGCTTTGTAGTTTCCTAATGATAAATGATGATGAGCATCTTTTCTTACCCTTATTTTCCATCTACTTTGATGAAGTGTCTGTTCGGCTATTTGGCTATTTTTAAATTTAGTTGTTCTTTTATTATTGAGTTTTAAGAGTCCTAGGATAACTTCAGAGTTTAAACATTTTAAGGTATTTGCTTTGTGAATACTTTCTTCAAGTTTGTGGTTAGCATTTCATTTTTTATCATTTGCAGAACACAAAATTTTAATTTTAATAAAATCTATCATCAGTTTTCTTTATTATCCCATCAGAAATGCACACCCTAACTCTGTTTTATGTGAAATACTCCTTTTCTTTTTAAAAAATGTTATAATTTTGTATATTACTTTTAGATTTATAATCCATTATGGATATTTTTCAATATGAACACGTGTGCGTATGGCCTGTGATCCACCAGTTTTTTGAATAAGAATGCTGTTTCAGCACAATTTGTTGAAAAGTCTATCCTTTATATATATAATTGAATTTTATCCATTAACATTTTATTAAGGATATTTGTGTGAATGTTTATGAGAAATATTGATCTATAATTTTCCTTTCTTGTAATGTCTTTTTTTCTGATTTTAGTATTAAGATAGAATGGCCTCATAGAATGCATTAGGATGTGCTATTTTTTCAAAGAGATTCTGGATAAGTATTACTTTTTCCTACATTTTTTATAGAATTTACTGGTAAAATCATTTGAGCCTAGACATTGCTGCTTTGGAAAATTATTAATATTTCTAATAATTATATCTAAAAAGTAAACAAATCAAATGAACTTTGAATTATACATTTATTTATTTATTCAATGTTTCCTAATTGTTGTCATGTAGTTAACATAAAAATATCAGTGATATATTTTACATTCTTTTCCTCATACTTCATTTTTGAAATATGGTGTATATTTTTACTTACTATACATTTCAGTTTCAATTAGCCACATGCCCAGTGCTCAATAACCACATGGAACTAATGACTATCAATCATATTGGACAGTGTATGCCTATAATTACTGATGAGCTTTAATTATATATCTCTTATCCTTTCTGTGGATCTTAATGACGGAATATAAATGTAATATATTTGAAAGGAAAAGTTCTAGTACTTTCACTGAAGAAAACCATACTGAGCAGTGAAAATATGGTATGTATGAGATTATGCTATAGCTTGGATCTGAAATTACTCTCAAAGACCCAGGTGTTAAAGGCTCAGTCCTACTGTGTAGTACTACCGTTGGAAACACTGGAAATCTTTAGGAGGTGGAGCCTATGAACAGTCCTGACTCAGTGGGGGCGTGCCCTTAAAGGGGATTGTGGAACTTTGTCTCTTTGGCTCTTTCACCTCTCCACCATGAAGTGAACAGTTTTCATCTGCCATTATCCCTTCCATGTTTTTCTGTACTGTCACAAACTGAAAGCAGTAGACATTACTTATCATAGACTGAAACTGCTACTGGGCTCTGGGATGCTGCAGTTTCTTTTTAGAGGTGATTTCTACATTCTTTCTGTCCCAAACAAAAAAATCGAACAAACAAGCGTAAACGGTGGCAAAATTTCACATTTATAAAAAATAGGAAAAAAAATAGGCTTTGCAAACTAGTTTGGGCCAAGTAAAAGTAGGAAAAAGGGGGAAAAAATATAACCTGTAGCATAGGGTAAGCTACCACAAAGAGACATGACAACAAACTCTTAATGATTAATGTCTCTCTTTTACACTTTCCACCATGTCCAGGACACCCTATCAAAAACCTGCTCAAGTTCTTGCGACAGTCCATGTGCAGGCTTTGCAAATAGCTCTGCGCACATGATCACGGATTTTGTCATGCCTGCTTTCCCAACTAGTTTTAGCCATATCCTATCTTCTTGCTTCAAAATTTGCAAAACTAGCATTTAAGCCAACGTCTCTAACCCAAAGATGTAACAGAAAGGTGAGACATAGACATCATACAGGCTCTACTGCACTCCAAAAATGTTCAGGAGATCATCAAATATGTTGCACAGCTTATGTTCTGATCTTGGTTCAGGTGCTATCTGCATAGGTTAGTTTTTTGGTTTGGTTATATGCTTGCTGTCCTACCTAAATTATAAAAGGCAAATACTGAAACAGTGAACTCACCTTTCACCCTATGTACATAGTATTTTTTACACTGATTTTAATCATGCATAATACTGCAACACAAAAATAAATGTTTCATTATGAATAAAAGCTTTGAGGCAAAGCAGAGGTTTTTCTCCCTACAGGTTATCACAGGTATTTGTCACAGTAATATAAAGCTGACTAACATGTACAGCACATGCAAATTAATTTCATTAACTGTGAAATCTTTAAGACATAAATAAACCAAGCTACAAAGTAATAACTTACAAAATTACACTTTCCTGAAATAAGGTGACTGCAGCAGTTTTACATTGGTCATCATGCTCTAAGAACTGTAAAAGCAAAGGTATCTAACACAAAATGACTTTGTTCCATCAGGTCTTTTATTGTTAGCATAAATTTACAATATGCACTATTCAACAAATACCGTAAACAATCAGTTCTGCTTCGTATATGTCCCTGGTCTGATGTTGTTTCAATAGAGTTTTTGTTTCCATATTTTAATTAACTATCTAATTAATTAATCTTTTGAGACAAGGTGTTTCTATTGTATCCTAGGATGGCCTTGAAGTCAATATGATACTTCTGCCCAGATTTCCAAGTGCTGGGATTACAAGTGTGCACCACCATTAGCTTTGCTTATTTACTGTATCATCAGTTTCCCTTTCCCAATCCATTAATACTAGTCCTCAGAAAACCCAAATGTAATAGAACCAAAAAGGCACTGACTGGGTGATCCAAAGAATTGCTTAGGATTCAGACAGAAATACAAAAGATGAAAGTAGGGGAATCACAAACATGTTATTTTGACTCAGAGTTCAGGATGTTCACAGGCATCTTAGCCTCGATGAAGTTCTAAAATCTTCTAAACAGTCCAATCAAAATTGGAAATTAATTTTTTAAATTCCATTTTGTGGAAAAAATAAAACAATTTCATAGCCAAATAACAGGATAACAATAGCTAATACACTGTTATGTTATCTTCAAAGTACTCAGAATATATAAGATATAGGCAAAAAAATTTTCAAATAGGGGCTAGGGATTTAGCTCAGCGGCATAAGCATCTGACTTGCAAGCAGGCAGTCATGAGTTTGATCCCCAGTGCCAATAAAAAAAAATTCCAAATGATGTTATCACAAGCCTCCTAGAAACTAGTAGTATAACTATATTGTATTATTTTTTACTTTTCCCTTTCTTTCAGTCTTCCCCTAACATAGCTGCACTTTCCTTTTGAATAATTGCTTCTTCAGTTCACAATATCTCTTGTAGATTTTGGTCCTTATTTACTCTTTCAGTTTCTCACACCAGGAACACAACATGATGCTTACACATGTGAGTCTAATTTATTTCAATTAAGAGTATGGTCTCAAGTTGCATCCATTTACCTATAAATGTCTCAAATTTATCCTTCTTTATAGTTAAATAATATTCCCTTGTATAAAAATGCCATGTCTTTTTTTATCCATTCTTAAGTTGGTGGTAAATTGGGTTGCTTCCAAGATTTACCTATTAACAATGGTGCTGCTATAAACATGGATACATGTATATTGTTATGGTATGATGTTTTTAATTCTTCTGGTGAGATACTCAGAAGGAAAATAACTGGGTTGAATGGGACCTCTGTTTTCCACACTGATTTCCCCAGTGGTTGTACTGGTCTACAGTCCCATCAAAGTAGAGAAGGGTTTCTTTTGCCCCACAGCCCGACCAGCATGTGTTATTGGTTGATTTCTTAATGGTAGCCATTCTTTATTGAGTGAGATGGAATCTCAGTGTTGTTTTAATCTGCAACTTTTGAATAATCAGTGATGATGAACCTTTTCACATATTTATTTGCTATTTGTATTTCTTCATCTGAGAAGTATGCAATCATTTCAGATACCCGGTTTTGACTGGGTCTTTGAATTTGGAGAGTCTCATATTTTTCAGTTCTGTATTTGTTCTAGATATATTTTTTACCTGAAAGACAACCAACTAAAATTTTTTCCCATTCTGTGGTCATCTTTTCAGTTGCTGGCGATTTCTTTGGATGTGCAAAGAATTTTTTAGGATGAAATCCAAGTTATATATTTCTTGTATTATTTGTTGTGAAAATGATTCTTCATGAAATTTGCGTATACCAACATCTTAAACGGTTAAGTCTATTCTTTCTTCCAACAGATTTAATGTTTCTATTTCAATATTTAGTTCTTTGTTATATTACAACTTTAGTTTTGTGCATGGTGATAGACATGGGTCTAGGTTAGTCATTGGCATGTGGACAGTTTTTCTAGTACAATTTATTAAAGAGGCTGTCATTCTTCCAGTGAATGTTTTTGGCTCATTTGTTAAATAAAAGGTGGACGAGTGTGTTTTGAATTGTGTCGGCATTTTCTAAGGATTCAGACAGAATCCTTAGATTTTTTTCTTAGGATTCAGACAGGATTCTGTTCCACTGATCCCCAAGTCTGTTATTTTTCCAGCACCTTTATAGTACAATTTTTTAAAGTCAGGGATTGTGATGCCCCCTGACTTGTCTTTGTTGCCCAAATTTGATTTTGCTATGTTAGGTTTCTGCTGGTTCCAAATGAGTTTTAGGAATGTTTTCTCTAGATCTGTGAGATTTGATTGGAATTGCATTAAATCTGTATAACAGATGGGAGTATGGCCATTTTCATTCTGTTGGTTCTTTCTATCCATGAACAAGGACTGTTTCTCCATTTTCTGATATCTCTTTGATCTCCTTTTTCAGAGTACTGCAATATTTGATGTGTAGATCTTTCACTTCCTTTGTTATATTGATTCCTAAGTATTTCATTTATTTGGATGCTATTGTGAAGGATGTGGTTAATTTCTCTCTCACTGAATTTGTTGTTTGTGTGCAGGAATGCTCTTAATTTATGAGTACTGATTTCATATCCTGCTACATTATTGAATGTGGTTATTAAATCTAGAATTCTTTTGGTGGAGTTTTTGGGGTTTTCTATGTAGTCATGGGGTTTTCATGTCATCTGAAAATAATGATAATTTAACTTCTTCCTGTTCTTTCTTTTTTCTGTTGTCTAATGTTCCTGGTAATGTTTTAGGACTATATTGCATAGAAGTGATGATAGTGGACATCCTTTTCTTGTTCCTGATTTTCAAATGAGAGATTTTAGTTTTTGACCCTTTCAATTCCTTTGCATTTTCTTAGCATGTTATATGGGCTAATATGTGGTCTACTTTGGAGAATGTTCCATGTGAAGCTGAGAAGAATATGTATTCTGATGTTGTGGGTTAAAACACTCAATAGAAAGTGAGATATTAAGGTTCCTCATTACAATTGTGCTAGTGCTTATTTCATTTGTCATGTCTGTTAATATCTGTTTTATGAAGTAGGTTGGAATGAAATTAGTGCATATATATTTATGATTGTTATCCCTTCTTCTAAGAGTTTTCCCCTAACAGCTTTGCAATGACCTTTGTCTCTTTTGGCCAGTCTTGGTATGAACTTCACATTATTTGCAAATAGGATACCTATTCCTGCTTTTCTCTGGGTTCCAATTGCATGGAGTGTTGTTTTCCATCATTTTTATTTCAGTCTTTGAATTTTGGGGGGTTAAACATGCTTCTTGAATGCAGCGTATTGTTGGATATTGCTTCTTGATCCATTCTGCCAGCTTTTTTCTTTTCATTGGTGAATTGACACCATTTACATAGGTGGTTATGACTGATATGTATTGGCTTATCTTTCCATGTTCTTTTCTTGTTATTGGTTTCCTCCCCTGTCTTTCTCCTCTGTTAAATTGCTTGCTTTGTTTGGTGGCTTCTTTCTATTGGTGTTTTTATGCTTGTGGTCTTTGTTTTCTTTTTCCAAAATATTCTTCAGATCATTCTGAAGAGCTGGTTTGGTGGTCATGAATTTCTTGAGTTGTTCTTTGTCATGGAAGTATTTTGTGTCTCCACTGATTTTGAAAGATAGCTTTGTGGGATACAAAACTCTAGGATGAAGGTTGTTTTCTTTTAGGGCTTGAATTACCTCACTCATTTCCTTGTTTTGATCACTTGTGTTGAGAAGTTTTCTGTGATTCTGATGAGTTCACTTTAATAGGTGATTTTAATATTCTGTTCTTGTGCTGAGTTACCAGAACCTTGATTATTTTTTGCCTTGGTGTAGATCCATTTTGATCATGACAATTTGGAGTTCCATATGATTCATTTTTTTGTATGTCAAATTCTTTACCCATGTTTGGAAAGTTTTCTGCTATTTCTATAAGAGTTTTTATTATTTTTGTGCTGTCTCCATCTTTCTCATTGATTCCAGTAAATCTGACATTTTTCTTTGCTTCATCTTGTAGGTGTTGGATTGATTTTTTATTATCTCTTGCTATTTTTAAGATACTGTTCTTTTCATGAATACTTGTTGCAATCCTATCTTCTATCTTTGCCTTCATACTGTGTGTTGTGTATACATTCAATGAAGATTTTAATCTGCCGAATTTCTGTTTGGCTCTGTTTCATGGATTACTTTTCTTTGGAATGGAAATTCATGGTTTCTCTCATTTTCTTCTATTTTTAAAAATCTGTAAGTACTTTAATGTATTTCATTTTGATCATCATTTCTTTCTGCAACTCAGAGACCTTTTTTTTAAGAGACCTTGCACTTTTTTCACTTCTGTTGCTATCATTTCAGTAAGTTCCAATATTTGGATTCTGATTTCCTCTGTCTCAGTGTGCTCTAACTTGTCCTGAATGGGTTGTGGATTGTAGGTTACATTTTGCCACGATGTTTTGTAATTTTCTATTTTGTTTTGTTTTCTGTGTTTATGCTTTTATTTATTATGATAGATAGCTTTATCCCTAGGACCAACTCTTGCCTAGGAAGTAGCTGTTCCTTGGGGATGTCTTGTAGATGTAGGTAGTTCTTGGCTTTTGTATTTATCCCAACAACCTACCCTTCCAATGTATTAAGGATGAGAAGTTGCTATGTATTTGGCTCAGCACCCAGGTCTTTAGGTACTGGACTATGGTGATGGTTATGACCCCATTCAATCACAGTGTTATCATGCAAGGGAGAAAAACATCATAACAGGTATGACATCCTGGTTAAATTAATACAGTTAGCAATAACAACAGTCTGTATTGTAAAAAAGGGAGGAAAAGAAAGTGCTCTAAAGGATATTACTGCATGTATGTTTAAGTGTACAAGATTGATAGCCATATTACTAAGTTTTTGTTGGGTAGTTGAACAAAACTGTTTGCAGTGTTGCTGTTTGAATGTCCACTTTGTATGCTTCACTTCTGTAACTTGAACAACTATTTGTAAGAGGACAATATGTAATTATCAACTATTGATTTCTTACTGTTTACTTTTTTGAAATTATGTGTTATTTTTTATCCTTTTTATGTTTTTTCTTTAAATAAAATATACTATAGAAAAAATAATAATCTCAAGTACAGTCTGGCTACTGCTAAACTGTGTTATTAGCTTGATAACTTTAACCATAGGAGGAAAGTCTACAGTTATTTAACAAAATCCAATTTAGATTAGGAACTTGTACGCAATGATTGTTTTCTTTAGTGGAGTGATTTTACCCTGTTGCAGGGGAGAGGATATATGAGAGATAGGGAACAATATAGAGAGAAGAATGAGGTCAAATACAATAGGAGCAATGCTGGAGAGCAAAGGATGATCACTCAAGTTTTGGCAAACTTGAGAACACAAAAGGGAAAGAATAGAAGAGAAAGCAAAGGAGTACTGAAGTAAAGCAGAAACAGAAACAGAAGAGATCATATTTACTCATATGAAGGCTTCATAAATCAAGAGAGATGAGAAAGGAGAAAAAGATGAGTAGAAGAAAACAAAAAGAAAGGTAAGAAATCTAAATCATGAAATTAAGAGAAAAAAAGAGCAATAAATCAAAAAAAAGTGAACAACAACACCCAAACCAGGCAGAAAAACAAAAACCAATCAAAATAAACAATGAAAAAGACTTCTGGGAGAACATGGTGGACAGATAGCAGTAGCTACGGAGGCTCTCTGAAAGACGCAGCTTAGAATCCAGGAATGGTGCAGAATGAGGAATCCTAAGCAAGAGGAGATATGCCCTGCTGACCCAAGAACGAACTGGGCTGAGAGAAACCAACTGGGAATGCAATCCTAGTGGTATAACAGGAACAGATAAAGCCTCAGTGTGGAAGCTGGAGCCCGTGTCATTGGAAGCCACAATTTGGGTTTCCTGTCACTGCGGATGTGTATGAATCGGCTCAGCAGGGAGAGAGATGCACAAAAGCTCTGAGAACAGGAATCGGTGAACGGAGTTGAGAGCAGGACAGGCGGGGAGCCATGCATCGACCTGCGGTGAGTGAGAGAAACTGGGACTCTTCCATGGTCTAGGAGGCTCCAACAGAGGACATTCTGGGACCGGGCAGACTTGCCAGAACAGAGCGCTATAGTGACTTCAGTCATTTATCCCCCTCACAAGCAGGGGTGGTGAGCAGTGCCTAGCTTATGTAATGCTGCTGGCTGAGACCCAGTAGGCTAGCACAACCCAGGTCCCAGCACCGGAAGGTGAGACCTGGAAGGGCGGGCCCCGCATAGGCTGCCTGGTCCGTAACTCCTTGGTACACTGTGGTGGGTGGGAACACCTAGCTGGCGCAATTCAATCAGACTGTGGCCCACAGGGAAGGAAGCTGGGCCTCCTATATACACTTGCATATATAAGGAACAAAGAATATGGGAAGAGGGAGCAACAAGAAAGGCCCCTCAGCCCCCAACCCTGAGAAACAGGCAATAGCAGACACAGCACCAATAGACATAAAGTGCTATCTCCAGAGCCTCATAGATGAGTTCAGGAATGAAGTTGTTAATCACCTGAAGCTAGACATAAGAGGAATAGTTAGAGAAATGCTAAGCACCACCCAAGAAAAAACAGATGGTGGAATGGAAGAACAAAAAAAGAGAGGAGAATTGTTTGATGGAGAAAATAGAGAAAGCATAGAATATGTGAAGCAGGTTCAAAGAGATTACCAGGAAACTAAAAACTCTATTGAAAACTGGCATAACAGCTTAAAAGAAACTAAGGATAGATTATCTGAACTGGAGACCAGATTTGTAATATGGGAGCATGAAATGAAAAACTTCTTAAAAATAACAAAGAAACAAACAGCAATAATATAAAGACTAGAAGGTGATAAGAAGATCTATAACTTAAGGATTAGGAACAATAAAAGAAGAGGTAGGGCCACAAACAAATGAACTACAAAAGCTACTAGCAGAAATAATCCAGGAGAATTTTTCTAATTTAGCAAAAGGTAAAGATACTCAGATGTATGAAGCATTCAGGACCCCAGCCACCTACAACCCAAACAGAGCTACACCCAGGCATATAATAATCAAAATACCAGAAATCCAATATAAAAACAGAATATTAAAAGCCATTGGAGACAAGAAACAGATCACTTACAAGGGAACACCCATCAGAATTACAGCACACTTCTCAGCACAAACCATCAAATCACAAAGAGCATGGGGGGAAATAATTCAAGCTTTGAAAGATAATAACCTCCAGCCAAGACTGATATATCCTGCACAACTCTCCCTGGAAATTGATGGAAAAACAAGGTGCTTCCAGGATAAAGAGGAACTAGGGGAATTTGCGACCACCAATTCAACTCTACAGAGAATACTGCAAGATATTCTAAAAAAGAAAAATACGAAGAATCCAGAAATAGTGGCAGAGAGGCCACAATGAATGGAGCAGAAAACAAAATGAAGAAGACAAACTAACAACTAATGACAGAAAAAGAGCTCATCAGAAATGAGGCAGAGAAGATTGGATGATAGGAACAGCTATCTTGGAGAAAACATCATAATAGGTAATCCTGATTTAGTATCATCTTGTTTTGAAGTTTCATCAAACTTTTGTTCTTCTGTCTCCATTGGTCTTAACATGTTATATCTTATTGGATCTTATTATATGTGATAGTATAAACAAAAACTTTTACAGACAAGGAGATTATACAGAAACCATTGTTCATTTTCTGTTAGTTGATTCTAAAAACCCTATAATACTGTCATTCTCTTGAATGGTTTTACATTATCTTGATATGTTTGATGCTACAGTATACAAAGTTATACTCAAAGATTTCAAGGAAAGAGACAATATGGTAACAACTTTTATGTCAGGATTATCTTGTGGTGAAACACTATTTTGCTTAAATGGTTATGTTTTGATCTGCGCTGTTTTGTTGCTATGCCCTCTTATCTCAATCTCCATTTTATCATTTACTTTTTTATTTTTGTCCTTTTAATTAAGGGAAAAATAAATTAAAAAATAGTAGGATATACAATAGTAAACCACTTTGATTTACTATTAACTTGATTTGAAGCCCTGTATTGCTCTCACCATCTTGTTTTGACTGATGTTCCTCTATTCTGTTTTGCTTGATAGTACCAGGCTCGAAAGTTTAGGCAACAGCTGTGAAGATAGTGGGATTCATTATGACGCCCATTCTGGTTGACTATTATCTACTTTTGAAGACCTGTAATGTCTCCAATGTTTTGGTTTTGTTGGTTTCATTCTTTACTGTTTTGTTCAATTTTATTATAACTGATGATATAGGCAACTCTATTAGAGATAGCAGGAGGCATTATGGTAACCATTGTTGATCAACTCGTATTATGTTTTTGCATTATCTATTATGTCCACCCTTTCGATTTGACCGACTTTGTTCTGTTATGTCACATTTGGTTTTACTCTCTTCCAAAAAAAGTAATAAGAACTGTGGGAGCAATAAAACCCAAAATGTGTAATAGTCATTGTACAAAAGAGAGGAAAAGAAATTGCTCTAAATGATATAACTGCATGTATATTTAAGTGTATAAGATAGACAATGATATTACTGAGTTTTGTTGGATCATTGAACAGAACTGTTTGGTCTCACTGTTTGAATGTCCACTATATAAGCTTTAATTTTGTAACTTGAACAAATATTTCTAAGATGACAATATGTAATCCATTAACTAGTGATTTCCTACTGTTTATTTTTTTTCTGAAATTCTGTATAACTTATACCCTTTTTCTGCTTTTTTTTTCTTTTTCTGCTTAAATAAAATTTAAAAAATACAAGTAACAAAATTCCTCTGGTGTCCACAGTTACATGGTAGATCTAAGTTGGATCTCAGAAATGTATTGTGTACTACAGTCAGGTTAGCAGTGGAATTTGTGCTAGGTATGGGACTGATCTTGGCCTCTGGATATGGATGCTGGGACTGGCCTTCTGTTGTTGGAGCTCTGCCCAATTCCTTTGACATAAAATTGTTGACCCACCTGCCTGCTTTTATTGTGTGCTGAAGCACAATGCTGGTTCACCTAACTTACCAACTGCTGGCTGGTATTCTCACTGGTTCTTGGGACTTTTCCACTATGCTGCTGGTCCCACTTGCCTGGCATGTTCCACCCCTCACACACATCAGGGGCCTTCTGTGTCTCTGGTCCCTTCTGAGCTGGTGTGTATGACTCTATCAGGCTAAAATGAGTTCTCTTTTGTACCCATGAGGTGTAGACATGGTTAATAAGTAACAGTAGAGTGGGTGGGTGTATTACTGAACTAATGCATACATGCATGAATGAATAAATAGAAGTTCTACTTCTGAAGAATATGCAGTCTTGCCTTCCTAAAAGGCAGGTTACAGACCAGGCAAGTCTTTGTCTTTGATTTCTCTGTATTTTCTTTTCTTGGTGCCATTATATTCCCATAAATTCTAGCCTATGACCCATTGTCACCTTTTCTCTTTATCCTTTATGATAGGGTTATTGTGCCTCTTATATAAATAGAAAAACAATGGTTCAAAGGTGAATGTGTAAAATCTCTGAATGCTAATATTGGCTCTGAATTTATCCAACAAGACTTTGTTGAATGTTTTTCTTCAGTGTTGGGACTCATGTTTAAATAGCTTTGTTGAGATATAGCTCATATAGAAAGAATTGCATATATATAATATGCTGTGGTTTATATTTAAATATCCCCCCGAAAGCCTTATTTGATCATAGCATTTTTTCTGAGGTGGCTGAATATAGAGAGTGAGATTGATTCATGGTGAAATGCTGAGATTAATGGTGCCCAAACTGCTGGATCAGTCCACTGATTGAATTGGTACCATCCTAATCTCAGTAGACTAGATACTATATAAGAGACAGAAGGAGACTTGTTCTGTCTGTACCTTTTCCTGCTTTTGCTGTCTTCTACGCTATGAAATGTTGCCTTCTGCCATGCCACCCTGCCTTGGAACCAGTCAATTATGGATGAAAACTTCTACAAATTGTGAGCTAAATAAACATTTCATCCTTTAACCTTGAGAGTAAGGTATTTTGTCTCAGCAATGAGAGCAAAGTAACTTACACAGAATTGTTAGCATTTGATGAATTTGAGATGTGAACATCTGTGACACTTTTGTCACAATTAAGGTACTAGACATAGCCAACATCTTCCAAAGTTTATTTATAATACTTTTAGGTATGTGTGCATGTGAGTGCATACGTATGTACATGTGTGTGTGTGTGTGCTTTGTGGTACAAGTACTTAGTATAAAATCTACTTTTTTAACAAAATCTGAAGTGCACAACACAGTATTGTTAATTATAGGAACTATTTTGTATAGAAAATCTCTAGAATGTACTCATTTTGCATATCTGAATCTCTGCATGCACTGAGCAGCTCCCCATTTATCCCAGGCTTCAGCCCTTAGAAACCACCATAGTATTCTCTGTTTGTGTGAACAGAATTATTACAGATATTTTATGTATAAATATTTATAAGTGAAATCATTTATCTTTCCATGGCTGGTTTGCTTTACTTAGCATAATATCTCCCAAATTCGTCAATGTTTGAAACAGCAGCATTTTTTTCTTGGAGGCCAAATAAATGTATATACCAGGCTTCAGATTAATGTGTTCTATTCCAACACAGCTTAGATGACTGCCATTCACTAGTCATGCAAATTTGAGGAAATTATTTACCTTCTATTAGCCTAATTTGCCTGGCGTATGAAGTTTGAGTAAATATCTCATGGGTAGATTTACCTGACAGATTGAGTTACTTGATGGTTTGATTTAATAATGGATTTTTTAAAAAGGAAATATATGAAATAAAGCTCACAAACCACTTGGCACAATGCCTGTCATATAAAAAATATTCAGAAAACATTAACCCTTATCATTTTATCTCCAATCTGTTAAATTCTTAAAAATAATAATGCAAAAGTAATTTAAAAACTAATATGCTAGAAAATGTACAAAGCTGTCTGCATATATCACTTAAATCTCACAAAAACAGTGTCTTAATTTTACAGGTGAAGAGACCAGAGTGCAGAATATGTACACTAAGTTGCATTTTGTAAGTAGTAAAAGTGAGATTGGGGATGTGGGGTGTTAAAATAAGATCTCACTATGTAATTCCACCTGGATTTAAAGTCACTATGTAGCCTAGACTGCCCTCTAACTCATGCCAATGCTCTTGCCTTAGCTACACAAGTGCTGAGATTACTGATGTGAGCCACTATGTCTGGCTAGAACTGAGACTTAAGATATGTTTTCTTCATTTAAAAGTAAATGCTGTTTCTATTCTATTACAAGAACTCTTCTAGCACCAGAAGTCTACAACTTCTAACTTGTTTGATTTATAAAAATCAGGCAATTAAAAATCCATCAAAGGCTACCTGACCATGTCTGCATACCAGGTATTATGAAAAGTACAATATGAGGATGATATGATCCCTAGCCTTCTGGCAGCATGAAATAATCATTTCTTTGTGATCAGTTTTACTTAACCCTCTTTTTAAATCTGATTCTAGAACCAGTAGTCATTTCTCTGATCATCTTATATTTATAAGCTATTAATTGAAAAATGTCTAAAGAATCAGATTTTCTAAAGTAATGATGTTAACAAAAGCTGATTATCACATCACAGTAAATTGTCAGCATCTATACTGAGACTTTTTAATTAGTTTGAAATTGTTATAACTAAGTGACCCATTTTGGAACACAATAACAAGTCATTTAAAAATCATTTGCTAAAAAACTATAATAAACTACTGTCCAAAAAGATCCCACAAAACGCCCCTAGAATTTCATACACATTTAGGAGTTGTGTTTGTTTTAAAGTGATTAAAATATACAAAGACTTTTCTCATTTGTAAAATGGTCTGTCCTATAGAATGCCTGCAGTGAAATGTGGTGTTTGAAGTTTAAAATAATATACAGTGCGTGAGGCACGAGCTTTTCTGCTTTACATTTTAAATCAATTGAGATATCACAATCAATGTATGGTTAAGAAGAAAACAGTCTAAGAAACTGAGCAAATTTATTCATAAAAATTCAGTACATACTTTTTAAGTGAGACAAACATTTTAATGAACAGTTCTTATACCATCATAAACTTAAGACAGTGCTTCCCTCCTGCCACCAAAATGAGGAGACATCAGTACAATTAAAATAATTGGGCAATTTCTGTTAAATTTGTTCTCATTTGTCATGTTCCTGGTTCTTGTGGTTTTAAAAATTACAAAACAGAATATTTAATCACATTGTTTGCACTTTGATGAGGGAAAGAGAATAGAGAGAAAGGCTTTTGTATAGAAACCATACCTGTCTACCTCCTTATTCTCAGTAACCCAATAATTTATTAACTAGGGGAGAAGCTTGTTAACCAAACAAAAAGACTTTCTGTTTCAGAGTCTTTCAGAAACCAAGTCTTTCTGAATTTACCAAGGCCTCTGCTATTTATTTTCTCCACTATTTTATATTTCTCTGTCTACCATGAAAATAGTTATCTACTTGCTTATGTTATTTAGAGCCAATAATTCTCCTTAATAGAAGCACACTCAAATATTCTGTTGTCAGTTAGGAAGTGAATAACTAAAAGTTAGGGTAATGAATGACATTCTATCCAACCCATTTCTTTGTCTTGTTTTTTTGAGACAGTGTCTTGCTATATAATTCAGGTCAGACTTGAATTCACTGTGCAGCCCAAGCTGGTCTCGAATTTGTAGCAATCCTCCTGCTTAAGTCTTCCAAGTGTTATGATTACAGATGTGAGCAGCAATGCCTGGCTGAAACCACTTTCTAATAGAAATTAAACTATCTTCATTAACAGAAAAAAACCCTTACAGACATTAATAGGTGAAGACTCAAGATTATTGCCTCAGCCTTTGTCAATACTTCTACACATAATTATTCTGAGGTTCTAAAGTAACTTCAGAATTGTGGCAGAATTACAGATTCCTCTGAAATCCTAAGAGCTCTCTTTTGTAGCAAACTATGCCTCCCTTTCTTTGTTCAAAGTAATATCTTTGGAGTACAGTTATTTACAGATCACAGATCCTACTGGGTACCCAAATTTTGCTTATTTTATGTCTTGTCCAATGTTTTAAATCCTATCAGATCTCCAGATGACCAGGTGGTGTCCCTTTATAACAGAAAAATGATTTCCAAAGATTTGAAAAGTTTCCTGATGATTGCTCTGAGTCAGAGGGAATGAAATGCAGCAAAAAGATTGCATGTTTTTCTCTCTGATCTGCATAACTTAACTATGTAGGTTTAAGATGGAGTAGTCATGGCTTTGCTGGAATATACATAGCCAATATGTATAGGACTTAATAAAAGTATAAAATCTGGTACAATTTTTTGCTCTCTGCATGGAATTCTGAGCAAAAGGCAGAAAAGAATTTGAAATGTGTTTAGAGGGAGATGCAGCGGAGCTAGGGAAAGAACAGAAATGGAAAAAGAGGATGGAAGAAAAGGAAAAGGAGAACCATAGCAGATGATCTGACTCATCTGAAAAAGATCAGTATTGCAGTCTTTGAATTTAGGTCTCTTGGGTTACATGTCACAACCCAGAAGAGTATCCAGTTTAGATACTCTCTAGATGAATTAGGAATAAATATCCTTGTTTGAGAAGAACAATCTTTAGTAACACATAGTTTTTGTTTTGTAATATTTTTTAAAGAAAACAAAAGTATGAACTTTCAATTTTCTCACAGAGTAGCCAAATTTTACCCACTGTATCAACACAGAGACATTTCATTATCTGACTTTTTTGTTTTAGGGAATTAGAAACAAAGTATTGACACTATCAGGCAAAGAAGTCTCAATTAGTCCAGTAATCTATATCTCAATGATTTCTAAATATATATTTACCTAATGTGCCAATAAAAACAATGTCAAAATATAAATGTTGTACACACTGAACCAAGACATGAATTTCTATCTCTCTTGAATTTCTTTTTGAACCATCGTTTTTAATATGCTATAAACACACTTAGCTTGCATTTAAAACACATTAGGGTTTAAACTTAAATTTCATTGCTTTGGTTTGATTTTGAATTCTTAAAATTTCAAGCAAGAAGCCAGGCATGTTAGGACACGCCTGTAATCCTGTCCTTTGAGAGGCTGAGGAAAAAGAACACCATGAGTTTGGGCCAGCCTGGGCTACATAATATGAGTGGTCCACCACTGAGGTACTTTCCCAGCTCTTTTTATTTTAGGATGAGGTATTGCTAAGTTTCCCAGGCTGGCCTCAAACTTGTGATTCTTTGGCCTCAGCCTCCAAAGCAGGTTGGATTACTGATCTGTACCATAGTGCCTGGCTTTGGTTGCATTTTTTACTTTTCAAAATGTTTTCACACATGTACTATTTAATTCTTCAGAAATTTCTGGAAGTCTAGAGAAAGGTGACAAGATTTTGAAAAGGATACAGTGTAGACACTGAAAAATCAAGTGGGCCATCTTTGCAGTGGCAGTTGATTTTGGACTCACTCCACTGCATTTCTTAAAAGGTGGTCCTTGGAGTGTTAGTATTAAGATTTTCTATAGGAAATAGGACTATGATTAAAAAAAAGTACAAACTGTGTTCCATAATCAACTCTTAGAGATTTGCAATGAGCCTGGTCATATTAAAGGGTCTCTGAAATTCTACACTAAGAAAAAACACATTAGCATTTTCCTTTGAAACACACTGGAAAACTCATGCTAGATTTGTGATGCTTCTACAGTCAGATAGGTCCAAATTCCATATCTTCCATCCAAAAGAGCACTAAAATAAAGAATAAGTTGGACTCAAAGAGTTTGTCCCATTCTAGGCATCAGGGAACATAGTATTTCACTTTTTATGCTTAAAGTGAGGAAGATGTGTGTGTGTGTGTGTGTGTGTGTGTGTGTGTGTGTGTGTTAGTCATAATTATTTGGTTCAAATCACACATAGTAAATTGTAAAAGACTGTTTTAGCACATTTCAATATGTTAAACTGTACTCAGCGTTAGGCCAAGAATAGGTCCATTCTTCTTTGTTTTCAGAGAGCTGGGTTGGTTGGTTGGTCTGTTATAGGGACTTGAGATTTACCACTTTCTTGCAGTGTAATGTTGGCATATATTGATGGGAAGTGTTTGTGGGATAATACTATCTTTCTCATAGGGCATATTTGATACTTTTTTGAAGTCAGCAATGCCTTCTTAGTTTTTTTGTTTTCTTTTAGAGTTCATTTTTCCTACACATTTTGTTCAACATAAATAAATTTCTATTTTTCTTAGGTATACGATGCACTTATGTATTAAGAGGGTTTAAAAAGAGCAAGATTGCTATCCATTAAGTTTTGAATGGGATAAGGGCTCTTCAAAAGCTATATTTTAGTTAATAAAATTATTCAAAAGCATTTCTAAGAAGGTAAAAAACTACCTAGAGAGTAACACTGAGGCTTTAAAAAACACATTTTGTGGCCTGGGCAGTGGCTTTTGTCCTTGAAGAGTAGTAGATTGCTTGTTTCTTCCTTGAAGTCTTTCTAGAAGAGGAAGGGAATAGATACCTAGGTCAAGTTAAAGATACAAGACTTAGAATCTTGGTCTTCCCAACTAAACTACTAATTTTTTGTCAAACATTCCCTTGACAAAGAATTCCCTTACAGCGTGTCAGATAACATCCTAAACAGTAGGTCAGCATCCTCTACCCTAGCAGTTGGTCTAAAGTTCTGGAGAAGCAATGGACATTATTAATGACAGAAACTACATAATTAGCTAGCTATATTTCTCGCATGTCTGATCCCCTAGGGCCTAGGAAATCAGCCAGACCTTTCCTTACTCATACTAAAGCATCAACTTATTTGAATATGGGGTAGTTACAAAAAAAATTAGCCCTTAATTATGGTTCTTTTATTTTCCTTTCAGAGAGTAGAAATATTTCCAAAACCTGAAGTAGTTCTGATTAGTGGTGAAGTCAAGAAGCCTTCAGCTCCAATTAAAATAGGATTTATTTAAGTCATTTTGTGTGGTAATGACTGAAATATAAAAACAAGTTATATTTGTCTTTATTCTTGATCATGAGTTTGGCTCTTGAATTATTGTATTCATAAGCAAATATTAGCACAGCTTTCTGGACTGCCTGTTGAGGAAGTGTTCACCCCATTGAGGAGCATACCTGTAGTGCAATTACCCTCATATCATGATTTTTTCTTTATATATATATATATATATATATATATATATATATATATAAATTTTATTTTCAAAGTATAAAATTGCAGCAGCACAAGACAGAACAAAGCCAATTGAGACAATGCAGTGAAATTGGTACAGGATTTCACAGTAGGATACTGGGTTAGTAGTAATAGGTACTATGGTATACCTCATTAACTACACAATAGTTGTCCAGTCAATTAGGTATAGCAAAATCAAACCAAAAATAGAATATTATAAAGCCAATTGAGAGTACTGAATACAGCAAAAGAAACATAATAAAACAAAACAGTGAAAACAACCTTTGCCTTCAAACAGAAGATAGAAGGAAATTCCCCATATTTGCTATACTGCATATGGTCAACCTCCCAAGAGATGCTGAGACATCTATCCCCAGTAGCTGGGGGGAAGGGTGCTTGATTTTCAGCCTGCGTGGCAGTAGGCTCACAGGTAATGGTTCTCTTCCTGACCCACGCCGCGGGTGCTTACCAAGAAGGAAGAATAAGCTGCTTGAGTCCCACCATGGCCGGATCTCGGGAGCTCTGGTTCTCCTCCTTGCCCACGCCACAGGCGCTTACCAAGAGGGCAGGTGAATAAGCTGCTTGAGTCCCATCATGGCTGGATCTAGGGAGCTGTGTTTCTCCTCCTGGCCCATGCCACAGGTACTTACCAAAAAGACAGAAGAATAAGCTACTTGAGTGCCACCATGGCTGGATCTCAGGAGCTCTGGTTCTCCTCCTGGCCCACGCCACAGGCACTTACCAGGTGGGCAGGTGAATAAACTGCTTGAGTCCCACCACAGATCATGATACTGACACTTTCAATCCCATTACACTTATATCATTGTCCAAAAAACAAAATTTAAAAAAATATAAAACAATTCCTGGTGTCTTGGTAGTGGCAATTTATTTCTTTGGTATTCTTGTGGAACAGTAGAGGTTAGAAGTATATGTAAAGCAGTCATTGTGAAGATATTTACTTACTTATTAAATTTTATTGAAGTATAGTGTACATACTGTAAAATACATCCATATTAAGTATATAATTCGTCAACTGTTAGTATATTTACAGAGTTGTGCAACCACCATTAAACTCCTATTTTAGAACATGTCTATCAACCCAACAAGAAACTAGTACTTATTAGTCATCACTTCCTATTCCCACATCCAACACTAGGTAACCAACAATCTACTTTCTTTCTTAGAGATTTAACTTTTTTGAACATTTCATGCAATGGAATTGTAAAATATGTTGTTCTTTGTGTCTAACTGCTTTCACTTATTATGTTTCCAAGATTCATACATGTTGTGTCAGACCTTCATTCCTTCTTATTGCCAAATAGTATCCTTTTGTACAAATGTACACATTTTATCTGACCATTCATGAATTTATGGACATTGGGTTATTTCTACATTTTAGCTATTATGAATAATACTGACATGAGCATTCACATATATGACTACATGTGAGCATAATTTAATATATTGAATTAGTTAATATATTGAATGTATACTGAATGTATTGAAAGTTAAGAGAATGCTTTCATTAGTGGAACTGTGTGTGACTAATATTTTCACCGTAAATACCAGTTATACACAAGTGTTGATAATGGCAACACTGATGAATATTAACATTCATATAAATTCCCAAGGATTTTGATAAAATATAGGGGGATATGAGAATTTTTACATCATGTATCTTCCATATCTACTGGAAAACAAGTATAGCTTTTGCCAATGGGCATAAAGGATATCCAGGATTAGAATACATGCTGGGCTGATTTTAAAGGACTGGACTCTAACTTAAGATATTTTGTCTGCCTTTTCTGCCACCATTTTTATTACCTCAGAAAAAATCTTGCAAGCCACACTCCTCAATTTCTTTTTCTTCAAAATGAGGATAATAAAGCTCATACAATTCTCAAAGTGGCATGAGGTTAAGGACTTCGCAGTTTTTTAAAGCATCTCAAATGAAATACTAATTTTTTATATAAGCATAAAGAATTTTTGTTGGCAAAGATGAAAGTTTAGTCAGTTTTTTGTTCTTTTTGGAAGACCTAAAACGTAGATAAAGCCACAAGATTTAGTTTTGAACATTTGAGCTGGCAAGAATGTGACATTCATTTCCTCCAGGTCCAAAAATGTTTATAGTTCCAGTAATACTAAGCCCTGATTGGAGAACCATTTCTCTGAGTTCCCAAATGTAAGTGAACTTCACTAACTGCATTTTAAAATGGTATCCTTTCACCTTTCTTCATAACACTGAAACTATTTGATTTAGGGAGGAAAAGGAGAACAGTTCAATTCTACAGAAACAAATTAACTCACTAAACAATTAACCAACCATCTGTAATGGGAATACAAAGTGTCTCTGCCCTTAAGGAAGGTGCAGGTCTGGTGGGTCTGAAAGAGAATTAATAAAGAAATTATGATGTATTTTATTGTGATTCTCTGGTTCTTTATCCATTTCAGAATTGTATCTGGCCTACTGATGATAATTTATTTATTTATTTATTTATTTATTGGTACCAAGGATCAAACTGAAGACTTCGTGTTTGCCAAGCAGGCACTTACACCGCTGAGCTAAACACCCGGCCCTACTGATAATAACTTTTTTAAAAAAAACCAGTAATATTTGACACAATAGTATTTGACACCAAGATGATATAAAAATAAATACATGTTAAAGAATTTATTTAACTCACAATAGGGGGACCAGAAAGATGTTATAACTAATTCAGAGGAGAATATAAATAACAGACAAACATGTAGATCTAGTATATTGAAATTAATGTGCATATGGATCCTGAATTGGCTACCTCCACAATGAAAAAGGGAAATTAATTAAATGTCTACCAAAATTCAAGCACAGCTTAAGCAACTCAATGATTTAGTGAGACCTAGACTCAAAAAATAAAACAAAGACTGGGAATGTGTCTCAGAATGAAGGTCCTTAGTTCAATCACTAACTAGTATTTCTTCTCCTCCCAAAGGAGATAGGACAGCATTTGTAAATCTATAAATAAAAATTATTTTGGACTGCTGTCAGTTATCTACAGTTTACAGAATTGTAAAATAGCTGCCATAGAATCAGAACCTGGAGGGATGTCAGCTAGATCAGAGGATTAGCAAACTAAAACTGTTAGGCCAGATTAAATCCTGTAAATTTTTATAAATAAATTTTTATTTAAATGCAATGATACTGTTCATTTACCAATAGTATATGTCTGCTTCTACAGCCATATTGCCACTACACCAATTCATTGCAACAGAGACATCATGTCTCTTGAAGCCTAAAATATTTGATGTCTATTCTTTTACCAAAAAAATTTGCTGACCTCCTTTTCTAGACAATGTATATTTCTTATCGAAGCATAATTTTTCTATTGTCTTCAGAGTGCTGAACAAAGTAATTAAACAATAAAAACTGTGAAGTTCAGAAAGGGTATTCAATAAAGGTTTGTAAGATTTTATGAAAGAGAAGGGTTAGAATTTGTCCATATAAAGATTTTTATATAAGGTCACGATACAGGGAGTAGAGGGATGGTCAATTCTAGGTAGGGACATAGACATGGAAAGAAATGAGATGATCCATATTATTAAAGGCTCAAGTGAGCTGAATGTAAAAAGTTGGAATGATTCTATCGTACAGACTAAGAGGTAGGTCATTTACATATTGGTTTTGTAGAGATTTCACTGTTCTGCAGTAGCTTTGAAAATATCGAACCAGCCTGTGGGAGCCCAGATTTATATAGTGTGATTTTAAGGGATCTAAATCCCTTCCAACAAAATAGTTCATGAATTCTCCATACTGCTCCAAGTGTCTGAACTTTCTAGCAGCTGCCAAAATGCAAATGGCATTTATTTTGGAAGAACAAGTTACATATCTAACTTGGTCCATTTTGTGTATCTATAATAAAATATCTGAGGCTAAAAATGGTGTGATAAGAAAAGAGGTTTATTTTGGATCATGGTTTTGGAGAGTGACATTTTTCTGTCAACAGGCCTCTAGTGAGGGTCCCCTTGCCACATCACATTATGATAGATGGCAATGATGCATGTGTGTAAGAAAACATACAGAGACAGAGAAAGAGAGGCCAGAAAGTGAATAGTGGATTAGTTCTGTTGTAGCAATCCACTCTTGTAGGAACTAATCCTGCAGGATCTAACTGACTTCATGAGAACAGCATAAATCCCTTCGTGAGGGCAGTCATGACCCAGCGACATCCACTAACCCCATCCATTTAAAGGTTTCACCACTTTTCAATATTGTTACATTGGGAAAAAAATTTGCAACATGGAAATCTTGGAGGGACAAGCCAAATCCAAACCAAAGCAATGTCCTGATTTCTCAATAACATCACAGCTTCTACTAGTTGAACAACTTCCTCAGAACAGGAAGTTCTACACCTAGAGGGAGTCCTTGGTTATGACGCCTCTCTGATTTTTGTCAAGTTGTTTTCCCGGCCACAATATATTTTAGGATGTGAGAAAAGGATCCTTTTGAAGTATACCCATGAAGAGATCTATAAGTAATAGGCAACAACTTTACTCTTAAAGGTTCCAATGATGAACTTTTAAATATATTTTGCTTAGCAGGTGAAGATATTTCTCCTGAAACCATACCTCTGAGTTCCTTTAAATCTCTCTGTTTCTCTGCCATGGTTTTGTTTTGATTGCTCTTAAAATAGGGAGGCAGAAAGCTAAACCCTGTCTAGCAGAAAAAGCTGGCAGAGACTATCATTTCAGGAGCTGAGTCTTCTGCCAAAGGACTCTTCAAAAAGGAGAAATATTGAGGAAGTGAGCAAAAAGAGGAGTGAAATGTGAGAGCCAGCAATTCAGGAAATTGTACCCTCCTCTGCCAATTTCTTTCTCTTGTTAGTTGGGTTGGGGTAGAACTCAGGTATTGGTATTTTGAAACTTCTTTATTATGAGGTAAAAGTACAAACTTTCAGAGTACATAGAACATTTATAGACTGTTCAATATTATTATAATTATTATTATTATTATTATTTAATTAACACCAGTGCAATCAACATTTAGGTCAAAGAATAGAACATCTACACTCAATGGATCTCCTTGTCATGACTCCATATGCCTTTCTGCCTTTCTAACGACAGTTTGATTCCTTCCTAAGTAATCACTTGTAGAAGACTACATGGGCACTTCTTGAATTCAAACAATTGCAGAAATATTAGTTAAATCAAGTCTTATTTCCATATACTGATATATACAGATCTGGGTATGATATAGCTTTTTCTCTTCAATTGGCTCTAAGCAATGGAAATAAGGTCAGGTGAAGTATTGATATGTAATCTTTGGGGCCATTCTGACAGTCTCCTGTTTCCTCACATAGTGCTTTCTGTAAAATATGTAAGCACACACTCCTGAAAAATCAATGGGTCACAGAGGAAATTAAAGAAGAAATTAAAAAAATATGGACAAGCAAATGAAAGCCCAAATACAACTTATAAGAACCTGTGGAATGCAATCAATGCAGTCCTCAGAGAAAAATTTTTTTGCATTGAATTCCCACATCAGGAAAATAAAACAAGGACAAATGAACAAACAGATGCTACACCCCAAACATCTAAAACAATAAGATCAAGTCAAGCCAAAAGCCAAAAGAAGGGTTGAAATTATAAAGATAAAGGCAGAAATTAATGCAGTAGAGAACTAAGAAAACACTACAATGAATTGTAGTGTTGGCTCTTTGAATTAATAAATTAAATTGATAAGCCCCTATCCAACTTTATTTTTAAAAGGAAGAAAAAACTCAAATTCATTTAGTAAGGAATGAAAGGGTGAAACCGCTAGAGACCCTGTGGAAATACAGAAGATAATCAATACCTACTTCAAAAACCTTTACTCTCATAGGTTCCATTACACAGAAAAAATGGACAGATTCCTAGAAACATACGAAATATCAAAGCTGGATCAAGAAGATCTAAAACTGCTGAAGAATTCAATTTCAATTAATGAAATTGAAAATGTAATTAACACTTTACCAGCAACAGAAAGCCCAGGTCCTGATGGATTCACTGCTGAGTGCTACAAGAAATTAAAAGAAGAAAATGCCAACAGTCCTCAAACTCGTCAGTGAAACTGAAAGAGAAGCAAGTCTCCCAAACTCATTCCTGAAAGCAAGTACTTCCCTAGTAACAAAACCAGACAAAGACCCAACCAAAAAAGAGAAATATAGGCCAATCACACTAATGAACATAGATGCAAAAGTCCTCAATAAAGTACTGGCAAACAGAATGCAGCAAGTCATCAAGAAGATCATACACAATGACCAAGTAGGATTGATCCTAGGAATGCAGGGATTGTTCAACACAGACAAAACAATAAATGTAATTCACCATATCAATAGAGCCAAAGATAAGAATCACATGACCATTTCAAGAGATGCAGAAAAAGCTTCTGATAAGATCCAACACTCATTCATAAGAACCCTACAGAAAATGAGAATTGATGGTCTTTATCTCAATCTGATAAAAGTTATCTATGAGAACTAACATCCAGCACCATATTAAATGGACAAAAAAAATCAAAGCTTTTACTCTAAAAACAGGAACAAGACAATGATGTCCATTATCACCACTCTTGTTCAATATAGTTCTGGAAATATTAACCTGAGCAGTTAGACAAGATAGAGATAAAAAAGGGATAATGATAGGAAAAGAAAAATTACATTATCATTATTTGCAGAAGACATGATATTCTAGACAGAAGACCCCAAAAACTCTATTGAAAGACTTCGAGGTATAATAACCAAATTCAACAATATAGCTGGATACAAAGTCAACACTCAAAAATCACTAGCATTCCTTTACACAAACATCAAATTCACTAAAATGAAATGAGAGAAGCCACACCCTTCACACTAGCATCCAAAAAAAGGAAATACTTAGGAATCAATCTAACAAAGGAAGCAAAAATCTAGACAGTGAAAATTACAGTACTCTGAAAACAGCATTTGAAGAGGATCTCAGAAAAAGAAAGGCATTCCTTGTTCATGGATAGGAAGAACGAACATTGTGAAAATGGGCATTCTCCCAAAATTGTTAAACATTTCATGCAATTCCAATCAAGATATCATTAGCATACCTCACAGATCCAGAGAAATCTTTCTTAAAATACATCTGGAACCAGAAGAGACTTAAAACAGCAAAAGCCATTCTGGGCAACAAAAACAAGGCAGATATAATCACAATCTCTGAATTGAAGTTATACTACAAAGCTACTGTGATAAAATCAGCATGGTACTTAAATAAAAACAGACCTGAAGAACAAGGAAATAGATTATAAGATACACCCACAGCTACAAACACACTCAGCCATCTTATCTTTGACAAAAGGGCCAAACAAGTTCAGTGGAAGAAAGACAGTCTCTTAATAAGTGTGCTGGTAAAACTGGCTCTCCATATGCTAAAAACTAAAACTAGACCCATATCCATCACCCTGCACTAAACTAAAGTCAAAATGTTTCAAACATCTAAAAAATAAAACAAAACACTAAATCTGCTGGATGACAAAGTAGGTAGAAATCTTGAAGACATAGGGGTCAGGAGACAATTCATGAACAAAAATCAAATTGCACAGGAAATACTTCCCAGAATCAATAATTGGGACCTCATCTCATTAAAAGTTTTTGCATGTGAGAAGAAAACTTGAACAGAGTGAAAAGGAAACCCACAAATTGGGAAAAAATCTTAACTATCCCTCAGAAAAAAGATTTCTATTATATAAAAGAATATATATTTCTATTATATAAAGAATATATAAAGAATTTTTAAAAATCAAGCCCCCAAAATTCATAGACCCAAACCAAAAAATGGGCATCTGTGATGAATACACAGTTCTCAGATGAACAATATAAATGGCAAATAAATACTTGAAAAAATGTTCATTGGTCATTAGAGAAATACAAATTAAAATCACACGGAGATTCCATCTCACTCCAGAAACAATGGCCAGGTTCCAGAAAACCACCAATAACAAATGCTGGAGAGGCTACAGGGAAAAATAACTGTTCTGCACTGTGGTGGAAGTATAGACTGGTGCCACCACAGTGGAGGTCAGTCTGGAGGTTCCTCAAAAAACTGGGATTGGAAGTCTTATGTGACCCAACTATTCTACTTCTGGGCATATTCCCAGAAGAATTAAAAACATAATACCACAGTGATACATGTGTACCTATGTTTATAGCAGCACTATTTGTAATAGTCAAAACTTGGAAGTAATCTAAATGCTCATCAACTGAGAAATGGATAAACAAATTTGTTTTTTTTATACAACAGAATAGTACTACAAAGCTACAAAGAAGGATCACATTGAGGCTTTTATAGATAAATGGATGTGACTTGAGACCATACTCATAAGTGAAGTAAGTCAAACTCACATGTGTAAGCACCATATTGTCTCCTTAGTATAAGAAACTAAAAGAGTAAATAAGATAGAAAATCTTCAATAAATATTGTGAAATAAACTACTCAAAGGGAAAATAAGTAAGGGAAAAGGATAAACAAAGGAAGGGAAAAGAAAAAAGATATAAATTTGTATATACACACTTAAAATAGCTAAGATGATTGTTCTAATTGTATTAGTTCTTGGAACAAAAAAGTTAATATTCATAGGATTAGATCAATTTTGCATATTTATATCTGGTAATCTTAGTAATGCATTTAAAGATCTCTATGCAAAATAGCAACTTTAGTTATGTTCTTACCACCTTATTTTGAAAGCCTATACTGTCATTATTTGGGGCACTTTATTATTGGTATTTGTCTCTTTTGTTTCTTGTTTTTCTTATAATTTGTTCTAATATAGAAAGGATAGATGTGCATGTATAGGCTTATAGATGCCTAGAACTTCTCATAAAGATTTTATAAAAATTTATTTCATTATGTGTGATGGTACAAACAGCTACTTTGAAGAACATGAGACATTATGTTAGCCATTGCTGATTTCCTATCATCTTTTTGTGAAATCCAGTAATTTTATTCTTTGTTTTGATTTTATTTAGTCTATTTTGTATTATTTGATTTCAGTATGTGTGCAGGTATGGACAGATATTTTGAAGAGAACAAGAGAAGTTATGGAAGCCACTGTTGATTTTTCTATTATCTGGTTTTGAAGACCTGTAATGCTTTCATTCTTTTGTTTTGATCAGTTTTATGCTATTTTGTCTTGTTTGTATTCATTGTGTGTGAAGATATGGACAACTATCTTGAAGAAAGCAAGAGACGTTATGGTAGCCACTGTTGATTTTCTGCTGTCTTTTTCTGAAGTCCTGTGTTGCTTGCATTGTTTTGTTCTGATGTGCTCTGTTCTGTTTGGTTTAGTTTTATTCTCTTTTAAAAAATTTAAAAAGATGGGCACAGTGAGATGACAGAGTCAGTTAACTCCAAGAGTCTCAGCTGGGCCCGAGCCTTGAAATAAAGAGCCTTTGAGTCCCCAGGGCACAAAAGTTCACATATCACAAACTGAAGCCTCCAAAAACAATTCAATTGCTACTGTAATTGAATTATTCAGATTGATCTTTATGCATATCGTTCTTTCTGCATATTGCAAAAATGCTTTCCTTCCCACCTGGCTAGCCAGATCAAGTTACTCACCATCCTCATTGTCACTCCTCTTTCAGCCGCCCCTTCTTCACAAGATAATAAATTCAGGTAGAGGTCTTGGGTCATGGCCTTTGTCTGCACACCCTCAGTGGGATCAGGCTTAGGACCCTTTGGCTGCCCTTAACTTTGAGTATGTCATGGTATCTTTACTCCTGTTCTGGATTGCAGTGGAGGTGGTCGATTGGAATTAACTTACTGGGATTCCAATAACATCTCAATCGGATTAAAGTATAAATTTCTGGATTGTGAGGAAGATTAGAAGGGGATTACAATATTTGATATTGGGAATATAGTAACCACTGCCTTGATTTTATGGCCATAATTGTCTTGCTTTATCTTACAGTTTTACTTTCTCTCTCTCTCTCTCTCTCTCTCTCTCTCTCTCTCTATATATATATATATATATATATATATATACTCTCAGGAAAAAGCCATATAGGTATGTATAATCAGTTTGATCTCCCTCTGAAATGTATTTAAATACAATTCTTTGCTTTCTTTAGTGTCTGAATTTTTCATTCAGTACTACATTTTTAAAATTAGTCTAATTTGTTATGTGTTGCTTATGTATAGTATTCTGCACCAAGAAGATTCCACAATTCACTTATCCATTCCATTGTTGGTAAACATTTTCCTTGCTTTCAGTTTTGGGCTTTAAGAACATTATTGTACATGTCTATACACTTGCATATATATATATTTCTAATGGATTTCTTTTCTCAAAAATAATATCATTGGGTCATTGGCTTATATATATTCATCTTTAACAAATATGAGCAAACAGGATTCCAAAGTGGCAGCTTAGCTTCACGGTTCCAAAAGCAATGCCTAAAAGGTAATTTTTATTCCATGTTCTCACTCCCATTGGCTGCTGACAACCTTTAGCAGGTGTTAGGTGTTCTGGTGGGATAAATTTTAAGCAAAATGGTACATTTTGGATGTAATTTGTGTTGAATATCTTTTCATGTTTATTGGTTATTTGAATTTCCTGTTTTGTTAGATGGTAATTTACTTTTCATTAGTACATCTTTGCAGTGCATACAGCTTACAATTATCTTGGGGAGTGGTTACATAACATAGCTTGATTATTTTTTAAAATCTCTTTCTCCCCAACCTCCCTCACTTCTCTGCTAAATCAGCTTTCCCTATTTCTTGTTAATATTATTAATCTTATGTTATGTTTGTGGTATTAAATATTTGGTCTATTGTTGACTCATTTGATTCACTTTGACTTTTTCTTCTTGAGTTACAGAAGTTATTTGTGTATTCTAGATACAATCTCTTTGTCAGTTATATATTTTATGAATATCTGCATATATTGTATGTACCACACTGTAACTTGGCTTTATATTCTTTTTTCAAACAGGATCCTGTTAAATTTCTCAGGCAGATCTCAGAATTGCAATCCCCTCCTTTATTCTCACTAGATGCTGAGATTATAGACATGTAGCAGTGCACTTAGCTTTTATGCTCTCTTAATGGTAGCTTCTGAAAAGCACAATTCCTAATTTTAAAATAATCAGTTATCAGGGTTTTTAATGTCAATATGGCTTCCTTGTAAAAAGGAAAAGGCCACAAAGATTAAGAGATATTTTGCCAAAGAATAGATTTGTAGCTAGTTATGAAGAAAGAGAATACATGATGTTGATTCTTTTTTCTGTTGTGCTTGGGATTGATCCTAGGGATGTGCTACCATTGAGCTACATCCTCAACTCCTTTTGTTTTTGACATTGAGGCAAGGTCTCTCAAAGACTTGAACTTGGTATCTTTTTTCTAAACCCTCTGGAGTAGCTGGAATTTCAAGGATGTGTCACCATGCCACCAATATAGTAGACATGTTTTTTAATCAGACAGATGACAAGCCTTTGCAACTTATGCAGATACACAGGCACCAACAACTAAAAAATAGATCTACCCATGAGTTTAATAATCTTGTGTTGTTTGGTAATTATTTAAAACATCATTATTGGTTTCTCAGTTAGATTTTAAAATCCAATCCAGTAAGTGAAACCTATTATCATTTTACATAATATACAATGTGTGTATTCAGCAGATAACTGTAAAGAGAAAATTTCTGGATCATGGTCCGTGAACTATAGGAGTGCAGGGAATGAAAAAAAGTACTTTATTCCTTGGCCATCCTTGGTTCATTGGCTGAAGCACCTGAAACAAATGACAAATTAACATGAGAAAAGCAAATTTGGTAAAAGTTTTATATGATACAGGGGCCTTCATAAGGAAATACAGAACTGAAAAATGGTTGAGCTTGTACATTTTTATCCTAGGTTTGAGGAACAACTGCTGTACAAATAGACTTGGAGGATTAAGAGGTGTACTACAGTGGTTATAAAGTGGAGGAAACTGAGCAAGAACTGTTTGTTTAGATTCTATTTCATGTCTCTGTTCTTTCAGAGATAAGGATACTTCTTTGCTCCAGGTGTAGGGAGTTATGGTGGTTCAGTTTAGGTATCATTTTAGGGAGGAAAGAGAGGAGAGACAGGAAGTGGATAGGGACAAGATGGATTCTTTCAGATTACACTGTTAGTGACCTGCTTTTTAAACTAAGCTCTAAGTTAAGCTCTACTTCTTAATAGACCATTCAGCTGGTAAACACCTTCATGATCCAACAGCTTTTCACAAGCCCCATCTCCAGAATGAATCATATTACTGGCTTCCCTGGTTTTTCATCTTGCACTCAGAATATGGGATTTATTGGTGTCCATAGCTACATAGGCCAGTTTTATATGTACTGTATATATCCTATTGGTTGACCTGCTTTAAAGGAGAAAAGCCGAGTGAATAGGTTTTGCTTCTACTGTTTTCTCAGATGGCAAGTTGCCATGTTTTGGAGTAGTATGTTCTCAATCCCATCAAGTATTTCATTTCCATTAGGGTGGGAAATACTGGGAAGGAACAGGAACATTAATTATGCTTTCTTGCCAAAATAAGAAACTTTGAGTTTTATGAATGATATTTTATATAATTGTTTTAAGCATGTAACTATGGCTACTTTTATAACTTGTGTCACTGGAAACTGTGTGGGGAAAAGATAAAAAGAATGTGACTTAATATTCAACAGTCCAATGAGTGGCTACCAGGGGCCTGAATACAATCTTGGAAGCCAAACATGCACAAATTGAATCCTACCATATAGGTAAGCTTTGAAATGTTGCTCCAAGGGAGTAAGACCATGCCTTGCATCCCAAGTCACCTGAAGATGCAAGGGAGGACTTTGCTGACCTAACTGGGCCACATCTAGCAACCTAGATGTGGCAATCTAGCAATCACGCAGCTAACAGGGGCTGAATTCAGTCCCAGGAGCCAAACACACATGAGCTGAATCCCAGTGCACAGGGAAGCTTTGCAACATCACTCCAAGGAGGTAAGACCATACCCAGGATCCCAAATCACCAGAGGATGCACTGGAGGTCCATGCAAGCCTAACTGGCCCATGCTCAGTGACCTCCAAATGACCAGCAGGTGCCTGAAGTCTGCCCTGGGAGCCAACAGGGGGCCAAGCAATTCCCAGCACATGGGGGAAGCTTTGGAACATTGCTCAAAAATTGGAAATATGGGAAAATGAAAAAATTAAAGAACAAAATACAATCCAGCCCAACCCAAGCAAGCCTAGGAGACATGGAAACAGAAGAAAATGTAAGACATACATCTTAAATTCCTGAAATGATAACAACTGAAGTAAAGAAACAACGCCAGGAAGCTATAAAAGAACTTAGATCAGAAATAATCTCTCAGGTAAAAGAAATGGAAAACATAATATAAGAAATGCTGAACACATCTAAAGAAGACATAATATAAAAGGTAGAGGAAATTGCAAAAAGATGGAAACCATGAATGAACAATATAAGAAACAAACAGAATGCACGAAGAAGATTCAAAGAGCTATCAAGGAAATCAAAAATTCTATTGAAAGTTGGCAAAACCAGTTAAACAAAAGTGAAGATAGAATTTCAGACCTTGAAGACAAGATTACAGCTAGTGAACAGGAAAGGAAATATCTTTTATAAATAACAGGGAATCAGAAAATAACAATTCAACAGCTTCAAGATGATGCAAAGGAAAACAACATAAGATTGATAGGGATAAATGAAAAAGAAAGTGACAACACAAATTATATCAAATGGCTATTTACAGAAGGTATAGCTGAAAATTTCATAAGCATGATAAAGGAAACTGACATACAGATCAATGAAACTGACATACAGATCAATAGAAATACAAATAACCATAACCAAAGCAAAAGTACACCCAGACATATAATAATCAACATCCCAGAAATCCAACATAAGAAAAAAATATTAAAAGCTGCTAGAGAGAAGAGACAGATCACCTGTAAAGGAAAACCTATCAAAATCACAGCAGACTTCTCAATACAAACAATGATGTCAAGAAGAACATGGAGTGGAGTATTTCAGATCCTAAAGGAAAATGACTTCCAACCTAGACTGATGTACCCTGAAAAACTGTCCTTCAAAATGAATGGAGAAACAAGATACTTGCATGACAAAGAACAGCTGAAGAACTTCATGACTATCAAACCAACCCTGAAAAGAATACTGAAAGACATTCTAGATAGACATAGGAAAAAACCTCTACACAAGGTAAACAATTAAACAGAGTGGAAAGATAAGGAATCAAGACCAGAAAAATAAAAGATCAAAAGTAAACCAATATGCATCAGTTATAACCATTAATGCAAATAGCCTCAATTCACTAATTAAAAGAAACAGACTGGTAGAATGTATTAAGAAACAACATATAACCACATGCTGTCTACAAGAAACCCATCTAACCCAAAAGGAAACTCATAGAGTGAAAGTCAAAGGATGAAAAAGAACACTTCATGCAACAGGAATCCAAAAAAAAACCAGGGGTAGCTATTCTGTTTTCAGACAATGTGAACTTCAAACCAAGAATGATCTGAAAATATAAAGAAGGTCACTAATACTAGTTAGGGGAAAAATTCAAGAGGAAGAGATAACTATATTAAATATACATGCACCAAATTTAGGAGCACCCAGCTATACAAAACAAATATTAACACAAATGAAACATCAAATAAGCAATATAACACAATTACAACAGGAGACCTTAACATACTATCAACACAAAGGGACAGATCAACTAGACAGAAAATCAGCAAAGAAATAACAGAACTGAATCACACCTGTGAACAAATGGACTTGTTGGATGTATACAGAGAGTTACATCCAACATCATCAGAACATACATTCTTCTCAGCATCACATGGAACATTCTCTAAAATAGACTATATAGACCTGTGAGTCTGCCTTTTCCACACACCAACTTGTGGTACCCAGAAACTCTAGCCAAAGGCATGCATGGGGCCCCTCCTGCGACTACCATTGTCTCTGCAGACAACTTTGTGGGACCAGGGAACTCCAACCAGAGCTCCAACCCTTTCTCCCAGAACCTTGGAATACAGCAAATTGGTACTGTTTTAGCTCGAGGGGAGATTCAGTGACTGCCACACCGAAACAGAATATCTCAGCAGGCTCCAGTCAGTGTGTTCAGTACGCCCCTAAAATAGAGGTGTACAGTGGGTAAATAGGCCAGTACTAAAGCTCCCTCCAACTAACTGTAAGACACTGATGAGTCTGACAAGAGTGTTGGTGACTCCTTTCTGCACACAGAAAATATCAGGCAGAGTGATGAGTGAGCCAATAAGGACCTCCCCAACTTGGAGAAAATCAAAAGGGCTTACAAGATACACAGGCACACAATAGTACAGTAGGCCCTCAGCCAACAACAGGGAGATTTGATAACCTGGAATAATCTGAAGACAAAGTAATAGCAGGGACCAAAGGTTGACCTACATCAATACTACTAGGCTTGAGCTCTGAAAGAATACAGAACTCATCCAACAGGCCCTGCATTGGGAAGTCAGGTGACTGACCTGCCTATTCATTGTGGGACCAAGCAATTGGACAAACATCAACCTTACATTAGGACCCCAAGACACGCTACCAACAGTTGACACTAGTGACATTGAAGGACCAAATATTAACTCAAAAGGGGAAAATGCCAAAACAAAAATGCAAAATGCAATCTCAAATATCTAGTCCACCAGGAGCAAGTACAGGAGACATTGAAATAGAGAAATTCAAAAGTAATACACTGGAAATCTCTGAGAATATAGTGAGTGAAATAAAAAAACAACTCCATGAGGCTATAGGGGAAATCAAATTAAAAGTACTCTCCCATGTAAAAATAGAAATAACAACCTTAGTAAAGGAGCTGCTAAGCACAGCTAAAGAAGAAATAGAGAAAAAAGTACAGGATCATGGGAAACTGAATGAATCTTTGAATGAACAATATAGAAAACATGCAGAATTCACAAAACAAGCTAAAAGAGACACCCAAGAAACAAAAAATTCTATTCAAAGCTGGCAAACTCTTTAAATGAAGCTGATGATAGGATTTCTAATCTTGAGGACAGGATTGGAATTAGAGATCATGAAAGGACAGAACTTTTAAAAATAGCAAAGCAGCATGAAGTGACAATCCAGCAGCTTCAAGATGATGCCAACAGAAAAAAAATATAAGATTAATAGGCATTAGTAAAGATGCAGGAATCAATGAAATGACATAACCAAAATAGTCACAGAAGTAATAGAAGAAAAATTCCCAAACATGGGGAAAAATCTGATATGCAGATAAGTGAGACATATGAAGTGACAAACAGTCACAACAAACATAAATCTACACCCAGACATATAACAATTAAGGTCTCAGATATACAGCATAAAAACAGAATATTAAAAGCTCTTAGAGAAAAGACACAAATCACCTATCAAGGAAAGCCCATTAGAATCACAGTGGACTTTGCAGCACAAACCCTCAAGTCAAGACAGATAGGAGTGAGGTATTTCAAGCCCTGAAAGGAAACAACTTTCAACCCAGACTGATGTACCCAGAAAAACTTTCATTCAAATTTAATGGAGAAACAAGATACTTCCATGAGAAAGAACAAATGAAGAAATTCACGTCCACCAAGCCAAACCTCGAAAGAATATTGAAATATATACTAGATAGAGATAAAAATGACCGCAATCCCAGAAACAACATCAAAAAGAAACCACCAGGTAGGACAAGCAATTAAACAAGGGGAAAAATCAGAAAGCAAACAACTGGAACGTAACATGGCAAAGTTGACCCAGTACATATGAGTGATATCCATAAACAAAAATATCCTCAACTCCACTATCCTTTATATGTTCTATCCTTTATACATTTTTTCTTTTTTCTCTTTAAATAAAAAATAAATAGACCATATTCCAGCCCACAGAACATGCTTAAGTAAAAGCAAAAGAACTGAAATTATCCCATGCATGTTATCAGATCATGCCACCATGAAACTAGTAATTAATGACAAAAGAAACTGCAAAACTCCCACAAACACATGGAAATTGAATAATACACTCCTGTGCAATCAGTGGATCACAGAGGAAATTAAAGAAGAAATTAAACAATGTCTACAAGCAAACAAAAATACAAACACATGTTACCAGAACCTGTGGGAAGCAATGTAAGCAGTCCTCAGAGGAAATTTTATTGCCATGATTTTCCACATGAGGAAAACAGGATGAACACTAATGAACAACCTGATGCTACACCTCAAATATATAGAAAAAGAAGAGCAATTCAAGCCCAAGCCAAAAGAAGGGTCAGAGCAGAAATCAATGCAATAGAGACTAAGACGATAATACAAAGAATCAATGAATCAAAGACTTGCTTCTTTGAAAGAATAAATTAAGTTGATAAGCCACAAGCCATCCTTATTTAAAAAAAAGAAAAAAAGTCAAATTCATGCAATAAGGAATGATGGGGGTGAAATCACTACAGACCCTTTGCAAATACAGATCATCATTACCTATTTTGAAAACCTCCACTTTCATAGACTTGATATTGTGGAGGAAATGGACGGATTCCAAGAAACATATGAATTACCAAAGCTGGGTCAAGAAGTTGTAAAACTGCTCAATAACACAATTACAGTTAACCAAATTGAAAATGTAATTAAAACCTTACAGACCAACAAAAGTCCAGGTCCAGATGTATTCACTGCAGAATTCTACAAGGAATTCAAAGATTTAATGCTGGCACTCCTTAAACTCTTCAATGAAATTGAGCAGGAAGCAATTCTCCCTAACTCATTCTTGGAGGCATATATTACTGTAATACCAAAACCAGAAAAAGACCCAACCAAAAAAGAGAACTGAAGGCCAACCTCCTTAATGAACATAAATGCAAACATTCTCAATAAACTATTGGCAAACAGAATGCAGCAAATCATCAAGAGGATTATACACCATGACGAGTGGAATTCATCACAGGAATGCAAGGATGGCTCAACATATGTAAATGAATAAATGTAATCCACCATATTAACAGACTCAAAAATAAGAACCACACAATCATTTTTATAGATGCAGAAGAAGCTTTTGATAAGGTTCAACACTTATTTATAATAAGAACACTATAGAAAATTGGAATAAATGGTCTTTACCTCAATATGATAAAAGCCATCTATGAAAGCCAACAATTACCATCATGTTAAATGGACAAAAGCTGAAAGTCTTTATCCTAAAATCAGGAACAAGACAAAGATGTCCATTATCATCACTCTTACTCAATATAGTGCTGGAAATATTAGCCAGAGCAATTAGACAAGAGAGAACAATAAAAGGAGCAAGGATAGGAAAAGAAGTTAAATTATCGTTGTTTGCAGATGACATGATACTCTACATAGAAGACCCCTAAAATTCCATTGAAACAATCCTAAATATAATAAATAAATTCAGTAATGTAGCTGGATACAAAGTCAACACCAAAAATCAATAGCATTCCTTTACACTAACAACAAAATCACTGAGAAAGAAATAAGAGAAGCTAAATCCTTCATAATGACATCCAAAAATGACATACTTAAGAATCAATCTAACAAAAGAAGTAAAAGATCTATGCAGGAAAAATTATAATAACCTGAAAAAGAAGTCAAAAAGGACCTCATAAAATGGAAAGACATCTCTTGTTCATGGATAGGAGGAATAAATATTGGGAATATGACCATTCTCCCAAAATTGTTATACAGATTCAATGCAATCCCAATTAAAATAACACTAGCACACCTCACTGATCTAGAGAAATCACTGCTAAAATTCATCTGGAACCAGAAGAGACCTTGAAGAGCAAAGGCAATTCTAAGCAACAAAGGCAGGGCAGGAGGCATCACAATCCCTGACTTGAAGTTGTACTACAAAGCTACTGCAATAAAATCAGCATGGTACTGGAATAAAAACAAACCTGAAGATCAATGGAATAGATTAAAAGATACAACTACAACTATTAACACACTCAGCCACCTTATCTTTGATGAAGGGGCCAAACACATTCACTGAAAGAAAGATAGCCTCTTTAATAAATGATGCTGGAAAATTTGCTCTTCATATTCCAAAAGCTAAAACTAGACCCATGCCTATCACCATGTACTAAACTAAAGTGTAAATGGATAAAAAATCTGAATATTAAAACATAAACACTAAATCCATTGGAAGACAAATTAGGCAGAAATTTTGAAGACACAGGGGTAGGTAGAGAATTCATGAACAAGAATCAAATTGCATGGGAAATACTTTACAGAATCAATAACTGGGATCATGTCTTATTAAAGAGTTTTACATGTCAAAAGAAATCCCCATTATAGTGAAACAAACTCACAAATTGGGAGAAAAAATCTTAGTGAACTCTCTGTCAGACAAAGTACTTCTGTCTAAAACATAAAGAATTTTTTAAAAAATCAGATTCTCATAATTCAAAGATCCATTTTAAAATGGCATCTGAGATGAACACAAAGTTCTCAGGTGAAGAAATACAAATGGCAAATAAATACATGAAAAATTTTCAGCATCTTTGGTCAATAGAGAAATGCAAATTGAAACCACAATGAGATTCAGTCTCTCTCCAGAAAGAATGGCCAGGACAAAGAAAACTATCATCAGCTAACGTTGGAGATGCTTCAGGGAAATAAGAACTCTTCTGCACTTTTGTTGGGAGTGCAGACTGGTGCAACCACTGTGGAGGTCAGTCTGGAGGTCGCTCAAAAAGCTTGGATTGTAAGTCTCATTTGACCCAGCTATGCCACTTCTGGGCATATTCCCAGAAGAACTGAAAACATCATACCAGAGTGATATATGTGCACCCATGTTTATAGCAGCACAATTTGTAGTAGTCAGATATTGAAAACTATCTAAGTGCCCTTCAACTGAGGAATGGATAGAAAAAAATGTGGTATTTTTATAAATTGAAGTACTACTCCACTTTGAAGAATAATCTTATTGAGATATTTATAAGTAAATGGGTGCAACTTGAGGCCATACACATAAGTGAAATAAATGAAACTCACATGTGGAAATATCATATAGTCTCCCTAGTGTAAGAAATAGTAAGTGTACATAAGATAGAAAAAACTCAATAAATACAGTGAAAGGATAAATATATGCTTAAAGGGGAAAACAATATCTCAGGAGAAATGATGAAAAAGGAAGGGAAAGAAACAAATATCTAAAATTATATAAACACACTTAGGATGACTAAGATGATTGTGCTACAAATTCTATAAGATTTTGGAACAAAACAGTTAGCATTCATAGAATTGGAACAATTGTACATAATATTTTATAGTGATCTGAGTAAATCTTGAAGATCATTATATAAAACAGCAACCTCAATTATGCTCTTACCACCTTGTTTTGAAGGCATATATTGTCAGTGTTTTGGGCTCTTTGCTATTGTTATTTATTTGTCTGGTTTTTTTATGTTTTTCTAGTAATTTGTTTTATATTGTTTTGTTTTGTTTTTTCCTCTATTACAGAAAGGTTAGGTATACATGTAGAGACTCATACACGCATAGAACTTCTCCTAAACATTTATGAGAATTGTTTATATAATGCATGATGAAATTGACAGCTACTTTGAAGAAAAAGAGATACTAAGGTAATCAGTGCTGATTCTGTAGCATCATGCTGTGAAATCCAGCAATATGACTATTCTTTGTTCAGAGTGATTTTAGTCTGTTTTGTATTGTTTAATTTCAACATATGTGAAGGTATGAACAGCTATTTTGAATAGAATGAGGTACACTATAGCAGCCATTTTTGACTTCCTTATTGTCTGGTTTTGATGTAAAATGCTTTCACCATCCTGTTCTGATCAGTCTAATACTCTTTTATTTTGTATGAACTCACTGTGTGAAGATATGGAAAACTAAAAGAAAACAAGAGACAATATGATAGACAGTGAAGATCTCCCATTGTCTTCTTTGAAATCTGTATCTCCTACATTTTTTTCTTCTGATCTGTTTGGTTATGTTTAATTTTACCCTCTTTAAAATAAAATTAAAGAAACAAAAGTTTAATGATACTTTAGCAATAAGTTCAGAAGGAAATTATCTCTTAATATCCTTAGAAAACTAGTGGAGCAAGATATTTTATTTGAAAAGGTGATTCTATTTTGCAAGTTTTGGAAACACAGTGTCATTCACTTAGGTGCAAACTAGAACAGTATATCTCTGATTATAATTTGACAGAGAAAATCTATTTTTGTTTCATTAATCAATTTCAGACTTTATTGAAGAACTTTTATTATTGCATTATTAATGCCCTGTTCTACTAGGTTTGTGCAGAATTCATTTTGGGACATATCCTTCCAAAGGTTTCTGCTTGTTTAGTAGAACAAAGGGTGGTTCTAGTAACTGAGTTAAGCAACATGTCATGAATAAGAACAGATTTTGGGACAAGATAATGCTTTTATTGAATATTTCAAGGTGCAGGGAGATATTTCTACCAAGCAACTGAATACATAAATCTAGAGTTCAAGGGGAAAAAGCTGAGATGGAAAAAAAGATTTGAAAATAAGTGTTGAACTGAGATGGAGGAACAGATTTGAAAACAAATGCTGATTTGAGATGGAGGAATAGAATTGAAAATATCTGTTTAGTTCCACATCTGTTGAGTTCAAAAGGATGTTTTTTAAGAAAGTGCATATATGCTGGAAACAAAAAGGGCTTTTGTTGACATTAACAGCCCACCTTTGTTGTGGTAGTGGAGATTGAAGCAAGGGTTTCATAAAGTTCTACATCCTCAATTCTTCCTTTTTTTTCTTTAAATTTTGAGGCTGGGTGGAAATAACCTCTCAGCTAAAAGAAACAAATTTCAAGATTTATAAGGTAACTGCTCAGAAAACATACAGAAGAGATAAATAAAAAACCTGATGATAAGAAGTGGATGGAAACCACAAATAATCAATATAAGAAAGAAAAAATGTATGAAATGGATTCAAATAGATATACAGAAAATTAAACATTTCCTTTGAAACCAGCAAAACTGCTTAAATGAAATTAAATACAGACATTCAGAACTTGAAGAAAGAATTGTGACTAGTGATCATAAAAGAAAAGATATTTGGAAAATAGCCAAAGATCTGTAAATAACAATTCAACTACTTCAGGACAATGCAAAAAAAGATAATATAAGAATAATTGGAGTCAATGAAAAACCAGGATTCAATGCAAATGACGTTAAAAATAACTATTTGCAGAAGTAATAACCAAAAATTATCCAGACATGAGAAAGGAATCTGACATACAGATTACTGAGGCATATAAAATTCCAATTAGCCATAAGCAAAGTAAATCTCCACCAAATCATATAATAATTAAGAGCCTAGAAGTTCAGCACAAGAATAGATTATTAAAGGTTGTTAGAAAAAATAAACAGATCACCTGTAACAGAAAGCCTATTAGAATAGTGTGACAGACTTCTCAACACAAATCCTCAAGTCAAAAAAAGCTTAGAGTGAAGTTTTTCAAGTCCTGAAAGAAATCAACTCCCAACCCACATTGATGTACCCTGAAAAAATGTCATTCAAAATTAATGGAGAGGAGTAGAGCAGCGGCACAGAATCCCACCTCAGCATGGGGGAACTCTTCCTGGCCTGGGGACCAGGCTGTAGTTCCCTGCTGGGACTGGTGAGTGGAGCAGCAGCAGGGAATCCTGTCCCAGCCTGAGCGAACACTCTTCCTTGCCTGGGGGCCAGGCCAAGGTTCCCTGCCAGGTCCAGTGAGTGGGGCCACCACAGGTAACCCCATCCCAGGCTGGAGGAACTCTCTGCCACACTGGGAACAGGACTTGAAGCTTGAAAATATAGGAAAATGACAAAATGAAAGACCAAAATGCAATCTCAAGCATCCAGCCCATCCCAAGAAAGCCTAGGAGCCATATGCATAGAAGAAAACACATGGCACATAATTGAAATACCTGAAATAATAGTAACTGAAATAAAGAAGCAACTCTGGGAAGCCCTAAAGGAATTCAAACTAGAAATAATCTCTCAGGTAAAAGAAGAAATGATAAAAGAAATGAAGGAGATGCTGAACATAGCTAAAGAAGACAGAGTTAAAAAATTGGAGGAACTAAACAAAAAGACAGAATCCCTGGATGAACAACATAAGAAATAAACAGAATACTTAAACAGATGCAAAGAAATATACAAGAAATCAAAAACTCCACTGAAAGTTGTAAAAACTGCCTCAATGAATGTGAAGATAGAATCTTAGACCTTGAAGACAAGATTGCAGCCAGTGAACAGGAAAGGAAAGATCTTTTAAAAATAACAAGAAATCGGGAAATAACAATTCAACACCTGCAAGATGACACAAAGAGGAACAACATAAGGTTGATAGGGATAAATGAAAAAGAAGGGGACAAAATAAAGGATATCAAGAGGATAGAGAAGTAATAGCTGAAAATTTCCCAAACATGAGATTGATAACTGATATCAAAAGCAATGAAGCATATAGAACTCCAAATAGCCATAACCAAAATAAATCTACACCCAGATACATAATAATGACCATCCCAGAAATTGAGCAAAAGAATAGAATATTAAAAGCTGTCAGAGAGAAAAGACAGATCACCTATATAGGAAAACCTATCAGAATCACAGCAGACTTCTCAGCACAAACAATAAAGGCAAGAAGAGCATGGAGTGAAGTATTTCAGATCCTAAGGAAAATGATTTCCAACCTAGACTGATGTACCTTGAAAAACTCTCCTTCAAAATGGATGGAGAAATAAGATATTTCCATTTCAAAGAACAACTGAAGAACTTCATGTTCACCAAGCCAATCCTGCAAAGAATACTGAAAGACAGTTTAGATATACTTAGGAAAATACCACTAAACAAAGCAGACAATTAAACAGAACAGAAACATAAAGATGCAACAGCAGAAATATAACATGTCAATAATAAACCAGTACATAACAGTCATAACCATTAATGTAAATGGTCTCAGTGCACCAATTAAAAGAAACAGAATGGCAGAATGGATTAAGAAACAAAATCCAACCATATACTGTCTACAAGAAACCAATCTAACCCAAAAGGATACTCACAGACTGAAAGTCAAAGGATGGAAAACAATACTTCATGCAACAGGAACCCCCAAAAAAGTGGGGGTAGCTATTCTGTTTGCAGACAAAATGAACTTCAAGCCAATAATGATCAGAAGGGATAAAGAAGGTCACTACATGATGGTTAGGGGAAAATTCCAAGAGGAAAAGCTAGCTATCTTAAATATGTATAAAACAAAACTCCAGAGCACCCAGTTATGTAAAACAAGTACTAACAGAAATGAAAAACCAAATTAGCAGTAACACAATTCTAACAGGAGTACTTAACACACCATTGACACAAATGAACAGATGAACCAGACAGAAAATCAGCAAAGAAATAAAAGAACTGAATCACACCTGTGAAAAAATGGACTTAATAGACATATACAGAGTATTTCACCCAACAAAAACAGAATACACATTATTCTCAGCAGTACATGGGACATTCTCTAAAATAGACCATATATTAACTCACAAAACATATTTAAATAAGTGCAAAAGAATTGAAATTATCCCTTGCATGCTACCGGACCATAGCGCTCTGAAATTAGAAATTAATGATAGAGATACTGCAAAATTCCCACAAACACATGGAAATGAATAACACACTCTAGAGTAATCAGTGGGTCACAGAGGAAATTAAAGAAGAAATCAAACAATACCTACAAGACAGTGAAAGTACAGATACAACTTACCAGAATCTGTGGCATGCAATGAAAGCCATCCTCAGAGGAAAATTTATTGCACTGAGTTCCCACATCAGGAAAACAGAATGAATACAAATAAATAACCTGATGCTACACCTCAAACAGCTAGAAAACGCAGAGCAAGTGAAGCCAAAAGCCAAAAGAAGAGAGGAAATTATCAAAATCAGAGCAGAAATCAACGCAATAGAGACTAAGAAAACAATCCAAAGAATCAACGAATCAAAGAGTTGGTTCTTTGAAAGAATAAATAAAATCAATAAGCCCCTAGCCAACCCTATTTAAAAAAGGGAAGAAAAAGCTCAAATTCATGCAATAAGAAATGAAAAAGGTGAAATCACTACAGACTCTATAGAAATACAGAAGATCATCAACACCTATTTTGAAAACCTCTACTCTGAAAGGTTTCATAACACAGAAGAAATAGACAGATTCTTAGAAACATATGAAGTACTAAAGCTAGATCAAGAGGATGTAAAACTGCTGAATAACCCAATCTCTATCAATGAAATTGAAAATGTAATTAAGTCCTTACCTACAAAGCAGAGCCCAGGCCCAGATGGATTCACTACAGAATTCTACAAGAAATATGAAGAAGACCTAATGCCGACACTCCTCAAAGTATTCAATGAAATCGAAGGGGAAGTAATCCTTTCTAAGTTATTCACAGAATGAAATATTACTCTAGTACCAAAACCTGAGAAAGACCCAACTATAAAAGAGAACTGTAGACCGATCTCCCTAATGAACACGGATGCAAAAATCCTCAATAAAATAATGGCTAATAGGATGCAGCAAATCCTCAAGAAGATTATACACTATGACCAAGTGGGATTCATCCCAGGCATGCAGGGATGGTTCAACATACGTAAATCAATAAATGTAACCCATCATATCAATAAAGCCAAAGTAAGAATCACATGATCATTTCTATAGATGCAGAAAAAGCCTTTGATAAGTTCCAAAATTCATTCATGATAAGAACATTACAAAAAATTGGAATAGATGGTCTTTACCTCAATATAATACAGGCCATCTATGACAAACCAACAGCCAGTATCATACTAAATGGCAAAAAATTGAAAGCCTTTACTTTAAAATCAGGCACAAGACAAGGATGTCCTTTATCACCACTCCTATTTAATATAGTACTTGAAGTACTAGCCAGAGTAATTAGACAAGAGAGAGAAATAAAATGGGTAAAAATAGGAAAAGAAGTTAAAATATCACTGTTTGCAGAAGACATGATACTCTACATAGAAGACCCCCTAAACTCCATTTCAAAGACTCTTAGATATAATAAATAAATTCAGTAATGTAGCTGGATACAAAATAAATGCTCAGAAATCAATAGCATTCCTATACACTAACAACCAAAACACAGAGAGAGAAATAAGAGAAGCCACATTCTTCACACTAGCAAGAAAAAAAATGAAATACTTAGGAATTACTCTTACGAAAGAAGTGAACGACCTATACAGGGAAAATTATAACACACTGAAAAAAGAAATTGAAGATGATCTCAGAAAACGGAAAGACATCCCTTGCTCATGGATAGGAAGAACAAACGTTGTGAAAATGGCCATTCTCCCAAAACTGTTATCATGTCTATCACCATATACTAAATTATAATCTAAATGGATCTAAGATCTGAATATTAAAACATAAACACTAAATCCATTGGAAGACAAATTAGGTAGAAACCTTGAAGACATAGGGGTAGGTAGAGAATTCATGAATAGGACTCAAACTGCACGGGAAATACTTCCCAGAATCAATAACTGGGACCACCTCTGATTAAAAAGTTTCTGCATGACAAAGAAAATCTCCAGCATAGTGAAAAGAAAACCCACAAGCTGAGAAAAGATCTTAGTGGACTCTGCCTCAGACAAGGAACTTTTATCTAAAACATATAAAGAATTTAAAAACTCAGACCCCCAAAATTCAAACATCCAATCCAAAAATGGGCATCTGAGATGAATACACACTTCTCCAATGAAGAAATACAAATGGGAAACAAATACATGAAAAAATGTTCATCATCATTGGTCATTAGAGAAATGCAAATTAAAACCACACTGAGATTCCATCTCACTCCTGAAAGAATGGCCAGGATTAAGAAAACCAACAACAACAAATGCTGGAGAGGCTGTGGGGAAAAAGGAACTCTCCTACACTGTTGGTGGGAGTGTAGACTGGTGTAGCCTTTGTGGAGGTCAGTCTGGAGATTTCTCAAAAAGCTGGTAAGTGCCATTTGTTCCAGCTATTCCACTTCTAGGCATATTTCCAGAAGAACTGAAAGCATCATACCACAGTGATATATATGCACCTAATGTTACAGAAGCACAATTTGTAATCGCCAAATCTTGGAAACAACCTAAGTATCCATCAATTGAGGAATGGATAAAAAAATACTCATAATTGAAATAAATCAAACTCACATGTGTGAATACCGAATAGTTTCCCTAGTATAGGAAATGATTCATATATATATATATATATATATATATATATATATATATATATATGTGGTAATCTTGCCTCCCATTATGTGGCCTTGAAGCCTTATGAAATTTTCAGTTATTAATTGGAATGGCTTTAGTGTGGGTTGCTTGATATTATTGCCTGTGATGAAATGAACAGCTATTTTGTAGAAAAAAGATATCATAATAGCTAGTGCTGATTTAATACCATCTTGGTTTTAAAACCCACCAAACTATGGCTCTTCTGTCTCCATTGGTTTTATCATGTTGTATCTTGCTGAATTTTATTATATGTGATAGTATAAACAAAAATTGTTATAGGCAAAGAGATAATATAGAAACCATTGTTCGTTTTCTGTTAGCTCCTTCTAAATACCCTACAATGCTTTCTTCCACTTGAATGGTTTTACACTGTCTTGACATGTTTGATGCTATAGTATACAAAATTATATTCAAATATTTCAAGAAAAAAGACAGACACTATGGTAACTACTATTATGTCGGGTTATTTGGTGGTGAAGCACTAGGTTGCTGAAATTCTCATGCTTTGACCTGTATTGCTATGTTGTTAGGTCCTCTTTTATCTCAATCTCTCCCTTATTCATTAAAAAATTATTTAATTATTTTATTGCTTTTTTTAACTAAGGGGGAAAATCAAAAAAGTTAGCAGGATATATTATAGTAACTTTTTAATTTCCTATTATCTTGATTTGAAGTCCTGTAATACTCCCACTATCTTGTTTTGACTGATTAGACTCTGTTCTGTTCTGTATGATAGTATCAAGTTTGAGGGTACAGAACTTCACAGCAGGCTATTGGGATAACAGTAATAGGTATCACAGTATATTTCATTATCTTTACAATAGTTGTTATTTCAATCACATATATCAAAATAAAATGAAATACAGACCATTATAGAACTTATCAAAACAGAATATTGAATAGAGCAGTGCCATTAATCAGAATAAAGCAAAGCAGTGATAAAAACATTTGCCTTTGAAGGATGGTAGAAAGAAATCTCCCTTATTTGCTATGGTCAACCTCCCAAGAGGTGCTCAGATTTCTGGTTCCCATTTGCTAATGGGGGGACAGTAGAGAGGAATACTGGAAGTGGGATGTTTTACTCTAGGTTGCTGGTTCAAAGGAAAGGCTGAGTTGATAGCAACTGAGATACAAAAAGCAGCTGAATGGTTGCATTATTTAGTTGAATTTTTAGGCTTGGGGATGACAGTCTGAGAATCTGTTGGTTGACAGTGTGCAGAATAGCAAATATGAGAGATTTTCTTCTATCTTGTTTTTGAGGTCCAATGTTGTTCTCACTGAGATTTTGTTACAATTAATTGTTAATGCCTTATTCAATGCTACATTTTTATTGATTTTATTCTGTTTTGTTTTGGTTAGAATTTGCTGTATCTGATGGAATGGACAATCATTGTGAAGATAATAAGATATACTATGGTCGTCATTGTTTTCTTATTATCCTGCTTTGAAGTTCTGTACCAAATTCACTTTGTTTTTATTGGCTTTGTTCTTTTTTGTTTAGCTGGATTTTATTATCTTTAAGAGAAAAAAAGAAAAAATATAACATGTCAGTAATGGGAATGTTAGAAGTAAAAAGATATTTAAAACAGTAATGAAATTTCTCCAAATTAATTCGCAAACCACAGACTCAGAAAGCTCAAGGAAATCCAAATAAAACAAATGCAAAAAGAGCACATATAAATATAGTTATATCATAATCAAACCAACAAAAATTAATAATGAAGAAAATCCTGAAAGAAATCAGAGGGGAGGAATCATTCTTTTTAGAGGGGAGCAAAGATAAGGGCAATATTTGCCCTATTCTTAGTAATTATGTACAGAATAAAATATTTAAAGTGTTTACAGGTGAAAAACTGCCAATCTTAAATTATACATTCTTTGAAATTATACTTCAAAGATGAAGGACAAATATTTCCTTAGACAAGCAAACATTGAAGAAAACTGTCACCAGTAGAGTTGTCTTGCAAGAAATGTTCAGTAGTTTTTAGAGAAAAGGAAAATTATGTAAGTCATAAAATCAGATCTGTATAAGAACATTGAAAGAATAGTTCAAGGTAAAATAAAAACTTTTAATCTTACTTGTTCTAATAGGTTTGTTCAAAATAATAGCAACAGTGTATTTAAGTATATATGGTTGTGTGTGCTTATCTACAGATAAAATGAGTGATAACCATAATATCAAGGAATTAGAGAGTAATTAGGATTATTTTGTGTTATAAGGTACTCATAATCAAGTGATATGATATTACTTAAAAGTATATTTTGGTTGTAAATGTATGATAATCTCTAGTGTAATCACTAAAAACAAGGAAAAAAAAGTAAAATTCGTGTACCAAAGCAGGAAAGAAAAGTGAATCATATAAACTGTTCAATTAAAAATAAAGAGATCCAGTACTAATAAATTCATTGAAGAATTCAAGGCTAAACATGCAGTTAGGAAATGAGACCTAGTGAAAGGTCCCTGAGTGTGTAATGCAGAAAGGGAAACAATTATGCTCAGTTCCTTTCCTTTTCCCTCTTTGTCATTCTCTCTGCTTCCTCTCTGCCATGACGTGAGTGGTTTTCCTCCAGCATACAATTTCAACCTTGGGGTCAGATGACCATGAACTAAAACTTTTGAAATAATGATTCAAAACAAATTTTTTTTCTCTTTTAAATTGGATATGTAAAGTACTTTGACTGAGCAATGAAAAGCTGACTTATATGGATAAAGACATAACACACTAAAGCTAATCTATTTAAAGTTGTGAGACTACGTTAACTCTAGACATGTCAGATCTCACAGCAAAGACAGTTATCAGGGATAAAGATGAGCATTACATAATGATAAAGAATAAGCATTTTAAGATGGCATAACAATACTAATATAATACACCTAACAACAAAGAACTAAAATACATGGAACAAACATTGTTAGAACACAAGGAGAAATACATGAATTATTTATTAGAGTTGTTATTTAAACACTCCTCTATGAGAAATAGACACATCCAACAGAGAAAATCACTAAGAGTATATTCAAATTCAACAATACTATCAACTAGCTGGATCTAATTAACATTTATAGTATACCCAATCCAATAATAGCATAATATACATTTCCTCTCATGCTCACATGGGGCATTCACATACCCAAAGGTAGACCATGTTCATAGCCATAAAACATACTTTGACAAACAAAAGAACAAGCATCATCATATATCTACTTCAAGACCATGAAAGAATTAAACTAGAAATTAATAGCAGAAAGATACTTGGAAAATTCCCAGATATTTGGCTATTAAATACATATAATGCAAGTCAAAGAAGTATTAAGAGAAATTTCAAAATATTTTGAAATAAAAATAAAAACACAACTTATCAAAATTTGTGAGATATCAATAAAGAAGTGCTTCAAGAGGATATTTATAGCACTGAATGCACATGTTGGAAAAAATTTACTTATTTATAATCAACAATTTAATTTTATAGTTATAAATTTGTGTCATTTTTCAAGGACAAAACTGTACAGGCAATATAAAGACAGGGGTTGACAGGGTTTAGGAGAAAAAGAGGATCAACAGGCAGAGTGTAGAGTATTTTTAGGGCAATGAAACTATTCTGTATAATAGTATACTATACATATTGTCATTACACTTTTGTCCAAATACATAAAATGTGCAACATCAAGAGTCAGTCCTCTGTTTGGGACTCCTGCACCTAGCCATTGGTGTGCTGGGCAGATCTGGGGCACCTGCATCAGCCTCCCCGTGTGTCTGGAGGACTGTGGATATCTCAGCAAGCAGGGGAGGATCACAGGTTCCAGAGGCACCACGGCCTGTGGTGAGTGCTCAGTGCACTCTGCCCAAAGCCCAGACTGTTCAGGACCCTCCAGGCTTCCGGGTGCAGTGAAATGGAGAAGTGGGTTTGAGGCCTCTACATCCACATCCCCATCCCGGCTACACTTGGAGAACTGTGGAGCGTCCAACAGGTGGGTGGGCCCATGCTATCCCTGGAGCCCAGCCTGTTTGGGACTCCCACACCTAGCCATCGGTGTGCTGGGCGGATCTGAGGCACCTGCATCAGCCTCCCCGTGTGTCTGGAAGACTGTGGATATCTCAGCAAGCAGGGGAGGATCACAGGTTCCAGGGGCACTGCGGACTGTGGTGAGTGCTCAGCACACTCTGCCCAAAGCCCAGACTGTTCAGGTCCCTCCAGGCTTCTGGGTGCAGTGAAGTGGAGAGGTGGGTTTGAGGCATCTACATCTGCCTCTGCATCCCGGCTGCGCTTGGAGAGCTGTGGAGCTTCCAACGGGCAGGTAGGCGCACAGTGTCCCCGAGGCCCAGCTTATCTGGAACCGCAGAGTTCTGAACAGGCAGAGGAGGGCCATTGGTTCTGCAGGCCCAGTGGCTTGGGGTAACGGGGTGCCAGAGTCTCGGGAGCTGCAAACATAGAAAGGGATTTCCAACAGACCCTGAGAAGCTTTCAAAAAACACTTGAAACACAGAAATATAGGAAAATGACAAAATGAAAGACCAAATTACAACCTCAAACCTCCAGCCCATCTCAAGAAACCCTAGGAGCAATGTATATAGAAGAAAATATATGCCATTCACCTCAAATATCAGACACAATAGCTACTGAAATTAACAAGCAACTCCAGGAAGCTTTAAAGAAATTCAAACTCGAAATAATCTCCCAGGTAAAAGAAGAAATGATAAAAGAAATGAAAGAGATTCTGAATATATCTAAAGAAAACACAGATAAAAAATTAGAGGAACTAAAAAACAGATAGAATCCCTAGACGAGCAATAAAAGAAACAAACAGAATACATAATGCAGATGCACAGAGATATACAGGAAATAAAAAACTCCACTGAAAGTTGTAAAAACTGCCTTAATCAAAGTGAAGAAAGAATTTCAGACCTTGAAGACAGGATTGCAGCTAGTGAAAAGGAAAGGAAAGGTCTTTTAAAAATAACAAGGAATCAGGAAACAAGAATTCACCAACTGCAAGATGATGCAAAGAAAAATAACATAAGAATGATAGGGATTAATGAAAAAGAAGGAGACAACATAAAGGATGTCAAGAGGATATTTAGAGAAGTAATAGCTGAAAAGTTCCCAAGCATGAGATCAGAAACCGAATTCAGCATCAGTGAAGCATATAGAACTCCAAATAGTCACAACCAAAATAAAACGACACCCAGACATATAATAATCACCATCCCAGAAATCCAACACAAGAATAGATTATTAAAAGCTGTCAGAGAGTAAAGACAGATCACTTATAAAGGAAAACCTATCAGAATCACAGCAGACTTCTCAGCACAAACAATAAAGTCAAGAAGAGCATGGAGTGAAGTATTCCAGATACTAAAGCAAAATGATTTCCACCCTAGACTGATGTATCCTGCAAAACTCTCATTCAAAATAGATGGTGAAATACGATACTTCCATGACAAAGAACAGCTGAAGAACTTCATGAACACCAAACCAACCCTGCAAAAAATATTGAAAGACAGTTTAGATACACAAAGGAAAAAACCACAAAGCAAAGCAGATAATTAAACAGAATAAAAAGATAAAGATGCAACAGCAGAGAGATAACATGTCAACAATAAACCAGCATTTAACAGTAATAACCATTAATGTAAATGGTCTCAATGCACCAATCAAAAGAAACAGAGTAGCAGAATGAATCAAGAAACAAAATCCAACTATATGTTGTTTACAGGAAACCCATTTAACCCAGAAGGATAATCACAGACTGAAAGTCAAAGGATGAAAAACAATAATTCATGCAGCAGGAATCCAAAAAAACGCAGGAGTAGCCATTCTGTTTGCAGACAATGTGAACTTGAAACCAACAATGACCATAAAGGACAAAGAAGGCCACTACATACTCGTAAGGGGAAAACTCCAAGAGGAAGAGATAACTATCTTAAATATATATGCACCAAACTCCAGAGCACACAGTTATATAAAACAATTATTAACAGAAATAAAAACTTAAATTATCAGTAACACAATTGTAACAGGAGACCTTCATACGCCATTGACACCAAGGGACAGATCAACCAGATAGAAAATGAGCAAAGAAATAATAGAACTGAATCACACCTGCGAACAAATGGACTTGATAGACATATACAGAATGTTCCACCCAACGACATCAGAATACACATTCTTCTCAGCAGTACATGGATCATTCTCTAAAATAGACCATATATTAGCTCACAGAACATATTTAAACAAATGCAAAAGAGTTCAAATCATCCCTTGCATGTTATCGGATCATAGCACTCTGAAATTAGAAATTAATGATAAAAGATACTGCAAAAACCCCGCAAACACATAGAAATTGAATAACACACTCTTGAGTAATCAGTGGGTAACAGAAGAAATTAAACAATACCTAAAAGAAAATGAAAATGCAGATGCAACTTACCAGAATTTGTGGGATGCAATGAAAGCCATCCTCAGAGGAAAATTTATTGCACTGAGTTCCCACATCAGGAAAACAGAACGAATACAAATAAATAACCTGATGCTACACCTCAAACAGCTAGAAAAAGAAGAGCAATTCAAGCCCAAAGCCAAAAGAAGAGAGGAAATTATAAAAATCAGAGCAGAAATCAATGCAATAGAGACTAAGAAAACAATCCAAAGAATCAATGAATCAAAGAGTTGGTTCTTTGAAAGAATAAATAAAATCGATAAGCCCCTAGCCAACCTTATTTTAAAAAGGGAAGAAATTGCTCAAATTCATGCAATAAGAAATGAAAAAGGTGAAATCACTACCGACCCAATAGAAGTACAAAAGATCATCAACACCTATTTTGAAACTCTCTACTCTCAAAAGTTTGATAACACAGAAGAAATAGACAGATTCTTAGAAACATATGAAGTACCAAAGCTAGATCAAGAGGATGTAAAACTGTTGAATAACCCAATCTCTGTTAATGAAATTGAAAACATAACTAAGTCCTTACCTGCAAAGAAGAGCCCAGGCCGAGATGGATTCACTGCAGAATTCTACAAGAAATACAAAGAAGACCTAATGCTGACACTCCTCAAACTATTCAATGAAATTGAAAGGGAAGCAATCCTTCCTAAGTCATTCCTGAAATCAAATATTACTCTAGTACCAAAACCTGAGAAAGACCCAACTAAAAAAGAGAACTATAGCCTGATCTCCCTAATGAACACAGATGCAAAAATCCTCAATAAAATATTGGCAAATAGGATGCAGCAAATCATCAAGAAGATTATACACCATGACCAAGTAGGATTCATCCCACAATGCAAGGATGGTTCAACATACATAAATCAATGAATGTAATCCACCGTATCAATAAAGCCAAAAGTAAGAATCACATGATCATTTCTATAGATGCAGAAAAAGCCTTCGATAAGATCCAACATTTATTCATGATAGGAACTTTACAGAAAATTGGAATAGATGGTCTTTACCTCAATATAATAAAGGCCATTTATGAAAAACCCACAGCCAGCATCACACTAAATGGCCAAAAATTGAAAGCCTTTAATTTAAAATCAGGCACGAGACAAGGATGTCCTTTATCACCACTCCTATTTAATATAGTACTGGAAGTACTAGCCAGAGCAATTAGGCAAGAGAGAGAAATAAAAGTGATAAAGATAGGAAAAGAAGAAGTCAAATTATCAGTATTTGCAGATGACATGATACTCTACGTGGAAGACCCCCTAAACTCCATTGAAAGACTCCTAGATACAATAAATAAATTCAGTAATGTGGCTGGATACAAAATCAATACTCAGAAATCAATAGCAGTCCTATACACGAACAACATTACAGAGAGGGAAATAAGAGAAACTACACTCTTCAAATTAGCAAGCAAAAAAATGAAATATTTAGGAATTACTCTTACAAAAGAAGTGAAAGACTTATACAGAGAAAATTATAACACACTGAAAAAAGAAATTGAAGATGATCTCAGAAAATGGAAAGACATCCCTTGCTCATGGATAGGAAGAACAAACATTGTGAAAATGGACATTTTCCCAAAACTGTTATACAGATTCAACGCAATCCCATTAAGAATACCATCAAGATACTTTATAGATCTAGAGAAGTCACTCCTAAATTTCATGTGGAACCGAAGAGACCTAGAATAGCAAATGCAATTCTAAGCAGCAAAGACAAAGCAGGAGGCATCACAATCCCTGACCTGAAGTTATACTACAAAGCAACAGTAGTAAAATCAACATGGTACTGGAATCAAAACAGAGCTGAAGATCAATGAAATAGATTAGAAGATACAACCACAACTACAAACACACTCAACCACCTTATCTTTGATAAAGGAGCCAAGCAGGTTCACTGGAAGAATGACAATCTCTCTTTTTTTTTTAATTTTATTTAAGAGGAAAAAGAGAAAAACACAAAACAAAACAAAGTGGTGTAAGGGTACACGTAATACAGAACTACAAAAAAAAAAAAACATAACAGTAAGAAATCACCTGTTAATAGATTACATATTATCATCTTGAAAATAGTTGCTCAAATCACAGTATCAAAGAATACAAGGTGGACATTCAAACAGGGAGACTGCAAACAGCTGTGTTCAATGATCCAAAAACATTGATATAGTCAGCTATTTAACACTCCTAAACACACTTGCTGTTATATCCGTTAGAGCTCTTTTTATTATTTTTTCCCTCTCTTTTTTACAACAAAATTTACACATTTTGGATTTTATTACTCCTTAGTGCTTATTACTTTTTTGGGGGGGAGAGAATACAGTCAAATATGGCAAAACAAAGCTGTCAGTCAAAACTAAGGATAGACATAGCACATGCTGTAGAACAGAGTACAAGGTTATCAACAATGGTTATCAACGTTGTCTCTTGTTTCCTTAAAAAGAATTGTCTATTTCATTAGATATTATAAAGTTGGACAAAACAGTAGAGAATAAGACCAATAAAACTTAGGCATTGTAAACATTACAGGACTTCCAAAGAAGACAATAGTCAAACCAGAATGGACATCTTAGTGAATCTTATTGCCTTCAAAGTAGTTGCCTATATCCTCAAACTTGATACTATCATACAGAATGGAACAGTCTAATCAGTCAAAACAAGATCATGGGAGTATTACAGGACTTCAAAACAAGTTAATAGGAAATCCAAAAGAGTTACTATTTATATATCCTAATTTTTTAAATTTTTTCCCTTAAGTAAGACAAACATAAGAAATGACTAAATAATTTTTTTAAAAGAATAAGGGGGAGATTGAGATAAAACAGGACATAACAATATAACAATAGAGGTCAAAGCATGACTGTTTCAGCAACCTAGTACTTCACCACCATATAACCCGACTTAATAGTAGTTACCAGTGTCTGTCTTTTTCCTTGAAATATTTGGATAAAACTTCATATACTCTAGCTTCAAATATTTCCATATCAAGAAGCCCAGAATAAAGCCTTTCTAATTAATGAGTGAAAACTTTATAAGGCTTCAAGGCCACCTAATGGGGAATCATGAGTACCACACATTTTTATATATTTGAAAGAATGACAATCTCTTTAACAAATGGTACTGGAAAAACTGGCTTTCCATTTGCCGAAAACTAAAGCTAGACCCGTGTCTATCACCATGTACTAAATTAAAATCTAAATGGGTCAAAGATCTGAATATTAAAACAGAAACACTGAATCTGTTGGAAGACAAATTGGGTAGAAACCTTGAAGACATAGGAGTAGGTAGAGAATTCATGAACAGGACTCAAACCACACAGGAAATACTTCCCAGAATCAATAACTGGAACCACTTCTTATTAAAAAGTTTCTGCACGTCAAAAGAAATTCCAGCATAGTGAAAAGAAAACCCAAAAACTGGGAAAAGATTTTAGTGAACTCTCTCTTAGACAAGGGACTCCTGTCTAAAACATATAAAGAATTAAAAAAAAACTCAGACCCCCAAAATTCAAAGATGCAATCCAAAAATGGGCATCTGAGATGAATATGCACTTCTCAGATGAAGAAATGCAAATGGAAAATAAATACATGAAAAAATGTTCATCATCATTACTCATTAGAGAAATGCAAATTAAAACCACACTGAGATACCATCTCACTCCTGAAAGAATGGCCAGGATCAAGAAAACCAACAACAACAAATGCTGGAGAGGCTGTGGAGAAAAAGGAACTCTCCTACACTGTTGGTGGGAGTGTAGACTGGTGTAGCCTTTATGGAGGTCAGTCTGGAGATTTCTCAAAACCTGGGATTGGAAATCCCATTTATTCCAGCTATTCCACTTCTAGGCATATTCCCAGAAGAACTGAAAGCATCATACCACAGTGATATATGCGCACCTATGTTTATAGCAGCACAATTTGTAATTGCCAGATCTTGGAAACAACCCAAGTGTCCATCAACTGAGGAATGGATAAAAAAGCTGTGGTATTTCTATACAATGGAGTATTATTCAGCTATAAAGAAGGATCATATTGAGATATTTATCAATAAATTGGCGAGCTTGAGACCATACTCATAAGTGAAATAAATCAATCTCGCATGTGTGAATACCGGATAGTTTCCCTAATGTAAGTAATGATTCATATATATTAAAAAATGTGGTAATCATGATTCCCCATTATGTGGCCTTGAAGCCTTATAAAGTTTTCACTTATTAATTGGAAAGGCTTTATTCTGGGCTTCTTGATATGGAAATATTTGAAGCTGTAGTATATGAAGTTTTATTCAAATATTTCAAGGAAAAAGACAGACACTATGGTAACTACTATTAAGTCAGGTTATTTGGTGGTGAAGTACTATGTTGCTGAAACAGTCATGCTTTGTATTATTATATTGTTATGTCCTGTTTTATCTCAATCTGTCCCTTATTCATTAAAAAATTATTTAGTTATTTTTTATGTTTTTTTAATTAAGGGGAAAATTTTTAAAAATTAGCAGGATATATAATAGTACCTTTTTTTGATTTCCTATTAACTTGGTTTGAAGTCCTGTAATACTCCAACTATCTTTTTTTGACTGATTAGACTCTGTTCCATTCTGTATGATAGTATCAAGTTTGAGGGTATAGGCAACTACTTTGAAGGCAATAAGATTCACTAAGCTGTCCATTCTGGTTTGACTATTGTCTCCTTTGGAATTCCTGTAATGTTTACAATGCTTAAGTTTTATTGGTCTTGTTCTCTACTGTTTTGCTCAACTTTATAATATCTAATGATATAGACAATTCTTTTTAAGGAAACAAGAGACATTGTTGATAACCATTGTTGATAAGCTTGTACTCTGTTTTACATCATGTGCTATGTCTATCCTTGGTTTTGACTGACAGCTTTGTTTTGCCATATTTGACTTTATTCTCCCCCCCCCAAAAAAAAAGTAATAAAAACTAAGGAGCAATAAAACCCAAAATGTGTAAATTTTGTTGTAAAAAAGAGAGGGAAAAAAGAGCTCTAAAGGATACAACAGCAAGAGTGTTTAGGGGTGTTAAATAGCTGCCCATATTAATGTTTTTGTTTGGATCATTGAACACAACTGTTTGCAGTCTCACTGTTTGAATGTCCACTTTGTCTTCTTTGATACTGTGATTTGAACAACTATCTCTAAGATGATAATATGTAATCTATTAACTGGTGACTTCTTACTGCTTTTGTTTTTGTTTTTGTTTTTGTTTTTGTTTTTTTTGTAGTTCTGTATTACTTGTACCCTTACACCGTTTTGTGTTGTTTTGTTTTGTTTTTCTCTTTTTCCTTTTTAATAAAATTTTTAAAAAAGAGTCAGTCCTAGTGGAAACTATAGACTTCAGATGACAATGTTGTGTCAATTGGTTGTAACAAATGTATTATACTAGTTTGGGATATCAACAGAGGGAGAAGCTATGAATATGTGGAAGTGAGTAGCATATAGGAAATCTCTGTACACTTTGCTCAGTTTTGTCATGAACTTAAAAGTGCTCTAAAATAATCTATTTTTAAACAAATTATGGTCACCATCTTTGTCTTATTCCTGAGTTTTATGGACATGTTTGTAATTTTTCAAGTGATATGGACATGTTTGTAATTTTTCAAGTGACAGAGACAGTACCTGCTGTTATGGTTTAGATCTAAAATGCTTTTGAAGGAAATTTGATCATGGGCATACTCTATTCATTAGTGAATTAATCTATTGATAAATTAATAGTTTAATGTGCTGTTTGTAGATGAGGACTGGTAGGAAGAAGTGGGTCACTGGGGACATGACTTGGCCCGTGTGTTCTTGTCCATGGCTCTTCCCTATCTCTGCTTCCTGGTCACCATTGGTCAAGCAGCTTTCTTCTTCCATGAGCCAGCCAACTATGACTTAAACCCTCTGAAACAATAAGACAAAATAAAACTCTCCTTTAAATTGTAGCTGTCAGGTATCTTGTCCTAGAAATGGAAAGTTACTAATATGACTTTTTTTTCTGAATTTGCTAAAGGACTTGTTTTTGTGAATGAGTGTTAGATTTTATTGAATGTATTTTTAATATTACTTTATATAATCACATGAATTTCTATTTTTATACATTAATACAACATATCTATTACACTGATAATTTTTATATTAAGTCACACTTACATTCCTGGTAATAACTCTACTTAATTTTATCAACAGAATTCTGAGATGAATACTATGATTCCCCAGATTGTGCTTTTTTGTAACCCCCTCTTCTAAAGAGTGACTGGTTCTTGTAATTTGGCAAAGTGAAGGTAGTTTTCAGGTACAGTTAAATTCCTTAGTTGACTTTTAAGTAAATCAAAAGAGAGATTTTCTTGACGAGTCTGACTTACCCAGGAATGCTCTTTAAAAGATAGTCAAATTGTTGGATTTTCCTGCTGGCCTTGAAGAAACAAATCACTGTGAGCTTGATTGCTGTAAAGAAGTAAATTTTGCCAGCAACCATGTAAACTTGGAGGAGGATCCAAAGACCCAAATGAAACCTCAGGCACCTAGCCAGAGTTTGATTACTGCTTTGTGAGATCCTAACACAGAAATCACTTAAGCTTTGCCTGAACTTGTGGCCAATGGAAACTGAGATAATAAATATATGTTGTTATAAACCACCAAGTTTTTTGATTATTTGTTATAAAACAGTAAAAGACACATGAGCTGGTATACTTTTAAATATATAGTTAATAACTTAGTTAATAGGATGTTAGAACTTTAATATCTAGGTATATAAATGAGAATCGTCTGTAGGCTTTTTTTGCACTGTCCTTATTCAATTTTGGTATCAGTTTTATTAGCCCCATAAAATGAGTTCAATAGCTTTTCTTCTTATGTTGTTTGGAACAGTTTGTATGAGGTAGGGAGATTATGTTCCTTGAGAGTTGATAAAAAAAAAAAGTTACTGCTTTCCATTACTGCAAAAAAAAATACCTGAGATAATCAACTTTAAAACTGAAAAAGTTTATTTTGGCTCATAGTTTTAGAGGCTTCGGTTCATAGCTGTTTGACTCTGCTTTTGCACTAAATGCTGAGGCAATACATCATGGTGGGAGTGTGTGGTGGAGAAAACCTGTTTACCTCATGGTTGGAAATACAAAAGAAAGGAAAGGGCTAGATTCCTACTATCTCCTCCAAAGGCATCCCAACCCAATGAATTAAGACCTCCCAAAGGTGTCAAAATGAAGAACAAATCTTTATAACATTTGAGCTTTTAAGGGATATTGCAGATTCAAAATATAGCACTTGCTCATAAAATTGACCAAATATGATACATTTTGAATACTATATTTGAATACCAGTTTAATCTTAAAAAATGTTATTGGTTGACTCATATCTTGTTTATGTGTCAGGTTTTTTTTATAATTTGTGTTTTGCTAGAAATTTTGGGGGTTTAACTTTTCAAATATATTTCTATGCTTTTCTAATAGTATCTGGTTAAATATAGAAAGTCTTTATTTGTGATCTTTTATATTCTTATTCTTCTAATATTGTGTATTTGTGCCCTTTCTTTTTTTATTCTACATTAGCAGGCATAGGTCCAATTTATATATTTTTGAAGTTTTTATTTTTTGTTAGTCCTATGTATTCCTTTGTTTTCTGCTTCTTTTTTCTTTTTACTGCTTTTATTCCCCTTTATTCCAACACTTGTAATGTTAGTCATTTTATGTTTCATTTAATATTTACTTTTATAAACATTATATAGTAGTCACACCTTATCTTCTGGGATTACATAGAACGATACCTGGTAATACTTGAAATCACAAATAGTGTAGAACCCTATGTAGACTGACTTTCTATATATATGAAAAAGTATAATTTATAAATTATGCATAGTAAGAAATTAACAATGATAACTAGCAATAAAACAGAATATAATGATATGGTGTAATAAAAGTGAGCATAACTACACTTGGTGCCATCATTAAGCAGAATAAGGGGTACCTGAGAACAAGCATTGTAATAATGTGCCAGGTTATCTTAAAACCAAGACAGAAGGCATGTAGCAAGTGATTCGCAATCAAGTAGCACATATAATATGGATATGTTGGACAGAGGGATGATGCATATCCCTCTTGGACTTTTATGGAAGCTTCATTAATGTAGGCAGGAGTTATTTAATTACTGGTCATAGGTGATTAACTCATTATTTAGCCCCCAGAGTTTGGGAGTAGTTTAAAAGTTGCAATGCTATAGAGATCTTTCCATGAGCAACTCCCATCTTAAAGCTATCTAGGAGCTGCTAGCCTCCAGTCATCTCATTATCATAAAAAAGATATTCATTACACTGGACATACCAAAGGTTTTAGGACCTGTACATCAAGAAACAGGGATAAAGTTCAAATATGTATTTTAAAATGTTACCAGACATGGTGACACACATCTGTAATCCCAGCACTTGGGTAGCTGAGGCAGGAGGATCACTGTAAATTCAAGGTGAGCCTGGGCTACAAAATGAGTACAAGGCCAGCCTCAACTGCATAGTGAAACCCCTCTCAAAGGAAAAAAAAAAAGGGAATTGGTATAGATTCTATATCCACAACATTTTTTGATTGTTTGACCTATAAATTATAATAGAGATGCCTGTGATTGTGGATTTTTGTTGTATTTGTCCTGAGGTGATGTTTTTAATTGCACTTAAATTGAAAACTAATATATTCCTATTCCTGGTATAATTTGCATTACAATATTGCTAGTTATCTCACTTTATTCCAATTAATTCAGTTTTTTCTTAGAATTCTAATTTGACTTATATTAATATAGTTTTAGCATCTTTTTGTGGTTAGAATCAGCATGATACATATTCTCATTCTTTCATTTTTAGCATTTCTATATTTCTAGTTTTTATATGTGATTTATATAGTTAAATTTTAAAGTATTTCACTCTCAAGAGTATTATCTGTGGGACTAGGGATTTAGCTCAGCAGCATAAGCGCCTGCCTTGCAAGTGTGTGGTCATGAGATTGATCCCTGGTACTGATAAAAAAAGCAAACAAAAAAAAAGAGTATAATCTGCATCATTTATTTGATTAATAATGTTTTGACTTAATTTTTGTTTTCTGTTAACCTATTATTCTTTGTTTCCTTTGTTTTACTTTCTGTTAGAAAAAATTCCATTTGCCTATTTGACACTATATGTTGTATTTTCATGTATTAACTCTTTTCAAAGTTTAAAATACATATTCTCTAAGTTTTCTAACAAAGATTAGAACTATTAAATATGTCCTTATCTCAATCATAACAAGCTCCTTATTCTGCTTTTATTATTCAATGAGTATAATTACCCTGAGCTTCATTTTGTTTAATGTTTAATTTTGTACCCATTTTAAATATGAAAATACTTATGGTTATTTCAAATTAATAACTAATTAAGATTACTATTGTATTTTATTATAGTTGATAGTGTGTTCCCATTGCAAAGCATATAATGTATATATATATATATGTATATGTATATGTCACTTTTTCCATTAATACCTGCTGATAATTATCTATTTATTAATATAAAATGTATTATAAAATTATGTTTACTTTTGTTATTCTTTTTTGATTTGCTAGCTGAAACACTTCTACAAGGGAGAAGTCAGGCATGCCAGGAAGAGTGAGATTTCTTTTATTTCTAGGCACACAAGAGTTATTCCTATGGTTCAGCCCACAATGGTGATTATAATGCTAATCAAACAATTTTCTGGAATGTTTTATGCTTTATTCTAGAGATAGAGGCTCTGTAGCTTTAGATCTGAGACCAAATAAATGATTATAACTGTGCTATGCAGTGAGGTCTTTGTTTCGTCATTTAATTTTACCTGGCAAAGCATGCTACTTTTGACCACTCTTTGTCACTCAGGCATTTTACTGTCTACCTTTCTAGCACTTGAAACTAGAAATATTTCAGATTTTGGATTTTTTTCAAATGTTTAAAGGATTTACATATACATAATAAGATCTTTGGGATGGAGCTCAATTTTGTCTAAACACATTTTACATGTAACTTATACACATAGTCTGAAGTAATTTTACGTATTTTTAGTGCAGATACATTTTGAATGCATTCTGTCACATGAGGTCAGCTGTGTGATTTTATATGTGTGGCATCATGTTAGCTCTCAAAGACTTTCAAATTTTGGAGCATTTTAATTTCTCATTAGGAATGCTCAATCTATGCTTTGAATGGTTCTTCTTAAACTTGTGCCCAGGTATTTTATTTTAATTGCTACTGTGATGAAGCTCTTATCTCCCATTAGATATTCTTATAGCCGGTGTTTACATATGTGAAGGCTCTGTTAGGTTTTTGGCTGAAATTTCTTTGACCTTCCCACCAAACTTAAATTATGTCATAAATGGTACATTCAGATGATTTCCCCCTTTCCAAAGATGTTAACTCCCTTATTTTAGTGCTGTTTATGAGAAGTTTTGTGTCAAATTGTTGGTAGTGTATATGTAATCTCTATCTTTTTTGTAACTTTTACTATGCTTTCTTCATCTTTAAAGTTATTTTTTCTCTGAAAAATCTATCCATGCATTTTATTATACTGTAAATTCCTAATTTACCAATGAATATTATTCTGAGATAATGTTTGTAAGTCCAACCCCCTTGTGAGTACAACAAGGTAAGTCTTACACACCTTTGACACAGATATACAATGTAAAGCAAAAAAAAAAAAAAGCAAAAATACTGAAATTAAACTACGTAAACTTTTGAACTTTCCTTAAAATGGTAAGGTAAACACGTAAGCTACTTCTATGATTTGTTCAAATTTGTGAATATTTGTAATGCAAGGTCCATTGGTATCTGTGAAAGTTTGCAAATTGAATGTTACTAAATTGGGGACTTACTGTATTATAAAAATCTAAGAATTTTTATTCTGCACATTCAATCTTTTCTTAATTAAAAATGCTTAGTCATTAAATTATTTCATCTTGCCATTCAATACATTGTCTTTTGAAAATCATATTCTACAAATGTGGAAATTTAACATATTTTCTATATTTATCATTTCCTCTCATATTTTATTTATTCTTCTTCCTCCGTTTTATTCTCCATTCCTCATTATTATTTCATAATTTATTGATTTGTTGTTTTGATCTATTTTTAGATTACAATATTACATATTAAGTTTTCTGACCAGAGATTGAATTTCAAATGAGACTGCTTTCAAATATATTTGTTATTTTATAATAATCTTTATTTTTATTTCTTTTTTAATTTTTATTTTGAAGAGAATAAAAGCAAATGAGAAAAAACAAAATGTGATCAGTCAAAACAAAAGGATGGACATAGTACACGACTTAAAACCAAAATGTAAGGTGATCTACAATGATTACTATGATGTCTCTTGTTATCTTCAATAGAATTGCCCATATCATCAGATACAATAAAATTGAACATAGCAGCACAGAACAAAATCAATTAAAAACAAAACATTGGTGACATTATAGGGCTTCGAAGAAAGGTAATATCAAAACAGAATGGGTATCATAGTGAATATTATTTTCCTTAGAATAGTTGTCCATGCTCTCAGACTTGATACTATCAAACATGACATTTGACTAAAATCAATCAAGACAAGACAGTGATCAAACAAAACATATTCAAATAAAATCAGTCAAACTAGACAGTAAAAGCAATACAGGGTTTCAGATTAAGTTAACACGAAATTTAAAATGGTTATCATAGTAGATCCTGCTGTCATCGGAATAGCTGGCCATGCCATAAAATCCAGTAGAAGTAGAAAAACTGGAACAGAATATAAACAAACTAAACAGAGCAATGAAAACATTATGGATTTCAAATCATGGCACATGACTAACAGTGTCCTCTGCTTTCACTTTTTTGACAATTTGTCCTCTTTCATTTTCACAGGGTGCAATGTACATTTTGTATCCCACTAACTCCTTCAGTTTTTAGATTAGGGCAACCCACTCTTTACTCAAGTGATTCTGAACCTTTTACCCATAAGCTTGATCTCAAGTTGTATCCATTTACCCACAAGAACCTCAAGGTTTTCCTTCCTTATAGCTGAGTAGTTTTCCATTCTATAAAAGTGCTATGTCTTTCCAATCAATCTGCAGGTGAGGGGTGAGCTACTCTCAATTTGTTTTTGGTTCCCTGTCACATAGCATATTATTTTCTCATCTTTGAATTTCAGTCCATAAATTCTCTTTCAGGTTAATTATATTTCTTATATAGAGCATCTTGATGAACCCTATCTCCTGATCCACTCTGTCGGTGTTTCTTTTTATTAGTGTAATTGAGGCCATTCATGTTAGTGATTATGGTCAACCTTCACTGTCTCATCTCTGCCATGCTATTTTTCTGTCATTGTTTGTCTATTTTTCCCCTTGATTCCAATGTCTGCCCCATTCAGTGAGCCCACTCTGCCACTATTCCTGACTCTATCGTCTTTTCTCTCTCTCTCTAAAATGTCAGTATTTTTTGTAGGGTTGAATTGGTGGTCATGAACCCCCCTAGTCCCTCTTTGTCATGGAGGCATCTTATTTCTCCATTAATTTTGAGAGAAGTTTCTCTGGGCATATCAATCTGCGTTGGAAGTTATTTTCTTTCAGGGCTTGGAATACTTCATTCCAAGCTCTTCTTGATTTGATGCTTTGTATTGAGAAACATGTCATGATTCTGATGGGTTTTTGTTTATAGGTGATCTGTTTCTTTTCTCTGACAGCTTTTAATATTATTTTCTTGTGTTGAATTTCTGGGATCTTGATTATTATATGTCTGGGAATAGATGTATTTTGGTTATGGCACTGATGTAATAGTAGTTACCAGAGTGTTTCTTTCCTTGAAATATTTGAGTATAACTTCGTATATTATAGCATCAGACATATCAAGACAGTGTGGAAACATTCAAGAGGATGAAAGTATTACAGGGTATTTAGAACAAGATAACAGAAAACAAACAATGGTTTTTATAGTATTTTTTTTGCCTATAAAATTTTTTTATACTATAACATATAATAAAATCCAAAAAGATACAACATGATAAAAGCAATGGAGACAGAAGAACAACAATTTGATGGGACTTCAAAAGAAGATGATATTAAATCAGCACTAGATATTATGATACCTTGTTATCTTCAACATAGCTGTTCATATCATCACAGACAATAAAATCAAACAGCTCAGAATACAGCCATTCAAATTAATGAGTGAAAACTTTATAAGGCTTCAAAGCCATATTATGGGGAATCATGATTACCACCTACTTTTATGTATTTATATCATTTCTTACACTAGGGTAACTATTCAGTATTCATACATGTGAGTTTGATTTATTTCCCTTATGAGTATGGTCTCAAGCTGCACCCATTTATTTATAAATATCTCAATGTGATCATTCTTTATAGCTAAGTACTACTCCACTGTATAAAAATACCACAACTTTTTTTTCCATTCATCAGTTGATGGACACTTAGATTGTTTTCAAGACCTGGATATTAGAAATTGTGCTGCTATAAACATGGGTACACATATATCACTGTGGTATAATGCTTTCAGTTCTTCTAGGAATATGTCTAGAACTGGATTAGCTAGAACAAATGGGACTTCCAATTCCAGCTTTTTGAGAAATTTCCAGACTGTCCTCCACAATGGTTGCACCAGTCTACATTCCCACAAAAAGTGCAGGAGAGTTCCTTTTCCCCCAGAGCCTCTCCAACATTGTTGTTGGTAGCTTTTTGATCCCGGCAATTCTTTCAGGAGTGAGATGGTATCTCAGTGTGGTTTTAATGTGCATTTCTCTAATGAGTAATGATGATGAACAGTTTTTCATGAATTTATTTGCCATTTGTATTTCTTCATCTGAGAATTGTGTATTCATCTCAGATGCCCATTTGTGGAATGGATCTTAGAATATTGGGGTCTGATTTTTTTTTTTAATTCTTTATATGTTTTAGACAGAAGTCCTTTGTCTGAGGAACAGTTCACGAAGCTTTTTTCCTAGTTTGTGGGTTTTCTTTTCACTCTGATGGAGATTTTGTTGACCTACAGGAACTTTTTAATAAGAGGTGATCCCAGTTATTGATTCTGGGAATTATTTCCTGTGCGGTTTAATTCCTGTTCAGGATTACTCTACCTACCCCTACGTATTAAAGGTTTTTACCCAATTTGTCTTCCAATAGATTTAGTATTTCTGTTTTAATATTCAAATATTTGATCCATTTAGATTTTAATTTAGTACATGGTGATAGGCATAGGCCTAGTTTTAGTTTTCGGCATATGGAGAACCAGATTTTCCAACACCATTTATTAAAAAGATTGTCGTTCTTCTAGTGAACCTGTTTGGCCTCAAAGATAAGGTGGTTGAATGTGTTTGTAGTTGTGGTTGTATCTTCTAATCTATTCCATTGATCTTTGGCTCTATTTTGATTCCATTACCATGTTGATTTTACTACTGTTGCTTTGTAGTATAACTTCAAGTCAGGAATTATGATGCCTCCTGCTGTGCCTTTACTGATTAGAAATGTCTTTGTTATTTTAGGTCTTTTTTTGCTCCAGATGAATTTTAGGAGTGATTTCTCTAGATCTATGAGGTATGTTGATGGTATTTTTAATGGGATTGCATTGAATCTGTATAACAGTTTTGGGAGAATGGCCATTTTTACAATGTTTATTCTTCCTATCCATGAGCAAGGGATGTTTTTCCATTTTTTGAGATTATCTTCAATTTCTTTATTCAGTGTATTATAATTTTCCTTACATAGGTCTTTTACTTCTTGCATGAGAGTAATTCCTAAATATATCATTTTTTGGCTTGCTGTCATGAAGGGTGTGGCTTCTATTATTTCTCTGTGAGTGATTATTTTGTTAGTGTATAGGAATGCTATTGCTTTTTGAGTATTGATTTTGTATCCAGCTACATTACTGTATTAATTTGTTATCTCTAAGAGTCTTTCAATGGAGTTTTTGGGGTCTTCTCTGTAGAGTATCATGTCATCTGCAAACAATGATAATTTAACTTCTTCTTTTCCTATCTTTACCCCTTTTATTTCTCTCTCTTATCTAATTGCTCTGTCTCGTATTTCCAGTACTATGTTGAATAGGAGTGGTGATAAAGGACATCCTTGTCTTGTGCCTGATTTTAAAGTAAAGTTCTTCAATTTTTGGCCATTTAGTTTGATACTGGCTGTTAGTTTGTCATAGATAGCCTTTATTATATTGAGGTAAACACCAGTTATTCCAATTTTCTGTTAAGTTCTTATCATGAATGAATGTTAGACCCTATCAAAAGCTTTTTCTGCATCTATAGAAATGATCATGTGATTCTTACTTTTGGCTTTATTGATATGGTGGATTACATTCATTGATTTACATATGTTGATACATCCCTGCATGCCCGAGATGAATTCCACTTGGTCATGGTGTATAATCTTCTTGATGATTTGCTGCATCCTATTTGCCAATATTTTATGGAGGATTTTTGCATCTGTGTTAATTAGGCAGATTGGTTTATAGTTCTCTTTTTTTAGTTGAGTCTTTCTCAGGTTTTGGTACTGCAGTAATATTTGCTTCCAGGAATGACTTAGGAAGGATTGCTTCCCTTTCCATTGCATTGAAGTGTTTGAGGAGTTTCGGCATTAAGTCTTCTTTGTATTTCTTGTAGAATTCTGCAGTGAATCCATCTGGGCCTGGGCTCTTCTTTGGAGGTAAGGACTTAAGTACATTTTCAATTTCATTAATCGAAGCTGGGTTGTTCAGCAATTTTACATCTTCTTGACCTACTTTCTAGGAATCTCTATTTCTTCTGTGTTATCAAACCTTTGAGATGAGAGGTTTTTGAAACAGGTGCTGATGATCTTCTGTATTTCTATAGAGTCTGTAGTGATTTCATCTTTTTCATTTCTTATTGCACGTATTTGAGCTTTTCCTTCCTTTTTTAAATAAGGTTGGCTAGGGGATCATCAATTTTATTTATTCTTTCAAAGAACCAACTCTTTCATTTATTGATTCTTTGGATTGTTTTCTTAGTCTCTATTGCAATGATTTCTGCTCTGATTTTTATAATTTACTCCCTTCTTTTGGTTTTGGGATTGACTTGCTCTTCTTTTTCTAGATTCTTGAGGTGTAACATCAGGTTATTTATTTGTTTTTGCTTTGTTTTCTTGATATGGGAACTCGGTACAATAAATTTTCCTCTGAGGACAGCTTTCTTTGCATCCCACAGATCCAGTAAGTTGTATTTGTATTTTTGTTTGCTTGTAGGTATTAATTTCTTCTTTAATTTCCCCTGTGACCCACTGATTTCTCAAAAGTGAGGTATTCAGTTTCCATGTATTTGTGGTATTTTTGCAGTATCTCTTATCATTACTTTCTAATTTCAAAGCGCTATGATCTGATAACATGCAAGGGATAATTTCCACACTTTTGCATTTATTTAAATATGTTCTGTGTCCTAAGATATGGTCTATTTTAGAGAATGACCCATGTACTGCTGAGAAGAATGTGTATTCTGCTGTTGTAGGATGGAACACTCTGTATATGTCTAACAAGTCCATTTGTTCACAGGTGTGATTCAGTTCTGTTATTTATTTGCTGATTTTCTCTCTGGTTGATCTGTCCCTTGGTGTCACTGGTGTGTTAAGGTCTCCTGTTACAACTGTGTTACTGATAATTTGTTTTTTTTATTTCTGTTAATACTTGTTTTATATAACTGGGTGCTCTGGAATTTGGTGCATATATTTTTAAGGTAGATATCTCTTCCTCTTAAAGTTTTTCCCTAACCAATATGTAGTGACCTTCTTTATCTCTTCTGAGGATTATAAGTTTAAAGTTCACATTGTCGGCAAACAAAATGGCTATTCCCACTTTTTTGGGGTGTTCTTGTTGTGTGAAGTATTTTTTTTTCATCTTTTGACTTTTAGTCTGTGAATATCCTTTTGGGTTTGATGGTTTTCTTGTAGACAGCATATGGTTGGATTTTGTTTCGTGATCCATTCTGCCAGTCTGTTTCTTTTAATTGGTGTATTGAGACCATTTACATTAATGGTTATAACTGTTATATGTTGGTTTGTTGTTGACATATAATCTTTCTGCTGTTGCATCTTCATCTTTCTGTTCTGTTTGTCTGCTTTGCTTAGTGGTTTTTTCCTAAGTGTATCTAAACTATCTTTCAATATTTTTTGCAGTGTTGGCTTGGTGATCATGAAGTTCTTCAACTGTTCTTTGTCATGGAAGTATCTTATTTCCCCATCCATTCTGAAGGACAGTTTTTCAGGGTACATCAGTCTAGGTTGGAAATCATTTTGCTTTAGTAACTGGAATACTTCACTCTATGCTCTTCTTGACTTTATTGTTTTGTGCTGAGAAGTCTGTTGTGATTCTGATAGGTTTTCCTTTATAAGTGATCTGTCTTTTCTCTCTGACAGCTTTAAATATTCTATTCTTATGTTGGATTTCTGGGATGTTGATTATTATATGTCTGGGTTTGGTTTTATTTTGGTTATGACTATTTGGAGTTCTATATGCTTCACTGATCCTGATGTCAATTTCTGATCTCATGTTTGGGAAGTTTTCAGCTATTACTTCTGTAAATATCCTATTGACATCCTTTATGTTATTCCCTTCTTTTTCATTAATCCCTATCAATCTTATGTTGTTTTTCTTTGCATCATCTTGCAATTGTTGAAATGTTATTTCCTTATTCCTTGTTATTTTTAAAAGATCTTTCCTTTCCTGTTCACTAGCTGCAATCTTGTCTTCGAGGTCTGAGATTCTATCTTCCCTTTCATTGAGGTAGTTTTTACAGCTTTCAGTGGAATTTTTGATTTCCTGTGTATCTCTTTGCATCTACTTTATGTATTCTGCTTTTTTCTTATATTGCTCATCCAGGGATTCTGTCTTTTCTTTAAATTCCTCCAATTTTTAACTGTGTCTTCTTTAGATATGTTCAGCATCTCCTTCATTTCTTTTATCATTTCTTCTTTTACCTGGGAGATTATTTCTAGTTTGAATTCCTTTAAAGCTTCCCACAGTTGCTTCTTTATTTCAGTTTCTATTATGTCCAATATTTCAGGTGTATGTCATATGTTTTCTTCTATGTATACAGCTCCTAACATTTCTTGGGATGGGCTGGAGTCTTGAGATTGTAATTTGGTCTTTCATTTTGTCATTTTCCTATGTTTCTGTGTTTCAAGTGTTTCAAGTATTATTCCAAGGCTTCACCAGGGTCTGTTGGAAATTCTCTTCTTTGCCCTCAGCTCCTGGACTGTGGCCACCCAGTTCCCTAGATTGAGAGAGTCACTGGGGTTGGAGCATGCTGGCTAAAGCCCAGCCTCTGGAACCAATGGTGCCTGCTTGCTTAGAATTCCTGAGTCCGCCCAGCATGTCCGGGAGCAGGGAGGCCTTTGGAGGCCCCCTCAGGACCCACTGCTCTGGTCCAGTGCACCCAGAAGCTGTGAAGTTCCCTGTCTGGTGTGGAGCGAGGGTCCCAAACTAGCTGGACTCGGGGGAAAGTACGGCAGGCAGTTACTTCAGGTCACCTAGCCTCTGGAACCAATGGCACCATCTTGCTTGCTTAGAATTCCAGAGTCTGCCAAGCATGGCTGGGAGCGGGGAGGCCTTTGCAAGCCTGCTCAGGACCTGCAGCACTCATCCAGTGTCTATGTAGGCTCTTTTGAAAGGAGTTGACTTGTGGCTTCACCACATGAACCTGCACCTGCTCCCTTGCCTCACATTAGTCACTCCATTCTCTTTGGCCAATGTGGAAGCTAAACTTCTTGTTACCATTTCCTGTACTTGGACCTTGAATTCATCAATGTTAAAAGCCCCAGCCCAGCTCTGGGTCACAGATATATGCTTGTTGTAGTATTCAATCTTGACTACATCTTTTTTATTTTGCTTCTTATTTTTTATGCATCACTCCTATATGTTTGAATTAAAGAAAAATTTCAAAATAGAGAGTCACTGAGGGATGTTAATTGGAAGTCTACCTGACTTTGATTCTTCTTATCATTTATTCTGTATTTGCAAACTTTGTGGTTATGTGGTATTGTCTAAATTCAGTTTATATGTCGGTATCAGAGCTTTAAGATGGGTTAACAAATATTAAGATTTACAACAATAGTAGGAAGAGATAGCTCTGTCTCTCACTGAGGCATGATACAAAAAAATGAAGACAGCAAGAAGACAAGGAAAATGTAATATAAAAATTTCACTTTTCAAGAAAATCTGAAGTTTTAGGACACAAAGGTTTGAAGGTTTTTTTTTTTTTTTCTTCCAGAAAAAACTTCCTAAGAGCCTTAAAGGCAATAACCCTATGAATTAGGTTCTGGGCCTGTACCTTTCACCTGTAACTTGCTTGGCCTGTTCCTAAGCCAATAAAAGGAAGCACAGAATATCTCAGTTTCAAACACACATGAATGGTTACATTTCATCATGTACACCAAATGGGCAAATACACCATTCTGATAGATGCAAGAATATACATCTCAGATAACCCATTTTAGAGATATCTCTAAAACCCTACAAATGTACCCAGCTGGTGGTTACAAGATGCCTCTGTTCCTTGGAGGGATGCACTCTATCTCTTTGTGTACTGTTACAATTTTGTCTAATTTTCTTTATTGCACTTTCTGATGTGTCCTGAAGATTGTTTTTCTATAATAGAAGTCAACAACAGCCAGGCATGGTGGCACATATCTGTAACCCCAGTACTTGAGTGGCTGAGGAAGAATGGTCTCCATGAGTTCAAGGCCAGCCTGCACTATATAGAAAGACTCTGTCTCAAAAACCAAACAAACAAATCTTTGAATCTACAATTTGCCCCATGGGTGGAATGAGTCTAGATTCCCCATTTACACTTTTAGGATTTCCATGGGTCCTGTCCAGTGATAACACTAAAACTCATAGTCTATTAAAAGGTTCAGGATACCATCAACTTTTTAGGCAGTCGTCATATGTCCTCAGATACCAGAGCACATACAATGATTTAGTTATATTGAATTTGAGGTTGTCTTTCCAGTTCCAAAACTTGTGAGACTTTTGATATCATAGATGATGGGGAAAAGTAAGGCCATTGGGTTTCGACATTTGCTTTTTCTTCTCATCTCATATTTCTTTTCCATTATGCTCCATTGGATCCTACCAGAATCTCCTTTTAAAAATACTGTATTATATGAATTGAAAAAATCTGAAATTCTTCACTTAAACCTTTGTCAATGTCTCTGTGCCTTTTCTTCATATATCAAATGTGGACGAATATATGGGCCATTATTCTTCCCCAAGGCCTGTACCTATCTCTGAAATGGTCAAAGCCTGCAAGTTCTCTGGAAAGATTTTGGAGTAAAACTAAAATTACAAAATATTTGATTTACTTTCCATATAGATTGTCTTTAACAACTAAGGAAAATCTGGTTTCATATAGCATACTTTGAGCATTTTTTTTTTGTCTTTTTGCTTTTTATCGGTACCAGGGATCGAACTCATGACTGCCTGCTTACAAGGCAGGCGCTTATGCCACTGAGCTAAATCCCCAGCCCCTTCTTGGTTTTTTTTTTTTTTTTTTTTTTTTTTTTTTTTTTTTTGTCTTTTTTGTTTTTACTGGTACCAGGGATCGAACTCACGACTGCCTGCTTCAATAAGGCAGGCACTTATGCCGCTGAGCTAAATCCCCAGCCCCTACTTTGAGCATTTTAAAGCATTTCATCTTAAGAGATAACTCAGCTATAAAGATTATCTGTAGTCTCAGCAGTGTGCCTGATTACTGCTTTAGCAAATTCCTCAAGAATCTTCTTTGTTTTCTTAGCTCCTGTTTTAGGGATGTTCTAGAATTTAATCCTAATTCTCTGAGCATTCACAAAATGAAATGTTTTATTAATTGGAATTTAGTGATGATCTATCACCTTTCTTCACTCAATATTTGCTTCCTATTTCCTTTTATATTTCTGCTTAAATGTATATTTGCCATCTTAAACTAGGTATTGCTTAAGAATAAGTTATACTTACTCTACATACAGTGATAATACCTTGACTAGAATAGATAAAGGCAGAGGGAAAATTAAACAAGCCTGAAAGCTGAGATTGGAAATGAGATAAAGATATGTTGTTCACCAAGGCAAAATAGTTAAGCAAGCACCATTTGCTCATTTTGTCTCCTCAATATAAAGGACCTTGAATTAGTTACTAGTACTCTTACAATCTCCATGGCACTGGACACAATGTAAATGTTCAGTAAAGATGATGTTTAGCTTCTCTTTATAGTCTATATTCTATAGAATTCGTTTCAAGGTTAAATGTAATCCTAACTAATCTTACAAAATCAAATAGGTCTATATTATTTATTGTGATTAGCCAAGAGATAAAAATTGTACTAATAGTAGATACTTTGAGAAAAATACTACTTGGAGTTATTCAAGAGACTAAAACAAATGTTTTACAAGTTTTCCAAATAGTTACATATTTATAATGAGATATATTAAACTATTTGTTTGGTTAAACCTCTGTATTATTATATACATATCATCCTTCTGCAAATAAAATGTTATGAGACAGGTGTGGGGAAATACTTCTGTATTTCAAGCCCTCTGGGAGACTGAATCAGGGAGACCAGTAGTTACAGCCCAGTCTGGCAACTTAGTGACTTACTGAGGGTCCTGTCTCAAAATTAAGAAAAAAAAGGACTGCCGATATAGCCCAGTGCAGGTGCTCTAGGTTCAATCACCAGTATGACAAAAAATAAATGAAAAGAAAGAAATATAAACTGTAATAAGTGTTCTTTATCTAAAGCAGGTGCACTGTTACCTGACATTAACGAAATCAAAAAGAACACAATTATGTTACTGAAATCTGTTTGGCTTCTTGTCTTTAAAGCAGTGATCATTGCCAGATTACAACACAACTGTAGAGAGGAAAATAATCTAAACACTCCCCTTGTCATATTTCCCCATGTTTTCAGAATTAAGTTATTTTAGAAAGGAAAGGAATGTATTTATATTTTGAGAGTAACACCTTTTCCAGAGAAGGTCTTAGTCATAGTAGAGTAAAAACAAACACCAAAAACAAAGGAAGAAAACAGGTTAGACTTAAAATCAAAAGTTAATATTAGTCCAAAGGTAATGGGCAAACATAGGCTTGCAAAGAAATTTTCAACACAACATAGAATGAAAACAGACATTACACCTTGCATCACACACTCGTGTTGCTCTGTTGCTACTTGCCACAAACCAGAGATGAATTTGAGAAATAACTAATTCTCTTTCCTAACCAAAACCAAAACCAGGGATGGAGGTAGAGTGGAAGTCTACAACAGGCTGAGTGAATAGTTTTTCTTTAATGAATACATAGGAAGGGTAGAAGAGGAGGTAGCAGATGAGGAAGAGCAGAAATAGTAATGAAATGTTTTAATTTGATAACTCCTTTCTGAACCACCTTCATAGTCACATCTTTCTCCCCCAAAACTACTCCCAACACTTGGCAACCACTGATTTGTTGTTCATCATTCATAATTTTCTCTTGGAATAACATATGAATGAAATCATAATGTATGTAACCTTTGGGTCTGGCTTACTTCACTCTGCGCAGTTCTTCAAGATTCATTCAATCTGTTGCCTGTATAAGTTGTTTGATTCATTCTATTGATGGATAGTATTCCAGTGTGTATATAGTTGTACCATTATTCATTTAACTAGGAATATCTTTGAAAGACATCTGGGTTGTTGTCAGTGTATATTTACTACAAATAAAGCTACTATTATATTAGTATGTTACTATACAACACTTTAAGTTAACATACTCTTTCATTTTCTTTATAAGTGTCCAAGAGTGCAATTACTAAGTTGTATGGTAAATACATGTTTATTTTATAAGAAAGTGTGAGAACAGCAGTACCATTTTACATCCCTAATAGCAATGTATAGAAGGTGCAGTTGCCCCATATCTTCACCAGCATTTGATATTTACTAGATTTTATTTTAGTCATTCTAATAGATATATAGTGATACCGTATTATAATTTTAATCTGTCAGATACTGTTTATATATCTATTCATAAAGTCATGTAATTTTTTTCTTCCTTTGTTAGTATAGTGGATAACTATATTGATGGATTTTGAAGGGAAAGGAAATGTTTTAAAAAGACTTTATTTTTTAAAGCAAATTTACATTCACAACAAAACTGAGCAGAAATGCAGACAGTTCTTGTATATTCCCCTGCCTGAATACAGCCTCTAGCTCTACTAACACCCCCCCCCAAGTTACAAAAGATGAATATGCATTGAAGTATCATTATTACTTCAAATCCATAGTTAAATTAGGGTTCATTCTACATTCGATGGACATTGATAAATATATTGTGACATATAGCGACTGTTACAGTGTCATAGAGAGTTCTAGGGCCCTAAATACTCTCTATGCTGTGCCTGTTTATCTCATCTTCATCTCAGATCTCAGATCATTTAACATCTAATTTTGTCTTTTCCTGAATGCCACATAGTTGGTCATGCAGTATGTAGCAGGCAACTTATTAAAGAAGATAGACATCTGGCAGTGAGTCATATAAAAAGATGCTTAATATCTATGTCATTAGAAACTGCAAATTAAAATAACAATGAGATGCCACTTCACACCTACTAGCATTATGGAAATATAAAACTCTGAGAACACCAAGTACTGACAAGAATGTGGAGCAGTGTCTCTCATTCACTGCTGGTGGGAATGCAAAGTGGGATAGCCATCTTGGCACTTTCTTACAAAAATAAATATACTCCTACCATACATTCCTGCAATCACGCTCTTAGATTTTTACCTGAGTTAAAATAGTGTATCTACACAGAAATATGCACACAGATGATTATAAGCTGCTTATTTGTAACTGTCAAAATCTGCAAGTAACTCAGATGTTTTTTAGCAGGTGAGTGCATAAACGATATTACAATGTAGTTTTATTTAACACTAGAGACATGAACTATCAAGTCATCAATAACATGAAGAAAATGTAAATGTATAATACTACATAAAATGCTAATTTGAAAAAGCAACATCTCATATGATTCCAAGTATAGAACTTTCTAAAAGTGACAAAACTATGAAGACAGTGTTTGCCATGGGACTGGAGAAAAAGCAGAAGGAAAAAGTATATGAAACACAAAGTAATATTTAATTCATTGTAACTAGTATGTATGCAAAATCATATGAACACTTTAGAATACAGTCTGGAATTTCTCAATATTTATTTTCATTAGTACATATTGGTAGTATGTAATCATTATATTCACCATGGGGAACTGATACATGTACAGGACATATCTTAATTCTCTTTACAACTCTTCCCCTCCTCTCCATATCCACTTCCCTTACTTCTTGATCTTCTTCTCATTTGCAAAAATTTTGTAAAACTGAATAATATCTTATCATATAAACCAATGATCACACATTGCTAGTTATTAGTCAAAATAAGTTGAAGCTTAGGTCAACACAAAAATTTATATACAAATGATTGTCAATTAGTCTTAGTCTCCAAAATCAAAAGCAACCAAGATGCCATTCAATAGATGAATGCAGAAACAAACTTTCATGCATCTTTCCAAGAGAACAGTTTTCAAAGATACAAACCAATAAGCTATTATACCACTACAGATGTAGAGATGCCTCAAATGCACATTGCTAAATAAAAGAAGCTAGTCTGAAAAGGCTGTATACTGTGTGATTCCAACTATATGTTATTATGAAAAGGACAAAAGTATAGATACAGTAAAAGCATCAGTGGTTTCCAGGGGAAGGGAATGGGTAGGTTGAGCATAGGGGATATTTATTTCACTGTAACTATTATGTATGATATGACAGTGTTGGCTGACACCAGATGTCAAAATCTATGCAACTATACAGCATGAGTGAACCTTAATGTAAACTATGAATAGTAGTTGATAGTAATGTATCAATATTGGTTCATAAGTTGTAAAAAATATGCCACATATTTGCAAGATGTTAATAATAGCAAAAACTTTGAAGGGACAACGAAGGAGTGGCAGGGAAGGGGATATATGAAAAGCCCCATTACTTCCTTCTCAATATTTCTGTAACTATTGTCACTTCTAAACATGCCTATTAGTTTTTAAAATATGCCTACTATATAACCCAGTATAACTCACTCCTAAGTATTTAGAGAGATCAAAATTTGTGTTCCTACAAAAAAATGTGTGTATACATGCTTATAGCAGTTATTTCACCATATCTTTAAAATAGAAACTAGCTTTAAACTTTAAACTAGAAAACTAGAAAATTTATTATCTTAAATGAATGAACAAGCTATATTGTGCCCATGAATTGGACTCACTTAGCAGTGAAAATGAGCTAACTAAGGATACATGCAATAGCATGGGCAAATTACAGATGCATTTTTCCGAATACAGGAAGCAAGACTCAAATAGTTAGGTATACAATAATTTCCTACCTAACATATTTTGGAAAAGACAAAATCATAGAGGAGAAAAGCAGATAGAGGGTAACCAATGCTGCTATTATACATGCCTCAATGTAGTACATAAATACAATTTTAGTGAGTTAGATGAGGGAAGAAAGGGAGAGGGATGGGGAAGGAGATTATAAAATGGAAGCAAACTGTATTATGTACATGTGCCCACTCCTCAAGATAATTGTAAAATGCATGTACTACAGACATGTATGACTAATAAGAACATAAAGTTTAGAATTTTTAGATACCCAGATTAGAGTGGCCTTGGAAACCTAGGACTTTGCTTTAAAAACAAAAATATCAGTTATTCTTAGCAATTAATTTGATCCAGGAACAAATGAAATATTTTGAAGCATTCTTTTTCTCAAAGAGTGCTAAGAATAAGTATTAAGTTATGAATCATAATTGCCAATGAAAACTTGGTAGCTCTCCAGCTTCTCTTGTATTTTATTTGAAAAATTTACAGAATTTTGGAACTATGCCATTTGAAGACACTGCTTCAAATAAGCCTCCTTATTCAGTTTTGTAAGTGAAATGGCCAATTGGAGGAAATAATAGGATTTTGCTAACATACATGTAGCTGACACAATAACTACATTTAAAGTTTGCTGAATTTGTACATAGTACTGAATTGCTTTTTTAAGAATAACACTTTAATTTAGCCTTGCAATTCTCTTCTCATTGTAGAACTAACAAAAGACAGATTCCTTCTTGAAAACTATACATCACACACATGCACATGCATAGACACAGCCTCTCCAGCACATGTGTTTGAAATTTCTCACACACACTTGTGAACACAAGCATAGATCTGCATGCACAAATGCATACATACACATAGGCACATATGTAAACATAGTGACAGGTACATGCATGTTTATAAAAACATGAAAATGCATGTGCATACTCGCATGTATGCATCCTTATTTGCCTCAAAATCTTGATTAATTACTGCGATTCACAGTATAAGAATCCAGAGTATGAGAACCATAATGAAATGTCACTTCATAACTGTTGGCTACTTATATATTCTTTAAAAGACAAGCAACAGGAGTTAAAATGAATGGGAGAAATTGAAGCCCATGTATATTGCTGTTGAACATATAAAATGGTATAATATAGTGCAAAACATTTCATCAGATCCTCAAGAAGTTTAACATACAATTATATAATTCAACATTTCCACTTCTGTTTATATACTGAAAGAAATGAAAACAAGTGCACAAACATACCTTGAACATATATTTAATGTTCATAGCAGCACATTCACAATAGCTGAAACATGTAGACAAAAATATGGTGCATCTATACAGTGGAATATTACTTGGATTCAAAGGAGCTAGTTTTACATGTTTTTTAAAAAGTGAAACATCAATACACAAGTCATGAGAATTCTAGAAAACATCATGTGAGGTGAAAGAAGTCAGACATAAATGGCCACATTATATGACTGCATTTATATGAAATGTTCACAATACATAGATACCTCTGACAGTATATTTATAATTTCCCAGGACCAGGGAGATGGGAGAGTGGGATGTGATAACTGAATAGGTACAGAATTTTACTTTTTGGATGACAAAAATATGCTGGAATTAGATAGTGATAGTGTCCAATATTTATTATATTAAAAGGTATTGAGTTGCTAAATTTTGTCGGGAGTATTTTTGTTAGTAAATGTGTTGTAGTTAGTGGTTGTGAGGAGGACAATTAGAATCAGAATACAGAATTTATAATATTATTTTATGATGATCATACAGAGTTAAACACAAGAAAGTGCAGGAAATCTTTCCACAACATTAAAGACCCAGAATATTCAGCCAAGAAATGGATCCCACAGCAATGTTCTGCATAAGTCCAGATGAAAACTTAGAATCCACGGCAATGCCTTCCAAGAGTCCAACTGGAGGTCTAGAGCCCACAAGAAGGACTCACACCAGTCTCTTTAATGGACCTGCACTGGGAAGGCTCAAAGGTCAGTAGTGGAAGCTAGAAAGTCTACCAGCAGGGTGAAGGAGCTGTGCTGGTAGGTTTGAGGGCTTTACACTGGAGCTGAGAAGTCATGCTCAAAATAAGAACCAGAGATGCCCTGAAAATTACCACAGGAATCCTCAGTGACACGGAGGTCCCAAACTCCTCCAATGATAAGAAACCCTGAGTACATGCCAGAGAGCCAGCATGACAAGTTTCTCCTGGAGGTTAAACAGCACACATCTTTCCCTCAGGAGCCAAGAAGTGATGCTCTATGTAAGGACCAGAGAGCCCCCAAAGTGAACCACAGCCACTCTTATCAACAAGGTTCCAAGATCCTCTGATGGCAATGGTCGAACTCAAAATGGAGAAGCTAGTCATGAGGAGAACCCACAGCTCGAAACAGCAACATTGAGAGAAACTCACAACACCTTGCTCTTCTCCACATCTGTATTTATGCTGGTAACTTTTCTAAGGTGGGCCATCTATGCTCAGCACCATGCTGATTTAATTTAGCTGGTATTAAGTTGACCACCAGTTTTTAATCCATAACAAAATGTTTATGAGACATAATAAATAACTTCCTTGTGGTGAATTGGTACATATATGTAGCATGTCTTGATCTTTTTTACTTTCCCTTTCTTTCCTTTACCTCTTCTCCCTCTACCCAAATTTCCTTCCCATCTTCACAAAATCTATCTCCAGTTTCGTACTATCTATCTACTCTTTATTTTTTAGGTTTCTCATATAAGAGAAACCATGTAATATTTAACCTTCTGTGTCTTATTTATCTCACTTAGCTTTATGGTCTCAAGGTGCATCCATTTTTTTTTTACATTTGTGGCTGAGTAGTACTCCATTATGTATATATACATAATAATTTATCAGTTCATCTGCAGATGGACACATGCTGCTTCCAAGTTTTAACTATTATGAATTGTGCTGCTGTAAACATTGGCATCCATGTATCAGTGTCATATAATATCTTTATATCTTTGAGAAAGCTACCTAACAGTGGCATAGCTGTCTCAAATGGAATTTCTAATTTTCGTTTTTAGAGATTTCCATAGTGGTTATACTAGTTTACATTCCCACCAACAATGTAAGATTGTCTTTTCACCACAGCCTCTTTGGCATTTGTTTCTGGTGTTCTTGATGATAGCTATTATTTCTGGAATAAGATGGAATTCAATGTTGTTTTGACTGGCATTTCTCTAATGCATTTTATTTCTCAAAGATGCTGAACATTTTTTCATGTACCTATTGTCCATTTGTACATCTTCTGAGAAGTCTCTATACATTTCAATTGCCCGTTTTTGATTTCATTATTTATTTTGAGGGCTTAAATTTTTTGAGTTTTTTATATACTATAACCAGGCATGGTGGTGCACTCCTGTAATCCCAGAACTCAGGACACTGAGGAAAGAGTATCATTGTGAGTTCAAGGTTAGCCTGGGTTGCATAGTGCGTTCAAGGTCAGCTTGAACTACATATTGTGACCCTCCAAAAACCTAAATAAAATAAAATATTGTAGATATTTGTCCTCTATTTGAAAAGTAGCTGGCAAAATTCATTCCCATTCTGAGTCTCTTCAAACTGAGGTTTCTTTTTTCTGTGCAGAAGCTTTTTAATTTCATATAATCTAATTTGTTGATTGGTGGTGATGTTTCTTTCAATTGGTGTTCTTTTCAGAAAGTTATTGCCTGTTCCTATGTTTTCAAGAGCTTTATTAACTTTTTCGTTTCCAACAAATTCAGTATTTTTGTTTTTATATCTTCTTGAACTTTGATCCATTTTGATCTGATTTTCATACAGGGTAGGAGATGTGAATCTATATTCATTTCTTTCCAGGTGGATAACCATTTTTCATACCAGCATTTGTTAAAGAGAATATCTTTTCTCAAGCATGCTTTTTACCTGGGGTTTTTTCTACATCCTCATTCTATTCCATTGATCAGATGTTTGTTTTTGTGAAAGTACTTTGCTGTTTTTCTCATTGTAGCTTTGTAATATAACTTGAACTTTGAGATCATGATGCCTCCTTATTTGCTTTTATTGCCCATGTCTGCTTTTACTATTCTGTGTCTTTTCTGATTCTGTATAAATTTTAAGATAATTTTTTCTAGATCTATGAAGAATACTGTTGGTATTTTGATTAGGATTGCATTAAATTTTATATACCACTTTTTGTAATATGGCCATTTGGCAATATTGATTCTGCATCTCCAGGAATAGGGAATGCCTTTACATTTTCTTTTGCCTTTTTCAATATCTATCTGCAGAGTGTATGCTTTGGTTACAAAATTCTTTCACTTTCTCTGTTAAGTTATGAATTATTCACTTTTAAGAGGTTATGAATTGTGAGGAATTTTACCTGAACTAAAAAATACTCCTAAAAATAGATCTATCATATGACCCAACTATCCCACTTCTGGGTATACAGCATATCCAAAAGAAATGAAATCAGCACACCACAGAGAAATCTCCATGCCCATGTTTATTGCAGCACTATTAATACTAGGTAAGATGTAGAATCATTTTAGATAAGTGGTGATGGATGAATAAAGAAAATATGTTGTATACACACAATGAAATGTTTCTCAGTCATAAAGGAGAATGAAATCCTGTCATTTGTAGCTAAATGAATGCAAATGGAGAACACTATGTAAAATGAAATAGAAACAGAAAGGAAGCACCATATATTCTCTGTCTCATGTGGAAGCTAAAAAAGTTGAAATGATTGTAGAATAATGATGACTAGAGTTTGGGAAGAAAGAGAGAAGGTAGATAAAGAGAGGATAGATTTGATCAGTGCAGGATAGTTGTATACGTTGGAGTACTACACTGAATGAATTAACACGTATAATTAATATATGGTAATCACCATATGTTTTGTTTCAGCACTTGAAAAATATTGCGTTACTTTTATCTGACTTCCACAATTCCAGAAAAGAAGTCTTGGTCCATCAAATGTTGCTGTTTTTAATTGTAGGTGATGATTTGTTCATTTCTGCCCTGTTTAAATCTTAGTTTTAATTTTCAGAAGTCTAAATATGATAGATCTGGGTATGAATGTCTTTGAATTTATATTATTTGGGATTCATTCACCTTACTAAATCTGTATATTTATATGTTCATCAATTTGGGAAATTTTTAGTAATTATTTTTAAAGATATTTATTCAGCCTGAGCTTGTCTTCTCTGACTCTGACAATGTATACGTTAGATATTTTGTTTCTGTTACAAAGGTTCTTCAATGTCTGTTTATCTTTTTCCTATCTATTTTATTTCTGTTATTCTTATAAGGTGTGACAAAAACTATAGTGAATTTTAAAAAATTATTACAGTAGAAAATCAATTGCCATTAATCTCCTCCAAAACATCCCTCTGCCCTTGTTTCCAATGTACTTGCCCATCATTCTTGTCACTTTCTAAAGCAGTTCTGGAAGTCCTGTTTGATGTCTTGTCTTTATAGTGACCCAGCTGCCTCCATGTCCTGAATAATTTAAAACATTTACCTTTTATGGTCATTTTGACTTTAGGAAAGAGCCAGAGTTTGCACAGTGCCAGTTGTGGTGAATAAGATAAATGAGAACACACCATAATATTTTCATGAGCCTGCCTTTCCTTTGGCCCTTGGCAGTAGCATTCACCATATTTTTTTTAAATCACACTGTGTAGAGACATGAAAGATGACTTCCAGAATAGCTTCATAATGTTGCAAGAATCACAAGATAAGTGCATTAGAAACACAAAGAAATATTTTCTGTGGAAGTATGACAGTGTGTATTTTACTGTATTTTTAAAAATTTTCAACACTAATCATATATTTTGATCACACCTCATGTTTGATCATGTTCATTAGAGTTTGCTGATTATTTCCTATGTCTTATTCATTTGCTACCAACCCATTCCAGTGAGTCTCTTATTTTCACAAATATTTATTTCAGTTGAAAAATTTTCATTTAAAAATGTTTTATTTGCTGAAAGTTTCAATTTTAATCATTTCAAATACATTCTTCAGTGCTTAATGAAACATTTACAGGAGGTACATTTAAAAATCCTTGTTAATTTTAACATCTGTGTCATCTTGACCTTCCATGTCTTGGTAACTTATTAGTTACTGGTACAAAATACCCAACACCTACGATTTAAAGGAGGAGAGTTTTATTTTGACTCATAGTTTCAGTCCATTGTCAGTTGGTTCCAAGGCTGAAACAGGATGGCAATGAGGCATGACAGGTGGAAAACTGCTCAACCAGTGGCAGCCAGGAAGCAGAGTGAAAGGAAGGGCCACAGAGGGAGATAAACCCTTTCAGATCAAACCCTTAGTTGACCTACCTCTTCTGACTAGACCTCACCTCCCAATAGCACATGCAGCTATGTATCCATCAGTGGACAGATTCATTGATGAGTATTGTGCTCTGTGATCGAATCATCTTCCATACACATGAGACTTTGGGGGAATATTTTAGTTCTGAATTATAGCACTCTGTTCATTTTCATTTCCACTTTAATGGGCCAGACTTCCTGTAGGTACAGACAGGCAAACACTACATTATCTCATACATATGTGGAATCTGAAAAGTTGATCTTGTAGAAGTTGAGAGGAGATGGTAGTTACTAGAACCCCAAAAAATTAAAGGAAGAGGTTAATAGGGAAAGGTTTGTCAACATGTACTAAGTTATAGTTAGGAGAAATAAACTCTGTGTCCCATGTACAGTAACGATGACTACAGGTAATTATAACATTGTATGGACTTCATAAAGCTAGAAGAAAGGATTTTGAATGCCTTTACTACAAAGAAATGATAAATGTTTAACTTGTAACAATGTATAATTGTATTTAAAAAAAAAACTCATGCAGTACCCCATAACTATTTTGTGTCAGTTAAAAATAAAGAACTGTGAAAAGAAAAAATCAGGTCGAGATATCTTGGTTCTTCATATAATGAACGATTTACAATTATTACACTTATACCCTAACAAGTAGGGTATTATTAGGGGTAGTCTCATGTTTGTACCTCATTATTTACTACTGCCAGATTGGAATAATAGTGAGAACTCTCTTCATACATACAGCCCTTGTACATATCTGCTGGCAGGGAGGAAGATCCATTTGCCATTGCTATGGCTGGATAATAAATTGTCCCTACTCCCACAAATCACATCTGCAGACATTTGTGGGTAGGCAGACAGAAATATCTCATTATTGGTGTGGTATATTTGGCTCTACTCTCATGCACAGCATCCCTACACATTTGCCAGCTAAGAAGCAAAGTGTTGTTACCGTGGCAAGTATGGGACGACAGCCTCAGTTCTCAGGAACAACCTCTAGTGATGTTGCCTGGCCAACATATAAGACAGTGTTGGTTCTAACATGCAGTGCCCATAGGTGTCCTCCTTTCAGTAGGTACAGTAGTCTCATTAATGGTCTCATTAATCAGAATGGTAGACAGGCTCAATTCTCGAGCATAGCCTCCAGAGATTCCTACCTGCTGAGAAACAGAGCCCTTTTATTTCCATGGTAAAGTGATAACAATGTTCAACTCTCAGGCACAATATCTGAAAATGCCTGCCAGATACAATATAGAGCCACTTTGTTGACTTAAAATGATCAGAAAATTTCTGTTCTTTCATACTGCATCTGTATGTGCCTACCAACCCAGATGCAGAGCTAGCTCATTATTACCAGGATTAAATGGTAGTCAGATCTCCACTCACTCAATCCTAATGTGAGCACCTATTATGGAGTATGAGCATGTTTTTTTTCTAGCTATGATTCTTGGCTATAGCAGAGCTAATTTTGTTAAAACAGGTATATCATGTAAGTTTCACCTCTACCTAGTCTCCTGACACAGAGTCCTGGCCTATAATTTTTTTTTCTCTTGACTGTACCCACTGATGTTTCTGGGTTGAAATCTTGTCCTATGCCCAATCTATGATGTACAGGAGGCAAAATGATAACAACAATAATAGTAATAACTATTATCTGAGAATTCACCACTGGCTCATTTCTCAAATGTAAGGTCCTTAAAAAGTCTACTTTCTTTTATCTGCCAAAGTTTTTCTGTCCATTTCATTTATTTCATTTAGGGAGTTTAGGAATGATAAGAGGAAAAGACTAGGGTGAAACGTACTTATAAAATGTTTTGTTACTCCATCATAAATTTCAAAATGTTTTAATTTTTATTATTTTTTATTATTTAAAGAGAAAGAAACAAAAATAGGGAAAAAAGGGTAGAAATAATACAGCATTACAGAAAAATAAACAGTAAGAAATCACTAGTTGCTAAGTTACATAGTATCATCTTAGAAATAGTTGTTACAAAATTAAAGTATACAAAGTGACATTCAAATAGTGATACTGCCAACAGTTCTGCTCAATGATCCAACAAAAACTTAGTAATATGGTTATCAGTCATGCACATTTGTTTTTTATCTTAAAGAGAGTAAGATTAAACATATCAAAACAGAACAAAACAGTTTATAAAGAAACAATTTAAAGAAATACAGATTTCAAAGCAAGTCCACTGGAGATCTTCACTGTCTATGTTATTGTCTCTAGTTTTCTTCCAAATAATTGTCCCCAACTTCACACACATTGAATACATACTGCATATTATATAACTAATCAAATCATTACAGGATGATGAAGGCTTTTTAGTTCTTCAAGATCTGACATTGGGGAAGGCAATAATGACTACCATAATGTCTCTCATTCTCTTCATAGTAGCTGTCCTTATTTTTATGTATGCTGAAATTGAACTTAAGAGACTAGACTAGTATCACTCTGAACAGTGAATAATAATATTGCTAGATTTTGTATCATAATGCTACAGAATTAGCATTGGGTTTCTTAGTGTCTCTTCTTCAGAGTATCTGTTCATTACATCTTGTATTATATAATCTGTTCCCATAAATAGTATAAAAATTCTTCCCATGTGTTAATTTCTACATGTACATCTATCCTCTCTGTATTATAGGGAAAAATAGATCATAACAAGATAACAAAACAAATTCCTAGAAAAACATGCAGTGAAAAAGACACATAAGACCACAATATTAGGTGATCTGCCATAGTTACTATGATTTCTCTTGTTATTTTCAATAGACTTGCCCACATCATCAGGCTTAATATAGTTAAGCATAGTATTACATAGCTATTTTTATTAAAAAAAACACAACTTTGAAGACATTGTAGGACTTGAAAATGGTTAATAATCAAAACCAGTATGGATATCTTTTACATCTTGTCATCTTCAGAGTAGTTGCCACTAGTTTTAGGGTTGATACTATCAAGCATACCAAATTTGAATAAAATCAACCAAGGCAAAACCGCGGTCTAACAAACCAGATTCAAATAAGATCAGTCCTAGTAAGACAAGGTAAGTAATACAGGATTTCAGTGTAAGTTAATAGGAAATTAAGGATAGTTACCGTGGTATAACCTGCTATTTTTGGGTTAGATGTCTGTGCCCTCAAATCTGATATGAGTGGACAGACTGGAACAAAATAAAATCAAACTAAACAGAGTGATAAAACTACTGCGACTTTTAAATCCTGATACACTATTAACAATGACCTCTGCCTTCCTTTTTTAGGCTGTTTTTCACCTTTCCCCTTCTCAGGATGCTTTGAATGTTTTGGGTCTCAGTAGCTCCTTTAGTTTTTAGATTAGGGGGCCAGCCCACTGTCTATCTGAGTGTTGGTGAACCTTTCTACCCCTGAGCTTGATCTTGAGCTGAACTCCTTTACTCACTAATGTCAGAAGGTTTTCCTTCCTTCCAGCTGTGTAGTTCTACACTGCCCAAAAGTGTCATAGCTTTCCAATCGATCTGTGGTTGCTGGATGAGTTGCCCCTATTTCTCTCTGGTTTCCTGTTACATATAGCTTTGCTTTCTCATCTTTGACTTTCAGTTTATTTATCTTCCTTTGGGTTGAGTGTATTTCCCATTCAGAGCATCTCGATGGAGCCTGCCTCCTAATCTACTCTGCCTGTTTTGTTTTTTGTTTTTTTGTTTTTTTTTTTAGTGTATCAAGGCTATCTATACTAAAGATTATAGCTTACCCTCTGCCTCATGTCTGCTACTCCACTTTACTGCTATACCACTGTTGCTGGAATCTTGGTATTTTTTCCTCTCTCTCTCTGGAATGTCTTTCAGTATTTTTTTGTAGGGTTGGGTCTGTGGCCATGAACTCCCACAGTTCCTCCTTGTCTTGGAAACATCTTGTTTCTCATTAATTTTGAGAGAAAGTTTTACTGGTACATCAGTCTTGGTTGCAGATTATTTTCTTTCAGGGCTTGGACTATTTCCCCCCAGGCTCTTCTCGATTTGAGAGTTTGTGTTGATAAATTTGTTGTTATTTTGATAATTTTTATGTTGTAGGTAATCTGCTTCTTTTCTTTTTTTTAAATTTTATTTAAAAGGAAAAAGAGAAAAACACAAAACAAAACCAAGGGGTATAAGGGTACACGTAATACAGAACTACAAAAAAAAAAAAAAAAAAAAAAAAAACAGTAAGAAATCACCAGTTAATAGATTACACATTATCATCCTAGAAACAGTTGCTCAAATCACAGTATCAAAGAATACAAAGTGGATATTCAAACAGCGAGACTGCAAACAGCTGTGTTCAATGATCCAACCAAAAACATTAACATGGTCCGCCATTTAACACCCCTAAACACACTTGCTGATGTATTCTTTAGAGCTCTTTTTTTCCCCTCTCTTTTTCACAACAAAACGTACACATTTTGGGTTTTATTACTACTTAATTCTTAATACTTTTTTTAGGGAGAAAGAATAAAGTCAAATATGGCAAAACAAAGCTGTCAGTCAAAACCAAGGATAGACATAGCACATGATGTAAAACAGAGTACAAGGATATCAACAATGGTTATCAACGATGTCTCTTGTTTCCTTAAAAAGAATTGTCTATCTCATTAGATATTATAAAGTTGAACAAAACAGTAGAGAACAAGACCAATAAAACTTAGGCATTGTAAACATTACAGGAATTCCAAAGGAGACAATAGTCAAACCAGAATGGGCATCTTAGTGAATCTTATTGCCTTCAAAGTAGTTGCCTATACCCTCAAACTTGATACTATCATACAGAATGGAACAGAGTCTAATCAGTCAAAACAAGATCGTGGGAGTATTACAGGACTTCAAAACAAGTTAATAGGAAATCAAAAAAAGTTACTATTATATATCCTGCTTTTTAAAAAATTTTCCCCTTAATTAAAACAAACATAAGAAATAACTAAATAATTTTTTTAAAGAATAAGGGAGAGATTGAGATAAAATAGGACATAACAATATAACAATGCAGGTCAAAGCATGACTGTATCAGCAACCTAGTGGTTCACCACCAAATAACCTGACTTAATAGTAGTTACCATAGTGTCTGTCTTTTTCCTTGAAATATTTGATAAAACTTCATATATTATAGCTTCAAATATTTCCATATCAAGAAGCAAAGAATAAAGCCTTTCCAATTAATAAGTGAAAACTTTATAAGGCTTCAAGGCCACATAATGGGGAATCATGATTACCACATTTTTTATATATTTGAATCATTACTTACATTAGGGAAACTATTCGGTATTCACACATGCGAGATTGATTTATTTCACTTATGAGTATGGTCTCAAGCTCGCACATTTATTGATAAATATCTCAATGTGATCCTTCTTTATAGCTGAATAATACTCCATTGTATAGAAATACCACAGCTTTTTTATCCATTCCGCAGTTGATGGACACTTGGGTTGTTTCCAAGATCTGGCAATTACAAATTGTGCTGCTATAAACATAAGTGCGCATATATCACTGCGGTATGATGCTTTCAGTTCTTCTGGGAATATGCCTAGAAGTGGAATAGCTGGAATAAATGGGATTTCCAATCCCAACTTTTTGAGAAATCTCCAGACAGACCTCCGCAAAGGCTTTACCAGTCTACACTCCCACCAACAGTGCAGGACAGTTCCTTTTTCCCCACAGCCTCTCCAGCATTTGTTGTTGTTGGTTTTCTTGATCCCGGCCATTCTTTCAAGAGTGAGATGGTATCTCAGTGTGGTTTTAATTTGCATTTCTCTAATGACCAATGATGATGAACATTTTTTCATGTATTTATTTTCCATTTGCATTTCTTCATCTGAGAAATGCGTATTCATCTCTGATGCCCATTTTTGGATTGCATCTTTGAATTTTGGAGGTCTGAGTTTTTTTAATTCTTTATATGTTTTAGACAAGAGTCCCTTGTCTGAGAGAGAGTTCACTAAAATCTTTTCCCAGTTTGTGGGTTTTCTTTTCACTATGCTGGATATTTCTTTTGACATGCAGAAACTTTTTAATAAGAAGTGGTCCCAGTTATTGATTCTGGGAAGTATTTCCTGTGCAGTTTGAGTCCTGTTCATGAATTTTCTACCCACTCCTATGTCTTCAAGGTTTCTACCCAACTTGTCTTCCAATAGATTTAGTGTTTTTGTTTTAATATTCAGATCTTTGACCCACTGAGATTTTAATTTAGTACATGGTGATAGACATGGGTCTAGCTTTAGTTTTCGGCAAATGGAGAGCCAGTTTTTCCAGCACCATTGATTAAAGAGACTATCGTTCTTCCAGTGAACATGCTTGGCTCCTTTATCAAAGATAAGATGCTTGAATGTGTTTGTAGTTGTGGTTGTATCTTATAATCTATTCCATTGATCTTTGGCTCTGTTTTTATTCCAATATTATGTTGATTTTACTACTGTTGCTTTGTAGTATAACTTCAAGTCAGGTATTTTGATGCCTCCTGCTTTGTCTTTGCTGCTTAGAATTGCCTTTGCAATTCTAGGTCTCTTCTTGTTCCAGATGAAATTTAGGAGTGATTTCTCTAGATCTATAAGGTATGTTGACGGTATTTCTATTGGGATTGCATTGAATCTTTACAACAGTTTTGGGAGAATGGCCATCTTCGCAATGTTTGTTCTTCCTATCCATGAGCAAGGGATGTCTTTCCATTTTCTGAGATCATCCTCAATTTCCTTTTTCAGTGTATTATAATTTTCACTGTATAAGTCTTTCACTTCTTTCGTAAGAGTAATTCCTAAATATTTCATTTTTTTGCTTCATAACGTGAATAGTCCAGTTTCTCTTATTTCCCTCTCTGAGATTTTATTGTTCGTGTATAGGAATGCTATTGATTTTGTACCCAGCCACATTACTGAATTTATTTATTGTATCTATGAGTCTTTCAATGGCGTTTAGTGGGTCTTCTATGTAGAGTATCATGTCATCTGCAAACAATGATAATTTAACTTCTTCTTTTCCTGTCTTTACCATTTTTTATTTCTCTCTCTTGCCTAATTGCTCTGGCTAGTACTTCCAGTACTATATTAAATAGGAGTGGTGATAAAGGACATCCTTGTCTTGTGCCTGATTTTAAAGTAAAGGCTTTCAATTTTTGGCCATTTAGTATGATGCTGGCTGTTGGTTTGTCATAAATGGCCTTTATTATATTGAGGTAAAGACCATCTATTCCAATTTTCTGTAAAGTTCTTATCATGAATAAATGTTGAACCTTATCAAAGGCTTTTTCTGCATCTATAGAAATGATCATGTGATTCTTAATTTTGGCTTCATTGATATGGTGAATTACATTTATTGATTTGCATATGTTGAACCATCCTTGCATTCCTGGGATGAATCCCACTTGGTCATGGTGTATAATCTTCTTGATGATTTGCTGCATCCTATTTGCCAATATTTTATTGAGGATTTTTGCATCTGTGTTCATTAGGGTGATCAGGCCATAGCTCTCTTTTTTAGTTGTGTCTTTCTCAGGTTTTGGTACTAGAGTGATATTTGCTTCCAGGAATGACTTCGAAAGGATTGCTTCCCTTTCAATTTGATTGAATAGTTTGAGAAGTGTCGGCATTAGGTCTTCTTTGTATTTCTTGTAGATTTCTGCAGTGAATACATCTGGGCCTGGGCTCTTCTTGGTGGGTAAGGCCCTAATTACATTTTCAATTTCATTAACAGAGATTGGGTTATTCAACTGTTTTACATCCTCTTGATCTAGCTTTAGTACTTAATATGTTTCTAAGAATCTGTCTATTTCTTCTGTGTTATCAAACTTTTGAGAGTAGAGGGTTTCGAAATAGGTGTTGATGATCTTCGGTGTTTCTATTGGGTCTGTAGTGATTTCACCTTTTTCATTTCTTATTGCATGAGTCTGAGCTTTTTTTCCCCTTTTTTAAATAAGCTTGGCTAGGGGCTTATCGATTTTATCTATTTTTTCAAAGAACCAACTCTTTGATTCGTTGATTCTTTGGATTGTTTTCTTAGTCTCTATTGCATTGATTTCTGCTCTGATTTTTATAATTTCCTCTCTTCTTTTGGCTTTGGGCTTGATTTGCTCTGTGCTTTCTAGCTGTTTGAGGTGTAGCATCAGGTTATTTATTTGTATTCGTTCTGTTTTCCTGATGTGGGAACTCAGTGCAATAAATTTTCCTCTCAGGACGGCTTTCATTGCATCCCACAGGTTCCGGTAAGTTGTATCTGTATTTTCATTTTCTTTTAGGTATTGTTTAATTTCTTCTTTAATTTCTTCTGTGACCCACTGATTACTCAAGAGTGTGTTATTCAGTTTCCATGTGTTTGTGGGATTTTTGCAGTATCTTTTATCATTAATTTCTAATTTCAGAGTGCTATGATCCGATAACATGCAAGGGATGATTTCAACTCTTTTGCATTTGTTTAAATATGTTCTGTGAGCTAATATATGGTCTATTTTAGAGAATGATCCATGTACTGCTAAGAAGAATGTGTATGCTGATGTTGTTGGGTGGAACATTCTGTATATGTCTATCAAACTCATTTGTTCACAGGTGTGATTCCGTTCTGTTATTTCTTTGCTCATTTTCTGTCTGGTTGACCTGTCCCTTGGTGTCAGTGGCGTATTAACGTCTCCTGTTACAATTTTGTTACTGATAATTTGAGTTTTCATTTCTGTTAATAGTTGTTTTATATAAGTGGGTGCTCTGGCGTTTGGTGCATATATATTTAAGATAGTTATCTCTTCCTCTTGGAGTTTTCCCCTTATGAGTATGTAGTGACCTTCTTTGTCCTTTATGGTCATTGTTGGTTTAAAGTTCATGTTATCTGCAAGCAGAATGGCTACCCCTGCCTTTTTTTTTTTTTTTTTTTTTTTGGCTTCCTGCTGCATGAAGTATTGTTTTCCATCCTTTGACTTTCAGTCTGTGAGTATCCTTCTGGGTTAGATGGGTTTCCTGTAAACAGCATATGGTTGTATTTTGTTTCTTGATCCATTCTGCTAGTCTGTTTTTTTGATTGGTGCATTGAGACCATTTACATTAATGGTGATTACTGTTAAATGCTGGTTTATTGTTGGAATGTTATCTCTCTGCTGTTGCATCTTTATCTTTCTGTTCTGTTTATTTGCTTTGCTTAGTGTTTTTTTCCTTTGTGTATCTAAACTGTCTTTCAATATTTTTTGCAAGGTTGGTTTGGTGTTCATGAAGTTCTTCAGCTGTTCTTTGTCATGGAAGTATCGTATTTCACCATCAATTTTGAATGATAGTTTTGCAGGATACATCAGTCTAGATTGGAAATCATTTTGCTTTAGGATCTGGAATACTTCAATCCATGCTCTTCTTGACTTTATTGTTTGTGCTGAGAAGTGTGCTGTGATTCTGATAGGTTTTCCTTTATAAGTGATCTGTCTTTTCTCTCTGACAGCTTTTAATAATCTATTCTTGTGTTGGATTTCTGGGATGGTGATTATTATATGTCTGGGTGTCGTTTTATTTTGGTTATGACTATTTGTAGTTCTATATGCTTCACTGATCCTGATTTCGGTTTCTGATCTCATGCTTGGGAAATATTCAGCTATTACTTTTCTAAATATCCTCTTGACATCCTTTTTGTTGTTTCCTTCTTTTTCATTAATCCCTATCATTCTTATGTTATTTTTCTTTGCATCATCTTGCAGTTTTTGAATTGTTGTTTCCTGATTCCTTGTTATTTTTAAACGATCTTTCCTTTCCTGTTCACTAGCTGCAATCCTGTCTTCAAGGCCTGAGTTTCTATCTTCACTTTCATTAAGGCGGTTTTTACAACTTTCAGTGGCATTTTTTATTTCCTGTATATCTCTCTGCATTTGCATTATGTATCTGTTTGTTTCTTATATTGCTCGTCTAGGGATTCTATCTTTTTGTTTAGTTCCTCCAATTTTTTATCTGTGTTTTCTTTAGATATATTCAGAATCTCTTTCATTTCTTTTATCATTTCTTCTTTTACCTGGGAGTTTATTTGGAGTTTGAATTTCTTTAAAGCTTCCTGGAGTTGCTTGTTAATTTCAGTAGCTAGTGTGTCCGATATTTGAGGTGAATGGCATATATTTTCTTCTATATACATTGCTCCTAGTGTTTCTTGAGAATGGCTGGAGGTTTGAGGTGGTAATTTCGTCTTTTGTTTTTTTCATTTTCCTATATTTCTGTGTGTCAAGTGTTATTTGAAAGCTTCCTCAGGATCTGTTGGAAATCCCCTTCTATGTTTGCAGCTACTGAGACTCTGGCACCCCGCTACCCCAAGCCACTGGGCCTGTTCAGAACTCCGCAGTTCCAGACAAGCTGGGCCTCAGGGACAATGTGCACCCACCTGCCTGTTGGAAGCTCCACAGCTCTCCAATTGCAGCCCGGATGTGGAGGCAGATGTACGTGCCTCAAACCCACCTCTCCTCTTCACTGAACCTGGAAGCCTGGAGGGACCCAAACAGTCTGGGCTCCAGGCAAAGTGTGCTGATCACTCACCACAGGCTGTGGTGCCCCAGGAACCTAGGATCCCTTCCTGCTTGCTGAGATATCCACATTCCTCCAGACACACAGGGAGGCCGATGCAGGTGCCCCAGATCTGCACAGCCCCTCCTCTGCACACAGATAGCTAGGCGCGGCAGTCCAAAACAGGCTGGGCTCCGGGGATAGTGTGTGCCCGCCCACCTGTTGGAAGTTCAGCTGTTCTCCAAGTGCAGCCGGGATGGGGAGGCGGATGTAGAGGCCTCAAACCCACTTCTCCACTTCACTGCACCTGGGAGCCTGGAGGGTCCGGAATAGTCTGAGATTTGGGCAGAGTGTGCTGAGCACTCACCACAGGCCACAGTGCCTCAGGAACCTGCGATCCCTCCCTGCTTGCTGAGATATCCACAGTCCTCCAAACACACAGGGAGGCCGATGCAGGTGCCCCAGATCTGCCCAGCCCCTCCTCTCAATAATCTGCTTCTTTTCCCTGGCTGCTTTTAATATTCTGTTCTTTAGTCGGATTCCTGGAATCTTGATTATTATATGTCTGGGTGTAGATCTGTTTTGGTTGTCTGTTTTGGCTGAAGTTCTGTATGCCTTATTTATTTGGATATCATTTCTTTTTCCTATGCTTGGGAAGTTTTCCTTTATTATATCTGTGAATATTCTTTGTAGTTCATTTTTGGTTACTCCTGCTTTTTCACTCATGTGTTTTATTCTTAAGTTATGTATCCTTTTGTCATCTTCTAGCCTTTGAATTGTTTCTTTCTGGTTCCTCATTATTTTTAAGAGGTCTTTTCTTACACGATCATATATCATAAATCTCTCTTAAAGTTTCAAAAGGCTAACTTTAGTTCCTGTCAAGGCATTTTGCCAGTTTTCAAGGGAGTTTTTAGTTTCCTGGTAATCTCTTTGGATCTGTTTCATGTATTCTAGGTTATGTTTAAATTCTTCATCAGAGGTTTCCCTTTCTTTTCTGATTTCCTCTGTTCTTCCATCTGTATTCTCTTGGGAGGGGTTTATCATTTCTTTAATTAATCTTTTTATATCTTGCCTCACTTGTATCAGAAGTGCATTTTTAAATTCATCTATGAGGTCATGAAGGTATTTATGTTTGCTTATGCTATGTCTAGTATTGGATGGTTACTGCACTGGTTCTCTTCTGTATTTACTTCTCCTGGGCTTATTTCCCCAGGTCCAGCAGCTGGAGATTATTTTTTTATTTCTAACTCTTGTCATGTTTCTGGTTTCTTTCAGAATGGTGTGTCCTGGGGATCTCTGGCCCTCTCCATATTGCTTAGGGTCTTTCTGAAGTGTGCTGACTGGGGTTTTGCTGCCCTCTCCGATTTGCTGTTATTTGAGGGAGGGATGCAGGGATGGTGTAGCCTAGCCTCAAGCTTCTGAGCCAGTCAATTCACAAGTTAGGCTGTACCTTGTGGATGTCACAGATTCGCAACAATTTTGTACCTGCTTACTGGGTCCCAACCAGAGCCATAGCTCAGCCTCAGCAGACTCTGCTAGTTCTCTCTGCACCAGGGGTGGCTGACTGATGTCACCGCAGTGCCAGGCTCTTCCTAACTCCAAGATGTCCTTCACCACACCTCTCTGTGCCAGGGGTACTATTTGATGTCACCACCATGCTGGGTTCTGCCCAACTCCAAGATGTCCCCCACCAGTACTCTCTGTGTCACTGACACTGCCATGGCACTGGGTTCTGCCCAATTTCAAGATGTCCTCCAGCCAGCGACAGCAGCTGCAGGACCCAATCCCTGGCACTCACCGGGAATCAATGCAGATCTTCCTCTTGGGTCCACTGCACATTGAGCTGCGTGTCTTCACTGCGCTCCCAGCACAGCACAGATCAATCAGAAAACTGCACAGTGCCTTGCTTTGGAGCCCAGGTGTATGGTCTTCTCACAGTCTCTTCTGGTGTGGCCAGGTGGCTCTGGCTGCTTCGCAGAGCCCCAGATCCCAGTCTCCAGCAGTCACCGAGAGCCAATATAGCTCTTCCCTTTGGATCCACTGCCCACTGCACCATGTCCTCCTGTTAAGGGATGGGATTCGCTGACTCCTGTTATTGGCAGCTGTGGTCTCAGCATGATCTTGGATCCTCTGGTCATGCCTAGTAAAGCGTGGAATGGGTCTCAGTGAGTGCATCAAGCTTCTGGTCTCCACCTGCACTGTTTATTCCTCTTCCTAGTTTTATTTTCCCCTTCAGTTTCCACCTTGGTTAATAAGAATCGTTATCCATTCATCTGACACTCTCCATGTTGTCATATTCTAGCATCTGATCTGATTTCTCCACAGAGACTCTCCATCCAGCCCCCTAGCAAGCCTCCATTTTTCCATGCAACTGTTCTTAAGAAGATTCTTTGGAATAACTTTAGTCAGGATAATGTAAAAAGCATTTCAATTAGTTAGCTTATGAAGAGGTTGTTAGCTAGAAAAAGGGCCTGAGATAGAGCTTGACATTGAGCCACACTGATCTTTAATTTTTATTTGGTTGAAAATATTTTCTAATTTCCCTGTGATTTCTTCTTTAACCCATTCATTCTTTAGGATATGGTCACCTAATTTTCAAATGTTTTGGATTCTTAATTTTTTTTGTAGATATCTAATTTAATTACTCTATGGGCAAGTAACTTTAGTGCAATTTAATTACTCTATGGGCAAGTAACTTTTAGTGTAATTTTGATCCTCTCAATTTTATTTATGTTATTTTATGGCCTAACATATGATCTGTTTGGAGTGTGGAGAGTGTTCCACATATATTTTAGAAGAATGTATATTCTACGCTTGTGGATAAAATGCTCCATAAATGCCAGCTATGTCAATTTGGCTCACAGTATTATTCAAATTTTCTGCATCTTTCCTAAATTGCTGGCTATGTATTCTATTGAAAATCATATATTGAATTCTTCCATCATTATTGTTGAATTGTATAGTTTGCTTTTGAGTACCATCAGTTTAGCTTTCTGAATTATGGTGCACATTTGTTAGTTACATATTCATAATTGTTATACATTCTTGATGATTTGGCTTTATTATTAAAATGCATCTCTTTTTGTATCAAGAAACAATTTTTGTCTTAATTTATTTCATATTACTGCCCAGTTCTTTTCCAATTGCTCTTTGCACAGTATGTCTTTTTTCATCTTTTTTACTTTCAATATATTTGTATGTTTGAATCAAAAATTTGTCTCTTGTAGAGAGCATATAGTTAGGATGTTTTAAAAAATCTGAATTGATAGTCTCTATTTTTGATTGAAAGGCTTAAATAATTTATGATTTGATTTTTAGCAACCATTTTGCTATTTGTTCTGTACATGTTTCATGTTTTTAGTTCTCTGTTTACCCTGTTTGATATTTTCTTTTTGTTAAACAAACCCAGTGTACTATTTATTTTTGTTAGTTCTGTTGCCATATTTCTTGAGGTATTTTCTTAACACGTTCATTTTAAAATAGCTAAGAGAACAAAGGTCACAATTTCCTCTTTTATTCTGTGTTTCATAATTACAACATGAACCTTAACTTTTGAGCCTCTCAGTTAACACTAATTCAACTAAAATATAAAAACTTTACTTTTATGGAGTTCCATTTACTCTGCCTACCCTTTGCTTTGTTGGTGTTTTAAATATGCTTGGTTAAAATAATTACATTGGAGACCATTAGGCTGAGGTGATTGTCTCAGTTACTTTTCTCATTGTTGAGACAAAATAGCCAACATCCAAAGTTAAAGGAAGAAGGATTTACTGTAGCTCACAATTTGTAGAAGTTTCATTTCCTAGTTGGCTGGCTCCAAGACAGAGGGCATGGCAAAGTAGCATTGCAGAGGAGAAATACTTCATGGCAGGCAAAGGGCAGCAAAGCAGAAGGCAGAAAGCAGTAAGAATGGCAGCTCTGTTTCTGTCCCTTATATTTTTACCCAGGTTATCCATCTTTTCTGTGAGCAGCATTCACACCCAATGTGGTATACTCTTATTCCTAGCATCACCATGAATTAATCCCAGCCACCTCAGAAAAGTTCCAACTATATGGGGGGGACATCTAGATACAAGCCATAACAGTAACTTTAATGCCTTCAATTCCCACATAAACAAGGTTTCCCACTGAAACCTAACTCAGAATTGAAGAAAACAAACCTCAGAAACTTAAACTCAACTAATCACAAGAAGCGCACTGAAAATGAGTTATATTGTCCTGAACTTTCCCACAAGGATAATTCAAATAAGGAAATTGCTTAAACTTTAATAAATTGAATAATTTCTTTGCTCTGTTTCCACATTCACCCTTATAAAAGCCTTCTTCTCCCTTTGAAGACCCCTGAACCACTTCTGGTTCAGATGTACTTGGTTCATGAATCACTGCCTGTTCAAATAAACATCTTTAAATTATAATTAGCTAAAGTTTATTTTTTAATAGTTCTAGGCCTAAAAGTTTTGAATTATATTTATTTTATAACAGCTAGGAGAAAAGAGGTTATATTTTCATGGTTCTTTCCACGTTTTATTTTTTGGGGGAATATATATATATATATATATATATATTTTTTTTTTTTTTTTAAAGTAGTATAATAAATCTGAATTTTGGTTCATTTCCCTTCTCACCCAAGGATAGATACAGCTAATTATGTTGTTTTTTGTATAATTTCTTACAAAGACTGAATCTGTGGCACCTATTCTTCCCACAGTATGTAGTTGATTTCTCTGCTAGGCTTTTTTTTCAATTAAGTAGAGCATCATAATCTAGTGGCAGCCACTTATTGGTCAGAGGTTGTGCTTATAAATATTGAAGCAGTAAGATTTCTATCCTTCACTGATAGATCTATGTATTGTTTGGGGAAATGATTCAAAATTTAGATATTTTACAAATCTGTCACAGCTTTGCCTTAGTAAGGCTTGCAAAGTGTCACAGTCATGCAAGATAGATAAGCTCACCTTGGTTCTCCCCAGTCTCTCCTGCCCATGAGCACTGTGCTGTATAAGCACATAATCTCCCATATGCCCCAGGGACATGACAGCTTATCAAGGCCCACTGTGACAGTCTTGTCCCCTTGGATCTCACCAGCAAATTTTTTGCTGTTGTGCTGCTGTGTTGCTTGTTCTAAGAGGCATAATGACCACAGGCTAACTGGATGTTAGTCTTCCCTGATTATTTCCTACTGAGATCACTGTTGTTTTACCAAATGCCTCCCTGCATGAGTTTTGCTGTATTCTGATGCAAATAAAATACAACTCCCTGGAGGAACTGAGAAGAAACAGGAGCCGCCCCAGGCTAAAATACCACAGACTCTCACTATTCTTTCAAAGTTTAATAGTAATTTTTGAATAAATGCTTCTCAGTTTGATGTAGGACTTTAGTTTTAAAGGTCTGATTGCATGTTTTCTATTAATTTCATCCAATTTTATCATAGCTTTTAGAAGAGATGATTTACTGAGCTGTTGACTCCACCATTCTGGAAGTTCTGTAAAAGCAATTTTTATCTTAAGGATATTAATGAGTTAAACATCAAACCATTTCTTTTATACATTTAGCAATATTTTAAAAAGGTAGGTTAATGTGAACTAAATGGAATCATGGAGCCAGAAACTCATATTAGGCAGTATCATAACACCCAGTAGTACACAAACAATAAAGAAAATATATTTATTCTCACATTCAGCTAAAAATTACCTGTGAATTTTCCCAAGTATTCTTTAGTACTATGGATATAATTTCTTCAGTTACAAAGCCTATATTGGTGAGTTTTTAGACAAGTATAAGCTTAGTCATTTTGAATAGAAATTAGCAAACTTAGATGTGTATGAATATGATTCTCCATAAAGATGCAAAAGTTCAAAGTAATTACCAATCTGCATTTTGTCCTTCCTCTGGTAGTTTTTGAAAATTAGATTATAATTGTGGATTGTTACCTTAGGCTTAGAGTGAATTTAGAAGAGTTATATAAATTGTCATTTGAAACTTCATTGTCCTTTTAATTAGTTGTGCAACACTCTTCCTATTGATTCCAAATTATAGTAACATTATTTTGGGGAAAGGATTGATTCTGGGAATTAGTCCTAAATCTTAGCTGATAAAAATAATAAATAGAATTTTACAATTACCTATCTCAAATAAGAACCAAGCATTCAAGAAGTCTGTAAACCTGTGTTTCTGATGTATTTTTGCTTGGTGCCCTTTCCTTCCTACCAGCCTTTAAATTCAGGCAAATAAAGAATTCCATTTTCAAGAATATATCCTGGATCACTAGTATTTATGATTAATCCCTATGTCTTAGTTAGCTTTCTCATTGCTGAGACAAAACACCTGACACCCAAAGGTAAAGGGGGAATGATTTACTTAGCTAAAGTCTTTGGAGGTCAGTCCATAATTGACTGGCTCCAAGGCAAGCACATGGCAGAGGGGCAGCAGTTCACAGCATCTGAAGATAGTGAAAGCAACAAGGGAAAGGGAGACAAGACTCTTTCTGTCTCTTACATTGTATGCAGGATATCCACCCTGGAGAGGGTGTAAAACTCATACCCGTAGTCCTATCCAGAACTATGCCAAACCAATGAGTGAACTGATTTACTAATTGCATGTCCTTAATCCCAGTATCACACACTCTGGATTCATCCACTCTGAAAAAGCCCTATGACCACATGAAGCTTTGGGGGTCATTTAAACACAAACCATAACATCCTCTTTCCTTTATAATGTCAAATTAGCTTGCTGATAAGCTACTAGAATCTTCTTTTCCAAATTTACTACTCCCCATGGAAGAGAATTTGCTCAATATTTTTGGTAAGTTTGTAGGAAATAAACTAGACATCTTCAGCTCAGTTCTTTCTCCTCCTAAAAATGACTTTGCTTTCACAGAGATCTCTGAATTTCTATTCTACTTGGCTGTGACACAGTAATTTAGTCCATCTAGTCTGTCATACCCTCCTCGTTAGCCTTTATTAAAAATAAAGTTAATAATTTGGCCTCTAAATCATCCTTTAATTTCTTGTCTCAGATTCTTTCAAAACCTCTAGTGGTGTAGAAAGAAAGAGGAAGGTACCATTTATTTGACTTTCCTGTAGGCCCTAGCAAATATTTCAATAGCTCTTATCTCAGGTGATCTTTTATTCTGACTGTGAAAATTGTTATAATATTCAGCTTTGTTGCTCAAAAAATGGTACAAGGCCCAGGTGCATTAGTTTCTTATATAGTATTCTCAGATTGAAAACTATTAGTCCTGATTATAACTATTTAAAGTATTAGAGACTGAATTTTAAATGATCTCCATTGAAAATTTAAGTATGCATTACCATTTGTGAAGCATTTGCCTAGATGTCTCATTCCTAGAGAAAAGGATCTATACTGGTCATTCTTTGTTCTCTTTCAGTACTTAACAGACTTCTTGAACCATAAGGTTCTAATAACTTGTTAATTGTATTCGAAGGAAATTCTAAAAACTGGAGAAGCAATTTCTTGTTGAGATGAAAGGTACACAAAATAAAAGTCACCATTTTAATTATTTTAAAGTGTGCCAGTCAGTAATATTTAGTATATTCACAATATTGTGAAACTCTTACCACTGTGTAATTACAGAACATTTCCATCTTATCCAAAGAAAATCCAGTACTTTCTGATATTTCTTTTCCTCTATCTGCTGGTAACCACTACTCTCCATTTCTGTGGTTTTTCCTATTTTGTACATTTATATGAATAGAACTATACATTATATAGCTTTGCTCTTATGGCTTCTTTTATTTAGCATAATGTTTTCAATATTCACCTATGGAACTTTACTCCTTTTGTGTCTGAATAATATACCACTGAATTGATATGCCCCATTTTATTTACTAACTCTTCAGTTTGTGGACATTTGGTATGTTTCCAATTTTTTGGCTATTTGGACTATTAAGGCTATGAAGGTTTTTGTACAAATTTTAAAAATTATTTTATTTTTATTAGTATATGTTTTCAGCACATAATAGATCTATTTTTGAGTTTTGGTACATGCATATAACATATCTTAATTCCTTTTTATCTCATTTCCCTTCTCTCCCTCCACCTCTTGGTCCTCTTCCCTTTCAAGAACACCTTCAAATTTTTAAAAATATATTCTCAAAACTCTTTGTGTAGTTTTAAGGAAATGTAAAACTGTTTCATAGCAGCTGCACCATATTACATCCCCACTAGCAATATTTTCTCATCAACCCTTGTTATTTTCCAGTTTTATATCTATTTGTAGTCATCTGTTTTCTGTCAATATATCAAGATATTTAAGATAATCAACTTATAAAAAAAGATTTGTTTTGGCTCAGAGTTTTATGAGTTTGGCTTCATGTTCAGTTGCCTCATTACTTTTGGACCTGTGACAAGGCAGTGCATTATCATGGAAATGTATGACTGTGTGGCAGAACCTTTTCACCTCATGGTTGGGTGGCAAAGAAAGAAGAGACCAGAGTCCTACAAAGACCTAAGGCCTTTCACTAGATCCCACATGTTGAAATCAAATAATGGAAAACAGACTGAAACCAAACAAGACAAATGAATGAAAGTATTACAGAACTTCAAAACAAGATAGTAGGAAGTGAACAATGGTTATCATAATGCCTCCTGTTTTCTTCAGAATAGCTGTCCATACTGTCACATAAAGTAAAATCAAATGAAACAAAACAATAAAAACAAATCAAAAGAATGGAACCATTATAGCTCTTCAAAACAAGATGATAGGAAATCAACAGTGGCTACTATAATGTCTTGTTTTCTTCAAAATAGCTTTCCATGCCATCACACATAGTAAAGTCAAACAAAACAAAACAGAAAAAAGCTAATCAAAACAAAAGAATGAAAGTATCAAAGGACTTCAAAACCAGATAACAGAAAATCAGCAATGGTTACCATAATACATCCCATTACCTTCAAAATAGCTGCCCATACTATCAGACACGGTGAAATCTAACAAGACAGACTAGACTAACCCTAACAAAATTATGAAAATGATACAAGAATTCAAAACAAGATAATAGGAAATTAGCAGTGGTAACCACTTTCCCTTTTTAGGCATTTCCTCCCCTATCACCTTCATATCTATTGTGCTTTTTGAATCCCACTAACTCCCTCAGTTTTTTTATGCTAGGGAGATAACTTGGTGTTCACTCATATGAGTCCAAACCATTTCACCCAAGTGCATGATCACCAATTGAATCCATTTACCTACAACATCCTTGAGATTATTCTACTGTATAGCTGAGTAGTTTTCCATAAGCAAACTGGGTAGCTTTCCATAAGAAACATACTTCTTATCCATTCCATAGTTGATGGGCAAGTTACCCTTGTTTTTTTTTCTGATTTCCTGCTGTGCAGACTAATTGTTTTCTCTCCTTTGATTTTCAGCCTATGAATCTTCTTTCAAGTTAAATGTGTTTCTTGCATACAGTATATTTATAGATCTTTTTTCTTAATCTACTATCCCTATGTTTCTTTTTATTGGTGAATTGAGGCCATCTGTATTAATGGTTACAAACGGCATGCATTGATTCATCTCTGCCATGCTATTCTCTTGCTGTTGGCCCTCTACTTTTCCCTTTCATTCAGTTGCCTTCCCTGTTTGTTTATCCTCCTCTGCTGCTGTTTCTGGAACCATAGTGATCCTATCTCTCTCTAGAATATCCTTCAGCACCCTCTGTAGGTTGATTGGGTGGTCCTGAATTCCTTCAGTTGTTGTTTATGATGGAAGTATCTTATTTTTATATCAAATTTTAAAGATAATTTTGCAGATAGTACATAAATCTGAGTTGAGAGTTGTTTTCTTTTGGGGTTTGAAACACTTTACTCCAAACTCTTCTTGACTTGATGGTTTGTGTTGACAAGTCTGTTGTGATTCTGATTAAAGCTCCTTCATAGGAGCTTCACTCTATTTATTTTCTCTAACCACATTTAATATGCTGTTCTTGTGCTGAATTCCTGGATCTTGATCATTATATGTAGATTTATTTTCATGATGACTACTTAGAATTCTTTATGCATCACTAATCAGCATGCCAGATCCTTTTCCCAGGTTTGGGAAATTTTCTGTTATTACTTCTGTAAACAGTGTTTTTATTTCATTTGTGTTGACCCTGATTTTTTTTGCTGATACCTATCATTCTTAAATTTTTTTTATTTGTATCATCTCACTGCCATTGCATTGTTATGTCCTGGTATCTTGTTATATTTAAGAGATCTTTCCTTTCACTATCACTAGCTGTGATCCTATCTTCAAGGTCTGAAAGTCTATCGTCAGTCTCTTTCAAATGGTTTTGCCAACTTTTGATTGACTTTTTGATTTCTTGGATATCTCTTTGAATCTGTTTCATGCATTGTAATTCCTTCCTATATTGTTCATTCAAAATTTCCATCATTTTCCTATGCTCCTTTTTTAATCTATATCTTTTTTAGATATGCTCAATAATTCTTTCATTATATTTGTGGTTTCTTCTTTTACCTGAGACAATATTTCTGATCTGATTATAGTCTCATGAGGTTGTTTCTTCAAGTTGCTATCCTTTCAGGGATTTTAGGTGTATGACTTCCAATTTCTTCCATGACTGTAACTGCCAGACTTGTTCTGTGTGAGCTGGAGGTCTGAGATTGCCTTTTGCTTCTTTATGTTGACATTCTCCTTTGCTCCGAAAAAGTCAGTTGTGGGGTCCCAGGCATCTCCCACATTGGTTGCCTCTCTGCAGTGTAGGGGAATGGGATGAGAACCTGGGTTTCTCTTACCTCAGCCTCAGAGGTAACAGAGTATGGGATGGGCTTCTCCAGACCTGTGCAGCTACAGTGAGGTTTCCCTAATAGCTAAGGTTGCATGGTAGCAATGCTGGCACTTTACAACTTTGCTGTAGCTTTCATTTTCTGCTTATACAGATCCTAAAAGTCAGCCAAAAGTGAGAGTTTACAGCCCTCTTTAGGCTTTCCTAAATATGCACACAACCCTGGACATGAACATGGACTTCTAGACTTCCAAAGTATATGGAAACTTTTCAAAATTCTTATTCACCAAAGTACAATTTATAGAATAGTTTTTGAATATCCATGAGTGATTGATTGCCAGACTCCCTGTGGTTCTCAAAATTTGTAAATGCTCAAGTCCTTTACATAAAATGGCATGGTATTTGTGGAGAATGTATACCATTCTCCCAAACATGCACTTTATTTTATTTTATTTTACTTTATTTTATTTGTCTTTTTCAGACAGTGTCTTGCTGTGTGGCTCAGGATGGCCTTGGGCTCACATTGTAACCCAGGCTGGTCTCAAACTTGCAAGGATCCTCCTACTGATCCCAGGATCTCAGGAGGATCCCAGCCTCCTGAGTGCTGGGATTACAGGAGTGCACCACCATGCCTGGCTTCCCAAACATGTACTTTAAATCATCTTTACATTATTGATAATATCTAATATGGAATAATTATTTGTTATATATTATATTATTTAAGGAATGAATAATGACAAGAAACACTTGTATATTCAGTATGTATGCAATGTTTTAAACATCTTTCAATTCACAGTTGGTTGAATCCATGTATACAGAATACTCAGATGAGTGTTCTGAAGATGTCTACTTCCCTGCCTTTCCTCCAAATCATTTTGGCTAGTATATCGTTGCTCTCAGATGTTTCTATTGCCTCACGTGGTAACATGTAAATATTTTTGAGTAATAGCCCTCAGATAGTGGCCATAGCGCTGGTTGAGTTCTGAGTTAGAAGACATACGTCTTTTGAACCAGTCTTCTAAGCAACTGCCAAGCACCCCAACCAGGAATAATCTTTGCAAATGAGGTACATTCTATTCCTTCACTAGTGATACTTGGAGTGGAGCTTATTAATGTCAATAGTACTGTTGAGCTGAGGAACAGAAATCAGTACTGTACTACTTAAAATACCATAAAGCTTATTCTAATTACAAAAATTCAGCTATTTTTCTTCAATAACTATTCCCTGGGTTGTTGTAAGTTTTTGTTAGTTTTCAAAGTTTCAAAAAATGTTGATTTTGGTTATTTTTTCCAAAATCCTCATTGCTTTTCTTGATGGACAGACTTGGAGTTATTTTCTTTGCTTCTTTTGTTGATATTATCTCTCTACACAAATGTTTTTAATCAGAATGATTCAGGTACACGGAAAAGCAAATACATTTAAAGATCCACAGTTTGTTTTTGAAATTGTCTTACAAATTCTCTTTTCTTATCAGCAACTATTTTTCTCAGACTTCTTAAGGAAACGAACTGTAATTCACATTGTAATTCAGATTTTATGTTGCAAATTTTCACATAGACAAATACATCTCTGGAGACATCCACTGAGTGTTAAATTTACTCCATTACCAAGATGAAATTTCAGTACTAGACAAGAAGAAAAATAAACTAGTCATGAGTGAGAAAAAAGATAGATGATGAGTGCTTATCCAAGTTATAGTTTTCAGCCGTGTAATAAGTAGATCCAACTTAAGTAAATTAAACCTGGGCAGTCCTTGCCAACAATTTTCACTAATTTATAATAAGTATAGACTAGCAGAAACAAATTAAAGGATCATGTTTACCTCTTGGAGAAATGAAAATATTTCTGTGTTACTGCAAAATTACAGGAAATGAAAACAAAGATGAGATTATTTTTGTTGTTGTAGGGATAGATCCTGTGTTAAACACTGTGACTGGGTATATGATAAGAAATGTACTTAATGATTCTATTGAATTCTTTGTTCTCAAATCAATGCCCTGGATATTATAGGTAGTCTGTTTAGGAGATATGTTTAAATAGTGTTTACTAAGCAAATAGAAAGATACATTGTAATATTCATATTTAATACCCCTTTGTGTATTAACAGATGATTAAAGTTGAATAAGCTACTCACTAAGAGTAAAAAGTAAAATGTTTTCACATTTAGATAGTCTGTGAGAGAAATTTGCCACCATATTTATAAGCTATTAAATCACTTTCTTTTACTTGCAAGAAACCTTTGCAATAACTAGGTCCAATGTTGTCACATGAAAAATTATTTATTGTTAAATTATTCTGAACATCAAATTTTAATAAAACAATATAATGTACTTCCTATATCACTGTCCAACTATTAATATTAATTACATCTTTAATTGAATCTCGTGATTTTCACAGGTAGTGGTTTTCATTTTTGTTTATTTCTAAATATTATGTAAGTCTCAAATTGATCCATAAATCACTCAAGTATATATTGTAAGTTTTAAAATTTATATCTTGTTTATGGATGTATCTGCATTTAACTGTTATTATTATTGATTTGCAATTTAAACTTGTGATAAGGAAACATTATCTGTACCATGTTCTTTGAAATATCTGAGATAATTGTACAACCTAGTATGAATCTTCATAACTGTTTCAAGTGCACTTGAAAAGAATATTTATTCTCTGTTTTATATGTACTCATTAGATTATAGGTTATTAGTATTTCTGTTTAAAGTTTTTACTTGTTTCTTTGACTGATATAGGTATGAGTATGCTAAAGTCCTTTATGATTTTAGGTTTCTCAATTTCTCTTTATAATATTAGTTTTAAAAAATAACATATATTTTAGGGATATCATTTCATAGTTACTGTGTCTTTGTTTCTTTTAATGTGTGTTGATATGGTGCATAGGGTATTAAGATAGACCATAAAATTCTATAATGACAAATAATACCTACAGCAATGTAGTAAAACCATAAGAAATTAAGGTTTGTTCATATGACATTACATGGTCAATAAGAATTGATCTCCTTAAAGTTTTATCTCAGTACCTACTCTGTTTTTGTGATAATCACAGCAGTGGAAAAACATGACTTGTGCAATAGCTGACTTTTTAGTGGTGTTAGGGATAAGACTAAATGTCACATGCACTCATGCATACTAGGCCAGTGCTGTACTATTGAGCTATATCCATATATATATTATTTGGAGTCAGTATGCCATTGAGTTGTTCAGGCTGGACTTGAATTTGTGATTCTCCTGCATCAGCCTGCCAAATAGCTAGTACTATAGGCTTGTACAATAGATCTTAAAGCTTCTACCTGGAAGTAACACTTCATTTCTGCTAATACTTTATTTTTCAAGGCAAATCACATCATCACACCTATTATTAAGGGACAAGAGAATGCTATTTCTCCATGGTTGGAAAGGTGAAATAATTGAAACTATTTGGCAAAATTCACAGTGTGCAAAGTCCCACATAATTCCAAAGTAGTAACTGATGAGTATAAAAGAAGAAAAGAGAACAAAAAGGCATAACATGACCCCTTCTCTATTCATGTTTCTGAACCTGAGGTAACCCTGAGTTGTGGAGATGGGATGACACTTTGAATTTATTAGACAGTGAAGTTTTGATTCATGTTGACTTTTCTGTGGGTATACTGGGCATCCAAATTCAGAGCCTTCTAATGCTAAGCACACACACTATGACTGAACTACACTTATCCCCAAATATGATTTCCCTGATGTCAGAAAATGATTGAAAAAATTGAGTCTTCCAGAAATATCATCTAACCAAGAAGAAACAGAATATTTCTGCCCAACAATGGTGCAAGAACAATAGATTTGCTCCCTATTAATGTATCCAGTTAAATATACTGATTCCATATCTTTAACTATGCATTTTTCTAAAAGGTCTAAAGTTTTTTAGAATTTCTATTCTTTCCCAATGGAGAATTTAAATGTTGTTCAATAAACATCATCCAGACTTGTTGTTGCTTAGAGTTTTGTCTCTCTCCTCACAAACAAATAAAAATTAGAATGCAAACAAAGCAACTTTATTCATTTCATGATTTCTTTTTAATTTTTGAATAACTTTTCCTTACTGCTAAGAAACCTTTAGAGGGCTGCAGATTTAGCTCAGGGGCACAAGCACCTGCCTGGCAAGCATGTTGTGAGTTTTATCCTTGGTACAAAAATAAAAAAAAAAAAACATTTATATTGGTCTCTAGCTTTCATAATTAGTATTACATTTAAAAGGTCCTTCTATCACATTTAGCATGACAATAGATTCATTTTGTACTTCAGAACACTTAATCAGTATAGGTATCAAAGCAGTTGTGGTCTAGTGCTTTAAACCACCTCAACACAGGCCCACTTGAGGTTTGAAGTTCCTGATTTGGGAGGAGGTGTGGTTAGTCACTTTCTCTTTCCATCTATTTGTAGTCTGGTTCCTGAAGATGTAGGGAATTAGAAGGAAGGACAGAGTCATAAGTTCTTGGCAAAAGTGCTCTCGGTTATTGCTTATTGCTAGGTATGTCCTGTGTACAACTGCTTAACCTCTCCCTCTCAAGTTATAAGGGTTTTACAGAGACTATACTAATGTGACTGCTGACTGTAGCTCCCTTGGCAGACGTTTTAGCTGCAAATGCTTAGCACCCACACAAGTATTTCATGAGTAATTACTGTAATTGAACAAATATTATTTGTAATTAGCATGGATAGCCCCCAAATTATGATGATTTGACTTAGAATTTTCCAGTTTGTAATGGTGCATAAGTGATGTCATTCAATAGAAACCCAACTTCAAAGTTTGAATTTTGGTTTCCTTCAAAGCTGGTGATATTTCAGCATGATCCTTTCATGATGCTGGATAGCAGCAGAGAACTATCTCCTACCACAACCTAAGTGGTCACAAGAGGAAACTACGAATGCTCTATAGCAGTGATGGTAAATCTTTGGGCTTGATATCTAGATGAAGTGCACAAACTGCAACCGAATACCCACTTATTTATCACAAAGTGTGAACACTGCAATTAAACCTGAATTCTGAGATTTTGGGTTACACAAAACAACTCATGCATTAACATCTATTGTCTTAAATGAAAAAAAAAAAAAAACATGTGTGCCATAGTTTTGCCACCAATGCTCTTTAGTGTGCTGTGTTGCTAAGCTGGATTTGGAAGGAGATTAAGTACATTAAATGTATTTCTGAAGAGATAGTTTCAATTTATGATGGGTTTTTGGGACATATGACAACTCATAGCTACATTTATCTGACATTTGTTTTCTTAATTGTGCACTCATTCTAGCAGCTCACATTGTGGGAAATTAATCTATATACCATAGCTGGAAAAACTAAACTTTGACCTACTCAATATTTTATTGAAGATTCTTACATAATTTAAAGTATATTTCTTCTGTGCAGCTATAGAACAAAGAAGAAAGATATTTGAAATTCCATCTATATTTAAATCTTCTTTATCTCATTGGCTTTATGTCAGTGTCCTGGGCCAAATTTCTAACTCACTGTAAGAAAATCCCTTAATTATTAAACAAACAAGTATAAAAAACAAGAATAAGGGCCTTACTTTTAAAAACCAAGTGAAATTTTGTAAACAGAGGTTGGCAAACAATTCCCAGGTCAAATCCACACCTGTGCATACTGCTGTTTGGTCTGTGTGGTAAGGATTTAAAAAGTAGTTTTAGATAGTTGAAAAGTTATTAGGAGAATACTTTGTGACACATGAAAATTATATGTAATTCAAATTTTGGCATAAATAAAATGTTACTGAGACCCAGCCACCTTCATTTATTTACTATTGCCTATGCATATTTTTGTGGTATTGTGGCTGAGCTGAGTCCTTGTGACAGAGTCTGTATGGCCTTCAAAATGTAAAAAAATTCACTATCTGGTCTTTCAGAGAAAACGCTTGCTGATCCTTGGTTTAGGCTTTCAGTTTTGTTCAACTCCAATGCAATATTGTTAAAATAATGCATCTTTTTGAAACCATCTGAAAAAAATTTAGATAATGCCATAAACATCAAATAATTTCTGTCACAACTTCATGTTCAGCAAACATTGCTAGTTACTCACAAAATTCCTTAGAATTTACTATTTTAGCACTTCTGGTCAGTGCCTAGTGGCTGATATTTTGCATCTCTGTGTCCAAAGGAATTTTATCAGAATTGTGAAAGACTTTTTGCTGCTTTTCCTACTCATAATGGCAGTGTGAAAATGCCAGATGATTAACAGCTCCCCTGCCCTAGCAGCCCTCAGCTGATGAAATAGAAAGCATAGCATGTAAAACTTCAGTTCTGTTGACCATTGAGTGAGCTAATTCTGTAGTGCATTTTTAAATCCATTTCTCAAAGTTTCTCTCTGAGATTAAATTCTAATTGCCCATATAGTTGCTAGCTTAGTAATGAAATTTTTTGGTTGTTTCTTCTTCCTGGTATTATTTCTCCACTTCACTACCAGTATTCCCTGCACCCTCATCCATATATGAATAAAATATTTCTATTGGAACCCATATCTCAGAATCTGCCTTGAGAAATCAAATTAAGACACCACATAATTAGATAAGGTGTAGTTTACAATATTGGCTGCACAACCTCAAAAATCAGTCTCACACGGCAAGGCATCTCAGTTTCAGTGTCATTGTTACAATTTTAGAAATGGAGACTGAGTAAATATGAAGGGCAGAGATTATGATGTAAATCAAAAAGAAACTAAAACATAGCATTAGATGAACTAATGCTAATAATATCTTCCATATATCTGTGCTCTTTAGCCAGGTGTCCTAAACACTTCCTAAATTCCATTAAATCTAACTGATACATAAAAACAAAATTGTATATATAATGGGGTATTATGTAATGTTTCAACACTTGTAAACTTTATATAATGTTTAAATCATGTTAAACATAGCTATCTCCTCAGACACTAATGAGATTTCTAATTTGTTTCTAAGCCTTTTTTAGAATTTCCACACTAGGATGTTGAAGTCAAAGAAGGCTAAACCAAATTACTTACATGCTGTACATTTTCTTGAAAGATCAAAAGGGTGGAGATAATAGTAATTATGGTTTTAAAGTTTGATATTAAAGGATTTTATACTGTATAAATCTAAGCTATCAGACTGGTTCCTAGAAAATGGTACAAGTTAGGGAAATCACGGTGTACTATGGTGTTACACAAACTCAAATTTAAATTTTAAGGTCCTATACTTTCAACCTATACTTTTTTTTTGTCTTTTTCCTTTTTATCGGTACCAGGGATCGAACTCATGACTGCCTGCTTGTAAGGCAGGCACTTATGCCGCTGAGCTAAATCCCCAGCCCCACAACCTATACTTTTGAGGAAGTTCCCTTATAGAAATTTAATCAAATGTCTATAAAACAATAAGCAGTGATTCATTTTATAACTGTGAGAATTAAATGGGATAATGTGTGTTCAATATATGACAGCTTTTCTAATTTTTATTTCCCTAGGAGTTCATTTTTAAGTAGGACCATGTGTTGGATGAAAATTCTCACATTTACCACAGTTATTGTAGTCCTATGTAGGTTTCCTCTATCCTATTTCCTCTTTGATTTGACTTCTAGAAATTTAATTACACACACATACACACCCTTTTTTCCTTAATCAAGATTCTACATTTTCCATTTTGTTAATGTTTACATAATTTTTAAAAGCTACCGCATTTGGGGGGGACGGGTTGTGGCGATTGAACTCAGGGCTTTCATACTGAGCTACAAGCCCAGACCTTTCTATTTGTACTCTTTATTTTGATAAAGGATCTTGCTAAATTGTTCAGGTTGAGATTGAACTTGCAATTCTGCTGCCTCAGCCTTCCAAAATGCTGGGATTACAGGTATGCGCCACTACATGGCTTACTTAACTTTTTTGAAGTTTATTTGTTCATTTGGGGGATTTCATGAAAATATGGCTGACAAATAACTTCAATAACTAAAGTAAATGGAAATTAGTCCTACATATATATTTACATGGTAGATAAAACACAGTAAATGCATGGCATTGGAGGCAGAGTCTTTTGTGGGATCATTTGAACTATGATCCTCTGGAGCTAGAGGCATTCCTTTCCTTAGGTGTAGTTAACTCTGCATATAATTTTGTTTCTTAAAGAATTTATAATCATAAACAATACTATAACGCAGTGTCATCCTTATTTTTTGTCGTTCCTTTTACAGATACATACTGAACATCTACCAAGAACTGAACCCCTCTGTGCCCCTACAAAAGACTCTAGCCTATATGAGTGCAGCTGGCCTGGTCTCAGTGCCAGAGTGATCCTGAAATAAACCTGTCTTGTTGAGCTTGTATCTTTTTTCCTTTTTCCTTTTTCCTAACAGTGAAAAGAAAATAACTAAGGCAGATTTAGGTACCAGAGAAGTAGACGTCATCACTTTGTTCCTACATAGGCACATAACTTAGAAGATTTTCAAATTACCCTGTAGGAAAAGTTTGGAAAGGTTCAGTGACTGCAGCTGAAGAAGCAGCTCTAGAATGCTGTAAACTCAAATTGATGGTAGATTCTGGTGATAGCTCATAGAATATAGGTAGTAAAGACCAAGCTTTACATATTTCAGTTTAAAACAAGAACTGCATTGGAAACTGAAGTTGAGGCAGTGCATGCTTTGTTTAAGCAGAAAATTTGGCAGCATTTTGTTCATCTCTTAATTTACTTTCATTGCTGAGACAAAATATCCAACACCCAAAGAAAAGGAAGGAAAATAGCTCACAGTTTGTAGAGATTTCAGTCCATAATTAGCTGACCCCAAGGCTGAGTAGTGTGGCAAAGAATTAAAAAAGAATCAGACCCCCGAAATTCAAAGACCCAATCCAAAAATGGGCATGTGAGATGAATACACAGTTCTCAGATGAAGAAATACAAATGGCAAATAAATACATGAAAAAATGTTCATCATCATTACTCATTAGAGAAATGCAAATTAAAACCACACTGAGATTCCATCTCACTCCTGAAAGAATGACCAGGATCAAGAAAACTACCAACAACAAATGCTGGAGAGGCTGTGGGGAAAAAGGAACTCTCCTGCACTGTTGGTGGAAGTGTAGACTGGTGCAACCACCATGAAGATCAGTCTGGAGATTTCTCAAAAAGCTGGGATTGGAAGTCCCATTTGATCCAACTATTCCACTTCTAGGCATATTCCCTGAAGAACTGAAAACATCATACCACAGTGACATATGTGCACCCAGGTTTATAGCAGCACAATTTGTAATAGCCAGACATTGGAAATAACCTAAGTGTCCATCAATTGAGGAATGGATAAAAAAAAGTGGTGGTATTTTTATACAATGGAGTACTACTCAGCAATAAACAATGATCACATTGAGATATTCATAAATAAATGGACACAACTTGAGACCATACTCATAAGCGAAATAAATCAAACTCACATGTTTAAATACCGTATAGTCTCCCTAGTGTAAAAAATGGTAAGAGTACATAAGAGTTTATGGTAATCATGATTCCCCATTACATTGCTTTGAAGCCTTATAATGTGTGCATTCATTAGTCGGAATGGTTTTATCCTGGTTTGTTTAATTTTATTATCTGTGTATGAACAGAATGAGTATGAACAGCTATTTTGTAGAAAACAAGACACTATGATAGCCAGTGCTGATTTAATATCATCTTACTCTGAAGTCCTACCATGCATTTGTTCTTCTGTTTCCATTGGTTCTATCATATTGTGATTTATTGGATTTTATTATGTGTGACAGTATAAACAAATTTTCTATGGAAAATGAGGTAATATAGTAGCCATTGTTTATTCTCTGCTATTTGGTTCTGAATGCCCTGTAAAACTTCCATTCTCTTTAATGGTGTTATAGTATTTTGTTATGTTTGATACTATTTTATATGAAGTTGTGCTCAACTATTTCAAAGAAAGAGTCATTATGGTAGTTCCTGTTAATTATGGGTTGTATTCTGGTGAAATACTGTGTTCTTTATATTGTTCAGTTCTAATCTGCTTTGTTATGTCCTGTTTTGTCTTATTCTTGTTAAAATAAAAAAAAGAATTTGGAGGGTTTGATGTTTTTCAGTTATTTGTATGTTTTGGATATAGGTCCTTTGTCTGACTGATTGTTGGCTAAAATTATTTCCCATTCTGTGCCTTTCCTTTTCACTTTGTTGGTAATTTCTTTTGAAGTGTAGGAACTTTTTAGTAACATGAGACCCCAGTTATTCATTCTTTGAAGTATTTCACTGCACTTTACGTTTTATTCATGAATTCTCTGTCTAACCCTATGTCTCCAAGACTTCTACCTACCTTGTCTCCCACTAGATTTAGTGTTTCTGTTTTAATATATAGATCCTTGATACATTTTGACTTTAGCTTAGTGTATGGTGATAGGCATGGGTCAATTTTCAATCTTTGGCATGTGGAAAGCCAATTTTCCCAACACCATTTATTAAACAGGCTATCTTTTTTCCAGTGAACATGTTTAGTCCCTTTGTAAAATATAAGGTGACTAAGAGTCTTTGCAGTAGGGTTTGTATCTTCTAATCTGTTCCATCGATCCTCAGCTCTATTTTTGTTTTGCAAGTACCATGCTAATTTTATCGCTGTGGCTTTGTAGTATAGTTTCAAGTCAGTAATTGAGATGCCTCATATCTTGTCTTGTTGCCCAGAATCGCCTTTGCTATTCTAGGTTTCTTCTGTTTCCAAATGAATTTTAGAAATATTTTGTCCAGATGTGTAAGGTATGTTAATGTCATTTTGATTGGGATAGCACTTAATTTGTATAGCAGTTTTGGGAATATGGCCATTTTCACAACGTTGGTTCTTCTTAACCAAGAGCAAGGAATATCCTTCCATTGTCTAATAGCCTCGTCAATCTCCTTTTTTAGAGTAGTGTAATTTTCAGCATATAGATCTTTTACATTCTTGGTTAAGTTGATTCCTAAGTATCTCATATTTAGATGCTATTGTGAAAGTTGATATTCACATAATTTCTCTCTCAGTTTTTTTTTGTGTGTACAGGAATCCTATTGATTCTTGAGTGTTGACTTTGTATCCAACTACACTGCTGAATTTGTTTATGATCTCTAGTAATCTTTTAATGGAGTTTTTGGGGGTTTCTATGTAAAGTATTATATCATCTGCAAATAATGACATTTTAAATTCTTTTCTGATTTTTATTCCTTTCATTTCTCCCTCTTGTCTGATTGCTCTGGAAATACTAATTTCTAGAGCTATATTAAATAGGAGCAGTTACAGTGGACATCCTTGTCTTGTTCCTGATTTTAGAGTGAAGACATTAAGTTTTTGTCCATTTAGTTTTGTCCATTTAGTTGGCTGTTTGTCATAAATGGCATTTATGAGATAGAGGTTCCTACCATCTATTCCAACTTTCTGTAGGGTTTTTATCATGAACTGGTGTTGGACTTTATCAAAAGATTTTGCTGCATCTATTGAGAAGATCATGTGGTTTTTATTTTTGGCTCTGTTGATGTGGTATATTACATTTATTAATTTGCATATGTTGAACCATCCCTGCATTCTTGGAATAAATTCTACTTGGCCATGGTGTAGAAACTTCTTGACAACTTGCTGCATTCTATTTGCCAATATTTTATTGAGAATCTTTGCATCAAGTTTCATTAGTCACATTGGTCTATAGTTCTCCCTTTTGATTGGATCTTTCTCTGGCTTTGGTATCAGAGTGATACTTTCCTCCAAGAATGAATTAGGGAGGACTGCTTCCCTTTCAATTTCATTGAAGAGTTTGAGGAGTATTAGTGTTAAATTTTCTCTAATTTTTTTTATAGAATTCAGCTGTGAGTTCACCAGGACCTGGATTTTTCTTTGTTGGTAAGTTTTTAATTCCATTTTTGATTTCAGTAGCTGATGTTGGATTATTCAAAATTCTTATATCTTCTTGATTGAGCTTCGGCAGTTCATAGGTTTCTAGAAATCTGTCCGTTTCTTCTGTGTTTTCCATCCGCTGTGAGTAGAGATTTTCAAAGTAGGTGTTCATGATTTTTTGAATTTCCATGGGATTTGTAGTAAGTTCACCCTTTTCAGTCCTTATTGTGTGAATTTGGGATTTTTCTTTCTTTTTCATGATAAGGTTAGCTAGAGGTTTGTCAATTTTGTTTATATTCTCCAAAAAACAGCTCTTTGGTTCACTAATTCTTTTTATTTTTTTTTTTTTTTGCTTTCAATTGCATTAATTTCTGCTCTAATCTTTACAATTTCCTCTCTTCTATGAGCTTTGCGTTTACTTGCTCTTCCTTTTCTAGAGGCTTGAGATGTAGCATTAGGTTATTCATTTATGCTCATTCCATTTTCTTGATGTGGCTATTTTTACTATATATTTCCAGCTTAGGACTGCTTTCATTGTGTCCCATGGGTTATTGTATGTTGTATCTGCATTTTCATTGTATTTTATGCATTGTTTATTTCTTCCTTAATTTCTTCTGTGACCCACTGGTTGTTCAGAAGGTTGATATTTAATTTCCATGTATTTATGTAGGTTTTCTAGAGATTTTTGCCATTGATTTCCAATTTTTGTGCACTATGGTCAGATATTATGCATGGGATAATTTCACTATTTTTGCATTTACTTAAGAATGTTTTATGAGTCAATATATGGTCTATTTTGTAGAGTGTCACGTATGCAACTGACAAGAATGTATATTCTGATTTGGTTGGGTAGAACATTCTGTAAACCTCCAGTAAGTCCATTTGCTCACAGGTATGATTCAGTTATGTTATTTCTTTACTGACTTTTTGTCTAGTTGATCTATCTCTTTGTGACAGTGGAGTGTTAAGGTCTCCTACTACAACTGTGTTGTTGTGTATTTGGTTTTTCATGTCCATTAGTGTTTGTCTTACATAAATGGGTGCTCCTGTATTTGGTGCACATACATTTATAATTGTTAGATCTTCTTCTTGTAGTTTTCCTCTTACATGTATGTGGTGGCCTTCTTTATTTCTTTTAATCATTTTAGATTGGAAGCTCACTTTGTCTGCAAGCATAATAGCTACCCCTGCTTTTTTCTGGGTTCTTGTTGCAAGGAATACTGTTTTCCATCCTTTGACTTTTAATCTATGGGTTTGTTTTTGAGTCACATGTGTTTTTTGTATACAGCATATTGTGGAGTCCTGTTTCTTAATCCATTCTGTCAACCTGTTTCTTTTGACAGGTGAATTGAGCCCAATTACATTTATGGATATCACTGATATATACTGGCTTGACTTTGCCATGTTGTGTTCCTGTTGTTGATTTCCCGCTTTTCTCCTTTGTTTAATTTCTTGTCCAATCTGGTGGTTTCTTTCTGCTGTTGTCCTGGAGATTGCAGTCAAATTTATCTCTATCTAGGCTTTCTTTCAATATTCTTTTAGGGGTGATTTGCTTGACATGAATTCCTTCAGTTGTTCTTTGTCATGGAAGTATCTTGTTTCTCCATTAAACTTGAAACACAGTTTTGCTGGTACGTCAGTCTCAGTTGAAATTTGTTCTCTTTCAGGGCTTGAAATACTTCACTCCAAGCTCATCTTAACCTGAAAGTTTGTGCTGAAAAGTCTTCCATGATTCTAATAGACTTTGCTTGATAGATAAGTTGTGTCTTTTCTCTAACAGCTTTTAGAATTATGTTTTTATGCTATATGTCTGGGATCTTAACTATTATATGTTTGGGTGTAGATTCATGTTGATTGTGACTCTTTTAGCCTCACTTGTTTGTATACCAGATTTTTCCCCATGTTTGGGAAATTTTCTGCTATTCTTCTGTTGAATAGTTTAGTTATACTCTTTGCATTGTCTCCTGCATCTTCACTGATGCCTATTACTATTACACTGTTTCTCTTGGCATCATCTTGAAGTTGCTGGAATGTCATTTCATGCTGCTTTGTTGTTTATATAAGTTCTACCCTTTCATGATCACTATCTATTATCCTGTCCTCTAGGTCTGAAATTCTATCCTCAGCTTTATTTAAATGGTTTTGCCAGCTTTCAATAGATTTTTTTTGTTGTTTTTTTGGATATCTCTTTAAATTTGTTTCATGGATTCTGCTTCTTTTCTACATTGTTCATTCAAACTTTCAATCAACAGCTCATGCTCCTGTATTTTTTAACTATTTTTTTTCTTTAGCTACTTTGAGCAACTTGTTTACTAATGTTGTTATTTCTGTCTTTATGTAAGACATTATTTCTAATTTTATTTTCTCTATAGCCTCATGGATTTGTTTCTTTCATTCATTTACTATCTTTTTAGAGATTTCTAGTGTATGACTTTTAAAGTCCACTATTTTACTGTCACCTGTCCTTGCACCTCATGGACTAGATGTTTGAGATTGCATTCTGCTTTTTTGTTTCGTCATTTTCACCTTCTGGGCCCATATCTGGTTATTCAATTCCAATAGTCACAACTATCAGCAGTGTGTCTCCTAAGGTCCTACTGTGTGGTTGATGTCTGCCCAATTGTTGGGTACATAGTGACCAGAACCTGCTGGGGTCCTCTGTCTGGATGAAGGCCCACCAAATCTCCTCTCAAACCAGCACAGCCAATCCATTGCAGTTTGAGGTTCTTGGAGAGTGGGAGCCAAAGATTCACAGCAGTGCTTGGTCTAACAGATGAGAAGTTTAGCTAAGGGCATCAGACCAAGCCAGGGTAGGTGCAGCTATCTTGTGGGTCAGCAGACAGGTGAAGTGCACCAGGCTATAGGTGCCATGGTAGTCAGAGTTGGGGTTGAGTGTGGTGGTCATCCTATGAGGCTGTGCACTGGGGGAGCCTGTCAGGATGCAGGCATGGCACAGTGGCCCAAGCCAGGGTAAGGCACAGTGGTCGTCCTCCAGGCCTTTGCTCTTGTGGGGGTGGTGTACAGGGGCACAGGGGAAGCTCAATGGCCTGAGTCAGGGTGGAGTGTGGCGATCGTCCTCCAGGCCTGCATGTGCTGGGTGCATGCAGGGACACAGGCATGGCTCAGTAGCCCAAGGCTGAGTGGAGCATGGTGATCATCCTCTGGGCCTGTTAGCTAGTATTTTAATGAGGATTTTTGCATCTATGTTTGTTAGGTAGATTGGCCTGTAGTCCTTTTTTTTTTTTTTTTTTTTTTTTTTTTTTTTTGTGGATGTCTTGGTTACTTTTCTTTTGTTCAAGGCTTGCTGCTTTTTGTGATGCCTTCAGCCATTTTTTTAAAATTCTTTTCAGCAATGGAGATCTCATCTCTGTCTTTATCATTCACAGCTTTACTGGACCTTTTTTCCTGAGCAAGCTCACAATGTTTTAAATCATTCTTCTGGGCACTGTGCTCTTGATTCACAAAATAAAACTGGTTAAAAGCTCCCAGCAATAGCCATACCATGGCCACAACATTTTACTGCCTTGAAATTTCTTCTGCCAGATTAATTAGTCCATCATCCTTAATCTTAGTTTCAGAAAAAACCTCTGAACATGAGCAGCCTTGGAACTTGTGCACTCTGTATGCGCCTAAATTCAGTGCCACATAGATGCTGCCAAGGCCTGCTGTCAGCTAGAGCAATAGTCAGGATCTCCTCTCTCTTGACTGCAGGAGTCAAGTGCTTGATCACTGGGCACTCTAAACCTGATTGTGAGGAACAGATTCACTATTTTATATCCTCACATGGTTATTACTGCTATTGTGGAATATGTTACTCTGTAGTTTACTCTTCCAAAAAAAGTCTTTCATGATTGCAGTTTTAAGGCTGCAAATAGTGAAGATCCACTGCCTTTTCCTGTGATGCCCACAGGCCACCTTTTTTATTCTGTGCCTTCTCAGCAATGGAGATCTCTGTTCTATCTTTATAGTCCATAGCTTTACTGAAGTTTCCTTTCTGGCCAAGTTCACAATGTTTTACATCACCCTGCTGGGCTCTTTGCTCTTGATTTGCAACATAAATCTGGCTAAAAGTCCCCAACAATAGCCATGCCACCATGTCAATTTTTGACTGTCTAGAAATTTCTCATGACAGATTAATTAATCCACCATGCTTAATCTCTGTCTCAGGCAAAGACTCTGGACAAGAGCAAAGTGCAAATAACCTTTCTGCCAAGCCATAGCACACACCATCTGCAGTCCAACAACCAATGCAGTTCTTCCTGGCAGAAACTTTCCAAACCTGGTCTTTATTGATTTTCTGGACTTCTGATCTCTGACCAGAATCTCCCATACAGAACAGCCTAAGCCATTCCAGCTCTACTCTTTCAAGCAACATTGCCAAACCCTTCCCATGAGCCATTTCCAAAGTTTCTTGAACTACATGATCAGGTACAGTCATAGCAGTGATCCCACTCCTGGCACCAAATTCTGTCTTGGTTACTTTTCTTACATTGCTGAGTTCAAATACCTGATGTCCAAAATTAGGGAAGGAAATGTTTATTTAGCTTACGGTTTTTGGAGCTTCCAGTTCATACTCAGCTGGCTCCAAGGCAGGGTGCAGTGGCTAAGGGGAAACTGTTAATTTCTGCCACAAGTGACAAGAACAAAAAGGGAAAAAGGAACAAAATATGCCTCTTTTCCTCTTCTATATAGTACACCAGCTGCCCATCCCTGGACAGGTTCAGCATTCATACTGCCAGCACTAGACAACCAATCAACCACAAATGCTAGATTCAGGCACCTCCATGACTGCATGAGGCTTTGAAGGGCATCCAAACATAAACCATAGCAGTTGGATTTTATTCTTATTTTGTTATCAGGTTAATATTCATCTCCAGGATTGAGTTAGGGAAGATTGCTTCACTTTCAATTTTGTTAACGTGTTTGAGAAATATTTGTGTTAAATTTCTTGTAGAATTAAACTGTTCTTTAATCAGGCCCTGGGCTGTTCTTTGTTGGTAAGTTTTAATTATATTTTTAATTTCACTGACTAACATTGGGTTATTCAAAATTAGTACATCATCTTGATTCAACTTTGGTAATTCAAGCATATCTAGGAATCTGTCCACTTATTGTGTGTTTTCCATCCCATGAGAGTAAATATTTTCAAAGTAAATATTGATGATCTTCTGAATTTCCACAGTATCTGTATTGATTTCACTCTTTTCATTGTCACATGAACTTGAGTCTTTTCTTTTTTTTGATAGGATTGGATAGGGTTTATCAATTTTATTTATTATTTTAAAAAACTCTTTGATTTATTAATTCTTTATATTATTTTCTTAGTGTCAATTGCATTAATCTCTTCTCTGATCTTTATAATTTCCTCCCTTCTATGGGCTTTGGGCTTGAATTTCTCTTCTTTTTCTAGAAACTTGAGGTGCAACATTAGGTTGTTTGTTCTTGTTCTATTTTCCTTATTTGAGAATCCAATGCTTTAAATTTCCCTTTTGGGACTGCTTTCATCATGTCCCATGGGTTCCAGTACATTGTATCTGCATTTACTTTTCATTGTATATATTGTTTAAAGTCTTCTGTAATTTCGCCTGTGATTCAATGGTTGTTTAGGAGAGTGTTGTTTAACTTTCAAGTGTTTATGGAGTTTTTGTGGTTTCTTTTGGCATTAATTTGAATTTCATTGCACAGGAGTCAGATAATATGCATGGGATAATTTCATTTTCTTTGCATTTACATAAGCATGTTCTGAGGGCTCATATATGGTCTATTTAGAGAACATCCTATGTAAATCTGAGAATATGTATTCTGATTTTGAGGGGAACACTCTGAAAACATCAACTTAATCTATTAGTTCAAACGTTTGGTTCAGTTCTGATATTTCTTTGCTTATATTTTTCTGGTTGACTTATCTGTTTGTGACAGTTTGGTATTAAATTCTCCCATTACAATTGTGTTATTTCACATTTGATGTTTCATGTCTATTAATATTTTTCATACAGTTGGATGTTTTCATATTTGGTGCATATATATTTATGATTATTATCAATGCTTCTCAAATTTTTCCCCTAAGAAGTATGTAGTGGCTTTCTTTATCTCTTTTGGTCATTTTTGGTTTGAAGTTCACATTGTCTTCAAACAAAATAGATATCACTGCTTTTTTCTAGGTTTCTGTTGCATGCAATGTTGTATTCCATCTTTTCAGTTTCAGTCTATGAATTTTTTTTAGTTAAATGTGTTTTTTGTATACATCATATGGTTGCATCTTTTTGCTGGATCCACTATGAGCATCTTCTTTTATTGGCAACTTGAGGCTATTTACACTGATGGCTACAACCGATATGTTTTTGCTTATGTTTGTCACATTATTTTCCTGCTGTTGTTTCCCTTTTCTTCCCTGGGTTTAATTGCTTACCTTGCCTTGTTTATTTCTCATGTTTTAGTGTAATTGTGGCCATTTTTTTTATCCCATACTAGTATATCTTTCAATATCCTTTTTAGGGTTGGTTTGGTGGTCATGATGATTAGTTGTTCTTTGTCATGGAAGTATCTTATTTTTCCATTAATTTTGGAAGTTAATTTTGCAGGATATATCAATCTACGTTGAAAGTGTTGAAAAGACTTCAAATATGTCACTCCAAGCTCTTTTTGACTTGATGGTTTGTATTGAGAATTCTTCCATGGTTCTGATGGGCTTTCCTTTATAAGTGAACTGTTTCTTTTGTCTAAGAGCTTTTAATAATCTGTTCCTGTGCTGAATTTTTGGGATCTTGATTATATATGTCTGTGTGTAAATTTATTTTGGTTATGGCTATGTGGAGTTCCATATGCCTCACTTATCTGCATAGAAGTTTTTTTTTTTTTTCCCCAATGCTTGGGGAATTTTCTGCTATTACTTCTGCAGATAGTTTCTTTTAATGTCATTTGTGTTGACTCCTGCTTTTTCACTGACACCAATTAAACATAATTTTTGCATTGTTTTGTTGTCTTGAATTCTTATTTCCTGATCTTTTTGTTATTTTCAAATGATATTTCCTTTTATAATCACTAGGCATGGTTCTGTCTTCAACATATGAAAGTCTGTCTTCACTTTCATTTAAGCAGTTTTGTCAGCTTTTAATTGAATTTTTAATGTCCTGGATATCTGTTTGAATCTGTTTCATGCATTCGAATTCTTTCCTATACCTATATTGACGGTTCATAATTTCCATCCTTTTCCTGTCATCATCTATTCTTTTAATCAATCTCTATTCTAGATTTTCTGAGCAATCCCTTATAAATGTTGATATTTGTTTTTTACCTGAGATATTATTTCTCATCTGATTTCTTCTATAGCCTCATGGATTTGTTTCTTTACATCAGTTGCTATCATTTCAAAAATTTCAGTTGTATGTCTTCTATTTTCCTCTATATGATTGTCTCTTGGACTTGTTCTATGTATTCTGGAAGTCTGTGGTTTAATTTTGCTTCTTGTCTTGGAATTTTCTATTTCAAATATTTTGATTTTGTTTTTTATATTTGTCCTTGTAAGGTTTTTTTTTTTTATTTAGAGAAAAAAGCAAAACAGGAAAAAGGGTAGAAATAATACAGTATTTTTTTAAAAAAATTAACACTAAGAAATCAATAGTTGATAAATTACATATTGTTATCTTAGAAATAGTTGTTCAAGTTACAAAATCAATGCATAAAATGTGGACAGACAATCAAACAATGACAATGCAGCCTTGTAAGCTTTTGTAATAGATAGTTTTTTCACTAATATCATGGCCTCTCTGGGTAAAGTTTGCTCTTTAGAAATGTCTTATGTTTGTAGGAAGTTCTTGGCTTGTGTTTGTCCCAAGATCTTACTTCTCCAGTTAATTAAGAGTGAGATATTGGTATTTGTTTGTTTCAGTCTTCAGTCTTTTGGTGTTGGGCTGTGTTGAGATTATTTGCTCAGAACTTCTCAGTATTGCTATAAAAGTGAAAACAACTGATTAAAACAGGTATGACATCACAGCTAAAGAAGTATAAACATCAATAAAAATAGCATCAAGCATAGTTTAGAAATTAACATACTCTAGTAACTATTAACTTTGTATCTTAAACCATAGGAACCTAATTTACAATTATATTACAGAACAGATGACAAATTGTGACCTTGTATGCAAGATGTTTCCACTTTGTAGAATGGTTTTGCCCTGTGGTGGGAAATTTAAGAAAGATAATGCATAAAATGGTGATAACTGAAAAAAGAGTCAAAGCCTGGCTGGAGGACAAAGGTTGATCACACAAGCTTTAGGTAACTGGAGAAGAGAAAAGAAGATAAAGAATGAGGGAGTAATCATGGGATTATGTGAACTATTAGTTTTCTGTGGCTAGAGATATTGTCAGCCATTTAGAAATGACAAAAAAAGATAAGAAAAAGAAAAAAGTTAAAATGAGGAAAAATGAAAGAGAGAAAAGGGGTTTCCTCATCCACCTACTTCTGTTCTATGTGCCTTTATTCCCAAGCACAACACTTCTTCACCAAATTTACTACTTGTTGTCTCATATTTTTAATGTTGCTTCTGATAATTTCAGTGTTAGACTCCCTGTCCATTCTGTGTACCCTGGCTGGTAGCTTTACTGTGTGGCTGATGTTCCCACTGGTCTTTGTGTCTTCCAGACCAGTTAACCTGGATACCAGAAGCTACAACTGGAGAGGTCAGTCTTTGGGCCTTCCTGCAGTGGTGTTCACCTGTATCACAGCAGCTGTCCATTTCTCCAAAAGCCTTCCCGTGCTGCTTTCCTGCATTCCAGCAGCCACCATCTTTTATTCTTTAACTTGGTGTCAGGTATTTTTCCCAGTAATGAGAAAGTAAGTAAGACTCAAGGATCCTAAGACTGGAGTATACTTGGCATTTTCAAAAAATAGCAAAGAGGATAATGTGGATGAAAGGTAACAGGCAAGGCTGAAGTAGTCAGATTTAAACTCAAAAAGCTAACAAAGGAACAAGATTATAGAAAGCCTTGTAGTCCATTGTAAAAAGCCTTTGATTTTACTTTGAGTAAAATCAGAAGTCATGGAGGAATAAATTTGAGAATGACACAATTTTACTTATGCTTTTAAAGTATCCTTTTGGCAGCTATACACATAGAAAGCCCAGTCAGTAGGCTGTTGCCATAATCCAGGCCAAAGATAATTGACATTTAGACCAGGGGATATAGTATTTCAATTATGGTCTGAGCTTATTTTGAAGGTAAAACCAATAAGAATTGCTGACTGGCCAAATGGGAAATGCAAGAAAAAGAAAGCAACATATGTTTCCATACACCAGACTTTGATAACAAAGCCTAACTCCGCTTGATGAGTTAGATACCATGAACTAGGTTCATATTCTGTATATAAACTCTGACCATGAATCTTCATGTCAAGCCATCTGGTAAGTTAGTACAATGGGCAATTGGTGTGTTCTTGGAAACCATAAGTGTGTTCTTGGAAATCATCTTCCTTTTATCTGGATCACAAAATTGCCAATTACCCTTCTAATATCACTCAACTCAGGAGAAGGTTTGATACTGGGGAAGTTAGAGTGCAGTGTCAACAGTTTTAACAGTTAAGGTACCTTACTTTTGTTTTGAAAAATTTGCAAACTGCATGGTTATATGAACAGAGACATTATTTCAGGCCTCTGTAACTTAAAACCAATTAGTTTCACAGCAACTTCAATTTTATATGTAGAGTTCAAAGGAGAGCAGGAGTAAGTATAAAAGCCTGGTCATGATAAATTACCAATGCAAGAGAACCAAGAGAGAAGAGTAACTTAGAAGCTGAGTGAAGATGTTGATGATGAGACTGGTCAGATAAGTACTAAGTATTGGGCCATGTATTTTACAATATGGAGGTCATAGTGAACTTATGAGGCCATGTCTTATTATAGAGCATGGATGACAAGGTGAATTAAATGCATTCATATAAGAGGGACTTGGAAAAAGGAAGTGGAGTCATGTCAGCACAACCTTCTGGATTCTACCTTTTTATTTACTATCCTGATTCAGATCTTATGTGCATTATATGAGGAACCATAGTACTGGGATTTCTTCCTATAAAGAAAAATTCAACCCTTAAATCAGTACATTTCTTGTTTTACAAACCAAGTTCGTCATATTTCCGTCATTTTTCCAACTATGTCCACATCCTTGGCACAATGAAAAGACTGTTGTATTGCTTTATCCTATGAAATGCAATTAATTATACATGGAGAAAATTAAAAAGTCATTTATTGGAATTGTGAGGAATTCTGTATTCATATCCATGCTAAGACACATGTGAAAATTGTAGATAAATGAGAGGACCCTTGTCTGCGGCACATTCCAATGTGATTAAATCCTGAAACTTAACGTAGGAATTTGGGGAGAAACCCAATAGTATTAAATTTAAAGAATACATTTGACAGTGTAGCATGAGTATTATAACATTTACATACTGTTGTGAATAAAAATAGCTTTGCTGCCTTATGATATTGAGGTAAAAAGAGTGTGAAAAGGTCTTTCAATTAAATAATAATAAATTTTTATTCATGCTGGTAATAATGGCAAAAATCCAGGCCTAAACAACTGCTGTCAAAACAGACAAGTATATCAAGATACAAAATCTAAACTAAAATACTCAACCATCTCTCTATACACCAATAAGGAATTATGTGAGAAAGAAGTTAGGAAAGCAGATCCACTCACACTAGCTTCAAAACTTAAAATATCTAGAGGTCACCATAATCAAAGAGATGAAAACTCTATAATAAAAATTGTATAATGCTGAAGAAACAGATTAAAAAACATTTAAGAAGTGGAAAGATAGCCCATGTTCATGGATTGGCAAAATTATTAACATTTGAAATGGCTATTTTACCAAAAACAATATACAGAGTCAATGCAATCTCCATGCAAATCTCAATGGTATTCTTCACAGAATCAGAAAAAAACCTTCATATGGAAACATAAAAGACCCACAATAGCCAAAGATATCCTAAGAGAAAACAAAAGGAGGCATCATAATACCCACATTCAAAGTATACTGCAAAACCATAGTAACAAAAACCTGGTACTGGTATAAAAATAGATACATAGACTAATAGAATAGAAGAGAGGGCATAGCCACAAACCTACATACAAATATAGTCATCTGAATCTTGACTAAGCAACTAGCAATGGGTGTGAGAAAAGCTTATTTACAGTGGTGCTAATAGATATCCAATGTAGAAGAATGAACTAGATCCCTATCTATTATCTTTTCAAAACTCAATTCAAAGTTGATCAGATACCTTAGTTCAATGGCAGAAAATTTGAAACTGCTAGAGGAAACATAGGGGGAAACACTTGAAGCCATTTTCACAGGCCAAGGTTTTGTTAAATAGTACTCTAACAACACAGAAAAGAATAGCAAGAATGAAGAAAAGGAACTAAACCAAATTAAAAAGTTTCTGCACAGTGAGGGAAACAACTTACAATGTGAAGAGACCATCCACAGAATGTGAGAAAATATTTGGCAGTTACTCTTTCAACAGATTAATATCTAGACTATATAAATAACTCCAAACTTACCACCAAAAATCAAATCACCCAATCAATAAACAACCTAGTAAAATGATCAGATAATTCTCAAAAGAACTACAAATGATCAATACCTATATGAAAAAAATATCCAACACCTTTATCCATTAAGGAAATGTAAATCAAAACTTGAGATTCATCTCATCTCACTCAGAATTAGTATCATCAATAATATAAAAAACCATAAATGCTGTTAAGGATGTGGGGAAAATGAGACCCTTCTACACTGCTGGCAGGAATGTACATTAGTACAGCCACTGTAGAATTCACTATAGCCATTTCTCAAAAAAGTAAAAATAGAGCTAACATTTGATCCATCTATGCCATTCCTTGGTATATATCTACAGGAATTTAAGTCACCATACTATTGTGATACCATATATTTGTGTTTGTTGCAGCACAATTCAAAACAGCCAAGATATGGAGAAGGAAAATGAGACATTATACTCAATGGAATGTTATTCAGCCATAAAGAAGAACAAAATTTGTCACTTGCAGGAGGATGAATGGAGCTAGAGATTATGATGTTAAATGATAAAAGCTATCCTCAGAAAAACAAATATCACATGTTTTGCCTGACACACAGAATCTGAAAAAGATGACATGAAAGCAGAAGGGGACTATTAAGACAAGAAGAGAATAAATGGGTAAAGTGTAAGGGAGAATAACAGAGGGGAAATTAAAACAGCAATAGGTATAGATCGTTGGTAAATTGCTTGCTTAGCATGTGTGGAGCCTTAACATCACTATTTAGAACTGTAAACACAAGAATGGCATCATCATCAACAACACCACAAATCAGTGGGGGTTTAGGATATGGAGATGTTAGTAAAGTAGATTAAACAAAAACAATCATACTCCATTTTTAATTCTGAAGAAAGAAAGCGAGTGAAAACATTTCTTCGGGTTTTTTTTTTTTTTTGTCTTTTTCCTTTTTATCAGTACCAGGGATTGAACTCAGGACTGCCTGCTTGCAAGGCAGGTGCTTATGCCGCTGAGCTAAATCCCCAGCCCCTAGTGAAAACATTTCTGTCTTGTCTTTATTTACTTGCAAGTGATGTGTCTTTGAGTCGTCTACAAAGGAAAGAGATGCCCAGCTTTCCCCAGTACCCTTGCTGTTCTGAGGGCAGCTGCTTCAATCCAGTACCAAGCTCAGGAGTATGAGTTTGAGAAGGATAGAGAGGCAAAGCAGAGTATGGGGAAAGAAACTCACATTTAGGATTAAAATATTTGGATAATTTCTTGACTTTTCAATGAGGTTTATAGTTTGGAAGTAGAGTCTTAAACATTGCTTCAGCTCCAATAATCAGAAATTTAGTCATGACACTTAATGTGCCTAAGGTCTTTAAGGTGCTAAAATATATGGCAAAACGGGGTTCATGTTCCTCACGGGACATCAGGCCTTCTGTGACTAGATCCTGTCTCACATCACTCTTCTTTACCCCCACCCAACTCCTAATAGCTTACTAGTACTAACTTGTCTGAGATTTCCTCATGAACTCAGTTCAGAGGACATGCTACTTCCTTCTTTCTTCACCAAATCTATTTATGTTTAGCCTTCATGATTCAGCTCACGTGTCATCTCCGGAAAGCTGTCAGTGGATCCTCCAGTTACACTGAGGCCCTCTGACTGTTACTTCATTACTAAAGCATTTTGTATTAGGGTGAAAAACAATCTGGTCCCAGACTATGAGGGTATGGTCTCAATAGTGTCTTGTCTATATATCTCTAGACTCATTATAGGGACAGTAGTCACTCTATTAAAAAATCATACTGACTAAAAAACATAAATTAAGGGAAACAATATTTATCTGACATCTCATGTTGCTGTCAAGCAGAAATTGAATCTTAATATCATGAAGATAAGGAAGAATGAAGGAATAAACATTAATTTAGTGCTTAATGCATTTATTTATCCATTAAGTGCCTAAATACTTACTGAATATCAACCATGTGCCTGGGACACTGGGGATACAACAGAAAATAGGCCAACCCAGAGTCTCTCTCCCATGGAATCTATACTGCAGGAGGGAAAGATAATTTAGAAAATCAATAAATATATACCACATTGTGTGACAAAACAGAATAAGAAACAGAGCAATGTGAACACATAGAGATAGACAAGGGGTACTATTTTAAATAGAGTGGCTAGTGAGAGACTATTTGATGAGGTGATATTTGGGCCAGAAGGGAAAGAATAAGAACACCATTTGCTAATATTTGTAACTCTGCTATAGACAAAGAAAACATCAAGTGTGAGGGCCTGGAGACAGGATACTGTTTTATGTGTTCAAGGAATAACACGGAGCCTAGAAGTGATGAAGGGCACTAAGTGAGCGAAAGTATGGTAGGAAATGAAGAAGGAAAGTCAGTGAGAAGACTAGATGATTACAGTACCTTGAAAAAATGGCCAGGGTTTGGCTTTTAAGTGAGATGTTAAGTCACTGGTAGAAAGGAGCAGGGAACAGACAATATCTGATTTATGCTTAGAAGATTTCCTGGGATAAACTGGAATGCATGGGGATGTAAGGACAAATGCAAGCAGTCAGACATCATAGTATGAACTCATGAGGGAGTGCTCATATTTGGGATCTCATTAGAAGACATGACCAATAGGATATGTTGATGATTTGAAATCAAGAGAGAGAAAGGTGAATTAAATGAGCCTGTAAGATTCTGAGCAGCCAGAAGATTGGAGTTGCAATTTATGAGATGTGAGAGGCTAGAGAAAGGTTTCATTGGGCCAGGGTGGGTAGGTAATGACAAGTATGGTTAACTAACATTATACCATGGTTATATGTTGATGAGAGTCATGCAGCAGAAAGTAAAAAAGAATATTATACAGGAGAGTAGCAGATTGCTGGAGTGATGTCTGTAAGATTACAAGAGGGGACTTGATTCCATGTTGGCCTTAGATTAAGACACGAACAGTAACAAATATCTCACTGGGGGCTTAGTCCTAGTGAAATACTGCACAAACATAACACTCTAATAAGTATGACTTCATTAACTAAATTTATGAATATTCTAACAGTTTTATTCTTTTTTAAATTTCATCTTAAAGAGAATAAAGCCAAACAAAATGAAACAGAGTAAAGATAATCAGAACAAAACAATGAAAGTGATACAGGACTTCAAAACAAGATAATAAGAAGTCAACAATGTCTACCATATTTTCTCATGTTATCTTCAAAATAGCTGCCCATACAATGACATAACCAATTTAAACAAAACAGAATGAAATAAAACCAATCAAAAGACAATAATGAAAGTGATATAGAATGCGTTAAATAAATTCAAAGAAATATCCACTGAAAGGGGCTGGGGATTTAGCTCAGCGGCATAACCACCTGCCTTGCAAGCAGGCAGTCATGAGTTCGATCCCTGAAACTGATAAAAAGGAAAAAGACAAAAAAAATCCATTGAAAACTGGCAAAATTTCTTGAAAGAAAATGAAGATAGACTTCCAGACCTCTAACTGTGTGTTGGGAGCTAACTATGTTTTTGAAATGAACTAGTTCATTGAATTAAAGTGTCTAACAGGCTATTGAAATGACATAATACATATTAGATTTGTGCTCTGTATAGTGATCCTTGGCTATAACACTGAAAATTTAAATATCATTGACCTTTTCAAGTTCATATTCATATTTACAGTCTTGGATCCCCAAACTCTTAGTGAAGTAGGCATTATAATTCCTATTTTATAGATGAGAAAACAGAGGCTCAAAATAGTGAAGGTTAACCAAAAATCACATAGGTTGTTGGCAACGGATTTAGGACTAGAAAGTGGTTTTTCTAACTGACACCTCAGAGCTCATCCTACTAATTAGAATCTCAATAATATTCTGCACCTGCCTTATTGGCCCTTCCACCCCAGAGCAGACTTAAAAGGGGCTTTTACCTGGCTATTGGGCTCTTATTTAATTCACTTATTTCCCCTACTTTCTTTTAGTCAACATCCTCATCTTCATCCTCAGTATAATAGGGAAGCCTTGCATTCTTCCCTTAAGAAAGTGACTAATTATGGGGAAGAAAATTTGCTTCCTATCAGGATGCACAAGAAAGTCCATTTCTCTACTTGCCAGGAAAGAAAACAAACTTCTTTCCATGGTTCTTTCTAACGTCCTGACTTAATGATCCTGGTCCACACCCAGAGCACTTAAATGGATTGATTTTTTTCAGGCAGATTAGATGAGCAGTGAAGCTTTCACATGTTTATTTATGGGTTACATTGAAGATTTTTCCCCTTTCATCTCTCTCTTTCTTTACTTTCTTCTCCAAGCATGTTTGAAGGGGTTGGAGACTTCATGTTATCAAACTTAACATAAACAAATAGATGAGACAAAAAATGAAGGAAAAATAAAGAAATGAAGATTGAATCATATTGGACATTACATTTAAATGATGAAATCTTTATGTATCTTATAAAGGAAGTTTCACAGCTGCTTTACACTTTTAAAATTATGGAGAACTCTAAAGAACTTTGATTTATGCAAGTTATATCTATCAATATTTACCATATTAAAAACTAAAATGACTTTAGGAAATATATCTAAAAAGAGTAAACCCATTGTATGTTAACATATTTTCCAAAAGCCAGAACATTAATGAGAAGAGTGGCATTGTTTTATAATTCCTCAAATCTCTTCAACATCTGACTTGAAATAACTGGGTGGAGTGAGATCTTTACGCCTAGATTTTTGAGGAATCTCCATATTGGTTTCCACAGTAGTTGCAACAGTTTGCACTTCCACCAAAAGTGGAGAAGAGTTCTTTTTTCCCTACAGCCCCAAAAGCATTCACTATTGGTTAATTTTTTGATGATAGCCTTTCTTTCTGGGATGAGATGGAATCTCAGTGTTTTTTTAATTTGCATCTTTTAAATGACCAATAATGTTTCATATATTTATTTTAATTTCTTCATCTGTGAAGTAGGTATTTATTTCAGATGTCTATTTTTGGATTGGTTCTTTGAATTTAGGGAGTCTGAATTTTTTTTCAATTTTTTTTTAAAAAAAGCAAAACAAAAGGGTAGAAATGTAGAGAATGTCAAAAAATAACATTAAGATATCTTCACTAGTTGATGTGTTACATATCGTATCTTAGAAGCAGTTGTTCAAGTTACAAAATCAAAGCATAAAAAAGGAACAGACAAACAATGACAGCACAAAACTATTTGATGAACTAACAAAAGCTTAGTAGTATGGTTATCTATCAATTCTTTATACATGCTAGATGTAAGTCCTTTATCTGAAGGACAATTGGCTCAAAAACATTCAATGCCATTGGTCATTAGAGAAATGCAAACTAAAACTATACTGAGATTGCATCTCACTCCAGAAAGAATAGCCAACATCAAGGAATCCACCAATAACAAATGTTGGAAAGGCTGTGGTGAAAAAGGAACTCTTCTGCACTGTTGGGAATGAAGACTGGTGCAACCACTGTGGAAATCATTCTGGTGTTTATTCAAAAACCTGTGATTGAAGGTCCCATTTGACCCAGCTATTTCATTTCTAGAAGAAATGAAAACATCACAACACAGTGACATATGTGATCCCATGTTTATAGCAGCACAATTTTTAACAGGCAAGTCTTGGAAACAACCCAAATGCACATCAACTGAGGAATGGATAAAAAAGATGTGGTAAGTTTATACAATGGAGCACAACTCAGCTCTAAAGAAAGATTGCATCAAGGCTTTTTTAAGTAAATGGAAGCAACTTGAGACTATACTCATAAGTAAAATAAGTCAAACTCATATGTATAAATACCATATTGTTTACCTAGTATAAGAAAATGAAAGAATAAATAAGATCCAAAATCTATAATAAATATTGTATAAGGGTAAGAAATTGCTCAAAGTGGAAAAGTAACTGGGATAGGGGAAAGAGAAAAGAAGGAAGTGAAAAGAAAACAGATATGAATTTGGATATATATACATAAGATAGCTAAAATGATACTACTACTAATTCTATTAGTTCTTGAAACAAAACAATTAACATCTGTAAGATTAGATCAATTTTGCGTGTTAATATTGGGTAATCTGAGTAACTCTTCTGAAGATAGCTATGCAGAATACCAACTTTTATTATGCTCCTACCACCTTGCTTTGAAAGTCTACATTGTTAATGTCTTGGGCTTTTTGTTACAGTTATTTATTTGGCTCTTATTTCTTGTTTTTCTTATACTTTGTTTTGTTTTGTTTTGTTTTGTTTTTCTGTCTAATACAGAAAGGATAGATGTACATATATAGGCTTATGTATGACTAGAATTTCACCTAAAGAGTTTATAAGAATTTATTTTATTATGTGTGATGGTATGAACAGCTACACTGAAGAAAATAGGACATCATGGTAGCCTTTGCTGATTTCCTATCATCTTGTGTTGAAGTCCAATAATGCTTTAATATTGATTTTGATTGGTTTTTAGTCTGTTTTCAATCATTTGATTTCAATATGTGTGAAGTTTTGGACAGCTATTTTGAAGAAGACAAGAGATATTATGGTAGCCACTATTGATTTCCTATTGTCTGGTTTTGAAGACCCGTAAGGCTCTCATTCTTTTGTTTTGATTGGTTTTATATTATTTTGTTTTGTGTTAACTTCTTGTGTGTAAATGTATTGACAACTATTTCAAATAAAAGAAGAAACATGGTAGCTACTGTTGATTTCCTATTGTCTTGTTTTGATATCCTGTGTTATTTGCATTATTTTGCTCTCATCTGCCTTGTTTTGTTTTCTGTTTTGCTTTGTTTCATTTATTCTCTTTGAAATAAAAAACCTAAAAACCAGTCCTTACTTTTTTCTAAAATTTTTATAGTTTTACAATTTACATTTATATACAGTATCTATTTTGAGTTATTTTGTATAAGGCATGGAACAAATTGAGATTAGTATTTTGCTGATGAATGTCCAATTTCTCCAGAATCATTTGTGAATTGATTTATTACCTTTGACAAAAGTCAATTTGGCATATTAGTATAAGTCCAGTTCTGGATTATGGATTCTGCCTTGAGTTATATGCCTATCACATGTTGTCTTGGTTATTATAGCTACATACAGTAGTAAATATTGATATCAGGTACAGTAATCCATCTCATGTTCCCCTTCATGTTAGTTTTTTTTTTTTTTTTAGTGTTAGTTTAGCTCTGTTAAGGCCTGTGCGTTTACATTTAAATTTTAAGGTCAAAAATAACAAATGCCAGTAAAGTTGCAGGGAAAATGGAAAAATTTACATTGTTTGTGGGAATGTAAACTAGTACAATCATTAGGAAATCACTATGGAGATTCTCCAAAAAATTAAAACTACAAATTCCATTTGACTCACGTATTCCTCTTCTAAGCATCTTCCCAAAAGTGTTAAAGTCATCATATTACAGAGACACATGTGTATCCATGTTTATATCAGCACAATTCATAACAGTAATTTTGGAAGCAGCCTGTATGTGTATCAATAGATGAATGAAAGAAGGAAATGTGGTATTTACACATAGTGCAGTACAACTAAGCCATAAAGATTACAGACTTGTACCACCGTACTCAACTTTGACTGATTTTTTAAAAAGTTCTGAAGATGAGAGAATTTCTTAAATTTGATAACAAGCCTTTAAATTATTCTTAATGGTGAAGGATTCAATGTTTTCCCTCCCAGAATGGAAACAAGAAAATTACTCATTCTTATTACTCATACTCAACAGAGAAATGGAAATTGTAACTGCTATAATAAGGCAAGGAAAAGAAAAAGAATAGCAAATGACTATGTCTAAAACAAAAATCTAAGCTACTCAAAAATATGAAAACTTTTTTCTTTTATTAATTTATATTAGTTACACAGATTAGTGAGTGTCATTTTGGCATATCTGTACATACCTATAACATATTTTGATTATATTTCACACTCCTTCACTACAACTCTTCTTCCTCCTGGTCCTCTTCTTCTTTAATAGTCTCTCTTCTACTTTCCTGTTATCTCTTCATAAAAAATTTAAACTCCTACCTAATAAGCTTAAATTATTCCATCTAATAGCCTAATAATCTTTTTATTCTTATATAAGATTATATGAGCTAAGATTGACAGTATCAACAAGAATAAAAATGGAGTAAAGGGGATTTAGAAGAGGAAGTGTGTAGGAAGTGGAGTGTGATTTTAAAAAAAGAAACTATTATTTATATGCGCCTACTCACCAAATAATTGTTAATTTCATGTACTGTAAACATGTACTAACAAAAAGAAGATTTCACATATGAGAGAACAAATGTGGTATTTGATTTTCTGAGTCTGACTTATTTCACTTTCCAAAGCTTTGAATACCAACATAATACTCAAAAAGTTTCAGTTTGTAGCTCTTCACATTTCAGATTGTTGGTTTAAGGATGCTCAACTGGTAAAGTCTATGTAAATATTCCAAAATCTGAAAAGTTTTGAAATACAAAATGCTTTCGGTTCCAAATATTTCAGAAAGAAATATTCAGCTTATAATGCTATCTTCATAAAGTGTTCACAAAGTCTCATGAAATATTTCCTTTTCTGAGACCTCCTAAAAGAGATTGTATAAAATTGGTGTTAATTCTTCTTTACTCCCCTCTTTCCCTGTCCGCTTTTACCTCCTTCCCCCATCCCTCCTATATCTATCTTTTTTTCAGTCAGTATTCTCTTTGTGCTTTTACTGATTAAATTCTGTTGACCTTAAATTCAATTATTCCATCCTTTGTCAATTTCTACTCTGCTGTTAATTCCATCCTGTGAGTTTTAATTTTATATTTGTTTTACAGTTCTATGATCTCTATTTTTAAAAAAATAATTTCTGTTTCTCTGCCAATATTTTTATTCTTTCATTTGTTTCAAATAATTCATGATTGATTGTTGAAGTGTTTTGATGACAACTGTTTTAGACTCCTAGTCAGATAATTCCAATATCTCAGCAGAGGATGGAAGATCAGCTTTGTTCTTGGTTCCACTTACAGTCTTCTTCACCTGCTTCTTTTAGTTAAGTGATACAACATCTGTTTCCTGCTCAGCTAATCAACACCAAACCAGCAGGAGAATTGGAATGGGATATTTACTTTTCAAGACAGAGTGGGATGAGCTGGAACGTTGGTTACGTGGGTAGAGTACTAACTGAAAGAGTTTTGTTGTCAGGTCACCCTTTTTCAGTACACTGGCAAAGGAGAATAGGATTTTCATGGAATTTTTTTTCTTAACCTATTGGAAGTTCTGGATTGGAGGATTTTGCAGCATCCTCTCTAAAATATGTAGGTGCCAGCAAGAAGACACACAGGACTCTTCAATGTTATTCATCATATTTCAAGGTCTCTAGACAGCCTGTCATCTTCTTATCAACTTTTAGAATTTTCTTATGCTTTGTTATTGTGTTATGTCAAGGGTTTTTTATTTTAGTTATCAATATACTAGTATAATGATATGTTGATGGGGAGCCATGTAATGTTTTGACATATGTATGCATTATATAATGTTTAAATCAAGTCAAATCTATTTATCTCTTCTAACATTTATCATTTGCTTACAATGAAAGTTTTCAAAATCTCTTCTAGCTTTTTGAAATGTACAGCACATCATTGTTATCTGTAGTCAATCCCCTCTGCAATAGCATACCAAATTGCTTCTATCTAACTGTAACAATGTATATTTATCAATCTTTCCCTATTCCTTTAATCACTTTACTCTCAGCACAATATATTCTGTAGTAGGGTTGTTGGATCATATGATAGCTCTATTTTTAGTTTTTTTGAGGAACTGCCACACTGTTTTCCATAAAGGGTGCACTAATTTACACCCCTATCAACAACATGCAGGGGTACGTCATTTTTCATATCCTTGCCAGCACTTCTTATCTCTAAGCTTTTTTTATTAGTCATTATTTGAGTGAAATGATATCTCGTGTTACTACATTTACCTGATGATTTGTGTGTTGGCTATTTTTTCAAGTATTTTTTTTTTTGTATTTTTTGAGACAGGTTCTCACTATGCAGTTCAGCTGGCCTTGAGCTCACTTCGTAGCCCAGGCTGGTCTCAAACTCATAACTATCCTCCTGCCTCAGCTTCCCAAGTGCTGGGATTACTGACATGCAACACCATGCAAGAAATATATTTGGATCTATTGTTCTTTTTTTTAAAATTGAGTAACTAGGATTCTTTTACTATTGAATTTTTACAGTTTGTTATATGCTCTAGATATTAACTCTCTGTCAGATATATAGTTTGTAAATATTTTCTTCATCTTGTGGTTTGTCTTTTCACCCTTTTGGTGGTTTACTTTGGTGTGCAGAAGCTTTTCAGTTTGAAGTAAGTCCCTTTTGTCTACTTTTTTCTTCGGATTCCTGTGATTTTGAGATCTTATATGGAATGTCCTTGCCTATTCCAGTGTCTGGAAGCATTTCCTCTGTGTTTTCTTATGTTAGTTTTATAATTTCAGCGCTTACATTAAGTTTTTAATCCATTTTGAATTTATTTTTGTAACTGGTAAGAGATAGAGGTCTAGGTTTATTCTTCTGTATGTCCAGTTTTACCATTACTATTTGTTGAAAAGACTGTCTTTTTTTCGGAGAGTATTCTTTGTCAGAAATCAGTTGATTATAGATGCATAATTTTATTTCTGTGATCTGTATTCTGTCTCATTGATATATGCATCTATTTTTCTGCCAATATCATGCTATTTTGATTATGAGAGCTTTATAGTATCTTTTGAAGTCAGGTTGTGCAATGGCTCTTGCTTCCTTTTTTGCTCAAGATTTCTTAGGTTATTGGGGGTTTTATATTAGTTATTTTTACTGGCATGGGTTGATATATCATAGTGGTTTTTTATTTGTAGTTACCTGATGATTTGTGATACTGAACATTTTTTCATATATCTGTTAGCAATTTGTTTTTCCTAGTCCTCTGAATAATGCCATTGGTATTTTGACAGTATATAAAAATTTACAGATTCACAGATTCAATTTCATTGAACTTGTAAACTGTTTTGAGTCATTTACACAGTATTGATTTTTCTAATCCATGAATACAGACATTTTCCTGCTTTTTATATCTTCTTCAGTTTCTTTAACAAATGATTTAATATTTTAACTTTAAAGATCTTTCATTTATTTTGTGAAATTTATTCCTCAGTATTTTTGTAGGTATCATAAATTGAATTGCTTTCTGGAATTGTATTTCTAAGAATTCACTCTTGGTATACAACGATGCTGCTGATTTCTGCTACTGATATTGCTACTTATTTCTGTTGATTATAGATTCTGCAACTTTTCTGGGTTTATTTATTAGCTCTGATAATTTTTAATAGTGCTTTGTGGGCATTTCTACCTAGGGATGATGTAATCCGCAAACAGTGACAATTTGACTTATTTTCCAATTTTGATGCCCTGTATTGTTTTCTCATATCTGATTATTTTGGCTAAAGCATTCAACACTATGTTTAATAAAACTTTTGAAAGTAAAAATCCTTGTCTTGTGTCCAGATTCTAGAGAAAACTTACTAGCATTTGAACTCAAATATATGTTGTCCCTATCAATGCTGTGGATTGGTAAGGTCTTGTTAATAGGATGCTTTTCAGTCTCCTTTCCTAAAAACTTTAAAATTTTAAGAAATTTAATGTACATACCTAAAGGCACAAAAATCCTAAATGAGTAGCTCATTGTAGTTTCAGAAACAAAACACATTCACATAATTTGCACCCAGATCAAGAAATAAAACATTACAAGCAATCACAAAGATTCCCATTCCTACCTGCTTCCAATAATAACCTATTTTAGTAGTTACTATCTTTATCTTCTAAAAGTATATATTAATCTCGCCTATTCTCTTTTGTGTTTGTATATTTTTGTTGGCAGTTTAGATCAATTCATAGTTGTGCAGAATTCCACTGTGTGAAAAATTTCTTGAGTAATCCATTTTACTCTTGGTGTACATTTGGTTATTTATTTTCAGGGTTCTCTAGAAAACAGAATGAACAGCACCATGCCAAGACAATCAGGTAGAAAAAAAATCCCTGTTTCTTAGTGGAGGACAACATTTTTGTTCTAGTAAGGCTTCAGCTGATTGGAAGAGGCAACCTACACTGGAGAGTGACATCTACTTTCCTCAGTTTCCCAATTTCAATGTTAATCTAACCCAAAAAGACCTTCATGAAAACATTATGAATAGTATTTATCTGGGCACCTCATCACCCAACCAAGTTGCTATAATATTAACCATCAAAGATGTTTTCTAGTTTGACCTAATATGAATACAACTGCTATGAACATGCCTGTATAAGCCTGAGTGAATATATGTGTATGTTTTTGTTTAATATATGGGTAGGAGTGAACTCACCTGAAATAGTGATTCATATATTTCATAGATCCAGCTTTAATAGATATGGCCAAAGAATTTTTCCAAAGTAGATGTGTAAATTTATATTCTTCTCAATAATGTATGAAAGTTTTAGTTACTCTACATATTTATTATGCTACAATAATTGGCATATTTGTTCTTTGTTTTAATTATTCTTAAGTGCATAGACATTGTATCATACTGTTAATTTGTATTTCACTGATGACTAAGGAAGATTATCTCTTTTTGATGTTATTTCATCCTTTGGCAATCCTCTTTTCTAGTACTTCTTCAGGTCTTTTACTCATATCTCTATTGGGTTGACTGTCTTTTCCTTAGAAACATGTAAGAATTTTTATATAGTCTAAATAGAAGGGTTTTGTTGAGTAACAGTATTATATCATCTCCTGTGCTGTGGCTTGTTATGTATTATTTATTTATTTATCACAGTGCTAAAGATTGAATCTAGGCCTTTCACATTAAGCTACATCCCCAGCCCTTTTGCACTTTTTATTTTTGAGACAGGGTTGAATTTTTTTTTTTTTTTTGTCTTTTTTCATTTTTATCGGTACCAGGGATCGAACTCACGACTGCCTGCTTGCAAGGCAGGTGCTTATGCCGCTGAGCTAAATCCCCAGCCCCAAGACAGGGTTGAATTTGTAATCCCTCTGCCTCAGCATCCTAAAGTGCTGGGATGATTGGCATGAGCCACCATGTCTGACCTTTCCAGTAGCTTTTCATGTAAACAAATCTTTAATTTTACTATAGTTCTAATTTATCATTTTTTTTTCTTACAGTTCGTGCTTTTTGTGTCCTGTTTAAAAAATTTTGGGAATCCTATTTTAGCATTCTCTTGTCTTTCCTAGAATGAAAGTTACTTTAAAAGCAGTGTATGCTGGAAGCAGAAGAGGGGTAAGTTTTGATCTATTTTGAAGGGCTTGATCACCTAAATTAAATCAGAGCTGACAAACACTGTAATGCCTCCAATTCATTAGCACTACAGTGATGCAAGGCAAATTTACCAAGCTTGGTGTTACATTATTCCTGAAATCATAGCCACTTCAAGCACTGACCCTTGTGCTAAATCAAACCTATCTTGCTCAATTTTCCCCTCCCAAGGAGATATCTCCTACTGGCAAAACTGGTGTTCTTCATGAATTCTTTTGATCTCCTCCAGTGCAATTTCATCGGCATGTCTAAACTTCCAAAACTATCTAGAGCTCCAGAGTTCTCCAAATTTTGCTTACAAGCTATAGGCCAATCATGAAATGTTACATACGTTTAAGTGATTTGAGCATTTCCTTAAAATTAGGAAAACTTTTATCCAATCTAGATCCTTAACAATTTTGGTTAAACTAACTAATTGCAAGAACAATTTAAGTGGTAGTTCAAGGACTGCAAAGACATCCCCATACACATATTTCTATTGTGCTACTTTTCAGGTTATCTATTTATTGCTCAAATAAGACCCGTATGTACATGTTTTAAAGCTAAAACTTTGGAGATGGTGGTTATAGAAATGCCAATTACCATATTGATCTAATTAAAGAAACAAGACAGAAAAACATTGTGATGATACTTTAGTAAAGGAGTCCCTACTTTACAAATGACACTTAATGAAGACCTGTTTATTTGTTTCGTTTTTATCGGTACCAGGATCGAACTCACGACTGCACACTTGCAAGGCAGGCACTTATGCCACTGAGCTAAATCTCCAGCCCCTAGACGTGTATATTTGAAGCAAGGTGATAATGAAAAAACTAATTCACACAATGTAGAAAGAAGTAGAGCTAATTGGTTCTATGGAAACAGTAACTAAGTTGTTTTCAAAAATATTATTTTAAAATTAAGTATTTGGAAATTAGTGTGTACTTTTCCCAGGAAGAAAAGAAGTTAAGCAAAATAGTTGCAGTATCTAGGGTAGCCTACACAAGTTTACTTAAGCCACTATGTGTGCTAATAGTACCATGTCTTGCCCGTAGTTCCAGGTTTCCCAAGGCATCCATATCCCATTCCTTGAGCCTAAACTGAGCTTGGGCTTCACAGTGGCCTGAACCTAGAAAGTGAGGAACATATGAAATAAGAGCTTATGGAAATGAATATTCAGAGCGACAACGGGCTAAAGACTCCTGTAGTTAAAAGGTGGGAAGAAAGTTTGCTTGGATCTGTTGTGTCCTGTATCTGCTACTACTAGTAGGAAGATGTGACACGGATCCCTCAGAAAGATGGGTAGGAGTTGCAGTGAACCAGCTATCAATGCTTGTCCCAGGCAATTAGGGCAGGAATATGGATGTGTTACTTCAGTCACCTAAAGCAGCAATATTTTCAGGCCATTTGAATGGTGTCACTTATTTGATACTTCTTTGTAGTTTTGATCTAGTTTTAAGGGACTGATAATCTAAATTAAATCAGAGCTGAAAAACCCTGTAATGACTCCAGTTTATTAGTTCTATGATGATGCATATTTACCAAATGTTTCAAATATATTCTTCAAATTGCAAATACATTAGGCAAAAACTCAATTTTGGCAAAAACATATTAGTGCCACCCACACCATCTTTATGCCCATATGCCAAATTGTTTAAAGCTCTAAATAACCGCTTTCTAAATTAAATAAATTAAGCTCATTTGTTTGCAGTCATGTTTTAAGACAACTGCCCATTCTTGTTCCTCAAGTTTGTTATTAGTGGAAGAGAAGTGAAATTTATTATGTTACACAAATAAAACATAACTAGTGAAATGAATTTTTAAAATGTGTCAGGAAGAATCAAGTTGGTAAATATTAAAAAGTTTGTCATAAAATTGTCTAGTATCCAGGACAAAATAAAAGGAAATATTTTTTTACCTTATACTGACTGAAAGGATATAGACTCAATAGGGTTGTTCACAATACATTCTATGGTAATAAGATGTTTCACTTTGAAGGAAAAACATCTACAGGAATTGAAAGAGAACAAGAAGCAAATGATCATTACTTACTCCAAAAGGGATGCTGCAGTTAACATTTTTTTTGTCCTAGGAATTGAACTCAAGTGCCAAGCAAGCACTGTGCTGCTAAGCTATATTCCTGGCCCTATATTTTAAGGAATCTTTAGGTGGACATGGTGGCACCCACCTGTAATCACAGCACTCAGGAGTTTGAGGTAGGAGGATCACGAGTTCAAAACAAACTTGGGATACATGATGAGTTCAAGGACAGCCTGGACTGTATAGTGAGACCCTATCCCATTAAAAATGTAATGTTGCTTTTAGAAAACAGTTTTGGTGAAAACCTGTTACACTGTAAAGTGGGAGACAGTGGATGGATTTCTCCAGAAGGAGGATTCCTCTCTACATTATGTAGGTAGTTTAGCAGTTCTTAACATATGGTCACCAAACAAGCAGCACCAGAAACATATGGGAATTTGTTATAAATTGCAGAGTTTGGTTTCTTTCTCTAATTATAGTCTCGGAAGTCTACCTTTATTTGGTTTAAGTGTTGGAGATGGAACCCACTGCCTTGTGCATGCTAGGCAAGAATTCTACCATTAAGTTATATTCTCAGCCCAGGAATGTTTTAAATGAGACCTCCAGGTGATTTTGAGGCATACTAAAATTTGACAGCCACTGAAACTGTTAAATTGATGGCAGTTGGTTTACGTGGATTTCTAAACCAATAGGTTTTGATTCACCAGAAACCAATACAGGATGTTTGAAGAACATAGTGACCACATGGACTTGGATTCACATTTTCACTCAAATCACTAAAGTAGGATCACTATGGGCAAGTAATTATGTTTCACAGTACACTGATGTCTTTGTTTATAAATGCAACTTTTGTTGGGGAGATAGAACCAAGAGAAAACAGGTCTAGGTTCCAGTGTTCACTGAAATTGCCAGAAATCACTGAATAAAAAACTGTGAGTATTGGAAGTTTCCCTTTCCGATTTTTCCTAATGCCTCAGAGAGCTAAAAATAATAAAGATATGGAAAATACTACATTTGAATTAAAAAATTCAGAAAGGAGGAAATACATTCTTGCATTGAAATATCTATGTGTTGCATCTATATGTAGTTGGATTTGCAGTTTTATGAGACTTCATTCTTTTCTCTAGTAAAATATTATAAAAAGAAAATACTTTAAATTTTTTCAGTTTGGTGGACACTATCAGAGATAAGCTTCTGAGCTATTTCTATTTATTTATTTATTTATTTATTTATTTATTTACTTTTTTTCTGAGACAAGGTCTCATTATGTAGCACACACTGGCCTTGAACTTGAGTTGATCCTCATGCCTCAGTCTATACTTCCCAAGTGCTGGGATTACAGATGTGCTTCACCATGCCTGGCTGAGCTATTTCTTTAAAGATAAATAAATGTTACAGCTCACTGAATTCAAGTGATGAAATCAATTGCTAGATGCTACAGTAATCTCTCCTGTTGCAGTTTATTCTCGTTCTTGGAAATAAGTGGTCTAGAGATTCAGAGACTTCAGGTGAATGAGGAGATGTTACTGAATGTGAAACATGCTATGTATACACATAGTTGTGAAAAGTTCCTCACCATCTATTTTGTGACTGAATATGGAATTTCCAAAATTTTACCCCCAAGAGGTTTAACATTATAAGGAATCCCAATTTCTGTAGGAAAGAAGGTTCCTGGAGAGTGTCAGCCTGGCCAAAATATCCTACTGGTGTATTTACCTTCAATTTTCACCTTTTCAGTAAAGCCAAAGATATCAAAATATTAACATATACCAAATATCATAGTTCTTAAGAGAGCTTTATAAATAAAAGTAGTGATAGGTATATGAAGATTAGCTTTATAACAATTTGAATGTAGTCATTATATTTAACTGTTAAGGAGTTTTGGGTAAAAAGAAAAGATTAAACTCTATGCCAAATATTTCTTTAATAAGAAATAAAATAGGCCTCCTGAAGCCCATGGGAGGGGAAAATGTATTTGTCATTGTTGTTGTTCTGAGTAAACTTGAAACCACAAATTAGCTTCAGGAGGACCCCCAGACCTAATCCTGTGCACAAGATTTTGTGCTTTTTTTCTAGGATAAAGTTCATACATCTCAAGAGATTTGCAAATGACTTGTAGCCTAACACAGTTAAGAATCATTAAAAAGTTCTTTTCCAGTGTTTTAATTCTTCATTTTTTTTCATAACACTCCTTGGCTGTAAAACTACTCCATCTTAGTAAAGAAATTGATGGCCTACCTAAGCAGGTGGTGGACAGAATATGGACACAGACACTGGTCTTTCCAGGAAGAATGAATTAAACTTCATCTAACATTACCAGATTGTTTTAAAAACAACTTCATCTTTTTATAGGAAACACAAGCAAACAATATAAACTTCAAGAAGGTTTTCTTTAAAAATCAAGCCTCTGCATCAATACATTGCCTTTCCCACAGACACCAGCCCATAGCTTCTTTTACTCCCTTCCAGTGCTATGCTGTGCAATACAGTTTATACATGTATATATTTTTACAGAAATGGAAACACAATTTGCTCAATCATTCCTTAAATTTTCACTTAAAGATATGCCTTGGAAGGCCTTCTGTATACATAGAGAATATGTATACAGAACATATATAAACCTATCTTATTATTTTTACTGGTGCTAAAAGTTTGATTATATTATATGTTCTTTGACCATACAGATTTATACTTAGCTTATTTCTAATATTTTGTTAATTGAAACAAAGGTGTGATGTATGTTTTAAAATGTATGTTATTTTGTCCATAGGTATATGTTTTGGAAAAATTCTTAGGATGTAATCATTAGTTATATATTGGTTGGTATTGTTTGATGTTGTCAATTTTTCATTCATAGAGGTTGTACTAATAATTCTTCCTTTGATGATGTATAAGGATACAAGTTTCCATGGTCACATCTGTAATATTGTTGAGATTTCATAAACCAATGTGTTGAAAATTATAATGTGATTTAGTTTCAATTTATATTTTTATTATGATCTACAATTTTATTAATACTCTAATAATAATACCCTGACTGTATGTCAGGGTTCCATATAGAATTTGGTACTGAAATGCCTATATAGAGGCTGAATCATTAGCAAAGTTCTGCTTAAGTATTTTGTCATCTGTAGAAACCATTGGAGACAAGGAGAGATGAGCCACAGGGCTTAGATTATTTTTTAACTATATTGCACTGAAGCCACATTCATAACATCATCAACACAAGTAAAGGACTATTTTTTATTGCTAAAGATAAACTTAAAGAGGGAACTAATTTAATAAACTCCTCAATTAAGAGTTGTCTTTATGAGGGAAAACTGATAAGACAGATTCTGCTCTATTTTGTGTACAATCAGTTCATTTCCATTTTCCTATAGCCAATGTCATCATCGTCAGTAGGAAAAAACCTAGACACACAGAAAATGTTAAGGAAGCTTTTTAAGTAGAGGAAAGAAATTTGATGTCACAGTTTAAATAAAATCTTGTTTCTTATCTTCTTCTGTTCTAGAATATTAAGTCCATTGATAATAAAACACATGAACTTCTTGTACTAAATTAACAAGTCTTATAAAGGAGATTCTTTTGCCTATAACCTGTACCTAGGCAATGTTTTTACATTTGTAACAAAATGATACTGCTGTAAATAAATTTAAGTCTAAAAATAATGCTTGAAATAAAACTTGTATATTCACTGTAATATTTGTTGTTGTTAAACTAATATCATGAAAGGTAAGAAAATGAGTATTGTAAATTACTATGGTTAATTTATTTTTATAAGGCACCAATTATGAAGAAATGAGGTAATTAGAGGATTCTTCAACTAAAACAAATGTAATAATCTCTGACAACCCTCGAAGCCATGAGGGACCTTACGTCTCCTGTATCATTAATTGTTAATCTCTGTATAGATATTAATTATTGGGAAATTTGTTGATATTTAAGGTCTATCAGAAAATAAAAATTGTAAGAAGAGATAAAACATCTCTTCAATACATTTACTCTGGGACCTAGATATTGGATGTATATGATATATATATTCTCTCTCTCTCTCTCTCTCTCTCTCTCTCTCTCTCTCTCTCCCTCTCCCTCTCTCTCTCTTTCTTTCTCAATATAGCCAGTTTTTTCAATATACCTTATACTTACATTTCCTGAAAATTATTATTCCATTTCAACAGGTTAGATGAAATAAAGTACATTGCACTAGAGGGGATATTTATTGTATGACAAATTATATGGTTGGCACTAAACATGTGCTGTGAAACAGAACTCTGTTAAATTAAGCTAGATAGCTTCTGGAATGTTGAGACACTATCAATATATTGATTTTCTCTAATAATACTTTAGAGAAAATATAAAATTAAATTCTGATGGAAGTTATTATTTTGGTGATGTGTTTCTGAAGATAAAAATTGATTGAAAATATTAATGTATGAAATTTATAAAATGAAAAAGCTAATTATACCTTGCTAGGAATCCACTTAAAAAGACTTAATGTTGATTTTAAATATTATAAGGGTAAGGAAAGTTTACATTTTAAATGGCAACAAACTTTTATATTAGGTAGCAAGTTAGAGAAATATTAGAAATTAGAAAAATGAAATTTTCAATCCTGTTAGGTCCATTCACAAGATCCATCTTTATCATTCTTATAACTATAATATAAAAATGAGAATGTGGTATATCTTAACAGCTTGTTAGATTAATTTGGCATCTACAGACCCTGACTTTTATGTTTGCATGTAAAATATGCATGAAAATTAATATTTTTGTGATCCAACAGTTTGTAACATAACCACTACTTGCTTCCATTAAAAAGGTTATAACCGTTTGGAAAGGATGTAAGGGGGAAAGCAAGCTGAAAGAATTCAGCACCATTATGACTGAAGGACTGACTTGAAAGTAAAATAGTTACTATGATGGACAGAGAAGGGTGCCAGGAGAAAGGGGAGTGAAAAGAGAAAAGAATAGATGGATGTGATCATTGCATGCATGCCAAAGTCACAGTGAATCCCATGAATTATGCAATTAATACAGTATATTTACAAAACAAAATATTTAGTCACAAGTTGGAAAAAAATACAAAAATTGCTAACAATGATGTTTCCTTGAGAACCTTCCAAACCTAATGGAGATTATAAAAAATGAAAAGCTTTCACTGTTTTACCAGAACTGACTTATACTTGCCCCTAGGAGCTAATGTTTACATTTTCAGGAATTAAGTGATACGTTTATGGAACACAGATATTCTTCAACTTAAGTTATATAGACTTAAAATTCAATAAATTATACTAAAAACAAAGGTAATAAATATACCAAATGATTCTTAATTATTTTTTAAATTTTTCTGTGCTGTTTTCTCCACATTTGTTCCTTTTATTCAAGGAATGCCAATCTATCAGACACTAACAACAGAGTTATCCATACTTGGAACAAAATTTTCCCTTATAATCAAAACCCTCAGCACAAACAAAAGACAAAAGGGTGGGGGGAGGTAAAGTACCAAAATGTTTCTATAACTCTAACTCCTCCAAGCTGATCCATGGAATGAAGATAAGGTAAACACACACACACACACACACACACACACACACACACACACACTCACATATATCCAAGTTTTCATAAGGATAAGAGATTTTTTAAAAAATAGATCAATAAGGTGCTTGGTGAGATCAACATATAATAGACCTAATAAACCAAACCAGTAGTGACCTTACAGAAGACACTAGCAAAAAGCTAGCTGAACTATCTCAAACCTGAATGACTGCTTTAACAAAGAAAGAGTCTATTAAAGTGTGCCAAATAGAAATTGAGGAGATTGAAAGTAATATCGAATGTATGCATAGGAGTAGCAGTCAGTGTGAGGACAGAATGTCAGAACTAGAAGACAGAGCTAATGTTGGTGACCAATTATTTAGAGATAGTTTGCAAACTTCAAGAAAACATGAAAAATGGACTCAAAAATTGCTAGACGCTGTGAAGAAGAGTAATTTAAGGATAATTGGGATCAGTGAAAAATCAGCAAGCCGTACAAATAACATAATAAATCTATTAGCAGAAACAATATTTCCAAATGTGGAGAAAGAATAAATACGGATAAATGAGGCCCAAATAGATATGATTAGAAAAGAACCTCTTCTTGATACATCATAGTCAAAATTATAAAAGTCAAACACAAACACCAAAGTTTAAAAGGCTGTCAGAGAAAAGGCAACAAACCACTTATAAAGATAATCTATTAGAATTACAGCAGACTTCTCCACACAAACACCAAAGGTCAGAAGACCTTGGAGTGAAGTGTTTTAAACCGTGAAAGAAAGCAAGTTATAAACCAGACTGATACACTTGAAAGCTATGTTTCAAATTTGATGCAGAAATAAATTATTTACATGAAAAAATACCAAAGGAAATTCATGAGTACCAAACCATCACACAAAAATATTCTAAATGAAATGTTAGAAAGAAATAATGAAGCTAACAATGCCAAAAGAGATAAAAGAATGAGTACATTAGGCAGGAAGAGCAGTTCAATAGAAGGGAAAAAAACGGAATCAGAAATAGAACAGCAATGCAATGACAAAAATAGGTCAATAATTATCAGTAACAGCTCTCATTTTTTTCATTAGCACATGCTTGCAGTTTTGCCCCCTTTCCTTTTTCCTTCCTCCAAACCTTCCCCTCCCTATTTCCAAAAGCTCTATTTCCATTTTGTCCTTTGATTCTTTTTTATGCTTTAAATTCCTTTTATTTTTTGCCCTCTGCACTCTCCAAGGTCTTCCTCCCCTTTTCATTTGAAGAATCTCTTCCTTCTTCCTAATATCTGTCTTTCATTTTGCTTCTTGTTTATACTTTGGACTTGTCACACAAAAGAAATAATACAACTTTTAAACTTGTGTGTCTGATTTAAATCACTTAAAGTTATGGTCTCTAAGTGAATGAATTTATTTAAAAACATCTCAAATTTACCTTTCATTATGGCAGAGTGGTACTCCATTGTATATAATTTTTTTTGTGTGGGATAGAATAAGAACATTTATTATGAGTAGTTGATACATGTACATGATACAGCTTAGTTTTTTACACCCCCTACCCCTATATTTCTTGATTACCTTCTCATTTGCAAAAGCTCCATCTCTCTGTTTTCTAATGTCTCTCCAAGTAGATTTTTTTTTTATTTTTTCCTTACTGGGAATTGAACTCAGGATCTTGTGCTTGCCAGATAGTTGTTGTGCCGCTGAAATATATTCCTGGTCCTTCCATTTAGTTTTGAAATTTTTAATTGAGGTGAATAAAGAATTTAAAATATCTCTTTGTTTATTAGCTTCAATCTGAACATCTGCTGATTATCTCTAGCTCACTATAACTATAAATCATAGAGTATCCCACTTACCACTCTGAATTCTAAAGAAAATAACATAGCATGCATCTAGTTTACTTCTATAATTTCTGGGAACAGAATTTTTAAAAACTATTCTTTAATATAAGGCTTGCTACATATGCTGGATGGATTGAGCCATTTGTATCCTGGAAATCACATGGAAAAAAAGGTAAGCAGGAAGAAAAATTACTGGGTTCAATATTTCAGGTGCTATTTTTACAGAATAAAATCAATCAAAATAAGCCAGAATAAGTGATATAGGACTTCCAAACTTTTTGAAATCAACAATAGTTACCAAAATGCCTTGATTGTCTTCAAAATAACTGTACATACAGACATATTAAAAATCGAACAGAACAGGGTAGAATAAAAACAAAACAATGAATGCAATAAAGAACCTCAAAACAAGCCAATAAGTAAATACATAACAGCTTCCATAATATGTCCTGCTATCTTTCAAATAGCTGCTCCTGCTATCAGAGTTAACATAAACAAAACAAAAGAGAATAAACACCAACCCCCCCCCAAAAAAAAACAATGAAAATGATGTGATTTGTGGGGGACAGAGGCGATATCCTCCCTGTAGGTCGTGGTTTTCTCCCTGCAAAGTCCGCGAATGTGGCTGATTTACAGAGAGAGGTTTGGGTCTGGCTCGCCTCAAGCTGGCAGCAGCCCCCGCACGGTGCTATTATCCGGGCAGGGATCTCCTCCTATTGGGCCTAGTTCTCTCCCTCTGCAGTCCTCCAATGGCGCTGACTCACAGAGGGAGGCTTGGGTCTGTATATAAAATTTTAATCCATACATCTGTTCATAGGCATATAACCTGTTTCATAAATTACCTATTATAAATTGTGTAACTTCAACAACTATTTCTATGAAGACAATACGTAATGTATCAACTAGCGATTTCCTGGTGTTAATTTTTTTTTGAATTCTGTATTATTCTACCACTTTTTTCTTTTTTTTTATTTCTTTAAATAAAATTTTAAAAAAGAAATGACAAGGAAAGAGCACTGACTCACTTCCTCCACAAGAAAAAATTATGTTCCTATAAACATAAATATGCATATATCACTACAGTATGATTTTATCTCTTTTGGGAAGATACATAAAAGGGGAAAGCTGGGTCAGATAGAACCTTTAGTTTTATAGAGTTTTTTTGTTTTTATTTTTGTTTTTTGTACCAAGAATTGAACTCACAACCTCACACTTGCCAGGCAGGCACTTATGCTGCTGAGCTAAATCCTCGGCTCTAGTTTTAGTTTTTTGAGGAAACCCTACACTACTTTTTTATAGTGATTGTACAAATATACCTTCCCAACAACAATGGAAAAGGTTGACATTTTGCCTGCATCCTCTCCAGCCTTTGTTATAGTTGATTTCTTGATGATATCTATTCCTTCTGGCATGAAATGAAATCACAATTTTGTTTTAATTTGCATTTCTCAAGTGGCCAATCATGTTGAGCATTTTTTCGTGTATTTATTGACCATTTATAATTCTTCAAATGATGAATATCTACACATTTCAGATGTTCATTTTTAGATTGGGCCTTTGCATTTCAGGCCCATTTTTTTTTTTTCAGTTAACTATATATTCTAGACAGTCCTCTGCCTGAGGCAGAGCTAGCAAATATTTTATAATTCTGTAGGTTGTGTCTTTACTCTGCTTGCAGTTTCCTTTTTGATGTAGAAACTTTTTAACTTGATGTAATTCTATTTGTTGATTCTGTTTAATATTTCCTGTGCAACTGGTGTTTAGTTCAGAAAGTCGTTTCTTACACCTATGTTTTTAAGAGTTTTGCCTATTCTATCTTTCATCAGGTTATTTTTGCTTTAATATTTAGATCTTTGATCCATTTCAATTTTTGCTTAGTGAATGGTGAAAGATACAGATTTAAGTTCAATCTTAAGCATGTGGAAAGCCAGTTTTCCCAGCACCATTTACTAAAGAGGCTATCTTTCCTCCTGTGAAGGTGTGTGACCTTTTCATGAAAAATAAGTAGAGAAGTGTGCTTGTGATTATTTCTACATTTTCTGTTCCATGGGTCCACAAGTCTATTTCTCTTGCCAGTTCTATCCTGTTTTCATCACTGTAACTTTGCAGTATAACTTGAAATTGGGAATTGTAATGCCCCTTGCCTTGTTCTTGTTGCCCATAATTTCTTCTGCTCTTCTGAGTCTCTTCTGATTTGATATAATTTAGGATTATTTCATTTACATATGTAAGAAATTATTATGGTATTTTTATTGGGATTGAATTAAATCTGTACAATAGCTTTGGAAGTTTTGACAATATTGCATCTGCCTATCCAGGAACAGGAGATATTGTTTCATTTTCATATGTCCCTTTTTGATCTCCTTTTTCAGAGTACTACAGTTTTCATTGTAGAGGTCTTTCACTTACTTGGTTAGAATAATTCCTAAGTATTTCATTTTTTGTAATACTATTGTGAAAGATGTTGTTTCCCTAAATTGTCTCTCATTGAATTTTTAATTGATATACAGGAATTCTATTGATTTTTGAGAGACCAACTTTGTGTCTGCTATACTAGAGGATTTGCTTATTATTCTAGCAGTGGCTGGGTGGATTTTTTGGGGTCTTGGATGTAAAGAATCATGTCATCTGCAAATAATGATAATTCAGATTCTTCCTTTCCTGTTCATATTCCTTGTATCTTTTGCCTAATTTTTCTAATTAACATTTTGAGAACTAACCCCCAGTTGCACAGGAAATGTTACACAGAATCAACAAATAGAGTGGTGATAGTGAGCATCCTTGTGTTCTTGATTTTAGACCAAATGCCTTCAACTTTTCTCCATTTAGTATGATATTGGCTATTGGTTTGTCATAGGAGACTTATTAGATTGAAGTAAAGAGGATTTTTGCATCTATGTTCATTAAAAATATTGGCCTGTATATGTCTTTTTTTTTATTGTGTCCTATTTTAGTTAAGGTACCAGTTTTGCTTGCAGGAATGACTTTGGGAGTATTTCTTCCTTTTTATTCCATGAAACAATTTGAGGAGTATTGAATTTAGATCTTCTCTAAAGTTCTTATAGAATTTGGCAGTGAATCCACTAGGATAAGGACTTCGACTATTTTTAGTTACTTATTTAATTTCATTGACTGATATTGGATTATTCAACATTTTTCTTCTTTTTGAATCAGTGTTAGTAATCTGTATGTATTTAGGAATCTATCAATTTTTCTGAGTTTTTTTTTTTTATTTTATTAGTGTACTGGTTCTCAAAATACTTACCAATGATCTTGTGGAGTTTTGAAGAATTCATTATGATTTTGCTCTTTTCTAATTGCATGGATTTGGGTCTTTTCTTTCCAAGTTTTGATGAGGTTGGCTAAAGGTTTGTCTACTTTAGTCTCTCAAAGAATTAACTTTTCATTTTATTAATTTTTGCATCATTTTTGTCCCAGTTGAATTAATTTCTGCTCTGTTCCATGCAATTTGCTTTCTTATACTAGGTTTGAGTTTGAGAGTTTGAATTATTGTTTCTCTAGAATCATAATCATTAGATTATTTATTCGAGCCCTTTTCCATATTTCTTATGTTGGAATTTACTGCCTTAAACTTCTCTCTTAGGACTAGTTTTATTGTGTCCTACAGGGTCGAGTATGTCATATTGCTATTATCATTTGATTGTAGGAACTATCTAATACCTTATTTAATTTCATCTATGTTATATTGACTATTCAAGAGGTACCTTTTCATGAAAAATAAGTAGAGAAGTGTGCTGGTAATTTATTTCTACATTTTCTGTGCCATGGATCCAAAAGTCTATGTCTCTTGCTAGTTAATTTAATTTAAATGAGTTTTTAAGAAATCTCCAGACAGCCTTTGTGGAGATCTGTCTGGAGATTTCTGAAAAAGTTGGGATTGGAAATTCCATTTATTCCAGCTATTCCACTTCTAGGCATATTCCTAGAAGAACTGAAAGCATCATACCACAGTGATATATGTGCACCTATGTTTATAGCAGCACAATTTGTAATCGCCAGACCTTGGAAACAACCCAAGTGTCCATCAACTGAGGAATGGATAAAAAAGTTGTGGTATTTCTATACAATGGAGTATTATTCAGCTATAAAGAAGGATCACATTGAGATATTTATCAATAAATGGGCGCAGCTTGAGACCATACTCATAAGTGAAATAAATCAATCTCGCATGTGTGAATACCGAATAGTTTCCCTAATGTAAGTAATGATTCAAATATATAAAAATATGTGGTAATCATTATTCCTCATTATGTGGCCTTGAAGCCTTATAAAGTTTTCACTCATTAATTAGAAAGGCTTTATTCTGGGCTTCTTGATATGGAAATATTTGAAGCTATAGTATAAGAAGTTTTATCCAAATATTTCAAGGAAAAAGACAAGACACTATGGTAACTACTATTAAGTCGGGTTATATGGTGGTGAAGTACTAGGTTGCTGAAACAGTCATGCTTTGACCTCTATTGTTATATTGTTATGTCCTGTTTTATCTCAATCTCCCCCTTATTCTTTAAAAAAATTACTTATTTCTTATGTTTGTTTTAATTAAGGGGAAAAATTTTAAAAAATAGCAGGATATATAATAGTAACTTTTTTGATTTCCTATTAACTTGTTTTGAAGTCCTGTAATACTCCCATGATCTTATTTTGACTGATTAGACTCTGTTCCATTCTGTATGATAGTATCAAGTTTGAGGGTATAGGCAACTACTTTGAAGGCAATAAGATTCACTAAGATGCCCATTCTGGTTTGACTATTGTCTCCTTTGGAAGTCCTGTAATGTTTACAATGTCTAAGTTTTATTGGTCTTGTTCTCTACTGTTTTGTCCAACTTTATAATATCTAATGAGATAGACAATTCTTTTTAAGGAAACAAGAGACAACGTTGATAACCATTGTTGATAAACTTGTACTCTGTTCTACACCATGTGCTATGTCTATCCTTGGTTTTGACTGACAGCTTTGTTTTGCCATATTTGACTGTATTCTCTCCCCCCCCAAAAGTAATAAAAACTAAGGAGTAATAAAATCCAAAATGTGTAAATTTTGTTGTAAAAAAGAGAGGGAAAAAAAGAGCTCTAATGGATGTAACAGCAAGTGTGTTTAGGGGTGCTAAATAGCTGACTATATCAATGTTTTTGGATAGTTGAACACAGCTGTTTGCAGTCTCCCTGTTTGAATGTTCACTTTGTATTCTTTGATACTGTGATTTGAGCAACTATTTTCAAGATGATAATATGTAATCTATTAACAGGTGATTTCTTACTGTTATGTTTTTTTTTTGTAGTTCTGTATTACGTTTACCCTTACACCGCTTTGTTTTGTTTTGTGTTTTTCTCTTTTTCCTTTTAAATAAAAAAAAATAAATGAGTTTTTAACGTTCCGTGGTGTCTTTTGCCATTGATTTCTAGTTTCATTGCAGTATGATCTGATAATATGCATTGGATAATTTAAATTACTTTTCATTTGCATGTGCTATGGACTAGTGTATGGTCTATTTTGGTGGAAATCTCATATGCTGCTGAAAAGAATGCATATGCTGTTATTTTTGGATGGAACACTGTAGATGTCTATGATGTCCATTTTTCAAAGGTGTGGTTCAACTCTGATATTTCTTTGCTGTATATTCTTTGCTCTGTTAATCTTTATGTCACATTGAGGTATTGCTCTCCCCCATTAATATTATGTTGGTATTTTTCTTATTTTCCATGTCCATTAGTTTTTGTTTTATAAGGCCAAGTATGCCAATATTTGGTGTGTATATATTTATGATTGTTATCTCTTTCTGTTAAATTGTTCCCTTAACCAGTATGTAGTGACCTTCTTTTACTTTTATAATCAGTTTCGACTTGAAATTCAATTTATCTACAATTCAAATGGCTGCATTTGCTTTTTTTCTGTGTTCCTATTACATTGAGTATTATTTTCTATCCTCTGACTTTCAATCTATGAACTTCTTTCTGTGTCTGATGTGTTCTTTATGTGTAGAATATTGTTGGATCTTGTTTCTTGATCCATTAAGCTAATATTTCTTTTGATTGTGACTTGAGATAATTCACACTGATGATTATAACTGATAGTTATATTGACAGTTATAACTGATTTATTTTGTCATGACATTAATTTCCTTCTTTTGGTTTCCTTTCTTTCCATTCTATTTAACTGCTTGTCTGCCTAGTTGGAAGGAAAGGGTCTTTGAAAGATTATGTAAAGTTGCAATAGGAACAAGAGAAAAAAACAAAAGAAATGAAAGAAAAACAAAGACAATAAAAACAAGAATGAAATATTAGTGGAAGCTTAAGAGATTTTTATGGATGTCAGAACCAATTAATCACATATTTTCACTTGCAGAAATCCAATGTAGAAATTAAAGCATTAATCCATACCCATTCAAAGTTGCATAATCACTGAAGCCTCACTCCCAGAGTTTGGGGATAAGGGAATCTGAGAACACAAGCAGATCTCTGAACTTTTTTCACTTGCTGGTTGCATGGAGAACCAACAACCCATCCCTTTTCAGACATGGTGTTTTAGCCTTCTCAGTTTCAAAGCCTCTCTTTTACTCAGGATTCATGGTGTGGCATTAATTCTGCTCCCTTCGGAGTGCTTCAGCTTGAGTTCTCCATCCACAATGAACATTCAGATGGCTCTCTCCTTTCCTTCTCACAGTTTTCAGAACTCTAAGTTACTTTTTCTTAACTCTAACTTCTGTGATTTAGGTACCTCCAGAGTTTAGGGAGGAAATTTTCTCCTATAGAACTGAACTGTTCTCTTCAACCCCACCTCCACCCCCAGCCCCACATTCCCCTCCATCTCACTACACTCCTACTCCTTGAGTAGGGATCCTAATTGTCCCGAAACTCTGAAATTGTCTTTAGATTTTTGGGGGGCCAAGCCCACATTTCAGTGAACAGAGGAACCATGGAAGGAGCAATGGCAATTTGAGGAAATGCCCAACTATAGTCACCTCCCTATCTTCTTTCCTTGAACATTTTTTAGGTTTACTTGGAAACTCTGGACCTGTTCTGGGATCTGTATTCATGGGCCAGGATTATGTTTGCTGTGTCCTGGAAGGAAAACAGGAACTTCCCTAGGACTGGGGAATAAGACCTTCTGCAGCAGGTACCTCATTTTTTCCCAGGAAGTTTTGTGCATTGTATAGAATAGCTAAGTCTCCAGATTTGGGCTGGGAGCTGCACTAATTATTTGGGAGATATTTTACTAATATCACAAATTTTGTTCCATCTCCCTAGAGACACATTGTGTGACTCTGCTACACAGTGAACAATAGCATCCCAGGCTCTAAGATGGATGGACACCTGAGCTTATGTGTAATTTTGATTCTTTTTTAGGTTTCACATATTCTGTATTTTATGAGATTTCTACATTGTTCAGTGTATAATCAGGTGGTTGGTGGTTGATATCTTTACAGTCTTTGGGAGGGGGATACCAAGATTCAAATTCATGATTGTTTGCCAGGTAGGTGCTTAACCACTAAGCTATATCCCTGGCACCCTCTACAATCTATTTTAGATTGTTCTGTAGATTGTTCTTCTCTGCATTAATATTTGTTGTAGCTATGTAGAACCATTGCATGATGATGCTCTCCTGAATGTCTCCCCAAATCTGCATTTAGTTATGCTACATTGCTAGTTTGAAATTGGCTTTTGTGGGAGTATTTACATCATAGAAATTATCAAAAGATATAGATCATAGCTTTTTGTTTTTGAAAGGGAATTATAAAATACTTATCACACCAATGTTCCTACAGATTATTGGTTAAAATTCTAGCTATGTGTTTAACTTTTGAACCTTCATCAGATCTCAAATTTTAACCAATGTGCTGTAGGAACATTGGTGTGATGATAAGTATTTAGTAATTCCCTTTCAAAACAGAAAGCTGTGATCTATATCATTGGATAAATTCCTTGATGTAAATACTTCCACCAAAGTCAATTTCAAGCTAGCAGTGTAGCTAGATCTGATGAAGGCTCAAAGAATTAAATACAGAGCCAGGGATTTAGCTCGATGGCACATGCACTTGCCTAGTAAGCATGAGTCTGTGAGTCTGATCCCTACTATACAAAAACAAGTTAAATACAAAACATCTCATAAAGCAGGTGAGTAGAATGTCTCAGAATGCTTTGCTTTGCAAAAGAAAATTGGAGAAGACATAGTATTCCATGTGAATTAGTCATGCTTTTTGATCACTTGGTGACTGGATGACCCATTTCTACCAAGAATCCATCAGGAATGTGTGTGTGTGTGTGTGTGTGTGTGTGTGTGTGTGTGTGTGTACATGGCCGTGGATGGGTGGTGTGCACATATTTGCACTGCTGGGGATTGAATATGGGGCATCACATATACTAACCATATACTCTACAATGAACCACATCCCACTCTTTTTTTTTTTTATTTAAGAGGAAAAAGAGAAAAACACAAAACAAAACAAAGCAGTGTAAGGTTACATATAATACAGAACTACAAAAAAAAAGCATAACAGTAAGAAATCACCTGTTAATAGATTACATATTATCATCTTGGAAATAGTTGCTCAAATCACAGTATCAAAGAATACAAAGTAGACATTCAAACAGAGAGACTACAAACAGCTGTGTTCAATGATCCAAAAACATTAATATAGTCAGCTATTCAACATCCCTATACACACTTGCTGTTATATCCGTTAGAGCTCTTTTTTCCCCTTCCTCTCTTTTTACATCAAAATTTACACATTTTAGATTTTATTACTCCTTAGTTCTTATTACTTTTTGGGGGGGGGGAGAATAAAGTCAAATATGGCAGAACAAAGCTGTCAGTGAAAACCAAGGATAGACTTAGCACATGATGTAGAACAGAGTATACAGTTATTAACAATAGTTATCAACGTTGTCTCTTGTTTCCTTAAAAAGATTTGTCTATCTCATTAGATATTATAAAGTTGGACAAAACAGTACAGAACAAGACCAATAAAACTTAGACATTGTAAACATTACAGGACTTCCAAAGGAGACAATAGTCAAACCAGGATGGGCATCTTAGTGAATCTTACTGCCTTCAAAGTAGTTGCCTATACCCTCGGACCTGATACTATCCCACAGAATGGAACAGAGTCTAATCAGTCAAAACAAGATCGTGGGAGCATTACAGGACTTCAAAACAAGTTAATAGGAAATCGAAAAGAGTTACTATTATATATCCTATTTTTTTAAATTTTTCCCTTAATTAAAATAAACATAAGAAATAACTAAATAATTTTTTTAAAGAATAATAGTTACCATAGTGTCTGTCTTTTTCCTTGAGATATTTGGATAAAACTTCATATACTATAGCTTCAAATATTTCCATATCAAGAAGCCCGGAATAAAGCCTTTCTAATTAATAAGTAAAAATTTTATAAGGCTTCAAGGCCACATAATGGGGAATCATGATTGCCACATATTTTCATATATTTGAATCATTACTTACATTAGGGAAACTATTCGGTATTCATACATGCGAGATTGATTTATTTCACTTATGAGTATGGTCTCAAGCTGCGCCCATTTATTGATAAATATCTCAATGTGATCCTTCTTTATAGCTGAATAATATTCCATTGTATAGAAATACCACAACTTTTTTATCCATTCCTCAGTTGATGGACACTTGGGTTGTTTCCAAGATCTGGCGATTACAAATTGTGCTGCTATAAACATAGGTGCACATAAATCACTGTGGTATGATGCTTTCAGTTCTTCTGGGAATATGCCTAGAAGTGGAATAGCTGGAATAAATGGGATTTCCAATCCCAACTTTTTGAGAAACCTCCAGACAGACCTCCACAAAGGCTGTACCAGTCTACACTCCCACCAACAGTGCAGGAGAGTTCCTTTTTCCCCACATCCTCTCCAGCATTTGTTGTTGTTGGTTTTCTTGATCCTGGCCATTCTTTCAGGAGTGAGATGGAATCTCAGTGTGGTTTTAATTTGCATTTCTCTGATGACCAATGATGATGAGCATGTTTTCATATATTTATTTGCCATTTGCATTTCTTCATCTGAGAATTGCGTATTCATCTCAGATGCCCATTTTTGGATTGGATCTTTGAATTTTGGAGGTCTGAGTTTTTTTAATTCTTTATATGTTTTAGACAAGAGTCCCTTGTCTGAGAGAGAGTTCACTAAAATCTTTTCCCAGTTTGTGGGTTTTCTTTTCACTATGCTGGAGATTTCTTTTGACATGCAGAAACTTTTTAATAAGATGTGGTCCCAGTTATTGATTCTGGGAAGTGTTTCCCGTGCGGTTTGAGTCCTGTTCATGAATTCTCTACCTACTCCTATGTCTCCAAGGTTTCTACCCACTTTGTCTTCCAATAGATTTAGTGTTTCTGTTTTAATATTCAGATCTTTGACCCATTTAGATTTTAATTTAGTACATGGTGATAGACATGGGTCTAGCTTTAGTTTTCGGCAAATGGAGAGCCAGTTTTTCCAGCACCATTTATTAAAGAGACTGTCGTTCTTCCAGTGAACCTGCTTGGCTCCTTTATCAAAGATAAGGTGGTTGAGTGTGTTTGTAGTTGTGGTTGTATCTTCTAATCTATTCCATTGATCTTCGCCGCTGTTTTGATTCCAATACCATGTTGATTTTACTACTGTTGCTTTGTAGTATAATTTCAAGTCAGGGATTGTGATGCCTCCTGCTTTGCCTTTGCTGCTTAGAATTGCCTTTGCGATTCTAGGTCTCTTCTGGTTCCAGATGAAATTTAGGAGTGATTTCTCTAGATCTATAAGGTATGTTGATGGTATTTCTATTGGGATTGCATTGAATCTGTATAAGAGTTTTGGGAGAATGGCCATCTTCACAATGTTTGTTCTTCCTATCCATGAGCAAGGGATGTCTTTCCATTTTCTGAGATCATCTTCAATTTCCTTTTTCAGTGTATTATAGTTTTCACTGTATAAGTCTTTCACTTCTTTTGTAAGAGTAATTCCTAAATATTTCATTTTTTTGCTTGCTAATGTGAATAGTCCAGTTTCTCTTATTTCCCTCTCTGTAATTTTGTTGTTCGTGTATAGGAATGCTATTGATTTCTGAGTATTGATTTTGTATCCAGCCACATTACTGAATTTATTTATTGTATCTAAGAGTATTTCAATGGAGTTTAGGGGGTCTTCTATGTAGAGTATCATGTCATCTGCAAACAATGATAACTTAACTTCTTCTTTTCCTATCTTTACCCCTTTTATTTCTCTTTTTTGCCTAATTGCTCTGGCTAGTACTTCCAGTACTATATTAAATAGGAGTGGTGATAAAGGACATCCTTGTCTTGTGCCTGATTTTAAAGTAAAGGCTTTCAATTTTTGGCCATTTAGAATGATGCTGGCTGTTGGTTTGTCATAAATGGCCTTTATTATATTGAGGTAAAGACCATCTATTCCAATTTTCTGTAGAGTTTTTATCATGAATAAATGTTGGACCTTATCGAAGGCTTTTTCTGCATCTATAGAAATGATCATGTGATTCTTATTTTTGGCTTTATTGATATGGTGGATTACATTTATTGATTTGCGTATGTTAAACCATCCTTGCATTCCTGGGATGAATCCCACTTGGTCATGGTGTATAATCTTCTTGATGATTTGCTGGATCCTATTTGCCAATATTTTATTGAGGATTTTTGCATCTGTGTTCATTAGGGAGATCGGTCTATAGTTCTCTTTTTTAGTTGGGTCTTTCTCAGGTTTTGGTACTAGAGTAATATTTGCTTCCAGGAACGACTTAGGAAGGATGGCTTCCCTTTCAATTTCATTGAACAGTTTGAGGAGTGTCGGCATTAGGTCTTCTTTGTATTTGTTGTAGAATTCTGCAGTGAATCCATCTGGGCCTGGGCTCTACTTGGTGGGTAAGGACTTAATTACATTTTCAATTTCAGTAACAGAGATTGGGTTATTCAACAGTTTTACATCCTCTTGATCTAGCTTTGGCACTTCATATGCTTCTAAGAATCTGTCTATTTCTTCTGTGTTATCAAACTTTTGAGAGTAGAGGTTTTCGAAGTAGGTGTTGATGATCTTCTGTATTTATATTGGGTCTGTAGTGATTTCTCCTTTTTCATTTCTTATTGCATGAATTTGAGCTTTTTCTTCCCTTTTTTTAATAAGGTTGGCTAGGGGCTTATCGATTTTATTTATTCTTTCAAAGAACCAACTCTTTGATTTGTTGATTCTTTGGATTGTTTTCTTAGTCTCTATTGCATTGATTTCTGCTCTGATTTTTATAATTTCCTCTCTTCTTTTGGCTTTGGGCTTGACTTGCTCTTCTTTTTCTAGCTGTTTGAGGTGTAGCATCAAGTTATTTATTTGTATTCGTTCTGTTTTCCTGATGTGGGAACTCAGTGCAATAAATTTTCCTCTCAGGACGGCTTTCATTGCATCCCACAGGTTCCGGTAAGTTGTATCTGTATTTTCATTTTCTTTTAGGTATTGTTTGATTTCTTCTTTAATTTCCTCTGTGACCCACTGATTACTCAAGAGTGTGTTATTCAGTTTCCATGTGTTTGTGGGATTTTTGCAGTATCTTTTATCATTAATTTCTAATTTCAGAGCGCTATGATCCGATAACATGCAAGGGATGATTTCAGCTCTTTTGCACTTGTTTGAATATGTTCTGTGAGCTAATATATGGTCTATTTTAGAAAATGATCCATGTACTGCTGAGAAGAATGTGTATTCTGATGTTGTTGGGTGGAACATCCTGTATATGTCTATCAAACCTATTTGTTCACAGGTATGATTCAGTTCTGTTATTTCTTTGCTCATTTTCTGTCTGGTTGATCTGTCCCTTGGTGTCAATGGCGTATTAAGGTCTCCTGTTACAATTGTGTTACTGATAATTTGAGTTTTCATTTCTGTTAATAATTGTTTCATATAACTTGGTGCTCTGGAGTTTGGTGCGTATATATTTAAGATAGTTATCTCTTCCTCTTGGAGTTTTCCCCTTACAAGTATGTAGTGACCTTCTTTGTCCTTTATGGTCATTGTTGGTTTAAAGTTCACGTTGTCTGCAAACAGAATGGCTACTCCTGCCTTTTTCTGGATTCCTGCTGCATGAAGAATTGTTTTCCATCCTTTGACTTTCAGTCTGTGAGTATCCTTCTGGGTTAGATGGGTTTCCTGTAAATAGCATATGGTTGGATTTTGTTTCTTGATCCATTCTGCTAGTCTGTTTCTTTTGATTGGTGCATTGAGACCATTTACATTAATGGTTATTACTGTTAAATGCTGGTTAATTGTAGGAATGTTATCTCTCTGCTGTTGCATCTTTATCTTTCTGTTCTGTTTAATTATTTGCTTTGCTTAGTGGTTTTTTCCTTTGTGTATCTAAACTGTCTTTCAATATTTTTTGCAGGGTTGGTTTGGTGTTCATGAAGTTCTTCAGCTGTTCTTTATCATGGAAGTATCGTATTGCACCATCTATTTTGAATGATAGTTTTGCAGGATATATCAGTCTTGGTTGGAAATCATTTTGCTTTAGGATCTGGAATATTTCACTCCATGCTCTTCTTGACTTTATCGTTTGTGCTGAGAAGTCTGCTGTGATTCTGATAGGTTTTCCTTTATAAGTGATCTGTCTTTTCTCTCTGACAGCTTTTAGTAATCTATTCTTGTGTTGGATTTCTGGGATGGTGATTATTATATGTCTGGGTGTAGTTTTATTTTGGTTATGAGTGTTTGGAGTTCTATATGCTTCACTGATCTTGATGTCAGTTTCTGATCTCATGCTTGGGAAATTTTCAGCTATTACTTCTCTAAATATCTGCTTGACATCCTTTATGTTGTCTCCCTCTCTTTCATTAATCCCTATCATTCTTATGTTATTCTTCTTTGCATCGTCTTGCAGTTGTTGAATTGTTGTTTCCTGATTCCTTGTTATTTTCAAAAGATCTTTCCTTTCCTGTTCACTAGCTGCGATCATGTCTTCAAGGTCTGAAATTCTATCTTCACTTTCATTAAGGCGGTTTTTACAACTTTCAGTGGAGTTTTTTATTTCCTGTATATCTCTGTGCATCTGCATTATGTATTCTGTTTGTTTCTTATATTGCTCGTCTAGGGATTCTATCTTTTTGTTTAGTTCCTCCAATTTTTTATCTGTGTTTTCTTTAGATATATTTAGAATCTCTTTCATTTCTTTTATCATTTCTTCTTTTATCTGGGAGATTATTTCGAGTTTGAATTTCTTTAAAGCTTCCTGGAGTTGTTTGTCAACTTCAGTAGCTATTATGTCCGATATATGAGGTGGATGGGATATATTTTCTTCTATATACATTGCTCCTAGGGTTTCCTGAGATGGGCTGGAGGTTTGAGGTTGTAATTTGGTCTTTCGTTTTGTCATTTTGTATATTTCTGTGTTTCAAGTGTTATTTGAAAGCTTCCTCAGGATCTGTTGTAAATCCCCTTCTATGCTTGGAGCTACTGAGCCTCTGACACCACACTACCCCAAGCCATTGGGCCTGCAGAACCAGTGTCCCTCCTCTGCCTGCTCAGAACTCCGCAGTTCCAGACAAGCTGGGCCTCAGGGACACTGTGCGCCCACCTGCCCCTTGGAAGATCCACAGCTCTTCAATTGCAGCCGGGTTAGGGTGCTCTCCACAGGCCACAGTGCCTCAGGAGCCTGTGATCCCTCCCTGCTTGCAGAGATATCCACAGTCCTCTAGGCAAAGGAAGGGACTTCTGCAGGCACTCCAGATCCGCCCAGCTCCTCCTCTGCAGGAGATGGCTAGGTGCGGCTGGGCTCGGGGGTTAGTGTAGGCCCGCCCATCCGTCAGGAGCTCAGCAGACTTCCAAGTGTAGCCGGGGGCGATGGGGAGGCAGCTGTAGTGGCCTCTAACCCACTGCTCCACTTCACTGCACCCAGAAGCCTGGGGGGTCCGGAACAGTCTGAGATTTGGGCAGACTGTGCTGGGCACTCACCACAGGCTGAGGTGCCTCAGGAAGCTGCGATGCCTCTCTGCTTGCAGAAGTATTCAGTCCTTCAGACAAAGGAACGGGCTTCTGCAGGGACTCCGGATCCGCCCAGCTCCGAATTCCCACATCCCACTCTTGAGGAACAATTTTTTGACGTGTACATCGGACAGCTTTTCTCCACAAGTCTAGAAATATATATTATGATTCTTCAGTTATAAGTGAATATTCCACACATTTTTTCCACCACTGATACTTCTAATGCTATACAGTCTGCTGTGTCATATGGACTAAACAATAAGACTGCCTACATTATAGTCTGGACCTGCTGAAAAACTTTTTCCTGTTCTGAGTACTGGCAGACCTTAGTGTAACCAATTATGTGGATTTTGGCACTATTCCAGATGCCTCTAGAACCAAAGAGACCTGCAAAGTGCTATTCTACTTTGTGGTGAAAAGGGGGATGGAAAAATATTTTCTTTAATGTTGAAAGGATGTCCTGGCATATCCTAGGCCACTGAGGACCTGAAATCTTTACTGATTCTAAGGCAGTTACATGAATTGTCAAAGGGATTATCTTCCACTTTTGGAATGTGCATGTCTCTCTTACTGTTGGAAATGTTCTAGGTACTTTTTGCTTAACAGGTTATATTGGCATGATGTTATCAACAGACTGAGCCATCATGATATTCTGTGAGATGGATAGCTGATATAGGCCTTCTTAAACTATTTTAGAATGCAGTAAAGGAGAATTAAGGTACCCTTGGGGCAAAACAACAAATGTATTTTACTCTGTGTTCTTGATACATGTAAACTATATCTCATTCTATTTTCTGATAATAATGGAAAATAATACTTTCTCAGCTCAACAGGCATGTACCATGTTCCTAAAATCATGATCATTAAATGTATCAAAGATACTATGTCAAGTGGAAGTATCCGGAATTGGTTGTATTTTCAGTGGTCCTCTTTTATCTGCAAGTTCTGTCAAGGTTTTATAAAGATAAGAATGGTGATTTAAATGGAAACATTAGGACAACCTATAAGTTGCAGCCTATAAGTCTTTAAGTATGACAACTTGCAACGTATAAGTCTTTAAGTATGACAGTGGTACCTTGGTTCACAAAAACTGCTGTTTGCAAACAATTTGGAAAAATTTTGCTTTTGTTTGTGAACTCTGTATCCAGTGAATAATACAACTGCAGCTATCTTTTCTTCATGAACATGAACTTGGCCATCTTTTCCAGATTTTCAGATGTAATTAAATTCATAAACCAGAGTACCATTGTGTTATGGATTATGAACTGGTGGGCAACTTAATGCCAGCTGAATCACATCAGCATGGCATTGAGCAAAGATGCTCCACCTGAGGAAAGTTGCCAGAATAAATAGGTGGAGAAGAATGGAGGTGTTGAAGGTTAAGACGTTAAGGCATTATTGCATTGTTGTGTTGAGGCATTGTGGGTTCTCCTATAAGTTGCCGTTTGAGCTGTTGGTTCTCCTGGAGAGACTTTGGTCCGCACATTGAGCATTGCATCCTGGCTCTGCAGGTGAAGATGTGTGACTCTTGGTCTCCAGGATGAACTCGTCATGCGGGCTTCCTGGCCACATACCTGACTGTGCTTGTCATTGGAGGAGCTCAGGGCCTCCATATCGTTGAGGATGGCTGTGGTGCCTTTCAGGACAGCCCTGGTCTTTGTTGTGAGTGTGACTTCTCAGCTCCAGTGTAGAACCCTCATCCCACCAGCACTGGCGTGGACTTTATGGTTTCTACCGCTGACCTTTGGGCCTTCCCGGCACAGATCCATAAAACAGACTGGCATGAGTCCTTCTTGTGGGCTCTGGACTTCCATTTGGACTCGAGGGAGGCATTGTCATGAGTTCTGGGTCTTTATCTGGACTCATGTGAGATACTGCTGTGGGATTTAGGCTCTTGACTAAATCTATGTCTTTGGTGCTGTGGATCGATTTCCTGCATTTTCTTGTGTTAACTCCCAGTGACCATTATAAAAATAATATTATAAACTCCATGTCCTGATTCTAATTGTTCTCTGCACAACCCCTAACTACAACACACTGCAATTCCTCATATTACCTTTAAAAGTATTTCTTTTCATGTATTCCTTTTTTTTTGAAGGGAAAGTGGGCTTTACTTTAGCCGTTCCCACCATTATAGTACTCATTCTGGTGGCACAACTAAAAATATACATTTCAGTGATGTCTTGTCAGGCCAAGGAACTAACTACTGTAGATCTAGTGAAACCACTATGATTCAAATTTGGGTCATGACTCCATTTGTTACATAATCTCTTAATTATCTTCTTTCTAACAGGGGTCCATGAAAATATTTCAAGTATTCAGAAATCAGTGTCAACTTGGATTCTGTGCCACATAGTCCTAAAAATATTTGACTCTTTTCTCCTGGATCAGTGTACATTTACCTAAGTGAAATAGCTGTGGATCTTTCTAGGCATCAATTTGGGGAATCATGACTGGATTTACAAGTATTTAAGGGTCCTTCTTTCTAGTGAGTTCACTCATTAGGAGGATCTAGGTGGCCATTCAAAGCATCCTTCAACTATAAATAGCAAAACAACCGATCAGTTATTATAAGCCAAGAGGTTCAGTTTCCAAAAATGAACTCAAGTATAAGATCTGTGCAAGAAATGAACTGATCAGCCACCTGCTCATCTATCCCTGATTTATTTAATTTCATGGACTCAGTAGTGTCTTGTTTTCCACTAGAAATACCATGTATGTGGTATTGAACATCTTCTTTGAAAGTCATGGCCCTCCTCTTCAAACTTGTTGCTCATTATTGAAATTATTTTTCTCTGATTGAGAGGGTTATAGCACTGCCACTTAGCCTCTAAATTACTAGAACCCTATCAGTCCTGTTTCTATCAGTGAGATCACACCCATAATAGCATATGTTACCATCAGCACTGCTCAACAGAGTATTGCCACCATAAAGTATTTTTTGTGACACTGATCTCCTGTCACTGTCACATCTCTGAATGCTTTAGTAAATGGTGAATCCTCTTAGTACTTCCCATAAATACAGTCTTTCAACAGGTATCATTCCAGTTTTTGCCAGAGTCTTTCGTTGTCTGCCATGGAAATTTTCGTGTTTCTATATAACTTAAAGTAAACCAGTGTTTACTGAGTCAAGAATAAGTGGTAGCTAAGGGAAAGTGTGTCAGGGGGAAGAATATGAGGAATGAACATTTAAGGTAGGTATAAGAGTTGGTGGTGCCAATTTGACCCCAGCAACATTTAGTAAATAATTCATCTTTAGGACTATTCTTGCTATTCAGGCCAAGGAGTTAAATCTTGTTTCCTAACCCAAAGGATGGGAAAGAATTTTAGCCACCAATCCCTCAGACAAATGATTTATATTTAGAACATATAAAAACTGAAAAACATCAAACCCTCTCCAAATTTAAAGACCCTCTCCAAAAATTGGCATCAAAGATGAACTCACAGATATCAGATGAAGATATAGAAATTGAAAATAAATGCATAAAGAAATGTTCACCATCACTGGTCATTCAAGAAATACAAATTAAAACAGCACTGAGATTTCATCTCACCCCAGAAAGAATGGCTGTCTTCAAGAAAACAGTTGATAACAAGTGTTGGCGAGGCTGTGGGGGAGAAGGAAGACTTCACTGTTTGTGAGACTGCAGACTGGTTCATGCTCTGTGGAAATCAGTATGAAGATTCCTCAAAACACTAGGATTGGAAGCTTCATTCACTGCAGCTATTCCCCTCCTAGATATTTTCCCAGAAAGATTGAAACATCATGTTACAGACATACATGTGCACCCATAACAGCACAATTTGTGATACCTAAATCCTTGAAACAACCAAAATGCCCATTAACTTCAGAGTGAATAAAAAAAGTGGTATTTTTATACAATGTAATACTATTTAGCTATAAAAAAGGATAATCTTGTGGCCTTTATAGGTATAGGTAACTTGAAAATATCCTCATTAGTGAAATAAACAAGATCCACATGAGTAAATATCACATTGTCTCTCTACTATAAAAAATAGTAAAAACTGACAGAATAATGGATCTAAAAAGTAGAATAAATATTGCGAAAGTGAAAGGGAAGGAAAGTGCTCTAAAGAGTATAACGGTATGTATAGTGTGTAAGATAAGTGACCGTATTACTGAATTTTTGTTGGAACATTGAACAGAAGGATTTGCGTTGTCAATGTCTGTCTAGCCACTAGTTATGCTTTGATTTTGTGACTCTGGCAACTATTTTTTAAGACGACAATGGGTAATATCTCAACCAACGAGTCTATGATGTTAATGAATTCAGTATTGTTCTACCCTTCTTTTCAGTTTTTCTATTTTCTTTAGTTTTCATTTCTTTCTTTGAAAAAAAAGAGAACAATATGCAATATAATAACCATTGTTAAATTTCTTTCATTCTGTTTTGAAACCTATATTGTTATTGTTTGAATTTGCTGTTGTTTATGTCTTTTGCTTTTTTTTCTGACTTTTCTCTTTTTAAAATAGAAAAAATAAATCCTGTTTCTTGGGATAATCCTCTCAAATCAAAAAATCATCCCTTATTCAATCCATGACAGAAGACATTGGTTGAAAATCTTTGAAATAGAGTCCCTTTCCTCCCTTATCAGCCTAGCATTTCCTTGGCCAGACCATGATGTGACTTGACCATAGTCATTGTCCCAATGATTACAAAAATATACTGAGAACAGATTTTGGGATGGAGAAAAGTACATATGTTATTTTGTGTAGGAGAAGACTATAAATCTTCTTCAAGCAACTGAGGAAAACCAGCCCTTTGTAGTATTAACATACCGATATCTGCATTGGGAACTGGCATCCTTGAAAACTCCAAGTCTTGAAAATTCTTCCAGTCACTGGAAATAGCAATTCCTTGCAGTTTTTTATTGTTACCTATTGTTCTCTGTCTGTCATCTGTCTTTAGTATTAATAACTCTGGATATTGACCACTCTCAACACAAATGGTTCTTCACGTTAGCATTAACTACTCAAGACAAAAATCATGAATAAGCAGAAACATGCCTTCCAGAAGAAGCTTCATTAGAATTTGTGATGGAGTAGTGCAGCCTTGGGAGAACCATGCATAAATTGATCTGGACTGATCTATGAGAGATTGCTTATATAGCATGGACATGGGTAAGGGGAGGGACCCCTTAGAGACCTGATTGTGGAGGGCAAAAGATGGAGAAGAGTTATGTAGAGGGGGTGTGGGGCATAACATCCGTGATGTGTGGCTAAAATGTGCTACAACTGAAGTAAATATCTCCTGTTGCAGTTGCAGCCCAGCCACAAGACATCTGAGGCAGCCATAGAATAAAAGTAAGTTTTGGAGAGCATTGAGCCTCTTTGCCTTGTCTCAGTTTAAGCAAAAAAGTGCATCTTTTGGTATATACACCTCCAAATTGGTATCATCAACTCTTATACCTACCTTAAATGTTCATTCCTCATATTCCTCCCTGTGACAAACTTTCCCTTAACTACCACTCATTCTTGACTCAAATATTGGAAATGGTTTCTTGCATTTACTACTCAATGCAAAGTTACCATACTCATGCTGTCATTTGTTCCTCTCTTATTCAATATAAGGTTATACTCATGAGATCAGTCTTTACATTCTTCTCCTCTAATTTTCCCTCCACCTATCTCTCTTCTAATAAAAACCAGACTCCTGTTAGGTTTTTTTGTTTGTTTGTTTGTTTTTGGTGTGTGTGTTTGTGTGTGTGTTTGTGTGTGTGTGTGTGTGTGTGTGTGTGTGTGTGTGTTATTGGGGACTGAACTCAGGAGTGAGGTACTACTGATCTACATACTAATCACTTTTCATTTTTATATTTTAAGAGGAACTCTCACAAAGTTTCCAAGGTTGCATTAAAACTGCTAACCTCCTGCCTCAGAACACTGAGTAGCTAAGACTATAGGTATATCTTACCATGCCTAATGCTCATGTTGGTTTTTTTTGTTTGTTTTGTGTGTGAGTGTGTTTCTGTTTGTGTGTATAAATGAATTACAGACCATTGAAGTTTGTGACATAGTAGGATAGAAAAGATATGGTAACAAAAGAAGGTTAAATCATTTCTACTTCTTTTTATCCTACACTTGTTATTTTTGCTGCATAGTAAATCTCACAATACTTCATGGTTCAAAACAATACCATTTATTTTTCACACAGACATGAAATTTGTGCAGAGCTTGACAAGGGCTTTTGTCTTTTCCCATTATGGCATCTGATGACTGGGACAGATCAGTTAGGGACTAGAGGATCCACTTCCAGGATGCTTCACCTACACATGGCGTTAGTACTGGTTGCCAATAGGGAGCTTAGCTAGGGCTAAGGGTATCAGAGGTAGCATGGTAGCTGAATTCTAGAATGAACATCCACTCTGGGTGTTAAGAGGTGGTGTGTGTGTGTGTGTGTGTGTGTGTGTGTGTGTGTGTGTGTACAAAGGACTGAACCCAGGGCCTTCTCAATGAGCTATATCTCCAACCCTTTTATAATTTTTATTTTGAAATAAGGTCTTGCTAAGCGGCTAAATTGCCCACGATACTGGGATTACAGGTGTGCAGCACCATACTCAGACCAGAAAGCATGCAATTTTAGAGAGAAAACAAAAAGAACATATGTGCATGGCTAGGGGAAGCATACTTGTGCAGTTGCATGCTGTGTATAATCATACATGCATGCTATGTATATACCACATGTATATATTACTGTGTGTCTGTGTACCCACATATGCATGTGCATTGAGTGTACATATGATTGTTCATTTGTGTTGGTGAGACTGTAAGTATATGTCAGCACATGTACACATTGTCCTGTGCAGTGTGTTATTTTCATGAGGATATTAATCTTTACTGATAGTTCTACAATGACTGGGAGAATTTCTGCAAGACTAAATAATACCATCATAGTCAAAAAAATTGAGTTCAGACTAAATGTATATAATTTTCAGGGATATGTATGTTAGCACAAGCTATAACATTTTCTCCAAATGGCCCCTTCACTTACAAAACTAAATATGAAAACTTATCTGAATCAGTTTATTTCAAGTGATGTAGTTCTGGGAACGTTAGAGATTTTTTTCTGATACAATTCAGGAGATATTGTAGAGAAATCTACTGTATTTTCCCTGACATGTATACCTCAATGCTTAGAAGTATCTGAGAATAATGCTACTGAAATGATCTATTTGTTTCTGGTTTGAATTGACTGGTTAAAAAAACATAGTACATTTTGTCTTTAAAAAAATAAATACAAAAATGAGACAGTGGTGAAGCCAGTGTCTCACTGGAAGGGGGATTGCAAATTCTAAGCTAGTGAGACCCTGTCTCAAAAATGAAATGAAATAAAATGAAATAAAACTTTAAAAAAGAGAAAGAGTTGTAGCTCCCTCATCAGTGTATTATGGTGTTCATTTTGGAGATATGAGATCTTTCACCTGTTTGGTTAAATTTATCCCTAGATATTTTATTATTTGTTGTTGTTGTTGTTAACTATTTGAATGAAATTGTTTTCTTGATTTCTTTTTTTTTATAAGAAAGCATATGTTATTGCTTGAACAAGGAGCTTTGAGTTATAATATGTCCTTGTGATTGTTTTTAATTTTGAAAAGAATAAACCCAAATGAGAAAAAAATGGGGTCATTCAAAACAAAAGGATGGACACAGTACATAATTTAAAACCACAATACAAGGTGTTCTATAAGGGTTACCATGATGTCTCTTGTTATCTTCAATAAAATTGCCCATATCATCAGGTACAATAAAATTGAACATCGCAGTACAGAACAAAATCAATAAAAACAAAACATTGGAGACATTGTAAGACTTCAAAAGAGAGTAATAGTCAAACCAGAATGGGTATCATAGTGAATATTATTGTCTTCAGAGTAGTTGCCTATACTTTCAGACTTGATATTATCAAAAATAGCATATGAATAAAATCAGTCAAGACAAGATGGTGTTTGAACAAGACAGATTAAAATAAAATCCATCAAAACAAGGCAGTGAAAGCAACACAGGATTTCCAATTAAGTTAATAAGAAATTAAAAATGATTACTGTAGTATATACTGCTGTCTTTGGAATACCTGTCTATGCCCTCAAATCTAGTACAAGTAGACAAACTGGAACAGAATATAGCCAAACTAAACAGAGTGATGAAAGCAATATGGGCTTCAAATCATGATACAAGGTTACCAATGTCCTCTGCCTTCCCTATTTAGACAATTTCTCCCTTTTCACTCTCACAGGGTGCATTATACATTTTGTACCCCACTAACTCCTTTAGTTTTTAGATTAGGAAGGCAACCCACTATTTACCTAAGTTGTTCTGAAAGTTTTTACCCCTTGGTCTCAGACTGTATCCATTTACCTACAGTAGCCTCAAAGTTTTCCTTTCTTATAGCTGAGTAGTTCTCCATTCTATAATACTGGTATGTCTTTCCAAACAATTTGCAGCTGATGGGCAAGTTACCCCCACTTTTTTCTGGTTGCCTGTCATATAGAGCATTATTTTCTGATCTTTGACTTTCAGTACATAAACCTTCTTTCAGGTTAATTATACTTCTTATATAGAGCATCTTGATGGACCCTATCTCCTGGTCCACTCTAGCTGTGTTTCTTTTTAGTAATGTATTGATGCTATCCATGTTAGCAATTACGGCCAATCTTCTCTGCCTCATCTCTGCCATGCTATTCTGCTGCCACTGGTTGTCTACTTTTCCCCTTTATACCACTGTCTGCCCCATTCAGTGAGCCTCTTCTGTCTCTGTTCTTGAAATCATGGTCTTTTTTCTCTCTCTAGAATGTCCTTCGGGATATTTTGAAGGGTTGGATTTGTGGTCATGAACTCCCCTAGTTCTTCTTTGTCATGGATGCATCTTGTTTCTCCATTAATTTTTAGAGATAGATTTTCCAGGTACATCAATCTGGGTTGGAGGTTAGTTTCTTTCAGGGCTTGGAATACTTTGCCTCAAGCTCTTCTTGATTTGATGATTTGTGCTGAGAAATCTGTCATGATTCTGATTAGTTTTCCCTTATAGGTGATCTGTTTATTTTCTCTGACAGCTTTTAATATTCTGTTCTTGTGCTGAATTTGTGGGATCTTGATTATTATATGTCTGGGTGTAGATCTATTTTGGTTGTAGCTGGCTGGAGTTCTGTACACCTCATATACCTGAATAACATTTCCTTTTCCTATGCTTGGGAAGTTTTCTTTAATTATTTCTGTAAATAGCCTTTGTATTTCCTTTGTATTTTGCTATCATTTGTTGTATTTACCCCTGATTCTTCACTCACATTTTTTATTCTAAAGTTATAGATTCCCTTGTCGTATTCTAGCCTTTGTATTGTTGCTTCCTGGTTCCTTGTTAATTTTAAGAGATCTTTCCTTTCATGATCACACACTGCAAACTTATCTTCAAGGTTTGATAGTCTATCTTTAGTTTCTTTAAGCAGTTTTGCCAGCTTTCAATGGAGCTTTTAATTTCCTGGTAGTCTCTTTGAATCTGTTTCATGTATTCTAGACTTTTTTTATTCTTCATCAAAGGTTTTTCTCATTTTCCTATGCCCCCATTCTTCCATCTGTATCTTCATGAGAGGTACTTAGCATTATTTTTATTATATCATCCTTTACTTCTTTAGAATTTCTATATTTAGTTGTTTTATAATGTCACAAAGATAATTCTTTATGTCAGATGCTGCTTTTTCAGACACCCTGATCTCTCCTGTGTTTACCTCTTCTGGGCCAGTAGTGCTTGGGTTGGAGGCTGGAGAAGTCCTTTTGTTTCTTCTTCCTGTCATGTTTCTGGTTTCTTCCAGATGAGTGGATAGTGGGAGTCCCTGGCTTTTCCTGTATTGGTTATATTTTCTCTGAGGAGTGCTGATTATGGATTGCCATTCTCTCCAGTCTGCTTAAGACCACTGAACTACAAGCAGTGGCAGGGCAGGCTGGGCCCTCCCTTCTGAGCTGGTCAAGCTCAGGGAGTCTTCACTATGCTATTGTGTGCCACATGGAGGGGGCCAGTTAGGTATAGCTTCAAGGAGACCTTGTCCTTTGTGCACAGAGGTGGGACTAAGTCCAGGAAATTCTCACCAATCTTCTCTATGCTAGGAGTGGCTGACTGAATCTGCTGCAGTTCTGGTTCTGGCCATATCCTGCCAGACTCCAAAATGTTGCCTGGCCATTTGCCAACTCCCGTGGGTGGACTGATTTCTGCACACTCACTGCATCCCAGTACAGATCTCTGAGCTGAGTGCTTTTCTCTACTCTGCTGCTCCCTTCTGTAACCTCTTTCTCCTCTAAGACCCTCAGGCTCGCCAACCTCCAACTTCACCAGGACCAAGTACCTGCAGATTCCAGTGGTGTTTTGTACACAACGGGACTGGCTCTGTTGAGGGCAAGTCTGGCTACAGCCTTTTTTTTTTTTTTAGTTTCTTCCTGGTCAAGAGGATCTATCTCCTTCTATCCAGTCTTCTCCAGGATTTTTTTTCTAGCATCTGAGCTGTTTCTCTCAGAGAGGCTCTTTATTTTGCTGCTTACTGATCCACCATCTTCCCAGCTTCCCCTTTAATGAAATTTTAAAATTTCCTGTCTTCTTCGATCTACTTATTGTTCTGGAGCCTATTTTTAATATTTATATGCATTTTTAAAGTTTCCAAAGGTTTAATTATTGATTTATAGTTTTATTTTATTGTTTTCAGTAAAGATGTACAACATGATTTCAATTTTTTTTAATTTTATTTAAGGAGAAAAAAACAGAAAAAGGGTACAAGTTATACAGAATTTCAGAAAAAATAAACAGTAGGAAATCACTAGTTAATTGCATATTGTCATCTTAGAAATAGTTGTTGAAATTACAAAATTAAAGCATATAAATCTGTTAAAATTTATTTTGATTTTGTGGCCTACAATATGATCTTTCTTAGAGAATTTTCTATCTGTTGTTAAGAATACATAGTGTTCAACTGTGGGATAGAATACCAAGTAAATGTTTTCCTATTTGGTCTAGGGTGCAGTTTATTTTGCTGTTTCTTTATTTTTCTACATGTATGATCTGCCCATTTCTCAGGAACAGCTAAAGATGGAAGTTTATCACAGGCACAGGGGAAAAACGAGTTTGGTATGAGTACAAAGAGTGGCTGAGGCAAGCCACAAGAACAAGCTGCTTCACTCCAGAGGACACCAAGCCCTGACACAGTTCAAACAATTGATTGCTAGGCAAACAGGGTGTCATGTGACACCAACCTGCCAAATGTATAAATGCGCTACAGTGATTGAGCATTTCCTTTCCTTCCATTAGGAGAGGCGGCTCCGCCTGACCCAGCATTCTGTCTCTTATCTTTATTTCTCTATCTTTTCACTGTGCTTCTTCCTGGGAACTTAAAGAGCTGTGCTGGATGTGGCATATGGCACCTGAATGGGCACCAGACTAAGAGGAAATAGTGGGTGAATGGTCACCTCTCATTGCATGCACAAAAAAGGGGAGACATTCATTGATAGAATCTATATTAACCACACAGGTGTATTAATAGTGATGTCATCAGGTGTAAAACATGGGCAAATAGGTTCTCAAGAGTCACAGATGTATATAGAAATTCTTGTTGTATTATTGATTCCTGTATTTAATTTTTTATGGACCTGTATTAGTGAGTGTCTTAATAGTTATAAATTTGTTGGGGTTACCACAAATGATTTGGCTTGGAGCACTATTTTAAAATCAAGTCCCAAGGAAGAAAAAAATGGTGGAACAACAGCCACCCTAATAACCTTAACTGAGCTACAAGCAGCAATTCCAGTCTTCTCAGTTCAAGGAAATTTTACTGCATCACAGGCTGAAATTTCCTCTCTTCATAAAATAGTCATCCTTTAAGATAATTGCTCAACAATTGGCCTTTGAAAATGCAAACAAATGGGGTAAAGCAGGCTTTATTAGCCCATAAAAATGGACTATGCTGTCTGAGATGATTTGGATTTGTGTATACATTGGCCCCTCATATGTATGAGGGGCTACCATAGTAACGACTATCACTCAGGTTACTCATCTACAGCTTAGAAGAAAGAAAACAAACAAAGTTATTTGTTTTAGCTGCAGAGGCAAGAGACATTTTGCCTGAGATTGCTCTGCTGCACGTGCAAGAGCAGCACAGCTATTATCTGACCTTTCAACAATACTTTCTACTATCTGTACAAAGTGTTGATGAGGGTATTATTGGGAAAATGATGTGTAAATCCTAAACTGATGTGGAAGTCTGACTTATTTCAGGAAACTTCCAGTGGTGCCTGCCACACCTGTGCTGAATAGTAGGGGTACTACAGTTCAGAGAGCTTATCTGAGACCCTGCTCAGTGTGGCAGGCTCCTAATGGTTGGGAGGTAGTGTGATCTTGATTTGTAGCTTGCTGATTTTTGTTTAAAAAATATTCTCACAGAAGACAGTTTCAAATAACCAATATGACAACAACCATCCTGTAAACTTCTAAAAATTTAACATTTGACATTCACAAGCTGGTAATAGGCTGGCTCCAGCATATCATTATTGCACAATGGCTTTGTAGTAAGTCTTGATATCTGGTAGTGCAAATTCTCAAACTCTGCTGTTTTTCAAAACTGTTACTTTAAAGGGTACTTGCTTCAAATTTACACTTAATATAACTACATTTATTTATTGAGGTCTTTTTTGCTTTTTTCTATCAATTTTTAGTTTTCAATACACTGACCCTGCATCTATTTTATTAATCATATATGTAACTGTTGTGTGGATTTTATGGATTGAAATAACTTCTATAAATTTCTGTTAGAAGTGTCAACTGTAGCTACAGATAGGGTGACTGCTGCCTCCCTGGGGGTTGGGCAGTGCCATCAATGGAGACCATACATAGCAGTAAGGCAGATCCTGACCCTCTCATTCACTGTCACTGAAGCATTGTTTCCAAAGGCCAAAGCTGAGGGGAATAGTTCTCCCCTCAGGCTGATGAGCTGCTGCCTGCAGGAGACCTCATCCACAACCCTGAGGCAGCAAGATGGGAGCTACAGCCAGAGGTGACAGAAGAAAGCAGGAGCCCCAGGAACCTAACTAAAAACTCTGGTCATTTTTTTCTTTTTTTCTACACTTAAGAATGACAGTGGCCCAACCTATACAAGTGCTGCTTTTCAAATGTTTTGTAAAATTTTTCATATTTCCCTAACCATGTACTTAGTTATAATCTCAAAGTCAAGGAATTGTTAAACATGCTCACTGTATGCTCAAAATTCAATTGCAAAAATAAAATGGTGAATCCTTTCCCACAAAAATTTATACCTCATAATAGCCATCACTTGATACTATACACTATTTTTAAAATTCTACTAGGGATTAAACTGCAGCAGCAGAAAGACAATTCAGTTGGATAAAGGAAAAGAATCTAAAAAGGGTCCTAGTTCACTACTCACTTGGGGTAGACGGCAGGATTGTGTTTTTGAAGAGAATGCTGAATGGTCTATCTGACTACTAGAGTATGCTGTACAGCTGTAGTATGGTCCCAGATCTGGAGAAAGAGTTGATCCCACCTTTCAAAAAGTTGATGGCCAGAGGAACTGTCGATAAGGCTTCTGGGGACTAGGAAGCTGCACCCATTGACTACCAGACATCTGGGAAACCTCCTTGAGGCCTGCGGGATTTGGGAGTCTGAGCTCAGTGACCGACCCACACCTGGGAAGTATCCCTGAGACCCACAGAGACCAGGAGTCTCTGCCCAGCAACCTGCAGTCATCCAGGAACCCATGGTGAGGGCTGTGGGGATTGGAAGTCTGCACCCAGTGACCTGCCCACAGCTGGGAACCATTTCCGAGGCCCATTGGGTCTAGGAGTCTGCACCTTGCCATCTATGGTCCTCCAGGAACCCAGATTGAGGCCTTCAGGGACTTTAAAGTTGTGCCCAGTGACCCACAGTCATCTGGGAACTCTCCCTGAGGCCCACAGGTTTGAGAGTCCACACCCAGTGACCAATGATCTACAATCATCCAGGAACCCTCAGTGAGCCCCATAGGGATTTGAACACTGAACCCAGTGGCCTGCCCACACATGAACTGTAGGTGAAGCACCTAGGGACAGGAAAGCTGTACCCAGCAATCTGTAGTCATCCAGGAACCCTCCCTGAGGCCCTCAAGGTTTGGGAGTATGTACGCAGAAACCCGCAGGCATTCAGAAATTCTCAGTGAAGCCTCTGGGGATCTGGAGTCTGTGCCCAGAGACCCACAGTCATATAGGAACCCACAGTGAGGCCCAGAGGGACTGGAAAGCAGTGACCAGTGACCTGCCCACACCCAGAAACTGTAGGCAAGGCTCCTGTTGACTAGCAAGCTGCAACCTGTGACCTGTAATCATACAGGAAACGTCCTTGAGGACCATAAAGTCTAAGAGTTTGCATCCAGTGACCTGCCCACATCCAGGAACTATTTCTGTGGGCCATCGGGACTGGGATTCTATGCCCTACTACTGGCAGTTAATCAGGAACCTTCAGTGAAGCAAATAGGGAATGGGAGTCTACATTCAGTGAACCTTCCAAACCTGGGAACCATCTCTGAAGGCCATGGGGACTGGGAGCTTGCACCCCAAGACCTACTGCCATCAGCAACCCTCAGTGAGGCCTGGTGCTAGACAAGATGGCAGCACAGGAAGCAACGAGGATTTGACATTTGCCTGAATTGGAGGAACACAGGAAAATGTCAAAACAAAAGAATAAAATGCAATCTCAAACTTACAGCTAATTCAGATGTAGTACAGGGGACACATTTGAATTTCTATTTTGATATAAAATACTACTTTTAGTCAATTATCCCAACTAATACATAAAAAGCTTTTATCTAACTTGTTGACCATTATTGGGATTTACATCTCATAAGTTTTTGTTAAAAGCAGAGGCCTGAATCTGAAAAAAAGTCTATCATCATAATCCCTGTTTTACAATTTGGAAGATCTATACACCTGGAGGCATGAATACATTTAATGCACTATGAGGTTAATAACAATCAGTTTTCATAGCCATATGAAAATCTTTGTACAAGAGCATCTTTAAATCAAAAATCTATTTTCTGGGAAACTTTATCCTTTCAGTGATGACCAACATATCACAATAATAAATTTTCTATAACAATTATTATAATGTCTCTCATAAGACTATGAAGATCACTGGGGTTTCCTATTAAAGAAAAAAAAAGGCTGGGTTAACTTCCCAGGCAGCTGCTTTTTTATTCACCAAAGGGAGCCTTGACCAATAATCCTTCAATCCTTAAAAGTCCCCTTAGTTATTTTAACAAATTTCTGATGACCTCTGAGAAAAACCCATTTTGGTTTTATCTTGACCAGCTGGCAACCCAGGTGGAAGCATGCTTTTTAAATCTACAAACCAAATTAAATATGAACAAATGATCCATAAATGCAAAAAATTGTTGAGCTCAAATAAAAAATAGCTGTTAACTTATTGAACATAGACAAATAAACAAGTACACAGCTTAACAGATTGGACAAATGGGCAGATACACAGGTAGACTGAAAATTTCCATATAACACCAGAGTGCACTCAGATATATTTTTGATCATAAATTATAATAAAATTTTATAATTTTAGAAATTTATAATTAAACAGACTACTCAGAATTATTTGCATATCAATTACCAGTGATCTCATAAGAATTTGGAAGGAAAAAATCTTTTCTTTATGATTAATAAATATTTTTGTATTTTATTTTGTCTTACGAATGCTGGTTAATTTTGCGTTTCCTTTTTTCATGTAAATTTTAGCTCAGTTATCTCCATATACTCTATCACCCACTCAGACCTTCAAATCCATTTTTGATTACCATCTCCTGGGCATTTGGGGTCAATTCTTTCAATCGGTTCAAGATCAGGTCTAACCCCATCCTTGTCTATTGCCTCTGAGCAGTCTCTGAGACATCAATGTTATAGGGCGGAACATCAGCTCTTTTTATTTTAAAGAGAATGAAAAACAAAAACCAAGAAGCAAAAAATTGAAACAACAGCAAAGACAAAATGATGATGGCAACAGCAACAAAAACAATGTAAATATTGGGTTTCAAAACAAGATGATAGCAATTTAACAGCGGTTGTTAAATTGCATATTGTTATCCTCAAAGTAATTACTCAGACTACCAGATACAGACAGGCAAGATTGATCAACCAGTAAAATTTCTCTTTGAGCAATTTCTTTCTCTTTTAGTGTATCTACTGTAACTTTTGAATCTTACTCTTTCAATTTTTTACACTAGTGAAATAATTTGGCATTTACACATGTAAGTCTGATTTATTTCACTTGTGAGTATGGTCTCTAGTTGCATCCATTTACTTATAAAAGCCTTGAGTTAATTATAATTTATGGATGAGTAGTATCAAAATATATAAAAATAGCACATCTTTTTATTCATTCCTGACTGATGGACATTTGAGTTGTTTCCAAGATCTGGCTATTACAAATTGTGCTGCTATAAACATGGGTGCACATACATCTCTGTGGTATGATGTTTTCAGTTCTTCTGGGAAAATACTCAGAAGGAGAATATCTAGGTCAAATGGAACTTCTAATCTTAGCTTTTAGCAGAACCTCTACATTGATTTCCACAGTGGTTTTTATGAATATACACTCCCATCAACAATGGAGAGGGGTTTATTTTTCTCCACATCCATACTAGGTTTTGTTACTGGTTAATTTTTGATGTTAGCCATTTTTTCTGGAGTGAGATGTCTCAGTGTAGTTTCAATTTGCATTTCTTGAATGACCAATGATGTTGAACATTTTTTATATATTTATTTGTCATTTCCATTTTTTTCATCTGAGAACTGTGTGTTCATCTCAGATGACCATTTTGGCATTGAGTCTTTGAATCTGGGGAACTTCATTTGTTTTCAATTTTTATAAATTCTAGATAAAAATCCTTTGTCTGAGGGGAATTGGCAAAAATATTTTCCAATTTTGTGGGTTTTCTTCTCACTCTGTTGGTGATTTCTTTCAATGTCCAAAAAAATTTTAATAAGACTAGATCCTCGTGTTGATTCTTTGAAGTACTTCCTGTGTGGTTTGGTTTTTGTTCATGAACTCACAGGCTTACCTTTTGTCCTAAAGATTTCTATTTGCTTTGTCTTCCCTTAGGTTACTGTTTCTGTCTTAATATTCAGATGTTCGATCGATTTTGACTTTAGTGCATGGTGATAAACATGGGTCTAGTTTAAATTTTTGGCATATAAAAAGCCAGTTTTTCCAACACAAAAATATTCCAAGAGGCTGTTATTGTACCAGTGAATATGTTTGGCTCCTTTATCAAAGACATTTTGGCTGAGTGTGCCTGTAGTTATATCTGTATCTTCTGTTTAGTTCAGTTGATCCTTGAGTCTATTTTTTGGCAGTATCGTGCTGATTTTAGTATAGTGGTTTTGTAATATAATTTCTGTTCTGAGATTGAGATGCCTCCTTCCTTGCCTTTGTTGTCCAGGATAGCCTTTGCTATTCTGGGCCACTTATGGTACCATGTGAATTTTAGGAACATTTTATCTAGATCTATGAGCTATGCTAACAGTATTTTGATCAGCATTGCATGAAATATGTATAACGATTTAGGGAGTATGACGTTTTCACAGTGTTGGTTCTTTCCATCGATTAGCAATATGTATATTTATAATTTCTGAATTCTTCTTCAATTTCATTTTTTAGAGAACTGTAATTTTCATTGTAAAATATTTTTACTTCCTGTGTTAGATTGATTCCTAAGTATTTCATTCATTTGAATACTATCATAAAAGGAGTGGCTTCTATAATTACTCTCTTCCTGAGTTCGCTGTTTGTGTACAGAAATGATATTGAATTGTGAGTATCAGCTATGTTGTGGAATTTGCTTATTAGATCTAGAAGGCTGTTGGAGTTTTGGGGGTCCTCTATTCGGATTATCACATCATTAGGAAATAATAAAAATTGAATTTCTTTATTTACTACTGTCAATTTTAACTTTTGTGACTTCTTGATCCAATTTTGTTAATTCATATCTTTCTAGGAATATGTCCATTTTTTCAGCATTTTCAATCTGATGAGAATAAAGATTTCAAAGCAAGTACTGATGATCTTCTATATTTCCACAGGATCTATAATGCTTTCACCCTTTTCATTCCTGTTGCATAAATTTGAGTCCTTTTCTTTTTTTTGATTTGTTTGGCGAGGGCTCTTGAATTTTATTCGTTCTTTCAAAGAACCAACTTTTGGATTCATTAAGTTTTTGCATTGTTTTGTTAGTCTCAGATGTATTAATCTCTGCTCTGAGCTTTATAATGTTCTCCCTTCTTTGGGCTTTGACTTGATTTGTTCCACTTTTATAGAAGTTTCAAGTGGAGCATTAGGTTGTATATTTGTGCTTGTTCTATTTTCCTGATGTGAGAATTCATCGTTATATATTTGCCTCTGTAAGGCTGCTTTCATTGTGTCTCACAGGTTGCATTTGCATTTTCATTTGGTTGTATGTATTGCTTTGTCTCTTTGTTAATTTCCACTGTGACCCATTGGTTTTTCAGTAAGGTGCTATTTAATGTCTCCGTGTTTATAGAGCTTTTGCAGTTTCTTAGGCCAATAGTTTCCAAATTCAGTGAACTATGGTCAGATACTATACATGGGATAATTTCAATTTCTTTGCATTTACTTAAGCATATTCTATGGGCTAGTATATAGTCTGTATTAGAGAATGCCCCATTTGTAGATGAGAAGAATGTGTATTCTGATGTTGGATGGAACACTCTGTACACCTATACTAAGCCCATTTGTTCACAAGACTGATTCAGTTCTGTTATATCTCTGTTAATTTTTGTCTAGCTGATCTTTGTGTCAGTGGGGCATTCAGTTTCCCCATTATCATTGCATTGTTGCTTATTTGGTTTTTTTATGTCTTATGGTATTTATTTTACATAATTAGGTGCTCCCATATTTGGTACATATATATCTATTGAATTTTATCTCTTCCTCTTGACGTTTTACCCTAACCAGTACGTAGTGACCTTCTTTATCTCTTTTGATTATTCTTGGCTTGAAGTTCACATTATGTGCAAATAGAATTATTACCCATGGGTTTTTTTTTTCTGGTTGCCTGTCTTATTGAGAATTATTTTCCATTCTGTGACTTTCAGTTTATGAATTTCTTTTTGAGTTAAATGTGTTTCTTGTACACAGTACATTGTTGGACTTTGTTTCTTGATCCACTCTGCCAATCTGTTTCTTTTAATTGGTGAATTGAGGCCATTTACATTAACATCTGTAAGTGATGTGTATTTGCTTATCCTTTTCATGGTATCTTTTTGCTGTTGGCTCCCTACTTTCCTCCTGTGTTCAATTACTTGTCTTGCTTGTTGTTTTCTTTCTGTTGTTGTTCTTGGAATTGTGGTCATTTTTGTCTTTTTATACAATACCTTTCAGTGCTGTTTGTAGTTTTGGTTGGATGGTCATGATGTTTTTCAGCTGTTCTTTGTCACGGAAATATCTTATTTCTCCTTTGATTTTCAAAGATAGTTTTGGGCGGTACGTGAATCTGGGTTAGAAATTGTGTTCTTTGAGTACTTGAAATATCTCACTCTATGCTCCTCTTGACAATGATTTTTGTTGATAAGTCTGCCATGATTCTGATAGGCTCTCCTTAGAGCTCATCTATTGTTTCTTTCTAGTGGCTTTTGATATTCTGCTGTTATGCTGACTTTCTGGAATCTTGATTATTATATGTTGAGATGTAGATTCATTTTTTGTTAGGCTATCTGGGGTTCTACGCTCCTTGCTTATTTGTATGTCTGGTTCTTTTCTGATGTTCAGGAAATTTTCTGCTATTACTTCCGCAAATAGATTTTTCATGTCATTTGCTTTGTCTGCTTTTTATTTGGTGACTGTCAGTATTACATTGCTTCTATTTGTCTCACCTTTTAGCTGTTTAATTGTTATTTCCTGATTTTTTATTATTTTTCAGAGAACTTTCCATTCATGATCACTACCTGCAATCTTGTCTTCAAGGTCTGAAGATCTGTCCTCAGTTTCATTCATGCAATTTTGCCAGCTTTCAGTGGAATTTTTGATTTCCTGGGTATCTTTTTGAATCTTTTTCATGTATTCTAATTATTTCCTGTATTGTTCATTCAATTTTTCATCACTTTCCAGTTTTTCTCTATGTTTTTATCTATGTCTTCTTTGGATATATTCACAAATTCATTCATTGCATTTATCATTTCTGTTTTTACCTGAATGAGTGTTTCTGATATGATTTCCTTTACAGTTTCTGGAGTTATTTGTTTAGTTCTGTTGCTATCACTTTAGAAAATGCAGGTGTGTTATTTCAAAATTCATCCATATATATATTTTCTGGACCTGATCATCTGTATGAGCTGGAAGTTTTAGCTCGCATTTTGTTTCATCTTGGCATTTTCCTGCCTTCTTGCATATCAGCCAAATGCCAAGTCCTAGTTGCTTCCTTCACTGAAACCCATCCATCTATGGGCTTTACTGCAGGTGTCTGGACACAGACTCTCAATCCCTGTGGGCCTCAGAGATTGTTTCCTGGTGTGAATGGTTCGCTGGGCACAGCTTCACAGTCCCAGTGGGCCTTACCAAGTGTTCCCAAATGACTTTGGGTCAATGAGTGCCTAATTCCAGTCTCTGATGGACTCTCCCCATGTTCCCAGATGACTGTAGGTCATAGGGCACAAACTGCAAGTCACTAGAGGCCTCACCAAAGGATCCCAGATGACTGCAGTGGGCTGGGCACAGAATCCCAGTCCCTTCAGGTTCTTGGGCGTGGGAAGTTACTGGATGCAGACTCTCAGTCCCCAGTGGCCACTGAGGGATCCCAGATGCCTGAAGTATGCTGGACACAGAATCCCACTCCCTGCATGCCTCACTCATGGTTCCTGGATGACTGCGCATCACTGAGCATGAACTTCTGGTCTCTGCAGTCCTCAGAGATAAGCAAATTTTCTTAAAAGAATTGCTCTTAGTTGCTAAGCAGTGAAAACATCAGAAGGAATTTTTCTTCTTAGATGAAAAAGATACTGTATTGTATTGATTGTATTAATCAAAAAATTCTAGACTCTATTCTAGGCTTTGCCCTCTATAAATGTGTAATCTTGAACAAGTTACTGAACTTCTCATTTTCTCAGTTTTCTAATTATAATAATTGTACTACATATAATATTAGGGGATAAAACAAAAATTCTTGAGGCTTTAATGGCAATATAATTTCAAATAGAATGAAGTAATAGATTTTTTTCTCTGCTTTAAAAAGTTCTCATCACATACTTTCAATTAACTTTCTTAAAATGCATTCCCCAGAACACTGAATCCACAATGTGTTCAATAAAAGAGGGATTACTATGAACTGTCTCTGGGAGGTTCATCATGCTGATTGACATTTCTTTACATACAGTATATAAAAGTTGTTGGCTTTTTTCCTTTGGTATTTTCCAGTCCGATTTGATGGGAAGATTTTTTTCTCATGAAACCTCTTGATTTTCTAAATAACTCAGTGTTGAAACAGGCTATGATAATGGAACTTTGAAGAATCCATTAGAACAGAAGATCACTGAATGTAGAAGAAAACAAAAATTTTCACAAAAAAGGTACAGTACCTTATCTGGAAAATTAGATATCGTAAATAATTTATAGACATGTACAAATTTTAATGAAGTGATAATATGACCTGTATTTTTTAATAACTGCAGAATAAATTTTTATTATCTCATTTTTTCTGTTTGCAATCTTTTTGTTTCTGTCTGCTTGTCTTATTATTTCTTGGCTTTTTATTATGTTTTATTTTCTCTTTTCAAGCCTCAACTCTTGATTCCACTTATTGTGGGTGTATAAGGGTGGAGTATCTTTTCTTTATAAAACACCTTGGTAGGTGCAGTTTTCAATAGTGGTGACTCATGAATGACAAACTAGAACACTTTAAACATTGATTATGACAGAGTAGCAAGTTATTGCTTGAAGTTGGATTAATTAATAGATGAGATAATCCAGTTGTTTAAAAATTCTGACTTGTAGTTTCTTCGAAACTTATTATAATCCTCTTATTTACTAAAACTTTTCTGAATCTAATTCATCATCATAAAACTTAAGAAATATGAGTCCATCAGCATTTCAGAGATTGCTTAGAAACACAAAGAAAGTGAATGACAAAGCATTAAACACAGAAAATCAAGGAACATTTTATAGGAAAAATGGTGAAATTTCTTTTCTTCTATGCCAAAAAAAAAGACAGAAAAATAAACACAAAAAAGGAACTCTGACTTCATGGTCATAGATGAAAAATTCAGGAGAAAAAGAAAAACAAAGACTTGCAATGACAAAATAGGAAATGTCAATTTGAGAATTGCTAACAAATAGTATGTAAAGTAAAAGAAATTATAAAATTATATTCATACATCTGAAAGGAAAAAATATTAAAAAAGGTTGTTGGAAAACATTATCTCATTTTAATTACCTAAATGTAAATGTATTCAATTACCCTATTAAAACACATAGAGTTGTCTGGTAGATAAAATAACAAGACTCAACCACATACTCCTTATAAGGAATTCATTTTGTTTTTAAGGATATTTGTATACTGAAATTAAAGAAGTAAAGAAAGATATTTCATGCAAATGGGATCTAGAACAAAGAAGAAATAACCATGCTTATGGCAGATGAAAGAGATATTAATCTGGAAACAGTAAAAATAGACAAAGGCGAACTCTTCATCATAAACGGATCAATTCAGCAAGAGTAAACAATTGTAAATATAATTTGCACCCGATATTAGAGTACCTAAATATATAAAGCAAATAATACAAATACACTGAATGGGAGAGAGAACCTCAATTCAATAACATTCATACACTTTAATAACCCATTTTCAAAAATGGACAGATTAGTCAAGCAGAAAAAAAATAGAAAAAAACACTAGAAAGAAGTAACAGATTGGCAGAGTGGGTCAAGAAACAAAGTCCAACAATGTACTGTGTACAAGAAACACATTTAACTCAAAAAGAAATTCATAAACTGAAAGTCACAGAATGGAAAATAATTCTCAATAAGACAGGCAACCAGAAAAAAAAAAAAAAAACCATGGGTAATAATTCTATTTGCACATAATGTGAACTTCAAGCCAAGAATAATCAAAAGAGATAAAGAAGGTCACTACGTACTGGTTAGGGTAAAACGTCAAGAGGAAGAGATAAAATTCAATAGATATATATGCACCAAATATGGGAGCACCTAATTATGTAAAATAAATACCATAAGACATAAAAAAACCAAATAAGCAACAATGCAATGATAATGGGGAAACTGAATGCCCCACTGACACAAAGACAAAGATCAGCTAGACAAAAATTAACAGAGATATAACAGAACTGAATCAGTCTTGTGAACAAATGGGCTTAGTATAGGTGTACAGAGTGTTCCATCCAACATCAGAATACACATTCTTCTCATCTACAAATGGGGCATTCTCTAATACAGACTATATACTAGCCCATAGAATATGCTTAAGTAAATGCAAAGAAATTGAAATTATCCCATGTATAGTATCTGACCATAGTTCACTGAATTTGGAAACTATTGGCCTAAGAAACTGCAAAAGCTCTATAAACACGGAGACATTAAATAGCACCTTACTGAAAAAACCAATGGGTCACAGTGGAAATTAACAAAGAGACAAAGCAATACATACAACCAAATGAAAATGCAAATGCAACCTGTGAGACACAATGAAAGCAGCCTTACAGAGGCAAATATATAACGATGAATTCTCACATCAGGAAAATAGAACAAGCACAAATAAACAACCTAATGCTCCACTTGAAACTTCTATAAAAGTGGAACAAATCAAGTCAAAGCCCAAAGAAGGGAGAACATTATAAAGCTCAGAGCAGAGATTAATACATCTGAGACTAACAAAACAATGCAAAAACAATGAATCCAAAAGTTGGTTCTTTGAAAGAATGAATAAAATTCAAGAGCCCTCGCCAAACAAATCAAAAAAAAGAAAAGGACTCAAATTTATGCAACAGGAATGAAAAGGGTGAAAGCATTATAGATCCTGTGGAAATATAGAAGATCATCAGTACTTGCTTTGAAATCTTTATTCTCATCAGATTGAAAATGCTGAAAAAATGGACATATTCCTAGAAAGATATGAATTAACAAAATTGGATCATGAAGATATAAACTGCTGAATAGCTGAATATCAGTTCATGAAATTTTAAATTCCATTAAAATATACCAAAAAACTTAGATTTTGATGGATTCACAGTTGAATTCCACAAAAAACTTAGAGATTATTTAATGCTAAAACACCCCAAAGTGCTAAATGAAATTGAGAGGGAAGTAATTCTCCCTAAATCATTCTGGGAGTCATCTAATACTCTGACAGCAAAACCAGAGAAAGGCCCAACAAAAATGGTGTTCAGTCTCTCTAACGAACATAGATGCAAAAAATTCTCAGTAACATATTAGCAAACATAATGCACCAACTCATCAAGAAAATCATACATCATGACCAAGTGGGATTCATTCCAAAACTCAGGGTTAGCTTAACATATGCAAACCAACAAATGTAATGAACCATATCAACAGAGCAAAAACAAAAATTACGTGATCATCTATTTAGATGGATAATCTATTTAGGTGGAAAATAAGCTTTTCATAAAATCCAGCACATATTCATGATAAAAATCCTATAGAAAATTGGAATTGATGTTTTTTACCTCCATCTGATAAAAGTCTTCTATAACAAACCAACAGCCAACATCACAAGAAGTGAACAAAAACTGAAATCTTAATTCTAAAATCAGGTACATAACAAGGATGCCCACTATCACCACTCCTACTCAACATAGTTCTGGAAACAGCCAGAGCAGTGAGACAACAGAAAGAAAATAAAGGAATAAGACTAGATAAAGAAGAAGTTAAATTGTATTTGCAGATGACATGATACTCTGCATAGATGACCCCCTAAACTTCATTGAAATACTTCTAGATTTAGTAACCAAATTCAGTAATGAAGCTGGATCCAATGTTAACATTCAAAAATCAATAGTATTCCTGAACAAAAGCAACAAACTCACTGAGAAAGTAATTCAGGAAACCTCATCCATCATGATAGCATCCAAAAAATGAAATACATTAGGAAACAAGCTAATAAAGGAAGCAAAATATTTATACACTAAAAATTACAGTACTCTGAAAAGAGAAATTGAAAAAGATTTCAGAAAATGGAAAGATATCCTCATTTATGCTTAGGAAGATCATTGTGAAAATAGCCATTCTTCCAAAATTGCTATACAGATCTAATGCAATCTTGATCAAAATACCATTAGCATACCTCACAGATCTCAAGAAAAAAGATACCTAAGATTCATTTGGAAATATAAAAGACCTAGAATAGCAAAGGCAATCCTGGTCAATAGAAGCAAGGCAGGAAACATCACAATCTCTAACTTGAAACTACTTTACAAAGCTTGTGAGATAAATTGGTATAGTACTAGCAAAAGAATAGATCTAAGGATCAGTGGAATAGAATAGGAGATGAAGATCCAACTACAAACACCTTATGTTTGACAAATTGACCAAACATGTTCAATGGTTGAAATATAGCCTCTTTAATAAATGGTACTGGAAAAACTGGCTTTTCACGTGCCAAAATAAAACTAGACCCATGTCTATCATAATGCACTAAATTAATGTCAATATGGATCAAAGATACAAATATTAAAACAGACAAACTGAATCTGCTGGAAAACAAAGTAGATAGAAATCTTGGAGACATAGAGGTAGGCAGGGATTTCACGAACTAAAACCAAACTGCATGGGAAACACTAAAAGAATCAACAACTGGTATCTCATGTTATTAAAAAATTTTCACATGTCAAAATTAATCACCAAAAAGGTAAGAAGAAAATTCACAAATTGGAGAAAAACATTGACCAATTGTCCATCAGATGAAGGACTTGTGTCTGGAACATATAAAGAATTAAAACAAATCTGGCCCCCAAATTTCAAAGAGCCAATCCAAAAATGAGCTTCTGAGACGAATGCACATTTGTTAGATGAAGTAATACAAATGGAAAACAAATGTATGAAAACATTTTCAACATCATGGACCACTTGAGAAATGCAAATTTAAACAACACTGAGATTCCACCTCACTCCCGAAAGAGTGGTTATCATCAAGAGATCAATCAATAACAAAATGCTGGCAAGGCTATGGGGGGGAAAGGAACACTTCTTTGCTGTTGGTGGGAGTGTAGATTGGTGCACCCACTGTGGAAATCAGTGTGGAGATTCCCCAAAACACTAGGATTAGAGGATTTGACTCTGCAATTGCCCTTCTTTGTATCTTCCCAAAAGTTTTAAAAGCATCATACCTTAGTGAAATATGCGCACCTCTGTTTATAGTCACACAATTTGTAAGAGCTAAATCTTGGAAACAACCCAAATGACCATCAACTGAGGAATGGGTATAATGAGGTACTACTTGACTATAAAAAAGATAAATTTGAGGGTTTTGTAGGTAAATGGTTGAAACTAGGAAATCTATTCGTAAGTGAAATAAATCACTCACATATTGTAAACACCATATTGTCTAGTCAATAAACTGAAAGAGTAAATAAGATCCTAAATCTATAACAAATATAGTGAATGGGAAACAAACTGTTCAAAAAGAAAGCACAACTTGCATGGAGAAAAACATAACAGAAGGAAGGGGAAAAAGTATATATATACACACACAAGATAACTGTACTATTGTACTATAAGATTGTACTATAAGATAATTGTACTATTGTTCCTATTAGTTCATGGAATGTAAATATGAGTGCTTACATTGTTTGATTTATTTTACATGCCTGTATCTTATAATCTGAGCAACTACTTGGAAATAACAACATGCATTATAGTGACCATTGTTAATTCCCTAGTATCTTGAGTTGGGATCCTTTAGTGTTTTTATTGCTGTTTTGTTTTCTTTTAATATCTTTGAAATAAAAAAGAAAAGAAAATGTACTCTGATTGGATATGTGGCTCAGTGTTAGAGTGCTTACTTAGCATGCGCCATGCATTGCATTTGATTTATAGTGCAGAAAGAAAGAAAGATAGAGGGAAGGAAGGAAAGAAGGTGGGAGGGAGTGAAGAATGAAATCTGGAAGGAAGAAAATGTACATAAACATAGAAATATGTGTAGATCACTGACTCTGTCATTGATAGGACATCTGTAACATTAAGGTTGGATTAAATTTTACAAAATATGTCCTTTATATACACATTGATTAAGTCATGTATCACAATAATTCAATGTAGAATGCCCACCGTCCACTTGCCCATAAAGAATGAGAAAAATGCTTGTGGCATTTATTAAGTACACTAGTCTGCATGTCTGTCTTTCACCAGAAGGAGGAAAGTCCAGTTTCATCAGTGACATCTCCCTTCTGCCCACTCGTTACTTTCCTGCTACTCATTTTCTTTCACATCCCTTTCTGGTTCTAATCCAAGTTTCCATCTTAGAAGTGATTACCAAGAAGAAAAGTTGTTCACGGAATTCTTCTATAGCTCGTGTTGGACGTAAGACATAGAAAATTTGGCAGATACCAAATCTCATTCTTTTTGAATGATACATTAAACACACCTGGAGATGTTTTGAATTGTTTCAGTAACATATGTATCACAAATTGTTAGGGCACAATATCTGTGCATCTAAGTTAAAACAGTCTGATGGCTTCCCCAAGAAGATGGTACTCCTTGGAGGCTGTGGTGTATATCACACTTGCAAATAATTTCTTCCAAGTTCTCAGCAATTCACTTTTAATGAAACCAGAAGGCAAATTTTCAACCAGATAAAAACAAATCCACAAGTACAATGATAGTGAGTTAACTAAATAATATGTAAAGAATAAATAAAACAAATGATCATAAAGTCTTAAAGTGTTAATAATTTTTAATGATATGGAGAAATGTTTATGGTACAACTTATTTGGCAAGTATTTATTTGGTGTTCATTTGTATATGGTTCTGTTTCAAGAATTCAAGGTAAAGCAATAAATAAAGTATTCACTACTGTGGAACTTACATTTTAGTTCAGAGACAAATGTCATCAGGAATTCAATGAGTGACAGATATATCTCATCTGCTGAGGTTTTCTCATGGAGCTGGAATCTCTTCCAAACCTTACTTTTACTGACAGCAGACACAATTGACTCCTTTCATTTACTCTAGCATGTTTTTCAAACAGTATTACTTTCTAACTGTGCCATTACGGAGATCATGTTAGAAAATTCCATAAAGTGAAAAAAACCAAACATGCAATATAACAGTTACTGACATGAAGAAAAAGATAATTCAGAATCATGACAAGGTGACTATAACTGTGATTTGAGCCTCGAACCACAAGGTGTTCAGCAGCATGACCTAAAGGCCTCCAGAGAGAACCCTTAACTAGCTGTACTGACCCAGTACCTTGCTCAGAAGCTGGTTGGGCCCTGCTCAGTGATTCCAAGAAGCTGTAGAGATTTGGTGTACCATGTGGTGTGAGCTGAAGGCTTGCCAGTGTAATCCAATGATTCAGCCTTAGCATGCCACTCAGAACCAGCGAGGCCCAGCCCATCTAGGCATCCAATGAGCTTTGGTGAGCCACAGGGGATGTGCTGAAGGTCTACCCAACACACCCACCCTCATGGGAGCTTTTAAGTGTTACTAGGGACCAAATGAGGACTGCCTAATATTCCCTATTCAACTGGGAAAACTCTTTGCAATATGGACAGCCATTTTCAATTCAAGAAACAACTGAGACTTTGCATTCAACTGCTCCAGGGGAACACAAGAAAATGACAAAATGAAAGAACAAAATGCAATCACAAACCTCCAGCCCAATCCAAACACGTCTAAGAGACATGAATGTAGAAGAAAATATAAATCATACACCTGAAACTTCTGAAATGATAGCAACTGAAGTAAAGAAAAAACTTCATGAAGCTGTAAAAGAACTCAGAAAGAAATAATCTCCCAGATAAAAGAACAAATGATAAACATAATGAAAGAAATGCTGAACACATCTAAAGAAACCATGGTTTTAAAAAAAGAGGAACATTGCAAAATGATTGAAACTTTGAATGAATAATATAAGGAAGAACTAGAATGCATGAAACAGATATAAAGAGCTATACAGAAAATCAAAAATTCTATCAAAAGCTGGCAAAACTACCTCAATGAATGCAAAGATAGACTTTTTGAACTGAGAGACAAGATGGCAGACCGTGAACAAGAAAAGAAAGATCTTGTAAAAATAACAAGGAATCAGGAAATAACAATTCAACAGTTGCAAGATAAAGCAAAGAAAAACAAGATAAGATTAGTAGGTTAAAATGAAAAAGGTTTCAACACTGATATCAAAACACTATTTACAGAAGTAATAGCTGAAAAGCTTCCAAACATGGAAAAGGAAACTGACACACAGATAAGTGAAGCATATCAAAATCCAAATAGCCATAACCAAAATAAAACTGTGTCCAGACATATAATAATCAATATTCCAGAAATTCAAGTTAAGAACAGAATATTAAAAGCTGCTAGAGAGAAGAGACAGCTCACCTATAAAGAAAAGCCCATGAGAATCACAGCAGACTTCTCAACACAAACAATGAAGTCAAGAACAGCAGAGTGAAGTATTTCCGATCCTAAAGGAAAATGATTTGCAACCTAGACTGATGTACCCTGAAAAACTGTCCTTCAAAATGGATGAAGATATAAGATACTTCCATGACAAAGAATAGCTGAAGAACTTCATGACCATCAAACCAAGCCTGCAAAGAATACTGAAAGACATTCTAGATAGACATAGGAAAAAACCATTAAACAAGGCAGACAATTAAACAGAGTAGAAAGGTAAAGAAGCAACAGCAGAAAGATAACATGTCAAAAGTGAACCTATATATCATTATATACATATTACTATATATATAACCATTTATAACAGTTATAACCTTTAATATAAATGGCCTCAATTCACCAATTAAAAGAAACTGAGCATAACAGATCAAGACACATCACCCAACCATATGCTGTACACAACAAACCCATCTGATCCAGAAGAAAATTCATACACTGAAAGTCAAACAGGAACTCCCAAAAAAGCAAGGGTAGCTATTCTGTTTGCAGACAATGTGAACTGCAAACAAAGAATGATCAAAAGAGGCAAAGACGGTCACTCAGTACTAGTTAAGAGAAAACTTCAAGAGAAAGAGATAACAATCTTAAATATATATCCACCACATATGCGAGCACACAGCTATATAAAATAAATATTAATAGAAATGCAAAATCAAATAAGCAGTAATACAATTATAATAGGGGTAATTAACACCCATTGACACAGAGACAGATCAATGAGGAAGAAAATCAGCAAACAAATAATAGAACTGAATCAAACTCGTGAACAAATGAACTTTATAGATGTGTACAGTGTTCCACCAAAATACAACAGAATAAACATTCTTCTCAGCTTCACACAGGATATTCTCTAAAATACACTATATACTTATGCCATAGAATATGCTTAAGCAAATGCAAAAACATTGAAATTATTCCATGCATATTATCTGATCATAGTGCTATAAAAATGGAAATTAATGATAAAAGATACTGCAGAAACTTCATAAACACATGGAAACTAAATAATACACTCCTGAACAATCAGTGGGTCGCAGAAGAAATTACACAACATCTACAAGTAAATGAAAATACAAAAACAACTTACCAGAACCTGTGGGATACCAAGAAAGCAGTGCTCAGAGGGAATTTCTTGCTACAAATTTCCACATCAGGAAAACAGAATGAACACAAACAACCTGATTCTACACTTCAAACATATAGAAAAAAAAAGAGCAAGTAAAGCCCAAAGCCAAAAGAAATGAGGAAATTTTAAATGTCAGAGCAGAAATCAATGCAATAGAGACTAAGAAAACAATACGAAGAATTAACGAATCAAAGAATTGGTTCTTTGAAAGAATAAATAAAATTGACAAGCCTCTAACCAACCTTATTTTAAAAAATGAAAGAAACAACTCAAATTCATGCAATAAGGAATGAAAGGGGCAAAATCACTACAGACCCTGTGGAAAAACAGAAGATCATAAATACTTACATCAAAAAACTTTGCTCTCATAGGTTTGATAACACAGAAGAAATGGACAGATTCCTAGAAACATATGAATTACCAGAGCTGAATGAATATGTAAAACTGCTGAATAATTCAGTTTCAATTAGTGCAACTGAAAATGTAATTAGAACCCTACTAACAAAGAAAAGTCCAGGTTTTGATGGATTGTCAGCAGAATCCTATAAGAAATTCAAGGAACATTTAATATGAACACTCCTCAACTCTTCAATGAAATTGAAAGGAAAACAATTCTCCCTAACTAATTCCTGGAAGCAAGTATTACCCTAATAACAAAACCAGAGAAAGACTCAACCAAAAAAAAAAAAAAAAAAAAAAGAACTACAGGCCAATGTCCCTAATGAACATAGATGCAAAAGTCTTCAATAAAATACTAGCAAGCAGAAAGCAGAAAATCATCAAGAAGATTATACATCAAGACCAAGTGGGATTCATTCCAGGAATGCAGAGATGTTTCAACTTGTAAAAATCAATAAGCATAACACATTTTATCAATAGAGCCAAACATAAGAATCACATGATCATTTTAATAGATGTAGGAAAAGCTTTTGACAAAGTCCAACACTCATTCACAAGAATCCTACGGAAAATTGGAATAGATGGCTTCTACATCAGTCTTTAAAAATCCATCTATGACAAACTAACAACCAGCATCACATTAAATGGTCAAAAACTGAAAGCTTTTACTTTAAAATCAGTAACACTCCACTACCATCACACCTATTAAATATAGGGCTCGAAATATTAGCCAGAGCAATTAGACAAGGGAGAGAAACAAAAGGAATAAAGATAGTAAAGTAAGAGGTAACACTGTCATTATTGCAGATGACATGATACTCTATATAGAATAACCCCAAAACGCCACTGAAAGACTTCTAGATGTAATAACTAAATTCAGTAATGTATCTGAATGCAAAGTCAACACTAAAAAATCAGTAGCATTCCTCTACACAAACAACACTCACTGAGAAAGAGATAAGAGAAGCCACACCCTTAAGAATAGCATCCAAAAAATTAAATACTTAGGAATCCATATAACAAGGGAAGCAAAAGATCTATTCAGTGAAAAATACAGTACTCTGAAAAAATAATTGAAGAGGATCTCAGAAAATAGAGACTTTCCTCACTCACGGATTGGAAAAACAAACATTGTGAAAATGGCCATTCTCCCAAAATTGTTATACAGATTTCATGCAATTCCAATCAAGATAGCATACCTCAAAGATCTACACAAATGATTCCTAAAATTCATCTGGAACCAGAAGAGACCTAGAATAGCAAAGGCAATTCTAGGCAACAAAAGCAAGGCAGGAGACAACACAAACCGTGACTTGAACTTATTCTACAAAGCTACTGTGTTAAAATCAGCATGGTACTGGAACAGAAACAAATCTGAAGATCAGTGGAATAGATTAGAAGACACCAACACAACTACAAACATACTCAGCTGCCTCATCTTTGACAAAGGGGCCAAACAACATTTACTGGAATAAAGATAGTCTCTTTACTAAGTAGTGCTAGAAAAACTGACTTTCAATATGCAGAATATTAAACTAGACTCATGCCTATCACCATGCACTAAAGTCCAAATAGATCAAAGATCTAAATATTAAAGCAGAAACACTAAATCTGCTGGAAGAGAAAGTAGGTAGAAAACTTAAAGACAGAGGCATCACAGAGAATTCATGAACAAAAATCAAACTGCATGAGAAATACTTCCCTGAATCAACAACTACAATCATGTCTTATTAAAAAGGTGTTATTTGCCAAAGCAAATCTCCAACAGAGTGAAAAGAAAGCCAGTGAACTGGGAAAAAATCTTGATCAACTGTCCCTGAGATAAAGGACTTCTATCTAGAACATACAAAAGAATTTAAAAAAAAATAAGATCCCTGAAATTCAAAGGCCCAAACCAAAGGTGGATATCTGAGATGAATACACACTTTTCAGATGAAGAAATAAAATGACAAATAAATACATGAAAAACTGTTCAACATCATTGGTCATTAGAGAAATGCAAATTAAAACCACACTGAGATTCCATTTCATCCCAAAAAGAATAGCTAAGTTCAAGAAAACCACCAACAACAAATGATGGAGAGGCTTTGGGGGAAGAGGAACTCTTCTGCACTTTTGGTGGGGGTGTAGACGGGTGCATCCACAGTGGAAATCGGTATACACATTCCTCAAAAATCTGGGATTGGAGGTCCCATTTGATCCAGCTATTCCACTTTTAGGCATATTCCCAGAAGAACTGAACACATCATACTACGATGATATATGTGCTCCCATGTTTATAGCAGCACAATTTTTAATAGCCAAATCTTGGAAACAACCCAAATGTTCATCACCTGAGGGATAGATTAGAAAGATACAGTATTTTTATACTATGGAGTACTACTCAACTATAAAGAAGGACCACTTTGAAGCTTTTATATGTAAATGGATGCAACTTGCGACCATAGTCATAAATGAAGTAAATCAAACTCACATGTGTAAATACTATATTGTCTATATAGTATAGGAAACTGAAAGAATAAATAAGATACAAGATCTTCAATAAACATTGTGAAAGCATAAGAAAGTGCTCAAAGAGAAAAAAATAATTCAGAAAAGGAAAAAAGAAGGGAAGAAAGAACAAAAATAGATAAATTTGTATGTATACACTTAAGATTACTAAGATGATTGTTCTACTAATTCTGTTAGTTCTTGGAATAAAACAGTTAGCATCCATAGGATTAATGATCAATATTGCTTGACTTTATCTGCAAATTTGAGTAAAATGTTTTAAGATTTCTATGCAAAACAACAACATTATTTATGGTCCTACCACTTTGTTTTGAAGGCCCACATTATTATTGTTCTGTTTTTTACAGTTATTTATTTGACTCTTGCTTCTTATTTTTCTTATACTCTTTTGTGTTTTGTTTTGTTTTGTTTTGTTTTTCCCTATAATACAGAAAGGATAGATGTACATGTGTATACTTATATATGCCTAGAACTTCACTTAAAGTGTTTATAAGAAATGATTTTACTATGTATAATGGTATGATCATCTACTTTGAATAGGACAGCATGGTAGCCATTGCTGATTTACTATCATTTTGTTTTGAAGTCTAATAATGCTTTTATTCTTGGTTTTGATTGGATTTAGTCTGTTTCCAGTTATTTGATTTAAATATGTGTGAAGGTATGGATAGCTGTTTTTAATAAAATAAGAGAGAATATGGTAGCCATTGTTGATTTCTTATTGTCTGGTTTCAAGGCCCATAAAGGTCTCATCCTTTTGTTCTCATTGCTTTTATACTATTGTGTTTTGTATTAATTTATCGTGTGTGAAGATATAGACAACTATTTTGAAGAAAACAAGAGACACTGTGGTAGTCACTGTTGATTTCCTGTTGTCTCTTGTCTTGAAGTCCTGTGTTATTTGTGTTGTTTTACTCTTATTTGCTTTGTTCTGTTTTGCTTTGTTTTATTCTTTTACAATAATAATAATAATAATAATAATAATAATAATAATAACTGTGATTTTTATGTCTCTGGTAAATGAAAACCTCTATATAGAAGATATTTTTAAATGAATCTCAGAATGAGGTGGGAAAGTAAGCCACATGAATATTTATAGGCAGACTCTCCCATGTGGATGAAACAGCAATATCAAAGGCCTGAAAAATAAGTATAATGGCATTTTAGAGGAATGGTAAGAAAACCAGTATGGCTGGAGTTGAGTAACAAGGGAAAGAAAGTTTGGAAGTTGACTTCTTCCGAAGACCCATCTGTTAAATGCTTGGTCCTGAGCTTGGCACACTTGGTAAGTGTCTTTAGACAAGCATTTGTTGCACATTATCATAATATTCACCTAGTGAGTGTTTTTGTGTTATATCTCTGGGCCTGATTCTGGTTCATATTTGCTGTTCATTATTTTATTATATGTATATGCACAAACAGTGTCTCTTCCTCTCTTCCTAGATGATTTTTTAACGTCTCTTTGAAATATTTACTTGCTATTTTTAAGAAAAAACAGGAGATTTTTTAACAATGAGAAAACAAAAATAAAATTAATTTTTAGAAGAACAGAGCAGAAGTCTACCCAAAACAGAAAAGACAAGTCAAGATTCCATGTCACCTTGATCAACAAAACTTCTTAGAATAAAATGGTTGGAGATGATGTAGTTGTCCTACTCAGCCTAAGGCAGCCTAAGAGGTGGGGATATCAGGCCAGAAAAAGTGATGTAGTTCTAGGCCCAAGTCAAGCCCAAGCTAGAGGCCTGTAAGAAAATAACAGAAAGCATAAACTTCTCTGGATCAGTCACAATATCTCAAGAGAAGTGATACATATCACAGAACAATTAATAGGTCCAGAGATCAGGAGGCATAAACAGTCACCATTTTTAAAATTTTTCAAAATGCAAGCTGATTCTCTCCTTTCTGGCTCAAAATTCTTCTATAATTTCCCATCTATTGCACCTAGAATAAAATTCAAAAATTTTCATAATTTATAAAGTATGCACAATCTGGCCTCTGTTACCTCTGTGGTTTCATATGCCTTTCTCTCTCTCTTTTCTACCAGGAATCAGGAACAAGCTGATAATTTGGAAACAAGATCACATAAAATTATACACAAAAAGAAACATTCAGGTCAAAGCAATGACTGAGAACCAGGTGTCAGAAAGAACATGTCCACTCTAAAGGACATCTGTTTTCTCTTTTCAACTGAAGAAAATTGGGTTCTCTTGGAAGTAGACCCTAAGGCGGTTTAGGACATAGAGTGTTTATGAGGATATCAAGTCTGTGGGAGATAGAGTACAAGCAGGTATGGGCAAAAGGTGACATCCAAACTAAACAAAGGACTTGGGAAACACTATGAGACACTGGAGGGTTTTTTTTGTTGTTGTTGTTTTTTGTTTTTTCTTTTTATTGGTACTGGAGATCGAACTCAAGACCACCTGCTTGCAAGGCAGGTGCTTATGCCGCTGAGCTAAATCCCCAGCCCCTAGAGACACTGGAGTTTTAATGGCTCTTCAGAAATGTTCTGATGGAATAAGAAGATGGTACCTCTGCCTCTGTCAGTCATTTAAGATGGGTCACCCTGGGCAAAGGCATGACCTTGGGTGAAGTGGTTCTGTGCTACTGAGGCAACCCTTTGTAGGTACTGACAGCTGAAGAGTGTTTTCCTGAAGCACTCTCAGAAGGTAGGGGGACAAGATCTTCCCTACGATGGATTTTATAGGTAGAATTGCATCCACTACAAAAGAGATGTTGAATTTCTAACCTCCAGTACTTCCAGGTGTGACTTTGTTTAGAAACAGAGTCTTTACAAAAGGCAATTAATTTGAAATGAGGTCATCAGGGTATACTCTAATCTAGCATTACTGGTGTCCTTATAAACAGCGAAAATTTGGAGATAGAGATAAGCACAGAGGAAAGGTGATATGAGGAGATTCAGGAAGAACACCATGAAAGTGGAGGACAAACGAAGGAGCACCTAAGATTTCTGTCAAAGCACCGGAAAAAAGAAGAATGGGTTTTATCCTTGCAGCCCTCAAAATGAACCAATTCTGTTGGCTCTGTCATTTCAAACTTCTATCTTCTAGATTCCAGTGAGATAATGAATTTCTGTTATTTCAATTCATCCAGTTTGTGACAATGTTTTTACCAAGGGCCTAGGAATGACATACAGAGAGCTTTGGACAGCATAGTATAGTAAATACTACCACCTCTTTCATGTCTCCTGCTCTAAGAAGGCAATATGCTCCATGATTTGTTTTTAACCACTCACTTCCCTTCCATCTTTATTTGTATCCTAGAGGTCATCTCTGTTCCTGTGGAAGTGGTACAATAGGATTTTCAACTGGCCTCAAACTAGAACTTCATGCTCCCTGGGCCAGTTGTTCCATGCATTAGTTATCAGATTACTTTATTTTCAAGAATCTATCACGTAGTATGTGCTCAGTGACACTATGTTCAAGAACAAATAAATTAATGAATGAATGGTGAATATTCATAACCATATGGACACTCAATTATTTCTGAATGTCTGAAAATCAGGTAAAGAGTTGCTTTATGGAACTGGGCTGTAATCAGACCTAGAAAAAAACAACAATTTTAGAAGCTGAGGATAGAAATGTGTCTGTCCTGCAGTGGGAATGTCAGGAATGAGCTCATAAATTTGAAAATAACACCATATAAAACACATACAAAAAGAAAAAGTCAGATCAAAGCAATGAGAGAATGAAAATACACCAGTACTGGTGAACAGGGCATCAGGAGTGACACTGAAGCAGATAAACAGAGAATTTTATTTTCTAGTGTAAAGTTAATCAGAAACCAAAAGAGCAGGAGAGTTTGGCAGGAATGTAGTCAGCAAATAGAAGAAATAAACAGCAATGGAGAGTTTGTACTCCTAAACTGAGGCAGTCCGTTGCTGAAGCCAGAAAACAAATTGCTTTGAGTCTTGAAGGGATCAGACTTTGATCCCTTTCACATTCTACCACTTGATATTGGATGACCTAAATTATAAAAGCTTTGAAATCCTCTGACTCTGTTCTATATTGGACAATATAACTATAAAAATGAGTGCTCAACTGGCAGGACTTGCTAAACATGACTTTCTTTCCTTTATATGTTCCCTGCAAAGTTCAGAGGTGTTTCTTGGGCAAAAAAATCACTTTAGGAAACAGATGATAAAAGTAAATTGTTAATATTGAAGTACACCAGGTCAGAAAAGTAGAGTTCCTTTCAAACTAAGAAGCTACCCTCTCAGGAACTTCCCTGACTGAAGAAACTTGAAATCAAGCCAGCAAAACCAAAGTAATTGCAGTCTAGGTCCTATTATAAGAACTGTTCTGAAAGAAACATCTTTTTAACTACCTGTGGTATATCTCTTTCTTCTCTGTATCCTGATATCTGCAAAAGGTACCACATTTATTTATTTGTACCTGTTTTATACATATCATGGCCTGTCAGGTTCTCACGATGAGAAAGCACATTTATATTCTTTACAACATCTACTCCATTCCCTTGAGCATTAAAGTTGCTCAATAAATATTGAGGCTTTCTCCTATTGCATAGACCTCTATTTTCCAAGCTTCTTTGATCATAGCAACTATAATATCAAGAGTATTTTAAATAGCACTTGTACTTCTAAACATGTTGGACTACCTAGAACCCCACTTACTCTTCATTCTTGCCTTAGTACTTTGCTGTTCCTATAATAGAATACCAGAAGTAGAGTATTTTTAAAGAAAAGTGCTTTATTTCTCACAATTTTAGAAGTGTAAAAATCCAAAAACATGTTCTAGCATCTGGGATCTGGCAAAAGCCTTCATTCTATGTCATAATATGGCAGAAAGGTAAACAAGCACGGGAGAGACTGAGAAAACATGAGCAAGAAAATATACAAGGGGTGACCAAAGTATACAGTGAATGCTTAAGTTTTTGAGAGTGTATTACAGTAAAAGATGCATTGTCATTAATCCATCTCACAATAGTTACTCTCACTTCCAACACATTTGTCACATCATTCTTGTCACTTTCTAAAGCTGTTCTGGAAGTTAATTTTCATCAGTGTCTTTATGAGGTATTGATATAAGGGAAAAAACTCCCAACCTACTGGTATGAGTTCATGTTTTCTAAAATCAAAGAATGAATTTTAGGAACAATAGAGGTTAAGAGCAGAATATACTTATTGAGAGAAAGGAAGCTTCTGTCTGAGAGAGAGACAGAAGGGGTCCCAAGTGGGAAGCCAGGGACTTTGTCTTTTCTATGGACTTTTATAGAGTAAAATCATGGGGTGACATGGGTTCAAAGTGGGGAAAAAGGGAACTCATGAGGTGGGCATAAGGTTAATAGCAATGGTTAATAGCATGGTTAATAGCAATAAGATTAATTGCTCTGTGTCATGGTTTATGTCTGTGGCCCTCAGGCCTCATGAGTTTGCATGGTGCATTTGTGATTGGTTCATTGTCTAGTGCTTGGATTGATGGTGTCAATGCTACACCCACATAGATGCGGAGACAGGATGTTATGGCAGGAGAAGGTGTGTCTTGCTCTTTTTTGGGTTTCTGCCTTGCTGTTAGCAGCTGCCATGAACTGCAGCCCCACCATGCCACCCTGCCTTGGAGCCAACTGAGTATGGACTGAAAACTCTAAAAACTGTAAGAAATAAACTTTTCCTTTCCCAACTTTGGGCTTCAGGTATTTTGTCTCAGCGATGAGTAAAAAGTAATTAACACACTCTGGTAGAATTGATTAAATCAGGAACAAATGGGGAAGCTAGTCATGTAGAAAGTGGGCATTCTTACTGAGCAATGACTCTTCCTTAGTGGGTTGGGATAGTGACTCCTGGCTTTCTCAAGGTAATAGAGACCTATTTAGAATATCAGTCCTCAGGATAGGATGCATTTGTTTTACCTTTTGTCTTGAGGCCTGCCCCACAGCAGTAGGTGTCTTTCTCCACCACAGTGCCAGGGTATTTGAGCTTCTGCACTGGCTTCTTTGAGGATCTAGCCCTGTCTGACTGCCTATAATATTTCTGTCTAACTCAACTGCCTATAACAGTATGATTTTAAAAAACAGTGAGTGCTACTGCCAAATGCCATCCATAGGAAAAGCAGACTCATAAAAACACTGTAGTGTGCCTTCATCTATCTTATTTACTGGATCTAACACTGTGCAACTGATACTACTTTCCAAACTCAAAATATTCATTAGAGGTAAATATTTTGAATCAATTTAGGACACTGACATGGTCATAGAAGTGCAACTAAAGATGCAAAAGAGAACTTCCTCAGAACTACAGCTGAAAGCAGCAAGAATGATAGGATATGTGTGCTTGAATCAAAGAGAGTATTTTAAGAGAGATTAATGGCAATGTCTCTGGCATTGTAATACAGCTTTTAAAAATTTAAATATCTATCATATATTTCAATCCCACCTCATACACAAAAGAGAAGTAAATTTTATAATAAAGCCACTAGCATGATCGCTAACACCCTTAATCTTGATGACCTAATTACTTCTTAAGGATCCCATATCCCAATATTTTCACATTGCAATTAAATGTCAATATGAGTTTTTGAGGGGACATTCAAACCATAGCATTACTCAAACAATTTAAAAGTGGAAAATCATATAAAACATTGATATTCAAAATATTATGCTTTAGGCAGTGGAGAAGGGAGTTTCTAACAAGATCAGAAATAAACAAGGGAAATCCTGAAATTATCACAGATTATGGTTGGGTGAAGCATTCCAGACTGCAGAGTGGTCACCCTGATTTAAAGAAAAGAACAAGGAATCCAAGAAGGTCCAAGGTTGAGAGAAAAGAAAAGAGGGAGGGAGGGAGAGGGAGAGAAAGAGAGAGGAGAGAGAGAGAGAGAGAGAGAGAGAGAGAGAGAGAGATTATGCTAATTACTTTGAAAGGACCTGTCAAGAAATATCAGTAGCATCTACAAACTAAAAAGGACACGGAAACAATTTCTCTTAGGGCTTCTGGAAGGCAGAAGTCTCTGCTGATATTTGACTTCAGCCCAGTTAGGATGATTTTAGACTTCTAACCTCCAGAAACACAAGATAGTAATGTTGTATTGTTTTAAACCACTAAATTTGTTGAAACTTGTTATAGCATCTGTGAGGCAAGAAAAACAATAAAAGCTGTATTGATTTGAAACACTCTTCTTTTTATTTGTAGGCTGTATGATCAAATATAAGCAACCCAAACTAAAAACTCAGTTTTGGTGAGTTTAGTAAAATTGTAGGATAAAAGATCAATATTCAAATATTAATTGTAAGTTTATTTTCCAATAAATATTTGATGATTGAAACTAATAAAAACAAATGAAGCAATTGAACAAAAATTGTTAGAGAGTTTGTTTGAACAGACATTTCACCAAGATGGTCAATGGCAAATACACACAGAAATGCAAGCTAAAACCATAAGACTATACCACAATGTACCTATATGAGTTGGTTAAAATTTTAAAGGATTAATCATATCAAATATTGACAAAGACATAAAGCTAAGAGAACTCTTATTTACTATAACACTCTTACATACTGTACTGTAAAATAATACAACCTTTTTGGAAAACACTTTTGCATTTTCTTCCAATGGTAAACATACACTTACCATGTTGTTCACTTATTCTACTCCTGAGTGTACTTAAGAGATATTTTAGATAATTTTTATTACATTACAAGAACACCTGAGAAAAATGGCTTACAGGATGAAGATTTATTTTGGCTCAAGGTTTCAAGGGTTTCACTTTGTGCTCTTTTGGCTCTGCTATTTATGAGCTATGATTGAGCATCTTGGTGGGGTAGATGTAGGATGTGGTGGAGCAAAGCTACTCAACTCATTACTGCCACAAAGTGGGAGGGAGGGAGGGAGGGAGGGAGAGAGAGAGAGAGAGAGAGAGAGAGAGAGAGAGAGAATTGGAGCAAGATATTTTTCCCAAAGGCGCACTCCATGGCCAACTCCCTTCAACTAGAGCCCTCCTTCTAAGATTCAGTCCTGATAACTCCATCCAACTATGAATTTATCAAAGAATCAATCCACTGATGATAGTAGATTCCTCATGATCCAATAACATTCCAAAAACCTCACCTCTAAACATATGAACCTTTGGGAGAATATTTTAGTCTCAAGCCATAACAAATATTTACAGCAGTTTTATCTATAATAGATACAAAGCAGAAGCAACACAGATGTCCATTAATGGATGAGTAGATGAAAAATTTTGTTATAGTCATACAATGAAATATTGCTCACCATAAAATGGAATGAACTTCTGATACATAAACCAATATAGATGAATCTCACAGTAATTGTGCTGAATGAAAAAAGAACCCAAAATCATATAATTCCAGGTGCAGTGGTACATGCCTCTAACTCCAGCATTTGAGAGGCTGAATCAGGAGGATCATCATGAATTCAAGGCCAGCCTGAACTATACAGCAAGACCTTGTATCTGATCCTGTCTAGAGCCCCGATCTCCCAAATGAGTGTACGGTGGAGGTTAAATAAAAAAGAGACAAATTGTATTATTTTTAGGGCTCCAGGAGGGTAAAAACCCTTTAATTAAGTTCGAGGCTTTGAGGGAAAAGACAAAGGATTCTCTGGATCAGTCTACTTATATTAGGACCAAGGACAAAGGGTGGAGAGGCTGAGGAAAAAGCACTCAATGAGCAGGACCTTGGGAGTCACCCCTAAGACATCTCCAAGTCATGAATCAAGTTAATTTAGTAGCACTGTCTTATCATGAAAACATGGTAGAAGTGAGACTGTAGGAGTAATCTTTGCAGCTGCAGTCTCTACCTAGTTAATTAGGGTTGGAGCCAGTGTGTCTGCAGCTGTGACCTTATCTTGCCCTTTTGAGGTATCTCTGGCTTCACAGGCCACTACTGGTCTCAGCCAGGACCAGTGATTCATAGAGGTTCACTTACTATGAATCAAATCTGTCACCAGGCAAGGGGCCTAGGCCTAGGACAGACTCACAGATAAACATAGAAAGCCAATTAGTAAAATTTAAATTGTGCTCAGAGTCGCTTCATAGTGGTCTCCAACAGCCTTGTACTAGAGCCTAGGATATAGCACAGTGGGACAACACTTGCCTAACAAGCATGAAGTTCTGAGTTCAATTTCTGGGAGGGGGACCCACATCCCCAACAGAATGCACAGACCCATGGATAGAGTGGTCACCAACCAACTTTACAACCATGAATTCTAACCTTGGCTCAGCCACCATCAACATGGAAGTAGCTCTGAATTGTTTCACCTCTGCATGGGACAGCAGAAATGCTAGCCAAACAACAGACCTGATCTTGGCAAAAGTCTGAAACAGGAAACTCTACATGGCTGACAGGAGAGGTCACAAGCTGAGGAAAGATCCACTTAGAAGAATCTGGAAGATTAAACATGGCTGAGTAAGGGAGAGCCATGTCAGAGAGTCTCAGAGAACATTAACTAGAAACACAGAGAAGAGGAGAAACTATCATAAATGGGGAAAAAATCATGAGATGAATTAACCAAACACAATGTGGTAACCAGTTTTAAATTCTGATTTGAAGGTTCTAAACCATAAATTAGTAGTATAATTATCTATCTTGCATATACATACATACACACATATATGTATACATGTATACATATAATCTTTTCCCCTCTTTCTTTGATTGTTTGATCTTTTCATGCCTAAATCTTATAATCTGAACATCTACTTTTAAGATTAACAATATACAATATATTGACTAGTGTTAATTTCCTACTATTTTTTAAAATTCTGTATCATTTTTATCCTTTGTTTTGTTTTTTAAATAAAGAAATAAAATAAAATAATTCTAACCCAAAGAACACTATTTTGCGACAATCATAACACATTCCATAGGAAAGAAAAGTTACATTGGGACTGAAAGAATCAGCAGCAGTTGGAACTTGCAAAGAAAACATGGAATATTGCTTCCAGAGTAGCCTTCCATAGTCAACAGTTGGTGAGTCACCTCAGTCAAGTGCCCACTGCCATAATTGTAGAATGAAAGCTGGCAGGGACACCATATAGAGAAGGGTTCCATGCTCAAACTTGGGTCCAAGAGCAGCCCCTTAGTTCCAAGCCATGCTCAGAGTGGATGAGGGAAGGACAGCCACAGGAGATAGCTGGTGGTTGGAAAGCAAGCTGCCTGGAGTCCTGCTGAGGAACTGGAGCTGGTGAACATGAGTAAGGCTCTTACCATCAGATGTGAGGTTCAGTCTGAGTTACACAGGATTGGTAACTCAGGTTAGAATTCATGGTTTTAAAGTTGCTTGGTGCCCCGTCCCAACTGTGTGGGGATGTCTTCATCAAGTACTATTTTCAGGGCAGACTGCTATTCCATTGTGAACAGAGACAAATCTTGGCTTGAGCTCTGCTACTTATTCCTCCTGCTCAAATTTTTATTTAATTATTATTTCTTTTTTCTTTTATGAGTGTGTGTGTATATGTGTGTATGCATATGCCTGTGCTTCTCTTTCTCTTGCCTTTTTCTTCCAATATAGTTTATAGAGGATAAGGGAATTCTCCATTGTCCCTTTTTATTCCTTCTGTTTTTATCCATATATTTTCACCTGACTTCTGTTTCTTATTGTTTCTTATTCTTTCTTATCTCCTTTTCATTTGTTGCTCTTTAACTTTCCCCCTAATATTTATATTAGTCATAGAACTCTTTCTTAACTCCATTTCTTACTACTGACTTTCCATCCAGTTTTCCCCGTTCACCTCATTTAAATGTATAACATATCTCCTTCATTAGGATCCTTTACTTCCCTCCTATTTCCTCCTTCCTATATCACATAGCAGAAGACTTTAAAAAATCCTTTTTTCTTTTCTTTCCCCCCACCTCCATTATTACCTGGTTTCTAAACCCCTGGCCTTTAGATAATTCATTCTATAAAATTACTGTTGAATTCTTTTTTGTTTACCATTAGAAGAGATTTAGCTATTGCATTTAGTGCAAAATAGCTGTGGATCAATATTTGGGTTGCTATGATGCTTACACTGTATCTGTAGATGTTGTTTCTAGGCTAAAGAGAGATTCAACATTGGGTCTCACAATACATTCTCAACTTGACCTGATAGATACCACTATGATTGATTAACTTGGTATTACTGTATCTGATTTGATTGCTGAGGAGTACTCTTGGATCAGTGGATATTTTCAGGGAATAGGTCGCCATTTCCACCATCACACCCAGGGAGAGAGACAACAAGAATTCCTAATCTAAGAACTCATACCAGATTTGACTCAGCAAGAATGCCTTCAACATGGCAGAAATAAGTCCTGAGTCTAACTTAGCTTCTCTATTGCAGTGGAATTATCAGAGGAGCTATTAAAATGTGAGCACTCAGATTCTCTGGCAAAGAGACTAGTGGGATATGCACATATGCACTGTTTTATTGGAATAATCTGTGTATAAGATATATTACATATTTGAGTTTTTGACTGTTTCTTAATTAATTTATGGTTTCTTGTACTTATTAGGCTTTTACTTTTGTATATTTGTTCTTTCATTGGCTCTGATTTAAAAGGGGTCTAAGTTTTCTCCCTTTTCTCAGCTCCCAACCTAGTTTCTCGACTTCAACCTCCTGCAGCAATACTATTACCATATTTCTTCATTTTGTTTCCAAACACATAATCTTCTCTTCCCAAGTCTTTAATTTCCCACACTTACTTCCCTCATAGTTACTCCTGTCTTCTCTAGTATTGACCCTTAATACTCTCCATCTTAAGCCTTTGACTCTTCCATAGCTTACCTAGCCTACTGTCCTCCTTATCAGCAGCTTCTAATAACCATGTAGCTTTCATAAATCACAAAGTAGATATCTTTTCTTCCATATTTCACCCTTGCCCCCACAAATATCCTCTGAAAACTTTCATCTCAACTAAAATACTCCAATAAAATCAGCCTCCATGCAAAACGTCCTCTCACGATTATCTATGATTATCCCCTCATTCAAAGCACCACTGTGGTGTCTAACCTTCCTCATTCAGCCAACTCCCATTCTTTTTCTTCCATTTCACCTATCTACATTGCAGAGCAACCATAAATAACATAAGTTCTCTCAGTAGTGAGCGAGTAGGAGGTGGTGGACCGAAGCAGAGGAGCAATGCCTAAATCAAAAGACCTTGGTTCTTTGAACTGTTCAGGCAGCAATTTTGACAGTGAAGTTGACAAAAAGTTAAAGAGCAGAAAGCAAGTTGCTACAGGAAAAAACTGTAAAGAAGCAAAAGACTGGTGAGACTTTGAGGACTCTGTCATCATTTAAGCAGAGTAGCAGCAGGGACAATAATGTGATCCAGATTGGAGAAACGAGATGTCAGTGTTCAGGATTTCAAAGGGAAATTTCTAATTGATATTAGAGAATATTGGATGGAACCAGAAGGTGGAATGAAATCAGGAAGAAAAGGTATTTCTCTGAATCTGGAACAGTGGAGCTAGCTGAAGTATTAGATTTCCAACACTGATGATGCAGAAAACTGTAGAATCTAAGACATAAAAACCTATGCTGTGCTAGTTGATTGTCTTTTTATATTGGTTTTATTTTCTAAACATTGTTTTCCAAGCTACTGTATGTTTGGATTGCAAAATGAATATTTTTAATGTGCATTATTAAAAATGTTGAGTAAAACTAATTACCAACTTTATTGAAGAGGATTGCTTTGTATCCACCACATAGTGTAAAATAAAATCAATTAATAGCAATCACTTAACTTGTTGTGATCTTTTTTAGTCAAAAGACTAGGTACTCTTTAAGGCCCAAAGTAAGTTTTATAGGTATATTAGCTTTAACTAGCTTTTATAGGAATAACAGCTTTTAAAGAGATTTTATGTTGAATTGAATTTAAAAACTTTTGATTCATGCAATCCATACTTTATCTCTTCCCTTCGATTATTTGTGTAAATTTGACTTTTCCACCTCAACACACTCCTAAAATACCAGTAGGTCACTGAAAAAAATCAAAAAATAAATTGAAAAATTTCTGGAAGTTAGTGACAATGAATTTATAACTTAACAAAACCTCTGGTACACTATAAAAGCAATTCAAAGAGGAAAATTCACCACAATCAATGCTCACATTAGAAAATCAGAGTGAGTCCAAATAAATAAACTTATAACAAATCTAAAGGTAATTGAGAAGCAACAACAAATCAACACTGTACTAAAATTAAGAAGTGGTATTATAAATATGAGAGCAGAAATCAATAAAATTGAGTCCAGAATAGTAAATTTTTAATAATCAACAAATTGAAAAGCTGATCCTTTGGAAGAATAAATAATCCCTAAAGAAGATTTAACCAAGAGAAGAAAAATAAAACTCACATCTGTGCAATTAGAAAAGAAAAAAAAAGGATACAAACAGATACTGTTGAAATCCAGAAGACAGTTACTATTTTGAAAATTATATTTCAACAAATTAGCAAATTTTGAAGAAATGGACACATCCTTATATATATATAAATTATCAAAACTAAACTAATGAGACATAAATATACTTAACAACCCAACAATAAGCAATAAAATTGACACAGTAACACTCCATCAGTAAAAAACAAAACAAAACTTGATGGATTCACCACTGAATTCTACACCACCTTTAAAGATGTTATATCACCAATACTTCTCAAGCACTTAAAAGAAACTAAAAGGGATGAAGTACTCACAAATTCATTTATGAAAATTAGTGTCATCCTGATCCCCAACCAGGTGAACACCCAACTAAGAAGCTAGAGGCCAATCTCCTTAATGAATATAGATGCAAAACTCCTCAGTGAGATTTATCAAATAGAATGGAACACATCATCAAACAGGTGATGTTAGATCAAAAACCATATGATCATATCAATAAATGAAAAGAAGGCCTGTGACAGAATCGAATCTGTTCATGATAAAAAAATCCACAATAAAAGAGTTATAGAATGTGCATACTTGAATATATAAAGCTATTTATGACAAGCCAACAGCCAGGAACACACTAAATGCTAGATTGTGACTAAAAAGATTCCTCATAAATTCAGGAACAAGACAACGATGTTCACTATCACCATTTCTATTCAATGTAATACTTGAAACATTAGCCAGAGCAATGAGCAAGACAAAGAAATAAAAGCAATACATATAGGAAAGAAAGAATTTGAATTATTATTATTTGCAGTAGACATGATACTCTACATAGAAGACCCAAAGAACTCAAACAAAAACTCTTAGAATTCACAACAAACTGGGGCTGGGGATTTAGCTCAGCAGCATAAGCGCCTGCCTTGCAAGCAGGCAGTCGTGAGTTGGATCCCCGGTACCAATAAAAAAGAAAAAGACAAAAAAATTAAAAAAAAAAAAACAATTAACAACAAACTTCAGCAATGTAGCAGGATACAATATTAGCACACAAAAATCACTAGCATTTGTGTACACCAGTAATGAATTAGACGAGAAGGAAATTATGAAAACAATATAGTAGCTTCAAGAAAAAAATGAGATATCTAGGAATTAAACTAACAAACTAAGTAAAAGACATTTACAAAGAAAAAATATAGTACTGTTAAAAAGGAAATTGAAGAGAAAATGGGAAACTAATCTCTGTCCCTGGATAGGCAGAACCAGTATTGTCAAGATAGTCTTACAACTGTTATATAAATTTAATGTAGTCCCAATCAAAATACCAACCGCATAGTTTAAAGAACAACAGAAAACAATTCTAAAATTCACATGGAACAAAAAAGACCCATAATAGCCGTGGCAATTTTGGGCAATAGAAGCAAAGCAGGAGACCTTGCAATATCTGATTTCAAGCTATACTACAAAGCAAAAGTCAAAGGGCATGGAACTGAACAGAAACAGATCTGTGAATCAATAGAACAGAACAGAAGATGAAGAAACATCCCCAGACACATTCAGCTATTTAATATTTGAAAAAGGGTCCAAAAGTATACATTAAAGAAAGGATGGTGCTGAGAAATACAATTATCTGTTTGCAGAAGACTGAAACTGAACTCTTATCTCCCATCATATACTAAATAAAAATCATTACTGATCAAATATCTAAATATTAAAACAGAAACAATAAACCTACTGGGAGATAAAATAGGTGTAACACTTGAAGTCATAACTGTAGGGAAGAATTTCCTATTTAGAACCATAATCGCATGAAAACAACATCAGGGATCAACACATGATATCAGAGTAATAGCTTCTGCACAGAAAAAAAAATCAATTAGTAGAATGAAGAGACAACATATAGAATGGGAAAAGTATTTTGTCAGCTATCCCTCACACACAAGACTGATACCTAGAATATATAAAGAACCCAAGAAAAAGTAAAACACCTAAATTTAAAGAGCCAATCAAGAAATGAACAGATAAGCAAGAGAAACGAACAGATATTTCATAGAGGAAGAAATATAAAATGATCAACAAGCATATGAAAAGTGTTCAACATCTCTGTCCGTTACATGCTATGATTCTATTTACACAAAATTCTAGAAAATGTAAACCAATCTATTGTAATAGGAAGCAGATCAGTGGTTACCTGTCAGATGGCGTTTGGAACAGTGCAGGGAATAGATCACATGGATTACAAAGAGGTATGAGAAAACTTTTGGAAATGATAGATATGAACATAATCTTGATTGTGGTGATGTTTTTACAGGAGTATACATATGTCAAAATTTATAAAATGGAACACTTTAAATAGTTGGAGTTAATCATATGTCACTCTAGCTTACTAAAACTTTAAAAATATAACACCCCACTTCACAGAAGAGCAAGTACAAATGGCCAATAAATATATGCAAAAATGTCCAACATTAGAAAATCAAAATTAAAATAACACAGATTCCAAAAATAATAATATCTATAATCAACAAATCAAATAGCAAATGCTGGGGAGAGAATTCAGGAGAAAAGGAACCTTTCTTTATCATTGCTGGGAACAGAAACTGGTACAACCAGTATGGAAATCAGTATGGAGATTCTTCAAAGAATGAAAACTAGAAATTCCATTCAAGCCAGCTATTCCTCTTTTAGATATCTTCCCAAAAGGGTTAAAGACATCATATTATAGTGATACATGCATATCCCTGCTTTTGGCAGCAGGATTCACAATATCTAAATTTTGGAAGCAGCCTATGTCCATCAACATTTGATTGGGTAAAGAAAATATGGGATTTGTACACAGTAGAGTACTACTTTGCCATAATAAACTTGAGTTATTTATATGAAAATTAATGCACTTTTAAGCCGTAATGTTAAGTGAAATAACCCAGACACATAGCTTAAATATCATATATTCCTCTTAAACAAAAAACCCAAACTATAAATAAAGAGCAAAATAAGAGATAGATAACAGGAAATATATAGTTTTTTCAAATAGCATGGAGACCAAGAGATAGAGGAAGAGGTTGGGAGGGAAATAGAAGAAAATTTTAAAAATGAATATGTTTTATGTGCATGTACCAAATCTCCACGAGGAATGTAATTATTAAATACTAGAAATACTTAACAAATTATGGAATTCACCATATACACAATTCAAGAAAGGAAATGTCTATAAATATTTTAATAATGAATTTTTTGAGGTATCATGAGTTTAACACAACTTACCTTTGGCCTCTACAGTTACAAGAGGTGCTCTAAGTTGTGATCATTAGCTTCCAGATATTTTTTAGTACAGCACACTACTGCTTGGGTAACCTCAGTCAATGAGATCATTGCACACGCATTTTCAATTTTTTCTCTGAGGTCCAGAACGGTAGTAGGTTTTCTGGAATATACCACACCCACCAGGGCCCCCATATGAGGTTAACACTATCTGTTGAACAAACATCATGCTGTTTTTTTCCTGAAGTATGTATACATTTTTTTTACAAACTCTGTATATGTAAGGCATCAAATATAATGAAAAATAAAGCCCCACTTACAAAATTGAAAAGCTAAAATATGTTTTAATAAATTCTACATGAAATTTGCAAGTTCTATAGAAAGAAAACTTGTAAACTCTTGAATGACCAAAAAATAGAGACTCAAAATAAAGGGATGATACCCATTTGCTTTTGAAAATGTCCCACAATGTGATATACAATATCTTTAAGCTAACTTACAGATTCAAAACAATACAAATAAGTTACTTTATGGAGTTTGCCAAATTGTTAGTGAAGTTTATTGTGGAAAAAAAGCCCCACCAAACCTTCTGAAAACAATGAAGTGAACAGTGAGGGACAAAGGCTAAAGGGAAGGAATAACTCTGCCATTTGCTGTACTAGCATTTTTGTTACTGCTACAAAATATCTAACCCCTACAACTAAAAGGAAGAGAGGCTTATTTTGGCTCATGTTTTGAGTGTTCAGTCCATGATTGGCTGGCTACAAGGCAGAAACATCATCATGAAAGGCATGGTGGAGCAAAACTGCTCACTTATGATGGCCAGGAAACAGAGGCAGCTGAAAAGAGTACCAGAGGGGAAAAGGCTAGGAAACAGATAATGTGCACAAGATCACACTCTGAAATGTCCCACACAGATACACCCAGAAGTGTGCTTTACTAATGTGCTGGGTTGCTCTTAATCTAGTTAAGTTCACAATCACAATTAATCACAGCTGATAAAACAATCAACAGTCTATAATTAAACAATGCACTACTGGCATATGACTAGATAAGCCAGTTAATAGAACAGATCCAATTATATGTGGAAATTTAGTATATGATAAAGTTTTGACCTTTTTAACACTGTGTTTAAGACCAATTTTTTAACAAATGGTGCTGAGCCTACATGGTAGCCATTCTGGAAAAGAACAAAAGTAGATAATTCTTTAACCTATATATACCACCCATAAACATAAATTCCAGTGGATTAATGACCTAAATATAAAATGAAGCCAAGTAAATGCTATAAAGAAATGCATCCTTAATTTTGGTGTAGGGCAAATCTTTCAACTCTGACCCAAATGAAGAGTCAGTAAAAGAAAAAAAGATTATTAAAATAGACTGTATTCATTAAAATATTTTTGTATGTCAAACTCCATAGACAAAAATAAAAGACCTTTAACAAAGTGAAAGACACATTGACAATATATGCAAAAGCTAACATTTCTTTTTTTTATTTTAAAGAGGGTAAACCAAAACGGAATGAAACAGAACAAAACAGATCAGAAGAAAACAATGTAAGTGACATGGGATTTCAAAGCAAGACAACAGTAGATCAACAGTGGCTACTTTGAAATATTTGTCCATATCTTCACACACAATGAATTCATACAAAATAGTATAAAACTGATCAAAACAGAAGAATGAAAGTATTACAGGCCTTCAAAACCAGACAATAAGAAAATCAACAATGGCTACCATAATGTCTCTTCAAAATAACTGTCCATACCTTCATGTATATTGAAGTTAAATAATACAAAACGGACTAAAACCACTCTAAGCAAAGAATAAAAGCATTACTGGTTTTCACAGCATGATGACAGGAAATCAGCGATGGCTACCAAAATGTCTCTTTTTCTTCAAAGTAGCTGTTTATATCATTATACATAATGCAGTCAATTCCCTTAAACTATTCAGGAGAAGTTCTAGGCATGTTTAAGCTTCTGCATATTTATCTATTCTTTCTGCATTTGAAGGAAAAACAAACCATAGCAAAACAAATTACTAGAAAAACAAGAAACAGAAAAGACAAATAAATTACAATAGCAAAGAGCCCAAAACAATGACAATATAAGCCTTCAAAACAAGGTAGTAGGAACATAATAACTAAGGTTGTTATTTTACATAGTAATCTTCAAAAAAGTTCCTCAGATCACTAGACATAAACATGCAAAACCGATCCAATCCTATGAATGTTAATTATTTTGTTCCAAGAACTAATAGAAGTTGTAGCACAATCATCATAGCTATCTTAAATGTGTTTATGCAAAATTAGATATATTTTTCTTTCCTCTTTCTTTTTTTCCTCCTTTTTCCCTGAGTTATTATTTTCCCCCCTTGAGCAGATTCTTACTTTTTCACATTTATTGAGGATTTTGTATCTTATGTACTCTTACCATTTCTTACACTGGGGAGACAATACAGTATTTACTCATGTGAGTTTGATCTATTTCAATTATAAGTATGTTCTCAAGTTCAAAAGCTAATATTTTAATATACAATTATTAAGACTTGAGTCATATTTTAAATACTCATTGATTTATTAACACATATAATTATTGTCAAGTAATGTTAATTTTTTAAAATGTCAAATTTTTAATGTAAAAATCAAGTAAATCGATTTAGACTAAGAAAATAATACAGAGAAACAATGAATTGAAAATTTGGTTCTTTGAAATAATAAATAAAATTGATAAACTTAAGTAACCTCATCAAAAAGGGGAAAGAAAAAAATTAGGAATGAAAGGGGAGAAATCACAATGAGTCCTACAGAATCCAGAAGATTGTCAGTACTTCCTTCAAGAACCTTTACTCTAATAGACAGAAAACACAGAAAGAAATGGGCAGATTAATAGAAAGAATTAAATTGCCAGAACTATGAGTTCGATCCCCAGTACCGATAAAAATAAAAATGACAAAAAAATTGCCAAAACTAAATCAAAAAGACACAAAAATTGTTTTAAAAACCAATATCAGCCAACAAAATTGAAAATGTGATTAAAATTTTACCTACAAGGAAAAGTCCAAGGTCTTAATGGATTCATTGTTGAATTCTACAAGAAATTTAGGAAGGGACTAATGCCACCGATGCTGAAACTCTTTAAGGAAATTGAAAGGGAAGCAACACTTCTAAAATCAGTACTGGCAATGTCATGGTTTATGTCTATGTCCTCCAGGCCTCATGAGTTTGCATTGTGCATTTGTGATTGACTCATTGTCTAGTGCTTGGATTGATGGTGTCAGTGCTACACCCACAAAGGGATGGAGCCAGGATTTGATGTAATGGCAGGAAGAAGGTGTGTCTTGCTCTTTTGCTGGTTTCTTCTTGTTTTTTGCAGCCACCATGAACTGTGGGCCAGCCATGGCTGCCTGCCTTGGAGCCAACTGAGTGTGGACTGAAACCTCCAAAAACTGTAAGAAATAAACCTTTCCTTTCCCAGCTTGGGCTTGAGGTATTTTGTCTCAGCAATGAGTAAAAAGTAACTAAGACAGGAAACAAGTATTAAGCTGACTCCAAAATTAGAGAAGAGCTCAATGAAAAAAGAAAACTACAGGCCAAACTCCCTACTGAACATAGCTGCAAAAATCCTAAATCAGATACTGGCAAACCAAATGAAACAAATCATCCAGAAGATTGTACACCATGACCAAGTCAGATTCATCCCATAATGAAGGAATGGCTCAATATACACAAATCAATAAATGTAATATATCATATTAACTGAACCAAATACAAAAATTACATGATGATATAAATAGATAAAGAAAAAGCATTTGACAAAGTCCAACACTCATTAATGATAAAAACCCTACAGAAAATTACAATAAATGGTCTTTACCTCAATCTGATAAAAGCCATCTGTGACAAAAACTAACAGCTTTCACTATAAAAACAGGCACAAGACAAGGTTGTCCACTCTCACACCTATTAGATATAGCTCTAAAACACTAGCCAGAGCAATTAACAAGAGAAAGCAATAAAAGAATAAGGATAGGAAATGAAGAAGTTAAATTATCATTATTCACAGATGACATGATACTCTACATAGAAGATGCCAAAACCTCCACCAAAAATCATCTAAATTTAGTAACCAAATTCAGAAGTGTAGCTGGATACAAATTCAGCACTCAAAAACCAATGGCATTTCTGTACACAAGCAACAAACTCACAGAGAAATCAGGAAAACCACACCCTTTTCAGTAACAGCCAAAATATGAAATACTTAAGAATCAGTCTAACAAGGGAAAAAAATCTATACAATGAAAATTGCAGTACTCTGAAAAAGGAGATTGAAAATGATACCAGAAAGTGGAAAGATGTCCTTTGCTCAGGGAAATATTACAAAGAATCAACAAGTGTGATCTCACCTTATTAAAAAGCATTTATACAACAAAATAAATCACAACCAGAGTGAAAAGACAATCCAACTACTGGGAAAAAAAATTATACCCAGTTGTCCCTCAGACAAAGGACTTTTTTCTAGATCACACAGAGGAATTTTAAAAGCTCAGACCTCTCAAGTAAAAAGATCCAATTTAAAAATTGGTGTCTGAGTAATACACACTTCTCAGATGAAAAAATACAAATGGTAAATAAAAGTATGAGAAAATGTTCAACATCAATGGTCATTTGAGAGACTCATTAAAATAACACTGAGATTCCATCTCATTCCTGAAATTGGAGACAACTTGAGTGACTCCCCTTGAATGCAGAACAATTGCTGCAACTTTGATTATATGAAGACTTATTTCCTTATAGTGATATGTACAGAGGTGATGGTGGTATTTCCTTTTCTCTTCAATTGGCTGTACACATTGCAAATAAGGCTAGCTGAGGTACTGGTATGTAATCTCTAAAGCCATCAGTCTCCTGCATCCTCGATAGTGCTCTCTTTCAAATATATAAGGGTGGTAGAGCCAGTCAGCTCCAGGAATGTCAACTAGGAATGAGCCTTAAGGTAAAGAGACTATGACTCCTCAGAGCACAAAAGTTTACATATCAGAAACCAAAGCAACAGCCTCCTAAAATAATTCAGTTGCTACCCTAATTGAATTATGCAAATTGATCCTTCTGCATATCCCTATCTCTGCACTTTGCAAAGATGCTTTTCTCACTACCTGCCTAGGCAGCTCAAGTTACTCACATGGTCCCCACCATCATCACTGTCATTCATCCTCAAGCTGCCACTTCTTCACAGGATGATTCTGAGAGAGGCCTAAGATCCGGGCCTTTGCCCACACATCCTCATGAGGATTGAATTTAGGACACTTTGGATGCCCTTAACTTGGAATATGTCTTGGTGTCATTACTCTCACCATGGGTTGCATTGGAGGTGGTAGATTGGAATTAACTTGCTGGGATTCCAATATGGGATTATAAATATAACTTTTTGGATTGTGAGGAAGACTGAAAAGGGATTATAATACTTGGATGATTGTACACAAAATTTGGGATTACAATATGAAAGAATGGCTTTATCAAAAAATCAACCAACAAGAATGCTAATGGGGGCATTGTGGCAATAAAGGAACCATTCTCCTTTGTTGGTGGGAGTGTAGACTGGTGCAATCATTGTGGAAATCAATGTGGGGACTTCTTACAAAACTAAGATTAGAGGTTCCAGTCAACACAGCTATTATCCTTCTGTGTATGTTCCCAGAATAATTAAAAACATCATGCCATAGTGCTACATGCACCCATGATTATAATTCCACAACTTGTAATAGCTAAACTTTGATAACGATACAAATGCTCATCAACTGAGTAAGGTTTTTAAAAAAGAGTGATTTTTTAATGTAACAGAATACTATTCAGCCATGAGAAAAAGATAAACTGGATACTTTTATAGGTAAATGGATGCAATTAGAGACCATATGCATAAGTGAAATAAATCAGACTCAAGTACAAACAATATATAGTCTCACTAGTGTGAGAAGCTGAACAAGTACATAGGACACAAAATGCACAATAGACATTATGAATTGGGAACAAACTGTTCAAAAGAAAAGACAAATTGTGATATGGGAAAGGGGAAAGGAAGAAAAGGAAAAAGAAAATATATATATTTATAAACAAGATAGTTAATACAGTTATAGAGCTAGATTCTCTTAGGTCACTGAAAAGAAAGGTTCATGATAATATTGTTAGACAAGATATCATGCCTATATCCTGTGTTCTGAATAAATACTAAACTACATAATAAACAATGTAATAGTTATTGTAAGCCTCCTAATAATCTGCTTTGAATCTGTTTTATTATTTTTCCCTTCAAAATAAAAATGTAAGCAAAGAAAATATTATTAGACTAAAAAAATATATTCCTTGCTCATAGATAGGAAGAAAAACATTGTGATAATGACCATACTCCTAAAATTATCACATAGATGTAATGCAATCTCAATTTAAAAATACCATTATCATACCTTACAGAACTAGAAAAAAATTAGTTTGGAACCAGAAGAGACCCAGAATAGCAAAAGCAATTCTGGGCAACAAAGGCAAGGAAGGGGACATCAAAATCCCTGACTTGAAATCATACTACAAAGCTACTGTGATAAAATCAGCATAATATTAGCAAAAAAAAAATCCAAAATAACAAAACAAAACAAAAACCATACCTTAGGATCAGTGGAACAATACAAAATGTAGAAACAACTCCAAACATACTCAACTACTTTATCTTTGATGACGGACCAAACACCTTCACTGGAAGAAAGATAATATTTTAAAAATGGTGCTGGAAAACTTGATTTTCCACATGCCAAAGACTAAAACTAGACCTATGCCTATCACCATGCACTATGCTAAAGTCAAAATGGATCGAGGATCTAAATATTAAAGCAAATATACTAAATGTACTGGAAGAGCAAATATGTAGAAATCTTTTCTTTTTATACGTGGAATCAAATCCAGGGTCTTGTGCTTGTCAGGTAGGTGCTGTGCTGCTTAACTATGTCTAGAAACTATGAAGAAATAGGTGTAGGCAAAGACTTCATGAACAAAACACAAAACAACATGGGAACTACTACAGAGAGTCCACAAATGGGATCTCACCTTATTATAAAGCTTTTGCACAGCAAAAGAAATCACCAACAAAGTAAAAAGACCAGCCACAGAGTGGAAAAAATTTTAGTTCACTGTCCTTCATACAAAGGACTGAAATTTAGAACATATAAAGAGTTTAAAAAAAATCAAGACCCCCAAATTCAAAGACCCAAGCCAAAAATGGGCATATGAAATGAGTATACACTTCTCAGGTAAAGAAATACGAATGGCAAATAAGTATATGAAAAAAATATTCAGCTTTATTGCTCATCCAAGAGATGCAAATTAAAACAGCACTGGGATTTCATCTCACTCCAGAAAGAATGGTTATTATCAGGAAATCAACCTATAACAAATGCTAGTGAGGATGTGGGGAAAACGAAACAAGTCTTCACTGTTGGTGGAAATGTAGACTCATGCAACCATTGTGGAAATCAGCATGGAGATTCCTCAATAAAAGAGGATTAAAGGTCCCATTGGACTCCGCTATTCCCCTCTAGGTATCTTCTCAGAAGAATTAAAAACCTTGTACCACAGAGATGTATGTGCATCTATGTTTACAGCAGCACAATTTGTAATAACTAAATCTTGGAGACAACCCAAGTGCTCATCAACTGTAGAATGGATTAAAAAATTATATATATATATATATATATATATATATATATATATATATGTATATATATGTATATATACATATATATATATATATATATATATATATATATATATATAATATCCATAAAGAAGAGTACCCTGGAGTGTTTATGGCTAAATGCACACAACTTGACACTATACTCATATTTGAAATAAATCAAACCCATATTTTTAAACACCATATAGTCCCACTAGTGTGAGAAGCTGAATGGGTAAATAGGACTCAAAATGTACAATAGATACTTTGAATTGTGAGGAAACTTTTCAAAAGAAAAGACAAACTGTGATGCAGGAAAGAGGAAGGCAGAAGGGGAATATATATATATATGTCAATTAGTTATACCACTAGTTTCTCTTTGCTTTTTGAAGAGAAAACTGTGTGCTAAATATTGTTTGGACAATATCTCATGCCTATATCCTGCACCCTGAGAACTCTGAAGACAATGATATGTAGTATATTAGTTATTGTTACTCTCCTATTATCTCCTTGTTTTTGAACTGAAACAAAAATGAGGAAAACAACCAATAGAAAATATGCAAAGACATGGACAATTTACTACTATATCTATGTATCATTCTCAAGCACAGAAAAATATTCAAAGTTATTCATGATTAGAGAAGCATAAAGCAAACAACTTTGCGATACCATTTCTTAACCTATCAGGCTGACAAAGCTTTAAAACTATGACAACACATTCCATTCCTATGAGAACGTAGGCACTTACATGTTATTAGGAGTGCAAAAATACTGTAATCCTTCTGAAGAGAAATTTAAGATCACCTAACTGAACTATTTTTGCACTTACCTTTTCATCTAGTGATTCTAAGAACCTGTTCTGAAGTTATACCTCCTACAATACAAAGGTATTAGAGGGTTCTCGTGCAATAGAGAAGCAAAAAATACAAAATTCACAGGTTTATTTAGTTGAGGATGTAGAAAGGAGCATAACAACTCATGATAGTTGGGCTGTCTCCTTCGACCAGATATGAAGAAGCAGAGTTATATGACCTCTGATCAGAAGGGGTGCATGGGGTGGATATTGATGACATGTGAGGAACCGATTGAAATTCTCTCTGCATGCAAACAGGAAAGCCATTTGCAATTAGGGCTGAAGAAGAGGCAGGCAGTGGTAAGCATTCCTGCTTTGGCCATGTTAGACCAGCGACATAATTGTATAGTAATTTATACTAGGGCAAGAACCTTTCAAAAATTATATATACACCAGCTGCTCTGTGTGGTGGTGCATGCCTGTAATTCCAGTACTCAGAAGACTGAAGCAGGAAGATCACCATGAGTTCAAGGTCATTCTGGACATCATGAGTTCAGCACTATCCTGAGCTACATACTGAGATCTGTTTCAAAACAAAAACAAAAGCAAAACATATGCACTAGGTTATTTGTTGCAAGATTGCTTCTGAAATATGGGAAACAACTTAAATGTTCATACAAAGGAGAGTGTTTGAATTAACTCTGGTATAGCCACACAAGTGTGTGCTATGCAGTTGTTTGGAAAAAGAAAACTGGACCAAAATCTGTATAAACTCAGAATACAACTGACTAATAAGTACATGAAAAACTGTTCAACACCATTGGCTATTCAAGAAATGCAAATCGAAACAATATCGAGATTCCATTTCACCCCAGAAAGAATGATTACCTTCAAGAAATCAATCCATAACTAATGCTGGTGAGGCTGCTGGAAGAAAAGAATCCATCACTGTTGGTGGGAGTATAAACTGGTACCACTACTATGGAAATCATTATGGACATTTCTCAAAAAACTAAAAGTAGAAGTCCCATTTGATCCAGCTATTATCATTTTGAGTGTCTTCTCAAAAGGATCAAAAGCATGATATCACAGTAATGTATGTGTACCTCTGTTTTTGGCAGCAGAATTCCTAATTGCTAAATCTTGGAAATAGCCTATATGCCCATCAATAGAAGAATGGATATAGAAAATCTGTATTTATGCACAACAGAATAGTCTATCATTAAGAAAGATAAACTTAAGGCATTTGTTTTGTTTTGTGTTTTTCTCTTTTTCGTCTTAAATAAAAAAGAAAAAGAAAAATGTATGCACCTTAAGATCATCATCTTACATGAAGTAAATCAGACATACAACCTTAAATATCATATACTTTCCCTTACATGAAAAAATTAATAGAGGAAAAAAGAAAAAAAAACTTTTTGTATTCTAAAAGAAAAAAACTTTTTATGTTTCTGCTGTCACGTTCTGGTTTCAATCCAACACATTTCCATTTCTTTGGATATGTTAAGGTATTTCTTATTGCTATGTATATAGTCTATTTTGAATAAAAATAAATAAATTCCCAGGGGAAAAATCAAGTTCAAAGAAAAAAATTTACATATTGACTTTATGTTCATGTATCTTGATAAATGCTGTTGCTGCTTTTCATTTATTAATTTAATTGGTTTTGTTATGTAAACATTCATATAATTAAGATCAATTGTTTTTTTTTCCTTTTATTTTGTATTTTATCTTTTTTTTCTTTTCTTAAGTTTATTTTTGTTGACTAGAACTTCCAGAAACACATTGATTATTACGTCTGGTAGCATATGGCCCTATCTTATCTCTGAATGTTTGATACCACACTTTTCAGTATCTTTCTTGCTGAAAATTTTGCTAAAAGTGGTGTCTGTTTATAGCTTGCAAAGTATTGGTATTTTAAAAATTACCAATAAATATTGGATTTTAAAAATCTGTATTAACTGATTTACAGTAAAAATATGGAAATGTAAACTAACATCTGTTATATGCTACACTCCTTACAAGCAGAGAACATAGGAAATACACATATATGCTCCTTTATGCAAAAGATGGGGATGGTTAGCAAAATAAGGAAAGAAAGGGAGAATAGAAATAGATTTTAAGAGCTGTAGATGGAGTTATACTTCTCTGAACTTTTTTTAAATACAGTTTTGACTTTTAGAAACATGTTTCACAGACTCTGCCAATAAATAACTAAAATAAACGAAGGTGTGGGGCAATCCAAAATTATATACAAACAAATGATTAATGAATAAAGCTGTATTACAATTGTGTTGACATAACCACACTAAAAGAGATAGGGGAGAAAATCCTAATCTAACTATCATTGCACAAGAATATTTTCACTAGATACTGTGAGGCTAAGGACAAAAAATAATACACAAAAATACTACACTCTAGTAAACATGGTTCTCATCAGCAAGTTGACAATTCTGAAATTATTTTATGTGAAATCAAGGGTTGAACAAATAAATCCATTTTAGATAACGAGGGCCAAGCTTCTCACTCTTAGAGTGACAAATAAGGAAAATGAACTTCATGGTGTTAGACTGGATTTAGAGGTGTCAGAAGGAACAGATACGTGTGTATGTATAGGTTTGTGTATGCATGTATTTTTTAGCTTTGTCTACTGAGAGATTCTAGAAGCTTTCATACTCCTGTCCAGCTCTTGGTTTCTAAACTATAATTCTATAATTAAAAGGACAAGTCTTTTTGGAGAAAGAGTTGATTCCAGGACAGGGAAAAAGATGAAAACTACAAAATGTCCCTGGAACATTTTGTAATACCCATTATGGATGTGCTCAAGAAGGAATGAAGTATCTCAAAAGGATACAGGAGCCAACCTTAAGAAGCTCCCAGTGATCAGACATATAAAATTTTGAGAAAATTTTTTTAAAAATGGTAGTGTTGAGCAGCAATCTATAGAACAAAATAAATGTCTATGAACATGGTGACAAAAATAAATAACTAAATACATAATGAAACTGGTGAAGGTGTACATTTCTAGCTCATTGAAGAACTTCAAGTTTAAAAAATGGAAAGCATAATAGAAGTGAAGAATTATTGCATGGGAAACGCCACAGTAATAATTATTGTCCCCATATACTAAAATCAGTAAGCAGAAGTTTTGAGGAGATATAAGCTATTAGTATAGTCTAAAAATACCTCTTTCAATATAGTTATCAATATCAGAAGGAAAAATCACAGCATCATAGGAGAAGAACTTGAAAGATAGCACATTAATTGAGCCATCAAAGTTGACAGCTCCTTTAATAAGGTACATTGGTCTCACATCTTTCATATGATGTACTGAGGACACAAAAGACTTCTATACTATTCTTGCAAAACAAATGCATAACCTCAAACTAATCAGGAGAAAAATTCTCAATTGAAGTTAAGGGCATTCTACCAAGTAATTGACTAGCACTCTTTTATATTTTATATGTTTTTATTAGTGGATATCAATTGTACAAAACATTGGGAAGTGCTCTTCAGACAGTTAATGGTCACAAAAAAAAAAAAACAAGGAAAGACTGAGAGGCATCACAAGTTAGAGACACAAAGGAGGCACAACATTATGTGACATGGGATCCTGGGAAGAGAAAAAAAGATATTTTTCAGGAAGACTGACAAAATCAAAATGAATTCAGTAACTTGGTTATCACATTGTACCACAAGGTTAAGTTCCTTGTCTAGATTATTCTACTCTGCCTGTATAAGATATTAGTATTAGAGAAATTCCAGTGAAATTTATACTTGAATGATTTTGCAATTTTTCTGTAAGTCTAAGATTATTTCAAAATAAAAAAAGCTAAAAATAACGTTGCATGGTGGGAGGCAGAAAAGAGGAATGTCACAAAGGTCGTGTGTCACCAGAGATGTATGGCAGCGATTAATATGACATGAGTACTAGTAACAAGCAGCATCCTATCTAGTGTTAAGTTGCCTATTGTCTGAGGACATGAGGAAGGCAAAAAAGGGACAGTCAGCCTCCTTAAATTACAGAAATGCTACGTGGATATCTGATATTTGATCCACTAAATAAGATTTGTCTAATCAACCCTGAAAAGCCTGCACAGGCTTGATGAAAGCAGACCTAGGCAGTCATGAGAAAACCAGAACCAGATAACAATAGAAAGACAGGTAAAAACACATCTTTATTCAGAAGGAAATGAATATTTTTTGTCAGAGTCCAAAGGTCCTCAGAATTCCTACAATTCTTTTTTTCTAATGTGCAAGCAACAAAAAATTGAATGCCTAACTGTTGAATTCTTGCACTACCATTTGTTCTTGTGTTGGTTACATTTTTACCAACTTATTTCTCTTCATCTTGGAGTATTGCCCTTATAGTTTAAAGCTACTTCAAAAAATGAGTTACTGAAATGTCTTTATTTTGCTTTTTATGTTTTACATCTGAAGAATTTTTATTTTATCACCTTACTGATATACCAGATATTTCTAGATGAAAAAAAAAATCTATGCTTTGACCCTAACATAATACCTACAAATATTTTGTACTCGAACAGTTTTACCCTGAGTAACCATTTTAATAGTGGAATTCGGTAATATAAATTTTGCAGAGAAATTTGCCTCTGTGTTAAATGAATGAATGTTAAAATCTTTAGATGAGGCAAAGTGATAATACAGGTGATCATTTCATACTATTAGAGAAATTATAATTATTTTCATTTCAGGTAGAACGGGGGAAAATAATGATATTGAATAGTGGGTGCAATTTCCTGGATTTAAAGAAGTGGCTCTGTGAGTAGGATGTGTGAAAACAGAGAGGGAGAAGGGTTTCTTTTGTGGCAGAAAAGTTTTAATGTAGAATGAGCATGAAATGCTTTCATTAAAAGTTAGTTGATGTTATATGTGTTAAGTCATGTTCTGTTTTAGCTTGGGTTATCCCACATTCTGAACGAAGCTTATGTTCCTGTGTTTTATTCTGAAGGCTTTTATTCCTGGTAAGCAAAAAATAGCGAAAAATTAAAGTTGAGGAAATAGGAAGGCAAGGAAGTGTATGCAGGTGAGAGGGCATAAACAGGTGGGAGGGCATATATGGAGAGGCATGTACAAGCAGGAGGGTATACACAGGTGAGAGAGTATGCACAGGTGGGTGAGTACATGCAGGTGGAATGGCCTGGGAGGTAGGAGGGCATAGGCAGGTGGGAGATTATATGCAGGAGGGAGAGCATGTGTAGGAAGTGTGTTACTGAACTAGCTTCTGGTTCCCAGTTGTGTAGGAGGTTTTCAGAGAAGCCATACACAGAAGCGCTAAGTCCTCTCTCATTCATCAAAGCCCTCTCCATGGAGCTTAACTTTCTTCCTTATTCAGGGCAGCCTCTGGAGAAGCTGGGGTCTCTGTTCACCCAGCTGTGTCACAGCTAGGCACTGGAGAGCTGTAGTCCTACCATAGTCATGAGAATTGAAGCTGCACCCACAGCCTGGCTGTTGGACTGATGAAAGGCCGATACAATTAGTGGTATTAAGAAATGAAGCATAGTTGTCAACTGGGGCTCTTGTGCAGCAGAAATTGATGTTAGCCTTCTCTGGATTGCTCTAGCCAGAAAGTGAGGCAAGCAGTCAAGGCATTTGAGAAGTGTCATTCCCAGGGATCATTCCCTGGGAATGAGATGAAGATCAGCATGCAGGAGTTTTATGAGGGAATGCTCTTTGAATCAACAATTATGGGAGGGAAAAGAATGGAAGGATTACATACTGTGAAGAGAGAAGTTGAGCTGTAACTCATTTGCAACAGAATCTTCAGTGCCACAGGAAGTTTTGAAGATGGGGTGTTCCTTCAGATAATTCAGTGCCAAGGAGGATTTATGGAAAGGTCACAGGTATCATTCCAACCCAGCATTCTATTTTCATTCTGAATCATATCACAATGTTCAGATCATGAGTCCAGGTTTTCAAGATCAATCTACATGGCTCGGGCCCTGAGGAAGTCTTAGTTTTCATGAGATCCATAGAGGCCTAGATTGCAGAAATGTCAACTATAACTTTAGCTCTCAATCTGCCGAGGACATCTCACCAGTTGAAACAAATACAAAGATGCAGGGGATACCTTCCGAGGAGGCAGCCTTCTTAAGCTTTCTCGGCTTCACAGCAAGATGTAGTAGTTGCCACCATTATGACACATGATTTTAAATGCCATATATAAGAGAGCACAGGAAATTTGTCAGATAAGAGACACAACGTGCATATAGCACAGGGATATGGAAATGAAGAGATCACAAATGTTGTTTGTGGGGGTAAAGTCAGTTCAAAAATTATCTGGGCTCTGTGACTGATGTTAAGAAAAGCTTCCAAATTTAGTGAGTTTATATACAATGTAATTATTAACAATACCTTACACATTTAGATGTACAGATTGATTATGTGGTGACTTATAACTAGACTAAATAACCCAATGAACGCTATGTGAAATTGTCCAGGTAACAACTTCAGAGTATGACCCAGGAGTTTCTTACTAAAATTATGCTAAATGATTAGTGGCAACATTTACCACATAGTGGGAGGTTTCCCCAGAAAGAGTTTAGATTATATATATTAGGTATTAGCCAAATATCATAGTTGGCCTAGTGTTTTAGGTAAGTAAACAGGGAATAAATTTTCAACCATAATGTATCCTTGTAATAATTCTAATTGATGTATCATTCTATTCCCTTTCAGAACCTTTCACTGGCAAAATCTTCTCTGCCCATTAGTGATCAAGAGAACCACAAGAACAGAAGTTAGTATTACTGGAGTGATTTGTCTAAAATAGGAGTAGGACAATTGATCTCTTCCAGTTAAATGACTGGCATTGCCACTTGCTGACCATCAGCTTACCAGACCATCCATAAGCATAACAAGGAAAACTTTATATTTTATCATTACTGATAAAACAATAATATCATTATTGAAACACACTGCTGTTATACATGTATACCATGTGTCTCAATATCAGTATATCTAACATTTTGATCTCCATCAGCCTATCCTTCTGTTTATACCTATTGGTACAGAGTTTAGATATAGGAAAGAAGAATACTATATACTAATTCCATCAGTCCAACAGATATGATTACATTATTTGATATTTCTTATGAGACAGAGTGAGAAATAAGAAAGCGAGATAAAAGTGAATTTCCCAATCAAGAATATAAACTCAGATAATTTGCTCCATAACCCAAAAATATTCAGAAAAATTCAATAAATTACTGTAATATAATATAAAATAATACAGAAATACAACTTATGTTATATTTAAAAACCTACTTTAGAAGTACATGTAGTTTACAATCATCTTGGGGAATGGTTCATGCATGTATTACTGCTTGTTTCTATTTTTCTTAATTCCTTCCCCTGCCCCTTACTCTTTCTCCCTCTTCCTTCCTAATCCAAGTTGCATTCTTGTTGCTATTGTTAATCCTATCTCATATTATGTTTACATTAATATAAATAATATATAATGTTTACATTAATTGAGTTATTAGGTTCCTACATGGCATATCTTTATTCTTTTTTTTTTAAATTTTAAAGAGGAGAAATATCAAAATAAGATAATTAGAGTGTAACAATTTTTCATACTTTGCATATTGTTATCTACAAATTAGTTACTTAGCATAAAAATACCAGTGTTTAATGGTCCAAACATTATTAGCACAAACGTTTCTTTTAGTGAAGTAAGAAATTTGAAGTACAACTATCTTAACTATCATATATATGTAATTATTATTATTATTATTTCTTTCAGCTTCTCACATTAGGGAGACAATATGATGTTTACAAATGTGAGTCTGATTTATTTCACTTATGAGTACAATCTCTAGATGCAGACATTTACCTACCAAAGCCTCAAATTTATCCTCCTTTATGGTGGAGTAGTACTTAGTTGTGTAAAAATACCACATTGTTTTTTACCATTTTTCAGCTGATGAACATTTGGGTTGTTTCCAAGGTTTAGCTATTACGAAGTGTGCTTCTACAAACATGAGTGTACATATATTGTTGTGGTACAACGTTTTTAGTACTTATGGCAAGATACCTAGCAGGAAAATACCTGTATCAAATGGCATCACCAATTCTAGGTTTTTCTGATTTTTTTTTTTTTTTGCTTTGTTTGGTTTTTTGTTTTGTTTTGTTTTTATTTTTGTTTTTTGATATTTGTTTATTTTTTAGTACTGGGGCTGGAACTCACAATCTTGAGCTTGCCAGGCAGGCACTTATGCTACTGAGCTAAATCCTTGACCCATCAATACTAGATTTTAAAGAATCTCCATACTGATTTCCACAGTAGTTGCATGAGTCGACACTCCCAACAATGGTGGAGAAGGGTTCCTTTTCCCCTACATCCCCATCAGTATTTGTTATTGTCAATATCTTGATGATAGTCATTCTTTCTGGAGTGATGTAAAATCTCAGTGTTTCCTTAATTTGTGTCTCTCTGATGAGCAGTGATGAACATTTTTTATGTATTCATTTGCTATTTGTATTTATTCATCTGAGTAGTTCATATTTGACTCAGACGTTCATTTTTGGATTGGGTCTTTGAATTTGGGGGTTCTGATTTTTTTCAATTCTTTATATGATCTAGATGTAAGTCCTTTGCTTGAGGTACAGTTGGCTAATTTTTTTCATTTTGTGGGTTGTCTTTTAACTCTGTTGGTAGTTTCTCTTGCTGCACCATAGCTTTTTAATAAGGTAATTTCCTAGTTGTTGATTCTTTGTTATAGTTCCTGTGTGGTTGGGGTTCTATTCATAAAGTCTCTGCCCACACCAGTGTCGTCAAGAATTTTAGCTATTCTATCTTTCAACAGATTTGATGATTCTGCTTTAAGATTTAGAATTTTGATCCATTTCAAGTTTAGTTTAATGCATGTTGAAAGATATGGGTGCACTTTTAATCTTCAGCATGTGAAGAGCCAATTTTTCCAGCACCATTTATTAGAAAGGCTATCTTTCTTCTAGTGAATGTATTTAGCACCTTTGTCAAAGATAAGGTGACTTAGTATACCGGGAGTTGTTTCTGCATCTTCTAATCTATTCCATTGATCTTTGGGTCTATTTTTTTTTACAACTACCATGCTGTTTTTTTTTTAATCACACTAGCTTTATAGTATAATTTCAAGTCAGGGATTGTGACACTCCCTGTTTTGCCTCTTTATCTTTATTCTTATTTCCACTTTCCCTTCTCCTCAACCCTTGTCCTTGTTCCCTTGAAACACTTGCCTACTGCATGAGATCCAACTCCTTTTCCCCCCTCTATCCTTTATTTTTTACTTTTTTGTAGTTTTCATCACTGAAATGAGAAAATATAAAGAAAAATAAATAAATTAACCTACACTTAACTTTGCAAACTTTTGTGGCTGCTGTGAGGGAACCAAGAGAGAGGAGGGTTGTTATGTAGGCTGACTTTCACTATCAGTAACTTAATCACTGCTATCTATTGGTTCAATGGAATCTGTTTTCATCCAACTTTAACAACAACAACAACAAAAAAACCTATCCAATGACATTTTCCTTTTGCCTTCACAGAAATTTTCCATTGCATTGTCATTAAACAGATTCACCTCTTTCACTGCTACAGTTTTATTTGGTTTTCTCCAAAATTTTGCACTACTTCTTACATTTTATACATCTCTTTAATCACATTTGAAGAATCTCTCTACCTTTCCTCCTCTTCCTCTGCTGACAAAGCCTCTGCTACAGTATCTTGCTGTTGAGTGTCAGTCACCCACAGTGCCACAGCTAACGTGGGGGAGAAGAACCATTGGCTCAGCTGTAATCATGCAAGATTCCATGACCCATACTACTTACGTTGCAAGGCTTCACTCATTTATCAAGTTAAGATTTGTTACGAGTGTTTGCTCCTTTTATAAAGCAAAAACAGAACAATTTGCTTGTAATACAAGGTTTTACTGTATTTACTTTGGTCCAGAAATTTACATATAATCTGTAGTAGAAAATTCTCACATTCTCATCCTGGGAAGAACGTTTTGACTTTAGGAAACAAACTTCAAGCTGAGTCCACTATATTTGGTGAATGGCTCAAGTATGGGAAGCAGTTGGAATGATGGGAGCTGATGCAACAGAACGAAAGGAAAATAAAGGATGAGATGAAATTACATTATAGTAAATGGCCCTTGTGAATATTTCACATCCTAAACCTTCAAGTATTTCCAACAGCGTAGCTCTAAACATGTTTGAGCCAATGACAACATGTTTGGAAAAATATTTATTGGTCTTTCAAGGTGATTATTTTGAAACAAAATTCATTTGGATATTCAGATTCTATCTGGTATTTTTAAGGTCACCATGAATCTGTACATCTAGAATACAAATGTTGGAACAAAGGTATAAATCAGAACTGTATCAGGAAAACTGAAACATACAGTACCCTAGATATATGTAAAAACATCATTGTTATTCTTTGTACTGACCCTTTTAAATGCCATGAGAAATCACTTTTAAAAGGATTTTTATTGTGAATCTCTATAAAAGGAGAAACATTTACTGAAATCTGCTAACTAATGTGAGGTACTATTTAGATGGCAGGGAGGAACTTCATTCCTTTCATACCAAGCTGTGTAGTAATCAGGAATATGATGAGAAGTGTGAGAAAAAGTAAAATATAGTCAACTCACTGAAATTTACTTAGTGTGTATTTTGATGACATCATTCAAATGGTTAGCAGAGAAGTCATTTCCTCCTTCCATACCATATATTTTCTGACATTATTAGATCTAGGTAATTATCATCATAATTTCAAGAACTGCCTGATATAGTTTTATATACTATGATGTACTACCCAGATCCTCCTTCCAAAATGAAGAATTTATTATCCTAGCTAACAGTAGTGCTGCCTAAAAATAGCTCTCAACCAGATTCAGAGAATGTTTCGGTTGAAAAAATAAGTTCCTTCATCAAGGTCCAACCAGGGTCACCCACATCTAATGGTTGAACACAGGGAGTATAAAGGCCTAGTTCCTTCATCTCAACTTGGGACAGCTCTGACAAGCCATAGCAGTACCAAAGCTCCCCAAGAGATCATCTGAGGGCTTCATTAGGACAAGTAGTTCAACTTCTTCTTCTATTAAGTCATATTTCTGTCCCCTCCTTTCTCTGGGTATTGATCCTAAGAGCACTTTTTAGTAAACATCCCTATGCTGGCCTCCATCTCAGAATCTGATTCCAGGTGACCGCTAACTATGACTACCACCTTTAGTGCTAACCTTAGTCTAATGTGATCCATTCTGGCCTTAATTTCTCAGCAAAAGATTTAGATGCATTCTTGGCTCTCGGGTTCCACTTACTATAAATGTCCTAGATAGAGACTAAAGGGCTCTTCTTCTAAAACTGCCTCTCTCCTTTGAGGGTAGACATTTAAGAAGGAATAATAGAGATAACTATACACTTTCCTTCAAAACTCAAAGGAAAACCCCAGTATGCATCAAACTAAATTGTACCAAGTAGTATTTGCAGTTTTGAAACCACTTAGCACATTACAACAGTAGAGTCCTAGTGCTAGTCTTTTTAAAAGGCAGAAACTGATTTACTCAGGGAAGAACTCTAATACTTTGCATAGAACAGATGCTGAATGAATGAATTTCTGGAGAAAACATAGATCAATACATGCATTGCCCCACAGCAGTTATTCAGAGCCCTAGAAATGAAAGTGACCAGCACATGATGAGGATATGCAAGGGATGAGAATGATTGGGGAAATGAAGAGAAAATGGAAGGTCTAGAAAGAGGAAACAGAAGACAATAAAATTAAGGCAGACTTTTACTAAAGGAAAATCTACAACCTTAATTACTCCTTAAACTTTTATCCCCTTAGTCACTTTTTAACCATTCACACCTCCATTCAGCCTATTAAAATATAGATGCACTATATAGTCCCTGCTTTATTACTGAATTATTTGTAGGCTTGCTAAGAATTTGTCTGTGGCATCAAAAAAAAACCCTTTGGCTATCTCAAAATACATTTTATAGTTAAGAATCTCCTACTTGGAACTGAAATTAGAAACACACAGGCTTTGAGGGCTAAGCTGGGGAGGATGTGCAGGAAGTGGTAGAAGAATAGCTACCTTATTGGATCATATTCTTGTTTGCAATTCCTTAGAACAAAGATACTTGCAGCCACAAGACATGTTACCTAGTAGTATAGTTGTGTTAAAGCCATTAATAGTTTGCACCATGTGAAAACCTATTCACTGGAAAATACTGCATAAAGGAACCTCAGATACTTCAGGACTTTCTATATTTTTCTGGATAAACTTTGGCATAGTGAGGAAAAGCAATTAAGGGCATCAACATACAATATTTTAAATGATAGTATAAATGGATAAGTGCTCTCTTGATTAAAAACAAAATGATTCTTTTTCATTTTTAGAGGAAATACATTTAAAAGAAAAACCTTAAGGAGTCCTTTCAAACTCCCAAATGTCTGACTAGGGTTTCAAGTAACAATGGAACAGAGAAGAAATCCTTTACTTTACTACACCATACTTTTCCACATTAAGTATCACGTAGAGCTGAACAAACCAGTCTTTAATGCTCAACAATATTATTAGTACAGGCAACTCTATCTAAAAGCTCTGACTTTTTCCCTAGTAATTATGTCTGATTACAAGTAAAAGAAAGTTTTCTATAGAGTGTGTCTTATAAAATCCACTGTGAATGTTAATCACACTTCATCTCAAGTGAAATATGAGAAATATTTTTATAATGTATAATTCAGTACAAACCATGAGGAGAAATCAAATAGGTTGAACATTTTTTACTGACAACATTCAGAATTTTTGCATGAGACTACTCCAGAGAATCTGGGTTCTAGTAAAATTATTTATGATTGAATGTTACAAAATTATTCAGAGAAGGTATAAACAATAACCAACTCCAATTTATCATAGATGCCATAATTGGGTTCCCAATTTTTATTAACTTGTAAGAGTATAGATGTATTTTAGAAAAAGTTTTAGGGGATCCTTAGAGCTCATCATAATTAAAAGAAACTGCTAACCAAATAATATACCAGTGAATAGATTAAATGGCTTAAATTTAGTAAACTATAATTCAATATGTTCTATTTTCACAATGATTCCCAGAGTAAATTAATTCAGCAATGATTCAAGTTTGCCCTATGCCCACACCTTTGCAGAACTGTCTATTGGCTACTTGCATTCTTTACCTAGTGATGGAAGGAAATCATGTTAAAAGTCAGTAAATAAAAAGAATAAAAAGCATGTTCAGAACCTGATTCTCCCATTCTTTACCTTTGTGCTCAAAGCAATGGGAGGGGAGAAAGAAAAGAGAGCATGTACATGTTAAAGGAAACTATAAAAGTTTATCAACATTTAGATGACCCCAGGAGGTGCAAGTTTTACACAGGTCAGGAAACCTTCCATTTCCATTCAGAAGAAAGTCACACACTTATTTTGTGTTCAAAATAAAACTATACAATTGGAGGTATTATAAAGGGGAAAAGTCAACATACTTACCTGCAAGCTAGGCAGGTGGGGAAAAGAATAGGGAAATGAAACCAAGTGTTCAAAGGAAACATTCATACTGTGCTCTGGAAAACACAAACATAAATGAGTATCAGTCAGAAAATATATTCAACGAATTGATGGGAGAGAAGTAAATCACAAAGTTCATCTTTATTTAGGATGTATTTTCCCATGTTTCTTCCTTAAAAGCTAGAAATATGTGTCCCTGAGCCACATTTTTGCCATCTGAGAGCTCACCAGAAGTATGGTTAAAAATGTGTCCATATGTACCTTTGGCAATAAAGATTTTTCTATAGTGATTGAAACTTACTGCATGCCTGCAACACAAACTTTAGTTAAGCTTATCATTACACCTAATGTTGTATATAAAATTATGTGTACTATTTTAAATTCTCTGTCAAATTTGTACAATTTATCATAGCATGGGAACTCTATGCTAACATGATGAGTTAATGATTGAATACATGAATTTCTGCAGGCATTATTGAAAAATATCCCCCCTAATGTGATTTTGAAACTTTTCTTTTTTCAGTTTTATCTTGGCAAAGAGCTGGTAATAGTACAGAATCTAGGAAGCTAGGAAAAATATACTCCTTTTTAAGTGAAGAGCTGAAAAACTGCACCTTTTCCAATGTTTAACTACAATGTTTTTTAAAGTATAATTTACATACCATAAAATTTGCCAGTGTTAGGGTACAAAAATGATCTTTTGTACATTTGCTGAGTTGTACAATATCATCACAATCCAACTTTAGATATTTCTAGCACCCTAAGAAAGAGTCATAAGACCACTTGCTGTTCTTCCTCATTTCTACTTCCAGCCCCTTGCAAACAAGCATTTTCCAAGCTTCTTAAGTCCCCCCTTTTTTTCAAGACTGGAGATTGAATTTTGTGTCTTTGTACTGAACTACATAACCAGCCTTTTAAAATTTTTCTGTAATTTTTATTTTTGAGACAAAATGTCGTTAACTCTCTAAGTTATCGAGGCTAGGATCAAACTGTGATTCTCCAGCATACAATTCTCTTTAGAATTCAAAAGAATGGCTGCCATCAATAGATCAACTGATAACAAATGTTGGCAAGACTGTGGGGGGAAAAAGAAACCCTTCTCCACTGCTGGTAGGAGTGCAGACTGGTGCAGCCACTGTGGGCATCAGTGTGGAGACTCCTCAAGAAACTAGAATTGGAAGTTCAATTTAATCTAGCTATTCCCCTCTGGGTATTTTCCCAGAAAAATTGAAAATGTCATGCCACAGCGATATATGTGCACCCATGTTTACAGCAGCGTAATTTGTAATAGCTAAATCTTGCAAACAACCTAGATGCTTGTCAACTGAAGAATGGATAAAAAGATATGATTTTTTATGCAATGGAATATTACTCAGCTATAAAAGAGTAATTGTAGGCTTATATAGGTAAATGGAGACAACTTGAGACCATACTAATAAGTGAAATAAATCAAACTCACATTAATAAACATTGTATTGGTTTCCTAGTATAAAAATAATAAAAAAATCAAAAACTGAAAAGAGTAATAAGATCCAAAATGTACAAAATATATTGCAATAATGAAAGGGAAAGAAAGTGCTCAAAAGGAAAAAGTAACTGGGATAGGGGAAAGGAAAAAATGAAGAAAGGAAAAGGTTATATGTATGTTGGTAAACATATAGAAATGTGTGTGTATGTATGCTAGATAGATAACTATACTACTAATTTTGGTTAGTTCATCAAAAAGAAGAGTTTGTGCTGTCATTGTTTGATTGATTGATCATTTTTTTTTGGTCTTTTTCGTTTTTATCAGTACCAGGAATCAAACTCATGACTGCCTGCTTGCAAGGCAGGCGTTTATGCCGCTGAGCTAAATCCCCAGCCCCGGATTGATCATTTTTATGCCTAGATTTCGTAATCTGAATAACTACTTCTAAGATAATAATATGCAATATGTTAACTAGTGTTAATTTCCTACTTTTTTGAAATTCTTTATCATTTCTATCCTTTTTAAAATAAAAAAGAAAGGAAAAATAGATAGTAATAATGATTATCATCATTTGGTAAGGTTTACTTTGTGACATGCACTTTGCATACCTTGTCCCATTCAACAGTAAAAACAAACTTATTAATTTAGTTTTAGAAATAAGTAAACAAAGAATCTAAGTTTGCTGCTTAAGAGTTCACAATCAATAGGTCCTAGAGATGAAAATTTAACCCAGAAATATCTTCCCTTCTATACACAATAGTACAAAATCAAGCATTATTTTTTTTTGTCGTTTTCCTTTTTATTGGTACCAGGGATTGAACTCTCAACTGCCTGCTTGTAAGGCAGGCGCTTATACCGCTGAGCTAAACCTCCAGCCCTCAAAATCAAGCATTATTAAACGTGGTTATTCTCAAGGTACAGGTTACTTCAAAAATGTTAGACAAGAAACAGCCTTAAAGAAACATTTCCTTGGTTTTGACATCAGATGATTTTTTTAAAAATGCCACATAGCCTAACTTAATTTCAACTGCCTACAAGTTCTTTTATTTATTTGTCAGTCAGTTTGTTTTGAATGATTTATGTCTAACCTAAATCAGAAAACTTGAAATAACTTAAAAATTTTTAAATTATTTTAAACATTTTGAGGTTGGTACATCATTGAAGATCAGACACAGTCTGTCCCAGAAAATGGGAAAATATACATACATTTCTGAATAGCTTTTTAAATAGTTCATGAATTCCAAAAGTCATAAATCTGTTTGAGAACTTTTACTTTAATAATAGAGATGAAGCATAGAACAGCTGCTTGCTCATAAAACACCTCTGTCAAGTAGTAGAACTAAGCAACCACCTCACTCAGATTCCCTTTTTCAGTAAGGAACATGCACAGCTATACCTCATGGCTCTGACAGACAATGTATTTACCAGTGAAGATGTTATGCTTCTTTTGTTTTGTGTCCTTAGTTCTTGGCTCAACACTTGGTAGACCCTTATAGTTGGTAGTCCACTTATAGTTGACTCATGCTTAAGTGATTGCTAAAACATTTTATTCCAAAACAAGATGAGACTTAAAATATAAATAACCTAAGAAAGGTAACCTTGAGATTTAAACTTACAGTAAGAATTAAATCTCCTATGTCAGATCCTTTGATAGAAGATGGGAAGATCAGTCACAATGTGGAATTTGGGGTTTTCAGAATCAAAAATTTTACTAAGTTGTGAGTCAAGCAAGATTTTAGTCTGTAGTGCATTTGTGAAGAAGCTAGTAGATAAAGAGTGGAATAATAATCTACTTATGAATTGCCAAGGAATATGTGGGACTCCACAAAATGAAAACAACATACTCTCCACAGTGCTAGAAAGCCTTGGTACTTTTCACATCTCTGAAAGTTCATTTTGCTTCCATGGAAACAACTGATTTACATTGACTCACAAGAAGCTTCTACAGGTAAACATTCAGACAAAGTCAAAAGCAAGAATGAGGGCTCCATATACTCACAGGTCTCCAATCCTCCTGTCCATAGAAATCTGTCAAGAGTGGCCTGCATACCTTCTGGGTCTCAGTTTATTCAGCATTGTTTTTGGCATTGCTAAACACATCACATTACATTCCCAAACTTCTGACTTCCACAATTCAACTTGGCAAACATTTATTGAAGAGTTAATATATTGAATGCCAACAGAATCCTCAGTCAGTCCTGCAGGAAGTTCTGAAGATGGGATGGTCCTTTAGCTGATTCAGGGCCAAAGAGGAACTATGGAAAGGACATGGGCTTAGGTGACGTTTCAGCCTTGTACCCACTATTTGATTCAAGTAACAGTTTCTAAGATACAGTACATCAGAAAGTAAAGAAGGTGATCCATGAGAAATGGGAAACAAATGTTAGAAACCCTCACATTTCTCCAGTTTACATCCATGAGAAATTTTCCAGGTCATGATTTCAGGAGGTTAGATATAGACAGATGCCTGAGATTTCTTGAATTAAAGAGACAAATCCCACTATCTGGAGAGACAAATCCCACAATCTGGAGAGACCAAGGTGGATAAAGTTCCCAGGAAAGAGTACCAGAGAGGAGAAAACTGTACAAAGAGAGAACTTTAGGAATCTGTATTGAGGCTCTCTAAAGTATTCAGATGATACACCAATGACTGTGTGTAAGGAAACTACCTGAGGCCAGTGAAAGAGTCACCAAAAGGATTACAGGTAACAGTTCCCGGCCCTTACACAGGAGTGGTAATAGCTCTTGGTCATACCAACTTTTTGAGAATAAAAAGGCTCGAAATTCATTGTACGTTGGCTTAGGTATCAGTAGTGATGAACAGCCCTAAAATAAGCACATTTTCTATTCTAATTATCAAATCTAAAAAGCAAGACTTAAAATAATCAGTTTCCAAGTAACTTAACTATATACTTAAACAAGCTCAACTATAATTTTAGGATACAAAAATATCTGGCACACAAGGATGTAAAATTCACAATATCTGGCATAAAATATAAAATTTCCAAGAATAATCAGGAAACTATGAAGACAAATTTAATCCAAACTAACACAGAAAAAATATAATGGTTAGAATAGTAGGAAAAGAGATCAGAAAGGTTTTAGAATTGCATTTCATATACAGAAAAGGGAAAAGTAGATACAGAAAAGATATTAAAAGCCTCAAATAAAACTTCCACAGACAAAACATTAAGTATACGAGATGGGGAAATATACAAATACAATTAATGCCTATTAAACATTGAAGAACATAAAATTTAAAACTATGGGAATAAAAATCATACAAATTTCAAAGTAGAAAAAGGAAGAACCAAAGAAAAATATTGCCTGGAATAAAAAAATCAAATCATAATTACAAAATGGTGATCTCATTAAGAAAATATGACGATTCTAAATATGTGATTAATACTATAGTTTTGGAACACACTTTAAAACAATCTGACAGAACTGAAAAGAACAACAGAAAAATTAACAATTGTGGTGTAATGTATCAGAGTTCTTCTCTCAATAACTGATAGGTTTTAAAGGCAGAAAACCAGTGAGAATACAGTGTACTTGATCAATATTATCAACCAAATGGACAAAACTGGTAATTATGAAACTTTCTACCCAAAAATAGCAAAATACACATTGTTTTCAAGTGTATATAAAATATTTGCTAAAATAAGCTATATTTGAAAACATTATATTGAGCATAAAGTGATTCAAAGCATACCAAATTCATTTTCTGATCAAACGGAATTCAATTAGAAACCAATAACAGAATAATGTCTGAAAATTTCCCAAATGTTTGAAACATAGTTCTAAATAATTCATGAGTCAAATATGAAATGAAAAATAAAATTATAAAATATTTTGAACTAAAGTAAAGTGAAGAAGCATTGAGAAATTAAAACAAAAGAAGAAATCAAGAAAAGAAGTAAATCGAAAAAAATTAAAAGCTACTTGTGAAGATTTATAAAATTAGTAAATCATTTCTCAGATTGATCAGGAAAAAGAAACATACTAACCACACAAATGAAAAAGGAGATATAATTAGATTCTAACAGTGTTAAAGGCATATATTAAAATAGTGAAAGCAAATATTAAAAGCAAATATTATAAGCAATACATTAAACAACTTAGATAAAACAGAAAATTACTTGAAAGAAGCAAACTATAACTTGCTGGAGAAATAGATACTAAGCATAGCATTATATGTTTTTTAAAGAAAAAAAGAAAAACAGAAAAAGGTAGAAATAATACAGAATTTTTAAAAAAAATTAATGCAAAGAAATCACATTGATAAATTACATATTGTCATCTTAGAAATAGTTGTTCACGTCACAAAATTAAAGCATAGAAAATGGACAATCAAACAATGAGAGTGCAAACCGTGCTGTTCAATGATCCAACAAAAACTTAATAATACGGTTATCTTAAATATACATGCGGTTATATCCTTAAAGGACTCTTTCCCTTTCTTTCTTACAATAGTTATATGCATTTCAGATGTGCTGTATGTTTTAAAATTAAAATATTTTCAAAAATATAGCTGCATTTTCAAAAGTTTTATTGGTGAATTCAACCAGTGCTTAAGAAAAAAAAAATATATATATATACACGTATCCCATATAATATCTCACAGAAATCGAGAGAAGAAAGAATTGTCTTTGTTTCATTCTCTGAGGCCAAAATTATCAAAGCAAAAACTGGAGAAAATGTTGTCAAGGATTAAGTATATACTGTAAAAGTCCATATGATTATGTCCTAACCCTGAGAACCTTAGAATGTGACCTTATTGGACAATTGGGTTCCCATAAAGCTAATCAAATTAAAATGAGATCATTAAGGTGGGTCCTGATCCAAAATGACTGACTGAAATTTGAAGAGGGGGGAGTTTAGACATGGAATCCTACAGAAGAAGAAAACTGGGAACTTCTAGGGAGAAGACACCATCCACAAGTTAAGAAGAAAGGCCTTGAACCTTATAAGCCCAGAAAGAACCAACCTGCCAACCCCTTGAGATCAGACTCCTAAGAATCCATAACATAATTAATGTTTATCCTTAAATAATTCAATTTGTGTTACTTTGTTGAGGCAACCCTAGTAAATTCTGATAATCCTAAAAACTAGACTAATTTCTTTCATAAACATAAACACACAATTTTTATACAGACAAGATTTTAGGAATTCGTATCCAGTAGTATAGATAACAGTACATCAAAAAGATATATTATCATAAATTTATGTAGTATAGTGGCTGCCTTGTCATCTATTTTTGGGCCTAAGTTACTTGAAACCCAGGGATAACCCATCCCTTTTGTCCTAGGTAAAATTTCCTCTCCCTGCGTAGTTTGCAATATAATTCACTTGTGTCTTATCTCACAGACCCAAAACCCAATACATCCCTCAGTTGTTGATCACAATAAAATTTAATGATCAACATCAGGGTCATATAACATAGTTCCTCCCATTTCCATGTGTGTTTCGTTAAATAACTACCCTCAATATCCATAGAAGAGCCTAACGGAGAACACATAATGAACCTTAATAAAGACACAATCCCAGAGTCTTTCTCCATTCCATTCCTCCAACTACCTGCTGGTCTGCCACGCTATTGTCTCTGGATTCTCATCAGTGCTCATATATACTCTTCCTCTCTTGTAGGTCTGTGAGTAATAATATATGCTTCCTCTACATTTTTTCTTGTACTGTCTTCTCTAGATTCACTAGACTGACATCCAAACCTAATTCTTCTCCCAATTATGGCTCCTAGAAAGTGGCTGTCTTGGTAGGTATAAAATTGACAAAATTCAGACAAAAGCCACAGAGTATCTACTAACCTTAACAAGTTTTCTGTGAGAGGGACACTTGGGTATAGGTTGGATACTTAGGTATTAGGCCATCAACCAGGATAAAGAAGCATTATTCTGAAAGCACACTGGAAATATCCATACCCACCTTCCCTGAAGTCCCATCAGGAAGGCCTGATTTTATAGCACTCTGCAGAAAGAGACCTTAACACCAAATTAGAGGAAAACACATTATGTATCATGACTTAGCAGTGCTTATGTCAGAAATGCAGGTCAATTTAACATTTAAAAGTTAGTATGATGCACCATATTTCTCAACTAATATATACATATATATATATATATATATATATATATTTCAATATTCAGAAAAATCACTTGAAAAAAATCCAATATTCATTCCTAACAAAGCCCTCAACAAAGTAAAATATGACACCAAAAACACAAAGTATCAGAGAGCACATTGATAAAAAAGACTCTCAGAATTAAAAACTGCTCTTCAATCAACAGTATTAAACAAATGAGAAGATAAACTACAGACTAGGATAAAATATTGCAAATCATGTGTCTCATAAAGCACTATATCCACAGTACTTATGCAATTCTCAAAGGCCAATTACAGGAAAATAAAATCCTAATACATTTGAGCAAAAAATTTGAAGCAAACAAACAAGATACATAGAAATCAAAGAAACAAATGAAAAGTACTAGAAAAATTCAAGTTAAAGTCACAATGAGGCATCACTATATACTTACTAGAATAGTTAGAATTCAAAAGGCTGACCAGACTAAGTGTTGGTAACAGTGTGGAACAACTCACAACCTTCATACACCAGTAGTGAGAATGTAAAATAACACAAACCCTTCAGAAAATAGTTTGACGATCTCTTCAAAAGCTAAGCATATTAGCTAGGTGTGGTGGCACAATCCTGTAAATCCAGAACTTGGGAAACTGAAACAGGAGTATTGTGAATTCACTGTCAACCTGGGCAACTTAGCAAAACCTTGTTTCAAAAAAAAAACTAATTCTAAACCTACCATATTTACTAAAAAAATTAAAGCACATATCTATAAAATGATTTACATGTGAATGTTCAAAATAAATTCAGTTATATTAACCAAAAAAAACCCAATTTTTCTTCAGCTGATGAATGGACAAATTGTGGAGTATTTATTAAATAAACACTTCTTAGCAATATAATGGAAGGAACTTTCAATACAAGTAACAACCATAACATGAAAGAATCTCAAAATAATTCTGTTGAGTGAAATAAGTCAGAGGAAAAAGAGTACATGTGTTTTGATTCTATTTTCATAACGCTCTGGAAAATGAACACTAATCTGTGGTAAGAGAAAGTGGATCAGTGATTTTTTGGGAATGGTGCAAAGGTAAAAAAGATGTGGAAAGGATAGTTAATAAAGGGATAAGATAAAATATTGGAGGATCTTAGGCATATTCATTATCTTGATTATGATGATGGATTCACAGGCATGTACATATGTTAAATTGCTAACTTGTGCTCTTGAAGTATGTGTACTTTTAGTCCTCATAAATATTTATTAGAAAAGAAACAAAAAATATTGATACTGAGCAAGTGCATAGAGGAGAACAAGAGCCTGTCAGCGCGGCATTCAACCAAGAAAATGTATCCACAGCTCATTGCAAGGGGGGAAAACTACAAAATATTAGTAGCTATCATAAGACAGAAGAGAAAATTCTACATCTAATCTCTTTGACTGCTAATGTGATCTTGTGTTAAATATCGTATTTTTATTATTTAAAAAATTCCTTGTAAATCTATTATGATGAACCCTATGTGGAAAAGCACATCTATTACAAAATCTAGATTTACAAATGGACACATTCTGCTCCTAAACCATCTAGAGCTCTGTCTTTACTGCATCATTACTTAGGAAGGGATGATTTGAATATGACTGCCGTAAAGGAAGATTCAAATTTTTGAAATTGAACCAAATCACATTCTATCTTCCACTGATGTTAAGAGCACTCCATACAACATTCCTTCAAAATAATTATAATTATTCCCATTTTCTGCAGATAAGAAGACTGAGGTGCAAGAATAGTAATTTTCTCTGGCTCATTGCATAACAAGATGATGGAATTTTCAGAGTTTCAGTAACACAAACAGCTGCTGTGGCATGCGTGTCACAGGTTCACCACAAATGGCCTAGATTATAAAGTTAAGGATATTCACAGTAGAGTAAGAATCAATGATTATTGAAGAACAGGCCATGCCAGGACTTATACCCATGTTATTATATTTCATGATGATTAAGAACTCTTGAAGGTAGATTTTATCATTCCTGACTTACAGATGGGGAATACAAGCCAGAAATGGGACACTGCTAGTGAGTCACTAGGGAACGAGGGATAGATTCCAAAGATAACATCACAGACAAACCCGGACAGATAGATGAATTTAAGAATCAGAAGAAATGGAAACCAGAGAGAAGGCAGAGATGTGCAGCCTACCTTCTGAAGCTCAAGATAGTTTTCCAGAAGAGATTGTTTGGCTGCAGCTGTCTTTTATTTCCATTCAGTGTAATCAGTATGCACTGCAAACATGTACTTTAAAAAGCAAGACCCCTGGAGCCCTCTCCTCTATTTTATCAGTGTTGAGGATTGACACTAGGACCTTATCTATACATACAAATTGCATGCTCTACAACCAAACTGGGTTTCCATCTTATTTCCTCTCTATTTGTTAAAAGGATAGTGTCAATTTCTGGAAATGTTCTAATACATTCATGGAGATACATCTGTGATTGGATCTGGAATAGCTTTAATTCACTTCTCTTAGTTCTTTGTCACAAAACTATCTTAAATCCCAGATTAAAGGTGCCTCTATTTAGAATTCAAACTGTCCATGTTATCCCATAATAAATTATTTGGATGCAGGAATTCCAGTACTGTGTCTGTATGTAAATTTTGCCCATATATGAGCCAAAACATAAAATGATTAAAAAGCATCTCCCAAGGGAATTTTTCTCAGCACTTTTTAGGTTGGAAGATCAAAAGTTTTGTCTCCAAAATGATAAAAACTTCTGGTCAGAAACAAGAATTTATAACGTATTAAAGTCATTGCTTGTGTAAGAATTTTATGGAACAAGTAAAATTCTTTGGTCCAGTTTTATTGATTATTAGCAAATATGCATGCATATGTTATAGAAATTTGCATGACAAGAAATTTCATTTTTAAAACGTTAAATGGTAATACTAATTTTTGAGAATCAACTAAATGATGCACAGTTACATAAATGTCTTTGGTTAATCATCACAATAATCAAGTAAAGTGTGTGTGTGTAGGTGTCATAATTTTCAGAGAAGGACATCGCATTCAGGAACATTATATAACACCTTCAAGTTTACACAACCGATAAATATCAGAATGAGGTTTCAAACCCAGCTTTGTTTTGCTCTAATCACCATATAACACTGCCACTCCAGTAATAGACAAAAGGATAATTTTTACTGTATTTCTACTTTTCAAAGAGAACCTGTTTTGGAAGGCATAAACTGAACCAATTTCTAGCTCCTGGGACCCAAACAAGGTATTTTCAGCTGAAATCATAGGAAATTCTCTAGTTATAAAAGATCATTGAATATTACCTCAAACCTGGATTAGAAGCATTGGTTCTGGGAGAAAACACTTGTACAATTATACTTTGGGATTCTTTTACCTATCTACAAATTAGGTCTGATGGTAGACAGTATGAAAATGTGGACATTGAAATTAGTTCTTGTTGCTTCAAGAAGCTATATAATAGGCTGGTGTACCCTTAGCAAGAAAATGCTCATATTACATTTTGGTGTAGCTCTGAAAGCGAATTCTGGCCAACCTTCCATAATGTGATTCAGGAAGGGCTATAACCAAGGTCTAAAAAGCCTTTCTTCACACCAGTGTCAGCTGCCCACCCAGAAAGTTTTGTGGAATGCCTTATGTTACTCTTCTGCTCAGGGCTTGTCATTAATAAATTCTTCATATAGACTATCTCATATCCTCCTTACAGTAACTTGATCAGAGAATGTATCTGATGAGGAATAACTCAGACACATTACTGAATCCTCCTTACTGAATCTGAATTATTTCACTTAGTTATGTGTTCGTCACATTGCTTCTCTCAAAGTTACAGTAAAGAGAGTGATTTGCCTAAAGTCACATAGATAACAGAGACAGAATTCAGATTCAAACCAAGACAGTGTAACTTCAAACTCTACTATCATCCATATTGTTAATGTTTCTGAAAGTTTCTGAAAATGTTTCTGAAAATTTAGGAGCTTCTCAGCAGAATCTTCCCGAAAAGAATTAGGGAAAGTCCCCTAATAGTTTCCATTCAGGCCCACAGAGATATGGTTGAATCAGGCATACTTCAAAGTGTAAGAACTGTGTTGTTTTCCTTGGAATTCCTGCTCCTTGGCTGCGTGTTCCAGAAATACCTGCTTGTTTTTCTACTCCACCTCATCCACATGACTTCTTGGCACTGACTTCTGGCTTCCTTTGATCAAGCTTGCTGAGCATACAGCACATTGCCCTTCCCTTATATGAATTCTTTCCAAGGTGTCTCTGGAGCTCAGTGCATTACTGTCAGTCCTAGATCCATAAGACCCAGAAAGCACAGATATGAAAGAGAACTACACATCTCAGAGTGAAAGATTGGCTGAGTACTGGGTAGTATTGAACTGCTGAAAACACCTTGTTTGGGCCCCAGGAACTAGAAATAGGCAGAGCAAGTAATTCCAGTACCAGACCCCAGCTCTGTTTTGTATACATAAGATTTAATTTAACCCTTTCCAATTACTTGCACAAGGCAAGTTTCATTATATCCACTTAAAAGTGATGATTGATCATGAGCTAAAAATAGATGAACTAATTTCCTCACATTACATATGACATCAGACACTTCCCATTCGCTTATCCATATATTGTCTACCCTGTGCTTAGTGTCTCAAAGGCTGACCAGGATGACTATACTAATGGTTCTTTGCCAACTTGTGTTCCACCAAGGGGGATTCCTGGCAGAATATAGAAGGGAAAGAAGAGAACAAAGTCACTGTATTTATTCCCTGATTCTCTCCCTGAAACGTGTACAGATCACTGCGTCCCTGAAGCAAGGATAGTGTGTCTGTCAGATACATCTTCCTGTGTTATTGTAAACACCCCCTTCTATCTTTTCAGACTCAAAGGCAGTGAGTGCCACACCATTAGTGCGCTACTCTATGTGGTTTCTTATTTTCATCCCACACTTTTTTAAACTGTTCCTTTAGGAAATATTCATGGGCTTGTCTCATCTTGAATGTATCTTCTTATTTCCACTGAGACCCTAACTGATACATCTGATGGAGGTGATAGATGTTAAGATGATTATTAAGTGATAACAACCCCATGACATTGCCATTACCCTATTCTCATTCTCTGACTTCCTAGCCTTGGCAGATACAAAGAAAACACCACATCTTATGCTCATTTTTTTCAATTTAGTGAAGCATAATGGAGAGTCAACTATGTGTCAGGAATTGCCTGGAATCATACATAAATTGCTGAACTCTTTTTTTTTTCATTTCTGTGAAGTATGAATAGTATTTTCAACCTTAATTATGAAATTTTCCTTAGGGTAACATACTATTCTTTGTGAAACACGAAAGTAAAAACATTTTACAGAATATTTTTAAAGAAACTTCTACAATGCCTGGTTCTTAGTAGGACTCCAGTGAATGCCATTTAAATTATTGAATACTTGGAAGGATGGATGGACAGAGACAGATGATGGATAGAATGATAAAAGGAAGGAAGATGCTAGGTTTTATAAATTTAGACATGCTATAAATGTGTGATATGTTAACTTCCTCTTCAATGAACTTTGAGCACACAAAGGGCAAACATCTTCTGCACTCCTATTTGGAACACTCCTTCTTCCTCTTGAAAACTGAGAAGGTTGAGAAACAGGATATGGTTCAAATCTCTCACACTCACCCAAGGGTCATTCTGAAAACGACTTAAAAAGTATGTACTTATGCAAATAATTTTACATCGATTTTGAGGCTATCGATAGAATTGTCTGCCAATACTTGTATTAAGACTCACAATGTACTCAAATACTCAGTGACTTCCAAAGCAGCAGTTTAATGAATTTCAGTAATGCAAATCAATCAGGAGCATATGTATTTAATTTACTCTTAAGGACATGCATTTAAGACATTTTAAAGGGAAAATGTGTCTTATGAAATATATACTGGATTTTTTCCAGTATAGAACATTTAAAATAAAATTTCAAACTATAGAAGAATCCCAATCTCTGATATGCCCAGTTAGTTTCATGGAAAGATGTAGATAGGTTATTTTTATTTTTAAAATGGAACTCTCAGACAGAGCTAGGCATTGGAAGGCCAGCAACCAAGATCTGCTGTAACCATTTATGGTTTGATCTTGACAAAGTTGCTTACCTCTGTGAGACTATTTCTCAGCTGTTAAAATTGCACAACGTTTTGCATACTCACCTGATTGCTGTGAGGATCAGATTAAATGATTTAAGACATAGAACTCAGTTACCAGATTCTATACAAATCTAATTATTTGGCAGAATACAACCAGTAAACTTTTATAAATATTTGCTCTCACATGAATATTAATTTTAATTATGAAATAAATTTGTTTTTTCTTTGTGTTTCCCTTCCATCATCACATACTTAGACTGGAATTCACTTGACTTTTCCCAGCTTAGCTAACTATATGTGAATTCTTGTTGCTGTTTTCTAACAATAGTTTTCTACAGACTTGCATATCTCCTACAAGTAGCAATAATCAATCTTTATTCAATTCATACAGAGAACTTCCACTTTCATCTATCTGATGTAATTTAGTAAAATATATTCTGTCAATTACTTATTAATCAACTATAGCCTGGAACAGGATGAACTGCACGTAGCTGTCCCAAACTGCACCAACCTGTTCAAGAGCATTTACATGGTGCAGTGTTGATTTATGTTTGCTGTTCAGTAGCATCATCCTTTGACCTAAAATAACCTCAGATATGGAAGGCAGCTATTCACAAATTCCAGCAGCTGTCCTTTCCAGGATTCTTTGTTCTTTCCCTAAACCAAAAGATAAATTTTTGTTTTGTGGTTCTTTTTTCAAGCTTGATCTCTGCCACATCTTGACTTTTACAAAGGCAATTTAAAATGTTTTATTTTTATTTATTTAGACAGAAATATTACAAAAATAATAAAAATAATTCCCATAGCAGTTCACTCATTTTCCACTAATGTTAATATCTTATATAATAATGGTACAATATTATCAAAACCAAGAAATTGACATTGTCACAATAATGTAAATAGTTATAACATCCTCAATTTGAGTCTATGTGACAACTCATGACTATATCAGGGATTAGAAGAGATGCTGTGCCCTTCTAAATACATACTATCAAGGCATACACAATATCAATATACCTAATTACTGGTGATGTTAACCTTGATCACTTGATTAAGGTGTTATCTGCTGAGTTTCTTTGCTAGAAAATTACTGGGTTTTTTTTTTCCTTTGTGGTTTATATGTATCTGGGGAAAATTACTTTTAGACTGAAGAAGTACTCAGTATGTCCTCAAACTGTCTTGAGTTAATTTAAGTATCCATCAGTTATTACTGTGCTGTTCTAGTGGTGGCATACTTTTTCCCTCATTCCTAAATTTATTAATTGGAATTATGTAAGTTGGAGCCTTCTCTTCTCCTCTAGTTTTTTATTTCATCATGTATTTATACCAGTCTAAACTCAAAAATATTTATTTTACCCTGTGGATACAGAATATGCATATATCTTCTATTTTTCTCCCTTCCCCCATTATAGTTGTTCTTTCATTTTGGCACTTTCTTCCTTGCCTCCACAACATCTATTATATCTTTTGGGTCTTATTTACACTTTTTAGTTTTTTGCAATACAGAGACAATACTATCTTTTCACTTGCATGTCTGTTTTAGTTCACTTATGAGTATGACCTCAAATTGCATCCATTTGCCTATAAAAGCCTTGAGTATGTCTTTCTTTATAGCTGAGTAGTAACTCCACTATATAAAAATATCACATCGTTTTTATCTACTCTTCTTTGATGGGCATTTGGGTTGTTTCTAAGATTTAGCTACTACAGATTGTGCTGCTGTAAACATGGGTGCACATATACTGCTATGGAACCATGTTTTCACTTCTGGGAAAATATCCAGAAAGGGAGTAGCTGGATTGAATAAGACCTCCAATTGTAGTTTTTGCTGAATCTACATCCTCTTTTCCACAGTGATTATATGAGTCTATACTCCCACCAGGAGTGGAGAAGGGTTGCTTTTTCCCCACAGCCCCTCCAGTATTTGTTGCAGGCTGATATCGTGATGAAAGTCATTCTTTCTGGATTGACATGGAATCTCAGTGTTGTTTTAACTGGAATTTCTCAAATGACCAATATGCTGAACATTTTTTCATATATCTATTTGACATTTCTAGCTCTTCATTTGAGAAGTGTGTATTCATCTCATATGCCCATTTTTGGATTGGGTTTTTGAATTTGAGGGGCCTGATTTTTTTCAATTCTTTCTGTGTTCTAGATAGAAGTCCTTTGCATATATAAGTCCTACAGTTGGCTAAAATTATTTCCCATTTTATGGGTTTTATTTTCACTCTGTTGGTGACTTCTTTTCTGGGAAAAACTTTTCAATAAGATGAGGTTCCATTGTTGATTATTTCAAGTACTTCCTGTGTGATTTGGTTTTTGTTTATGAACTCTCTGCCTTCCCTTATGTCGTCAAGATTTCTGACTACTTTATCTTGAAGGATATTCAGTGTTTCTGTTTTAATATTTAGATCTTTGATGCATTTGGGCTTTAGTTTATTGCATGGTGATACACAGGTCTAGTTTTAGTCTTCAACATGTGGAAAGCCAGTTTTCCAGTACCATTTATTAAAGAAGCTTTGTTCCAGTGAACATGCTTGGACTCTCTATCGAATATAAGGTGACTGGGAGCGTTCATAGTTGAGTCTTCATCTTCTAGTCCATCCCACTGATCCTCAGGTGTGTTTTTCTGTTTTCTTTTGTTTGTCAGTATCGTGATGATTTTATCACATTAGTTTTGTAGTATAGTTTCAAAACAGGGATTGTAATTCCTCCTGCATTGCCTTTGTTGTCCAGGATTGCCTTTACTATACTAGGTCTCTGCTACTTACAAATGAATTTTAGGAATGTCTTCTCCATATATGTGAGGTATACTAATGGTATTTTGATGGGGATTACATTAAACCTGTATAACAATTTTGGAAGTATGGCCATTTTCACTATGTTGGTTGTTCTTATTGATGAGCAAGGGATATCTTTCCATTTTCTGATATCTTCTTCAATCCTTATTTTCAGAGTACTGTAATTTTCAATATATAGATTGTTTGCTTCCTTTGTTAGACTGATTCCTCAGTATTTCATTTTTTTTGGTCGCTATTGTGAAAGATATTGTTTCCATAATTTGTTCTTCAGTGAGTTTGTTACTTCTGTATAGGAATACAATTGATTTTTGAATGTTGACTTTGTATTCAGCTATGCTGCTGAGTTTGTTTTTAAAGCTACTAGTCTTTTGATGGAGTTTTTGGGATCTTATAAGTAGAATATCATATCATCTGCAAATAATGATAATTACTTCTTCTATTTCTACCAGAATTCCTTTTATATCTCACTCATCCAATTGCTCTGGGTAGTGTTTTTAGTACTATATTGAATATAAGTGGTGATAGTGGACATCCATATCTTGTTTCTGTTTTTAGAGCATATGCTTTCAGTTTTTGTCACTTTAGTATGATTTTGGCTGTTGGTTTGTCATAGATGGCTTTTATCAGGTTGAGATAACATCTATTCTATTTTTCCTACAGGGATTTCATCATGAATGAGTGTTGGACCTTTTCAAAAGTTTTTTCTACTTTCACTTAGATGATCACGTGGTTTTTATCTTTGGCTCTGTTGATATGGTGTAATACATTTATTGATTTGCATATGTTGAACCATGCCTGCATTCCTGGGATGAATCACACTTACTTGTGTTGTATAATCTTCTTGATTATTTGTTGCATTCAATTTCCTAGCATTTTATTGAGGATGTTTGAATATACGTTCATTAGAGAGCTTGGCCTGTAGTACTGTTCTCTGGTTGTTTCTTTTTCTGGTTTTGGATGAGGGTATTATTTGCCTTAAGAATGAGTTAGGGAGAATTCTTTTTTTCCAATTTCATTAAAGAGTTAAATCTTTTCTAAATTTCTTATAGAATTCAGTTGTGGATCCATCAGGATCTGAGATTGCTGGTAAATTTTAAATTACATTTTCAATTTCATAACAGATACTGGGTTACTCAAAATTTTTTATATCTTCTAGGGTCAGTTTTGATAGATTATATATTTCTAGAAATCATTCCATGTTTTCTGTGTTTTCTATCCTATATGAGTAAAAATTTCAAAATAGGCATTGATAATTTTCTTAATTTCCAGAAGATCTGTCATGATTTCACCCTTTTCATTCTTTATTGTATGAATTTAAGTCTTTTCTTTTTTTGATGAGGTTAGCTAAGGGTTTATCAATTTTGTTTATTCTTTCAAAGAATCAACTCTCTGATTCATTAATTCTTTATGGTTTTTTTTTAGTGTCCATTGTGTTAATTGTTTAACACAATGTTAATTTAACTTAATTGTTGCTCTGATCATTACAATTTCCTCCCTTCTATGGGCTTTTGGCTTGACTTGGTTTTCTTTTTCTAGAAACTTGAGATGTAGCATTAGGTTGTTTATTTGTGTGCACTGTATTTTCCTGATATGAGAATTCACAACCATAAATTTCCTTCTTAGGTCTGATTTCATTGCATCCAACTGGTTCTATTATGTTGTTTTTGCATTTTCATTTGTTTGTAGACATTGTTTAATTTCTTCTTTAATATCATCAGTTCAGGTTGTTCAGGAGGATGTTACTCAATTTTCATGTGTTTATGGAGTTTTGCGTTTTCTTTTGCCATTAATTTCCAATTTCATTGCACTATGATCAGATAATATGCATGGGATAATTTCAGTTGCTTTGCTTTTACCAAAGCATGTCCTATGGTCTAGTACATGGTGTGTTTTACAGAATGACCTGTTTACAGCTGAGAAGAATGTGTATTATGATGTTATTGGGTGGAACATTATAAATGTCTACTAAGTCCTTTTGTTCATATATTTGATTCAGTTCTGGTTTTTGTTTGCTGATTTTTGTTTAATTGATCTACTTCTCTGTGATAATAGGATATTCAGTTGTGTTGTTGTTTGATTTTTCATGTCTGTTAGGATTTGTCTTATATAGTTGAGTGCTCCTGTATTTGATACATGTATATTCATGATTGTTATCTCTTACTCTTGAAGTTTTCCCTTAACAAGTATATAGTGACCTTCTTAATCTCTTTTGATCATCTTTGGTTTGAAATTCATATCATCTACAAACACAATAGCTAAGTTGCTTTTTTATAGGTTCCCGTTGCCTTGAGTGTTGTTTTTCCATCTTTGACTTTCAACCAATGAGTTTCTTTTTCAGTTAAATGTGGTTTTTGTACACAGCATATCATTGGTTTATTGTTTCTTGATCCATCTTGCCAATATACTTCTTTCGATTGGTGAATTGAGGCCATTTTCATTCATGGTTATATTGTTTTTTCTATATCATGTTGTTTTTCCTGCTGTTGGTTCCATTTTTTCTCTCTGTTTAGTTCATACAATGAAGGATTGTTGATTTCTCTCTCATGTTGTTATTGGAATTGGGGAAATTTTTATCTGTAACTAGAATACCTTTTGGTACTCTTTGTAGTGTTGATTTGCTAGTCATTTATTTTTTCACTTGTTCTTTGTTATGCAAGTATTTTATTTCTCCATTAATTTTAAAAGATATTTTTTCAGGGTACATCAATTTAGGCTGAAAATTGTTTTCTTTTAGGGCTTGAAATACTTCACTCTTTTCTCTTCTTGGTTTGGGCATTTGTGTTGAGAAGTCAGCCCTGATGCTAATTGGCATTTCTTTATAGATGATCTATTTTTTCTCTAACAGCTTTTAGCATTCTGTTTTTGTGTGAACTTCTAGGATATTGATTATTATACGTCTGGGTGTGGATTTATTTTGGTTCTTGCTATTTCAAGTTCTATATGCCTCATGAATCTGTATGTGAGATTCTGTTCCCATGTTTGGAAAATTTTGTTATTCCTTCTGCACGTAGTTTTTTTTTTATGTCATTTATGTTGACTCCTGTTTTTACATTGACATCTATCATGCATATATTATTTTTCTTTGCATCATCTTGGAGCTGTCGGATTGTTGCATCACGGTCCCATGTCATTATTAAGAGATTTTTTCTTTCATGTGCACTAGCCACTATCCTGTCTTCAAGGTCTGAGAGTGTATGTTCAGGTTCTTTCAAGTGTTTTTTTCCAGCTTTCAATGGGATTTTAAATTTCCTGAGTATATCTTTGAATCTGTTTCATACATTCTTTTTCTTCCTTATATGATTTATTCAAAGTTTTCATCATTTTTCTATCTGCTATATTGTTTTTAATGTATGTCTTTTCAAGCTATGCTGAACAATTCTCTCATTGTGGATATCAGGTCTTTGTTTACCTGGAAATTATTTCTGATCTGATCTCCTCTATTGCCCCATGAATTTGTTTTTTTATTTCACTTCCTACCTTTTCAGAAATTCCAGGTGTGTGTCTTCTAATTTCTTCTATCCTGATGTCTCCTATACTTGTTCTGGGTGGGCTGGGGATCTAGGATTGCGCTTTGCTTTTTTGTTTTGTCATTTTCTGGTTCTATTCTATGTGTCTTTTTCCCTAAGAAAAATGCTGTTTTGCTTAACTTCCTGCCTGTTGGTTCATATTTCAATCTTTTCAATCTCTTTTGTGTTGCCTTTACATCATGTGCACCTTAGTCAGTGTCCTACTGTGTGGCTGGCATTCCCCCGTCACCTGTCTTGTGGTACAGGGCAGAGATCATTCAAGTAAATTCCTCTTCCAGGATTATTTGGTGAGTCTTGTATTCTTCCTAGGCTGACTAGCTTAAGGGTACTGATGTGAACCAACTTTTGGCTTATATTTTTACTGCTACTTTAGGCTTTTTTTTTCCCAAACTTTGAATCCCACCTGTCTGTCATGTATGCCCTATTTAAGGCTCTACTATGTTGCTGAGCATCTCACAGGCTCAGTGTAGTCCCCTGGACTGAGGGCAGGAACAGTTCCAGGCCCATGGCAGTCCCTTGAATGGAGGGAGAACTCATCTATCATTTACAGGCCTGGTATGGTCTGTTAGATGGAGGGGAGACTCACCTGTGCCATCACAGTCCTGGCAAAGTCCCCTCCATTGTGTCTTGCATTACAATAATTTTTAAAAATTTAAAACTTTACCATGAGCTTGCATCATGTTATACACATACCTTCTCCTGTATACTTTCTTCTTCTATACCTTCTCCTTTGTTTTGAGTTTGAACTGAGAGCCTTGCACATGCTAGGCAAGCACTCTACCACTGAACTACATTCCCAGTTACCTCCATATACTTTAAACCATCAATAGATTATTCATTCAGTATAAATGCTAGCAAATAATTTTATGCTGTTTAGAGAATGATGAGTGGAAAAAGATGTCTGTACATACACAGATAAGGTAGTTTTTCTCAAATATTTTTGATGTGCAGTTAGTTGAATCTACAAATGCAGAACTCAGATACAAATACAGAGATCCAACAGTAATTAAAACCCATGTGTTTGTTCACTTTGATAACTATGATTCTAATCCAGTGCTATAAATAAAATCTGGCTGTCAAAAACTACAAAATATGTATTTAATAGTTTAATCCTAAAATTCTTATTTCAAAAAAATTCAGCATTTCTTGTGAAAACCAGATCTGCTAACTATAGTACAGTATTTGCATAGTTTTCTTTATTTTTTTGTTCCTGGCTTTACAGTATTTACACAAAGCACTATTTTCCAAAGCCATTAAAATAATTCATTTTTCCCTGTGCACTTCAGTATGGTTATGTCGTTTACTTGTAGTACAATTAAGTTCATCTGTTTTAGTTTATTTATCATTTTGAGTTCCCATTACATCTATTTGATTTTAAATTCTATATAGTAAAATTTATTTTGTGTACCATTCTGTTCTATGAGTTTTGAAAAGTACATAGACTCATCTAACTTATAGCATATTCATTATACTCAAAAACTGTCTCATTATACTCAAAAAAGTACATAGACTCATCTAACTTATAGCATATTCATTAAACTCAAAAACTGTCAGTTTATTTTCCGTCCCTGTAGTTTTTTCTTGACCAGATTATATGCAAATAGATTGTGCAATATGTAACCTCTTGCTTCTGCTTCTTTGACTTAGCAAAATGCATTTAAGATGCATCAGCATCATGGTATGACTCAATAGTTTGCTCTTTTTTATGTTGAGAAGTAAACTATCCTTACCTAGATGGACAATCTATCAGTTGTTTAATCCATCTAGATAAGAATATCAAGGTAATTCCCACTTGTGATAATTATGAATAAAACTGCAGCAACATTTGTGCATAGATTTTTGTGCAAACATAAATTTTCACTTCACTAGGGCAAATAGAAATGGGGTTATCATGTAGTAAGTAAATGCTCAATGCTTGATAACCTACCAAATCAATTTCCAAAGTGTTAGTCACACTTTGCATTCCCATCAGCAATGCATATGAATTCAATTGTTCTAAATCTGAATTGTTCTTGGTAATATTTATTATATAATCATACTAATAAATATGAAGATACACCTCATTATCATCCTAATTTGCCTTTCGCCATTAACTAAGGATGCTTAACATATTTTCATATGTCTATTTATTATCAATATAATTTTGATGATGTTCAGTTTAGCTATTTTGACTACATTTTTATTAGAGCTTTTTATTGTTGGATTTTGAGAACACTGTTTATATATTCTGGGTAGAAGACCTTTGTCAGAGTATGGTTTATAAATATTTTCTGCCAGTGTGCACCCTACCTTTTTATACTGAGTGGTATTTCTCATAAAACAAAATTGTTAAAATTTTGGTATAGTCCAATTGAATATTAAATTTTCTGAATTGGGCATTGGTTGTAGCAACTAAAACTTCTTTGCCTAACTCATGATCATGAAGATTTTTGCCAGTGGTTTCACATTTGTACATTTTACATTTTTAAACTATGACCATCTCAGTTAATGTTTGTATAGGATATGGGATATTAATTGATATTATTTCTTTTTTGCCATGTATACATTCTATTTTTGTACCCCATTTTTTGGTAAGAATGTAATATTTCCACATAATGGCCTTTACACTTTATTGAAAATTAGTTAACTAAAAATGCAAAAATATGTGAAGCAAAAACTGAGAACTGAAAGAAGAAACTGACAATTCAACAATAGTTGATGATGTCAGTGCCCCACTTTCATTATTGTAAAATAAAACTATACAGAAGAACAGCAACTGCAAAAAGGTCTGTGGACACTCTAGTCAACAACAGCAGAATATGTAGTCTTTTCAAGTTTACATGAAAGACACTCCAGAATGGACCACAGGCTAAACAATACAAGCTCCAATAAATTTAAAAGGATTCAAATCATGCCAGATTTTTGAACCCAAATGGAGCACAGTTATAATTCAATAACAAAAATAAATTGAAGAATTCACAAATAAGTGAGAATTAAACAGCACTCTTCTTTTTTAATTCTGTTTATGTTAAAGATATTAAGACAAAAGAGGACATAACAATGCAGCTCAGAACAGAACAATTTAAGAAACGCAGTATTTCACCACAGGACAACCCGATGTAACAGTAGCTACCATAATGTCTTTTTCTTTGAAATACTGAGCATATCTTCATATACAATAGTATCAAACATAACAAAATAGTGTGAAACCATTAAAAAGAATGACAGTATTACAGGGCATTCAGAACCAAATAACAGAAAATGAACAATGGCTACTATATTATCTCATTTTTCATAAAAATTTGTTTATACTATCACACATAATAAAATCCAATAATATACAACATGATAGAACCAATGGAAACAGAAAAACAGAATGGTAGGACTTCAAAGCAGGATGGTATTAAATCAGCACTGGCTATTATAATATCTTTTTTCTGTCTCTTCTATTTCTTCTATGTCTACTTTTATTTTCTTTAAAATAGCTATTCATAACATCACAATTAACAAAATAAAACAAACCAGGATAAAACCATTCCAACTAATGAATGAAAACATTATAAAGCTTCAAAGCAATGTAATGGGGAATCATGATTACCATAAACTCTTATGTACTCTTACCATTTATTACACTAGGGAGACTATATGGTATTTATACATGTGAGTTTGATTTATTTTGCTTATGAGTATCGTCTTAAGTTGCTACAAGTGAGTTTGATTTATTTAGCTTATGAGTATGGTCTTAAGTTGCGTCCATTTATTTATGAATATCTCAATGTGATCATTCTTTATAGTTGAGTAGTACTCCACTGTATAAAAATATCACAACTTTTTTTTATCCATTCCTCAGTTGATGGACACAGGTTATTTCCAAGATCTGGCTATTACAAATTGTACTGCTATATGGGTGCACATATATCATTGTGGTATGATGTTTTCAGTTCTTCTGGGAATATGTCCAGTCGTGGAATAGCTGGGTCAAATGGGACTTCCAATATCAGCTTTTTGAGGAATCTCCAGACTGACCTCCACAGTGGTTGCACCAGTCTAAGCAACACATCTTCAATGATCAATGGAGAAAGGAAGAAATAAGGGTAAGAAAATGAGGAAATACTTTGATATGAAAAATTAAAATGACCTCTTCATAAATTCTTTTAAAAGAGGGAATACTTCCAAATTTATTTCATGAAATCACCATTATCCTGATATTAAAACAAAATAAAGAAAACAAGAAAGTCACAGAGTAGTATTTCTTATGCATAGAGACACAAAAGCTACAGTAAATTGTGTTAAATCTTATCCAGCAATAAAATAACAAGACTGTATACCATAATCACATGGAATTTATTCCAGAATTTCAAATTTGGTTCAACATGTGAAAACTAATTAATGTAGTACAGTATATAATAGAAAAAAGTAAAAACCATATGATCATCTAATTAGGTGTAGAAAAGCATTTAGCAAAATGTGACAACCTTTGATGATTAAAAAGAACACTTAAAATTAGAAATAAAAAGAACCTTCCTCAAAGTGATAAAAGGCATCTATAAAAAATACACAGATAAGAATATATTTAATGATGAAAGATGGAATGCTTTCCTAAGATCAGGAACAAGAAAACTGTGTCCACTCATACTATTTCTTGTCAACACTGTAATGGAGACAAGAAATGAAATAAAAGACATTTAAATTGGAAAAAAGAAGTAAAACTATCTCAATTCTTAGATAACATGACTATGTATTTGGCAAATTCTAAAGAACTCATTTTTTTAAAAAATTAGAAGGAATAAGTTTAGTACAGTTATATTACATTTAGATCCTTTCCATATATTGCCAAGCTGATCCTAAAATTTGTATGGAAATTCCAGAAGCCCAGAGTAACTAAAAGATTTTATGCTTAGGAGTGTGTGTGTGTGTGTGTGTGTGTGTGTGTGTGTGTGTGTGTTGGGGGTGTATTTGTTAGATTGTGTACTTGTTTTTTAAAATTTTTTGTATTTTATCTTTCTTGACATTTTCAGCTTCTCAGATCTGTGCTTTACTGTATATTATTAACTTGTGAAAGTTCAAAGTTCATTAATTGTTCAACTATTTCTCCTTGTATTATTCTCTATTTTCTTTCTGATGTTCCAATTTGATATATGAGAATTCCTCTGTTTAGCTTTCTACATCCCTATAGCACGGTCAGAAGTCCCTTCGGGATGTTCAAAGGCAATATTTAACAATTTTCAAAGCAGAGAGAATATCTAGCAAAGAACATAGAGTTGCAGTTCTGAGTAAACGATATTATGTATGACATGCAAATGATTGTTTAAACCAGGCTTCTATGAAACAAAAGGAGAGAAATAAAGATAATATAAAACATTTAAATATGACAAAAACTTTTATGGCACTTTTTTTATCTAGTGCTTAAGCTTGAAGAAACTTCCCAGTGCTTTCAAGCTCTTCCATGAACAACTGCTTAAAAACAAAAAGTTTATAATTTGATATAAGTATAAATGTACAGTGTTCATTCAGGGGTTCTATCTGCTTCTTCTTTTAATCCTAAGACAAGTAGCGAAAAGCTCTTAAATAATTAATAGTAATAAGTAAACAAACTTCTTGGATGTCTTTTCATCACTGTGCTCCAGACAGCTGCAGTAATGGACCCAGCCTACACTCATCCAGCAGTCAGTCAATTGTTCAGCAGTCAGAGTGAGGTCCTCACTGTAGTTACAGACTAAGTGATCTTCCCTGGAGATCCACATGACCTGATGGTGGTTCCCAAACCTGGGTACACATCAAATTATTTAGCATACCCACACTACACATTCATATAATACATCTTGGACAGTTTGTCTTTGGTACCAGAAAAGTTGGGATGTAGTGTGAAAACTTAGATTTTACATACCTTAGGTGGTGTATGAACTACAGCCAGGGTTATCTATAAAGGATATTAGTATCTACAATGTCTGTTTATGTTTCTCTAGCTATAAAATTTAACTTCCTTACAGTTTTTTGATTCCATTCATCCATTGCTGAAAGAAGGCCCTGGCCTTGAACCCCACTCTGGCCAACATACTCTATCATAAGTTGAGTTGTTTAATATTTTCCCATCTGGATATAATAGGTAATGTCCAAGATTGCCCTAAAAGATCTATGAGTTCTGATATTTACTTGTTTAGTCCCCTCCTACTTGTTAGCAGATAGCATATGGCACAAGTGATGATACATCACTTTCAAGACTAGGTTACAAAAGACTGCAGCTTCTGTATTGGGTGTGCTTTCTCTGATCCTTCTCTCTCAGTGAATTCATGGTGTGAGTATCCTACAGAGAGACTCACAAGGCTTGTTTTTCATTCCTTATGTCAATAACTGTGTTAGTGAGTTTGAAAGAGAATTCTCTACTCTCTTTAAAATAACTGCACTCCTAGAAAACTTTTCAAACTTTGTGAGACAGCCTGAACCAGAACTACTCAACTAAGCCTCTCATAAATTTAAAACCCTAAACAATTGTAAGACAGTAAATTCTTGTTATTTTAAACTTCTAAGTTTGGAAGCAGTTTTTCCTCAGCCATAATGGGTCTAATCTGCAGCTGATCTGGGGGAAGGGCAAGGTCTTTCCTGACTGTAGAAGTTCATTTTCCAGAAAACTATAGACAGATTCCACCTTCTGTCAAAATCATGTTCATTTCTTGAGATCATTTTACTAATGCAAGCTGTTCGGATTATCAAAAATATGAAATTTTTTCAGTACAGTGTAATTGGAAAGAAACCAGGGTCATCACAGGTCATCTGCCATATGATGCAAAACATTTTTTTCTCATTTCATGTTTTCAAAATCACCTGAATATAATAGTTACTGGCACTATAAAAACACAACCAGCAAGCAAGAGAATAATGGAAGTATAAGCTGTGCAGATAACAGGAGAATTGCCTAATTATAAATCTACCAGAAAGAAAGCTTCCAGAATACACAGAGGTGTCCTACAATAGGCAGGAACATCACCTCTCACAGAAGGCGAAAGAGTTAATCAGCTACTGATTAGCATAAAGCAGCCAAGTGTGAGGTTGTAATTCAAGCAATGGATCTTGTGTGTAATGGTGAGGCCATCATGATGGCTTGCTCTGTGACAACACAGCTGTTATGATACAAAGTCAATACTCAAAAATTAATAGCACTCCTGCACACAAACAACAAACTCACTGAGAGAGAAAAAAGGGAAACCACACACTTCACTATAGTAAACAAAAACTGAAATAATTAGAAATCAATTTAACAGATAATAAAAGATCTATATATTGAAAATTACATTGCTATGAAAAAAGAAACCAAAGAGGATTTCAGAAAATGAAAGGACACTCCTTGTTCATGGATAGAAAAAGCAAACATTGGAAAATGTCCATGACCCAAAGACTTTTTATATAGATTTTATACAATTTCAATCAAATTCCACTAGCATACCTCACAGATGTAGAGAAATCATTCCTAGAATTCAACTGAAACCAAAAGAGACTTAGAATACCAAAGGCAATTCTGGACAACAAAGGCAAGGCAAGAGGCATAACGATTCCCCAATTGAACTTATACTGCAAAGCTACTGTGATAAAATCAGCATGGTACTGAAATAAAAACAGATATAAAGATCAACGGAATAGGCCACCGTACAGAGCAAGGCGCCACACAGAGGAAGGCACTGCATGGGCAGGGAGAAAGACGCTGAGCTCTGCCCCAGCTCATGACACTGGGCATGCCTGAGTGCCTCAATTCCTCAGTGCTCCTGGCTGCTCCAAGCTGCCCCTGTCCACTGCAGTATGGAGGAAGAACATCAAGGTCTGCCTCTGCTCGGGCTGCTGGATGTGCCTTCACATGTGGTGCGCTCCCCGCCTCCCCTCTGCTGCCACAGTGTAGAAGAAGCCACTGCACAGAGGAAGCCCCCGAGCTCCACCCCGGCTTGGGCCGCTAGGCGTGCTTGCTCACTTCAGTGCCTCCCTACCACTGTCCTGAAGAGGAAGACCACAAAGCTCTGTCCCAGCTCAGGAGGCTGAGCCAGGCCTGCCAGCATCAGTGTCCTCCCACTGCCAATGCACAGAATAGGACTCCTGGTCTCCTTCCCTGCTCAGGCAGCTGAGTTGTGCCTTGCATCCAGCATGCTCCTCCAATGTGCTGACCCAGAGGAATGCTGCACCCAAACTGGCTTGACCTACTGCCCTCAGCTACCCTCCACATCTCTTAGACGAAGCACTGCTGTGACAGTTTGGCTCCCACTCTCCCTCCCAGAACCTTGAACTGCAGTGGAATGACAGTGCTGATTTGATGGGAGACTTGGTGGCCTCTCGCCAAGACAGAGAATCCTGGCAGGTTCCAGTCACTGTGTGCCCAACAATTGGGCAGACATCAAACAGACAGTGGGACCCTGGGACATACACTGCCGACAGTTGTGACTATTGGGATTAAATAACCAGATATTGGCCCAGAGAGTGAAAATCACAAAACAAAAGACCAAAATGCAATCTCAAACATCTAGTCCATCAGGTGCCAAAACAGGTGACAGCAAAATAGAGAGCTTTAAAAGTCATATACCAGAAATCTCTGAAAAGATAGCAAATGAAGTAAAGAAACAAATCCATGGGGATATAGAGGAAATCAAATTAGAAGCAATGCCTTATATAAAGACAGAAATAGCAACCTTAGTAAAGGACTTGCTGAACATAGCTAGGTAAGAAATAGATTTTAAAAACACAGGAACATAGGAAATTGACTGAAACTGAATGAACAATGTAGAAAACAAGCAGAATCCATGAAACAAATTCAAAGAGACATCCAAGAAAGAAAAAAAATTCTATTGAAAGCTGTAAAAACTCATTAAACAAATCTGAGAATAGAATTTCAGACTTTGAGGACAGGATTACAGATAGCAACCATGAAATGATAGAACTTTTAAAAACAACAAAGCAGCATGGTATGACAATCCAGCAGCTTCAATATGACACCAAGAGAAACAATGTAATAATAGGAATCAGTGAGGATGCAGGAGACATCACAAAGGACATAACTAAGCTGTTCACAGAAGCAATAACAGAAAATTTCCAAAACATGAGGAAAAAATCTGACATACAAATAAGTGAGGCACATAGAATGCCAAACAGTCATAACCAGCATAAATCTACACCCAGACATATAATAATTAAGATCCCAGACATACAGCACAAAAACAGAATACTAAAAGCTATTAGAGAAAAGACCCAACTCACCTATCAAGGAAAGCCTCTTAGAATCATGGCAGACTTAGAATCATGGCAGACTTCTCAGCACAAACCTTCAGGTTAAGGCGAGCTTGGAGTAAAGTATTTGAAGCTCTAAAATAAAACAGCTTACAACCAAGCCTGATGTACCCAGAAAAGCTGTATTTCAAGTTGAATGGAGAAACAAGATACCTCCATGACAAAAAAATTGAAGAAATTCATATCTACTAAACCAATCCTAGAAAGGGTATTGAAAGACATACTAGAAAAAGATAAAATTGACCACAATCTCCAAAACAACAACAGAGAGAAACCACCAGATGGGATGAGAAATTAAACAAGGGAGGAAAGCAGGAAACCAAAAAAGGAACATAATTTGGCAAAGTCAAACCAGTACATATCAGTGATATCCATAAATTTAAAATGGGCTCAATTCACCTGTCAAAAGAAACAGGTTGACAAGATGGATCAATAAATAGGACCCCACATTATGCTGTATACAAGAAACATATCTGACTCAAAAAGAAACTCATAGACTAAAAGTCAAAGGATGGAAAACAGTATTCCATGCAACAGGAATCCAGAAAAAAGCAGGGGTAACTGTTCTATTTTCAGACAATGTGAACTTCCAACCTAAAATGATTAAAAGAGATAAAGAAGGCCACTACATACTTGTAAGTGGAAAACTAGAAGAGGAAGAACTAACAATTATAAATATATATGCACTAAGTACAGGAGCACTAAACTATATAAGACAAACCCTAATGACATGAAAAATCAAGCACAAAAGAACACAATTGTAATAAGAGACCTTAACACCCCACTGTCACAAAGAGAGCAACTAGGCAAAATGTCAGCAAAGAAATAATAGAACTAAATCACACCTGTGAACAAATGGACTTAGTGGATGTTTACAGCGTTACACTCAATCATATCAGAATATACATTCTTCTCAGCTGCACATGTGACATTCTCCAAAATAGATCATATTTAATTCATAAAACATTCTTAAGTAAATGCAAAGTGAGTGAAATTATTCCATGCATAATATCTGATCATAGTGCACTAAAATTGGAAATCAACAGCAAAAAACATGCAAAACCTTCATAAATGCATGAAAGTTAAATAAAAACCTTCTGAATAATCAATGGGCTACAGATAAAATTAAAGAACAAATAAAGCAATGCCTACAATTCAACGAAAATGCCAAAACAACATATGGGATGCAATGAAAGCAGTCTTAAGAGGAAAATATACAGCAATAAATAGTCGTATCAAGAAAACAGAATGAGCACAAATAAAAAACCTAATGCTACATCTTAAGCTCCTACAAAGGAAGAACAAGTCAAACCTAAAGCTCATAGAAGAGAGGAAATTGTAAAGATTAGAGCAGAAATTAATGCAATTGAAACCAAAGACACAATAAAGAATTAATGAATGAAAGAGCTTGTCTTTCGAGAGGATAAACACAATTAATAAGCCTCTATACAATTTTATCAAGAAAAAGAAAGAAAAAACTCAAATCCATGTAATAAGGACTGAAAAGAGGGAAATTACTACAGATTCCATGGAAATTCAAAATATTACAAAAACCTACTTTGAAAATCTCTACTTATATAGGGCAGAAAACACAGAGGAAATGCACAGATTTCTACAAACATATAAACTTTGAATAACCCAATATCAGCTACTGAGATCAAAAACACGATAAAAATCTTACCAACAAAGAAAAGTCTAGGTCCTGATGGATTCACGGCTGGATTCTGTAAGAAATTTAAACAAAATTTAATGCCAACAATCCTTAAACTCTTCAATGAGATTAAAAGAAAAGCGGTCCTCCATAAATCATTCTTGGAGGCAAGTATTACCCTGATACCAAAACCAGAGAAAGACCCAAATAAAAAAAAAGAGAAGTATAGACCAATCTCATTAATGAATATTGATGCAAGGATTCCCAATAAAATATTGGTAAATACAATGCAGAAAAACATCAAGAAAATTATACACCATAACCAAGTGGAATTTATTCAAGGAATGCAGGAATGATTCAACATACACAAATCAATAAATGTAATGCACCACATCAAAAGAGCCAAAAACAAAAATCACATGATCATCTCAATAGACACAGAAAATGCTTTTGATAAATTCCAACACTTGCTCATGATAAAAGCCCTACAGAAACTCAGAATAGATGATATGTACCTCAATCTCATAAAGGCCATTTATAGCAATCCAACAGCCAACATTATACTAAATGGACAAAAACTGAAAGCCTTCATTCTAAAATCAGAAACAAATTGGAATGGCTTTATTCTGGGATGTTTGATATTATTGCCTATGATGATATGAACAGCTATTTTGAAGAAAACAAGACATCATAATAGCTAGTGCTGATTTAATATCATCTTGTTTTGAAGTCCCACCAAACTGTTGTTCTTCTGTCTCCATTGATTTTATCACGTTGTATCTTACTGGATTTTATTGTATGTGATAGTATAAACAAAAAATTTTATAGGCAAAGAGATAATGTAGAAATCATTGTTCATTTTCTGTTAGCTGGTTCTAAGTACCCTGTAATACTTTCATCCTCTTGAATGGTTTCACACTGTCTTGATATGTTTGATGCTATAGTATATGAAGTTACATTCAAATATTTCAAGGAAAGAAACACTATGTAACTACTGTTAAGTCGCGTTATCTTGTGGTGAAGCACTAAGGTTGCTGGAATTGTCATCCTTTGACCTGTATTGCTATGTTGTTATGTCCTCTTTTATCTCAATCTCCCCCTTATTCATAAAAAAAAATATTTATTTATTTATATTTTTTAATTAAGGAAAAAAAATAAAAAAAATTAGCAGGATACATTATAGTAACTTTTTTGATTTCGTATTAACTTGATTTGAAGCCTTGTATTACTCCCACTATCTTGTTTTGACTGATTTTACTCTGTTCCGTTCTGTTTAACAGTATCAAGTTTGAAGGTATAGGCAACTACTTTGAAGGCAATAAGATCCACTACAATGCCCATTCTGATTCGATTATTATCTTCTTTTAAAGTTCTGTAATGTTTCCAGTGTTTGGGTTTTATTGGTCTTGTTCTGTAATGCTTTGTTCAATTTTATTATACCTAATGATATAGGCAATTCTTTTTAAGGAAGAACGAGGCATTATGGTAACCATTGTTGATAACCTTGTATTCTGTTTTTACATCATGTGCTATGTCTATTCTTTGTTTTGACTGACTGCTTTGTTTTGTCATATTTGGTTATATTCTCTTCCAAAAAAAGTAATAAGAACTATGGGAGTAATAAAACCCAAAATGTGTAAATTTTGTTGTAAAAAAGAGAGGGAAAAAGTGCTCTAAAGGATACAACTGAAAGTGTGTTTAGGTGTGTTAAGATAGATGACCATATTACTAAGTTTTTGTTGGATCATTGAACACAACTGTTTGCAGTCTCACTGTTTGAATGTCCACTTTGTATGCTTTAATCCTGTAACTTGAACAACTATTTCTAAAATGACAATATGTAATCTATTACCTAGTGATTTCTTACCGTTTTTTTAAATTCTGTGTTACTTGTACCCTTATACTGTTTTTTTCCTTTAAATAAAAAATATAAAAATAAAAATAAAATCAGAAATAAGACAAGGATATCCACTATCACCACTCCTACTGAATATAGTTCTAGAAATATTAGCCAGAGAAATCAGACAAGAGGAAGAAATAAAAGGAAAAATTGGAAAAGAGGAAGTTAAATTATCATTATTGCAGATGACATGACACCCTACATAGAAGACTCATAAAACTCCTTTAAAAGACTACTAGAGGTAATAAACAAATTGAGCAGTGTAGCTGGATACAAAGCTAACACTCAAAAATCAATACCAGTCCTGTACACAAATAAAAACTCACTGAGAGAGAAATCATGGAAAATCACCTTCCACAATAGCATCTAAAAAATCAGATAATTAGGAATCAACCTAACCAAGAATCTAAAAGACTTATATGCTGAAAATTATACTACTCTAAAAGAAAGATTGAAGAGGATATTAGAAAATGGAAGGCTATTCCTTGCTCTTGCTTAGGAAGAACCAACATTGTGAAAATGGCCATACTCCCAAAACTGTTATACAGATTCAGTGCAACCTCAATCAAAATACCACTAATATACCTTATAGACCTAGAAAAATATTCCAAAACTTCATCTGGAAACAGAAGAAACCTAGAACATCAAAGGTGATTTTTGGCAACAAAGGCAAGACAGGAGACAAGTCAATTCCTGACTTGAAACTATACTACAAAACCAAGGTAATAAAATCAGCATGGTACTGGCAAAGAAATAGGATGATCAATACAACAGATTAGAAAATGCAAACACAACTACAAAGACACTCTGCCACCTTATATTTGACAAGGGGGTTAAACATATACTGGAAAAAAAGGTAGCCTCTTTAATAAACGGTGTTAGAAAAATTGGCTTTCCACATGCCAAAGACTAAAAATAGATCAATGCCTATCACCATACACTAAGCTACAGTCAAAATGGATCAAGGTTCTAAATATTAAAAGAAAAACACTAAATCTACTGGAAGACAAAGTAGGTAAAAACCTTGGAGACATAGGGGGAGAGAGAAAGAATTCCTGAACAAAATGCAAGCCACACAGGAAATACTTCAAAGAATCAACAACTGGGATCTCATATTACTAAAAAGTTTTTGCACTTCAAAATAAATCACCAACAAAGTGAAAAGTTAACTCACAGAATGGGAAAGAATTGGAGCTGGGGATTTAGCTCAGCGGCATAAGTGCCTGCTTTGCAAGCAGGCAGTCGTGAGTTTGATTCCAGGTACCTATAAAAAACAAAAAAGACAATAAAAAAAAGAATGGGAAAAAATTTTAGCCAACAATCCCTCAGACAAATGACTTATATCCAAAACATACAAAAAACTGAAAAACATCAAGCCCCCAAATTCAAAGACCCTCTCCAAAAGTGGGCATCTGAGATGAACACACAGATCTCAGATTAATTATAGAAATGGAAAATAAATACATGAAGAATGTTCACCATCACCGGTCATTGAAAAAATACAAATTAAAACAACTCTGAGATTTCATCTCACCTCGGAAAGAATGGCTACCATCAATAAAACAATTGATAACAAATGTTGGTGAGGTTATGGGGGAAAAGGAACACTTCTCCACTGTTTGTGGGACTGAACACTGGTTCATGCTCTGTGGAAATCAGTATGAAGATTCCTCAAAACACTAGGATTGGAAGTTTCATTCAATGCAGCTATTCCCCCTCCTAGGAAAATCCCAGAAAGGTTGAAAATGTCATGTCATAGAGATGTATGTGCACTCATGTTCATATCAGTACAATTTGTGATAGCTAAATCTTGGAAACAACCAAAATGCCCATCAACTGCAGAGTGAACTGGAAAAAAAGTGATACTTTTATACAATGGAATAGTACTCACCTATAAAAAGAATGATCTTGAGGCCTTTACAGGTAAATGGAGGCAACTTGAAAATATTCTCATTAGTTAAATAAAAAAGACTCACATGAGTAAATATCACATTGTCTCTCTAGTGTAAAAAATAATAAAAACTGACAGAATAATGGGATCCAAATAGTACAACAGATATTGTGAAAGTGAAAGGGAAGGAAAGTGCTCTAAAGAGTATAATGGTATGTATAGTTTGTAACACAGATAACCATATTTCTGAGTTTCTGTTGTAACATTGAATAGTATTTTCACTGTCAGTGTTTGAGGGTCTAGCCACTATTTATGTTCTGATTTTGTGACTTTGGAAACTATATTTTGAGATGACAATGTATCAACTAGCGATTTTATGATGATAATTTTTTTGAATTCTGTATTGTTCTACCCTTCTTTTCTGTTTTTCTATTTTCTTTAATTTTCTTTTCTATCTTTAAAAAAAAAGAACAATATTCACTATAACAACCACTGTTAAATTTCTTCCATTCTGATTTGAAACTTGTATTGTTACTGTTTTGAGTTTGCTGTTGCTGTTTATGCCTTTTGTTTTTTGTTTTTCTTTTCTGACTTTTCTCTTCTTTAAATAAAAAAAATCAATGGTATATATTAGGAGATACAGCCACAACTACAGTACACTCAGCCACCTTATCTTTGATAAAGGAACAAAGATATTGACTGGAAGAAAGAGAGTCTCTGCAATAAGTGGCACTGGAAAAATTGGCTCTTCATATGCTGAAAACTAAAACTAGACCCATGCCTCTCACCATTCACTAAACTAAAGTCTAAATGGATCAAAGATCTGAATAGTAAAACAGAAACACTAAATCTTCTGAAAGACAAAGTAGATAGAATTCTTGAAGACATAGCAGTAAGCAGAGAGTTCATGAACGAAAATCAACCTGCATGGAAAATATTTTCCAGAATCAACACCTGACATCTTGTCTTATTGAAAAGTTTTAGCGTGTCAAAAGGAATCTCCAGAGTAAAAGGAAATCCCACAAATTGGGAAAACAATCTTAGCTAACTAGCCCTCACACAAGGGACTTCTATATGGAACGTATAAAGAATTTTTAAAAATCAGGTCCCCACAATTCAAAGATCAATCCAAAAATGGGTATTGGAGATGAACACACACTTCTCAGATAAAGACATACAGTTGGAAAATAAATATATGAAAAAAAATGTTTGACATTATTGTTCATTAGAGAAATGCAAATTAAAACAATGCTGAGATTCCATCTCACTCAAGAAAGCATGCCTGAGGCCAAAAAATCAACCAATAACAAATGCTGGAGGGACTGTGGGGATAAAGGAGCTCTTGTTCACTGCTGGTGAGAGTGTAGACTGGTGCAACCACTGTGGAAATCAGTATGGAGGTTCCTCAAAAAGCTGAGATTAGAGGTGCCATTTGATTCAACTATTCTGCTTCTGGGCGCTTTGCCAGAAGAATTGAAAACACCATATCACAGTGATATATGAGCACCTGTGTTTATAGCAGCACAATTTGTAATAGCCAAATCTTGGAAAAAAACAATGAGGAATGAATAAAAATGATGTGGTATTTTTATACAATGCGGTACTCCTGAGCTATAAAGAAAGATTGCATTGATGCTTTTGTAGGTAAATGGGCAAGACTTGAGACCATACTCATAAGTGAAATAAATCAAACTCAGATGTGTAAATATTATATTGTGCCCCAGTGTAAGAAACTGAGACAGCAGGGGCTGGGGATTTAGCTCAGCGGCATAAGCGCCTGCCTTGCAAGCAGGCAGTCGTGAGTTCGATCCCCAGTACAACTAAAAAAATGAAAAAGACAAAAAGAAAAGAAAAAAAGAAACTGAGACAGCACATAAAATTTAAAAACTACAATGAATATTGTGTAAGGGTAACAAACTACTCAAAGTGGAAAAGTAACTGGGGTAGGGAAAAGGAGAAAAGAAGGAAGGAAAAAAGAAAAAGAAATAAATTTGTTTTGTTTCTTTGTTTTGCTTTCTGGATTTCTTTTGTGTGTCTTTTTTCTCTTAAATAAAAAACAAATGAATGAATATATATAGTTTCTTAAGAAGAGTGTCCGTAATACAGTAAGCACTCAATTAATTGTTATTGTTTTAATGATAGCAAAGTTTTTTAAAAGTAGGAGAAGAAACATGTTCTGATGTTTGAACCAAGGAAAAGCAGTATTATAAGTACAGTCTACAGCATAAGTGATTTAGTCCACATTTACAAGGGAAAAGATATAATACAGAACACATAATTTGTAGGATTATTTTATAATTTTCACTCAAAGAGTCAAATATAAAAGAGTGCAGGAAATCTGTCCACATGCTAGAGACTCAAATAATTCAACTGAGGGCCTGGATCCCACAGCAGTGTCTTCCACGATTCCAACTGGAGGCCTAGAGCCCATGATGATGTCTCATGGAAGTCTGCATCAAGGAACTGCACTGGGAAGGCCCAATGGTCAGTGGTGAAAGCCAGAAGTTCTGTGCAAGCGGGATGAATGATCTATGCTAGCAGTCTGAGGGACCTATCCTGGAACCAGAAAGTGACATTCAAAGTAAGAATCAAAGCTCCCCAAAGTGAACTACAGTCATTGTCAGCTACAACAAAGTACTCAGCTCCTCCAATGATGAGAACAGCTGAGTTTATATCAGGAAAACCAGCATGGTGCACTTCTCCAGGAGATTCAGCAGTGCCACCTTTCCCTCCCCTGTTCTCTTTTTTATGCTGTTGGCAACAATTCTCAGGTTGGCCTTCCACACCCAACACTATGCTGATTCAATTCAGCTCAGTGGTACAAACTGACCATCAGTTGTCAATCCACTACAATAAGTGTGGACCATCCGGGCAAGAGAGAACATAGTGGGCAAGTGATCGTTACTATTAATCAAAGCCTGTACAATAAACAAAACAAAGATGGTCTACATTTTTATGATGTTGTTCATATACCAAATAATGGGGAATTTTTTAACCTGGTTCTTAGGAAAATTGTGATTTTTCCCTGAATTGTACTCAATCTATTAAAAACAGTTTGCCAATGTATTGCTCAATTCTGGGTCAAAGTACCGGTATCAGTAAGAGTTTCATCAGGAAACAAATGGCATTTGAACTAGGTAACTGATGATCTTTTTTAGTCTTAACCTCTTCTTTAGTCCCCACTTCTAAGCAACTTGTTGGGATTTAATCACCAATCTCTGAATTCATCACAGTAGGGATTAAATTTCAATGACTGAACGCTGGAGGGGTGCGTACATTCAAGCCACATCCACACCACAGAACACTCCTTGGATTCACATTGTCCACCGTCTGGTTTCCTGCTATTGCCTCCTATTCACTAAATCCAATTCAAAACTAAAAATAGGAAGTATGTTGTTGGACCCCACAGATGTCAATCTTCTGAAGAACAGAGTAAAGTAGAAATGGTAGAACACTGTTTGTCTTAATTAAAGAAAAAATTCAAAAAATTAGGATATATAAATAGTAACTCTTTCTGATTTCCTGTTGACTTGTTTTGAAGTCCTGTAGTACTCCCACGATCTTGTTTTGACTGATTAGACTCTGTTCCATTCTATATGGTAGTATCAAGTTTGAACACATAGGCAACTACTTTGAAGACAATAAGATTCACTAAGATACCCATTCTGGTTTGACTATTGTCTTCTTTGGAAGTCCTGTAATGTTTACAATGCCTAAGTTTTATTGGTCTTGTTCTCTACTGTTTTGTCCAACTTTATAATATCTAATGAGATAGACAATTCTTTTTAAGGAAACAAGGGACAACATTGATAACCATTGTTGATAAACTTGTACTCTGTTCTACATCATGTGCTATGTCTATCCTTGGTATTGACTGACAGCTTTGTTTTGCCATATTTGACTGTATTCTTCCCCGCCCCCCAAAAAAAGTAATAAGCACTAAGGAGTAATGAAATCCAAAGTGCGTGAATTTTGTTGTAAAAAAGAGAGGGAAAAAAAAAAAGAAAAAGAGCTCTAACGGATATAACAGCAAGTGTGTTTAGGGGTGTTAAATAGCTGACTGTATCAATGTTTTTGGACCATTGAACACAGCTGTTTGCAGTCTACCTGTTTGAATGTCCACCTTGTATTCTTTGATACTGTGATTTGAGGAACTATTTTCAAGATGATAATATGTAATATACTAACAGGTGATTTCTTACTGTTATGTTTTTTTTGTTTGTTTGTTTTGTTTTTTTGTTTTGTTTTGTTTTTTTGTAGTTCTGTATTACGTGTACCCTTACACCGCTTTGGTTTGTTTTGTGTTTTTCTCTTTTTCCTCTTAAATAAAAAAAAAAAAAGAACATGAATCTGGAGGTGAATGGGGAAAGATAGTTCAAAATAAAACAAGGAGCAGATGCTGTGCCATCCACTCTACTCTTCACCTCCATGCCTCTTCTGTCCAGTACTAATTTCTCTCTCCTCAAGTTAAATATGTGTTTAGAGCACTTAAATATATTCTATAGTCGAAATCTTTGTGTTCTGCCTCCAAATTCATATGTTGAAATTCTATCTCCCAATGTAATAGTATTAAGAGATGGAGTCTTTGGAAGGTGAATATATCATTACAGCCCCTCACACTGGGAACCCCAGTGAGCTAGATCCTTCTATTGTATAAATATATTCTGATAGGTCACTCATCTGAAACACAGAAGTTTGTAAGCCAAAAGAAAGCTTTCACCAGAAACTGACCATACTGGTACCTTAATAACAGACTTCCAGACTGTACAACTGTGAGAAATACATTTGTCTATAACTCGCTTAGTGTATGGTAAGTTATCATAGAAGCCTGAACAGACAAAGACAAAGTATATCAAAATATTTAAAGAGTAAGGAGATCAGAATGGACCTGGCAAGCCGATTGAAATGCACTTACACATTTAAATGGTGGTATTTGTTTTGAGAAGAGATTACAGTGTAAAAAAAAATAAAGCAACTCAATAGAGATTACAGGTGTTATTCAAATGATACATACCAGAGAACACCTCAAAATTACATAACTCTCTTAGCTGAAGAAGGATTGTAGAACAGAAAGGTACACAACATTAAACTTGTCTAGGATTGCAGTTTTCCTTACCTGAACTTACAATTGAATAGATTGGGATAGAGTGTTTGTTATGCTACTTAGTAAAATCTCATTTTGGCATCTAAAAGAACAGTTCTTTTAAGAACTATTTCTATAAGCCTTGAAACTGCCTGTAAGCAGTATAGTATTTGTTTTCCTAGTTCAAGGGAGTGGGAAATAGAAAAAGAAAAATGAATTGAAACATGTAAGAGAAGTGGAGAGGATCCAACATGGTTGACTAGAAGAAGCATCACAACAGAGATATACTCAGGAAAGGTTAACTAAAAAAAATCAGGTAATTGGAAGCAGGGAAAGGACTTAGAGCCTGATACGGAAAGTCTATTTGAAAGAAGATATATGTAGATCAAACCAAACACTAAATAGTAGTTTAAAAGTAGGAAAGCAGTCCCTCCTGGGCCAGTTTATGTGGCACTTACTTTTTCTCATCCCAGGAGCAGCCATCGTTGGCACTTCCCAAATAGCTGTATAGAACCAAGGACCACTACAGAGACTAACTTCCTAAGATAGATTCTGGGTACATGGGCCCTTTTAACTCATCACCTATTCTGCAAACACCAAGAAAGCTACATCCATGCAGCATTCTTGTTAGCACTTATCAGTGGCAAGAGAAGCTCCTTGTCTACCTGCCCAACTCCAGGGAGCCAGAGAATAAATAAATGAAGGGTGACCCCTGAGTCTGCCTATATGTTTTTGCTTGCCTAAGTTACTATTTGACACCAGACTTAAGTACCTGGCTGTCCTGAGCGCGCACACACACACACACACACACACACACACACCACTAAATGCCCTGGGCCTGCTCAAGTCATTGCCTAGTGCCTCAAGTTGTTCTCTTGCCTGTAAGGGTCTCATTCTGGTACCCAGAACTGATACATGACCTGCTTGCGTTTGTTCCTGGCACCTTGCAATTGTTGGGAGTCACTCAGTACTCATTGTCCCATACCCTCTCTTGATGCATCAGACTCTCCCATTTGGTGTCCAGCAATGTACTGGACAAAGTGGATCTGTACTGGATATCACAGATCTGTACAAGTCTTCACATGACGCCCTGTGCCTTCCCTGTGTAAGTCTCTATTTTGCAACCTGCATTTGGATCTTCACTGGGTGACCCAGAACCACCTAATTCTCTGCCTAATGTGTCAGGTCAACCCTACACCCACTAGAGTCTTTATCTGGCACTCAGCACTGGTTCCAGGCATTCCTGAATCTCAACCTGGTGCCTCAAGTTGGCTTGAGTTTCCACCAATATGCACAATCTCTTCTAAGCCATGGGAGTCTCCCTGCATCACCTGGTGTTTTGAGCTGGTTCCACATCCTCCAGAGTTACCTCCTGGCATGCTGTGCTGGTACTGGGCAGGTGTCAAAGGATGCTTGAGTTTCCATTCAGCACCCATTCTGCTGTACCCTCATTGGGCTGCAAGACTTTCTATCTGGCCCTCCACAAAAGTCCTGGGTCCACCCAAGTCCCCACTGACCACTCCAAGCCTTCACAAGTCTTCTGGAACTAGAAGTTGGTGCCCTAAAAGATTTCACTCTAAAATCAAGAGCAATAGAAGAATGAAAAATATTATCACTCATTCCTCTTCAATATAGATCTTGAAATATTAGCCAGTCCAATTAGATAAGAAAATGTAATTTAAAATGATATGGACAGGAAAGGAAGAAACTAAATCATTATTTGTAGGTGAGGTTATCTTCTACATATAAGACACCAAAAACTCCACTAAAAGACTCCTAGAATTAATAACCAAATTCTCTAGCATAGCAAGGTACAAAGTCAACACACAAAAATAATAGTATTCCTGTACACCAATAACAAACTCAATAAAAGAAAAAAATTAGACAAATAACACCTTTCACAACAGTATCAAGAAAAATGAAATACTTAAGAATTAGCCTTACCATTGAGTATACCAACAAATGGTATAGTTGGAGCAGAGGGTAGTTCTAATTCCAGTTTTTTGAGAAAACTACATACTCATTTCCATAGTGGCTGTTAGTACATTCTCATCAGAAGTATAGGAGAGTTCCTTTTTCCTTACGTTTCCACCATTTTTTATTCTTGATGGTAGCTATTCTCAAGAAGTCAGCATACTACAGGCATACCTGCATGCAGGTATTTATTATGGTACAATTCCAATAACCAAGATATAGAACATACTAGGTATCTATCAGCAGATGAGTGGATAAAGACAATGTGGTACGTGGAGTATTATACTACAGTGGAGTATTATTCAGTTGTAAAGGATGGATTCATGTCATTTGCAGGAAAATATCACCATGTTAAGTAAAGTAAGCAAAATTCAGAAAAACAAGTGTTTCCGTTAATATGTGGAATTAAAACTAAAAGATAGCATGAAGATAAAAGGAAGACTATTGTTAAACAAAAGGATTGGGGAGGAAGTATAAGAGAGAGGAACAGGTGGGGTAAATATGATAAAAATATGTTTCATACATATATGAAAATACCATATTAAAACCCAATAGCTTGCAACATTAATAGACACTAATATATCTTTAAAAATAAAGTAAGTAAAATTATAAATTAGAAGCAACTAACCTAACCAAGAAAGTGAAAGACATCTGAAATGAAAATTATACTACTCTGAAAATGGAGACCAAAGAGGATATCAGAAAATGAAAAGATACCCCTTGTTCCTGGTTATGCAGAAACAATATACTCAAAATAGCCATATTTCCAATACTATTACAGGGATTTAGTGCAATTCAATCAAAATAACAATAGCATTCCTCAAAGAACTAGAGAAATAAATTTTAAAATTCATATGGAACCAAAAGAGACCTAGAATAGTAAAAACAATTCTAGGCAACGAGGGCAATGAAAAGTCATCATAATCCAGGACTGCAAGTTATACTTCAAAACTACAGTGATAAAAACAGCATGGTATTAGAAAAAAGACTTGTGGATCAAAGAAAGAGAATAAAGGATGCAGAAACAATTTCCAGTACACAATATTACATTATCTTTGACAGAGGGTCCAAATACTTTCAATGGAGGTAAAAAATAACTTTAACAAATTGTACTGGGGAAACTGGCTATTCACATGCCAAACATTTGGCCTACAGATACTATTATTAAAGTATCTATTACTAAAGTCGCCTACCATAAATAACTTACAGGCATCACAGTAGAAAACAAATTTTAAAAATAGAAAAATTTGAAAACCCATGGAAGCCCAATGAAATACCAGACATCCAGCTCACCCAAGGGACATATCTAGGGATCATTTAGATTGAAGAAATCAAAAGTCACCAACTAAAGTTTCTGAAATTGTAGCAGTGGAAGTAGCAAAGCAGATGAATGAGTGTTTAGAAAAAGTTTAGAAATAATTTTACATATAACAGAAGAAATTTTGACCATAAGGAAGAACATGGTTAGTGAATCTAGAGGAAATACACAGGAAAAAACTAGAGGCATTTAAGAAAGTGATAGAAACTATGAATGCACAACACAGGAAAAAAAAATGATTCCCATATAACATTCAAACAGATATCCAGGAATTTAAAAATTCTACTGAAATTTGTTGCAGCAGAATCAACCAATGTGAACATACGATACTAGATCTAGAAGATATTTTATCAGTTAATGATCATCAAATGAATGACTTATTTGAAACTGTAATGGGCCATGAAAAATCCATCCAACAGCTTCTGAATGATACAAAGAAGAATTATATAAGATTCCCTGGAGACCATGAAAAAAATTAGAAGATAGCACAAAGCACATAAAAAAAAAACTGTTCAGTGCAAAACTTTCCAAGCATAGAAAAATAATTTGCGAAATAAATGAGGCATATAGAATGGCAATTAGCCATGAATCAAAAAAATACACCAAGGCATATAATGTTTAAGATTCTAGAAATTCAACACAACAATAAACTATGAAAAGCTGTTAGACAAAAGAAACAAACCACCTATAAAGGAAAACCCATCAGAATCATAGCAGACTTCTCAATACAGACCTTTAAGTAAAGGAGAGCTTAAAGTATTTCAAGCCCTAAAAGAAAACAATCTCCAACCTCTATTGGTGTACCCTGCATAATTGTCTTCAGTACTGACAGTGTCAGGTGTGGTGGTGCACACCTGTAATCCAGCCCTCAAAGGGCTGGGGCAAGAGGACTGTTGCAATTTTGAGGCCAGCCTGGGCTACAAAGTGTGCTTGAAGCCAGCCTGAACCTCATATCAAGACTCTGTCTTTTCAAAGAAGCAAAACAAAACAAAACAAAACAAAAATGATGGAGAAGTAAAATACTACCATTAAAAAGAACACCTGAAAAATGTATGACCACAAAACCAGCACTCAAAAAAAAAAAATTCTGAGGGGCTGGAAGTTTAGCTCAGCGGCATAAGCACCTGCTTTGCAAGCAGGCAGTCGTGAGTTCGATCCCCAGTACCGATAAAAAGGAAAAAGACCAAAAAAAAATTCTGAAGAATATTCTAGGAAAAGACAATGATGACAACAGTTCCATGAAACCATCAGACAAAGCAAGCTATTAAACAGGGGGAAAGACAGGGAACCAGAAACAGGTAAATAAGGTAACAATAATAACTCAATATATATTAGTGATTGACATAAGTGTAAATACTCACAATTAACCAGCCAAAAGAAATAGATTGGTAGAATAGATAAAGAAATAACATCCAATAATATGCTGAATAGAATAAACAGTTAACAAAAAATTTCATAGACTTGGTGTTAAAGGATGGAAAAGTAATACTCCATGTGACAAGAATCCATTAAAGAGTATGGGTAGCTATGCTATATTCTGAAAAAATGTATTTCAAGCTAAAACTGATCAGAAGGGACAAAGAATGTCACTACATACATGTTAATAGGACAATCTAAGAGGAAGATATAACAATCACAAATATATATTCAACAAATACCAGGACACCTAACTATATTAAACACTAACAGATATGAAAACTCGGATAAGTACTACTACATTTGTAATGGGGACCTCAACACCCCACTGTCACAAATAAACAGATCAGCTAAAGGAAAATTCTACAAGTATCAGAGAAGAACAAAACCTTTAAACAAATGGAATACTTACAGTATTCCATCCCACAACAAAAGGATACACATTATTTTCACCTTCACACAGTACACTCTCCAACTGTGTAAACAAATGGAAATTGAATAAAACTATTCTGAACAACCAATGGATCAAAGATGACATTAAACAAGAAATTAGATAGTTTCTACTGCTAAATGATATTGCTAGTATAGTATACTGGAGTTTATGGAATAAAATGAAGACAGTCCAATGAGGGAAATCTATAAATGGTGAGATTTCACATCAGAAAAACAGAGTGAAGTAAAATAAATAAACTAATGCCCAACCTCAAGTTTCCAGAAAGAAGAGTAAGATAAACCCAAATTACTGCAAGGCAGGAAATTATAAAGATCAGAACAGAAATTAATGCAAATGAGAGTAAGAAAACAATGTCAAGAAATACTGATCCAGAGAATAGGAATAGGGTTAAATGAAATAGACAAATGATTACAAAATTTTATCAAAAAAGGAAAGGCTCAAATCCATACAATTAACAATGAAAAAGGAGAAATCCCAACTAATCCAGTAGAAATATAGTTCATCAATACTTACTTTAAAAACATGTAATCTAATAAAATGCAAAATTCAGAAGAAAGCAGCGGAGTCCTAGATAAATATGATTATGGCTTGTGTTTACATGTCCCCTCATCTTTTTCAGAGATGTCTGGCTCTAGAGTGTGTGACACTAGGATAAATTCATCATATAATGCTAGGATCATGGGCACTAGAATTAAGGGTATGACTGTTACCCACCTTAAGTAACCTGGATAAGATATAAAGGATGGAAGGAGCTGTGGTCATTCCTTACTTGCTTTGCTACCTTCCACCCACAATGAACTGTTTCTCCCTTGTAATGACTGTCAGTTATGTCACCTTGTCTTGGATCCAGCCAATTTTGGACTGAAAACTCTATAAAAGGTAAGCTAAATAAACTTTCCTCCTTCAACTTTGGGCATGGTGTCTCAGAAATGAGGAAAGTAAGTAAGACATATGTAAAATACCAAAGGTGAATCAAGAAGACATAAAGAATTCTAAATAATCCAGTATAAGTCAATGGAATTGGAGAAGTGATTTAAAAACTATCAACAAAGAAAAAAACCCAGGTACTGATGGATTCACTGCAGAATTCTATATGAACTTCAGAGAAAATCTGATGTCACTACATCCCAAACTCATTAATGAAAATGAAATGGAAACAGAAATCTCAGTCTCATTCTTGGAAGCAAGCATTACCCTTGCTTCTTTCTGAAGGAAGAAGAGTAAAATAAACCTAAAGCACTATAAGGCAGGAAATTATAAAGGTCAGAGAAGAAATTAATGCAATTAAGAATAAGAAAATGATGTAAAGAATTATTGAAACGGAGAATAAAAATAAGATAAAACAAAATAAACAAACACTTAGCAAATTTTACCAAAAAAAGAAAAATATGATTATGATTTATCAAATACACACAATTAGAAATGAAAAGGGAGAATTCCCAACTAATCCAGCAGAAATAAGATTAAATAAAATAGACAAATGCTGATACCAAAACCAGAGCTGGATTAAAACCAAAGGAAAACTAGAGGCCAACCTCCTTAGCCAACCTGGATGTAACCATTTTCAATAAGATACAGGCAAATAGAATACACCAAATAATCAAGCAGATTATACACATGACCAAGTAGGATTCAATCCAGGGATACAGGAATATTTCAACATATGCAAATCAATTGATTCATCATGTCACATTAATAGAACTAAGAAAAAAACACATTATCATTAGATGCACAGCTCTGTAAATGCAAAGAAGCATTTGACAAGACCAACACCCATTCTTGATTTAAAAAATCTATAGAAAACTTAAATCAAATGACTTTCACAAATCTGATGGAAACCATCTATGACAAACCAACAGCCAACATAATACTAAATGGATGAAGACTAATAGGAACATAATTAATGTTCCTACTACCTTGTTTTGAAAGCCTACATTGTTATTTATTGGGCTCTTTGTTGCAATTATTTGTTTGACTCTTGATTCTAATTTTTTTTATACTTTGTTGTCTTTGGTTTTGCATTTCCCTATAACACAGAAAGAATAGATGTACATGTATAGGCTTATATATGGCTAGAACTTCACCTAAAGAGGTTACAAGAATGGATTTTCCTTTATATGATAATATGAACAGTTACATTGAAGAAAACGAGACGTCATGGTAGCCATTGCTGAATTCCTATCATTTTATTTTGAAGTCTAATAATGCTTTTATTCTTGGATTTGGTCTGTTTTCAATTATTTTATTTCAATATGTGTGAAGTTATGGATAGCTCTTTTGAAGAAAACAAGACACATCATGGTAACCACTATTGTTTTCCTATTGGCTGGTTTAGAAGACTTGTAAGGCTTTCATTCTTATGTTTTAATTGTTTTCATACTATTTTGTCCTGTATTAACTTATTGTGTGTGAAGATATGGGCAATTATTTTGAAGAAAATAAGAGACATTATGGTAGCCACTGTCGATTTCCTGCTGTCTTGTCTTGAAGCCCTGTGTTATTTGCGTTGTTTAACTCTGATCTGCTTTCTTTGGGTTTGCATTGTTTTGTTTTATTCTTTTTAAAATGAAAAAAAGAAAGAAAAGTTTTCCCCACTTAGTATAATGCTAACTGTTGGTTTATTATGTATGAACTTTATTATGTTAATGTATGTTCTTTCTAAACCTAATTTGTGGGCTGGGGATGTAGCTCAGCAGCAGAGCACCTGCATGGCATGTGAAAGGTTATGAATTTGATTCCCAGAACGAATAAATAAATAAATAAATTTCAAAAATAAAAATAGAACTAAATGAAAATAAATAAAAATAAATCTAAAAATATAAATGGATGAAAAGGAAAAACTTTCATTCTAAAATCAGGAACAAGACAAGGATGTCCACTATGACACACTCCCATTCATTGTTATTCTGGAAACAGTAGCCAGAGAAATTAGACAAGAGAAAGAAATAGAAAGAATAAAGATAGGAAAGGAAGAAGTTAAATTATCATTATTTACAGATGACCTGACACTTTACATAGAACACCCCAAATATTCCACTAAAAGATTCCTACATTATTAACCAAATTCAACACAACAGCAGGATACAAAGTCAACACTCTAAAGTCAACCAATTCACTAATAGAGAAACTAGGGGAACAACATGTTTCATAATAACAGCAAAAAAAGTACTTAAGAGTCAATCTAATGAACTAGGATCATATCTTATTAAAAAGTTTCTGCATCTCAAAAGAGATCTCCAGCATAGTGAAAAGAAAACCCACAAACTCGGAAACAATCTTAATGAACTGTCCCTCAGACAAAGGACTTTTGTCTAAAACATATAAAGAATTAAAAAAAAAAAAAACAGACCCCCGAAATTCAAAGACTCAATCCAAAAAAGGGCATCTGAGATGAATACAGTTCTCAAATGAAGAAATACAAATGTAAAATAAATACATGAAAAAATGTTCATCATCACTAGTCATTAGGGGATTTAGCTTAGCGGCATAAGCACTTACCTGCCTTGCAAGCAGGCAGTCGTGAGTTAGATCCCCGGTACCGATAAAAGAAAAAAAAAAAAAAAAAAAAAAAAAGGAAATGTTATCACTAGTCATTACAGAAATGAAAATTAAAACCACACTGAGACTCCTCCTCACTCCAGAAAAAATGGCCAGGATATAGAAAACTATCAACAACAGATGCCAAAGAGGCCATGAGGGAAAAAGGAACTCTCCTGCACTGTTGGACTGGTGTGACCATTGTAGAGGTCAGTATGGAGATTTTTCAAAAAGCTGGGATTGGAAGTACCATTTGATCCACCTATTCTGCGTCTAGGCATATTCCCAGAAGAACTGAAAACATCATACCACAGTAATATATGTGCATGTTTATAACAGCACAATTTGTAATAGCCAGACATTGGAAATAACCTAAGTGTACATCAACTGAGGAGTGGATAAAAAAATTTGTGGTATTTTTAAACAGTGGAGTACTACTCAGCTATAAAAAATGATCACGTTGAGATATTTATAAATAAATGGACGCAGCTTGAGACGATACTCGTAAGAGAAATAAATCAAACTTAAATGTATAAATACTGTATAGTCTCCCTAGTGTAAGAAATGGTAAGAGTACATAAAGAGTTTATGGTAATCAGATTCCCCATAACATTGCTTTGGAGCCTTATAATGTTGCCATTCATTAGATGAAATGACTGTATCCCGGGTTGTTAGATTTTATTATGTGTGATGGCATGAACAGCTATTTTGAAAAAAAACAAGACGTTATAATAGCCAGTGCTGATTTAATATCATCTTGTTTTGAAGCCTTACCTTGCCTTGGTTCTTCTCTTTCCATTGGCTCTATCATGTTGTTATCTTATTGGATTTTATTATATGTAATACTATAAACAAATCTTTTATGGACAATGAGATAATATAGTAACAATTTTTCATTTTCTGTTATTTGGTTCTGAATGCCCTGTAACACTTTCATTCTCTTTAATGGTTTTACACTATTTTGTTATGTTTGATAATGTTGTGTATGAGGTTTTACCCAGTTATTTCAAGGAAAGAGACATTATGTTAGCTACTGATATATTGGGTTGTTTTGTGGTGAAATACTGTGTTGCTTAAATTGTTCTGTTCTGATCTGCTTTGTTATGTCCTCTTTATATCTTAATTTCTTTATAATAAAAAATTTTTAAATCAATCTAATGAAGGAAGCAAAAGACTTTTACATTGAAAACTACAGTAACCTGAGAAAAGAGATTAAATCAGATACCACTTAGCTACCTTTGTCTTTGAACAAAAGGACAAACACCTTCACTGGAAAAATGATGCCTCTTTAATAAATAGTGCTGGGAAAACTAGCTTTCCACATGCCAAAGATTAAAACTAGAACCATATCTCTCAACCTGTGCTAAAATAAAATCATAATGGATCAAAGAGATAAATATTAAAACAGAAATTACTTACAATTAGTCTATTAGAAGACAGAATAATGAAAGCTCTTAAAGACACAGTTGTAGGCAAAGACTTCATGAACAACACCCTAACTGCAGAGGCAATATTATAAAGAATCAACTAGTTTCACACCATAGTAAAAAACTTTTGCACAGCAAATGTCACCAGTGAAGAGACAACCCACAGAGTAGGAAAAATTTTTATCATCATTCTCAAAAGAGTAATATCTGAAATATACAAAGAACTAAAAGAAAATAGAACTCCCCAAAATAAAAAAAATCAAATCCAAAAATGGTCATCAAATACGAATAGATACTTCTCAGGTGAAGAGGTACAAACATCAAAGAAATATATGAAATGAACATTCAGCATCACTGGTCACTTTGAAATGCAAATTAAAACAACATTGAGATTCCCTCATGCTCCTGAAGGAATGAATGATTATCATCAAGAAATCAACCAATAACAAATTCTGATGAGGCTGTGGTGGAAAAGGAATACTTCTCCACTGTTGCTGGGGCTGTTCAATGTTTCAGCCAATATAGAAATAACCTTAGAGAGTTCTCCAAAAATTAAATCTTGAGTTCCCATTTGACCCAGCTATTCCCATTTTTGGTATCTTCCTGAATATGTTAAAAGCATCATAGCACAGTAATATATGCACATTCATGTTTACAGCAGAAAATTTCAATGGCTAAACCTTGGAAACAGCATAATTCCCTATCAAAGGATGAACAGATGAAGAAAATGTAGTCTTTATATACTACGGTGTAATACTCAGACATAAAGAAATTCTAGAGAAATTTTATGTAAATGAATCTACACTGAGAACATAATGTCAAGTGAAATAAAATTGGACACATATGTTTAAATATAGCATTGCTTTTCTTGTGTGGGAAACCCAAAGGGCAAATAAGGATCAAATGAATGATGGATATTGTGAACTAAGAAAAGCATATTCAAATTGGAAAGGGAACAAGCAAGTGGATGGAGGAAGGGAAATAAGGGAAAAGGGCAAAAAAAGAAAAGAAGGAAAAACTGGACATGCAGGTTTTGTAGATGGGGTGGAGAAGAAGGGAGGGGATGAGAATATATAAGAATCAAGATACATTGGGTACAAGTATGAATTTCCTATGATAAATAGGATCACTATATCAAAGTGTACTAATAAAATTAATTTTAATAAATCAAAGATTAATTGTAGACCCACATCTCTTACCTCAATTCAAGAAAAATAAAAATGAATCAAAGATCTAAATACTAAAACAGAAATATTTAATCTGCTAGAACATAAAATGAGTAAACCTTTGAAGACATAAATATACACAATAGGTTTCTGAACACACCTTGGGTTGCACAACAAATAATATCAAGAATCAACTGGAATCAGATCAAATTTAAATGTACCTGAACAACAAAGGAAACTTCCAACAGAGTGAAGAGAAAACAAACTTTTCCAGCTGCTTCTCAAACAAAGGATTAATGTCTAGAATATATAAAGAACTAAAGAGCCCCGGAGCCCAGCCTGTTTGGGACTCCTGCAAATCACCATCGGTGTGCAGAGGAGGGGCTGGGTGGATCTGGGGCGCCTGCATCAGCCTCCACGTGTGTCTGGAAGACTGTGGATATCTCAGCAAGCAGGGGAGGATCGGAGGTTCCAGAGGCACCACGGCCTGTGGTGAGTGCTCAACGCACTCTGCCCAAAGCCCAGACTCTTCCGGACCCTCCAGGCTTCCGGGTGCAGTGAAGTGCAGAAGTGGGTTTGAGGCCTCTACATCTGCTTCCCCATCCCGGCTGCACTTGGAGAACTGTGGAGCTTCCAAAGGGTTGTAGGCCCATGGTATCCCTGGAGCCCAGCCTGTTTTTGACTCCCACATCTCGCCATCAGTGTGCAGAGGAGGGGCTGGGCGGATCTGGGGCTCCTGCATCAGCCTCCCTGTGTGTCTGGAGGACTGTGGATATCTCAGCAAGCAGGGGAGGATCGCAGGTTCCAGAGACACCGCAGTCTGTGGTGAGTGCTCAGTGCACTCTGCCCAAAGCCCAGACTGTTCTGGACCCTCCAGGCTTCCAGGTACAGTGAAGTGGAGAGGTGGGTTTGAGGCATCTACATCCGCCTCCGCATCCCGGCTGAGCTTGGAGAGCTGTGGAGCTTCCAACGGGCAGGTGGGGGCACAGTGTCCCTGAGGCCCAGCTTATCTGGAACTGCAGAGTTCTGAACAGGCAGAGGAGGGCCATTGGTTCTGCAGGCCCAGTGGCTTGGGGTAACGGGGTGCCAGAGTCTCAGGAGCTGCAAACACAGAAGGGGATTTCCAACAGACCCTGAGGAAGCTTTCAAATAACACTTGAAACACAGAAATATAGGAAAATGACAAAACGAAAGACCAAAATACAACCTCAAACCACCAGCCCACCTCAAGAAACCCTAGGAGCAATGTATACATAAGAAATTATGTGTACATTCACCTCATGTATCGGACACAATAGCTACTGAAAATTAACAAGCAACTCCAGGAAGCTTTAAAGAAATTCAAACTCGAAATAATCTCCCAGGTAAAAGAAGAAATGATAAAAGAAATGAAAGAGATTCTAAATATATCTAAAGAAAACACAGATAAAAAATTGGAGGAACTAAAGAAAAAGATAGAATCCCTAGATGAGCAATATAAGAAACAAACAGAATACATAATGCAGATGCACAGAGATATACAGGAAATAAAAAAACTCCACTGAAAGTTGTAAAAACCACCTTAATGAAAGTGAAGATAGAATTTCAGACCTTGAAGACAGGATTGTAGCTAGTGAACAGGAAAGGAAAGATCTTTTAAAAATAATAAGGAATCAGGAAACAACAATTCAACAACTGCAAGACGATGCAAAGAAGAATAACATAAGAATGATAGGGATTAATGAAAAAGAAGGAGACTACATAAAGGATATCAAGAGGATATTTAGAGAAGTAATAGCTGAAAATTTCCCAAGCATGAGATCAGAAACTGACATCAGGATCAGTGAAGCATATAGAACTCCAAATAGTCATAACCAAAATAAAACTACACCCAGACATATAATAATCACCATCCCAGAAATCCAACACAAGAATAGATTATTAAAAGCTGTCAGAGAGAAAAGACAGATCACTTATAAAGGAAAACCTATCAGAATCACAGCAGACTTCTCAGCACAAACAATAAAGTCAAGAAGAGCATGGAGTGAAGTATTTCAGATCCTAAAGCAAAATGATTTCCAACCTAGACTGATGTATCCTGCAAAACTATCATTCAAAATTGATGGTGAAATATGATACTTCCATGACAAAGAACAGCTGAAGAACTTCATGAACACCAAACCAACCCTGCAAAAAATATTGAAAGACAGTTTAGATACACAAAGGAAAAAACCACTAAGCAAAGCAGATGATTAAACAGAACAGAAAGATAAAAATGCAACAGCAGAGAGATAACAAGTCAACAATAAACCAGCATTTAACAGTAATAACCATTAATGTAAATGGTCTCAATGCACCAATCAAAAGAAACAGACTAGCAGAATGGATCAAGAAACAAAATCCAACCATATGCTGTTTACAGGAAATCCATTTAACCCAGAAGGATACTCACAGACTGAAAGTGAAAGGATGAAAAACAATACTTCATGCAGCAGGAATCCAAAAAAATGCAGGAGTAGCCATTCTGTTTGCAGATAATGTGAACTTTAAACCAACAATGACCATAAAGGACAAAGAAGGCCTTGCTCATGGATAGGAAGAACAAACATTGTGAAAATGGCCATTCTCCCAAAACTGTTATACAGATTCAATGCAATCCCAATAAAAATACCATCAACATACCTTACCGATCTAGAGAAATCACTCCTAAATTTCATCTGGAACCAGAAGAGACCTAGAATAGCAAAGGCAATTCTAAGCAGGAAAGACAAAGCAGGAGGCATCACAATCCCTGACTTGAAATTATACTACAAAGCAACAGTAGTAAAATCAACATGGTATTGGAATCAAACAGAGCTGAAGATCAATGGAATAGATTAGAAGATACAACCACAACTACAAACACACTCAACCACCTTATCTTTGATAAAGGAGCCAAGCAGGTTCACTGGAAGAACGACAGTCTCTTTAATAAATGGTGCAGGAAAAACTGGCTCTCCATTTGCCGAAAACTAAAGTTAGACCCATGTCTATCACCACGTACTAAATTAAAATCTAAATGGGTCAAAGATCTGAATATTAAAACAGAAACACTAAATCTATTGAAAGACAAATTGGGTAGAAACCTTGAAGACATAGGAGTAGGTAGAGAATACATGAACAGGACTCAAACCGCACGGGAAATACTTCCCAGAATCAATAACTGGGACCACTTCTTATTAAAAAGTTTCTGCATGTCAAAAGAAATCTCCAGCATAGTGTAAAGAAAACCCACAAACTGGGAAAAGATTTTAGTGAACTCTCTCTCAGACAAGGGACTCTTGTTTAAAACATATAAAGAATTAAAAAAACTCAGACCCCCAAAATTCAAAGATGCAATCCAAAAATGGGCATCTGAGATGAATACGCACTTCTCAGATGAAGAATTGCAAATGGCAAATAAATATATGAAAAAATATTCATCATCATTAGTCATTAGAGAAATGCAAATTAAAACCACACTGAGATACCATCTCACTCCAGAAAGAATGGCCAGGATCAAAAAAACCAACAACAACAAATGCTGGAGAGGCTGTGGGGAAAAAGGAACTCTCCTGCACTGTTGGTGGGAGTGTAGACTGGTGCAGCCTTTATGGAGGTCAGTCTGGAGATTTCTCAAAAACCTGGGATTGGAAGTCCCATTTATTCCAGCTATTCCACTTCTAGGCATATTCCCAGAAGAACTGAAAGCATCATACCACAGTGATATATGTGCACCTATGTTTATAGCAGCACAATTTGTATTCGCCAGATCTTGGAAACAACCCAAGTGTCCATCAACTGAGGAATGGATAAAAAAGTTGTGGTATTTCTATACAATGGAGTATTATTCAGCTATAAAGAAGGATCACATTGAGATATTTATCAATAAATGGGCGCAGCTTGAGACCATACTCATAAGTGAAATAAATCAATCTCACATGTATGAATACTGAATAGTTTCCCTAATGTAAGTAATGATTCAAATATATAAAAATATGTGGTAATCATGATTCCGCATTATGTGGACTTGAAGCCTTATAAAGTTTTCACTTATTAATTGAAAAGGCTTTATTCTGGGCTTCTTGATATGGAAATATGTGAAGCTATAGTATATGAAGTTTTATTCAAATATTTCAAGGAAAAAGACACTATGGTAACTACTATTAAGTCGGGTTATTTGGTGGTGAAGCACTAGGTTGCTGAAACAGGCATGCTTTGACCTGTATTGTTATATTGTTATGTCCTGTTTTATCTCAATCTCTCCCTTATTCATTAAAATATTATTTAGTTATTTCTTATGTTTTTTTAATTAAGGGAAAAATTTTAAAAAATTAGCAGGATATACAATAGTAACTTTTTTTGATTTCCTATTAACTTGTTTTGAAGTCCTGTAATACTCCCACTCTCTTGTTTTGAATGATTAGACTCTGTTACATTCTGTATGATAGTATCAAGTTTGAGGGTATAGGCAACTACTTTGAAGGCAATAAGATTCACTAAGATGCTCATTCTGGTTTCACTATTGTCTCCTTTGGAAGTCCTGTAATGTTTACAATGCTTAAGTTTCATTGGTCTTGTTCTCTACTGTTTTGTTCAACTTTATAATATCTAATGAGATAGACAATTCTTTTTAAGCAAACAAGAGACATTGTTGATAACCATTGTTGATAACCTTGTACTCTGTTTTACATCATGTGCTATGTCTGTCCTTGATTTTGACTGACAGCTTTGTTTTGCCATATTTGACTTTATTCTCTCCTCCAAAAAAGTAATAAGAACTAAGGAGTAATAAAACCCAAAATGTGTAAACTTTGTTGTAAAAAAGAGAGGGGAAAAAAGAGAGCTCTAAAGGATATAACAGCAAGTGTGTTTAGGGATGTTTAATAGCTGACCATATTAATGCTTTTGGTTGGATCATTGAACACAACTGTTTGCAGTCTCACTGTTTGAATGTCCACTTTGTATGCTTTGATACTGTGATTTGAGCAACTATCTCTAAGATGATAATATGTAATCTATTAACTGGTGATTTCTTACTGTTTTTTTTTTTTTTTTGTAGTTCTGTATTACGTGTACCCTTACACCGCTTTGTTTTGTTTTGTTTTTTCTCTTTTTCCTTTTAAATAAAATTTTTTTAAAAAGAACTAAAAAATTTAGACCTACCCCAACTTGAAGACTCAGTCAAAAACCTGGCATTTGAAATGAATACTCACTTGTTAGATGAAGAATTACAAATGACCAGCAAATACATTTAATAATGTTCAGTGTCACTAGCCATTTGAGAAATACATATTAAAACAATCCTGAGATTCCAACTTCCTCCAGAAAATACGAGTATCATCAAAAAGTCAACCAATAGCACATGCTAGAAAGGCTATGGGGAAAAATAAACTCTTCCTTGTTATTGATAGGAATGTAATCTGGTACGACCACTATGGAAATCGGCATGGAGATTCCTCAAAAAACTAAAACTAGAAATTCCCATTTGACCACGTATTCCCCTTCTAGGTATCTTCTCAAGAGATTTTAAGTTATTGAATTACACTGATATATGCCTACTCATGTTTATAGTAATACAATTTATAATAGCTAAGTCTTGGAGGCAGCCTACAGGTCCATCAACAGATGAGTGGATAAAGAAAAGATAGTATTTATATACTATGAATTGCTACTCTGCCATAAAGAAGGATAAATGAAAGGCACCTTGAGACCATAATATTAATTGAAATAAATCTAACACACAAATTTAAACATCACATTATTTTAAATGAGAAACCCAAAATGTAAATAAACAGCAAAATAAAAGATAATAGGATATAGTAAGATATATTTCAAATGGGAAAGTGGAACAAGAGATACAGGGAGTTGGAGGGAAAGACAGGAGGATTGCCATGAATTTGGGACCAGCCTGGGCTACACAGAAAGACTCTATCAAAATAAAAGGAAGAAAAAAGAAAGAAAATAGAAAGGCTTAAGAGGCTGTTACTCTGTCATCATCACTGACAGCTGCTGAAGTGGATCCTCCAGATATCAGGATAATGTCTAATTCCAGCCAAAGATAAACAACAGCCTCTGGTTCTCAAGCAAGTATCTCAATATTTTTCATACAAGGATGGCAATATTTTCACTTCTCAAGTGTTTCAGTAATTTTTGCATTGTCATTGGTGGTGTGGGTGACAAATGATTGCATTAGAAAGTCAGACCTTTCATCAAATTCCTTAGTCTCCCATAGCGTTGATCCCTCATGGAGAACTGCCACATAAAACTCAACCTAGGTGGTGGTGTACACACTTGAATCAATACCAAACTGAAAATGAATGTTTTATGAGATGGGTGCATGGCCCTATCTGGATGGCGAGGAATTTGGTTCATGATAAAGAACCGATAAACTCAGATGGATGAGATAATATGACCCTGTATTCTGGCTGGCAAAAACCACTAAGCAGTGGACAGACACACAAATACTAATCCGTTCAGAGCTTCAAGGTCAAAGTCACTTTTCTAAGTGAAGCTGGCTCAAAAGTATATACTCCCCTTAAAATGTGTCTGAGAGGTTTTATTAAAGTAGTTCAGGTCCATAAATTAAGAACAAGAAACAAATGTTTCCTTTAAAAAAAGTAAGCTCTGGTTTCAAAGGTATATATGAGGTAAATTATGCTAATACTAGAGATTTGTAGGAATGCCAGTTTGAGTGAGACCTTGTGCAGAGATTGCAGAGGTAATGGTGGACAGATTTATCTTAGGGTAAGGAACAGATATTTGTAAAAAAAAAAAAAGTTGGGGGGGGGTAGGGGGGACCATGAACTGATGGTAAAAGGAGGGAAAAGATAAGTAAAATCAAAAGTTATACATGATATTAACTTCATGCTTCTAAGTCTGATTCCCCAAAATGCCAAAAGTTTTGTAGGGTGATAAAGGAAGAAAACAGGAAGAAGAATAGAAAGATACAGAGATAAAATAAAAACAGCAAAATAAGGATATGAAGTATTTCTATGATCAATACTTGGAACTGGCCTTTCCCATGAACGAGCAGCAGTCATGGACTAAGAACAGAACCAAAAAGTCAGTCTATCCATTCCATGAACCAGCAGCAGCCATTTGGCTGGGAAGAGAACCAAGAAGTCAACCTGCATTTCCTGTGAGCGAGTCAGTGCATGGGCTGGGAGTAAATAAGAGCACCCTCTCTCTTCCCCCACAGGCAACTGGCTGATTCAGAGAAACATGAGCTGGGATGATAGAAACTGAGGAAAAAAAAACTTAATGCTTTTACTGTTTGATTGACTTCGTAGGCCTAAAGCCTGTAGTCTGAGCACCTTTTTAGAGGATACCAATATGAAATATAGCAACTATGGGAAATTTTCTTCTGTCTTGTTTTTGAAATTCAATATTGTTTTCACTGTTTTTGTTTTTGTTTTGTTTCATCTTATTGTTTTGTTTTATTCTCTTCGAAAACAATTGCTTGGAAGTGAGTCTAGAGGGATATAACTTTCAGAAATTAGGAGATGAATAATAAGAAATAATCAGTGAAGATAACAGAGATCATAAAATTTGGATGGAGTCTTATTCTATCATTGCTGATAGCAATTGCTGACTATCCAAGGTCATTTAATGTGCCACTTAGGGAGACAGGGTCTGTCTCTGTGTGCTTATATCCCTCAAAGGAGTTTAAGAAACTAAAATCTCCAGTAAAAGAAGACATAATTGTGATTTGACACTGTAAACTGTGTTGAATTTGGAGGCATAAATATAGGGGAAATACAATCTCATTTACAGTTGATAGCCCTTAACTCTTCTATGAAGCCATTAGACGTTTATTTATAAGAAGTACAGGAATGCAATCCACCTGAACCAGTGAATTTTAGTTCCTCAGCTGCTTCATAATGCCATAATTGGCATAATGCAATAATTTTATAAATTACTGAAGCAAATTAGGAAACAGTATTTTGGGATCTCATCAGGCTTCTTATATTAGTCAGTTTCTTGTCACTGGAGCGAAATAACCAGTAGGTGTAATTTAAAAGAGAAGTTTATTTTGGTTTACAGTTTCAGTGGATTCTGTCTGTGGTCTGCCAACTCCAAGGCAGAAATAGTGTGGCAGAACATCATAGCAGAGAAAATCATCATGGGTCATTGCATGGCAGTAATGAACAAAAGAGATATAAAACGAGACAAAGAGGAGAGTACACTTCTCCTGGCCGTGTCCGCAGTGCTCTGACCCTTCCAACCAAGCCCCACCTCTTAATGTGAGACTTTTGGTGAGATAGATCTAAACCATAATGTTTTACCAAAGGTCTCCAAAAAGCTCATGTTCATCTCATTATGTAAAACGCACTTAGTTCATCTATTAGCATTGCCAAAGTCTTAACAGTTTCAGCATTGCCACAAAGTCCCAAGTCCAAAGATTTCTCTGAGATTTAAGGCAAAATCTAGCTGTGACGTCTGTAAAAATCAAAAGAAATTTAAATACATTCAACATACAATGAATGACACAGGATAAGTATTTTCATTCAACATGGAGAAGTGGGATAGAAAAAATATTATCAGATACTGAAACAAAGCAAAACAAACATTAAATCCTGTAGCTTGGTTCCACACAGACATCATTAGCTCCAGACAAGTAAACATGGAGTCTTGTCTTCCATGAGAAAAAGGATCACTTTGTGCTCAACAGTGCCTGAATAATCTACTGTAATAATACTTTAGCCTGTGGAATTATCCTCAATTGCCCACCAGCTGGATGAAGAAGAAAGGATGAGAATGGAAGAAGAATATAGTAATAAATACTATCACATATTTTTAGAGTAACCTTTTAGTAATATGGATGACAGTGGCCTTTTCTCTATTCAAAAATGAAAAAATCATTTATATGCAATTATAAACAACATTCAGCGGCATAAGCGCCTGCCTTGCAAGTGTGCAGTCATGAGTTTGATCCCTAATACCGATTAAAAAAAAAAAAGGAAAAAGACAAAAAAAAAGAAAGAAAATAAGAAAACCAATGGCTTAATTTGAATTCTCTCTTGACTGGTCCAGAATTAATATCAGATATATACCTTGCACTTTTCTTAGTTCAATTACAACAGGAAGGGTGATTTACTAGATTGTGAAGCTGAACAGCTTCTCCAGATGATCAGGGTCTAATAGATGCATCGACCAAAAGTCATTGAAGAAGAATTAGCACAGCTGAAAGAGCACAGAGTCCTTAAAACAGACATGGAACAAATCTTAGAAGGAAATGATGGATCGGGAATGATAGATGAAGATGAGGAGGATATGCAGAGGATGCTGGCACTATGTCCTCAAGAAACTGACATGGAATATGAAGAAGCAGATACTCACAGGGCTATTCAGCTCATTATACAAGGTAGTTCCAGAAATATATCTCAAGATGTTCCACAGACACCAAGCACAAATCTTACATTTGAAGATCTATGGAAAAGAAAAGAAGCCTACTTTGAAAAGCATCAGCCACAGCAGCAGGAAGATCCATTAGGACAGGCTTCACAGCTACCTGAAACGCCTACCACAAATTCAGGAGCACTTGGGAGTGATCTAGGTGATTCGATCAGTGAAGAAGATATGCTTCAGGCATCTGTGACCATGTCTTTTGAAACTGTTACAAATAATTTGGAAGCAGAAGGAAAAAAGTAATATCTTTTAAAATCATTTAGGTATTCATACTTTCCAATATTGACCTTTGTGATTACAGTATTGCATCAATTTTTAATGTATCAAAGAGAACATTGCTTATCAAAGAAAATATTCAGGTGGCTTGCAAACAAAATAAAGAAGTAGAAAATGTGTCAGCTGTAGAGCTAAATAATGATCCTCCAAAAACTAACCAAAGAGGCATTCAGCAATTAAAGAAATTTAAAAAGACTCTAAAAAATTAATAAATCCTGTATCTCCTTGTCCAGCTTCTATGGCAGGTTGTGGTGAAATGTTAACTCAGAAGAGCTTGGGAAACCTCACCTCTATAGCCTCGCTTGCTGCTGTCCACATGACCTCTTCCTTGGGTTGCCTTTGTTCACTGCCTGTAGCTTTTCTCAGCAAATGTTCCACATTCCTGAACTTTTCAACTTCCTAGGATGTTCACTTCACCCTCGGCTTCTCACAGCTTTATGCAATGCTTTCTTTTCAGCTCTTGGTAGGCACTTTAAGCCTATCAAACATTTTTGTCTGGCCTCCCAGATATTCTTTTTAATCTTGATGGAAGTGCACATGACACCATAACCCTTGCATTCTGCAGGCTTGAAAAACCACCACCATGTGAGCTGTCAAGGTCACATGAGCTATCAAGGTCAGCTATCAAGTTGAGCAGTAGTTGGGTCCCTTGGATCATGGCTGCATTGTCTTCTGAGTGTCTGAATAACTAAACTCAGGAGTAAAATTCCCTAGAATCTTTTGAATGAGAAGGCATCCTCAGGACTCTTCTCAGAAGAAAGATTCACAGTTTTAAACTCTTGAGCCTGTGATAGTTAGGATCTTGCTGATTTCTGAGGTGCCCTCACAGTAATTGTCTTCTTTCCCTGTACAAAATATTTAGCTTATTTTTGGGCTGGGGATTTAGCTCAGCGGCATAAGCACCTGCCTTGCAAGCAGGGGGTCATGAGTTTGATCCCCGGTACCGATAAACATTTTTTAAAAAGTAAAAAAAAAAAAAAAAAAAAAATATATATATATATATATATATATTTAGCTTATTTGTAATGCTAATTAAATACACTCTTCATCATCTCATCTGTACAGGTTCTTCTTTGTTGGCCATGCTGTGAACTTTTCAAACCACTCAGTCCATGGTTGGTTGACTCCAAGCAGAAATGGCATAGCAGAATATCATAACAGAGGAAAGATACTGACTGAATGGTGGCCAGGAAAAAACAGAAAAATGATGGAAGCAAAGATGACAATAAATCCTCCAAGTCACACCTCCAGTGATCTGCCCCTTCTGACCAGGCCCCATCTCCAATTGTGTGACTTTTGGGGGACACTTTAGATCTAAACCACAGCATACATCAGTGGATTATAGTTCCTCCAGTGCTTTGGGTTTTAAGAGACACTGGGGTACTGGACATGCTGCAATTTAGGCAGTGATATTGTGAGCTCTCAAGGTTCTATATTCTTTATTTTTCCCACATTCATAGATCCTGCAATCCAGGAGACACTGGGAACTGAGGAAAGTAAATCACAAAATTTAAATAATCCTAAAGAAAAGAGAGTTAGATACGCAAAAGCACAGGGTAGTCAAGAGAAGCCACCACAAGACGGTCACTGCAATGAGAGATTATAAGAAAAATCTAAATGAAATCCCACACTGAGTCAAATTTCCCATTCTAGTAGAAACCAAGAAGTGTCCCAAGGAGACAGACAGGAAGCTGGTGTATTTAGGGAAGGCCTTTGTCTCTTTCAAATTATATAAATAACAATGCCATAAATTTTTGGTGTGAGGATTTCTCTTTGTGTATCATCCTGAAAATTCTGGGTTAAGTTGTGTAATGTGTAGGCTTGGTCTGAAAGTCTATTTTATGATTCTGAAATGCAAATTTAAAGTCACTGCCAAGAAAAAGTGGAGATTACAGGTAAGAGGAGGATTTAACTAGTCTCCAATGTTATAGATGAGTTAATAATGCCTTGTTGATGTAATTAAATTATTTCCCTAATGTGAGTGCGAAAATCCTTTTTTTTTTTTTTTTTTGTACCTGGAATTGAACTCATGATCTCGCACCGGCCAGGCAGGCACTTACATGACTGAGCTAAATCCTTGGCAGGAAAATCTTTTTTTTTTTTTTTTTTTTTGTCTTTTTCGTTTTCATTGGTACCGGGGATCAAACTCACGACTGCCTGCTTGCAAGGCAGACACTTATGCCGCTGAGCTAAATTCCCATCCCCAGGAAAATCTTTTTTAAAAAAAATTTTCTCCTATTTATAGGACCTTAATGTAACTGGAATACATGTTATTTCCATGACAGTTAGCTAAATTCTTATTTATGGTAGCCAATTGGCCTTGCTGAATTAAGTTCAGGGATCCCCTGTTCCTTTGAAAAGATGTGGTATATGATATAGCTCAAAGAGCTTAGGAACATAGGCCTCCCAAATAAAGTTGAATAGCCCAACACATTTCTTTATTTTTGGAAATTTGACAAATCTTTTGACTATGGTGTGAGACTCAACCTATAATCAGAGGTTTAGAGTAATGTGCAATTGAGTTATTGAATTTGAGTTAAGAGCTGTCTTTGGAACTGTTGGTGGCTATCTGTTAGCTATCTAATTCCTAGCAAAGGTTAAAGGGAGTTTCTAGGAGGTAAAAATTAAAAGGGTAAGAGAGAAGACAATGTCAAGAATGAAAAGGGAAAAAAATCTAAGCAAGAAAGCTGGGCACAGTGGTGAGTGCTTATAATCCCAGCATTCTAGGAGGCTGGAGCAACAGGATCACAAAATCAATCCTAGTTGGGGCAACTTAACAACTTACTAAGACTCTATCTCAAAAGAAAATGAAAAGGTACTAGAGATATAACTTAGTGCAAAGGCCCTGGTTTCAACCCCCAGTATCTCAATAAAAACTCTAAACATGAAAATGGTGCCTCTTGCAGTTTTTTTTACAATAACCTTATTTCATTTAGGAGCATTACCAGCTCAGAATATTATCACTTTAATCATTCAGTAAGAATCACTTTGGAGACACAGTACATTCCTGGCAATGGGCTTTCCCAAATATAGCAATGAAATTAAATATACTAGTCTTTTTTCCCCAAGTGTCCTTTGGCCACTGCTGTTAACTTCTAAATGGCAAGTTTTTATTACAGAAACTGCAGTCATTCACAAAAAGGGAGGCAGAAAAACTGGACAAAGTTTCTTTAACAAAACATTTCTGAGTTTCTCAAGCTCTACCCTTGCCCCATCCTTACCCCGCCCTGAATGACCCACCACTCCTGAATAAGGAATTCACACATACAGGCCAGCAGCCAAGTGCAGAGCTGAGGAACACTAATCTCTTTCCTCTTCCCAAAGGCTACTAATATGAGAGATTCACAGTCCTATATTTCTCTGCCTAGCAGCAGGATAGATTTACCTATTCACAAGCAGTCATGAGGCAACTACCCTGGACCAGCTTCAGTGAATACAAAAATGAACGACACCCTGCTCTGAATACAAAACTCATAAACTTAGCTTTACATGCATATAGTAACCCTCACAAAAGACTAAAAATCCAAATGAATGACCAAAGCAAAAAACTTTAATATATTTTAGACAAAGGACAAATTTGTAAAGAAATGACAAACAATAGGGCTTATTGTAGCTAGGAGCAGTAAATTCTGGGGAAGGTGATTATAAAGTATATGGAGGGATATAAAATTTGTGGAAGATAAGGTTTGTGTAAGTAAGTTTATTTATACAGACCCTTTATAACATTGATTCCCAGTAACCTGATGATAAGGGTTATCATCTTCTCCTTCTATAGAGAAGTCATTATTTTCACAGGAAATTTTATGGCTCGCTACAGATAAGAGGTAGTTAAGATTTCCATCTTTCCATCTGAGCTTCTCAGTTGCCTTCAGCTTGAAATAGTTGATATGCTAGTTGGGCATATTTGGAGGTAGTATGGCCTCGACTTCTTCACATTCTATGTGCCAGGTGTGATGATAGATACTAGGTACTATGGATTTAGCATAAATTAGAGAAAAACTGTCTCTGCCTTCACTTAACTTCCTAAAGGTACCTTGAAAATGCCAAAATAGATAACCTTGATCTTTGGTCATGCTGGTGTGAGAATCACAGAACAGGGCATGTTGCATATTCACTGTCTCTACTTCTTGTTTCCTCTATTTCCTACTGCATTCTCCTCTTCATTCCAGTGAAACCCTGGAAAAGTTTCCTACTGCATTCTCCTCTATCATTCTACTGAAACCTTGGGAAAAGTCACCAAAAATCTCTTTATTACCAAAACAAATTCATCAATTTTCTCATTTTTACTGAACCTGTGAGCATTTGATGACGCTATCTACTGCCCATGATTTAAAACTCTTTTATCATGTCTTTGGTAATATACATCCTTCTAGTTCTAAGTAGTTGAGTGAGAGGTCAGTTAATCATAACTTTTAAATTTTACACTCTACTTTTTAAAGAATGTTGCATATTGAAAGTTGTGAAATTTTAAATTAGGATTCAAGAATAAAAAGGAGTATTACTATATTGATCTAGCTCTAATTCTATCTAGCTGTTAAAACAAACTCTTCAGTTAAATGACCTAAATCTCTAATAAGAGAAGAGTGGATATTACTAGCATTAATTACATTCAATATACTGTAAAACCTTGCATTGTGAGCAATTTGTTCTGTGAGTGTTCAACAAGATGAGCAACAATTCCTAATAAATTTTAACTTGATAAATGAGTGATGCAATGTGAGTAGTACCTGATGCCCGATGTCAAATGATCACAGCTGATCTAATGGTTCTTCTCTTTCTCTCTTTCTGTAGGATTGTTGGTGATTGTTTCCAAACAAGAGGTTATAGAGATCTCATTTGCAGAGGAGGAAAGAAAAGGTGCAAGAATCCTTTACTTCAAATGAAATTAGTGATATATAAAATATGGGAAACATCCAGCTCTGCTTGCACTCCCCACAACCTGCCCCAGTGGGGGAAACGGGGTGTGCGTGGAGACCCTTGGACCACGCTAGGGATCCCCATGCCCTCCCACAACACTGACTCTTCCCATGACCTAGATCTGCCTGTCACATTCTGGCCACTTCCTTGGTCCTCAGGCTCAGTGGTGGGGATGGCAGAGGGGAGGTGCCCAAGGATCCCTACATCACCAGGAGGGAGTTGGGAAAAAAACGAGGAGAGAGGCCCAGGAGGAACATTTCTGACCTGCACAGAAACTTCTCTGGAGAATTTTCAGAGTCTGAGACATCTCATGCCAACCGTTTCACACTGACCAGCAAAAATCTGTGGAGGAAGCTGAAAAGATGGTGGGTTAATAAGCAGCAAAATAAAGATCCTCTCTGAGAGAAACAGATCAGATGCTGAAATAAAACATCCTGGAGAAGACCAGATGGAGGGAGATAGATCCTCTTGACTCAGAAAGAAAATAAAAGGGGAAAAAAAAAGAAAAAAGAAAAGAAAATAGTGGACAGAAGGCTGTAGCCAGACTTGCTGTCATCAGAGCTGGTCCCATTGTGAATGAAATGCTGCTGGAAACCAAAGATGTGTGGTCACAGTGAAGTTGGGGTTGGCAAGCTTGAAGGCATCCTCGGGAGTAAACAGTCACAGAGGGGACCAGCAGAGTGGAGAGCAGCACTCAGCTCAGAGGTCTGTACCAGCTCACAGTGAGTGTGTGGAAATCAGGCCACCCATGGGAATGGGTAATTGGCTGAGCAACATTTTGGAGCCAGGCAGCATAAACCTGTGTTGTAGTCATGGTTTGCGCAGAGAACAATTAGAATCAGGACATGGAGTGATAATATTAGTTTTGTAATGGTCACCGGGAGTTAACACAAGAAAATGCAGGAAATCTATCCACAACACCAAAGACATAGGATATTTAGTCAAAGGCCTAAATCCCACAGCAATGTCCTACATGAGTCCAGATGAAAACACAGAGCTCCATAACAATGCCTCCCACGAGTCCAGCTGGAGGTCCAGAGCCCACAAGAAGGACTCACACCAGTCTCTTTTACGGATCCATGCTGGGAAGGCCCAAAGGTCAGTGGTGGAAGCCAGAAAGTCCATGCCAGTGGGATAAAGGAGCTGTGCTGGTGGGATGAGGGTTCTATGCTGGAGCCAAGAAATCACATTCACAACAAAGACTGGGGCTGTCCTGAAAGGCATCACAGCCATCCTCAGAGACACAGAGTCCCTGAGCTCTGACAACAAGCACAGTTGGGTACATGCCAGGAAGCCAGTGTGACGAGTTCATCCTGGAGACCAACCAACACACATCTTCCCCTCCAGAGCCAGGAAGCAATGCTTGATATGAGGACCAGAGCTTCTCCAAGAGAACCTAACGGCTCAAACAGCAACTTGTAGGAGAACCCACAATGCCTCGATCCAATAACACATTAATGCACTAATGTCTCCCTTCTCCTTCTCCACCTCTCTATTTATGCTGGAAACTTTCCTCAGGTGGAGCATTTATACTCAGTGCCATACTGATGTAATCCAGCTGGCATTAAGTTGTCCACGAGTGCGCCTGCCTTGCAAGCAGGCAGTCGTGAGTTCGATCCCTGGTAGCGATAAAAAGGAAAAAGACAAAAAAAAAAGTTGTCCACGAGTTCTTAATCCATAACAACCTGGAACCAGAACTGAAGTGGCTTCAGTCAGCCACTCTTAGCACAGAGTAGATTGGTGAGAATTTCTTGGGCTGAGTTCCACCTCTCTCTACGATCCAATAGCAAAAGACAAGGTCTCCCTGAAGTTATACACAACCAGCCTCATTATTGTGGCACACACTAACATAATGAAAACTCCCAAAGTTTGACAAGCTCAGAAGGGAGGGGCCAGCCTGCTCTGCCCCTGCTTGTACTTCAGTGGTCATCGAAGACTAGGGAGGATAGCAATTCCTAGCCAGTACACTTCAGAGAAAACATAACCAACACAGGAAGCGCTGGGGACACCCATTATCCACTCATTGGGGAGAAACCAGAAACACAATAAGAGGAAGAAACAAAAGAAAGTCTCCAGCCCACAGCACAAATACTACTGACCAGGAGAGGTAAACACAGAAGGGATCAGGGATTGCACACCTGCATTGTCTGAAAAAGCAGCATCTGACATAAAGAATTATCTCTGTGACATTATAGAACAACTAAAAACAGAAATTCTAATACAAGTAAAGGAAGATATAAGAAAAATAATACAAAAAATACTAAGTACCTCTCAAGAAGACACAGGTAGAAGAATGTAGGGACATAAAAAAAGGGTAGAAATCTTTGATGAAGAATATAAAAAATCTAGAATACATGAAAGTGATTCAAAGAGACTATCAGGAAATTAAAAGCTCCATTGAAAGCTGGCAAAACTGCTTGAAAAAAACTAAATATAGACTATCAAAACTTGAAGACAGGTTTGCAATGCATGATTGCAAAAGGAAAGAGCTCTTAAAAATAACAAGGAACTGGCCCAGCATACTTCTTTAGATCCAAGGAACTGGGCTGCCAGAGGCGACTTCCAACACACCAGCACAGGCCCAGGGAGATTTAAGATCATTGCTCCCAGTGGTTAAGGTCCCACCCAGGTTCCAGCCACACAAGACTGGGCTCTGCAGGTTTTGCTGCCTGGCTGGGCCAGGCCCAGCGACATTCTTTCAATTTGGGGAAATGAGGATGCCCAAGCTGAGTTCCAGCACAGGACCCAGGAGACTTTAAGACCATTGCTCCCAGAGGTTAAGTGCCTGCCCACCTTCCAGCCCACACTAGACAAGGCTTGGGAGGTTTTGTGGCCTGATTAGACCATGCCCAGTGACCTTATACAATCAGGGGAGCTGAGAGCAACTGAAGTGAGTTCCAGCACATTGGTGCTTGCCAGGGGATAGGTTTGGACCAACGCACAGTGATTAGGAACCCACTCAGGTTCCTGGAACACCAGTGGTGGCACAGGACATCCTGTGGGCCTGACTGGACCACACTCAGCAATTTCCATTCAGTCCCAGGAGATGAGGGCATAGAAAGTGATTTCAAAGATGCCCAGGGGAATCTTTGGAACATCATTTGAAACACAGAATTTTTCAAGGAAAATGACAAGATGAAGGAACAAAATACAATCTCAAACCTCCAGCCCATCCCAAGAAAGCCTAGGGGCCATATACATACAAGAAAATATATGCCATAAACCTGAAAAACTTGAAATAATAGCAACTGAAATAAAGAAGCAACTCCAGGAAGCTGTAAAGAAATTCAAATTAGAAATAGCCTCCCAGGTAAAAGAAGAAATGACAAAAGTAATGAAAGAAATACTGAACACATCTAAAGATGACACAGTTAAAACATTAGAGGAACAAAGAAAAAAGATAGAATCCCTGGATGAACAATACAAAAAACAAACAGAATACATAAAGCAGATTCAAAGAGATATACAGGAAATAGAAATACCATTGAAAGTTGTCAAAACCACCTCAATAAAAGTGAAGATAGAATTTCAGACCTTGAAGACAAGATTGAAGCTAGTGAACAGAAAATGAAAGATCTTTTAAAAATAACAAGGAATCAGGAAATAACAATTCAACACCTGCAAGATAACGCAAAGAAAAACAACATAAGATTGATAGGGACAAATGAAAAAGAAGAGGACAACACAAATGACATCAAGAGGCTATTTACCGAATAACAGTTGAAAATTTCCCAAACATGAGAATGGAAACTTACATACAGATTAGTGAAACATATAGAACTCCAAATAGCAATAACAAAAATAAAACTATACCCAGACTTATAATAATCATCATCCCAGAAATCCAACATAAGAATAGAATATTAAAAGCTGTTAGAGAGAAAAGACAGATCACCTACAAAGGAAAACCTATCAGAATCACAGCAGACTTTCTCAACACAAGCAATGAAGTCAAGAAGAGAATGAAGTGAAGCATTTCCGATCCTAAAGAAAAATTACATCCAACCTAGACTGATGTACCCTGAAAAAACGATGCTTCAAAATGGATTGAGAAATAAGATACTTCCATGAAAAAGAACAGCTGAAGAACATCATGATCACCAAACCAACCCTGCAAAGAATACTGAAAGACAGTCTAGATACACACAGGAAAAAACCACTAAGCAAGTCAGACAATTTAACAGAATGGAAAGATAAAGAGGCAACAGCAGAAAGATAACATGTCAAAAATAAACCAGTATATAAAAGCAATAACCATTAATATAATTGGTCTCAATTCACCAATTAAAAGAAACAAACCAGCAGAATGGATCAAGAAACAACATCCAACCATATGCTGTCTACAAGAAACCCATCTAACCCAAAAGGAAACTGAAACTGAAAGTCAAAGGAAGAAAAACAGTATTTCATGCAACAGGAACCCCCCCCCAAAAAAGCAGGGGCAGCTATTCTGTTTGCAGACAATATGAACTTCAAACCAAGAATGATCCAAAGAGATAAAGAATGTCACTACATACTAGTTAGGGGAAAACTTCAGAAGGAAGAGATAACAATCAAATATATATGCACCAAATTCCAAAGCACCCAGCTATACAAAGCAAGTATTAACAGAAATGAAAAATCAAATAAGCAATAACACAATTATAACAGGAGACCTTAAGAAACCATTGACACCAGGAGACAGATCAATCAGACAAAATCATCAAAGAAATAACACAACTGAATAACAGTTGTAAACAAATGGACTTGATAGAGATATACAGAGTGTTCCATCCAACAACATCAGAATGTACATTCTTCTCAGCAGTACATAGGACATTCTCTGAAATAGGCCACATTCTAGTCCACAGAATATACTGAAGTACATGCAAAAGAGTAGAAATTATCTCATGCATATTATCAGACCATAGCACCATGAAACTAGAAATTAATGAGAAAAGAAACTGCAAAACCTCCACAAACACATGGAAATTGAATAACACACTCTTGAGCAATCAGTGTGTCACAGAGGAAATTAAAGAAGAAATTAAACAATACTAATAAGCAAACAAAAATAAAAATACAACATAGCAGAATCTCTGGGATGCAATGAAAGCAGTCCTCAGAGGAAAATTCATTGCACTGAGTTTCCACATCAGGAAAATAGAATGAACACAAATACACACCTTGATGCTACACCTCAAACGCCTAGAAAAAGAAGAGCAAGTCAAGCCTGAAGCCAAAAGAAGGGAGGAAATTATAAAGATTAGAGAATAAACTAACACAATAGAGATTAAGAGCACAATCAAAAGAATCAATGAATCAGGAAGATGTTCTTTGAAAGAATAAATAAAATTGATAAGCCCCTAGCCAACCTTATTTTTAAAAAAGAAAGATATAAATGAATATAAATAAATGAATTCAGCAATGTAACTGGATACAAAGTCAATATCCAAAAGTCAATAGCATTCCTATAGACTAACCACAAAATCACTGAGATAGAAATAAGAGAAGCCACACCATTCACACTAGCATACAAAAAACTGAAATACTTAGGAATTAATCTCACAAAAGTAGTAAAATCCTATATAGGGAAAACTATAATACCCTTAAAAAGGAAATTCAAGAGGATCTCAGAAAATGGAAGAATAAATATTGTGAAAATGGCCATTTTTCCAAAATTTTTATATAATTTCAATGCAATCCCAATGAAAATACCATCAACATACCTCATAGATCTAGAGAAATCACTCCTAAAATTCATCAGCAGAAAAGACCTAGAATAGCAAAGACAGTTCTAAGCAGCAAAGGCAAGACAGGAGGTATCACAATCCCTGACCTGAAGTTATACTACAAAGTTACTGTAATAAAATCAACATGGTACTGGAATAAAAACAGATCTGAAAATCAGTGGAATAGATTAGAAGGATACAGCCACAACTACAAAACACACTCAACCAGTTTATCTTTTATAAAAGGACCAAACATGTTCACTGGAAGAATGACAGTCTCTTTAATAAATGGTGATGGAAAAACTGGCTCTCCATATGTTGAAAACTAAAACTAGACCCATGCCTATCACCATGTACTAAACTAAAATCTAAATAAATCAAACACCTGAATATTAAAACAGAAACAATAAATCTGTTGAGTACAAAGTAGGTAAATATCTTGAAGACATATAGGTAGTTAGAGAATTCATGAACAGGAATCAAATGGCACAGGAAATACTTCCCAGAATCAATAACTGGAATCAAGTTTTATTAAAAAGTTTCTTCATGTCAAAAGAAATTTCCAACATAGTGAAAAGAAAACCTAGAAACAGTGAAAAAATCATAGTGAACTGTCCCTCAGGCAAAGGACTTCTGTCTAAAGCATATAAAGAATTAAAAACAATCAGACCCCTGAAATTCAAACATCCAATCCAAAAATCGGCAATTGAGATGAATACTCACTTCTCAGATGAAGAAATACAAATGGCAAGTGAATACATGAAAAAATGTTTATCATCGTTAGTCCTTAGAGAAATGCAAATTAAAACAACATTGAGATTCCATCTCACTCCAGAAATAATGGTCATGATCAAGAAAACTACCAACAACAAATGCTGAATAGGCTGTTGGAAAAAAGGAACTCTCCTGCACTATTGGTGGGAGTGTAGACTGGTGCAACCACTGCAGAAGTCAGTCTGGAGATTTCTCATAAATCTGAGATTGGAAGTTCCATTTGACCCAGCTATTCCACTTCTACGCATAATCCCAGAAGAACTGAAAGCATCATACCACAGTGATATATGTGCACCCATGTTTATAGCAGCACAATTTGTAATAGCCAGATCTTGGAAACAACCTAAGTGTCCATCAACTGAGGAATGGATAAAAAAGTTGAGGCATTTTTATACAATGTAGTACTACTCAACTATAAAGAATGATCACATTGAGATATTTATAAATAAATGGACACAACTTGAGGCCATATTCATAAGCGAAATCTTGTAAACAACCCAAATGTTCATCAACCAAAGAATGAATTCTAAAATGTGGTATATTTATACAATGGGATAATACTAAGCCATAAAGAATAAACTTGAGGTTTTTATAGGTAAATACATAAAACTTGAGACTATATTCATAAGTGAAGTAAATCAGACTTACATGTGTAAACACTATATTGTCTCCCTGGTATGAGAACCTGCAGAGTAAGTAAAGTCTAAAATATACAATAGATACTGTGAAAAAGGAAGAAATAATTCAAAAAGGAACATTGGTCCACTGTTGGTGGACATGTAGACTGATGCATCCACTGTGGAAATCACTATGGAGATTTCTCAAAAGACTAGGATTGGAAGTTATAGCTATTCCCCTCCTGGGTATTTTCCCAGAAAAACTGAAAAGGTCATATCACAGTGATATATGTGCACCCATGTTCATAGCAGCACAATTTGTGATAGGTAAATCTTGGAAACAACCAAAGTGCCCATCAACTGCAGAGTGGATGGAAAAGATGTGGTACATTTATACAATGGAATATTACTCAACTATAAAAAGGATGATCTTGATGCCTTTATAGGTAAATGGAAGCAACTGGAGACTATCTTCATAAGTGAAATAAATAAGAATCATATTTATACACATCTCATTGTGTCTCTAGTGTAAAAAATAATAAAAACTGTAGGAGTAATAAAACCTAAAATGTGTAATTTGCCATTGTAAAAAAGAGAGAAAAAGAAAGTGCTCTAAAGATATAACTGCATATATGTTTAAGTGTGTAACATAGATAACCATATTACTAAGTTTGTGGTGGATCATTGAGCAGAACTGTTTGCAATCTCACTGTTTGAATGTCCACTTTGTATGCTTTAATTTTGTAACTTGATCAACTATTTCTAAGATGACAATATGTAATTTGTCAACTAGTTATTTATTAGTGTTTTTTAATTTCTGTATTATTTCTACCCCTTTTTCTCTTTTGCTTTTTTTCTCTTTAAGTAAAATATTAAAAAACAAAAAAGGAACTAGGATGGGTAAAATGGAAAAAGACAGTAGGGAAAAGAGAAAAAAGAAAGTTAATTATACTGTTAGTGTCTCTTAGTTCATTAAAAAAGAAAGTTTTCACTAATACCAATTTGAGAAATTTTTATGTTTTTATCTTATATCCTGAACAACTACTTTAAAGATAATAACATGTATTGCTTTAAATATCATTATATTTCTATTATTTATTATAAAATGTTTAACTTTGTCCATAAAATAAAAATAAGTTGTGACTTAAAATTTAAAAAATAAAAAAGAAAATAATGATTCCTTTAAAGATGAACTGCTAAATGCACTTAAAAACAATGAGAAATTAAAAACTAGATCAAACACTTGCTAGATGACATAAAAAAACTACTGACATAAAAAACCAGTAACTACTATAAGGAAAAAATCAGAAGAACACAGATGGCATAAAAAATTTGTTCATAGACAATGATCAAAAATTTCCCAAATATAAGGAAAGAAGAAAATAAGTCAGGTATATAGATTCCAAATAGTCATGAATAAAAAAGAACCTCTCTCTATGACATTATACTCATTGTAACAGAGCTCCATCACAGAGACCAAAAATTTGATAAAGGCAATGAATCACAGAAAACAGAAAACACACTAGAACTAGAGCAGACATCTCAACACAAACTTGAAAGGGAGAAAAGCTTACAGTAAAGTGTTTCAAGCTTTAAAACAAAGCTTTCAACTTTGAAATATATATCCTAAAAAAGTTTCATTTTAAAATTGATAAAGAAATATGATATTTCTAAGAAAAAGTACCTCAAGATATCAATGATTACAAAACCACCATAAATTGATACCTTGAATTAACAGCTGTCAATGTAAATGTGCTTCATTCCTCAATCAGAAGACATGCAGTATGGATCAAGAAACAAAACCCAAGAATATACAGAATATAAGAAAAATATTTAATTAAAAGAAGAAATTCACACAGTAAAAAATATAAAGATGGAAAACGATATTCCATGCAATTAGAACCCAGAAAAGAGCAGGAGTAGCTATCCTAATTTCAGAAAAGTAACTTTCAAGTCAATATTGATCAGAAGAGACAAAGTAGTTCACTACATATTTGTTAAGGAAACAATTCAACAAAAAGAGATAGCAAGTATAAACATGTATGCACCAAACACTAGTGCAGCCACCTTCATAAAACAAACACTACTGGACATGAAAAATATATAAAATTATAAAAGCAGACCTCAATACTTGGCTGTCACAAATAGAAAGATTAAGTGACAAAAAAATCAATGAAGATATACCAGAGTAGGAAAAAACTTTTGAAAAATTGGACCTACTAGATATGTACTGAGTCTTCTAACCAACAACAGAACACACATTTTTCTCGAGCAAATGGAAAGTTCTCCAAAATAAATCATGTACTAGACCATAAAGCATGCCTAAAAAAATGAAAAAGGACTAAAATTATCTCATGTATATTATCAGATCATAGTGCAATTAAACTAGAAATCAGTGGCAAAAGAAACCACAGATATTATGCAAAAACATGGAAATTTGGCAATATTCTCTGGAATAATAAATGGATCTCAAATAATACTAAAGAATAAACAAGACAGCCACCAAAATTTAAATAATAATGCTAGTAAAACACAATGGAACATATGGGACACATAAAAGAAGTCATAAATGAAAGTTTATATTAGTGAATGTCCACATCATAAAAAGAGCAGGCTCAAATAAATAACCTAATGATGCACCTTAAGGTTCTAGAAAAACATAAACAATCCGTTTCCAAAGTTATGATGAGAAAGAAAACTATGAAAGTCACATCAGTAACTAATAAAATTGAGACTAAAAGGTAGTACCAAGAACAAATTAATCAGAGTTTGTTCTTTGAAAGAATAAACCAAAGGGACAAACCCTCAGAAAACCTTAACAAAACAAGGAAAGATTCACATGCATGCAAATAGAAAGGATAAAGGTGAAATTACAAAAGATTCTGTTGAAGTCCAAAAGTCATTGGACTTTGAGAACTGTACTCTAATAAAGTAGAAAACTCAGGAAATTGGATAGATCTATGCATATATATGAATGACAAAAGCTGAGCCAAGAACATATAATAATCCTAAATGTTCCAACATTAATCAATGAAATTGAAGTTGTAATTTAAAAAATACTACGAACTAAGAAATATCCAAATCTCAACAGATACACTGCTGAATTCCAAAAGGACTTTAGAGGAGATCTAATGTCAGTACTCCTGAAAAATCTTGATGGAATTGAAAGAGAATCAGTACTCCTAAAATACATCCTGGAAAGAAGAAAGAATAACCCTAATTCTAAAACCAGAAAAGAACACAAACAAAAAGCGAACTCTAGGCCAATATTTTAATGAACCCCCACACAGAAAATCCTCAAGAAGGTACTGACAAACAAAATGTAACAAATCAAAAAGATCAGAACTGAATGGTGTGGAACCCTCCCATTGCCATCTCCATTGCCACAACTCAGGTGAATTCTGTGGAGGGCAGCCCCTCCTATCATCATTGCTGCCATTGTGACTCAGGTGATCTGTACCAGAAGGCCCAGAAAATGGTCATTTGTCTTGATGCTGCCACAACTACGGTGAACTGCTCCAGGAGGCCTGGAGACGAGGGGGAATGCCAGTGACACAGTAGGGTACCAACTAGGGTATACAGGATGGACAGGTGGGACTAGCAGCATGAAAATTCCAAAGCAATAACAATGATTTGAGCCAAAAGTTGGTAAGTTTGGTGAACCAGTGTTGTGCTAAGGGGCAAAGACACACGGAATAGAAGCAGGCAATCCCTGTTCTCTCAAGTTTATTATTGTTGTTATTTCTTTTATTTTTCTATTTTCTTTTTTCTCTCTTTTCTTAATGATTGGGGAGCAAGCTCCATTAGAAGAACCCAAGTATCTGGCCCATTCCATGACACTTTGGGACCTACGACCAACAAGAGATGAACCTGGGGCTTTTTACATACTCTTTTCTCTCAATTTTTTTCTTTTTTCCCTCTTCTTCGTCTTTTCTTATTCTTTTTTGTTCTTCTTCCTTCTTTTACTTCTTTTGTTTATTCTCACTTTTCTAAATTCCTGCAGAAAACTCAACCCACAGAAAACTAATCTCATTCCCCAACCCCAGAGATTCAGATAATCCCTCCAATAATTCTTCATTTTTTCTTTCATATTCCCTTATCTACTTTCCAAAACCTTGTGTGACCACTCTTTCTTTTCCAGCCTTGTTTCTACATATTTCCATTTATCTTTGTTTTATACGCTATTCTCCAGAAATTTACTCACCAGAGGATACAACCACTCTAGTAAGGGAAAACACTTTGCATACAAACTCCTAACTTACAATCAATTCTGTTTCATAACTATAGAAATTGATCCTATGGTGTAAAGTACAAAATCCATAGGTACCACAGCTTGTCAGTTTCTAAATTGTGCTTGATGTTGTTGTTAATGCCAATTTTACTGCTTTAGCCAGGATGTCATATATGTTCCAATCAGTTGTTTTCCCATCTGTAACAATACTGGGAATCTCTGGGGTAATAACCTCACCAGAGCTCTACACCAAAGAACTGAGGGTGGAGCCAAACAGATACCAATACACCACTCTTAATTATTTGGAAAAGTGGGATCTTGGAACAGACATGAACAAGGAATTTCCTACACACAGAAGACATCTGTGAAGTACAGATAATTCCTAGAGAGGCCTAGATACTACTAATATAGCTACCTACTACAAAACTCACAAGGCTCATAGCAGAAAACAAAAAAATTTGAAATAGCAAATGACAAGATGAAAAAGCAAACTAAAATCTCAGACTTCAAACTCACCAAATATAAGTACAGGCGACATAGATATAAAATAAATTTGAAGACACATACTTCAAATTTCTGAAATGATAGCAACCAAATAAAAGAAATCCATGAGGCTATAGAAGGAATCAGATCACAAATAATCTCTCAGGTTAAAAAAGAGAAAGTCAACATTTATAAAGGAATTGCTTAGCAAATCTAAAATAGAGATAGATTTTAAAATAGATGATGTTAGGAAAAGGATGGAAACCATGAATGATCAATATAGGAAATATAATGCATGAAATAGATTCAAACAGGTATCCAGAAAATTAAAAATTATATTTAAAGCAGGCAAAATAGCTTGAATGAAACTGAACACAGACTTTCAGACCTTGAAGACAGGATAGTGGCTAGTGCACTTGAAAAGAAAGATCTCTTATGAATAACAAGGGACCATGAAATAGCAATTCAACACCTTCAGGACAATGCAAAGAAAATAATATAATATAAAATAAGCATATTAATGTCCATAAAAAAACAAGAATCAACACAAATGACTTTTTAAAAAGTTGCAGAAGTAATAGCAGAAAAATTTTCCCAGGTATTAGACAAAAATCTGTCATACAGAAAAATGAGGCGTATACAACTCCACACATACATAGCCAGCATAAATCTACCCCAAGCTATATAATAATCAAAAGTCCAAACATTCAGCACAAGAACAGAATAGTAAATGTTGTCAGAGAAAATAAACAGATCAACTACAAAGGAAAGCCAACTAAAATAATGGTCGATTTCTTAACACAAACCCTCAAGTGAAGAAGAGCTTGGACTGAAGTATTTCAAGTCCTGAAAGACGACAGCATCCAAACCAGATTGACGTAACCTGCAAAACTATCTTTCAGACTTAATGGAAAAATAAGATATTTCCATGACAAGGAATAACTGAAGAAATTCATGACCAACAAACCAGTGCTGCAAAAGGTACTAAAGATATTTTAGACAAAAATAAGAATGAACACAATTCCAAGAACAACACAAGAAAGATGATGATTGATGATTATCAAGCAAGCAAAGCAATTAAACAGAGGGGAAAAGTGGGTAACCAACAGTGGGAAAATGTCATGCCAGTTACTATCATCAGTGCAAATAGCCTCAATTTACCAATCAAAAGAAACAGACAGGAAGAATGGATCAAAAAACAAAATCCGGGGCTGGGTTTAGCTCAGCGCCATAAGCACCTGCCTTGCAAGCAGGCGATCATGAATTCGATCCCCGGTACCCATAAAAAGAGAAAAAAAAATCCAACCATATGCTGTATATAAGAAGCACACTTAATTCAAATAGAAAATGATAGACCAAAAGTCAAAGGATGGAACACAATACTCCATGCAACAGGAACCCAGAAAATACCAGCAATAACTTTTTCATTTGCAGACAATGTGAAATTCAAACCAAGAATGATCAAAAGACATAAAGAGAGTCATAGCATAATTGTTAGGGGAAAAATTCAAAAGGAAATGATAACAGCTCATATATATATATATATATATATATATATATATATATATATATATACTATAGAACCACTCAGCTATATCAGACAAATATTAATAGAAATGAAAAATCAAACAAGCAGTAACACAACTGTGATAGTGGTATTTAATACCCCATTGTCACAAAGAGATAGATCAACTAGACAAAAAAATAAGCAAAGGAAAACAGAACTGAAAGAAACCTGTGAACAAATGGAATTAGTAGATATGTACAGAAATATCCACCCAGCATTAGAATACACATTCTTCTCATCTGCATATGGGATATTCTAAGTCCCATGTGACTCAGCTATTCCCCTTCTGGATATTTTCCCATAAAAATTAAAAACATCATACCACAGGGATATATGTGCACCCATGTTTAGAGCAGCACAATTTTTGACAGCTAAATCTTGGAAACCCAAATGTCCATCAGTGAGGAATGGATAAAAAATATATGGTATTTTTATATAATGGAGTACTACTCATCTGTAAAGAAGGATAAACTTGAGGCTTTTATAAGTAAATGGATACACTTTGAGACCATACTCATAAGTGAATTAAATCAGACTCATTCATATGCACAAACATTGTATTGTCTCCCTAGTGCAAGAAGCTGAAAGAGTAAATAAGATCCAAAATGGGCAATGGATTATGTCAAAAGTGAAGAAAGTTGTCCAACTGAGATGGATAAAAAAAGAAAAGAAGAAAGGGAAAAAAATATATATATATATGTTTATACAAGATGGCTAAGATAGTTCTACTATTAATTTCCATTAGTTCAATGAAATGAATGGCTTGTATTTATATTGTTTTATCAAATTTTCATACCTATATCTTGTAATCTGAGCAACTACTTTAAAGATAACTATATGCAATATACTAACTATTGTTAATCTCCTATTTTCTTGTTTTAAATTCTGTATCATCTTTATTTTTTTCTCTTTAAAATATAAAAGGTCATGCACCTCACTCAAATAGGTTTCACTTCAGGGTTGCAAGAGTAGTTTAATATATGTAAATAAATAAGTGCTATACACTGAAAAAAACACACAAGGACACATATCACATAATCTTCACAATACATGCAAAAACCTTTGACAAATCCAGTATCTATTCATGTTAAAACCCTTAAAAACAAATATAGAAGGACACTATCTCAATCTCATAAGAACCATGTGTAACATAACTTCTGGCAACACCATATTAAATGGGAAAAATAAAGAGATATACTTCTAAAATTAAGAACAAAACAAAATGTTCACATTCATCACCCCATTCAATACAGTGTAGAAACATTGGCGAGAGCAATCAATAAAAATAAAGAAATATAAGGGATATTCATAGGCAATGAAGAAGTCAATTTAGCATTATCTAAAGATCCTGAACCAAAAAAAATTGAAACAAGAAATTCCATTGAATTCTATCCCCCTTCTAGGTACTTGCCCAGGGTAAATAAATAGTGATGTTTAAACCCAATAAAGTACTACTGTGCCATAAAGGATAAATTTGAGTCATTTGTAGGAAAATAGATGCATTTAAAAGCATAATTTTAAATAAATAAAGCACAAAACTTAAATATTGTATGGTTTATTTTAAATAAGAAACACAACATACACATAAATCATAAAATAAAAATTGATAATATGAAGTAAGGATATAGGTCTTTCTCAAATGGAAAGAAAGTTAAGAGACAGGTGAAGGGGGTAGGGACGGGATGAAAAAATAATTAAGATATGTTATGTACATATACCAATCCCCAGGAGAAATGTAATCATTTTGTACTCCACATCACCCTAATAAAAATTTTAAAATGTTTACCTTAATCAATAAGAATTAAAAAACTGAGAATGTTTTTCTTTTTGGACTCATTTTCTTTTTTACTCCTTTTTCACCAATTTTAAAATTATTTTTGTGGTGGGATTTGGAGAATTTTCCACCCCTGTCTTTCCTTTTTTTCCTCTTTCTCCTCTTTTTTACTTGTTTTATTTTTCCATTCCTTTTCCCTTTTAATTATTTCCTGTTCAAATTTTCATTTATTCTCCATTTTTTATTTTTTCATTCTTGTAAACATTCTTTTTCCTTTTTTAATTTTTGTCTTTATCTAATTCTATAACTATTTTTCTGTTCCTTAATAGAATGTTTTTCCTCACTTTTCTTTCCTCCTTCTCTCTTCTTTTTTCAGTTGAAAAATTTTCTCTTTCAGGCTCCTACTCTCACCTTCGTATCTTTACTCTCTTTATGCTTTACTAATCTTTAGATAGTTAATTCTGTTACTACTGTTTAATTATTTTCCCTCATCAGTGGAGGGATAGTTGTAAAATTTAGTAGCTATTTGCTACATGTCAATATTTTATGTTAGTAATTATACTGTAGTTATAGATCTCTTTTTGATGTTTAAGTATGATATCCTTCAGGTTCTTACATCAATATTCAGTGCATCTTGAATTATATTATTGTTGATTTCATACTGACATGGTTACATTGCTGTTGATATCAATAAATTTTCTCTCTACGCCAGAACTGGATGCTGAATAATTACACTGCATCCTCTCTCCCCAAATTAACAGAAGTGGTCAGATCTTGGGATAGAGGCAAAGGACTACAATTAACCATGTACAATTTATCACTGAAAAACAGGCATTAACTAAAGAGATTGCCACTTTCCAGTGAAGTAGCTCTATTATAACCACACAAAAATCTTAGTACAAAACAATCAAACAAAAAAGAGTACAAACAAACAATATAAATGTGAAAAAGATACAGCTCAGCAACACAGTGTCTGCCTGGCAAGTGTGAGGTTATGAATTAAATTTCTGGTACCAGAGCAAGCAGGGCCTAGAATCCAGTGCTGGGCCCTGACCACACACAGGGGTTGAGTTTCAGCTCACAGGAAAATCTTGGAACTTTACTCCCAGGTGGTAAGACTATGCCCTGCATCTGAAATCACCCTACGATCCACAGGAGGTACTGGTGGCCTAACCAGGCCATGCCCAACCAACTCCAAGCAGCACGAAGGGCTTGGAATCCAGTCCCAGGCCTTGACCACATGTACAGGTTGAATTGAGCACACAAGGAAAACTTGGAACTTTGCTCCCAGGCAGTAAGACCATGCCCTGCTTCTGAAATCACCGTAAAATACACAGGAGGTACTGGCAGGCCTAAATGAGTCATGCCCAAAGAACTCCAAGCAGCAAGCAGGGCCCAAACACACAGGTTGAATTCAAGTACATGGAGAAACCTTAGAACTTTGCTCCCAGGCAGTAAGACCATGCTCTATGTCTGAAATCACCAGAGGACACAGAGTCCCTGTGGGCCGAATTGACCCACACCCAGTGAGCTCCAAGTGGAACGCAGTTGCAGTCGGCCCTGGGAGCCAAAAGTGGGCCAAGTGACTACCAGTACACCCAGGAAGCTTTGAAACATCACTCAAAACCCGGAAATAGGTGGGACTCCAGCAAGCACTGAGGAACACCACCCCTCCCTGGGACCTTAGCTTGTTCCCAGTGATGCCTGGACTCAGGACATCTGCTGGCCCAACATGGACACTCCCTACTTCCTGGACCTAATACTGCTGTTGATCTTCAACTCCTACCCTTTTTCCCAAAACCAGAATACAACAGATTAACTGTGCTAGCTTGAAGGTAGATTCACTAACTGCCTCACCCAAACAGAAGATCAGGCTCCAGTCAGTGTGATGAGTATGCCCCTAAAATAGAGGTATACAGTGGTTAAGTAGGGCCAGTAGTAAAGCTCCCTACAAATAACTGTAAGACCTTGGTGAGTCTGGTAAGAGTTGGGGTGACCCCTTCCTGCACACAGAAAACATCAGGCAGGGTAAGGAGTGTGCCAGTAAGGACTCCCTCAACTTGAATAAAATCAAAGGGGCTGATGAGACACACAGGCACACAATAGGGACATAGTAGGGCCTCAGCCAACACAAACACTATAGACAGGGAGATTTGGTGAACTGGAATAACCTGAAGATAAAGTAATAGCAGGAACTAAAAGTTGACCTGCATCAACACTACTAGGCTTGTTATCCCAAGAAGAATATAGGACTCATCCAACAGACCCTGCAGGGGGAATTCAGGTGACTGGCCCACCTCTTCATTGAGGGCCCCAGCATTGGACAAACATCAACCTTACATTAAGACACAACACAACAGTTGACACTAGTGGGATTGAAGGACCAAATATTAACTCAAAAGGGGAAAATGGAAAAATGCAAAAGCAAAACGCAATTTCAAACATCTAGTTCACAAGGAGCAAGTACAGGAGACACTGAAATAGAGGACTTCAAAAGTAGCACACTGGAAATCTCTGAGAAGACAGCAAATGAAATTTAAAAAAACACCATGAGGCTATGGAGGAGATCAAATTAGAAGTACTCTCCCATGCAAAGATAGAAATAACAACCTTAGTAAAGGAGTTGCTGAGCACAGATAAAGAAAAAATAGAGGAAAAAAGTATAGGTGCATGGGAAACTGATAGAAACCTTGAATGAACAATATAGAAAACAAGAAGAACTCATGAAATAAACTCAAAGAGACATTCAAGAAACAAAAAATTCTATTCAAAGCTGGCAAAACCATTTAAATGAAGCTGAGGATAGGATTTTGGACTTCAAGGACATGATTGCAATTAGCAATCATGAAAGGATAAAAATTTTAAAAATAACAAAGCAGCATGAAATGACAATCCAGCAGCTTCAACATGATGTCAAGAGAAACTATAGAAGATTAATAGGAGTAGGAGTGAATGCAACTGACATACATAAATATATACAGAAGGAATAGCAGAAAATTACCCAAACATGGAGAAAAAAATCTGATATGCAGAAAAGTGAGGCATATAGAATGCCAAACAGTCACAACCAATGTAAGTCTACACCTAGACATATAATAGTTAAGATATCAGACATACAGCATAAAAACAGAATACTAAAAGATGTTAGAGAAAAGACACATCTCACCTATCAAGCAAAACCCATTAGAATCACAGCAGACTTTTCAGCACAAACTCTCAAGTCAAGACGAGCTTGGAGTAACGTATTTCAATCCCTAAAAGAAAACAACTTTCAACCCAGACTGTTGTACCCATGAAAAATTTCACTCAAATTTAATGGAGGAACAAGACATTTCCGTGACAAAGAAAAACTGAAAAAATTCACATCCACCAATCCAACCCTAGAAAGAGTATTGAAAGACATACTAGATAGAGATAAAAATTACCACAATCCCCAGGAAAACAACAGAAAGAAATGACCAGGTAGAATAAGTGATTAAACAATGGGGAAAAGCAGAAAGCAAACAACTGGAACATAACATAGCAAAGTCGAGCCAGTATGTATCAGTGATATCTATAAATGTAAATGTCCTAAATTCATCTATGAAAAGAAATAGGTTGACAAGAAACAAGGCCCCACAATATGCTGTGTACAAGAAACACATCTGACCCAGAAAGAAACTCATAGATTAAAAGTCAAAGGATGGAAAACAGTATTCCATGCAACAGGAACACAGAAATAAGCAAGGTTAATTATTCTATTTGCAGACAACATGAACTTCAAACCTAAAATGATTAAAAGAGACAAAGCCACTACATACTCATTAGTGGAAAAATTCAAGAGGAAGAACTAACAATTATAAATATATATGCACCAAATACCAGAGCACTCAACTATATAAAATAAATACTAATGGACATGAAAAACCAAATGCACAATTATAACAGGAGACCTTAACAGCCCATTGTCACAAAGAGATAGATCAACCAGACAAAAAGTCAGCAAAGAAATAATAGAACTGAATCATACCTGAAGCAATTGAACTTGGTTAATGTGTACAGCATACTCTACCCAAGCACATCAGAATACACATTCTTCTCAGTTGTGCATGGGACATTCTCCAAAATAGACCATATATTATCCCATAAAACATTCTTAAGTAAATACAAAGATATTTAAATTATCCCATGTGTAATATCTGACCATAGTACACTGAAATTGAAAATTAATGCCAAGAGAAATTGCAAAACCTGCAAAATACATGGAAATTGAATAGTAAACTTTTGAACAACAAGTGAGCTACTGATGAAATTAAAGAAGAAATAAAGCAATACCTACAATTCAATAAAAATGAAGAAACAACATACTGCAATCTGTGGGGTGCAATGAAAGTGGTCGTAAGAAGGAAATATATAGCAATAAATTGTCATATCTAGAAAATAGAACAAGCACAAATAAACAACCTAGTGCTTCACCTCAAGTTTCTAGAAAAAGAAGAGCAAGTTAAACTCAAAGCTCTTAGAATAGAGGAAATTGTAAAAATTAGAGCATAAATTAATGTAATTGAAAATTAAAAATCAATACAAAGAATTAATAGATCAAAACCTGTTTATTTTGAGAGAGTAAACAAAATTGACAACCCTTTAGCTAACCTTATCAAGAAAAAGAAAGAAAATACTTAAATTCACACAATAAGGACTGAAAAAGAGGAAATTACTACAGATCCCATGGAAATTCAAAACATCATGAATACCTACTTTGAAAATCTCTACTCACATAGAGTGGAAAACACAGAGGAAATGGACAGATTTCTAGAAATATATGGACTACCAAAGCTCAACTAAGAAAATATAGTAATTTTGAATAACCCAATATCAGCTATTGAAATTGAAAATGTAATTAAAAGCCTACCAAGAAAGAAAAGCCCAGGTCCTGATAGATTCATGGGTGAATTCTACAAGAAATTTAGGGATTCGATGCCAATACTGCTTAATCTCTTCGATGAAATTGAAAAGGAAGCAACCCCCCCCAATCATTTCTACAGGCAAGTATTACTCTCAGTTCAAAGCCAGAGAAAGACCCAACCAAAAAGGAGAACTACAGGGCTGTCTCAATAATAAACATTGATGCAAAAATTCTCAATAAAATACTAGCAAATAGAATGCAGCAAATCATCAAGGAGATTATACATCACGACCAAGTGGGTTTCATCCCAGGAATGCAGGGATAGTTTAACATATACAAATCAGTAAATGTAGTACACCACATAAACAGAGCCAGAAACAAAAACCACATGGTCATCTCAATAGATGCAGAAACAGCTTTTGATAAAGTCCAACACATGTTCATGATAAAAACTCTTCAGAAACTCAGAATACATGGTGGCTAGTTCAATCTCATAAAGGCCATCTATGACAAACAAACAGCCAACATTATATTAAATGGACAAAAACCGAAAGTTTTCCCTTTAAAATCAAGAAGAAGACAAGGATGTCCACTATCACCACTCCTATTCAGTATAGTTCTGGAAACACTAGCCAGAGCAATCAGACAAGAGAGAGAAATAAAAGGAATAAAGATAGGAAAGGAAGAAGTTAAATTATCACTATTTGCAAATGACATCATACTTTATATAGAAGATCCAAAAATCTCCATTAAAACAATACTAGAAGTAACAAATGTAGCAGTGTAGTTGGATACAAAGTCACACTCCAAAACCAATAACATTCCTGTACACAAACAAAAAACTCACTGAGAAAAAATTATGGAAATATCATCCTTCACAACAGCATCTTAAAAAATGAATTGCTTACGAATCAACCTAACTAAGAATGTAAAAGACCAATATGCTGAAAATTATGCTACACTAAAAAAGGAGATTGAAAGGGATATTAGAAAATGGAAGGATATTCCTTTCTCTTGGCTAGGACAAATCAACATTGTGAAAAAGGCCATATTCCTAATACTGTCAAACAGATTTAACACAAACCCAATCAAAATATCATTAACATACCTCACAGATCTAGAGAAAACACTCCTAAAATTCATTTGGAAACAAAAGAAACCTAGAATAGCAAAGGCAATTTTGGGCAATAAAGAAAAGGCAGGAGGCATCTCAATTCCTGACTTGAAACTATACTACAAGGCTACAGTGATAAAATCAGCACATTATTGGCAAAGAAATAGACCTGAGGATCAATGGAACATATTAGAAGATGTTAGAAGCTATTAGAAGCTCAACTACAAAGACATTCAGCCACCTGAAATTTGACAAAGGGGCTAAACATGTTCACTGGAAGTATAGCCTCTTTAATAAATGGTGTTGGAAAAATTGGCTGTCCACATGCCAAAGATTGAAACTAGATCCATGCCTATCATCATGCACAAAACTAAAGTCCAAATGGATGAAAGATATAAATATTAAAACAGAAACACTAATTCTACTGGAAAACAAGGTACATAAGGGTCTTGGAGACATAGCAATAGGCAGAGAATTCATGAACAAAATGCAAACTGCATGGGAAACACGTCAAAGAATCAACAACTGGGATCTGATATTATTGAAAAGTTTCTGCACTTCAAAAGAAATCACCAACAGAGTGAAAGGAAAACCCACTGAATGGGAAAGAATTTTATCCAGCAACCCCTCAGACAAAGGACTTATATCCAGAACATATAAAGAATTGAAACACATCAAGCCCCCCAAATTCAAAGACCCTCTCCAAAAATGGGCATCTGAAATGAACACACAGTTCTCAGATGAAGATATACAAATAGCAATAAATACATGAAGAAATGTTCACCATCACTGGTCATTTAAGAAATTCACATTAAAACAGCATTGCGATTTCATCTCACTCTGGAAAGAATGGCTGCCATCAAGTTATCAACCGATAACAAATGTTGGCGAGGCTACTGGGAAAAAGGAACACTTCTCCACTGTTGGTGGGAGTGCAGTCTGGTGCAACCACTATGGAAATCAGTATGGAAATTTCTCAGAAGACTAGGATTGGAAGTTCCATTCAATGCAGCTATTTCCCTCCTGGGTATTTTCCCAGAAAAACTGAAAAGGTCATATCACAGTGATATAGTGCACCCATGTTCAAAGCAGCACAATTTGCAATAGCTATCTTGGGAACAACCAAGATGCCCATCAGCCCAGAGTGGATGAAAAAGATGTGGCATTTTAATACAATGGAATATTACTCAGCTGTAAAAAAGGATGACCTTGAGACCTTCATAGGCATATGGAGACAACTTGAGGCTATCTTCATTAGTTAAATAAATAATAATCATATATAAGTATTACATTATGTCTCTAGTGTAAAAGTCACAAGAAATGTAGGAATAATAAAACTCAAAATGTGTATTGTGGCTATTGTAAAAAAAAAAAAAAAAAGAAAATGCTCCAAAGGATATAACTACATGTATGTTTAAGTATATAGGATTGATAATCATATTACTAAGTTTTTATTGGATGGTTGAACAGTACTCTTTTCAGTCTTGCTGTTTGAATGTCCACTTTGTATGCTTCATTTTTGTAACTTGAAGAACTATTCTAAGAGACAATATGTAATTATCAACTAGTGATTTATTGCTGTTTTTTGAAATTATGTATTATTTCTACCCTTTTTCTGTTTTTTTTTAAATAAAAAAAGAAAAGAAAAAAATTCCTGGTACCAGAAAAAAAACAAAAAATAAATAAATAAAACTTCCTCCAAAGCTACCCCATGGAGTATTAGAAGGAAAAAAGCAAAAGCCACACATAAAAATTATGCAAAAGAATAACAAAATAGATTGAAAAACAGATCAATAATGTACCTTGGAAGTCTCACAAAAGATATAAACAGATAATGGATGTAGCAAACAAAGCAATCTCCAAACTTACAGAAGACACAGAAAAATTTGGTGAACTAAACAACACAACACAAAATGTAAACAATGAATTTATTAATGAATTACAGTCTATAAAAAGGTTTCATATAGAGATCTATGAGGATAAAAATTATATTTGAAGTATTAGGAACACAAGTGACCCAAGTAAGGAGTGTCAAAATTATAAGATAAAGATGCTGTTAGAGATACATTAAAAAAAGAGAGAATGTGAAAAATGGTTTCGACAGCTCCTAGATAACAAAAAGAAGAGTTAAGATTATTCGGAAAAGGTAAAAAATCAGAAGACAACACCCAGGATGGGGCATCCTTAATCCTAGGACAGCAACATTAATCCCAGCATCATATCCTTCATCCTTTTATCACACACCTTGGATCCAGCCACCTCCAAATAGTCCCAGATATGACAGGATGAGGCTTCGGGGGGCATCTAGATACAAACCATAACAAAATACCCTCTTGAATAATTTATGGGTCACAAAAGAAATTAGATATTTCTTAAAATTAAATGATATTGCCAGTACAACATATGGAACCCATGAGGCACAATGAATGTAGTACTAAGAAAGTTTATAGCTATGAATTCCCTCATCAGAAAAACAGAATCCATCCAAATAAATAACCTAATGATATATCATAAGATCCTGGTGAAACAAGAACTGTCCAAATCAAAGGCTAACACAGGAAAGATATTATAAATATCAGTGTCGAAATTAATGAAATTGAAACTAATAAGACAATACAAGGAATCAATGAATTGAAGAGCTGATTCTTTCAAAGAATAAACAAAATGGATAAATCTCTAGATATTTTTACCAGAAAAATGAGAGAAAAGACTCAAATTAATGCAACTAGAATTGAAAAAGGTGAAATCATGACACATACTGCTGAAATCCAGATTACTAATAACTGCAACTACTTTAAGAACCTGTACTCCAATAAATTGGATAATTCATAAATAATGGGATATATTAATAGATACATATGAATTAATAAAACTGAATCAAGGTGATATAAAACCCTGAAAAACCCAGTAACAGGCAATGTAATTTAAGAAGTAATTTTTAAAACTACTATGAAAAGCCCAGGTCATGATAGATTTACTGTGAAACTCTGTGAGACTTTCAGAGAAGACCTAATGCCAATACTTCTCAAGATTTTGCATGAAATTTACTTTTTTATTTTAAAGAGAGACAAAAAAATAAAAAGAGTAAGAACAATAAAACAGTTTCAAAACAGGTTAGTAGGACAGTAACAATAATTAATGTAATGCATATTGTTATCTTCATAGTAGTTTTCAGAGTACAAAATATAGGCAAGAAATGCTGTTGAAACAATTTTAGCCCAAAGCTTTCTTTCAAATGAACTCAGAGAAACTAGCTATGTTAACTATATATATATATATATATATATATATATATATATATATATATGTGTGTGTGTGTGTGTCCTTTCCTTCTTTTTTTCTTTCCCCATCCCAGTTTCTCTTTCTTTTTGAGTAGTTTATTCTGAATTCATAATATCTATTGTACATTTGGACCTTATTTACACTTTCAGCTTCTCATAATTAGTGAGACAATACAATGTTTACCTATATGGGTCTGATTTATTTCACTTATGAGTATACTTTTGAGTTACACCCATTTACATATAAAAGTCTCAAGTTTATCCTTCTTTATGACTGAGTAGTACTCTATTATATTAAAAAACACATTTTTTTTATCCATTCCTTGGTTGATGGGCATTTGGGTTATTTTGAAGATTTAGCTATTGCAAATGGTGCTGTTCTAAACATAGGTGCACATATATTGCTGTGGGATGATATTTTTAATTCTTCTTGGAAGACACCTAGAAGGTATTATCAGTGTTAAATGGGACCTATAATCCTTGGTTTTTGAGGCATCTCCATATTAATTTTCATAGTGGTTATATCATTCTTCCGTCTTACAACAGTAGAGAAGAGTTCTTTTTTTCCCAGCCCCAAAAGTATTTGTTTCTGGTGGATTTCTTGCTGATAACCATTCTTTCTGGAGTGACATGAAATCTCAGTTTTGTTTTAATTTGCATCTCTCCAATGATTAGTGATGTTGAACATTTTATTCATATATTTGCTTACCATTCATATATCCTTCATCTGAAAAGTATATATTCATCCCATATGCCCATTTTTGGATTGGTTCATTGAATCTGGAGAAGTCTGAGAGTTTTTTCAATTCTTTATGTTCTAGATAAAAGTACTTTGTCTGAGGAACAACTGACTATAATTTTTTTCCATTCTGTGGCTTGTCTTTTCACACTGTTGATAATTTCTTTTGTTGTGCAAATGCTTTTTATTAAGATGAGATCCCAGTTGTTGATTCTTTGAAGTATTTTCCATGCAGTCTGGGTTTTGTTCACAAAGTCTACCTGCACCCAAATCTTCAAGATTTCTGTTTTATTTTTCTTCCAGTAAATTTAGCATTTCTGTTTTAATATTTAGATCTTTAATCCACTTTGATTTTAGTTTAGTGTGTGGTGATAGGCATGAGTCCTGTTTTAATCTTCAGCACGTGGAAAGAGTTTTTCCAGCACCATTTTTTAAAGAGACTTTTTCTTGCAGTGAAACTTATTGGTTCCTTTGTTAAAGACAAGGTGGTTGAATACATCTAAAGTTGTGTCTGCATCTTCTATTCAGTTCCATTGATGCTCAGGTCTGTTTTTTTTTCCAATTCCATGCTGATTTTATCACAGAAGATTTGTTGTATAATTTAAAGTCAAAGATTTCAGTGCCTCCTGACTTGCCTTTGTTGTTCAGAGTTGTTTTTACTATTCTAGGTCTCTTTTGGTTTCAAATTCATTTTAAGAATTTTTTTTCTAGTTCTTTGAGGTATGCTAATGGTATGTTGATTGGGATTGCATTAAATCTGTATAAGTCTTTGGAGTATGGCCATTTTTACAATGTTGGTCCTTCCTATCCATGAGCAAGTAGTATCTTTCATTTTTCTGACCCAGGAACCCCCGCCTAGGACAATCTGGGCCAAATATATCCTTCTGCCACTGCTACCACTATGGGTGCTTTTGTTTCATGAAATTTAAAAGGAAGTACTCGCGGTATCATTCCTGGAAGCTAGCATTGTACTGATTTAAAACCCAGAAAAGGATCCAACTAAAAAAGGGAACCACTGGCCAAGCTCCTTGATGAACATGGATGCAAAAATCCTCAACAATTTTTTGGCAAGCAGAATGAAATATTTCATGACAACATAAAATTCATCCCAGGTATACAGAGATGGTTCAACATATACAAATCTATAAAAGGTAGTACATCACATAAACAAAAGCAATGAATCACATGATCATCTCAATTGGCATAGAAAACCTCTCTGGCAAAATCCAACATCCATTCAATGAGAAGAAAAACTCTAAGAAAATTGGTGTAGAAGGAGCTTATCTCAATCTGTTAAAAACTATTTATGACAAATCAGTGGCCACTACTATATGAAAATGGGAGAATATGATATCTTCCCCTCTAAAATCATGAACAAGGCAAGGATGTACACTATTGCTATTCTTGTTCAATAGAGTTCTTTAAACATTACCCAGAACAATCATACAAGAAAAAGAAACAGAAAAAATATATACAAGAAAGTAAGAAGTATCATTATTTGCAGAATACATAATCTGCTATACTGAAGATGCCCAAAATTCTACCAAAACATTCGTAGAATTCATAAAGAAATTCTGTAGTGTAGCACAATGCAAACTCAACACACAAAAATAAGTAACATTGTTGTATACCAATAATAAATTCACTGAGAAAGAAATTAGGGAAATAATACCTTTCACATGACATAAAGAAAAATTCAATACTTATAAATTAATCAAGGAGGTGAAATGTCTCTATAATGAAAACTACAGTACTCTGAAAAATAGGAGACTGTGCAAGGCATCAGAAAATATATTCTGATAGTTCACTATGATGTCAACTTTAATAAGTAACACCAAGCTTATTGACCTACCATGGTTCCAGATGTGTCAGATTGATGCACTTTCTAAAGAGGGAAGGCCCACTCTGGGTGTAGGTGTCACCAACTAATAGGCTTGTACCCTGGGTAGCCTAAAGGGGGAAAGAAGAAAGTCTTGCTTCTGTTTCCTCAGAGGAACGAGTCTTCACCATCACATTTGGATCTCCATCTCCAGTATTCTGGTACAGACCCTTTGGCTCCCTGATATGAACTTGCATGGAATTCTATACTCTGTACATCCAGTCCTTTGATTTTTTACTGAATCCTTTGGCTCTCCAGCACACAGATGGCTCTTTTGCATTTCTTCATACATGACTCTGAAGGTGGCCATTGTAAGCCTACCTTGTATTTATATAAAAGCTGTTCCGCTGGTAAATAATGACTGAAAAAGATACAAAAGTGACTTTAGAGGAACAAAATTGTAGAGATAAATTTCTTTAATAGCTTTAGTAACTTCTGGATTTGACTGTCTAATTTTATGAGACCTAAAGCTGCCATGATGTCTCTTTCTGATAATGTGCAGAGTATTGAACTCTAGGGTGTGAACTGTTTAAGGCAATATAGAAGGTAGATCCATTTGATTATCCTAATTCACCACTCATGAGATATTAGGAATTTAGTGATGTTATATATGATAGTTGTGTATATTTTAGGCAGAAAGGAAAGTATAATGATACTGGGTAGCTGCTTTCAGTATCTCTGCATGAAATAGTAGAGAAAGAAAACTCTTGAGCTCCAAACACACATAAAAACTAAAGTTTCCATTTGTAAAAGCAAATTAATGAAAATAAACCTCTAGGGCCATATGGTCCAGCAGATCCAACAGTACCTGTGGCGTTTGTGGCAGATAGGATGCTGTCTCCGGCAATCTCCTATAGGTGAATTGCAGTGGAGGCTCTTAGCATTTTTGTATCAATGTTCTGCAACCATCTGCAGACAACCACGCTCCATTTGTAAAACTGTTTCTGGGCTGCTACTGGGCCCTAGTGGAAATTGAAATCTTTGAGCATTGGCCAATAGATTACCATGTGACCTGAGTTGTCCATCATGTGCCGGATATAATGTAATCCACAAAGTCATAAAATTGGACATGCATAGCAATAGTCCATCATTAAACGGAAAGATATATAGGCAATTCAGCCATAGCAGATTCAGAAGGCATGATTAACTTACAGTAAAAAGTTTTCCAAGTGTCAAAATTACTTATTTCTATTATATTGTCTTATGTCTCTTGGCATTTGCCTATACCTTCATGGGGTGTACCATATGATCAGCTGTCAGAGGAAGAGAAGGCTAGCAGTTAGTTTAGAGACTGTGCTATGAAGACACCATTCACAAGTGGACAGCTTCACAACTAGTGTCTTTCTAGAACATCCTTGAAGGATGGCAGTGAAGAAAAATTTTTACAATGGGCAGAACTTCAGACAGTAAACCTGGTCATATATTTTTTTCTGGAAGGAAAAATAGCCACACCTGTGACTCTGTACTGGGTCACAGGCTGTAGCAAATTGTCTGGTTATATGGTCAGGGACTTGTAAAAACATGACTGGAAAATTGGTAACAAAGCTATTTGGGGAAGAAAGATGTGGATAGACCTCTCCATATGAGCAAAAGATGTAAAGATATTTGTATACCATGTAAACATTCACCAAGGTGACCACTGCAGAAGAGGACTTTAATAATCAAGTGGAGAGGACAATCTGTTTTATGTATAGAAGTCAACTTTCTTCTTAAGTCACACTTGTCTTTGCCCAATGAACTCATAATAAAGAGATCACAGTGGCAAGGATAAAAATTATGCATGGGCTCAGCAATTTAGACTCCCACTCATCACGGTGGATCTGGTTACATCCACTACTGCGTGCCCAATTCCAGTAACAGAGACCAACACTGAGTTCCTGATATGTCACATTCCCTGGAGTGATCAACCTGTGACCTGTTGACAAGATGATTATATTGGGTTGCTTCCATCATAGAAAGGGCAGCACTTTGTCCTTCCTGGTGTAGACACATACTATGGGTATGGATTTGTCTTCTCTGCATATATATTTCTGCTAAAACTACCATGCGTGGACTTATTGAATGCCTTATCTACCATCATGATATTCCATACAGCATTGATTCTGACCAGGAAACACATTTCATGACTAAACAAGTGGGACAATTGGCTCATACTCATGAAATTCACTGGTCTTACCACATTCATGGAAAGGTGGAATAGCCTTTTCAAGATGAAATTATAGTGCCACCTAGGTGACAATAGCTTGCAGGGCTGGAGTAAGGTTCCTCAAAAGGCTATACATCTTTTGAATCAGTGTCCATTTTGTGGTACTCCATCTCCCATAGTCAGAATTCGAAGATCCAGGAATCAAGAAGTGGAAGTGGGAATGGTACCACTCACCATTACCCCTAGTGATGCACAAGCAAAATTTCTGCTTCCTGTTCCCATAACCTAATATTCTGCCGACCTAGAAACTTTATATTTCAGGGTGAAATGCAAATGCACAACAGTGATTCCTTTGAACTGGAAACTAAGACTTCCCCCTGGTCATTTTGGGCTCATCATACCTCTGAATAAACAAGCTAAGAATGGAGTGATGACTGATCCAGACTATCAAGGGGAAATCAGACAATCAAGTAAAAGATTAATACACTTAAGAGTGAAGGATGTCCCTTAGGGCGCCAGATAGTATTGTCATGCACTGTTATTAAGGTAATGGAAAACTACAACAACCCAAAGTAGGACGATAAATGACCTAGAACCTTCAGGAATGAAGGTATGGGTCATCCCACCAGGAAAAGAACCAAGACCTTTTGAGGTATCTGCTAAAAGCCAAGGGAATACAGAATGGATAGTAGAAGGTAGTTATAAACATCAGGTATGACCCTGTGACCAGCTACAGAAATGAAGATTGCAACTGTAATTGTTCTCATATACTTTGCAAATATGCTTCCCATGTAACATAACATTGATGGACTTCATACTGGTTCTTAAGTATTGTTAAGCCTATACTATAATATTTAAATTTTAAAATGTTAAGTATAAGCATTACCCAAAGAAATACACTGCTTTTTGCTGGGAGAGTATTAGTGCACTTCTATTTGTACACTGGATAGTTGAACTGTGGTAGGCATAATTATGAATTCATTATTGTATCTGGAGACTAAGTATGGCTTAAGCAGTGACAGAGAACCTTTTAGAGACTGGATTCCCAAACCACAACCCAAAACCTACTCACTTACTGCAACGTGGCAATACTGCAATGAAACCTGAATACTGAGGTTTTAATTTAGGAAAAAAAATTGGGGGGCACAAGCAGGCAATGGGAATGCCAGGAAGAGAACAAATCAACATCTCCTGAGATCCAGCCACTTTGGAACTTGGAGGGCTGGGCAAGAAAGCAGTAAGTCCTCCTTACTGGTAAGCAGCAGCAGTGCAAGTGAGCTGCAGGCATGCCAAGGAGAGAACAAGTCAGTGTCTCCTGTGAGCCAATCAGCACGTGGGCTGAGAATCAAATGCCCCATTCCCCACCCCCCACCCCCGGTTTATTAACTGGAAGGTGTGGAGGACAGCCTGAGTTGATAGGATCAAGGCACAAAAAGCAACTAAACGCTTGTATTGTTAGGTTCGTTATGCTGACCTGGGGCCAGAGGTCTGAACATATCTTGGGAGGATGACCATATACAATATAGAAAATATGGGGGATTTCCTTCTATCTTCTCTTTGAAGACAAATATTCTTTTCACTGCTTTTGCTTTGTTTTGATTAATTGTTTTGCTCTATTCAATATTCTGTTTTGATAGGTTTTATAATGTTCTGTTTGGGCTTTGATTTTGCTATACCTGATTGAATGCACAACTATTGTGAAGATAAGATATACTATGGTACCTATAACTGTTTTCCCAGTATCCTATTCTGAAGTTCTGTACCAATTTCACTGCACTGTATTGATTGGTTTTATTCTGTCTTGGGTTTTTTTTTATTTTACTTCCTTAAAAACTAAAAAACAGAAAAAAAAAATTGTTATCCAATGCTCAGTTGTTGGGATGACTTGACACACATACCAGCAGAGGACTCTGCATGCCCACAGCAGTTCACGAACCACTGGTTTAAGGAAATATGTTTGGTAATCAGGTTGACAAGGAATGATTTGTAATAGTTAAACTGTGGTATCAACTTGAATAAGAAATGCCCAGCTGATTGGTTTACCATAGTTCTGGGGGTATCTGAATGAAATACTTATTGAAGAAGCAAGACCCAGCTTGGGTGTGTGTGACACCAATAGATTTTTGGGCTGTGTGGAGTAAAAGGGAAAGAAGGAAATTTCATTTCTGCTCCTTTTGAGGAGCTCGAGTCCTCATCATCACATTTGAATGCTCATCACTAGATTCCCAGTGCAGACTCATTTGTTTTCCAGCACACTACTAACTCTTTAGTTTACTGACACAGATTCATATGGGTCTCTGGAGTGAGTTCCAGGTCCTTGACTAGGTCTTTGGGCTGTCCAGAGATTAAATGGCACTTTTGCATGCTTTCACACCTCACTATGCAGCAGCCATTGTAAGCCTATCTTCCCAAAAGTGTTAAAGACATCATATTAGAGGGATACATGCATGCCCATGTTTATAGCAGCACAATTCATAGCTAAATAATATGGAAATAGCTAATCATGGAATAATAGCTAAATCATGGAAACAACCTCAGTAAGTGCTATCAATATATACTACAAATCTATACCAAATAAAAATATGTAAACAAAAATTGAAAAATGATAAGAATAGCCATTCATCCTGAAGTGATAAACTTTACTGACAGTATGAAATCTAACCAGGGTACAAAATCTCACATTTAATTCAGAGATGGTTAGCCTAGAGTAAGCAATTTGTATTTTTAAAAATCAAGCAAGGAGTTTGATTGCAAGCTCAACACAATCTTAGGGGGCATCCATGCACTTCTGTGTGGCCCTATTTGAACAGTAAAGAGAATTATCATTGTCTGTTTCCATCCAGAAGGCCTGTGAAATCTCTGGCAAATGTCTGTGAAGATATTAAAATCCATTAGTGCAAAGACACTTACACAAATCAGTATATTCATTATTCCATTGATATGACACAAGTCCATTGTAAACTCACTGTGGTAGGATGAGTATTCCATATTGAAATTGTTGTAATTACTACCGCAGTGTAACTTACCAAACTCCCTAATACAATGTGCTTTATTTACTTTTTAAAACTATTTGTTATAAAACACTAAACCTCATCTTGTTCCATGAGATATATTATAGTTGTCTGTTTTTAACATGAGTTAAATGCTATGAAATATGAATTATTTACTTCTTATTATGCAGAATCCAAATTTATAATAATAACATGGTACTTTTCTTTGTGTGTGTGTGTGATGTGTGATACTGTGGATAAACCCAGGGCTTAGCACATAGTAAGCAGGTTCTGTACTACTGAACTACATCCCCAGTCACAATAATAATGATTCTGGCACCTTAGGTGACAGTGATGGTGCTCAACACAAATTCCCTTGCCCCTCCCCTATGTGCATTTAAAAATACCTATTTTAGATATCTGTAACTCTGCTGAAGTTGCCCTGCTTACAAGAACAGGTAGGGCCCTATACATGTAAAACTGGAAGTTTGGAAAAACTAATATCTTGCAGACAGCCACCAACTTATGGTGGATGGGAATTGAAAGGTAAATACCCCACCTTCCTACTTCCTTGGCTGAGATAATCCTGAGGTGTGTCTTCTACAATGGCTCCTAGAGTTACCCAACAGGATTGCACTCCAGTAGCCTACACTGCTAACTTGCTGGAAGATAAATTCTCTATTGATTTCTTTCTCTTCCTTGCTATATATCCCCAATCTTCAATCAATGCTTGCTGGAATTCCTCCAAAATTTAGTCACTAACACTCTTAGTACTTGTCTCAGGGTCTACTTCTGGGGAAATGTAAGTTAACCACTAAATTACTTTTTAACCCACTTTGTGTGAAAGGATCAGTGAAATATAAAGTGGATATTCTTACTTTGAGTATATCCATAGGAGTATGGTATATGCCATTTGTGTCACAGCAGAATAAAGGTTGAAAACTGCCACAGGGTGTGTACCTGATACACTGTGTTGCAAAGTGACTTCAAGAAGATATTGTAGCTAGGTGTGGTGGCACACACCTGTAATCCCAGCACTTGTTGGGAGGCTAAAGCAGAAGGGTCACCATGAGTTCTTAGCCAGTCTGGGCTACGTAGTGAATTGAAGGCCAACCTGAACTACACAGAGACACCCTGTTTTGCATAAACCAAAAACTACATAAAGAAAGAAGAAATTGTAACCAAGTATGGTGGTTCATGCCTATAATCTAAGCTACTCCAGAGACTGAGGCAGGAAGATTAAGAATAGAGGCTAGCTCTAGCAATTTGGTGAACTTCTGTCTTAAAATAAAAATAAAAAGAGCTGGGAATGTAGACAAGTATTACAGTGCCTTGCCCCTTGCATTTGATCCTCAAGTACTGCAAAAAAGAAGAAAAGGAGGAAGAAGCAAAAAAAGGGAAGAAGAAAAAAATTGCAACTAAATGGAAGAAGGAATTCTAGAGAACACAGTATCATACTTTACTGTTTCTCCAATCCCAGTTCAGGCAGGTCCACTGAATTTTGGTTCATAGCAAAATCCAAATAATCCTCATTTCTGAGAGGCACAAGTGTGTACATAAGGAGGCAAAGAAAAATTAGGAAGAGTTTCATTTTTTGTAAATACTGAGAGACTTCATCTCTTTTTTTTCTTCTGGAATTGTGAGATAAGGGCCCTTGAAAATATTCTTCTTGGAAAAGCAAGAAATCTAGCAAAAACTGTCAAAAATTTTCTTCAAGACTGAAAATTAAAGCTCAAAATAATCTTAGGAATGTTTATTCAAGAAAAATGCCTAAATCTTTGTAAGAATATTGTGGCATTTAAACTTATCCTATCCCAATCCTGCTTTCCCCAACTTTGTGATAGCCCTAAAAGTCAACAAAACCACAAGTACGGTGATTGGAATGTCCAATAGTTTAACATTCACTATGAGAGGAAAATAGATTTTGAGATCTCCAAAACACCCAGCCCCAGAGAATGCTACTATTTAATCTGCATGGCTGTTCATTAAAAAGTTCCATTTTCAAAGTTCATCTTTAATTGACCTGACTCAGCCTTTTCTGTATAAAAACTTACTCTACACAAATACTCTGGAGGGCATTTGTAAAACCGATTACTGGCAACCTGTTAGCATCACAGCTGCCTGAGGTGGCATTACCAGTTGGGATAAATGAGGTTAAAAAATATTTAAAATGAAAATCTGTGGAGTGAGATGTTCATAATGTGTTCTGAGAAGTCTAACATAGTCCAGGGAATCAATCAGAAGGGCATAAAAATGTGCTGATCTATATGCATGTCAAGAAAGATGTTACAAGGTCCTGAAAGAGTTCTATGTGATCTTGAGACTTTGTACAAGAAGGAAGTGAAGGCTAAGACAGAGGTACAGAGGTTCTGAGAAAATGTCAGAGTGGTAAGCATGGGGAAAAAAGCTCCCTGAGAATTGGTGGACAAACAGTGAAATATAGAAATGTGAGGAAAGTAAGGAAGAAGTTGGTACCTGGAACACAGGACAGATTTGAAGTAAAAAACTGAAGTCAACAGGGAAAACAAAAAGACAAACTTCAAGGAAGGAGGAGGCAGGCAGCACTGTCTCTCTAAGCTCATACTCACAGCAAGGGAGGGACAGTTACAAACTGCAGTTGCTCAGTGATTGTTGGCTACAACAGAGGCTGGTGACTCCAAAGTCTGGTAACCCCAGAGACTCTTGTGGAGAAGAGCAACAGTGGAGCTGTGGGATGCACAGAAGCTGACAGAAGTGCTGCTGAGTTGTCCCCCAACTCCACCTCCAGGGATTAGCACAAGAGAGGGCAAATGGGTAGGAGTCATTTTGCAGATGGGCCAACTAAATCCCAGATCCTGAGCAACTGCTGGTTCCACCTAGTGGCTCTCAACAGAGACCACGGTGAAAACAGAGACTGCTGCAAGCTGAATGGGTCTGGTTTCACTCTCCAAGCCAGAAACCAGGCTTAATTTCAGTGAAAATAAGAACATAGGCTTGCTGGAATTGTCTTCTAGCCCTCCATGTAGCTTCTGCTGGCTTGATGGGACTGACCAACATGCATATGAATTCTGCCTATGTTGAGTACCAGTGGCAAGAGACAAAACATTAAGTGGGCTTTCTTTTTCTTTTTAAATTTTTTTCTTTATATTCTATAGTCTCTCTCTCTCTCTCTCTCTCTCTCTCTCTCTCTCTCTCTCTCTCTCTCTCTCTCTTCTCTCTCCCCCCCTCCGGTTGCTTTTGCTGTTCTTTCAATATGAGTGTGATTATTTCTTCTAGATTTGTTGTTGTTGTTCTGTTCTGTTCTTATTCTTATTTGTTCCTTCTTTCTCCACCCCCCACCGCGGTGTTCTCTACCAGTTTCAAAAGTAGGGGAGCCCTGCTTTGCCCTTTAGACTTGCTTCTACTCTCTTCCTTTCTTCTATTTATTTTTTCCCAAACTCTTTCTAAATTTCCTCCCCTGTGGGTAAAATTGCCAGATTGGTGGCTGATTTACTACATACAATTTTGTGGGTTTTGTTATACAACCACAAGTCTAATTCATATGGTTAAAGGTGGCAAATTAATAGTTACCTAAGTTTCTCATTTTCTAGGTATGTTTAAGGCTATTATTTTTGCTTACTGTACCACTTTAACTAGGGCAACATAATTGTTCTAACCAGTTATTCTTCTTGGGATACCAAGAATGGATTGCCTAAAAGTCACATAAAATACTATATAGTTCTGTGCCAAAAACAAAAGGGACAGGGCCAAGTAGATAGCAACTTCTTATCACCAATAAATTATAGAGGTATGATTTTGCAATGGACTCAAAACTCAAAAACCAGCTACCCTTGGAAGACACTTCGGAGAAATAGTCACTTCCTAAAGGTTCTAAATACTGGCAGTAAAGCTATTCATCATAAGAAATTTACAAGGATCCACCAATTAGTTAAGATTTTAAAAATTACAAAACAAGAAGATATTAAACAAGAATGAAACCCACACTTCCAGCTCACCAAAGGCAAACCAAGGGGCAATGAGGTGGCATAATCTCAAAGCAACCCATCTGGACTTGCTGAGGTGGTAACAACAAAGCAGATGAAAGAGACACTAGAAAACATTAAAATCAGAAAATAATTTCACACATAGCTACACAGAAAGTGACTTTAATGAAAGGTATGCTTAATGACTCTAGAACAAACTCAGATTTGTTTTTAATGGAGGAGTTTATGAAAATGGTGACAATCACAAATGGCCAACATAGGAAAGAAATAGATTCAAACAGATATCCAGGAGATTAAAAATTCTGTTGAACTTAAATGCCACAGAATGACCCAGTGTCAGGACAGGATGCCACATATGGAAGACAGGATTGTAGTCAATGGTCAAAAAAAGAAAGATTTCCCAAAAATAGTAAGGAAACATGACAAATCAATCCATCACATGCTAGTTGATACAAAGAAAAATGACATAGAGTTAATAGGAGTCAATGAAAAAGCAGGCAATAGCACAAATTAGATGAAAAGTTTGTTCATAGATGTTGTGCCAGAAAATTTCCCTGGCAAGCAAACACACTTTGATAAATAGATAAGTGAGGTTTATAGCACTCCAAATAGCCAGGATCAAAAAAAAAAAAAAAGCCTTTCCTCCGTGTGCCCAGCATGGGCATACAGGACCAGGAGATCTGCCTCTGCCTGCTGGGCACCACCACTGGAAGGCCCTTTCTTCCAGCTCAGGCAGAGAGAACCAGAAGACCCACCTCTGCCTGCCAGATGCCACCACTGGAAGATCCTTTTCTCTGTGTGCCCAGTACATACAGAGAGAATCAGAAGACACACCTCTGCCTGTCAGGCTCTGCCACTGGAAAACCCTTTCTGCCATATACCCAGCGCAGGCCAAAGGAGACAGACAGATCCACTTCTGCCTGCTAAACACCACCACCAAAAGACCACACCCTACAGGCTACCAGTGTTAGCAGAGAAAAGCAGCAGATCCACCTTTACCTTCAGGGAGCAGCCACCAGAAGGCTCCTTCCTATGGGCAGCCAGCAGGAGCAGGGACACACAGCCAGGTAAGCCCTGTGCATCCGTAGGCTACCATTGGAGGCCCTTTGTTCCCTCAGACAGTCATCACCCACTGCAGAAACAGACAAACACACCCCTGTGGGGCTGCCACCATTGTGGGAGTCACAGTGTAGACATACAGGCTGAGAGAAGCACCCCACCTACATGCACCCTTGATCATCAGTAAAGCCCTAGTGTAGTTGCATAGCTCTGGAGAAGCCCACTCCACACTCTGCTACCTCCCTGTAAGTCTGGAATTAAAGGAACTTGAGTGCCTGTCCTATCCCCCTACACTGCCTAGGGGTAGCCAACATGGGAAGTGCCTGGGGCCCCACAACCACCTTGCTAGGAGGAACCAAGGAGAATGTCAAGATGGAGGAGCAAAAGGCAAACTCAGACCTCTAGCCCACACACAATAAGTCTGGGAGATAAGCTCATGGAAGAACTGAAGTCACACACCTGAAATCTTTGAGAGGATAACAACTGAAGTAAGGAAACAACTTCATGAGATTGGAAAAGCAGTCAAATCAGAAATAATTCTCAGGTAAAAGAAATCACAAACATATGAAGAATTGTTCAGCAGGTCTAAAGAAGATACAGACAATAAAGAAGAGCATAGGAACACGATGGAAACCTTGAATGAATGTAGAAAACAATTACAATGCATGAAACAGATTCAAAGAGAGATGCAAAAAATTAAAAATTCAATCAAAAGCTAGCAAAACCACTTGAAAGAGACTGAAGATAGACTTTCAAACCTTGAAGACAGGATTACAGCTAGTGAGCATAAAAGGAAAGATCTCTAAAAATAACACAGAATCAAGAAAAAACCTTAATGGCTGCAAGATGATGCAAAGAAGCATAATTTAAGAGTGATAGGTATCAATGAAGAATCAGGAGTCAACACAAATGAAATTAAATATTCACAGATGTAATAGAAGAAAACTTTCCAAACATGGGAAATGGATTCCCAGATAAGGGAGGCATGTAGAACTCCAATTAGCCATAACCAAAGTAAATCTACACCCAGACATATAATAATCAAGATCCCAGAAATTCAGCACAAGAACAGAATATTAAAAGCTGTTAGAGAAAAGACAGAGATCACCTATAAAGGAAAACCAATAAGCATCACAGCAGACTTCTCATCACAAACCATCAAGTCAAGAAGAGTTTGGAGTAAAGTGTTTCCAATCCTAAGAGAAAACAACTTCCAACCCAGATTGATCTACCCAGCAAAATTACCTTTCAAACTTGATGGAAAAGTAATATATTTCCACGATAAAGAACAACTGAAGGAATTCATGACTACAAAATCAACCCTACAGAGAGTGCTAGAGAATATTCTAGAGAGAGATAAAGATGACCATGGTTCCAGAAACAGCAGCAGAAGAGGATCACCAAACAAGTCAGACAATTGAATGAAGGGGAAAAGTGGAGGGCCAGCAACAGAAGGATAGCAGGGCAGAGACAAACCAATATATGCTGTTTGTAACCATTAATGTAGATGACCTCAAATCAGCAATAAAAACAAACACCGGGAGAGTGGATCAAGAAACAAGATCCATTTATATACTGTATACCAGAAACACATCTAGCTGGAAAGGAAATTCATAAAATGAAAATCGAAGGAGAGAAAACAATTGTTCCATGTAACATGAGACCAAAAAAAAAAAAAAAAAAGCCGGTTCCGGGAGAACATGGCGGACAGATAACAGCAACTACCGGAGGCTCTCTGAAAGACTCGGCTCAGAAGCCAGGAATGGTGCGGACTAAGGAGACATAAGCAGGTGGAGATATGCTCTGCTGACTCAGGAACGAACTGGGCTGAGAGAAACCAACTTGGAATGCATTCCTGGTGCTAAAACAGGAACAGAAAAGCCTCGGTGTGGAGGCTGGACCCCGCGCCATTGTAAGCCGCGATTTGGGTTTCCCGCCGCGCGGCGGCTGGCTGCCTCTATAGTGGCTCGGCAAGGAGAGAGACGCGCAGAAGCTCTGAGAACGGCAATCTGCGAACGGCAGGGAGGCGTGCACTGACTTGTGGTGAGGTGAGTGAGAGAAACTGACACTCTACCACAGTTTGACTCCAGCGGAGGACTTTCTGGGCCCGAGCAGTCCTGCGGGAGCAGGGCGCGGTGGCGACTCCAGCCACACATCCCCCTCTCGGGCGGGATTGGTGAAAAGTGCCTGGCCTGCGTGACGCTGCCGGCGGACCTGGTAGGCTGTCCCAACCCAGATCCCAGAGCCTGACAGTGGCCGGGAGGGGAGACGCGTAGGCTGCCTGGTCCTTAACTCCCTGGTGCGCAGCGGTGAGCGGGAACACCTAACTGGCGCAATTCGATCAGGCTGTGGCTGACTGGGAGAGAAGCTGGGCCTCTTATATAAGCTTGCATATATAAGGAACAGAGAAGAAGAGGCAGCATGGGAAGAGGCAGCAACAAGAAAGGCTCCTCGGCCCCCAATTCTGAGAACCAGGCAATAGCAGACACCGCACCAATATACATAAGGCGCCATATAGAGAGCCTCATAGACCAATTCAGGAATGAAGTTATCAACGACCTGAAGCTAGAAGTATGCAGAATAGTTAGAGAAATGCTAAGTACTACCCAAGAAAAAACAGGCGGTGGAATGGAAGAACAGAAAAAAAGGGGAGAATTGTTTGATGGAGAAAACAGAGAAAGCATAGAATACGTGAAGCAGGTTCAAAGGGACTACCAAGATACCAACAAGTCTATAGAAGACTGGCATAACAGCTTGAAAGAAACTAAGGACAGACTATCTGAACTGGAGGGCAGACTTGTAATATGGGAGAATGAAATGAAAAACTTCTTAAAAATAACAAAGAAACAAACAGCAATAATACAAAGACAAGAAGATGATAAGAGGATCCATAACTTAAGGATTAAGAACATAAAAGAAGAAGTAGGGACACAAACAAGTGAACTACAAAAGCTACTCACAGAAATAATCCAGGAGAATTTTCCTAATTTAGCAAAAGGTAAAGATACTCAGATGTATGAGGCATACAGGACCCCAACTACCTACAACCCAAACAGAGCAACACCCAGGCATATAATAATAAAAATTCCAGAAATTCAATACAAGAACAGAATATTAAAAGCTGTAAGAGACAAGAAACAGACCACTTACAAGGGAACACCCATCAGAATTACAGCAGATTTCTCGGCACAAACCATCAAATCACGAAGAGCGTGGGGGGAAATAATTCAAGCTTTGAAAGATAATAATCTCCAGCCAAGATTGAGATATCCTGCACAAATGTCCCTGGAAATTGATGGAAAAACAAGGTGCTTCCAGGATAAAGAGGAACTGGGGGAATTTGCAACCACCAATTCAACTCTACAGAGAGTATTGCAGGATATTCTAAAAAAAGAAAAATACAAAGAATCCAGAAATAATGGCAGAGAGGCCACAACGAATGGAGCAGAGAACAAAATGAAGAAGACAAACTGACAGCTACTGACAGAAAAAGAGCTCAACAGAAATGAGGCAGAGAAGATTGGATGATAGGAACAGCTATTTTGGAGAAAATGACATCTTAATAGGTAATACTGATTTAGTATCATCTTGTTTTGAAGTCTCATCTAGCTTTTGTCCTTCTGTCTCCAATGGTCTAAATAGGTTGTATCTTACTGGATTTTATTATGTACGATAGTATAAGCAAAAACCTTGTAAAGACAAGGAGATTATACAGAAATCATTATTCATTTTCTGTTAGTCGATTCTAAATACTCTGTAATGCTGTCATTCTCTTGAATGGTTTTACATTGTTTTGATATACTTAATGCTACAGTATACGAAGTTGTACTCAAGGATTTCAAAGAAAGACAATATGGTAACTACTTTTAGGTTAGGATTATCTGGTGGTGAAACACTATTCTGCTTAAATGGTTATGTTTTGATCTGCGCTGTTTCGTTGTTATGCCCTCTTTTATCTCAATCTCCACTCCATTATTTACTTGTTTATCTTTATCCTTTTAATTAAAGGAAAAAAATAGCAGGATATATTATAGTAACCCACCTTGACTTTTCATTACCTTGATTTAAAGCCCTGTATTACTCTCACCATCTGGTTTTTAACTGATGTTCCCCTATTCTGTTTTGCTGGATAGTATCAGGTTCGAAAGTTTAGGCATCAGCTGTGAAGATAATGAGATTCATTATGACGCCCATTCTTGTTGACTTTTATCTACTTTTGAAGACCTACAATGTCTCCAATGTTTTGGTTTTGTTGGTTTTATTCTTTACTGTTTTGTTCAATTGTATTATAACTAACGATATAGGCAATTCTATTAGAGATAGCGGGAGGCATTATGGTAACCATTGTTGATCACCTTGTATTATGTTTTTACATTATCTATTATGTCCACCCTTTTGACTTGACCGATTCTGTTCTGTTATGTCACATTTGGTTTTACTCTCTTCCAAAAAAGTAATAAGAACCGTGGGAGCAATGAAACCCAAAATGTGTAATAGTCATTGTACAAAAGAGAGGAAAAGAAAGTGCTCCAAACTATATAACTGCATGTATATTTAAGTGTATAAGATAGAAAATGATATCACAGAGTTTTATTGGATCAATGAACAGAACTGTTTGCAGTATCATTGATGGAATGTCCACTTTACAAGCTTTAATTTTGTGACTTGAACAATTATTTCTAAGATGACAATATATAATCCATTAACTAGTGATTTCCTACTGTTCATTTTTTTTCTGTAAATCTGTATAACTTGTACCCTTTCCCTGCTTTTTTTTTCTTTTCTCCTTAAATAAAATTAAAAAAAAATAGTAAAAAAAATTAAAAAAAAAAAAAAAGCCAAGAGGAACATACCCATCAACTGCAGAATGGATAAAAAAGATATGGTGTTTTCATGCAGAGGAAAGTTACACAGCTAAAAGTAGAATAATCTCAAGGCTCCCGTAGGTAAAAGGACGCAACTGGAGATCATGAAACAGTTCGAAACAGTTCAAACTCACATACATGAACCCTAGCACAAGAAATAGAAGGAGTTAATGGGATCCAAAAGCAAAATAGTTAATTTAAAAGCAAAGAGGAGGAAACATCCGGGAGGAAAAGGTGGAAACTACTGTCAATTTCTTTTTGTCTTATCTTGAATTCTTGCATTGTTTACACAATTTTTTTAGGTTTGGCTTTATTCTGTCTTGTATTGTTAGATTTTATGTTTTCAGATGGAAGGGGCAGCTATTTTGAATATAATAGGATATTTTATGATAACCATGGTTCCCTATTATATTGCTTTGAAGTCTTATAATGTTTTCATTCATGATTGGTTGTATTCTGTGTTGTTTGATTTTACTATCTGTGATGGTATGAACAGCTGTTTTGAAGAAAGCAAGATATTATGGCAGCTATTGCTGATTTATTATCACCTTGTTTTGAGGTCTTACCATGCTTTTGTTGTTCTGTTTTGATTGGTTCTATCGTGCTGTGTTTTGTTGGATTTTATTATGTGTGATGATATAAACAAATTTTTTAAGGAAAATGAGATATGTACGTAGAAGACCCCAAAAACTCCACCAAAACACTCATGGATTTAATAAATAACTTCAGACTAAAATTAGAACCATGTTATCACCATGCACTAAACTAAAGTCAAAATGGATCAAAGATCTAAATATTAAAACAGACACATTAAGTTTGCTGGAGGATAGAATAGGCAGAACTATAAAGACATAGGTATAGGCAAAGACTTTATGAACAAAACCCAAACCTCAACAGCAGTATTACACAGAATTGGAGACTTCGACCTCACTTTATTAAAAAACTTGTGCACAGGAAGACAAGCCACCAACAGAGTGAAGAGACAACTCATGGTGTGGAAAAAATATTTTGCCAATTGTTCCTCAGAAAAAGATCTTCTATTTAGAACATAAAGAGAACTCAAAAACTGAGACTCCCAAATTTAAAGACCCAATCCAAAAATGGCAACTGAAATGAATAGACACTTCTTAGATGAAGAAATAGAAATGGCACATAAATATATGAAAAAGTGTTCAAAAATATTCAAGCAATACAAGTTAAAACAACGCTGAGATTCCATCTCACTCCATAAGGAATGGGTATATCAAGAAATTAATAGCAAATGCTGGCATGGCTGTAGGAAAAGAGGAACACTTCACCACTCTTGCTGGAAGTGTAGACTGGTGCAATCACTGTGGAAATCATTGTGGAAATTCCTTAAAACCTAGGACTAGAGGTTCTATTTGACCCAGCTATTCTTCTTCTTGGTATCTTCCTGAAAGAATTAAAAGCATCACACCACAGAGACATACGTACACCCATGTTTATACCAGCAGAGTTTGTCATAACTAAATCTTGTAACTAGCCCCAATGCCCATCAACTAATGATTGGATAAGGAAAATGTGGGGAGTTTTATACATTGGAGTACTACTCTTCCATGAAGAAGAATAAGCTGGAGACATTTCTAGGTAAATCGATGCACCTTGAGGCCATACTCTTCAGTGAAATAAATGGACACAGATGTGTAAATCCCACATTGTTTCTCAGTGTGAAAAACTGAAAGGGCCAAAATGTGTAATAGATATTGTGAAATAGGAAGAAAATGTCCAAATAACAAAGGCAAGGTGTGGAAAAAGGAAGGGAAAAGAAAAAAATGATGAGAAAATAAAAATATGGAAACAACATTTATAAATATGGAGAGGAATAGGGGTTAACAGGAGGGTAGACAGGGTCTCACTAAGTTGCCCTGTCTCAAAATAAAATATAAAAGGTCTGGAGATTTCTCTCAGTAGTATAGGCCTTACTTAACATATCTGAAGCGCCAGAGATTATCCTCAGTACCAAAAAGGAAAACAAAAAAGCTGTAAGTGTTGGCAAAGATGGCACAAATGTGGAAACAGATTTTCCTGCTAGAAATGCAAAATAATGTAGTCACAATGAAACTGTCTGGAAATTTTTACAAAGTTAATCGAAGAGGTACCATATGACCCAGGAATTCCACTCCTAGTTGTATACCTAAGAGAATGGAAAATATATTTACACAAAACCTTATACATAAATATAAGTATATTACTATAGTATTTTTCATTGTGGCCAAAAAAGTTGAAGTAACCCAAATGATGACTGGATAAACAAAATGAGGTCTATCTGTACAATGAAATATTATACAATCATTAAAAATAAAATTCTAACATACACTATACCATGAATGAATCTTGAAGGTAATTATGCTAAACAAGTTAAGTATAAAATTATATGATTCATATTGTACAGTTCCATTTATATTAAATTCAAGAATAAGCAAATCCATGGAGCCAGACAGTGTTATGGATTAAGAACTGGTGGTCAACTTAATGCAGCTGGATTACATCAGCATGGCATTGAGCGAAGATGCTCCACCTGAGGGAAGTTGCCAGGATAAATAGGTGGAGAAGAAGGGAGCTGTTGAGGGTTGAGGTGGTAAGGAGGCATTATGGGTTCTCCTACGAGTTGCTGTCTGAGCTGTTGGTTCTCCTGGAGAGGCTTTGGTCCTCACATCAAGCATTGCTTCTGGCTCTGGAGAGAAGATGTGCTGCTTGATCTCCAGGATGAACTCGTCACGCTGCTTCCTGGCACATACTCAACTGTGCTTGTAGTCGGAGGAGTTCGGGGCCTCCATGTTGCTGAGGAAAGCTGTGGTGCCTTTCAGGATAGCCCTGGTCTTTGTTGTGAGTGTGACTTCTCAGCTCCAGTGTGGAACCCTCATCCCACTAGCACAGCTCCTTCATCCTGCTGGCATTGACTTTCTGGCTTCCACCGCTGACCCTTGGGTCTTCCTGGCACGGATCCTTAAAAGAGATTGGCGTGAGTCCTTCTTGGGGGCTCTGGGCCTCCAGTTGGACTCGTGCGAGGCACTGTCCTGAGCTCTGGGTTTTTATCTGGACTCATGTGGGACATTGCTGTGGGGTTTAGGCTCTTGACTAAATAATCTATGTCTTTGGTGTTGCAAATAGATTTCCTGCATTTTCCTATGTTAACTTCCGGTGACCATTATAAAAATATTATAAACTCCATGTCCTAATCCTAATTGTTCTCTGTGTACAACCCCTGACTACAACAGACAGTAAATTAGTGGTTTCCAGAGTCTTGAGGAGGAATAGGGAATGACTCATAATGGGTATAAGGTTTTCTTTTAAATGATGAAGATGTTCAGGAGGGTGGTGATTGTACAACTTTATGAATGTACTGAAAACTATTGAATTGTATGTTCTGAAAGGATAGATTTTAGTCTATGTGAATCACACCTGAAATAAAGGTTTTACTTAAAATATAACAAAAGCTGTGCACAGGTGTGCATGCCTATGATTCCAGCACTCAGGAGGCTGAGGCAGGAGGATCACTGCAAGTTTGAGGCCAGCCTAGGGTACCTAGTGAGTTCAAGTCCAGCCAGAACTACACAGCTAGATACTACCTCAAAAATAAAAAAGACAATAATAAAATAATAGAAGAGAGAGAGAAAACACAAGGGGAAGGGAAAATAAAAATAATTAAGATATGTTATGTACAAGTTTCAGCTATTCACAATGAACAGAATCATTATATACTGCAAACACATACTAGTAAGAATTTAAAAAGAAAGAATGGGAATGTAGCTCAATGTGAGATTTTGGGGTTCAATCTTCAGTACAGCAATCAAGAAAAATAAAATTAATTTTATATAACTGAAACAATAAACAATAATAAAATACAAGAAAAATAAATGAGATAGGAATGTTTGTCAGCAACAACCTGTTACAGGAATGTAATATGGCCTTTTGGGTGATAAAAGGCAAAACCCTCAGGCTACTTACAATATCCTTTTAATGAATAATCCAACTCCTTACTGTACTAGGGGGTTGTGAAAGGCTGGGGTAATCTTTTCATAAAGCTTTCCAAAATATCTATTTGGGGTGTAGTTTGGTGAGAGCAGTGCAGATGAAGACAACTAGCAATCCTTCTTGAGCATGTGTTCTTTGGCATACTGACCGATAGTGATAGATATGAACGCCAATTCACAAACTGCCTCATGTTGCATAAATGGAGGTGTGATGTAACACCCAAAGACCAAGGCTGTGGGAAAGATCAGATTTTATTTACGTACATGCAGGTAGGCTGACATCGGAGTAATATCAACAGCTATCTTGAGGCGAACCTGAGTATATATAGGATTTTTGGATTGAGGTCAGAATTTCAAAGAGTCCAGATGAACTGTTTGAAGTCAAAGGCAATCAGTACAGGTGTGTAGATAGAACTGGCGCCAGGTGGGTCCTAAATGTCTTTATTGCCCTTCTTTCTTGTTTACCAGGGATAATCTATTGTTTCCCATTATTTACAAGGGGAGACACAGGGTGCTCTCAGGTCTCTCTCAGGTCACTCTCAGGACAGGCCTGATACTTCAAACTGAGTTTGACAGAAAATAAGTAAGTAGCAATGCTGACATGCCTGCCAAAGAGGAGAGAATTGAAAAAAATTGCCTCAAGGTCCTGTGCTTAGTTTAATGCCTTGCCATGACTGTCTCAAATTTTTTTTTCTTTCACTGAGCATCGGACCCACAACCTCACGCTTGCCAGGCAAGTGCTTATGCCACTGATCTATATCTCTTACTGTCTTAAAATTCTTAATTTTATTTTTGAGCTTGTGCTTTGTAAGTGAAATCTGATGGAACCATGGAGAGGGAGCATAAGCAGACAGTAGGGGTGTCATGTGTGTCCACTTGTATTTGTTATCTCTTTCATATACAACATCCATGATATCCCATGTGCACAAAATTCCAGTGGATCCATGATGTATTAAGAATTCAGTGACATACAAAATTAGTCAAGGTAAGTGTGTTGTATCTATGACCAAGTGAGCCAGAGGACTGACAGCTCAGAGAAGTCACATTTACTCTTTGAACTAGAGTTTGCTAAGGCAGCAGTTGTGTTCTAAGAAACACAAACAACCAAGATGTTACCAGCCACTTAGGTTCGTATGCTCAGGTTCATGTGTTTGCCACTGAACAAATTAAAGGAGGTCATATATTTGGGCAAAAAGGAAAAAGAATTTATGAAAAGTTAACTCTGAGGAGATGTAGGGACATATTTGCCTCAAATCACCATCTCACCTTTACAGGTGAGCAAAGGACTTTTATAGTAAGGAACAGAGGGGAGGGGAAGCACAGAAGTAATACAAATGTCTGTTTTTTTTTTTTTATCACTGTTAGTCATCTTTGCTTCATTGTCCACTTTCTTATACAAACGAAGTTGGTTCCAGGATTCCTGATGTCAGCACATATTCTGCTCATTTTTCTGAGCTGAGGAAAGATGGAGAAAGTTGTTTATGCTCTAGACCTCAACAAACCACTGGTCTCTAAAGGAAAAGAAACCTAACTGTTGAAGTTCCATTTAGCAGCACCAGTTCCAAAAGGACCCTTGTTAGAAACAATGGAGCTGAGGGAGTTACTTCCTTTCCTCCGTTTAATTTTAAACAGCAACCTACAGTCTTTCCTGATTCCACTGTTTTAAGAGACGCAGAAAATAAAATAGCAAAACTCCAAAAGATCTCCGATCTTTAGGCAAGAGAAACATGTGTGTTGGATCTGGTAGCCTGACCTTCAGTCATCTTCACTCTACTCCCACTTCATTACAGGATCATAAACATGTACTACATGCCACAAATATAACAAAGATCAGAGTGAATTCTGGAACAAGTATGCATGTTGAGAGCCCCTAAGGTGATGCACCACCCTGTCAATCATACCTAGAGATTCAGTGGTAGTCACCTAAGCAGAGAGGCCTAGAATTTAAATTCCAAAATCCTCATTTATCCATACTCTGTTGCTGTTGCTACTTCTGTGTGCTGTGACCTGTGTGCAGTGCTTTTCTGTCACTCTGCCACCATTTTTTGGCTGTGCCTTATCTTTTGTTTGCACAGACTTGCCCTGAGCACGACTTACCATGATCTTTAATAAATATAGGTGCTTGCCACTTGCCACTGGGTGTACAATTTGCAATTAATTTTTTGTCATACACAAACCTTGGATTATATTGCCCCATTTCATAGTTACGCTATTATGCCCTTTCATACTCTTTTTCTTTTCCTGTATTATCCCACCACTTACCTTGAAAATGATGACATAAAAGGAAAAGAAAAGAAAGAGCAACACATAGTTCCTTTTCCTTCCAACTTTTCCTTCAGTATCAGTATGTCAGAGGTACTGTTGATAGTGTGTACATATCAAGAAGAGAAAGAAAAATATTTGGCTTTGTGTTATGTAGTATTTCCTCTTTTCTGATAAGAATGAAATCACATGCAGGTGTGGATTACAGAATAGTCATTGCATAATTTTGTTGATACTGCATACAAGTTAAATTCTCTTATGATTTGTTTTTAAAGTAGAGTTGGGTAATATAAAGAAGAATGACCAAATTCATGCTAGTAATTCACGTTTTAATTTTTCTTTAGTTAGAACTACCTTAGATAGCAACATTTTAAAATCATAACGAATTCAGATAGATGAAAGCCTTTTGATGGTACTTTGCTCCTATTTTTTAAACAAGGGACTTGTATTTTTATTTTGTATTGTGTCCTATGTAATTTACACAACTAGAATTTGTCGTGATATCTGTATTTGTGGTTTTTCAAAGTCTGCAGTTTCACAAGCCCACACTTTATGTTGGAGCCATTGTGTGAGTGTGAGTGTACACTGTGTGCATAGGTATGTTTTAGCTGGGTTGAAGGAGGAGTGAAACATGCTTAATAGCAGGCCACAGTGGCAAGTCCAAATGGAGAACACGTGAGGGGTTTCAGAAAAGAAAATAATCATCAGATTCTCTGAAAGACTCACTCTCAGTATTCAAATCACACAACCAATACTATATTATTGTCATATTAACTTTTTTAAATCAAATGATGAAAAGATAGGGGTAGGGGAAGAGAAGGAGTTCCTGCTTCATCATGTCACCAAAAAGTTTTTACAGAAGCCTGAGTAAGGCAGTTCTTCTCCAAAGCAGAATATAAAAGACAACCAGAGTGGCTGCAAATTCATTTGTTGTGAAACATAAAGCAATATCAAGTTTTTCCCCATGTTTAACCTTTGAAATTTTTGTGAAAAAGAATTTCTGCATCCTATGCCCATGCAAAAAATATTATCAGACACATCACTTCTCCCATTGTGAGATATATATATATATATATATATATATATATATATATATATGATGTTTTTTTCTCTGTGTCTGAATATCTACTTGAGGAGCTCAAATATGAATATATGCTTTTCTGCAATAAGTATAAAATATTTTTAAAATGAAGAATTTAGCATGGTGGCACATCCTGGTAATTCCAGTACTCAAGAGGTTAAGGCAGGAGGATTTCTGCAAGTTTAAGGCCAGTCTGAACTACATAGTGAGACTCAGTCTCACAACAAGGCAAAACAGAACAAAATATTTTTAAAATGCAAAAATTGAGACTTGGTGAAATTGAGTAATTTGCTCAATATCACACAAAGAGCTGAAGATCTTTTGTATCTTGACATAAGGAATGAGAAATTTGATCCTGTTCTCTTATTTTATGAAGCAGCACCAGATTTGCATAGTTTCATGGGCAAAAAAAGGATGACGATTAATTTTTGACGAGAGCTACTTTAGATAATGTTATGGTCAGCAAATTAGTCATCTGTGACCTTAATTCTCTTTTGACATTTTACCCAACAGATTCATAGATTCTAATTCTAAGGATTATGACTTGTAAATCATCAAGAAGCCATATATATATATATATATATATATATATATATATAATAATTCAGTAATAAATTTGAAGAGTCCAAATTTTCTTTTCAATAATTTATAAAATGACAAAATATCAGCAGAGATATGTAAAATTTGCTGAGATTATGTATGGCTTTCTAATCAACTTGGCCTAACTGATATCTCTAGAACACTTCAACAAACAAATACACATTCTTTTCTAATACCCATGAAACTATTTTCAGGGTAGACTATATTCTAAAACAAAACTACAGCCAAAAAGAATATTAAAAAGGCCTGAAATTGTATAAAGTATATTCACTGAATCACAATGGAATTAAAATTAAAAATCCAAAAATTAAATTTAAAAAAAAACAAAGTATGTCAGTGCACAATTGATAATGAAATATGGCTTTTCTAAATTACTAACGGGTCAAAGGAGAAACCACAAAGAAATTAAAAAGTATTATTGAGCTGAATGCAAATAAAATCATACTATATCAACATGTATAGAATGTAAGTAAAGTGCTAAAAGAAATTTATATCTATAAATTGCTATATTAGGAATATCTTAAAATAATATAAGCTTTCACCTTATGAATCCCCCAAAACAAGAGCAAATTATGCACAAAGGCAAGGAGAAGGAATAAAATAGCAAGGAAAGAGAAGAAACCAATGAAATATAAAAATCATTCAAGGAAAATCAATCAGCCAAAAGATAATCCTGCTAAAATATTTACAAGGTCAAAAGGCCATGTACTGAAGAGGCAAAGCATGAGGAGCAGCCTAACCTTGTAACTACTCGGTCCTGAGAGAACACACTCACTACTGGGAAAATTAATCCCGTCCTGTGAGAAAAGCACCTATCCCTCTTAACAACATAACCGCTCTTAAAGTTCCCAGCACCTCTCAACACTGTTACATTGAGAGTCAATTTCAAAATGTTTTGATGCGGATAAATCATATTTAAACCATAGTGGCATCACAAACTTTCAGACTAGAAAAACGTCTTAGTCTATTGATGTATAAAAAAAATCACTAAAGATTTAGTGGCCCCAAACTACTATGAAACACTATCTTTTACAGTTTCTGAGAGTCGAAAACATGGGGGTAAGCTTGCCTGGATTGTTCTATTTCAGGGTTTCTTTTGAGGTTATGCTCAAAATGTCAGACAGCACTACAGTGAAATAAAGGTCTGCATCCACTTCTTCAGGCATATTCATTCACAAGCCTGGTAAGTTGGTGCTGGCTGTTGATGAGAGGCCTGAGGTTTACTCCACATGGTCATTTCTTAAGGATTTTGTGTGTATCTGCATGACACCATTGCTCATTTCCTCCAGAACAAGTTATCCAAGATAACAACACTGTAGCTGGGTTTTATTTTATGATTTAATCTCAGAGGTCACATACCATCCCTCTGCAATGTCATACTCACTAAAGGAAGACTAGAATACTAAGAGATTCACATTGCAAGTTGGCTGGCACAGTAATTGTGTAGCTCAGTTGGGAGGCCTGAAAAAGCCAGAATTGTCAAGGAATCATTTCCAAATTTACCAGGGACAAATACATGACATTGAGCCCAAAGAGAAATAGTTCAAAGTCTTAATGGTGATCTATCCCTTTGGGCTGTTTCTGATCTGCTGTTCTGCATGTAGCATTCTAAATGGACTCAGGTGATGAGAAGGAAGCCAGAATGTGCCCTTTGGAGTCTCCACACACCCCTTACCTTGTATACCTGAAATTTTATTGTAGTATCCTCCCTCTGTTAATTATCTATTGTGAACATAGCTTCTTTCCGTATCTGTATGTTCTCTCCTCCTCATCAAAATGCTCTAGTCTTGTATCCCATCTTGAATCTTCCTTTTTGCTTAGAGCTTAGAAAGTTCTAAGTCAGGATACTAATTCAAAGTAGTGGGTTAAGAACTCATTTGGCCGCATAACTTCTCTTATAGGAGAAGTCTAATGTATAAATAATTTAAAAGGCAAAAGAGGAAAAAAGAAAAGGAAAGAAAGAGATTATATGTATACAGGTATGTGTGTGTGTGTGTGTGTGTGTGTGTGTGTGTGTGTGTGTGTACAAGATAGATAACTAATACAAGATAGATAATTAATCTCTGTATGTTCATCAAAAAGAACAGTTTGGGCTTTCATTGTTTGATCATTTTTTTCATGCCTCAACCTTGTAATCTGAACAACTACTTCTAAGATAACAATATGCAATATATTTAACTAGGGTTAATTTCCTGCTTTTTTTTGAAATTATATATTGTTTCTGTCCTTTTTTTTTACTTTGTTCTTAAAATTAAAAAAAAAAGTTTAAAGCAAAAGAAAAGATAAACAAGGGGAAATGGGGAGAGAGATACTTTGTAAATGAGAAGGAAATCTAGAGATAGAGGTGGGGAAGAGGAGAGAAAGGAGGAAAAAAGAATTAAGATATGTCATGTGCATGTATATTCTCCCCAAAATTAATGTAATCATTATATTCTACAAACACGTGCTAATGAAATATTAAGAAGAACTAATTTAGTGTATTGTCATCCTCTGTATCCATGGGATGCAACTAAAGCGGTGCTAAGAAGAAATTTCTAAAAACTGCTACATTAGAATTTTTTATTATACAGATTAAAAATTCGTGAAAAATCCCATCTGTACTGCACATGTAAAGATTTTTTTCTTATCATTATTCTCTAAACAATACAGCATAACAATTATTTACTTTGTGTTGGGTATTATAAGTAATCTCAAGATAATTTAAGCTGTGCAATAGGTTATACACAAATTTTACACAAATTTAAGCCTTTTTTTGTAAGGTCCTTGAGCACTTGTGGACTTGGTATCAATGAGGGTCCTGGAATCAGTCTCTCATGGATACTAAAGGACAATTCCATTTGCATTCTAATTGACTTCCAAGCTTCATCCCCAAAATTGATGCATGTGGGAGTTTTTGTCACTTGCAGGCAGACATGGAATATTTCTATCTCTTCAAATCATACGTAGTGGATTTAAGTCATACCTTCAAGGCAGGCATGGTGGTGCACATCTCTGACCGCAGTGCTCTGTGAAACTGAGGCAGGAGAATTGCAAGCTCAAGTCCAGCCTGGGCAACTTAGCAACTTAGTAAGACCCTGTCTCTAGACAAAAATAAAAATAAAGGCCCCATTTTCAATATCTGTTTTTTTTTAAAAAAAGAAAAGAAAAGGAACTGAATGCATGTGTTCTTTGAGTTGATCAGCCAATCAACATTTATTGAGTTACCTCTATACATCAGGCAGTTTTCTAGGCAATATATGGCAATATATAAAGCTCATCTTGAATACTATGAACGAATATCAGTAAAACATTTTATAGGTCCCAAAATAGCAGAGTATGGATATATTGGACAGAGGCCTCCCTTTCCAGGGTTTTAAAGGGAGAGGGGGGAAGCACACAGAGACATTTCCAAGTACAGCATTTATGATATGCATTTATTAGTACTGGAAGGGTAGGTTTGTTGAAGTTTCAGCTATACTTCAACCAAAAGAAAAACCCAAAATAGGGCCTTTAAGTTCAGTATTTTTAAAGTACATGTAAAATATCACCCCATGAACACTTCAAAAGGAACATTTCTGAATCTTATGAATATGAAAGCATAATTCACATCTAAAACTTGATATTCTGCCTAAAATATAGCAGCTAACAAATGTTGTCCCCTGAACAATCAGGTATTACAAGTGCCGAGAGCTATCAGGGCAGAGCACCATGGTTTTAGAAGCCAGACAATTAAAAATGTATTACTTTACTCAGCAACTTGATTGTTTCCAATTAACAAAGGAAAAAACAGGAATGGATCTTTTATTCAATCAACCAGGATTCCTAGGGGCTGGGGATATAAGCACTGTTGTAACATGCTCAAAGCCTTGGGTTCCATCCATAGCACTGTGAGAGAAGCAAAATGAGAGAGAGAGAGAGAGAGAGAGAGAGAGAGAGAGAGAGAGAGAGAGAGAGAGAGAAAAATCCATTTTGTATAATTATGGTTTGTATCTAGATGTCTCCCAAAGTCTCATGTGGTCATAGGTGGGGCTTTTCACAGGTGGCTAGATCTAGGGTGTGTGAAGCTAGAATTAAGGGTTTGTGATCACTAAATTAGTCCACTGACTGTTTTTATAGTTACGCATGTAGATAACGAGAAGGCCCACCTTGGGTATATGTGGCACTAACTCAAATAATGAGTAGCCTAAAAGGAATAAAACAGATAGGCAGGCAGCTGCTGCTGATCTTGCTACCTGTTGCTTCCTGCATGCCATGCCATGGAGAATTTCTCCTCACTGATGCCCCTTTCCCTTGCCACCCTGCCTTGGAGTCAACCAACTATGCACTGAAACCTCTACATACACTGAGATAAAGTAAACCTTTTCTCCTTTAACTGTTGGTGTTGGATATTAATTTTGATAAAAATTAATTAAGATTCGCTTTGTGTTGGTGTAGTGGGAATACAGAAATGGCAAAACACAGAGTCCAAATAAATATTTCAAAAATTGATTCATAAGGGCAATGAGTTCTAAGAAGCAACGGAGTCCAATGATAGTTTATGTCACCCTGTTTCAAAAGAAAACATTTTCTGACCAAGAGCACACCTAATTTTAGCATATAAGAAAATAGTACAACATAGTTAGCAGATTCTGAACTACAACTACTTAAGTTCAAACTCCAGCATTTAAATCCTGCAAGACAGTGAGTACTCTAAGCTCTCTCTAACCTCCACTTTCTGCATCTGATAATAAAGTTTACATTATGGTGTCATTGCATTAATTAAGTGAGATGATACCTGACAGAACATTCTTCCCAATGTAGAAGTATCTATAATTTCATTAACTAGGGCTCATTTGATGTCACATTAAAATTAATTTACATTTTCTGAAGTCATTTGGGTTTATATTTTCTCCATGTGTTTACTCAGTCATCTATTTGCATCTTTGACACCTATCTTATCAAAATTAAGGAGAATTCCAAAATTTTCTTTCATAGTCTTAGCTAGTTATTCTTAGCATTCCACATGTTTGAAAACATGCATATCATTCTCACACCCAACCTCCATTTCTTTCTTTTCCTTCCTCCTCCTGAAAGGTACAATGGACTAACATTTGGGATCAACTCCAAAAATGAAGCTAACTTTTTATTGCTATTATGAGAGCCAGAGACACTGCTAGAGCTTTTAGCACAATCATAAAGTGCCACTAATAGCACTTGGTCTCTGTTAGGTTTCTGAAAGCTTTGGCTATCTATTTTAGAATGAAAAATTTTGACTCTGAAAAAATTCAGGCAGGAAATTGACCCTTCTTTTGATTTACAGAGTCAGATTTCATCCACCACACTGTAAAAAATATCAGTATAAAGCAAATAGCTATTACTCACCTCAGGAGAAGAGGCAAAGGAGTGTCATTCTTTTATTTATTGCATTTTTTCATGTCCATGAATAACAAAGACATTTACTACCTACATCTTTAGTTCTTTACCTTTCTATTTTAAATTCTGCTGGGGTTGTTCCTTAAAAAAATCTCTTGCATAACTTAAGCATCTCATAAAAATCTTAATAAATGGTTACAGTTTCGGTTTCTCAAGATTATTATTAACCTGAAAACTTTTTACATTTTTGTCTGTTTCTGTATGTGGACACCACCATGCACATCTGTTTTTTCTGTCACCTGCTAACCTAACGCAATAGCATGAAAAAGCTTTGATTCCCAAGTCAAACCAGTTAAACCTCAAATACTATGAGTGTCAATTACTAGCTGTGTTCAATAGATAAATTATTTCCTTTTCTCAAACTTCAGTTTCTTCACCAATACTTAGGTGTCTCACAATGAATATATGAGATCACATATAAAATGTTTGGCTCAAGAACAGGGGATCCAACTGAGTGTGGTGGCACATGCCTGCACTCAGAAGATGGAGGCCCGAGGATCACGGTGACTTTGAGGCCAGCATGGACTACAAAGTGAGTTCAAGGCCAGCCTGAACTCCATAGCAAAATCCTATCTCAGAAAAACAAAACAAAAAATTTAAAAAAGAAAAGAATTAGTGCCATTGGCAGACTGCAGAGGGAGAGAATCAGGGCTCGCAAGGAGGTGATCCTCACCTGGAAAACAGCAGCATGTGTGGGCAGCTACTAGAGAGGAGACAGCCACACCCAAGCCTCTCTCCGTGAGTCAGCACCATTCTCAGACTGTGTAAGGAGAGAACCAGGCCTCACAAGGAGGTGATCCCCCACTGCAAGCCATATCATTTTCACTGTTTTCTTCAGTTGGGTTTTATTCTGCTTTGTTTTGTTTCATCATGTTACATCCAATAGCAGGAGCAGCTATTTGAAAGACAGCAAGACATCTTATAGTAGCTATTTTGGATTTACTATTAGCTTATTTTGAAGTCCTTTATTGCATTCATTGTTTTGTTTTTATTGTTCCTATTCTGTTCTCTTTGATTTTTACTGTGTCTGAAGTTATATGCAGCTGTGTGGAAGACAATAAAAGACATTATGGTAACTATTGCTGATTTTGTAAAGTTTTGAAGTCCTGTACCACTTATACGAGTTTATTTTGATTGGTTTTATTCTGTTTTATTTTCATTCGTTTTATCCTCTTTAAAATTAAAAAAGCAGGTGATCCATAAAGATCATGAGCCAGTGCTATAACAGAGAAGAATTTTGTGTAACCTAAATTTCCATAGTCTTCACAATTCTTTATGAATAAACAGTGGAAACTCAAATCCCACTGTTTTGTTCCCCTTATCCGCACCAGGACATCTTTCTCATCAAAGTTTTTCCAATTATTTCTGACAATTCCCCCAGAGGATTTTGGGTGTGTGCACAAAATCTTCCATTACAGTCCAGGTTTTGCAGTCACATAAAGCCACAAACAGATCTCCCCTCACTATCATCCTGTCTTTAGTGCCCTTCAGGCAGAGCATAAGTTTCCAGACCGGGAGACCGTCTTTTGTTTCATCCCAAGGATATGAACCATGAGATGTTTGAATAGAACTGGCTAAAGTCTTTATGGTAATATGACACAATGCGTTCTAGATATTAACGCAGAGAAAGACCCTCTTTCCAGTTCTGTGTTGAATTTTGTCACTTGGTTCCTTAGAAGCACTCTGTTTCCCCCAAATACTGACTTGGATTTTGAGTATCCTCAAAGGCCCATGTGTTAAAGACTTGCTCCTCAGCTTTGTGTTATTGGGAGGTAGTGGACACTTTAAGAGTTGGAGCCTATTGGGAGGACCTCAGGTCATTGGAGATGTGTCTCAGAAGGAAAATACGTCTCTTTTTTGGCCATAAGGAAATTTTGCTCCACCACAATCCAAAGCAATACATCTATCAACTATGAAATATAACCTCAAAAACTGTGAGCCAAAATAAATCTATTCTGCTTATATGTTGATTGCTCAGGTATGTGTCACAATAACAAGAAAGTGAGTAACACACCAAGTATTACATGAACCTTCATGGTAAAACCTCTTTTAGTTTCTGCTGTAACCCCTCTCTGCCCGTTGGCTTCAGACTTTGTCCATAGCAAAAAAACTTAACAGCAGACCATACATTTTCCTGCTGAATCACATGCTTGTAGCCTGCCTGAATCTCCTTGTCCCTTTCCATATACCAACATTGGCGCCTTTTGCCTGTGACTTCCTCAGGAGGCTTCCTACCCTAAACCTGGGTAAATTTTTTTAACACAGTCTTCCACTAATCACCCAAAAGAGTATGTGTGGTTAATGTCACTGCTTTTGTTTTACGTTCACTTCTAGAATTCCCTAATATCGTAAAGCTCATTAATCATGTGGGAGCTTGCTCGATAAAGCAATCTTTATTTAATAATTTTATTTGTGAAATTTAAGTATGCATAATGATCACATTCATCATAGCTAACTGATATCTGTACATAGTATATCTTACTTCCTCTTTTTTCCCATTCCACTCTTGTCTCTTCAACCTCACTTCCTCTCCTTATTCGCAAAGGTTTGTTTCCGTTTTGTCCCTTTTTCTCTTCCCTTCCAACCCTCCCCAATTTCCTTTTCCCTTTAACAATCACTTCGTACTTTATAATATCTATTACACAGGTTGGTTCATATTTACATTTTCAGTTCCTCACACATATGTGTCCAATTTATTTCACTTGAGAGTACGGCCGTAAGGTCCAACCATTTATCTATGTCTCAAATTTATCATTCTTTATAACTAAGTAGTACTCCATTGTATTAAAAAAAAAAAAACCCACATCGTTCCATCTATTCATTGGTTCATGGGCATCTGTGGTGTTTCCAAGATTTAGCATTACCAAACTCTGCTGCTATAAACACGGGTGTACACATATCACTGTAGTATGAAGCATTTAATTCTTTTGGGAAGGTACTGTGAAGGGGAATAGCTGAGTCAAATGAAATTTCTAGTCCTAGAATTTTTCAGAATCTCCACAGTGGTTTCATCAGTCTATTGTCCCACCAGTAGTGAAGTGCTCCTTTTGTCCCTCAGCCCCACCAGCATTTGTTATGGGTTGATTTATTGATAATAGCCATTCTTTCTGGAGTGAGATGAAACTGGCATTATTTTAATTTGCATCTCTTTAATGATCATTTTTCGTTTATTTATTTGCCGTTTGTACTTCTGAAAAGTGTCTATTCATTTCAGAGGCCTATTTCTGGAATGGGTCTTTAAATTTTGAAGGTTTGATTTTTTTTCACTTCTTTGTGTTGTGGATATTAGTTCTTTATCCGAAGAACAAACTAGTTAAGATTTTTTTCCCATTCTATGGGTTATCTTTTCACTCTGATGGTGATTTATTTTATTTTGCAAAAGCTTTTTAATAAGGTGGGATCTCACTTCTTAGTTCTTTGTAATATTTCCCATGTAGCCCAGTTTTCATTCATGAAGTATTTGCCTACACCTATGTCTTCAAGAGTTCTGCCTATTTTCTCTTCCAGAAGACTTAGTGTTTCTGCTTTAATATGTGTCTTAGAGATTTTTTGTTTTTCTTTTCTTTTCTTTCCTTTCATTTCCTTTCTTTTCTTTTTTTTTTTTTCTGTAATGAGAATTGAACTTAGGACATTGTACTTGCAACGCAAGTGCCATGCTGCTAAGCTATATTCCCAGCCCTCTTTTTATATGTAGATCTTTAATCCATTTTGATTTTAGTTTAGTGAATGGTGATATACATGGGTTTAATTTTAGTTTTTAGCATGTGGAAAGGCAGGTTTTCCAGCACTATTTATTAAAGAGATTTTCTTCCACTAAGTGTATTTGGCCCATTTGTCAAAGATAAGATGGCTGAATGTGTTCCTACCCATGAGCAAGGAATAACTTTCCATTTTCTGATACATTCTTAGGCCTCATTTTTCAGAGTACTCTGGTTTTCCATGTAGTGATCTTTTACTTCCTTTGTTAGATTGATTCTTAGGTATTTCACTTTTTCTTAATGTTATTGTGAAAGGTGTGGTTTCCCTAATTTCCCTCTCAGTGAGTTTGTTATTTGTATACAGGAATGCTACTGATTTTGGAGTGCTGATTTTGTATCCAGCTATGTGACTGAATCTGGCTATTAAATCAAGAAGTCAATTGGTGTAATTTTTGTGGTCTCCCATGTAGAGTACAATGTCACCTGAAAATAAAGATCATTTACCTTCTCCCTTTCCTATCTTTATTACTTTTTTTCTTTATCTTGTCTAATTGCTCTGCCTAAATTTTTCAAGCCTATGTTCAATAAGAGTAGAGACAGTGAACATTGTCTTGTTCCTTATTTTAGGGAGAAAGCTTTCTATTTTTGATCTTTTATTATGATGTTGGCTCTTTGTCATAGATGGATTTTATTATATTGAGCTAAAGATCATCTATCCCAATTTTCTGGAAGCTTTTTTTTAACACAAATGAGTGTTATAGTTTGTCAAATGCTTCTTTTGAATCTACTGAGATGATCATGTGATTCTTGTCTTTGGTTCCATTGATATGGTGTCTTACATTTATTGACTTGCATATGTCGAACCATCCTTGCATCCCTAGGATGAATGCTACTTGGTCATGGTGTATACTCTTCTTGATGATTTCCTGCATTCTGTTTGCTAATATATTGCTGAGAATTTTTGCCTCTATGTTCATTAAAAAGATTAGTTTATAGTTCTCTTTTTAGAGGTGGGTCCTTCTGTGGTGTTAGTAACAGGGTAATACTTGCCATTGATTTTAGGAGTATTGTTTCCCTTGCAATTTCATTAAAGAATTTGACAAGTAATAGCATTAGATGTTCTTTAAATTTTTTTGTAGAATTCAACAGTGGATACATTTTGAACTAGGCTTTTCTTTGCAAGTAATTTTTGTTGCTATTGGATTATTTAAAATGTTTTTATCTTACTGATTCAACTTTTATATATATACACACACACAAATCTGTCCATTTCCTCTGTGTTTTTTTAATCTTATTAGAGGAAAGGATCTCAAAATATTGATGATCTAGATTTCCACAGGATCTATTGTTATTTCACCCTTTTCATTCCTATTGGTATAAATTTGAGTCTTTTTCCCCTTTTTTGATAAAGTTGGCTAAGGGTTTATCAAATTTATTTAATCTTTCAAAGAACAAACTCTTCAATGTTTTGTATTGTTTTTGTATTATATTTTTCTTCTGTGTCTTGTCACATTCTATTTTTCATTTTAATTTGGTGATTTTTTGCTGTTGTTTCTGTTTGTCTTATATTGGTTAGCTTTATCATTGATACTGACACTTCCCTAGGAAATGTTTAGTCCTCTGAGATGTTTTCTAGGTATAGCTAGTTGTTGATCTCTGTGACTCTTCCAGGATCCATATGACTTTATAGTGGATAATGTGCTGCAATCTATTGGGTTCAGAACCCAGTCATATGGTACTGGGCTCTTGGAATGATTGTGACCTCAGATTATCATAGTGTTACCATAAAAGGGTGAGCAACTGATTATGAGTATGGCATCTTGGCTAAAGTAGTATAATTAGCAATAATAATAATAATATTATCATCAATCATAGCCTAGAAACTGATAATCTGTGGTGACTGCTTATTTGGCATATCTAATCATAAGAAAAAGATCTATAGTTATATCATAACATCTGATATAGACCAGGAATTTGTATGCAGTGTGTTTCCCCTTGGTAAGGCAATTTTATCTATGTGCAGGGTGAATTTAAGAGAGATAAGGGACAAAACATTGTGATAGCTGTAGAGAAATATAGAACAAACAAGGATGAAGGACTAAGGACAATTGCCCAAATTTTGGAAAGCAGGAAAACAGGACAGGAGACAAAAAACAAAGAAGGCAAAAGAATTTTGAGGAAAAATATAAAGTCTAGAAAAAGTGGTTTTTCACCTGTGAATCTCAGAGAATACTGAAATACTGATAAGCAAAGAGAGGACAGAGAAAACAAAACAAGCAATAAAGGTCAAAACCTATATGACCTCCCCCAATAAAATAAAATAAAAATATATATTATTTAAAAATTTTCTCTAGTACCCCATTCAGTATTAAATCCCTAGGCAGAGCTGAAATCTGTCCTGAATTCTTCAGGTCTGCAGCAGGATTAGTGCTGAATACAGGGCTGTTCTTGGACACACCACTGACTCCTCTTAGACAAGTTGGTGGTAGGGCAAGGGGAGTGCCCTTTTCCACAGCTAGCCAAGGCGATCTGGCTGTTGGTAGCCAGGCAGGTGGTGGTACATGCCTGCCTGTACCACAAGTTACAGGGTATGGGGCAGGGGTTTCCCTATTCCCATCACCAGCCAAGATCTCTTGCCTTCTTGTGCCTTCAGACCAACATGGTAGAGGGGATGCCCAGGCCAGGGGGCTGCTTCTAGTCTTTTGCAGCTAAGGCTATGGGCTAGCTTTTGGTATTCACAGTATGAATTCTGGGTTTCAGCTTCTCTCAGTCAAGTTCCCCCAATTCTGCCATCTAACTGCTGTCTGCCTATTGCGACTGGACAGCCCTTCTTTCCTTCCACTCCTGGATATTGGCACTAAAGTGATCTGCTCCTTAAATTCAAGGCCCAGAGCACTTTGAGATAAAATGGAAGTCCAATTCTCCAGCTGCTACTCAATGCAACTGGGTGTGGGGCACTGCCACTCTGATTTACTCACCAACCAATGAGTGTTGGTTAGGCCTCTTGGAAAAAATGTTTCATGTTCTCATTGCTGCCTTTGAATGTACAAGATTTTCCTGGTCTAGGTTGGGTCTCCATCTCCAAATGCTGGTTCTGTAGAGTCTCTTGGGAAACAGTGTTCCAGTAAAGCCTGATCTGCCACGGTGCACTGGACCTGCTCCACAGCTGCTGGTTTTGTTCAGCCCTTCATTACATGATGTCTCCCCACCACTCCAGGTAGTGGTTCACTGCCTGCTCAAGGAAACATTTATTGGGTTTCTCCTTACCTGAGTCCTCTAGGTTAAATCAATACATATCAGTAGATTCTTGAGGAATTACAGGTTGAGTATTCCTTATCCAAAATGCTTCAGACCATGCCAGTTGTAATGGTGCACACCTGTAATTCCAGCACTCTGAAGGCTGAAGCAAGAGGTTCACTATGAGTTAAAGGACAACTTGTATTACACAGTGAAATCCTGTCTCAAAAAAACAAAAAAAGAAAGAAAGAAAGAAAAGAAAACATGTTTCAGGCCAGAAGTTCCAAATACTTATTTTGGATTTTTTTCAGATTTTAGAATATTCACATATACTTACTGTGATATCTTGAGTAAGGGACTCTCAAGTCCAAATGAAAAATTCATTTATGGTTATAATGATTGACTGATTATGTCAACTTGAAAAGTTTTGAAACTTAATTGGTTAAGCTCAGGAATTCTACACCCTAGGGTGTAGAGGACCCACTCTGGGACAGCTGGTGGTGTGAATGGTATAAAGGGGAAATGAAAAAGGTTGGACTGACTTTTTTCTTTGGAAAATCTGTCACCTTCAGCTTGGATGTCTCCTGGATTCCAGCACAGGAACTTCAGCTTCTAGTGTGGGTCCTTCAGCCTTTCATTGGAAACTGTTTAGCTTTCCAGTGTAGACCCTTCAGCCTTCCAATGTAGACCCATCAGCCTCCTAATTCAGACTTCCACAGACACTGCAGTGAACTCCAGACCTTGGACTGAAACTTTCAGTCTCCACTGTAAAGACACCATCTGCACTCTTCCTCTTCCCATTCTAGATGACCATTGTAATCCAATCTTGTAATTTCTTACATTATACATTTGTATATCTTGTTTTATATCTGTTCTCTCTAGTAAAACACTGACTGATATAATGTTATACATATGCGCCTTCTACATATAGACTGAAGGTAACTTTATACATTGTTTTTAGTGCATCTGCACTTTGACTGTGAGCCATCACATAAGTCAAATGTGGAATTTCCACTCATAGTATCAGAGTGGCACTTTAAATGTTTCAGATTTTGAGGCATTTCAGGTTAAGAATGCTAAATCTGAACTAGTTCACCAGTTTCTCAGACATACCCAGTCTCTGAGGCTAACCCAGCCCAACTGATTCCTCAACTACTAATGTAAGTATCCTCCCATAAACAGAGAAATTTTTTCTTTAGAATTTTGCCTTGGTTGTATGCCTGTTCTACATAGTTTTCTGGTTCCTATAATTCTCTAATTATCATAATGGCAAATCACATTATAATTCTATGTCTTATTAGTCATTGAAGCTAACACATTCTAAGGCCTATGAAGACAGAGAATATGTCTGCTTTGTTTATCTTTATAACTATTATATATACTAGAATATGGGCAAGGTTAAATTCTCAATAGACACATGTTAATTTCAACTAAATTTTCAGAGAAACATAAAAGCGTGATACTTCAGGCAGCCTGAAAACAGAGGAAAAGAGTAAGGTCATAATAACTAATAATACCATTTTTAGTATGTCAACAATATGTTTGCCCCTATGTTAATTTCCAAGGATAATCCACTGGGCATTCAAAATAATCCTATGAGACAGGCACTACTATTCTCATTTCAAAGATTAAGAATTGGAAATATAGAAAAATTCACCTTTGCCAAAATATACTTCTGCTAAGTAGTAAAACTGAAATCAAAACTCAGATTGGAATCCCAAGTGTTGTCTTACAAAGAACTGTCTACTGTCTCTGTTGACAGTTGCTCAACATTGCTCTGCTTCATATGGAGAAAGCATCATCACAGAAGAAACATCATTTGTTGGATGGATGATGGAGATAATAATAATAGTATAATAACCATTCAAATAAGTGTAATGGGTCCCTTAAATAATAATCCCATGTCATAATTCCCAGAATCTATGAACATTACCTTATTTGGGAAAAGGATTTTTTTCAGGCATAACTAAATGAAGGATCTTGAAATTTGGAGATCATCCTGGATCATCCAAGTAGGCTCCAAACCCAATGTCAGCTGTTTTCTAAGAGACACAGAAACTGGGCACAGTGGTGAGTAGAAGACCATTTGGGTGGTTCTCCTTGAATGCAGAACAATCACCTCTGCATTAGTTAAAACTGGCCCTATCTCCATGTACTGATGTGCACAGAGCTGGCTAGGCTATTTACTTCTTCTTTCAATTAACTCTGAGTAAAGTAAATAGGGCTGGCTAAGGTTCTGATGTGTAATCTTTGAAGTCAGCTGACAGTTTCCTGTTTCTTTACCTTGTGTCTCCCTATAAAAGGTTGAGCCCAGTAGGATGGCAGAACCACCCAGCTCCAGGAATGTCAAATGAGGTCAAGCCTCAAAATGAAAGGCTATGACTTCCCAGAGCACAAAAGTTTGCATATCAGAAACTGAAGCACCAGCTTCCTAAATATTTAAATGCTACTTCAACTGAGTTACACGAATTGGTCTTTCTGCATATCCTTCTTTCTGCATATTGTAGAAGTGCTTCTTGGCCTCCTAGCTAACTAAATTCTGCATGAAGCCCTGGATCAAGGCCTTTGCCCTGTGGGAATGTTCACCTCAATCAGATTTAGGAGCCCTTGGCTGCCCATAACCATGAATACGTCTTAGTATCTTTATTCTCACTGTGGGCTGCACAGGAGTTGGTAGAATGGAATTAATTCACCAGAATTCCAATAACCTTTTAATGGGATTACAAATATAAACTTTCCAGACTGTGAGAAGAACAGGAAAAAAGATTACAATATTTGGATTACAATAGCAATGCATGCCTTTAATCCCAGCAATTGGAAAGCTGAGTGAATTGAATCAAGTTTGAATCCTGCACACACAGACATGTCCAGAAGTGTGCTGCTCTGATTCCCTGGGCAGCTACGAATCCATTTAAGTTGATGCAATTAAGTTCAGTCATCAAATAGGCCCATGAAATTAAAGAAATTATAGGTTCTTGAAGATAATGTGATTCAAAGTAGAAGGGAGTTTATTATTAGACAGGGAATAGATGGGGAGGTGTAAGAAAGTATAATAGTGGGGCTGGAGATTTAGCTCAGCGGCATAAGTGCCTGCCTTACAAGCAGACAGTCGTGAGTTCGATCCCCAGTACCAATAAAAAGGAAAAAGACAAAAAAAAAAAAAAAGAAAGTGTAATAGAGGCCATAAATATGATCAAAATGTGTTATATTCATGTATAAAATACCACATTTAAACATTATTTTGTAAAATTAATATACACTGATAAAACATACATTTAAACAAAAGACTATGCAATTCAACCTTTTCCCATTGTAGCAATCCAATTGCAGAGTTCCTGATGAGTGGCCATTCAGGATTTTTTTGGTAGTACTGGGGATTAAATCCATAAAGCACTGAACTACATTCCCAGAACTTGTTTTTTAATTTTATTTTGAGACAGGGCTTCCAACTTGTGATCCTCTTGCCTCGACCCGCCAAATGGCTGGAATGGCAAGCATGCATCACCATCCTGGCACCATTCAACCCCTTATTGAGCATTTCCCTGATGAATGATATATTCCTTCCTATCTGTCTTAGTTACTTTCTACTCATTGTTGAGACAAAATACTTGTTACCCAAAGTTAGGGAAGGAAAGGTTTATTTCTTACAGTTCTTGGAGATTTCAGTCCAAAGTCAGTTGGCTCCAAGGAAGCCTGGTGTGGCAGGGCAGCCCTTCATGGCCCCTGCAAACAGCAAAAGTGAAAGCAAAAGCAAAAGAGAAAGACCAGCCTTCTCCCCTCTACCCACATTGGCTCCACCCCTGGGTGAGTGAAGCACTCACACCAGCAATCCTAGGGCTAGATAATGAACCAATCATAAATGATAAATTCAGTGACCTCCATAATTATAGAAGGCCAGGGGAAAGGCCTTATATACAAATATATAATCTATAACACTACCATACCCCTTTTTATTTATGGATAATTTCACATTAAGGTTTTTCCTTTCACTAAACCCTAATTTGTCTATTATAACTTCTACCCAATTATCAAAATTCTAGCCTGGAGGCCCATAAAAAATAAGTCCAACCCTTCTTTCACATAACAAACCCTCAAATTGTTGAAAATATCTAATATGTTCCCTGCATATATTCTCTTACCTAGTGACTAGTTAGGTTTAATTTGCAGAGTGGGACCATGACTCTCTTTGTTCTAAGTTCAATTTATGCATCCTATGACAGTATTGACATTACAGTGAATGATGTTGCATGATTGACTCATTCTGACCTTCCTGCCAGGTGAAATCTAAGTCTTTTACAAAATTTCTGTTAATCTGTTTGATTTGGGAATCTATGAGTCATTTTATTTGCTTCTAAAAATTGCCTCTTGTTCATTCAGGGTAATTTTCCAGGCTGTCAAAATATCTTTTAATCCTGACTTATCATTTGGCACATTAACTTGGTTTGGATGCCTTGCATTCTCATCCCTAGAACTAAATAGTCTGTCTCCAGGTTGTGGTTTAACTCTTTCCTTGCTGTAATCTAGAACCTGCTCATATATCCTTATAAATGATTGGTCCTTGCCTTTGATTCTTCTGAAATCATAAAGACCAATTTCAAGGCTAGGACTCCAATTTCTGAAGTATCTCCTGGCTGTAATCTTTATTCATTCTGTTAAATCAGAAACTACAAAATATTCAAAATTATTGAAGCATGACTGGATTTATATAAATTTTAAAAGTCAGCAAGCACTTTATAAGACATAAAAAGACAACCAATATTTTATAATTGGCCTAAAAGCAGTGTATTATAGACAAGTCCAGGGTTTGAAAGCATCTTTAAAATGTGCACAGCAAAGCTTTAGCAGCCCTTCTGGATTCTGTTCTCTAAGCTGGATATGTTAACCTGAAGAACCAAAATGTGGTGCTCACAGGCCTAGTGGACAAATTCCAAAGTTCTGGGGCTAACACCACCTGACTGTATCAAAATTGATTCAGTAAGAAGGGTCCAGAGTTCACTAAGGTTATTGGGGCACAACAAATAGTATCTTGTCAATGCTTGAGGTTGCTTTTCAACTGAATAAAAAACATGTTGATAAAAGTGGTGAATGAGAGAGGTATGGAGACATAACAAGCTTGGAGAAAAATAAATCCTGCTTATGCTACTTTTTCTGATTATTCTTATTCATTTGTTTTCTAAAAGATGTTTTAAAGTGGAGTGATTTGTATTGGTGAAAGGGTGATATAAGAAATACATGGGGAGCCCCACTTCTCAAATCAGAGACGAGATACCCAGATGAAGGGCATCCTACCTAAGTTGGCATACTTCACAATCCTGCTCATCCATATAATCAGCCTGTGCACCAGCATACATGTGCACAGCTCTTGATACTTGGTACTCACATAATTAGACCTATTGCCCAAAGTGTCCACTGAGTTACAGGCAAGTGCACAGAGAACAACAGGCACCAGCTCTTCAACAGGCAGGTGAACTGAGACATCAGCAGTGCATCCAGACAGCCTAGAAAAGTCCTGCACATCCACAAGACTGTGGAGTCATAAGCACCAAGCCCACTCACAAACCAGCTTTGTATGCCAGCATGCCATCCCAGTCACCAGAACATCTGTCAATCTGTGAAGAAGTTAGGCGGTTTCCGACGAACAGACTGCAAGGAGGACTGTAAAAACTCATGTATTCTTTGGTGTAGAGTTAAGAAAGAATTTCAGCCATTGCCTGAACCTCTACCAGTGTTCACCTAGCATTATCAATCCCTTCTCATACTCCAGCCAAATTAGCTGGAACTGTGGGCTCCAGCATAGGGTCACATGCACCCCAAGAAAACTGCAGATTTTGGAAAGTGAAGGTCTTAGTGGCTACACACTAGTCACTGCTATCTCCCATACTTTCTCGCAAAGAGGGTAAATGTGCCTCACATATATATATTTTCTTGTTGGAGTGTTTAATCTGCGTTTGTACTAGATAGCTTCTGAGTTTGGACTTTTATGTTTTGTATTGTTCTGTTTGGTTTGGCATTATTTAGTTGTTTTTTGGGAGGGGAAAGGTAATGTTTTGCTGTTTTGTTGGTTGGTTTTAGTTTTTTGCTTATTTTTAATCTGTTTGTTTTGTTTTGTACTGGGAATTGAACTCAGGCTCTTGTACTTGCCAGACAAACTCTATGCCACTGATATATATCCCTGACCATCCCTATTTGTTTCGATTTAGTTGGTGTCTAGATACTCTCCCTTTTCCCATTTTTCTATCTAGCTTCATTACTCAATATCCTATTATATTTCTTTTTTCTTTTCTTATTCAAAGAAATAAAAGAAAATTTGAAAATAACAAAAGAGGAAAAGGGTAGAATAATACAGAATTCAAAAAAATTAAACATCATAAAATCGCTAGTTCATACATTTCCCATTCTCATCCTAAAAATAGTTGTTAAAATTATAATTCAAAGCATAAAAACTGGCTAGACACTCAAACATTGACAGTGCAAATGCTTCAATGATCTAACAGAAATTTAGTAATATGGTCATCTGTCTTAAACACTATACATACTGTTATTTGCTTTGGAGCATTTTTGTTACCTTTCACTTTTACAATATCTATTATACTTTTTGGATCCAATTACTCTGTCAGTTTTTATTATTTTTTCACACTAAAGAGACAATATAATATTTCCTAATGTGAGTCTTGTTTATCTCACTAATAAGGATATTCTCTAGTTGCCTCCATTTACCTATAAAGGCCACAAAATCATCATTTTTTATAGCTAAGTAGTAATTCATTGTATAAAAATACCACATTGTTTTTATCCACTCTGCAGTTGATGGAAATTTTGGTTGTTTCCAAGATTTAGCAATTACATATTGTGCTGCTATTGGGTTGGGGATCTAGCTTAGCGGCGTAAGCGCCTGCTTTGCAAGCACACAGTGATGAGTTTGATCCCCAGTACCAAAAATTAAATTGTGCTGCTATGACATTGGCGCACATATATCGCTGTGAAATGACCTTTTAAATCTTTCTGTGAAAATAGCCAGGAGGGGAATAGCTGGGTTGAATGGAACTTTTTTCCATTTCCTTTTTTCCCTGCATCCTCGCCAACATTTGTTATCAGTTGTTTTCTTGATTGCAGACATTTTTCCAGGGTGAGATGAAATCTCAGTGCTGTTTTAATTCGCATTTCTCAAATGACCAGTGATGGTGAACATTTCTTCATATATTTACTTGCCATTTGTATATCTTCATCTGAGAACTGTGTGTTCATCTCTGATGCCTGTTTTTGGAGAGGGTCTTTGAATTGGGGGGGCTTGATGTTTTTCGGTTCTTTTTATGTTCTGAATATAAGCCCTTTGTCTAAAGGATTGTTGGCTAAAATTCTTTCCCATTCAGTGGGTTTTCTTTTCCCTTTGTTGGTGATTTCTTTTGAAGTACAAAATATTTTTAGTAATATAAGATCGCAGTTGTTGATTCTTTGAAGTATTTACTGTGTGGTTTGCATTTTATCCATGAATTCTTTGCCTACCCCTATGTCTCCAAGATTTCTGCCTACCTCGTCCTCCAGTAGACTAAGTGTTTCTGTTTTAATATTTTGATCGTTGATCCATTTTGACTTTAGTTTCATGTATGGTGATAGGCATGGGCCTATTTTTAGTCTTCAGCATGTGGAAAGACAATCTTTTCATCACCATTTAATAAAGAGCCTATCTTTTTTCCAGTGAACATGTTTAGCCCCTTTGTCAAATATAAGGTGGCTGAGTGTCTTTATAGTAGTGTTTGCATCTTCTAATCTGTTTCATTGATCCTTAGGTCTTTTTTTTTTTTTTTTTTGCCAGTACCATGTAGATTTTATTAGTGTGGCTTTGTAGCATAGTTTCAAGTCAGGAATTGATATGCCTCCTGTCTTGCCTTTGTTGTCAAGAATCACCTTTGCTATTCTAGGCTTCTTCTGTTTCTGAATGAATTTTAGGAATAATTTCTCTAGACCTGTAAGTTATGTTATTGGTGTTTTGCTTGGGATTACATTTGAATTTGTATAACAGTTTTGGGAGTATGACCATTTTCACAATGTTGGTTCTTGTTGCCAAGAGCAAGGAATATCTTTCCATTTTCTAATATCCTCTTCAATACCCTTTTTTAGCATAGCATAGTTTTCATCATGTAGATCTTTTACATTCTTAGTTAGGTTGATTCCTAAGTATTACATTTTTTTAGATGCTATTTTGAAGGGCAATATTTCCATAGTTTCTCTCTCAGTGAGTTTTTTGTTTGTGTACAGGAATACTATTGATTTTTGAGTGTTGACTTTGCATCCAACTATGCTGCTGAATTTATTACTACTTCTAGTAGTCTTTTAATAGAATTTTTAGAGTCTTCTATATAGAGTATCATATCATCCGCAAATAATGATAATTTAACTTCTTCTTTTCCTATTTTTATTCCTTTTATTTCTCCCTCTTCTCTTATTGTTCTGGCTAATATTCCAGAACTAAATTGAATGAGAGTGCTGATAGTGGACATCCTAGTCTTGTTTCAGATTTTAGAGTGAAGGCTTTCATTTTTCATCCATTTAGTATAATGTTGGCTATTGGTTTGTTATAAATGGCCTTTATGAGATAAATAAGTACTTACCATCTATTTCGAGGTTTTGTAGAGTTTTTATCATGAACAGGTGTTGGACTTTATCAAAAGCTTTCTCTGAATGTATTGAGATGATCATGTGATTCTTATTGTTGGCTCTGTTGATTTGGTGTATAACATTTATTGATTTGTGCATGCTGAAACATCCCTGCATTCCTGGAATAAATCCCACTTGCTTGTGTTGTATAATTTCTTGAGGATTTGCTGCATTCTATTTACCAGTATTTTATTGAGAATCTTTGCATCAACATTCATTATTGAGATTGGACTATAGTTCTCCTTTTTGGCTGGGTCTTTCTCTGGTTTTGGTATCAGAGTGACACTTGCCTCCAAGAATGAATTAGGGAGGACTGCTCCTCTTTCAATTTCATTGAGGAGCTTAAGGAGTATTGGCATTAAATCTTCTCTAAATTTCTTATAGAATTCAGCCATGAATACAGCAGGACCTGGGCTTTCCTTTGTTGGTAAGATTTTTAATTGCATTTTCAATTTCAGTTGCTAATATTGGTTTATTCAAAATTGTTGTATCTTCTTGATTGAGCTTCAGTAGTTCATATATTTCTAGAAATCTGTCCCTTTCCTTTGTTTTCCACCCTATGTGAGTAAAGATTTCCAAAATAGGTATTCATGATCTTTTAAATTTCCATGGGATCTGTAGTAATTTCCCTCTTTTCAGTCCTTATTGTATAGATTTGAGTTTCATGTTTCTTTACGTTGAGAAGGCTGGCTAGAGGTTTATCAATTTTTTGTTCTCTTAAGAAACATCTATTTGATACATTAATTCTCTGTATTTTTTTAGTTTTCAATTACATCAATTTTTGCTCTAATCTATTCAATTTCCTCTCTTCTATGAGCTTTAGGTTTGACTTTCTCTTCCTTTTTTAGAAGCTTGAGATTTAGCATTAGGTTATTTATTTGTGTTCAATTTGTTTTCTTGATGTGACTACTTATTGCTATATATTTCCCTCTTAGGATTGCTTTCATTGTGTCTCCTAGGTTACAATTCATTGTGTCTGCATTTTCATTGTATTGTAGGTATTATTTTATTTCTTCTTTAATTTCACCTGTAACCCACTGATTGTTCAGAAGGTTGTTAATTTCCATGTATTTATGCAGGTTTTGCAGTTTTTTGTCATTGATTGTCAATTTTAGTGTGTTATGTTTAGATATTATGCATGGGATAATTTCACTCCTTTTTCTTTTACTTAAGAATGTTTTATGAGTTAATATATGGTCTATTTTGAAGAATGTCCCATGAGCCACTAAGAAAAATGTATATTCTGATGTGGTTGGATGGAACACTCTGTAAACATCCACTAAGTCCATTTGCTCACAGGTATGATTCAGGTCTGTTATTTATTTGCTGACTTTTGTCTAGCTGATCTATCTGTTTGTGACAGTGGGGTGTTAAAGTGTCTACTATAACTGTGTTCTTTTATATTTGGTTTTTCATGTCCATTAGTATCTGTCTTATATAGTTGGGTACTCCTGTATTTGGTGCATATGCATTTATAATTGTTACTTCTTATTCTTGTAGCTTTCCACTCACAAGAATGTAGTGGCCTTCTTTATCTCTTTTAATCATTTTAAGTTGGAAGTTGGCTTTGTCTGCAAACAGAATAGCTACTCCTGCTTTTTTCTGGGTTCCTGTTAAATGGAATACTGTTTTCCATCTTTTGACTTTTAATCTTTGAGTTTCTTTTTGAGTCAGATGTGTTTCTTGTATACAGCATATTGTGGAGTCCTGTTTCTTGATTAATCTTGTCAACCTGTTTCTTTTGATAGGTGAGTTGAGCCCATTTACATTTATGTATATCACTCATATGCACTGGCTTGATTTTGCCATGTTGTGCTCCTGTTGTTGGTTTTCCACTTTTCTCCCTTGTTTGATTTGTTGTCCAGCCTGGTGGTTTCTTTATTGTGGTCATTTTTATCTTTATCTAGTATGTCTTTCAGTACTCTTTCTAGGGTTGGTTTGATGGACATGAATTTCTTCAGTCATTCTTTGTCATGGAAGTAACTTGCTTGTCCATTAAATTTGAAAGACAGTTTTTCTGAGTGCATCAGTCTTGGTTGAAAGTTATTTTGTTTTAGGGCTTGAAATACTTCACTCCAAGCTTGTCTTAACCTGAAGGTTTGTGCCAAAAAGTCTGCTGTCATTCTAATAGGCTTTCCTTGATAGGTGAGTTTTGTCTTTTCTCTAACAGCTTTTAGCATTGTTTTTATGTTGTATGTCTGAGATCTTAATTATTATATGTCTGGTTGTAGATGTATGTTGGTTGTGACTGTTTGGCATTATACATGCTTCACTTATTTGTATATCAGACTTTTCCGCATGTTTGGGAAATTTTCTGCGTTTACCTCTGTGAATAGTTTTACCTAAGTCATTTGCATTGACTCCTGCATCTTCACTGATGCCTATTAGTCTTATACTGTTTCTCTTGGTATCATCTTGAACCTGCTGGATTTTCCTTTCATGCTACTTTGTTTTTTTTTTTTTTTTAAGTTCTGTCCTTTCATGAATGGCATCTGCAATTCTGTCCTCAAGGTCTGAAACTCTATTCTCAGCTTCATTTAAATAGTTTTGCCAGATTTCAATAGAATTTTTTTATTTCTTGGATATTTCTTTGAATTTATTCCATGGATTCTGCTTGTTCTCTACCTTGTTCATTCAAAGTTTTAATCAATTTCCTATGCTCCTGTATTTTTTATCTATTTCTTCTCTAGCTATGTTGAGCAACTCATTTACTAAGGTTGTTGTTTCTGTCTTTATGTGAGACATTATTTCTAAGTTGATATCCTCTATAGCCTCATGGATTTATTTCTTTACTTCATTTGCTATCTTTTCAAAGATTTCTGGTGTATGACTTTTGAAGTTCTATCTTTTGCTGTCACCTGTTCTTGCTCCTGATGGACTAGATGTTTGAGATTGTATTTTGCTTTTTCATTTTGTCATTTTCATCTTCTGGGCAATATCTGGTTATTGAATCCCAATAGTCACAACTGTTGGCAGTGTGTGTCCTAGGGTCCTACTCTGTGGTGATGTCCATCTGATTGTTGGGTATGTAGTGACCAGAACCTGCCAAGGACCTCTGTCTGGGTGATGGCCACTGAGTCTCCCATCAAACCCCACAGTCAATCCACTGCAGTTCTTGGTTCTAGGTGGGAGAGTGGAAGCCAAACATTCACAGCAGTGCTTGGTCTAAGAGATGTGGAGGGTAGCTAAGGGCAGTGGGCCAAGCCAGGTGGGTGTGGTGGTTCTCTGAGCCAGCGCGTGGGAAGAGCATGGTGGGAGCTAGTGCAACTGTGTTCTGAGCTGGGGTGGGACACAGTGGTCCTCCCCTGGGCTGGCACAAGGTGAGAGCATGCTGGTGAACAGACAGGGCATGGTGGTCCAAGCTGGGGTGTGGTGCAGCACCATATGCTATTTCTTAATCCTTTTTCCTGCTATAAAACTCCTCTCAAGTTTCTAATTTGCCATATTTTTCTATCATGCAATCATGCTTGTCTTCTCATAGATTAATCCACTATGATCCCTATTCTATTCCTTTGGCTTTTTTGTATCTTAACTAGCACCATGTCCACTAGAACCTCTTTTCTACATTATAAGTATGTACACTTATCAATATGTTCCAGCAGTTACATAGCTTTCCTCAGTAACAAAACACATCTCCATACTTATATATTGAATCCTTATCCCCACAAATATCATAATAAATTTAAACTTATCACAAACTTTCCTCACTAACCAATCAATCCAACTAATATTACTCCAACAAAATCTGAGTCCATATCTAATTTTGTTTTTTCTCCCACCTCCTCTATCACCTCTACTAACCTCTTCTTTTACTGACTTACACACCTCTTTCACCAGTGCTTCAAACTCTTGCCTTCACTTCTTCCACTACACTGAAAAACAAATGCTAGAAGGAAATATATTGTACATGGAGTATCAATAAAGGGGGAAAGTGTAAAAGTAAATCTGTCTGATGTAAGTGCTGTGTATCATATCTATTGATACTGTTATCAGCAAAAATGATTCTTTCATTTAAATTCCAAGTCATTTAAATAATTGAAAGTATAAATACTGTCTTTGCACATACAAAAAACAAAAAAATGGACATGCATATATATAGAGTCATGAAAGACAAGGCAATAGAAGACCTCCCAAAGACTCCCAACTCTTTAAGGCAGATCAAGGGAACACATATGAAAGAAAAGCAAATATCAAATAAAGGAACTGTAAGAAAAGATAAAGATACTAGGTGCGTTCTAGGAGGAAAAGTGCCAAAAATCTATGAAATTATCACTAAAAATTTCTAATGTGGATTTGAGAGAAATAAGTAAAAATTTGAAAGAGCTGACAAAAAAGTGCAAAATATGAATGATAAATTACCAAAAATCTAGAATCTATGAAAAGACATTAGACAGGAATACCTGAAAAAGATTTGTATAGATTCTATACATTACTGAAAGCACCAATATGAAGACAGAGTGCCTTAAATTGAGGACAAAAAGGTAACTTATGACAAAATACTCAAAGAAACCACAAAGATGAGAAAAGAAAACACCATCCAGCAGGTAACAGACAACATCAAGAAGACCAAGCTAAAGTTTACTGGCGTTAGAGAAAAGTTAGAAGATAACACAGATGGAATACTAATATGTTTACAAAAATCACAACAAAAGATTCCTAAACATAAGAAAAGAGTACAACATACAATTAAGCAAGGATACCAAAATACCAAAAAAGATGATTTAAAAAGCAGCTCAAAAAAGGTCACACCCTCATTAAGTTGCCAGATGTCCAACAACAACAAAAAAAAACCCAGAATTTTTAAAGCAGTCAGAGAAAAATAAAAAATAATATATAAAGTTAAATCCATTAGAATTACATTAGACTTCACAACACAAACCTTAAATATCAGAAGATCTTGGAGTAACATATTTCAACCTGAAAGAGCAAATAGCTTCCAACCCAGAATAACATACCCAACAAAGGTTTTCTTCAAAATAGATGTAGAAATAAGGACATTTCATAGAAAAGCCCAGCTTAAGAGATATACTGTTGTGAAACTAGCTCTCCTGATAGTGCTGAAGCATATCCTAGACAGAAATGGTGAAGCCAAAAAAGCTACAAACCTAAATGAAATGAAAACACCAAGCAATGCCAATGGATAAACAACAGCAATAGATATCAGAAATATCGCTCAAAGTTAGTGACCTTGGCTTTCCAATTAAATTATGCAGATTAGGCAAAGTGCTTCAAAAAACAATAGTCTGTTGCATTTAAGTCTGTTGTATTTTAAAAACTCATATAATGCAAGAAAATATTTGTAGACTAAAAATTAAAAGGTGGAAAACAATATTTAATGCACAGGACCCCAAAACAAGCAGAGATAGATTAAAACTGATTAGAGACACAAAGAAGACACATATACTAATGAAGGCACTAATCCAACAAGAAAAGATAACATTTATAAATATTTATACACCAAATACTGAAGTGCATAGCTTCATAAAACAAACAATACTGAACCTAAAATATCAATAGAGACTAACAAAATGATAATAGGGGATCTTTATATCCAACTTTTGCAAAAAGATAGAACAGAAGAAAAAATAAAAAATAAGAAAAGGATAAAATGAAAACTGAGCCTTGTGAATTGGGAGATGAAAAGTGTTCAAAAGGAAGGGATAGGGATGGGAAGACTAAGAAGAATCAAGATACTATACATGCAGATACAAATTTCCTAGAATGAATGAGGATATTTTGTATACTTAAATTTTAGCAATAAATTTAAATTTAAAAATCAATTTTAAAATATTGGAATATAGCTCAGTGGCACAGCACCTGTCTGGCAAGTGCAAGGTCCTAATTTTGATCCCTGGTTATATATATATATATATATATATATATATATATATATATAAACTCTAAACCACACCCTATGGACCTAATAAGACCCTAAAGAGTATTCCACCCTACTACAACAGAATATACATTCTTTTCTGCAACACATAGTACTTTGGCCAAAACAGATCACATACTGGTCCACAAATCCCACTTAAATAAATGTAAAAGAATCAAAATCAGTCTATGTGTACCCTCAGATCACTGTGCAATGAAATTAGAAATCAACAACAGAAAAAAAAGTTTATGGAAAGAAGCATAAAGACAATTAATAACATACTCCTGAACAAGCAATGGATCACAAAAGAAATCAAGGAAGAAATTTTAAAATTTCTGAAAGTTAATGAAAATGCCTGTACAACTCACCAGAACCTCTGAGACACTATGAAAGCAGTCCTAAGAGGGAAGTTCATTGCAATCAATGATAACATTAAGAAAACAGAATTAGATCAAATAAATCCCTTTATGAGGAATCATAAGATACTTGAGAAACATAAATAGTCCAGGGTAAAATCAAAAATAAGGAAGTAAAGCATAAATATTAGTGTAAATCAATGAACCCGACACTAAAAACCCTACAAAGTACCAACAAATCAAAATCCTGGTTGTTTAAATATGTATGTACCAAATACCAGGACATCTAACTACATAAAACAAATACTGAAAGATATGAAAAATCACATAAACACTAATGCAAATGTAATGGAGGCATAAAAACCCATTGTCACAAATAGATAGATCAACTGGGCAAAAAATCAACAATGAAATTTTATAACTGAACCAAACTTTTAAAAAATGGATGTAGCAGATATCTCCAGAAATATTTCGCCTCACAACTGAAGAATTCACATTTTTCTGGCATGCACACAGGAATTTTGACTGATACGTCATTCAACCTGTATAATAACTGTGGAAATATGGCTATTTTTATTTTTGTCTTTTTGAGGGTCATATAATGCCTTGAGCTCAATTTGTAGCCCAGGCTGTTCTCAAACTTGCAACAATTCTCCTGCTTCAGCTTCTTGAGTTCTGGGATTATAGGACTACATCAGTATGCCCAGCATGGCCACTTAAACTGTATTGGTTCTTTCTACCCAAACTCAAGGCATATCTCTCTGCAGAGAGGTGAGAGGGAGTGACATGATTTTTTTTTCAAAGCAACCTGTATTATGTACATGTAGCCACTCTGCAAGATGGGATTGCAAACTGCATGAACTGCATGGACTTTTGTATTTCCTTTGATCTTGAAATGCTGGTCAGATTTAAAACTATGATGGAACGGAAGAACTAAAAATAATTACAATTTTGCAAATTCCATCAATTCAAACAATACTTTATATCACCATAACACTTTACCATTCTCAAAGCAATATTGGATGCATTAAAACCTCATGACAACCCTAGATTGCCATTATTGTCTCTACTTCAAGAAGAGATTTAGTAAAGGGAAGAGGAAGCAAATCTGAAACAGCATCCCAACTCCACACTGGACAGCAGGCCCTAAGCAGCACCTCACCCCTACAGGAGCAAGAAGCAGACCTGTGCTGGGGAGGAGCACATACATGGAGAAGAATATACTTGCACCAAAGGAGGAGCACCCCCACCTCCATGTGGATGAGCAAACATGTGCCAGAGGAGTGGGTCCCAATGCCCCAAGTGAGAGAACAGACCAGCCTCACAGAGCAGTGCCCTGCCTCCACAGATGTAAGACACACAGAAGTAGAAGCAAATGCTAATCGACTGACCCGATCCTGGCCAAGGACCGCACACAGGAAAAGAATAGATAACCAGACCCTATGGTGGTTGGCATTAAGTCCAACAGCCCATTCAAAGTCCTGTCTTGTGACCTACATCCCACAGAAAACAAAGCTGAACATGTTCTCCAACTACCAATGAAAGCAAGAATGTATCTTGGCTTAGATAGTAACCTCACTCTGGAGGAACTGACAGAGAGGCCTTTAGTGCAAAGAGAGCATCTCAGACTTATAGGCAGTAAAACTGGGAATGGAAAATTGTGACTGGCTAGATACCAATATTGCAGATCAGGAAAAGAAACTATTCAATAATACAGGAACTTTTTCATTGAAACAATCTTTTAAGTTTTTTCCTCTTTTGTATTATTTTTACCTTTCCTTCATTGGGGTTTTTCAGAGTTTGGGTTTTTCTCTTCTTTAATTTTCTCTTCTTGCCTTTTATCTTTTGACTTTCAATTTATTTTTCACTTTCTTCATATCATTCTTTTACCTCCTCTTTTTGCTGCTTTTCTTTTTGTCTTTTTTATGTCCATTCTTTCCAGTGATAGTTCTCTATTCCTATTAATTTCGATTTACTCTTCAATAGTTCTCCTTATCTTGTCTCTGCCTTTTCATATACCACTGATTGATTTTTAAATTTTTCCTTTTTTCATTTCCTGGCTCCCTACCTTCCTCCACCTTTATGGATATAACTTATACACTTTATTAATATTTAAATAAATAGTTACATTTATGCTATTGCTGTTAAATACTGTGCTATTTCTAGTAGAGTTAAGTTGTTCCACTTATGAAATGTTTACTGTAGGTCAAGAGTAGGTCAGTATTGATTTGTCTATGTGTCAATAATACAGATCTCTTTCTTATGGACAAGGTTGATTAGTATTTCTTAGTGTGTTTCAACATAGTTTGTATTCAATGATATAACTGATGCTGATTTGATTATTATAGCTAAGAATACATAGCCATTGCTGTTAACCAGTTTTCTTGACATACTAGTATCTAGATTGCCTTGGCATTGTGAACAATACTATACTTCATTCTGGGAGAACTAGGTACTGAACCAAATATGCTGTAATCTCACATCTCAGGCAAAGGGAAATGACTGGATCCTGGGACAGAGGAAAAGGCCAGTAATTAGCTATGCCAAGAGGACACAATTGAAAAGTAGACATTAACTAAAGAGGTATGTATAATACAAAAAATATTCTTTCCATAACAATAAGCCCATAAACCTCAACACAGAAAAATTTTAAATGTGAGAAGACATGCCAACAAAATGGCCCTAAAATTTCCAAACTTCCCCAAAGCTGATCTATGGAGCATCAAAGGAGAGAAAATCAAAAACCTCACACCTGACTCACTCAAAATGCTAATGGGGAAGGTAATAAAACAGTTCAATATGAATACTGGCAAGGGCCTGGGGATTTAGCTCAGCGGCATAAGCGCCTGCCTTGCAAGCAGGCAGTAGTGAGCTCGATCCCTGGTACCGATAAAAAGGAAAAAGGCAAAAAAAAAAAAAAAAAGAATACTGGAAAGTTCTAAGTAGATGTAAGTCATAAGCTACTGGACCAATTAAACAAAATCATCAGCAAGTCTAAAAAAGACACTAGTGAAAACAAGATCTAAACAAAAGTATTAAAAACATGCATGATCATCATAAATAGGAATCACAGTTCACAAAAAGGCTCCAAATAGAAATTCAGGAAATTAAAATTTCCATTAAAATACAGGCAGTGTAAGAATGACCAATGTAAGAATAGAGTCCCAAAACATAGGGTAGTTGATGACCAATTAATGAAACATACCTTAAAAACAAGACAACATGAAAAATGGATCCCATGGCTTCTATATCAAGCAAAGTAAGCTAATCTAAGATTAATTTGAATTAGTGAAAAATAAGGAGATAGCATCAATGACATAAAAATGTTTACTGAAATAGTAGCAGAATAATTTCCACATAACAAACAGATAATTGAGGCAAATAAAATCCTACATAGCCATGATCAGAAAACAACATCTCCACAATACATTATAGACAAAATCTGAAAGTCCAACACAAGATCAGAGTCTTAAAGGAAAACACATTAGAATTATAGCAGATGTCTCAAGAAAAACTTTAAGGTCAAGAGAACTTGTAATAAAGTGTTTCAAGCCCTAAAACAGAACAGTTTGCAACCCATTCTGAAATATTCTGAAAAACTATATTTCAAAATTTGTGGAAAATTTTTTGTGATAAAGAGCACATAAAAAAGTTCATGACCACAAAACCAGTACTCCAAAGATTTCTCATAGAGAATTCTCAAAGAGACAATGAAGTTAATAATGAGTTCTAATAAAATGAATACAGAAGGAGAGCAATTAAGTAGAAGGGAAAAACTGGAATCAACAACAGGAAAGTAAGGCAATAACAGGAATAAGTCAACAACTATCAGTAATTCCTCTCCATGTGAATGTTCTAAATTCCTCGAATCAAAAGACATAGACTTGCAGAATGGGTGAAAGAACAAAATTCATTAGTATGCTCTACACAAGAAACACATTTAAACTTTAAAAAAAAAGAAAAACCTCATAAACTAAAACTCAGAGGATGGAAAACAGTATTCCATGAAACAAGGGCACGAAAGAAAGCAAGTGTAGCTATCTTATATCCATACAAATGTGACTTTAATCCAAAGCCAATCAAACAATTTTGTTTTTCTTTTTTTTTTAATCTGTAGCAGGGATTGAACTCATGACTGTGTGCTTGCAAGGCAGGTGCTTATGCTGCTGAGCTAAATCCCCAGCCCCCAAATCGAACAATTTTGCACCCAACTTCATAAAACAAATGCTATTGGACATAAAAGATCAGATGAACATAAAGGCAATCACAGTGGAGGACTTCAATAGCCTACTATCACAAATAGAAAGATCAAATAGACAAAAATAAGCAAAGAAATATCAGAATTGAACAAAACCTTTGAATAAATGCACTTAATGGATATCTGTAGAGTATTCAACCCAACAACAAAATACACATTCTTTTCAGTTGCACATAGAACTTTCCCCAAAATAGACTACATACTACCCAATAAATCAACCTTAAGGAAATATAAAAGAATTAAAATTATACCATGTATATTATCAGACAGTAGGTCAATGAAAGTAAAACTCAACAAAAGAAAACACAGAAATTGTGCAAATGCATGGAAACTAAACAATACACTCTTAAATAAATGGGTTACAGAATAAATTAAGGAAGAAAATAAGACAACTTGTAGAACTAAATGGTAATGCCAGTACAAGAGTAGACTTTATGAGAAACAATGAAATCAACCCTAGAGGGAAATCCATATTTGTAAATGTCCACATCACAAAGACAGTAAGCCCAAATAAATAACCTAGCACTGCATCTCAAGGTTCCAGAAAACAAAAAATAATCTAAATCCAAGGCTCATACAAGGAAGGAAATCATAAAAATAAAAGAACGAATCATTGAAATTCAGACCAAAAACTGCAAAAAGAATTGAAGAGTTTATTATTTGAAAGAATAAGCAAAATTTGTAAAACCTTTAGACAATCTAAACAAAAAAGGAAAAGGAAACTCAAATAAATCCAGTTAGAAATAAAAAAGATGAAATTATAATGAACACTATTGAAATAAAAAATATTAACTACTTTACAAATTAATTGAATAAAGAAGATTTAAAATCCCTGAATGATCTTATAGTAAGTAATGAAATTTAAATGGTAATAAATAACCTATCAACTAATAAAAACCCAGGTCAGGATAGGCTTTTAGATGAATTCCACAAAAACTTCAGAGTTTTACTCCTCAAGCTTTTAACACAATTCAAAGGGAAAGGAATACTTCCAAAGTCACTCCTGAAAGCTACCATTTCCTTGATTCCAAAACCAGACAAAGATCAACCAAAACAGAGAATTATTGATCAACCTCTTTAATGAATTTAGATAAAAATCTTCTAAAAGATGAGCAAGTAGAATGCAACAAATCATCAAAAATATCATACATCATGACCAAGTAGGCCTCATCCCAGAGAGGCAAGGATGGTTAATGTATGCAAATCAATAAATGTAATATATCTCATAAAGAAAACAAAGGGCAAAAATCACAGGATCATCTCCATAAATGCAGAAAAAACCCTTTAACAAAATACAATATCTTTAAAAAATTACCTGAAGAAGATATACAGAAGCACATTATCTCAATCTAAAAAAATCATTTATAACAAACCTATTTGGCAACATCATATTAAATGGGAGGAAACTGAAAGCCTTTCCTCTAAAATCAGAGATGAGATGAGCAAGTTCACTATGACCACTCCTGTTTAACATAGTACTTGAAATATTATCAAAATCAATCAGGCAAGAGAAAGCAATGAAAGTGATATATGCAGGAGAGGAAAATGTCAAATTATCATTATTTGCAAATGATATGATCCTCTACACAGAAGAACCAAACAACTGAACCAAGACTCCTAGAATTAATAATCAATTTCAATAATATAGCACAACACGTAACTGACAAATTAGTAGTATTCCTGTGCAATATTAATGAACCCAGTGAGAAAGAAATTAGTAAAAAAAATGCAATTCACAATGGCATCAAGAAAAATTAAATACTTAAGAATTAACTAAGAAATGAATGGCCTTTATAATTTAAACTATACTATTCTGTAAAGGATATCCAAAAACAGAAAAATACCCCTGTACCTGAATAAGCAGAGCCAATATACTCACAATGGCTAAACTTCTAAAATTAATATGCAGATTTAATGCAATCCCAGTAAAAATTCCAACAGCATTCTTCACAAAACTGGAGAAAATTATCCCAAATTCCTATAGGGCCAGGAAAGATCTGATATATGAAAAACAATACTGGGAACAAAGGACAAAGTGGGAGGCATTATCATCCCAGAATTGAAGTTATATTACAAAGCTACTATGATAAAAAAAACAGCATGGTTCTTGCACAAAAACAGACAATGAGAATCAGTGGAACAGAGTACAGAATACAGAAACAACCTTAAGTACATTCAACTATGTGATCTTTGACAAAGGGCCCAACAATACACAAGGGTTAAGGTAGTCCCTACTATAAATAGTTTTGGGAAAACTGCATATCCAAAGACAGATGTGAGAGTAAGGGTAGAGAATAAGAAGTCACTGAGAAGCAAGCCCTCCCTGTGAATTAATGCCATGTGCAGGCTTCTGAGGGGACTCCAGCCTTATCCTGTGAGTCAGCACCATTCATGAACTGTGGGGGAAGAGAACAAGAAATCACCAAAAAGCAAGCCTGCCCTGTGACTCAGCGCCATGCATAAGCAGCTGGAGGGAATGCCAGCTGCTAGCTCCTTCAGGCACGCAGGGTAGGAAACAAGAAAACCTTCCCTCACCCCAGTAAGTGAGCAGCTAATCCAGAAAAGCAGAGGCTGCAATGATAGCTATTGACCTGAAATGCAATTTAATGCTTATAGTGTTTAGTGTTTCACTGACTTTGCAGCTCTAAAGCCAATAGTCTGATCAACTATTCAGAGAATAACAATATGCAATGTGGCATCTATAAGGGATCTCCTTCTGAAGGTGGTAGCCATTGTTTATTCCACATTATCTTGTTTGAAAGTCCTGTATCATTCTCATTGTTTTGTTGGGTTGGGTTTTATTCTGTTTTCTTTTGTTTGATTTTATTATATCTGATGGTGAGGGCAACTAATTCAAAGATAACAAGATATATTATAGATATATTCTGGTCACCATTTTGGATTTACTATTGCTTTGTTTTGAAGTCCTTTATTACATTCATTGTTTTGTTTTTATTAGTTCTATTCTGCTTCTGTTTTTATTTGATTTTACTATGTCTGAAGGTATGTAGATATTTTGAAGACAACAAAAGGCATAATGGTAACTGTTGTTGATTTCCTATTGTTTTGAAGTCCTGTGTCACTTATACTGATTTGTTTTGATTGGCTTTATTCTGTTTTATTTTGCTTGATTTTATTCTCCTTAAAACAAAAGTTAGAAAATAAAACAAAGATAGTTGTTTAAATCTAGACCTGTATCTCTTACTATGTACTAGAATAAAATAAAAATGGATGAAAGAACTAAATATTAAACTATAAACAGTTAATCTGCTAATATAAAATGAGTAAAATTCCTGAAGTCTCAGTTTGTGCAAGGACTTCCTGAACAGAATCCCACTATGCAAAATATATTTCTAAGAACCAACAAATGAGATATGGAATCTTTAAAAAATAAACCTGTGCACAGCAAAAGAAACAATTAACAGAAAAAAAACCAACATATAGAATGGAAAAAAAATTTTGCCAGCAATTCATCAGAGGACTCATATCTAGAATATATAAAAACTCAAAAAAACTTTACTCCCGAAATAAAAGACTCAATCCAAAATTGGCTAAGAGAAATGAATGAACACTTCACAAAAGAAGTGTCAATGGCCAATAAATACATTTAAAAATCTCAACATCACTGGCCACTAGAAATATGAAAATTAAAACAATACTGAAATTTCATCTTACCACAGTAACAGTGGCCACCATCAAGAAAGCAAATAGGGGCTGGGGATTTAGCTCAGTGGCATAAGCACCTGCCTTGCAAGCAGGCAGTCGTGAGTTCAATCTCTGGTACCGATAAAAACAAAAAAGACCAAAAAAAAAAAAAAAAAAAAAAAGAAAGAAAGAAAATAATAATAAATGAAGAAGAGAATACAAGGAAAATGTAGTCCTTCCTCATGGTTGGTGGAAATGTAAACTAGTACCATCATTGTGGAAATAACTACAGAGATTCCTCAAAAAACTGAAACTACAAATTCCATTGGACTCAGTTATTCTCCTAGGTATTTTCCGGAAAGACTTGAAGACATATTGCAGCGATACCTACATAACTGTGTTTATACCAAAATAATTCATAATATCCAAATTTTAGAAAAAGGCCCACATGTTCATCATTACATAAATGGATAAAGAAAATATGGTATTTACACACAATGATGTATTACTGTGCCATAAAAAAGATAAATTTTAATTAGATACTTAAAATGCCATAAAGATAAATTTGAATTTGATACTAAAATGATACTCCAAAGCTGTGATAAAATCAGTATAGTACTAGAAAAAAACAGACCTGAGAATTAATGGAGCAGATTAAAAGATGCAGACACATCTATAAATGTACTTCAGCCACTTAATATTTGACAAAGTGGCCATATATGTTCTCTTTAATAAATGATGCAGGAAAACCTGACTTTTCACATGCCACATACTAAAACTAGACACATGTCTGTCACCATGTAGTAAAGTCAAAATGGATCAAATATCTAAATATTTTTCAAATATTATTTTGAAAGTATACAACAGAACAAGACAAAATAAAGCCAACTAAGATCGTACAGTGAAATTGGTGCAGGACTTCACAGCAAGTTACTGGGATAACAGTAATAGGTATCACATTACATTTTGTTATCTTTATAATAGTTGTTCTTTCAATCGCGTATATCAAAATGAGATGAAATATAGAGCACTATAGAATTTATCAAAACAGAATATTGAATAGAGCAGTACCATTAATCGGAAAAGAGCAAAACAGTAATAAAAATATTTGGCTTCAAAGAGATGGTAGAAGGAAGTCCCCCTTATTTGCTCCCAGGAGACGCTCAGATTTCTGGTTCCCATTTGCTAATGGGTGGTAGGGGGAGGAGGGGAGGAGAAGGGGGATAAGGGAAGTGGGGTATTTGACTCTAGGTCGTGCATCCGTAGGTTCACTATTGCTTAGCAGGGAGGTAGACTGGTTGTTTGGTTTCACAGCGTCCTAAGTTCCAACATGGTGCAGATCTCAGGAGCTGCTGCTGGTTCTCCCCCTGGAAGGGCCGCTGTCTGCCAGACCACCACCATTTACCCCAAATATCTAGATATTAAAACAGAAACACTAAATCTACTGGAAGACAAGGTAGGTAGAAATCTTGAGGACTTAAGGATAAGCAGAGACCACGAACAAAACACAAACTGCATGGGAATTACTTCAGAGAATCAACAACTGGGATCTCATCTTATTAAAAAGATTTTGTGCAATGAAAGAAATCAACAACAGAGTGAAAAGGCAACCCACAGAGTGGGAACAGGTTTAGCCAGCTGTCCCTCAGACAAAGGGCTTCTATGTAGAACATAGAAAGTATTGAAAATAATCAAGTCTTCCAAATTCAAAGACCTAATCCAAAAATGGACATCTGAGATTAATACACACTTCTTGGATGAAGAAATACAAATGGCAAATACATATATGAAAAAATGTTCAACATCATTGCTCATTCGAGAAACGCAAATTAAAACAATACTGAGATTCCATCTCACTCTAGAAAGAATGGCAGCCATCAAGAAATTGACCATTACCAAACGCTTGTGGGGCTATGGAAGAAAAGGAATACTTCTCCACTACTGGTGAGAGTGCAGACTGGTACAGCTGAAATAGAAATCAGTGTGGAGATTCCTCAGAAAACTAGGTTTGAGGATTCCACTCAGTCCATCTATTCCTCTTCTGGGTATTTTTCCAGAAAAATTATAAACATCATACCAAAATGATAAATGCACACCCATGTTTATAACAGCACAATTTGTAATGACTAAATCTTGGAAACAATCCAAATGCCCATCAACAGCAGAATGGATAAAAAAATGTGATCCTTTTATACAATGGAGTACTGCTCAGCTACAAAGAAGAATAACCTTGAGGCTTTTATAGGTAAATGGATGCAACTTGAGACCATACTTATAAGTGAAATAAATCAGACCCACATGAGCAAATGTCATATTGTCTCTGTAGTGTAAAAAACTGAAAAAAGTATAAGATACAAAATGTGTAATAGGTACTGAGGAATTGAAAAGGGAAGAAACTTCTCAAAAGAAAATAGCCCATATAAGGGAAAGGAGAAAAAGAAAAAATGGAAAAAATGGAAAATATTATATATATATATATTATATATATTATATATATATATATTATATATATTATATATATTATATATAATATATATAATATATTATATATATTATAATTATCTATCATATATATATGATAGATAATTATAATACTTATATCTAATAGCTCATTAAAAGAAGTTTATGCTTTCATTTTTTGATCAGCTTTTCAGGCTTGAGCAACTACTTTGAAGAAAACAATACACAACATTAACCATTGATAATCTCCTATTATTTTATTTTGAAGCACTGTATTATAGTTTTTATCCTTTTTATTTTAAAATAAAAGATAAATTTGAGTCATTTGTAAGAAAATGGATGACAGCATAAAATTAAATGAAATAAGTCACACACAAGTTTAAATATCATGTGGTATCTCATGATGAGACACACAAATCATAAAGAGCAAAATAATAGATACTAGGAAGTAGGGAGAGAGATCTTTCTCAAATGGGAAGGGGAACAAGAAATGAAAAGAGGGAGAAGGAGTAAAGGGACAGAACTAAAACAAAAAAGATATTGAGATGTGTTATGTACATGAACACCACTCAAGAAATATAAATATTATATAATGAAAACATACAAAGAGAAAAAAGGAATAGAATAAATGATGTCGGATGGGGGAAGGGGAATTAATAAAAGGAATTAAGAGGTATTACGTACACATACCAACTTCTCATAGAGAATGTAAACATTATGTAGTACACACATGTACTAATAAACTAATAAACTAAAATTTTAAAAAACTTATGGCACAGACATGAAAAAATAAGGTCAAGATACTTGCTTAAATTCATAAAGGTAGTGTGCAAAGACTAAACTGGGCTGGATACAGTGGCACATGCCTGTGACTCCAGGTGCTTGGGAGATTAAGGCAGGAGGATGGCCAATTTGAAATTTGCCTAGTAAGCTTAGCAAAAATCTTTAACAAAATAAAAAATGAAGGGCTGTTTCAGGAGGCAGCTTAGTGGTAGAACTCTCCTGGACTTATCAGTATCAAAAACAAACAAAAAATATAGAATTGGGACTTAAGTTCTGGCAGTATTAGATTAAATTACCAGTTTGACCCTAGACTTGTGATCCTCTGCCTCTACCTCCTGGGTAGCTGCGATTATAGTTATGAACCATTGCACCCAGCCCCCAGGAAGCATTCTTTACACCATGGTACACTTACCCCAAAGGAAAAAATAAAAAGAAAAATAGAACAAATACTTACCAGCATAACTCCCCTAAAAATCTGTAGTCATATTTATATTTCATACCAACGGAGTAGAGGCTCCCTTTAATTTGAGCAGAGATGAAATAACATAATCACTCCATAAATCATCCATTCTGTTTATCTTAGTCCATCAAGATACGTACTCTAATTTAGCAAGTTAATGTAAAATTTGCAGGAAATATCTGCAATACAATACTACATTGAACTAGTAGATTGTAATTATCTTAGCTTTCAAAAATCTTACCAACTAGTGGAAAAGATAGGTGTCTAATAAACTACCTAACAAAAAACTGCAAAACTGAATTGTTTAAGACAACAACAACATGGGTTGTCTGGGGTCAGCTAAGTAATGCTTCTTCTCTACCATGATTTTTGATATGGTGGTACCAACACCAACACCAGGTTCAATGAGGAAGATTAAAATAAGAATTGAAGAGCACATAAAGCAGAGTCTAACAGGGACCATGGGCTTGTGAGAACAGAACTGACTTCTCCCAACAATGATGTGTGGCAACATGCACAGAACATTGCCAAAAAGAAGATAATCTGAGCTTCCAGAGTTTTTTGTGGGAGTTTAGTAATGTAATCATAACTTTTGCAGAGCTGCCTTTAGTAACAAGCCCCACAAAAATGAAGCTAATACCACATGGCCCACTGTAAATCACCATGTTAGCAAAACACTATCTTGTTAGGCTGATAGCCCCAATTAAACAGTTGGATTGAAGGATAACGTAGAGGTCACCTTTCAAAAGTTGGGCAAAGATGAAACTTTTCTTTTGGTCAGGTAAATCCTTTGTTGCCTGTCAATATGGTGTCTTGTGGGGCTACAAACTACTGAAATCTTGATTAGACTGCAATGTCCAAAGTGGTTTATTCATAGGGTGCTAATTGATACTGGCTATTGACTAAAATCTCAGCTGTGTCCATCTACTAGAACATCTTATGCACAGTCTCTTCAGCAACTTGGCCATTTCAAAGCATCAAAGGTACACTTCTAATGCATTAAAAACAGAAATTGCAGATGTTTTACAGCCCAGATTTGGAAGTTGCAAAGTGTCACTTTTACTGTATTCTACTGATCAAAGCAAGTCACAGATTAGGCCATATTCAAGAGGAAATAGTCTCCATCTTCTGGTGGGACAAGTGGAAAATAGTTTATAGACATAATTAATTTACAGAACAGCAGATATGTTTCCTTCTGAGGAGACAAAGTTCTCCAAACTCTGCTACAACTGGAGGACACATTGTGAATCCTTTTGGGAAAAACAAAGCTGGATGGAAGTAGAGCTTATATTCTAGATCCTTCTCTACATCTCAGAACTTCAGAGGAGTTTGAAGTGAAAAAGAGACCAAATGTGTATGCCATATTTGTAAGACACCCACAATCTATGTGACAATATAGAGGAAAGAGTGCATGTGCTTCATGATCTTCAGCTGCTGAGTGCAGTCAATGGAAAACATATCTGAAAACTGGCACTGTTTCACTTTTCCTGACCAAAAGAAGTTACCTTTTTCGTGTCTTCTTTTTGGGACCTAAACCAATTACTATAAGCTTCAAGTATTTAAGAGTTTTAGTTTGGAGTGAGAATTAGCTCAATGGTAGGGTGATTGCCTGGCATTCATGAGGCCCTGTTGTTTAAAACAGCATTTTAGTTTGGTAAATCTGCACCATTGAACTAATTCTACTAGCCCTAAAGTTAGCATGAGCCATATAAAGAAGACTTTGAACACCAATTGTGCATGTGACTTCTCCAGAGGAGACAGAGTTCTGGATTTCTTTAATCTTAGGAGTGCTTGGTAAAACAACATAACTTTTCAACATCAAAATACCATGTTTTCAGCTCTACTTTAAGAAAAGATATGGTTTTGTAGATTTAGTTATAAACTACCTCACTGAAAAAGAAGGAATCAAAATAAATGAAGAGGAAGCCCTAAGATTTGTAACAGTTGCAAAATATGAAGGGTCAGAAAGAAGCAACAGGTAAATCCATAATCATAGTTGGAAGCTTCCATGCCTCTCAACCACAGAAAAAAAGACAGGACAACATTGAATGTGTAGCACTATCAAGTAACTTGACCAAAAAGACATTTATAGAACAGTAATCCAACAGAAGCAGAATAAACATTCTTCCTAAGTACGCAGAGCACATTCAACAAGATAAACCACATTCTAGGGCACATAACAAACCTTAATTTAAATAAAGAATAGAAGGCATTAAAAGTACATTCAAAGACTAAGACAAAATTGAATTAATGTAGAAAATATCTTGAAAATCACCAAATATTTATAAATTAATCAACATACTTCTCAGTAACCCATAAATCAAAACAAGAGCCTAAAGAAAAAAATTTATATATTTTACACTAGAGCTGAAATAAAATATATAAAAATGTCTGTAATCTTGGCATGTGAAGTGGTGCGTGCCTGTAATCCCAGCACTCTGGAAACTGAGGTAGGATGATCACCCCAGGTTTGAGACCAGCCTGGGATACTTAATGAGTTCAAGGCCAACCTGAACTGAATAGTACGACCTGTCTCCAAAACAATGTGTGGATCCAAAATATGAATCAACTTTGGAAACATTATACTGAATGAAATATGCTAGATATAAAATTACAGTATTACATAATTCCACTTATATAAAGTACTTAATATAAACAAAATCATAGAAACACAAAGTAGAATAGAGGTTGCCAGACCTGAGAGTTAGGAGGAATGAGAGTTTAATACATATCAGTTTCTGTTTTGGAATGATGAAAATGGAGATGAATGGTAATGATGGCTGCACCACATTGTGAATTTATTCAATGCCACTATGCACTTAAAATTATGAAAATGGTAACATGTATTTATGTATTTTTGTACTGTTACAGCAATTTTAGGCTTACCAGAGGTAAAGAAACCAAGCAATACTCAGAAAAGTGGAGGAAACCAAGCTTCATTATGCTAGTGGGCCCAGAGAAGTTTGGTACTCCAAAAGTCTGAGCCCTGAGCATGGGTGATGAGGGCTTTATGTAGGGCTTGTGATAGGAAAAGGCAAGCAAGGTGAGTTACAGAAGCAGAACAAGGGCAATTACTCAAAGGTAACAGGTTTATAGTTCTGCACATGTGAATGGCCTTAGGCAGCCAGGGAGTGAGTTAACAAAATGTGATGAAGTTGTTTGCTTATCTGTCCAGGATGCAGTGGATAAAGAGGGGAATGCCATCAGGCATTGTCAGAGTTGAAGAGTTTCACTTTTTTCAATACTCTCCTCTTGATGCTCCTATATATTTTATGGGGCATTTTTGTTTTGAGTATCCTGTATCTATGTATGCCTAAGGTCTGGGAACTGGGCCTCCTATCTCATATTACGGATGGTATGTGAGATTGGTGAACACCCAGACTCTGAGAGGAACAAGAGTGGCCACATAGGTAGCAGCAGACTTAGAAATACAGAGCCAGTAGTTTTTAGACAGACAGGAATTAAACCAATTGAGTAATAAATGTCTTGTACAGATTGTTGGGCATCTACAGGAAGACTGGTAGATAAGAATTGGAGGATTATACTAGCTAGTGTGACTAAGTACATAAGAAGTGATACCATACTGGAGGCAAGAAACAACCTAATTGTAGCATCAACATGATGGCAAGTAGAATCCAAAGAAAGAGGTATAGTACAAATGGAGTGTCTGGGGCCTTCCTTATCCATCATGGACCTTATTATCAAGCGGAGGATAGGAAAAGAAAAACAATGTGGCTTCCTCTGGGTAGAGGTCATACAGAGTACCCTGGTTTAGAAAAGACCTCATTTAGTCTACGTTTAGCTTTTAGGGGACATGTTTCCTCCCATGTACAACATCCTCAAGCTTCTGCCGTGTGTAGACTAGTCAGCTTCCAGTGTGACTACCAGTGTGATTCCAGAGTTGCCATATCACAATCGAATCATTGAGGTCATGTTGCGTTCAGGCAGTTTCCATCAGAGTTGAGTTTTCAGTGGGTCTTATGGGTTGTGGTGAGCAGTCTAGGAGGTTGAAGTGTCTTCAGGGTGAGCTTTATTCAGCCTCATATAGTGTACCCAAGATATGATGCCTAACAGCAGTCAGGGTGACAAGCATAACAGTGTGATGCCCTATTCACACAGGATGAAAGGTTTCCTTTTTGCAGTCTTTGACCTAGACTGAATCCCCTGGAAGAAAAAAGTGTGCAGGGCTTCCTGAAATGATTGGAATTTTCTCAAGAACAGCTTTATGAATGTAAGAGAATGCTTTTCCTAGAACCTGTAATTCATCAGTCAAATTTGATTCTCCTAGCTCTCTGATAGTTTCTTTGAAGGCCCTAATTAGGGAAGTGGGTTTCCCAAGCAGGATTTCATAGGGGGAATAGCCAGATGGTCCTGCCATGCATTGGGTCTATAATAGGGCCAGTGACAGTGTATCAACACAAAATAGATGAGTTTTCTGACAGAATTTAGCTACAATAGTTTTTAGGATGCTATTTAAGCACTCTGCTTTCCCTGAACTTTGAGGCCATGTGGAGATATCATCTTATCTTTAACAGATTTACAAGAGTCTGTATTATTTTTTGCCATAAAGACCAGTCTATTGCCACTCTCAGTAATGAAAGGCTGTTCATACTGGGGAATGAGCAATACACAGCAATACCTTGGCCATGTTTTAGGGTTTTCTCTCTGTGTGCATATGGCCTCCATGCAGCCTGAGTATCTACAGGTGAAGATTAGTAGATATCTGTAACCATGCCATAGATTTATCTCTGCAAAGTACCTCCAAGTCTTTAAAGTGGGACATCCAAGTGTATTGTGTTCCCAGATCAATTTTTGGGCTGTCCTGGGCACAAGTTAGACACTTTTGTCATAGTGTGGCACACAGGGATGACAGTCAAGGGATGTAGAAGTATCGACTTGACAGAGTCTCTAGAGCTGTTTTCTCTATATGAGTTCTCCAATAGCCTTGTTGAACAAATGAATAAGCAATCCAGTGAATATGAAAGTTCTTTGACTTGGAATGCCCACCATTCTTCCCTGTTTCTGAAAGTTCTTTCTTTCTTTACCCAGTGGTTTTTCTTAGGAGAGTATCCCCATGAATTTTCTGCTGGAATACCTGGTGTTCTGTTTTGTTTGTGGGACTTGGGAAGGCACTGGTAATCCTTCATAAAGTAGTGGTCAAAGGCATCAACCTCTTTGAGAGTCAGGACAGGGAAGGCTCTGGAGGCCTCTGGATATGGCATTATGTTTGAGATGGGTATTTGTGCAGCATTTCTGGCTGTCTGATCTATCAATTGAATTTCTTTTGTAATAGGATCTTGTCCCTTTTGGTGTCTTGGGCAATTCATGAATGAAAGGAGATCCTTTTGGGTTTCCTGGTGGCCTCTCGGAGCTGGAGAATTATTTCTTTGTTTTTAATTTCTTTTTTTCCTGCTGTTAGTAGTCCTCTTTACTTGTAGATAGGCTTATGAATATGAACTGTGGCAAAGGCATACTTAGAATCAGTGTCAATGCTGACAGTTTTTTTCTCTTGCCCACTGGAGATCCCAAATGAGGGCCCAAAGTTCTGCCCTTTGAGCAGACCATCCTTTGGTAAATGGACCAGCATCAATAACTTGTTTAGTGATGGTGATTACATATCCAGCCTGAGATTCACCATCCTGAATAGAACTACTGCTGTTGGCAAACCAAATGGCATCTTATCTGGGCTATGGGGTCTCACTGAAGTTGGGGTGACTAAAGAGAACTTGACTGATGACCTCTTCACAGTTATGGGTCTGGTGGTCCCTCTTCAGTTGGCAATAAAGTGGCTGAGTTTAGGATATAAACAGTATCTAGGTTAATTCAAGTATTTTCACAGAGTAGGCCCTAATACGAGCTCATTTTTACATTTGAGAGCCATTTATGTCCCTGGCTATTCATCAATGTCATAACCAACTGTGGGACCTTTACCTATATGGCTTGTCCCATTATCAGTTTGCCAGATTCTTTGATGAGGGTGACTGTGGTTGCTAGGGCATGGAGACTTGGGGGACATCCTGTTGTCATTGTGTCTAGTTGCTTAGACAGATATGCTACTACCCTTTGCCAGAGTCTAGCCTTTTGAGTTGGGACTGTGAGTGCCATATGATTGCTTTTGCAGACAAAACGATTGAACTCTCAGTTCATGGCTGGCAGTCCTAGTGTAGGAGGATGAGCAAGTAACCTTTGAAAGGCCTTGTCTTGTAGCTCTCTCAACTCAAGGAGCTTTGCCTTTGGCCCTGTTAAGGTAACATAGAGTGGCTTGATCTATTTAGAAAATCCTGGTATTGAAATGTGACAGAATCCAGCTGCTTCCAAGAATTCTCAGAGCTTTTCTTATTGATTGGTCTTGAGATGGAGCAAACAATCCACTTCCTTTCTAGCCCTGGGGACTCACAGCTTTTTGTTATGATGAACTCCAAACAACAAACAGAGGGGTAGATTATTTGTGTCTTTTTCTAAGACATCTTGTATCCTATGTCCTGAAGTAGGTAAGGGAGGGCCCATAACTCTTTCATTCTGGCTCAGCTCCTGCCAAAGTGAGCTAGTTTTCACGTTCTGACTCCAGCTGGTATCTTGGTGGTCATCAGTGAGGGTCCTAGTGATTTTCTGAGTCTCATTGGAGGATCAGGCATTCATTTTTTCAGTGTCTTATTTGTTTACAGTGGGTACATTGGTTGTCTCTCAGAGAGGGACATCCTATTTTCCCCCCTTTCATGGTGGGTCAGGGTTATGGATAGAATCAGACCTTCCCAGCTCAACAGCTAGGAGGAGACCTTTTATTTCATTTACCTGTTGTTTTCTTTTCTTTGACCTCTCTGTTCCAATTCACAAAAACCTTGAAGGACACTTCTAGTAGATGTGTCCCATTAATTTCAGCAAAATACTCTAACTTCTAAAGTTTTCAGGGAATGTCAGAGGCCACCTGTCCAATGAAAGCAGCATTGACCATACATTGATTTTTTTGTGGCCTCTGGCTCCCTGGGACCTTCTAGTGAGCTTATGACACTCATTTTCTCCCTTTTACCACAGACTGACTGCATTCTGCCAGCAGCCTCAGGACCTGTCCATTGGCCTCATCTAAGTTTGCATATCAAAAAATTAATTTGGTTTTTTTTTGGATGAAATCATCTTCAACTTGAATTTTGTCTTTTTCTTGTATCTGTCCACAGGTTCCAGCAACTGCTTTCAATTCTGTGGAACTGTGGATGGGCAGCCTCCATACCCCACCCCACAGGTTCTGAGTGGCTTTTTAATACTCTGCTACACTCCTAAAGACACCTTTAAGAAACCTTCCACACATGTTCTTCTAATTTGAGTGTGCCAGCTCTTTTTTCTGAGCCCTCTCAGCTATAACTTTCAAACAACTATCATTCTTCCATCACCTTCAAACTTCTGACGGCCATAATAACCTCAGAGCAGTCTTCACCACTCAGTCTCTAAAATTCATGTCCCTCATAGTGTTTCCTGTTCTGGTAAGAGACAACTCCACATCCTTAGTTACAGTTTTTCAACCTCTCTTTCTCTCACACCTACATATGGTTTACCCATCAGGACATTTAGTTTAGTTTAGTTTAATTTAGCTTAGTAAGGAGAACAAACCCAGAGCTCCGTGATTTTCATATTCTCAGCCCCTATCAGCAAAACTTATCAGCTGTTAAAATATGTTCAGAAGCAGATCATTGCTTATATCTCCTGTGCTCAATCCAGCCACAATCTCACACAGGGAGTACTGTAGTAGCTTTCTGCCTGAGTTCCCCAGCCCTATCTGGTCCTCTGGAGCATTCTTCACTCATCATCAAGGGGAATCTTTACATTTTTTATCATAGCCAAGCATGGTATCAGTTGCCTGTAAATCACTCTATGGTTGGAACCAAGTACACCACACCCTGACTATACTGCCATCTCCAGGCTTCTGCACTTTCCTACCTCCACTGGAACACTCAGATTCCTGGAGCCAGGTTTTGGTGACCTCATGCCAGAGACTTCACATCCAGGACATTCTGGAAATTAGCCTATTTTTTCTGTAAGAAAACTAATTGGAGAAGGAGGTGAGGTGGAGCTTTTGGTGGAAGGAGGGAGAGAGCACTTTATATACACTTACTCTTGCCGTTCAAGCTCAGGGCACCAGGGACAGGGCAGAGTTGGAGGGTGAGGGGCTCATCTGAGGAGCAGGAGGCTTTGCATGGGAAAGCTGCTCTCCTGTGGCTCTGGGGAGGTTCAGTTTGCACTAGGCCCTGGACAACAAAGACCCTGCGGTGTCCCTTTTTCTCTTGGAGAATTATACCCTACGATAGGAGAATCTGAGTGATCTCTAACCAAGAATCTATGAATGAGAATTGGTTGGGGTGGTGAGGCACTCTGTTCTCTGCTCTCCAGAATGCTCAGAACAGGTCAGGTTCCCTCTGGTGGTCATCCTACCTTGACTCAGGACAAGTTGCAGAAGGATTCAAGTTTGACAAGTTTCATTCTAACACCATATTCACTGCTGAAACTGTTCCTAAAGTTTTTGACCATGTAGTTTATGACAGTAAGCTTGGAATATGAGGTCCCCATCCCAAGAGTTTCCCATCCTGTGAATAGTGTCCTGAAAAAGAAGGGAGCTTCCTAGAGGAAATCATTTGGATAGCCACCTGATTGTGCTCCTCATGAGTTTAGGGTTATGTTGGCTAAGGCGTATCTGCATACTGGGCCTGATTAGCCTCCTATTATGGGAGGTGAGTTAATACTTGCCATACAATGTCACTATGATATTAGTGATACCAACTGGGTTAGGTTAGGGCCAGTTGGGCTCCTTAACTTACACCATGGAGCCATATATACATTTAAATTCACTCAGACAGTCACTTAGAGGTTGTAGCATTCCTTTCCCCCTTGTGGGAGTTCCCTGACTGAAGCTTCTGATATGAGACCCTGGAGGTGATCAGCTGCCCTCCTGTTTGTAATGATGGGTCTGACATGGGTTAGGAGCGTGCCCAGGGCCTTACTTTGTCCAGAAGTCCCAATGGGGAGCTGCTCCACTTCTCCACTGAGTCTAGTCAGGAGGATGTCGAAGCACATACCAGCCCTGTCTTCTTAGGAAGAAAGTCTCACCAATTAGGAGAGATTCATGCCACTCCATTCTCCAAGGAGTGTGCCTGCAAGGAACTCTGTTGACTCTGAGCAGGTGATTCAAAGGGCCAATGAGATTGGTCTTCCTTTCAAGGAACCAAATGTTACAGCAATTTTAGGTTTATCAGAGGTGACAAAATTGAGAAGCACTCAGAGAAGTGGAAGGAATAAAGTTTTATTATACTAGTATGCAGAGAGGAGTTTGGCACTCCAAAGTCTGAGCCTCAAACCTGAGGCAAAAGAAAGGCAGTAATCCCAAGGTGACAGGTTTATAGCTCTGCACATCTGTGTTGCCTTGGCAGGACAGGGAATGAGACAACAGGATGTGGTGAAGTTGTTTTCTTATCAAGCTAGGATGCAGCTGATATGGGAAAAGGAGAGGGTTGTTAGCAGTTGGTATCAGAGTTAAAAATTTCACTTTCCTCCACAGTACCATAATAAAAGCTATAAAAATTATGTGATAATGATAAAATAGTACACACAGAAAAATTTATCATGTTGAATTCAGTGCATATACTAATAAGGAATAATAAGGAGTGGAATTTAATTCCCAACACTACAATATTACAACAAAAAAGAAACAGAAAGAAAGGAAGGAAGGAAGGAAACAACTTCAGAATCAGGAAGCTGTGAAAAACGCAATATGATAAATCCTTCCCCCCCCCCCGCCAAAAAAAAAAGGAAGGAAAAAAAAAAAAACAGAAAACCTGGGAGAGGGCCAGGAATATAGCTCAGTAGCACAGTGCCTGCCTGGCAACCATGAGGTCTTGAATTCAATTCCCAGTACCAAAAAAAGAACACAACAACAAAAATAGGATAAAAGGGCAAACCCATATCCATCCTCAGTTATAATGAAATCAAATTTCTGGTAAAAAAAAAAAAGACATCTGATAAACAGTGTGTTTGCAATTCAAAATTCAGAAGGATGTACCTAACTGTTTTAAAAGGAAAACAGCAATAAGCAGAAACCATGATGCAAAGTATGAACTCATATTCATTTCATACAAACTGGAATAATTATTCACATTTATCTTCAATATTGAAACATCATTTAAACCCTACTTACTTATTATTCACTTATTTGTATCTTGTCTTAAATAAATAAGAGGCCAAGCATACAAATATATTCAAATATTTAACCCAGTTATTTTTGTCTCATTAAATCTAGAAAGATCGAAAATATTATTTAGCTGCTATGACAAGCACAATAATGCCCCCTGATGTCTCATACTCACACAATCTCCATATTCTCTCTGTGTGTGTCTCTCTCTCTGTGTCTGTCTCTCTCTCTCTCTCTCTCTCTCTCTCTCTCTCTCTCTCTCCCTCTCCCTCTCTCTTTGGAACTTACTAGTATTATATACAGCTGAGGTAGATAGAAATCAATATGAAGTCAGAGAAAGATTAGATCCTCAAGGAAATCAGCACAAAAGATAAAAGCATCAAGGGCAAAAGCCTCAGAAACCTCTCCCCTCCACTTGGAGGACCTTGGCAGTTATGACCCTGTCTTAGTTACTTTATGCTCATCACTGAGACAAAATACCTGAAGCCCAAAGTTGGGAAAGGTAAGGTTTATTTCTTACAGTTTTTGGAGGTTTCACTCCACACTTAGTTGGCTCCAAGATAGGCGGGCATGGCTGGGATGCAGTTCATGGCAGCTGCAAACAGCAACCAGGAACTGGCAAAGAGCAAGACACACCTTCTTCCTGCCAGTACATCACATCCTGGCTCTACCCCTATGTGGGTGGAGCACTGACACCATCAATCCAAGCACTATACAATGAACCATCACAAATGAACAATGCAAACTCATGAGGCCTGGGGGCCACAAACATAAACCATGACATTCCACCCCTGGCCCCCAGGACTCATGTACATCCTTTACACAAAAGACATTTAGTCTACCTCCAAGAGTTGCCAAAGTCCTAACAGCTTCAGCATTGCTGAAAAGTCCAAGTCCCAAGTCTCCTCCAAGATCTATGGCAAACTGTTAACTGTAAGTCCCTGTACAAATGAAACAAGGTTAAACATTTCTCAAATGCAAAGGCACAAGATAAACATTACCATTCCAAAAGTTACAAGTAGGGGAATATAAAGCATTGGAAACAAAGCAAGTCCAACATCCAGCAGGGTGAAGTCCTAGAGTTCCATGCTTGGCATCTGAAGCAATCTGGTTGCAAGCTCCAAAACTTGGATGATTCCACCCCCATGGCACTTCCAGGGATATCAGCTCTGGCAGCTTCTCTCTTAAATCCTCTCTGCTTGCATTTTGCAGCTTTCCTTGGATCACCCATGTTCCTGGCTTTTCCAAACTTCTGGGGTCTCCACTGCACCTTCGGCTTCACCTTTACATCTTCACAAATTGCCCTCTCAGGGGCACACTGCTTGGCCTGCCAGACCCTTTGCAATCGAGGTGGAAGCCATCTTACCCTCAGAATTTGTACATTTTCCTTGCACCTAAAATCAGCACCTTGTGGATGCTGCCAAGGTTTGCTGCTAGCTGGAGCAGTAGCCAGGCTATTTTCCTTCTTGGCTGTAAGGGTCAGCCCTAGATTGCAGGGCTCTGTTTTCCTGATTGTGACAAAAGGCTTCTCTGTGTTGCTGCCATTCTGGAAGCTCATGTGGCCTCTGTCACCATTCTGGAACCTCACTTGGCCTCTGTCGCCATTCTGGAGCATGGCACTCTGTAGCTTTTTTCTCTGAGCAAATTCTTTCACCTTTGCAGTGAGGCTGCAAAGCGTAGGGACCTGCTTCCCAGGATGCCCAAGGGCCACCTTTCTTATCTCTCTGTTTCTCCTCAGGAATCAAAATTTCAACTCTGTCTTTACAATCCACAGCCTTCCTGGAATTTTCCTTCTGGCCAAACTCACAGCATTGTAAATTATCCTGCTGGGCCCTTTGCTCTTGATTTGAAACATATAGCTGGCTGAATACCCCCAACAATAGCCATGCCACAGCCTCAATGTTCAATTGCTTTTTAATTTCCTTTTCAAGATTAATCAGTCCTTTGCCGTTTGTCTCAGTCTCAGGCAAAGTCTCTGGGCAGGAGCAAAATACAGACAAACTTTCTGCCAAGCCATAACACACATCATGTGGAGTCCAACAACCAATGCAGTCCTTCTTCCCAGCAGAAACCTCCCAAGCCTGGTCTTTACCATCAGGCTTTCTATCAGCCTTCTGGTCTCTGGACCTCTGACCAGAATCTCCTCTACAGAACAGCCTAAGCGGCTCCAGCTCTATGCATCCAGGCGACATGTCCAAAGCTTTCCAAAGTCTGCTCACAAGCCATTTCCAAAGCCTCTCGAAAAACATGGTTAGATATAGTCACAGCAAACGACCCCACTCCTCGGTACCAAATTCTGTCTTAGTTACTTTATGCTTGTCACTGAGACAAAATACCTGAAGCCTGAAGTTGGGAAAGGAAAGGTTTATTTCTTACAGTTTTTGGAGGTTTCACTCCACACTTAGTTGGCTCCAAGGCAGGCAGGCATGGCTGAGGCGCAGTTCATGGCAGCTGCAAACAGCAAACAGGAACTGGCAAAAAGCAAGACACACCTTCTTCCTGTCAGTACATCACATCCTGGCTCCACCCCTATGTGGGTGGAGCACTGACACCATCAATCCAAGCACTATACAATGAACCATCACAAATGAACAATGCAAACTCATGAGGCCTAGGGGCCACAAACATAAACCATGACAGACCCCTTCCCTCACCCAGAGGGCCTCAGACTCTGCAAGCCCTCCTCCCCACCCAGATGACCTTGGAAGGCCAGCAAGTATTTGGGTGAGCCTTCCCACCACTCAGAGGACCTTGGAGGGCTTGCTAGAATGTCAGTAAGCCCTCCCTCAACCCTCCCTCAACCTAGAGGACCTTGGTGGGCCAGTGAGAGCTTTGATGACCTCTTACCCAACCTGGAGGACACTGGGCTAGCAAGAGTCTGGGTGAGACCTCCCTCCACCTGGAGGACATCAGCAGGCTTGTGAGAGTGTCAGTGACCCTTCCCTCTACTATGTATGACCTGCAAGAGGGTAGGTTGAGCTTTTCCCCCCGCTAAAGGACTTCAGCAGACTGATGAGAGTGAGGGTAAGCCCTCTTTATGCCTGGACAACCCAGGTTGACCAGTTAGAGTGTGGTTAAGGTCTAATTCCACTTAGAAGAAAGAAGTGGGCCTGCAAGAACCCTAATGACACAGGAGGTCCCTAGATGTGATATACAACATGGACAGGTGGGTATGAAGGCCTGGAAAACTCTGAAAAGATAGTGACAGTGCACGCTAATGGTGGGTTCACATCAATACTCCTCAAGTAGTCTGTCCAAGCACAAATCTAGGACTCACTCAACTGGTCCGAAAGGATGAATCCAGGTGACCAGCCTCTCCCCTACACTGTAGCACCTAGCAACTTGGTGAATGCCAATTGCACAGTAGGACACTGGCTAAGATGCACACAATGGACAGGCGAGAGTAACAAGATTGAAAAGATCAAAATATGAACAAAGAGATGGAAATGACAAGACAAAAAATAGCAAAATACAATCTCAGACACCCCCTCCAGCCCATCTGGAACAAGTACAGGGGACATTGACAATGAATAAATAGGAAGACACACACTTTAGATTTTTAAAGAGATAGCAAGTGAAGTAAAGGAAAAAATCCATGAGGCTACAGGAAATCAGATCAGAAATATATCAGAAAATAGAAGAAAAGACAACCAGAATGAAGGAATTGTTCAGCATAGCTAGAGAAGACTTCAAAGACAGGATCATGGCTATGGTAATGAGTGGAAAGATTTCTTAAAAATAACAAAGGACTGGACTGGGAATTGACCTCAGAAGCACAGTGCCTGCCTGGCAAAGATGAGGTCCTGAGTTCAATTACCAGTGATGAAAAAATGAATGAATAAATAAATAAATAAGTAAAAAAAAACATGAAATAACAATTTAACAGTGTCAAAATAATGAAAAGAAAAACAATATAAAACTGAGCAAGAGTTAACACAAATGACTAAAAAAGCTATTTGTAGAACTAAGAGCAGAAAATTTCCAAGCATGGGAACAGACTCTCATACAGATAAGTGAGGCATATACAACTCCAAACAGCCATAACCAAAATAAATCTACACAGAGACATATAATCAAGATCCCAGAAATTTGGTGCAAAAACAGAATATTAAAAACTGTTAAAGAAAAGAAATAGATAACCTATAAGGGAAAGCCCTTTAGAATCATGATCAGTTTCTTACTACAAACTCTCAGGTCAAGAAGAGCATGGAGTGAAGTATTTTTAAAATGTGGTCTTTGGAGTCAAAGGACCATGCACAGGCCATAGGAAGGAGAACAAGAAGCCAGACACAGCAGATGAAACAGAGGTGTGCTGGGAGAAAAAAAGAAGTATGTTTGGAAGAGGCAAACTTTCTACTTTGGTTTAATATTTGATTTGATTTACTTGTTAAATGAGAATAAAACCTGTCCTCTGGAAGAAAATTATACCTGAATCTTTTTACTGTCCTGCTGAAGACAGTATTTTTGGGTATAAAATGAGTATAGTGATTTAATTTTTTCAGCAGCAAATTGGGGGACCCATACTGGAGAAACCTTAAGAGTTTGGGCAGGAAGAGCACTAAAGAAAAACTGTGAAGGGGCTCCAGATAAAACAATGTGAATGAAAGTCCAGTGAGAAGTTGGACTGAAGATTATTATTCACTCTGGAAGACCAAAGCTCAGGGTATTCCCATTTTGCTACATTTCCATTTCCATTTCCTCTTTCCTTTTCCATTTCATACTATTTTCCATAATTCCTTGGCATGAAGAGTCCAAGATTCAATGATCAAAAGTATTATAGATAACCAAATTAGTTAGAAATACTAGAGGCAATCAGACAGGATTAGACTCTCAAAAGAGCCACAGAAAAAGATGAGAATACCTTACAACAATGGTGGAGGTGCATTCATTGGAAACCACACCTCAATACAAAAGACAGAATGACTACACTTACATACTAATGACTATTCCTAGGGATAAAGAATAATGATTCATATTCTAAATAGTAATAAATCACCTGGGGGGGCAGGGAGAGTCCCTGACCCATTTCTTCCAAGAAAAGTCCTTTTTTTTTCCATACACAACTGCTATGTGACTTGATTTCCCATTGGATCAATATTACCTAAGCAACTACTCTTGTAATCTTATTGATTGACCATAGTGTTGTCCCACCTTATACCTGCATCATGATTGTAACCCATAAAGCTTCCCCTAAGAAGTGGGTTTATAAGTAACCCACCTTCTGGGATCCCCTTTTGTCTCACTTAGGCAGGTTTCTTTTCTGCAGTAAATATTTCCTGCTCTTAACCTCCTTTGTTCCTTAGAATTCATTCTTTGATTTGGGCAAACACAGACAGCATATTAAACATACAGCAGGTTGGGAATTATAATATTTCCGTTATACTATTTGGATGATTGGGAAGTCCTAAATCATCCCTATATTAAAAGGATGTTGAAAAGAAGGAGCAGCCTTGGAGGAGAAATATGCTTGACTCTGATAATAATGAAGGAAGGAATGAGAGAAAAATAATTACTACTGCCTAAAGCTGAGCACAGCATCCACAGGGTGAAGAGCTGATGCCTAGAAAACACAGGTAAAAGAGTCACTAGAGCTGCAATGCAAAGTCCCCGAAGGCATGAGAAGGAGGGGACATCGACTTTGAGAACTGAGGACCTGTACTGTAATTTGTCTAAAGTAGGTCTCCTCTAAAACTCATGCTGAATTTTAATTCCCATTAAGAAGTAGAACGTTTAATAGGTGATTAGGGGTCTGCCTTCCTGAATGTACTAATCCATTCAGTTGGTAGATCAATAGATTGTCTTGAAAATGAATTCTGCTATAAAAGCCAATTTGGTCAAGTCTCTTGAGTCCCCTATTTCTTGCTGTATGATACCCTGTGCTGCCTCAGGAATCTGCCAACAAGAAGGCCATCACCAAATGCTGGTCCTCACCGTGGACCAGAACTGAAAGCCCAAATAGTTTTTTCTTTTTTACTTACTCACTATGTGATATTATCTTACCAGCAACAGATACATACATGAAGGGTACATGAACGATATTTTTTGACCGACCCTAGTAATGGCAAAAGACTTTCTGTTTCTTTTTTTTTCCCCCTCACACTCTCACCTCTCTTTTTTCAGGTAACTGAGGGAGAAAAGAACTATAGCAACCTCCAGAAGAAAGAAACCAAAATCTTCCTCCCTCAACTGTCTTTCTGGCCCACACTTTAAAGCTGTGCTTCTCACACTTAGCTCATCAAAATCCCTGGCAGGATTGAGCTTGTTAAAACTAGTTGTGCCACATCTCTGGAACTTCTGATCCTGTTGGCCTGACTTTGAACATCAAGAATTTGCATTTCTAACAAGTCCCTAGGTGCTGCCTCTGAACAGCTAGCTGCTTGAAAGCGGGATTGATGAAATCCACCCAGAGGCCCCCAATCCTGGGCAACTGAAACCTGAAGGCCTGGAGCTTGGATCTCAGGAGGGCCGTCTTGGAGTATCAAAGTCCTAGAATGGAGAACAAGCCAAAAGCAAGTGAAGCAAGGATAAACATGGCTGAATTTCAGCTTCCAGTGTTATCACCAATGTTTTAAATTAGTGGGTTTCTTTCTGAAGACAATAAGCATTTTCTGAGCATTTGCTATATGTCAGCCCCTGTTCCCAGTCCTCTATCTAATCTAATCTCAATTCTCATTACAACTTTGTAAGGCCATTTTATTGTACCAGTTTTACAGAAGAGAAAATTGGTTAATTAACTGAGAGGTTACTGAACCAAATCTACTACTGCAGCTACTACTGATACATCTACTAACAATAAACTATTACACCAAATGCTATTACTACTCAGGTGATATGAATCCTTATAGGAGATAAGTAGTCTAATAAACTATTTCCAGATATGTACTATGGGACTGGGTTCAAATAAAGTGAGATTTTCCTAAAAAGACCAGGATCACTAATGTGGCCCTGGATGCTTTGTGTTTTGCATTTAAAAAGATTGACAGCCTAAGAGACAAGCTAATCTTCTAAAACCCTGCAGAGACAACCTTATTATTACTCAAGTGATTAGAGTTCTTACAGGAGATGAGTAGTCTGATAAATTATTTCTAGTTATGTTCTGTGGGATTGGGTTCAAGTAAAGTGAGATTTTTCTCAGTATACCAAGATCACTAATGTGGCCTTGGATGCTTCGTGGTTTGCATTTAAAAAGACTGAGAACCAGAGAAAAGCTAATGTGAGACCCTGGAGAGAAGAAACCACTCAAGGACTGAATGCTTTCTCTGGTTTCTGTTTCTGTCTTTGGAGTGCATAGAGGAGGGTCTGTCTTTTTAAATATGGTGGTTGCTGAAGAAGATACAAAATCTCCTCAGCCCCCAAATTCCATTGATCAGCGAATTTTAACTGAATCAACCCTAATATAGTTCTGTGTGGCCTGTGCTATCATGAACATGTGCATAAATCACAACTTTTGCCATGATGCTAAGAGGGAAAAGCAAAGGTTAACCACTTAAATTGTGATCTTCATCTTCCTAGTTATTTGTTGGCATGAAGCACCCATTCCTTAACAGATTAAAAGGTTACGTTTGTTTCCCAACCAGCTAGTTTCTACATGTTGTATCAGAGCTGTCGGGTTTCTGTTTGATTTGGTTTGGTTATTGCTTTGATTCAAGTCATGCAATAGTCATGCTCAGCCAGAAGAAAAGGGTGTAAAGAAATACAAACCTTTCTAATCTGGAAAATCAACTGCCATAAGGATCATGAGAAAGGGAAGAGGGGAAATCAAGGCTCAGTGTTTGCCCAAGGAAGGAAACAGAGCTGTATGAAAGTGCTCCTTCACATGCACAGGTGAACAATGTTTCCTAACTCTGATGAAGACACAGTTGTTTTACATTTTTCAACCACAACAGCCTGCCCTGACTTTAGGATTTTGTGAATCATTTGAGAACCTAATGTTCCTCGAATCCTGGTGTTTCTCCTCCCCACTTTAACCAGCATTTGTTCCTCAAGCTAGGGCTGGAGCAGAGGCATCAGCACAAGAGCTGCAGTGTCCATACCTGGTAACAGTGTTGGGGACCCCTGTTTTCCACCTTCCTTCAGTCCCACTGCCGTGTTTCAAGAAGTAGCACTACTGGCAGTTTTTATTCATTGTGTTGCTTTTCTCTCTTTCTCAAAAGATAATCCATAGATAAATTAGATTGAACAAGTTTGTAGATAGAAAATTGTTCGAATATCAGCCGTTTTATATAGTTCACCCTAATAACGTGGAACTATTTAACTTCACTTAAGGGCAGAAAAGGGCTTTTGAGAGGAGAGAATTGCAAATATTTAGCAGATATTTAAGTAAAAGAACTTTGCACAATTTAGGGGTGGGAATAAGGCTCCAGATCACCAATTACACTAGCCCAGAGCAATTTTATCTTAAAGACAAAGGAATTGAGCCCTCAGTCAGCCATTTCATAGTTGAAATTGTCCTTGTACAAAAAAGTAACGGTGGCCGGGCAAGGTGCTGCAGGACTATAATCCCAGCACTCTAAAAGGCTGAGGCAGGAGGATCATGAGTTTGAGCCTAATAGCAGAACAAGCCGAGTAAACTCAGTTGTCTCCCCTGCATCCCTAGGCTTCATTACATTGAAGACTTCAGGTGGTCTGGCTTCCTTCTCTGTGTTGATTTTTTTCTCCAAGTTGTTATTCTTTTAGCAGATGTTTGTTGAGAGAGTACTAACACTCTGTGAGTCTCAGTTTCCTCATCTGCAAATGGAAACAATACTAATACTTCATAAGATTGTTGTAAGCATTATGTCACTAAAAAGCGGTCATAAATGAGTGAATATAAGTATTTAGAACAATTCCTGAGCTAGAGTTAGCACTAGATTCTAGATATTGTTATATTTTAGTTATTACTATTATAAATGCAATTAACTATCACTATCTCCAGGACCCCCGACAGGTACCAAAATTAAAAGATGCAAATTTGGGCATCTTTTATTAAAACAGTGTAATCTTTTCATACAATCTACCTATATCTTCTCCTCTACTTTAAATAATCTCTAGATTCCCTATAATACCTAATATAGTATAACTCAGAGACTTGAGCTCCAAAGCCTGGATGTGTCTGTTCACTGTACCTGTTGAAGTGTACACAGAGGCCAGGTATGCATGATCAGAGCTTTGCAAAGCACAGGGACATTCTTTTGTCATCAAATTGTCAGTCTTCCTGAAATTGAGATGCACACATTCTATTCATTATGCCAAAAATGTGTTTAATAGAGAGCAAGGCCAATGTATTAGGGGTTACTCAAAGGATCAGGAAGCTCTACAAGTCTGACAAAAACTAGTCATCTTAGTCCAGGATACAAATAGCATGCCTCACTAAGTTATGTGGTTACTATGGAAAGGGTAATATACATGTTAAGAAACAGAGGGTGGTAATCTTCAGGTTGCCATAAGAACTTTGATGATTTTTCTCCAAATGCCATGAAACAGATGCTTTCACAGAACAGCAAGTGTTTGGCGGTTGTTATCAAAACACTCAGGAAGGCTTGGGATGGACCTTAGTGGTAAAATCCTTGCCTGGCATGTGCAAGGTCCTGGGCTCATCTCCAGCACTGCCAAAAAAGAGAGACAGAGGCAGAGAGAGACAGAGATAGATACAGACATTAGAAGAGCGGGGCGTGCTGGCATACATTTCCAATGCCAGTTACTCGGCAGGCTGAAACAGGAGGGCTTCATGTTCAAGACTAGACTGAGAAACTTATGAAACTCTATCTCAAAATAAAAAAATTAAAATGGTTATGTATATATCTCAGTGGTTAAACACTTTGTGTTTAATCTCCCGTAAAACACACACACACACACACACGAATGAAAGAAACATTGTGGCTTTTGTGTAGTTCAGCAAATTCTTCCCCCCAGAGAAATGATGATGGAATGAAGAGAAAATGTCAAAAATGACTATTTAAAGACTCTAAAACTTGACCAAATGCCACACAATAAATTGAGAAACATTAATTCAAAAAACTCTACTGAACCTCAGTAAGGGAAATGAAAGTCTGTGACATTTGAACCAGGGGTTCTCCTGGATAGGTGAGGCAGCCTATAAAGATCAGCAATTCCCATCTTCCTTTGACTCCAGATTCATAATGTGGTAATTCCACTTTAGGTAAGGTGCACCCGAAATCCAGTGGCTCCTCCACTCCCCTCTTACCCCTAAACTCCAGGTCTATCATGCAGAAGGTTGCCTCTGGGAGGGAAAGACAGACTATGCAGAACAGCAGCTCCTATATGACATATGGCTCCAGCTCTCTGCATGGCACAGGGGCATGGAAAATCAATACCACTAGCAGATCTCTCTGAGAGAGACCACTTTCTTTGGAACAGAGTATGGGGAAATCTATGACTGGGGTGTTGCTGAAAACAGTAGAGATGATACTGATTAACAATTAGAGAAGGCTAACAGCTCTAAAATATTAGTAAAAGCAAATAAAATGTTAAATCAGTGAGAAGTTTTACCAGGAAAGTCTAAGAAAAAATACAGTCTGAGAAATCCTTATAAGATCATATTTATCATCTCTGATACTCCAGAAGGATCTAGAAGGTTGTGGGTATATATAAGACTATGCCTTTTTGGCGGGATCCAGAGACGCTACTTATATACTTACAATGTCTGAAAACAAGAACATACTTGTAAAAGTAGAATATACTTGTAGATTCTCTGAACTATGGAAGTAATTCCTAAGCCATGCACAGACCTAATAATAAAGATTAGAAAGTTTACTTTCCCAGGGGGCATAAGCACAGTTCCTGAGCATTCATAGACTGAACAATAAGTTATTCTGATCAAGTATGAGTTCTATGAAGCCAAGTTTCAAATAAGAATAAGGAAGAAAACCTGAGCAGCCACATGATAAACCATATATTGAGGGAGAAATTACACAGAATTAGCTTGGGCAAATCATTAAACAAATAAGCAAGTCAACAAACAAAAATATGGTAGCAACCAGAAGCCTAACGAAGCGTTATAGGCAGCTGAGCTAGTTAGAAATATAGGCAATCAGACAGGGCGGGGCCTTCAAAGGAGCCAAAGCAGAAGTTCAGATACCTTGCAGCCTTGCAAGAAACAAGCACCTCCTGTTGTGGGCCAGATCTCAAGACAAAAGGCAAAGCAAATACAACCACATCCTAAGGATCCACAGTTCAAATATTTCTCTATCACCCTGAGGAAGACAGAAGTCAGCATCCCACCCCCTACAGGAAGAGTCACTGCTGTTAAGCAGGCCTGCTTACTATGGGACTCACTCTCCTATTTGTTACTACCTAATTTAATCAATTTTACCCAAGCAATTAATCTTATTGGTTGACCACAACTGTGGCCCGCCTTACACCCACCTTGCAAATTCCCATTTTTCCCCACCTTTGACCCATCTAAACTCATTATTTTACTCTATAAAAGTCTCTGGAAAAGATAGAGTCCTTGGCAACCCGCTAGGGACCCCTTCTCTCTCTCTCTCTCTCTCTCTCTCTCTCTCTCTCTCTCTCTCTCTCTCTCAGAGAGAAGCTTCCATTCTCTCAATAAATATATTCCACTCTTAAACCTTCATTGTTCCTAAAATTCATTCTTCGGTTTTAAAGAACACAAGCTCCTACTGGACATATAGTAGGTCAGGAGTTTCATTCCCCTTTATCAGAAGGGGGCAAGGTGGAACAGGGTAAGCAGAGCCCAGAGTTAGTACTCTGAATTGTTTAATTTTGAAAAACTCTGATAAGCTTCTGCTCTAAATCACATTGACAAACTTTCTAGCATAGTTAGTGTCCACTCTAAATAAAGAAACAGAACACTGATCCATGCAAAGGGAAAACCATGCAGTAGAAACAGCCACTGAAAGAGCCCAAATGGCAGACCTAAAAGAAAAAGATCTCAAACCACCTATGTTATAAATATATTCACTGCCAGGGACATAGTTCAGTGGCACAAGTGCCTGCCTGGCAAGTGCAAGGTCCTGAGTTTGATTCCTGGTACCAAAAGTAAATAAATAAGTTCACTAACCAAAGGAAAGTATGTTTAAAGAAAATTTTAAAAGGATAACAATTATGACACATGAACTAAGGTAAAAAGATAGACATAAGAGTCAAAGGGAAACTGTAGCCCTGAAAACGAAAATAACTAAATTGAAAAACATGTCTAAGAAGACTTACAGAGCAACTCAACTGTAGAGGCAAACTGGAAGGAGAAAGATCTGGAAGAAGAGACTATGCAATCTAAAGAACACAAAGAAAGAATTGGGAAAGTGTAAAGGGCCTCAGACACATGTGAGACACCTTTAAACACACTAATATATGAATAATGGGAGTGCTAGAAAGAAAAGAGAGAAAAAGGCACGAATAATGTTTGAATGCTTCCCAAATTTGATAATTTGATGAAAAACATCTAATTACCAATGGTGAAACTCATCCAAAAAACTCAATAAACTCTGAGTATAAAAAAAAAAAATATCCACACAGAGATACAGCATAGTCAAAGAAGCAAAAGCCAAAAAGGAAATCTTGAGGGCATCAAGAGAAAAATGACTCATGAGGTATAAGAGGATCATAACAGGACTAATAACTGACTTTTCATTATACAGTGCTGGCCAAGAAATGGGAATACCACATTGAAATTGCAGAGAGGAAAAAAATGTGATGAAAAATAACGCAACAAAACTATCTTTCATAAGTGAAACTAAAGCTAGGCATGGTGGTACAAACCTGTACTCCAGCATCCTGCTAGATTGAGGAAGAGAATGATCACAAATTTAATCCCACCTTGTGCAACTTAGCAAATTAGCAATATTTTGGCTCAAAATTAAAAAAAAAACCTTTTGAATGCTGAAGACGTAGCTCTCTGTGAAGGCCCTGAGTTCAATCCCCAGTCTTTTCCTCTCCCCCGAAAAGAGAAAGAAGGGAGGAAAAGGAGGCAACAGGTAAATAAAGACTGACCAAACTGGCTCTTTGCTGATAAACCTGCCCTGTAAGAAATACTACAGAAAATTCTTCAGGCCACAAGGAAATGATAAAACAAAGAAATATGAAGTATAATTATACAATTTCTTCTTTATTCTTTTGACATTTTTGAAAATTCATAAATTCATAATGATAGCAATTATGATAGCAATGATAGCAATTAAATAATCAAATTCACAATAATAGAAATTAAATAACATTACTGGGCTTACAAGATGCAGAGAGATGGTGTATATGACAATTACAGGACCAAGTGTGGAGGAAGACATAAGCTTGTACAAGAGCAAGGAAATAATACCAGATGGTTAACTTGAAATTGTAGGAAGAAATGAAGAGTATCAAAAATGACAAATAAATAGGCTAATTTAAAATTATTTGTATTTCCTTTCTTTATGGACCTTTGTTAAAAAACTATGTTATATAAAGCAATAATTGTAATACTGAAGTACCAGGACTGTAACATACATTAGCATGTCATATACAGCAATAAGAACAATAGAAGTTAGCTAGCTGTGTAATTAGAGACAGCAGTTTGCAGACCACTCTACTTCTGACATCAACTGCAAGTTTGATGGTTTCCCAAAACCACTCTCAGATTTGAAATTCACTACAAGAACTCATATAACTCTCCAAAGCTATTGTAGTTATAGTTCGTTACAAGGACAATACTCAGTTTTTCCCCTGCAGTGCTGAGGCTTGAAACCAGAGCCTCATACATGCCAGGCAAACACTGGATCACTGAGCTACACTTTCAACCCAAGATATTTAATTTGGCTAAGAAACGAAGTGTACAGTGTAGCATCCAGGAGAAGTTCCAACACACAAAGTATCACCAACCAAGAAAACTCAACCGAAATTTGTGTCCAAAGTCCTTAATGAGATTCCATCATATAGACGTCATTGATTATTCATCTAGCTTATGTCAGTTTCTAGACCTCAGAAAGCAAGGTATTCTACAAGACCTGAAGCCCCATCCTAACGCACATTATTAGACTTTTTAACATGGTAAACCTCCATTCTTACCAAAAAAATTCTCAAGCATGGCATTCCCAAGGGTTTAGTTATTACCACCTAAAAATCAAGAGCAAAGGCCAGAACTCTCCTTGAATAATGTTAACTTCTTTACTGCAAAATAGCACAAAGGAGGAGAGAGCAATGGAGTTCTGTTATAAAAACAAAATGGTATCTATGTTTACTGGACTTGTTAGTGAAAGAGTTGCTGGCCCAGATGGAACACTGTAACCAGGAAAGGCTGCAGCTAAACTCCTCCCCCCCCCCTTGCCCCCTATGGACTTGACTGTAACCCTATATCCCCATCCTTAAGAACCTGTGCGTCAATGAGATACCTGTGCATCTCTAATGGCCTTAGGGCGCTGCCCTAAGCTTAGGCTATTTAGATTCCCCCACGCCACATGTCCGAGAGAGTTCGCCAGAGAGAGATCGCCAGAGAGAGATCGCCAGATTCCAGCAGCCAGAGCGCCAGTCTCCTCTCCCCGGGTGTTAACCACGGGGAGAGGAGAGGCTGCGCCTGGGCCGGCGGAGGGGGGCCTCCCCCCACATCCCCCAAATAAAGTCACTGCTGCCCACTACTTTCACGGCCTTCCGCTCCATACCTCCCACGGACTTCGACCTCCCTCTCTCTCCTCCTCTCCCTTTTCTCAGACCTAACAGTTAGCATAAATCTAAAATGCATTCTAATAAATTAAGATATATGTTGTAATGCCTAGAGTAACTACTAAGTTTTTCAAGTAATGGGGGTTGAATCCAGGAAGTGCTGAGCAACATCCACAGTGCCTTTATTAAAATTTATGTTGGAGACAAGGTCTTTCTGTACAGTTCAGGCTGGCCTCAAACTCATTATGTAGTATAGTCTGTCCTTAAACTCACAATTTCATACCTCAGCCTCCTGAGTAACTGGGATTTTAAATGTGCACTATTGTGGGAAGTTTAAAGTTAAAAAAAGCTCAATGTGGCTTTAAAAAAACCAATAAAGGAATTAGATGGTACGTTAGAAAATACTTACTCACTCCACAAAAAAAAATAAAAGCGGCAAAGGAAGGACAGAGGAATGAAAAGCACATTGAGATATCCTGCTTTCAGAAGTGAGCTTTTTAACAGAAAGATAAGCACTACTTCTTCTAACATGTATCCTGTTTAGTATGCATGAGTACTCTTGAATACATGGCAGGTTTTGTATTCCATCAGGGTGTTTGTTTGTTTTTTTTATTTTCTTTTGTTTTTTTCCACCTCTGGTTACCTCTTTACGCCATTTACAGTATAAATCTGTAGAGTTCCAGGGATCCTCCAGATTCCCTGCATTACCAATCCAATTCTTGGCTTTAATGTGTCATAGTTAAAAGGAAATTATGTGTTCAGCTCTTAGCCTGTGGATCACAGCATATTCAAGGTCTGTAGAAGCTCCCCATGAGTTATTAATTGAAACCCAAGGAAAGAAAATGATACATTAACAATTTTTCTTCTATGTAGGCTGGCTACCATGGTAACCACCAATTTCTTCCAGATCTGGGCAATTTTAAATGCAAAGTGGATTGAAAAATCCATTTTTATTTGCAAGATTCAAAGCTTCATGGAAGGTCACAGGTGGCAGGTGCTACAGATTAACCACATAGCTAGTACTGATGTCTCCAATCATGAAATATTCCTCTCATTGATTTCCCCTTACTTGGTATATAGCAAGCAGCTGCTAGTTCTCATACCAGAAAGAAAAAAAGCAAAAGAAAGCCTCTTCAGATAGATATGGAGCCTGTTTCTTCATAAAAGCTTTTGCTTGGATTTAGGGGCTCTGCCACATGCTAGAACCTACATTGTAAGCTCTGATACAGGGCCTTATGTCATCAACAGTTTGATGGTCCTTCTGGGATATGTGGGCACCAGTCAGGCTAGTATCTTGATATACCTTGAGGGAAGGGTAATTCATCAGACCCAGTATAATGAATTATGGATATGTGGAACCAGAAGTATCTTCAGATAATCCTAGGCAAAATCAAATATCGATTTATGTACCAAACACCTGATGGTTATAAATCATTATTTCCAAGTTTTACTTAACTTTTAGGACAATATAGAGATTCTGAAGTCAGACTGTACAGATCTGTTACTGTCTATGGGCTACTGGGCATTGTTAGCTTTAGTTTCCTCCCCTGCATCTATTTTATAAGGTTGTGAGAACTGAACAGGAATAGACTCATAGCACCAGACATATAGACTAATACAGTACCATACACCTTGGTGAGTATATATCCAGAATACTGTGAGAGAAAAAGAAGGGTCCCAGTCATGTCCAGAAAGGTCTCTGACAAGGTTTCTGTGACTTTGATTGTGGAGGGAAAACAGAAGCCTAGGATTCAAAGGAATAAATGTACAAAGAATAGAGGAAGTCAGGGAGAACATTATGGAGGCAACTTGCCACATTTCGAGCACCTGAAAGATGGAAAGCTGCTTTATGTCTGTATCTCGTAAAACCATCTGAATATATATGTGGTAATCAGCTTTTTGTTTCTGGAACAAGTACCCAGCATACACAATTTAAATGTGAAAAGGTTTATATTGGAACCCACTGAGCTAGTGATAGTTCATCCTTATGGAGCCAAAAGCACAAGTACCTGAGAAGGAGTGCCCAGTGGGCATAGAGCACATGAGAAACGCCCTGAGGGCATGGAGTACTGGAAGGGAACAGGTGCTCCAGCCCCAAGAACACAGGAGAACATGGGGTGTAAGAAGTGAGCTAGTTAAGCAAAGGGGTGTGGCATGACACGAGTATCAATAAACCTATTGCAATGGTTGAGCAGTTTCTTCCTCCCATCTGGGGAAGGGCTCCACCTGACCCCAGATTTGTGTCTCTTATCTTTTATTTTCTTCATTTTCTCATCATTCTTACCCCTGGGATCTTAAGAGAGCTCTCATGGACACTGACAGGTTTATTTTGGATCATGGTTTCAGAGGTTTTAGTCTATGGTCAGCTAGCTCCAAAGCAGAAATACGTGGCAGAAGGCATGGTAAACAGACTCGCTCACTTCATGACAAGTAGAGTACAAGGGAATAAACAGAGAGAAAAGAGCAAGGGACAAGATACACCTCTAAAGCTGTGCCTCTAGTGGCCTATATCATCCAGTTAGTCTTCACCTCTCAGTAAGCCCAAAGAACTATGAACTCATCAAGAGATTAATCTACTTGAAATTATAGCTTCACAGTTCTCTAAAAGCCCATAAGTTGGCAACCAAAAATTCAACATAATGAAGTTTTGGGGGGTCATTTTGTATCCAAGTCAAAATAATAGATGTATAACGTCTGTACAATTCAATAGAAATCTACTGAAAACAAAATTTCTGGATGTTCCACAAAACTGGAGACAACTCAAAGCAAGGCACAACAAATCTGTTCCTTGATCACACACTAAAGTTAGGAAAAGTACATCACAATCAAATCAAGCAAGTTGTCACTAAAGAGCTGAATAAAAAGCCTATCACAGTCCAGAAAAATTCACATTTATAATCCCAAGAAAAAAGTTATCGGAACTCAAATAAATTAATTCTAATATAGCACACATTAGAGAAGACTGTAGTGCATTTCATGGTGAGAATAAAGACATTAAGACATATTTGTAATTGTGGGACACCAAGGGGGTCCTAAATCCAGCTAGTATAATATCTAACTGGAACAAGGGCTTTGACCCAGGGTCAAACCCAGGTTTTATTAATCCACAAAGAGGGGAGTGGTTCAGGGACTGTGAGAGTGATGGTGCTTCAGCTTTGATGTGTAATTTTTTTTTAGGCTCTGAGAAGTTATACCCTCTTTTCTCGAGGTGCAGTCTCACCAACAGTATGGTTCTCTCAGCCTATCTTACTCATACTTCTTGGGAGCTACAGGCAGGGTGACACTGACCTGCCATCTTGTTTCAAAGACTACACATCAGCACCTTGGCTAGACCCATCTGCATTGCTTTAAGCCAATTGAGGGGGTAAAAACAAAACAGCCAGCTCTGCGTGTATCAATACATGGAAATAGGGTCAGGATTAGCCAAAATGGAGATGATTGCTCTTTTTTCAAGGAGAGACATCTAGGTAGTCCTCGACAAACTGAATTTCCTGAATGATATGATCTTCCACAGATTAGAACAAATTTAAGATTAGCACTTAGAACAAATTTAAGGTTAGTAATGATATAATCCAGTGATGCTTTATTGATCGTGTTTGCTCATGACAGTGCGTTACATGCATTTGCATATTGGTTGCAACAGAGATCAAGACAAACAATAAATAAAAAATGAGAATCAGTGACTCAGACTTCAGGAGAGGTAGGCTTCTGATGATTTTCAGTGTAAACCAGAAAGAGTCAATTTACTTTCTCTACTTTCTCCTTGTGACCTATGGTGAGGTTATAGCAGTAGAAAAATAACTTTTTTTGGCAGTACTGAGGATTGAACTCAACACTTTCACAACTGAAGTACATCCTTGTTCTTTTATAGCTATTAAATTTTGAGACAAGTTCTCACGAAATTGAACAGGTTATGTTCAAAGTATAAATCCTCCTGCTTCAGTCTCTCAGAGTGCTGGGATTACAGGCACATACCTGTAATCCAGTCAGCTGAGAAATTAATTCCAAAAATTTATTGCAATAATGCAAAAACTGAAATCATAGGAATCATATTTATTCAGTCCTTTATGGATTATAAATGTTTTCATATGCTTTATCATCTATTATATGATCAACATGGCTTAAGTAAAGAGCCTACAGTCAAAAGTTGTGACAACAAGCAGCATAGACTCTGCAGGGATGTCATCTAAAAATTGGTCTTTATCTATGGGAAACAAACTAGCTTGTGTTAGAGATTTTATGATCAAAACTTTCCTAAAAGCTCAACACACACACCTAGGCACATCTAAAAAACATCTGGAAGTAAAGGGGATCAGAATATGCTGTCCCTACCACCCAAGTGTGGTGATACATACCTATAATCTTAGCACCAAGGAAGTTGAAGAGGAAGATCACATGAGTTCAAGGCCAGCCTGAATTACACAGTGAGACCATCTCAGAAAATAATGTGTTGCCCCAAAATATACCACTTTGTCATAAGGATCATTTTGAGCTAAAAGCAACTGAGAATCAATAGATGCACGAAACCCTTTCCGTCATCCTCTTCTTTGTCTAAAATGTAGTACATAAATTTCCCAAAACAAAGGTGTCATCTCTCTATTTGAAAGGGAAGAACAACTCCTATCACTGAAGATGGGAGTCAAGGTTGAGATCGGTCTGCACAAACATTCCTCACTAAAAGAATTCTAATCTTTCATTAGATGCTCCTACCTATTTCCTAGTGACTTTCTCTGTTTATTGCCCTTTGTTAAAATGATATGTAAGCTCCCATTATAAACACTCCTTTGAGTTTCCCTTACTTTCTATGAACTGCCTTGCACATAAAGAACTAAATAAGAATCATGCCTCCCAAAACCAGGGAAGGACCCAACTAAGAAAGAGAATTATAGGTCAATCTCCCTAATGAATATTGATGCAAAAGTTATTAACAAGATACTGTCAAAGAGACTGCAGCAAATTGTCAAAAGAGTGTACACCATTATCAAGAGGGATTCATCCCAGAATGCAAGGATGGTTCACCATACATAAGTAGATAAATGTAATGCACCATTTTAACAGAACCAAGGACAAAAATCATATGATCATCTTAAGAGATGCAGAAAAAGCTTTTGACAAAGTCCAGCACCCATTCATGATTTTTTAAAAAACCCTACAGAAAATTGAAATAGATGGTCTTCATCTCAACCTGATAAAAGCCATCTATGACAAACCAACAGACCACATCATACTAAATGGACAAAAACTGAAAGCTTCCACTCTAAAATCAGGACCACAAAGTTGTCCACTACTTCCACTCTTATTCAACATAGACCTGGAAATTTTAGCTGGAGCAATTAGACAAGAGAAAGAAAGAAAAGGGATAAACATAGGAAATAAAAAGTTAAACTTGTTATTTGCAGATGACACGATACTCTACTTAGAATACCCCAAAAACTGCACCAAAAAACTTCTAGATTTAATAAGTAAAATCAGTAACATAGCTGGTTACAAAGTCAAAACTCAAAAGTCAATAGTTTTTCTGTACATGAATAACAAACTCACCGAGATAGAAATTGGGCATACCTTTCACAATAGCATCCAAAAAATGAAATACTTAGGAATCAATCTAACAAAGGATGTAAAAGACATTACATTGAAAATTACAGTACTCTGAAAAAGGACATTGAAGAAGATATTGGAAAATAGAGAGATATCCCACGCTCTTGGGTAGGAAGAACAAATATAGTGAAAATGGCCATACTTCCAAAACTGTTACACAGATTCAATGCAATCCCAAACAAAATTCCAATAGCATATTTCACATAATTAGAGAAAACAATCCTAAAATTCATCTGGAACCAGAAGAGACCTAGAATAGCAAAAGTAATCCTGGGCAACAAAGACAAGACGGGGCATCACAATCCTTGACTTGAGATTATACTATAAAGCTACTGTGATAAAAATGGTGTGGTAGGGCTGGGGATTTAGCTCAGCAGCATAAGCACCAGCCTGGTAAGCAAGCAGTTGTGAGTTTGATCCCTGGTACTAATAAAAAGGAAAAAGAAAAAGAAAAAAAAAAACGGTGTGTTACTGGCAAAAATCAGACCTGAAGATCAATGGAACAGATTAGAAGATGCAGAAACAACTCCAGACACATTAAGCCACCTTATCTTTGTCAAAGGTGCCAAACACATTTAATGATAGTTTCTTTAATAAATGGTACTGGAAAACCTGGCTCTACACATGCTGAAGAATAAAACTGGACCCATATCTTTCACCATGTACTAAGCTAAAATCAAAATGGATCAAAGATCTTTATATTAAAAATGCTTTATATTAAAACTGCAACATTATATCTGCTGGAAGATAGAATAGATAAAACTCTTGAAGACATTGGTGTATACAAAAACTGTATGAATAAAACCCAGATTGCACAGGAAGTATCACAAAGAATCAAAAACTGGGATCTCACCCTACTGAAAAGCTTTCTCACAGCAAGAGAAACCACCAACAGAGTGAAGAGACAACCCACAATGTTGCAGAAAGTGTTTGCCAGATGTTCCTCAGATGAAGAATTACTATCCAGAATGTATAAAGGACTCAAATAACAAATCAGTCCTCTCAGATTTAAAGACCCAATACAAAAATGGCACTTGAGATGACTACATACTTCTCAGAAGAAGAAATGTAAACAATAAATAAATATGCAAAATAATGTTCAACATCACTGGTCATTCTAGAGATGCAAATTAAAACAACACTGAGATTCTATCGCACCCCAGAAAAATGGCTGTTTTCAAGAAATCAAGCAATAACAAATGCTAGAGGGGCTGTAGTGAGAAAGAAACCCTCTTCCACTATTGGTGAGAATGCAAACTGATGCAACCACTGTGAAAATCAGTGGGGCGATTCCTCAAAAAACTAGAATTGGAGGTCCCAGCTATTCCCCTTGGAGGTATCTTCCCAAAAGAATAAAAATTTCCATACCATAGTGTTATGTATGCACCTATGTTTACATCAGCACAGTTCATAATACCCAGATCTTGGAAACAACCTAAATACCATCAACTAAGGGATGGATAAAAAATGTTTTTTTTAATACAGTGGAGTACTACTCAGACATAAAGATGGATAAACTGGACACTTTTATAGGTAAGTGGATGCACACTGAGAATACACTCATTAGTGAAATAAATAAGACATACATGTGTAAACATCATATTGTTCCATAATTGTGATAAGCTGAAAGAAAAGATATGTATACATGTATGTGTAAAAGATAGTTATACTACTGATTTCTCTGAGTTCACTGAAGAGAAAAATTTGTGCTGGTACTGTTTTCTGGATGAATGGTTTGGGGGTTACAGTGTGCAATAATATATGTACCGTTTTTCCCCCCGGTTGACGTGTTTTGAAATTTTGTTGTAGATTTTTTTTACTTTGTTTTCTTTTTATCCTTGAATAAAATGGATTTTAAAAAAATCATACCTTCCCTCTTGTTAATTTGTCTTTTGCCACTTTAATTCACAAAACTCAAGTATTGAACCTTAGAAGGCAGAGGAAAAGATTTTACTTCCTGACTGAAAGAAAGAAGGAGTCAAGGAAGGAAGGAAAGAAGGAAGGAAGCAATCAGGAAAGGGAAGAAATAATACTATTTTCATTTATCTTTGACACTCAGACTACTTTGGGGTTCCAGCTTGCCCCCACAGTCTCCTATGAGGAAAACTTGAGTGCTGATCATGGAAACAAGAAATACATGGTCAGGGAGATATCAGCTGTAGCCTACTCTCCCACAGAGCCAGTGTCCATTAGAGGTTGGCTTAAAATCTTCTGACACTATAGGTTTTGGATTTAGATAGGCTCTGTGACTTTGAACAATGACTTTTCAATTGGCTGCTCTGCTTTGGTATTTAGTTAATTACACAGATTATATATTTATCAATAAAACAAAACATGTCTCAATATATAACCATTGAATGAGGTAGATGAGGTGTGCGTATTTTTTCTAATTTTAGGATTTTAATATGTTTGATTGGCTTCTCCTAAATATAACAGACACATAACTTCACAAATGAAGACTTTTTTAGTGTTGGGGATGTAACCCAGGGTTCTTACATATTAAGAATGTGCTGTAGCACTGAGTCAATTCCCCAAACCCCAAAGGAAGACTTCATTTACATCCTTAAATTCTACCATCCACAACAAAGCACAATTGTTTTTCTAAAATGCAAAATTTATTATATCATTCTCCCCACTCAAAGTCTTTCAATGGCTAATTACCCATTTTCTACAAAACAAAATTAAAATTCTTTAGCTTGAGATATAAACCACTTTTAAGTTTGAATCCTGCCAGATTTCTAGCCACAGTTACCAATATTCTACTCCTCCCAGCAATACCATATTAGCTCCAGCCCTATATTAGTTCTAGTTCCCTGAAAAAATACCATGCTCTCAAGATAAAAAATCTGTATTTCCAGGTTGGCACACACCCATAATTCCAGCACTCAGGAGGCTGAGGCAAGAGAATCACAGTGAATTTGAAGCCAACCCAGGTTATATAGTGAATTCAAGACTAGTCTGAACTATATAGTAAGGCCTTGTTCCAAACAAACAAAAATTATGTATTTCTATTTCAGTGATTGTGATGTACTCTGATATCTTCATGCTATACCAAGAGTACAAACATCTTGGAGTGTAAATATCTTGGGGTCATTAATCATGGCTTTTTGCATTCTTTACAATGACTTGGCTAGTGCTAGACACATAACAAGCATTAATTAAAATGATTATATGGAGGAATATTAGCCTTGATTATATGGAGGAATATTAGCCTTGTTTGATTTTATTAACTATTTTTTTTTTGCTGTGCTAGAGATTGAACCTAGGGCCTTGCACATGTTAGATAAGTGCACTGAACTGTATCACTAGCCATGGTTTATTAATTTCTTGTTGTTAAAGTTTGATTACTGCTACTATTATTGTTGTTTTAAGGCTATTTTCCTTCCTGAGTGCTGTACTTCTAAGGGGACACACTAAATGAAATTAAACTAGGGGTTCCCATTTTAAAAATAAACAAATCAGCACAATAAAACCCAGGCAAGTAAAAGCCAGATATGCCACTTCTTGCATGTGCTAAAAGGGTGGCCAGGGCACTGTTTGCAATGGGCAGTTACAAAGTTGTAACCTCTCATCCAGCAATGTACTTACAATGCATCCTTTGTAGCAACAGATCAAAGAACAGCTTTTATTGACCTACACCCCTGTACAATTGTGCAGCACACTGGTACAAACACAGACCCAGAGATCAACCTCAGTTTCCTCTTGCCATATTGGCTCTCTAAAGAAAAATAAAACAATGTTTTGGAAAGAGAGATTTCTACAAAACAAGCGTTTTTAACTGATGTTAACCAGGATTCGACTTGAAAAATTATCTTTTGGCTCATGAGGAAACACAAGTATTTGAGAAATTATTGTGAGTGAAGTGAGTGGGGTAAGGGAGAAAAAAGAATGGCAGCATTAAGAAAGTGACTAATGAAGCAAACAGAAAGACATATACATGTGCATGTGTGTGTGTGTGTGGACCTACACACACAAAACTTCCATTGCTTTTGTTTCTAAAGGGTCAGATAGTGTCAGGTAAAAATGTAACTTATGACTCAGCCAGAGCAATGCTTATGCTTTGATAAATCAATGTTAGCTTAGTCATTTAAGGGTGGGGTGGCAAAAAAAATGATAAGCAGCAGACATATTTGTTCAGTGGGAAGACAGAATGAGTTACCCCTTACTTTGAAGAGTTGAGTTCAGAGGTTTCAAAAGGCACCCAAGAAATGCTCCACCAGTATACGCACCAAGCGTCATTCCAGCTAACACCCAGCCCTCCACATGACTTTATCTGATTCTCTACCTTCAGAATCAAGGTATTCACCAAGAAAACTGTCTATGTGACAAAATCAGGTAGCTTCGATCACTTTCATAATCACTAGAGACCAGGAGATACAGGCATGAGAAGATGTAAGACAAAATTATTAGTCTTTATTTTTTGTTAGTTTTTGGTTCTGAATTTATTTGCACACACACAACGTCTATTTTTATCACAGATATAGCAGATTGACTAACAAAAAGTAAACAAAAAGAAATCTGTGTAGATCTCTGTACCAGGTCTACAAAATGTGACAAACGCATCTTGCAGTTACAGAAATATGAGAAAGTAGCCATACATGAACTGAACCATAGGTACTGTACCCACTAGGAGCAAAGGAGAAGAAAAGCGGGCATTTAGGGATGTCATTTTGCTTTTTGAGGTCTTTTTTAAGTCAAGAATGTAAAGTAGTTATGAATTAAATCCAAGAGACCAGATTGTGAGTGCCAGCATTTCTTTAACACAAAATAGTATCCAGAGGAAAGAGATGAAATTGAATAGAAAGTCTTCATTAAGATAAAGCAGTATTCTTTCCTCTCTGCTACCCTGTGATTTGCTCTCATTGTGGGGAAATTAGAGCCTGTGATAGGAAAATAGAGGGTATACTTTAAAAAATAATAGCAAAAGAGGGTCAAACACTATACAGGAGACATGTATACTCTAGATTTAAATCAGATTTAAGAATCAGGTACCACAACTTAACATGGAGAGGTTTCACAAAACTTGTTTATATCAGAGGAGATGGGACCAAGTTTTCAAACATCCTGGCTATACAAATATTCAGGAGGAAATCAATACAAACATCACAGATAATTCACTGGAAGAAGTTCATAATCATGAGTGAGTATTTTGATGAATGTTTTCATATGAAAAACCATAGAAATTGAAGTTAATTGTGCAATAACTGGTCATTCTGGAAAATTTTATACCTATCAAAAAATATTGCAGTTAAACTGGACATGGTGGCATAAACCTATTGTCCCAGCTGCTTGATAGGCCAAGACAAGGGTATCACTGTGTGGAGTCCAAGGAGGTCCCCCAAATAGAAAATAGAGACCTCAATTCATCCCACCCCATGGAGTAGGTTGTAGGCCCACTGACTTTCAAGATGCATCAGTGAGAGATAGCTTTCACTAGGAAAAGTTGAAGAAGTACACAGAGATGACAGAGAGCAGGCCTTCAAGAGAGAGACACTCTCAGTCACTGAGAGTGTTCATGAATTTTGTCAGGTGTCCGGGGGATAAATGATCTTACTATATGTTCTTAGTGTCGGTCAAGTTACCCATCAAAGAGCTAATTTAGAATGCAAATAATTCACACATGTTTGAAGTTTAAAGATATGATAGTTAATTGATAGTGCTTTTTTCTCATGGATGAAAGTCTGGGGTATTGTGAATCTGCAGTCCTGGAGGAAAAGTGCAGGCTCAATACATAGGTGAAAATCACAGGGCACAACTTACAGATATATTGTACTTTTAGCACACTTACGAATTTTTGGAATGAGTTCCCTCAAAAGAAAAAGGGCATTGTAACCTTCAATAACTTTGATTATGTCCTGAAGCTGCAATCTTTCTTAAAAGCACAATTTTAAAATCACAATTTTCCTTGTTTCTTTTCTGCCTATCTCAAGAGGATGATTTGGTCATAGAAGCTCAGGGACAGTCTAGGCAACATAAAGAGACCCCAAGACCCTGCTTCAAAAAAGAAAAGAGAATGTGTGTAGTTTCTTGGTAGAACAAGTACTTAACATATGAAAGGCCCTGGGTTTGATCCCCAATACCAAAATATAAATAAAGATTTTAAAAAGGAACATTTTAGATATGGGGTTTCCTGCTCCACTCTTTCTAACAAGTGAAAAACTCCTCTTCTTTACAATGAACATATCAGGTACTACAAAATTCCAAATATGTGCTTTTCTCAGAGGCCACTGATAACTTATAAAGGGAAAAAGAGCTATGGATAGCATTGCTATGGTTTATCTCATGCTATATCAAACCAGTGTGAGTTTCCCTTTTTTGATTCATACAATTAAACTGTAAACCTAAAAATCAATCAATAAACATGGCTTCCTTAATGATTGCTTTCTTTGACTGATGCCATTCGGGCACTAGCCTAGCACTTCCTTTAGACAGCCAGGAGTCCCTGGGTCTCTGCTATTAGCTCTAGAGGTTTAGAATAGACAATTTATTTTCTTTAATTGACCATGACTTTGCAGTCAATGATATATAGTCACTTCGTTTCAATAGTTTCATATGGGAGAAAGGAAAAACAAATGTTCAGATTAATGAAAAGGCATAAATCTAGGAATTTTCCTGGAATGTGGGACTCATTAAAGCAACAGTGAAAAGGTACAAGGCAATGACCCTCCAGTTGTTAAGGAAAGTTTGTTATTACATACCTTAGATATACAATTATGAGGGCCTTACTGCTGTCTCTCATAATAAACAACATACTAGATTGGCCTCTATGAAGAGGTCCAATCACTGTTCTTCCAGCACAGTGCTTTTCCACTGTTTATTAGAAGCAGAGTGGGGCAAATCCATTAATTCTTCTTCTGAGCAGTAGAAGGCAAGTGAAGCACTACTAATTGTGATGATTGCATCTGGACCTGGAGAGGGAAAATATTTTTTTCTCAACCTATCCTTGGTTCATGGCTGAGATCCCTATAAGAAAAGGCATATTAATAAGAGAAAATTGTTGAAATATATTTAATAAAACTTTTATATGACATGAGAGTCTTCAGTAACACAGAGGTCCCAAGCTCCTCCAACCATAAGAACAGTCATGTACATGCCAGTAAGCCAGCATGATGAGTTTCTCCTGGAGGTTAAATGGCACACATCTTCCCCTCAAGGAGCCAGGAAGCGATGCTCGATGTAAGGACCAGACCTCCTCCAAAGTGAACCACAGCCACTCTCACCAAGCTCCTCTGATGACAGTGGTGAAATAGACTGGTGTGGGTCCTTCTTGTGGCTATAGACCTCCAGTTGGACTCATAGGAGGCACTGTCATGGGCTCTATGTTTTCATCTGGACTCACGCAGGACATTGCTGTGGGATCCAGGCCTTCGGATGAATATTCAGGGTCCTTAGTGTTGTAGACAGGTTTCCCGCCAAGGTACCTACTTTGGGGTATTACTTTTAGCGCCATTAAGGGTTATATACCATCTTAGTCTAGACAAAGGAAAAGAGTTTGTGGTTTTTAGGAAGGGAATGATAAATTATGGGAATGTGACTAGGAATCTGCAATGAATAAAGATTGTTCAATGAGTTTACTATGCAAATTACAGATATCTCAGGTGCTAAGAATTGACTCCAGACTCTTTTTTTCCCCTGCTGCAAGAGAGGGAGACACCTTTACAAGTGGAAATTTTATGTCATCTCAACAAAAGGAAAAGTCTGCCTTACTTTTAGACAGATGGGAAGAGGACAGACAGCTAATTTTCTTTAGCCTAAAACAATCCACATGTCAAAATGGCATATTTTGAGATGGCAAACTGGGATCTCCTTCATTCTCTCACTGTATGGTTAATAAATAGATGTTGACCAACAGATTGACAAAAGCATGTACATGTACTGTGCCCAGTGACAGGTAAGAACTCTCAGCAAGGTGGAAGCTGTGCCATGTCCATTTAACAGAATTTGGCAGCAAGCCTCAGTGATACCAGTCACAAAAAGAAAGTCCAAAGCACAACCAGCTTCTCTTTGGAGAGTGCCAGGATCACATCAATATACATCCCAGTCCAAGGAAAGCCAGAAAAAAGGGCCCCAAGCATCAGAGGTAGATGCAGGGGCAGAGGGGGTAATGAATCAGAAAGGAATGTCTATGGACCCACACCCCATACCTGCCTGCCAATGTGAAGGAAATCCATGTAACTTCCTTTGCACATACCAGGGCGTCAAACACACTTCTGAGAGCAGTTTTTCTGTGTAAGAATCTGCCCTGGGATTTTCAGGATATAGGTCACTTATTTGTTGCTGTATGAACTCTGCAGAAGTGTGCCATCAATGGGATATTTTTTGCTCCCATGCTTCCTCAGCATCAGCAGGTTTGCCTTTGTTCATTAGATAGTAAAATTCCTGCAGTGTCACCATTATCACTTCTTAAGAGGAAAATGGAGGGGATCAGTAAAGGCCTGGGTTTGTAGGTTTGGTCATTTTGCGCTTTTCTTTTTTTAAATAAATGAGCCTAGAATAGGATTTCCTGAATTGGGAAACATGTTTTTTAGAGTATAATTATTATGCAGCTATATTAAAATATAAAATTAAATCCAGGAAGGAGAATAAACTCTTCAATATGGTTTTGTTTTGAATCATGGCCTCCTCGTTTAAGGGTGGAGGGAAGAGCTGCCCCTAAAAAGCTCAAGATCCCATCTCTTTAAATATCTGGTCAGAGTTAGTACTTTTAGAAAGCTCAACAAACTCCTTTGATGCAACAAGATAGACAAACATGCTCTCTAAGTGGAAAAATTCAGAACATTCTTGCCCTTTGTGTACATACGTCATTTTTTTGTTAGCAAAATGAGATCAGCATAGCCATCGTGATTAGGGAAGTAAAATTATTAAAATGGGATATGTATATGTACCAATTCCAAAAGATTAATGTAATTATTATGTATCACAAATGTATACTAATTTAAAAAACAGAAACAAGGAAAAATATTAGGAGATGTGCAGGTCTAAAGAGCCACAGAGCAAATGCTTCCTCCATTCCTGGTTCCCATCATTTTTTATATTATCTATAGAACAATAGGTCTGCCAATGTGCAAGAAAGAGTGAGATGAGCCCTTCAAGGTAGCCTCTTTTTGATCCTTCTCATCTTACCAAGGAACACATGACAACTCACTCATGATTGCATGCATTTTTATGTGACAGAGAAATTAAGATAGAACATTGTGGCAGTTTAAAGGTCAACTTTGACCAGTCTCAAGTTCACTTCACCTTTTGGTAAAAAAATTATGAATAGTAGGGGGCAGAATATAAGGGGATGGATGGGACACTTCTCTTCAGATCATATTTTAAAATGCAAAATAGCTTACCCTCATAGAGAAAACTCAAACTGCAATGGAAAACTCTTCATTGCCCATAGCACTTATTTCTTACTACTATCTGATTCTGGTTCTACAACAGCTGTTGTAAGGACATGCTATCAGTGTCCTCTCTGTTTCACCAAACTTCCTTTTCCCGTGTGTCTATGTGTGTGTGTATGTGTGTGTATGTGTGTGTTTGAGGGGTGGCGGTGACAATAATCAATTGTCTCCATTTGCAATTTATCTGGACATTCCCACATTCCCTTTGTATGGGACTGCTTATTCTTTAAAACTAGTATTTGCCTGGGTCCCTCAATTATAAGAAAATAAAATTGTCACACATGTTCAACTTGTAATCTCTGTGAAGATCAGGATTTTACTTTTTTCTGGAATTGTCTTTTAACATCAGTGTAAGACTTTGTTCTTAGGTAGCAGCAACAGGAAGCCTTCACTTTAGAAAAGCTACATACAAGCCATCTGATCCCACAGATCGGAGCTCCACAAAAGGAATAAAGTGGTCCTTTGAAGGAGACATGCCTCTTCTTCCACTTCTACCCTGTCTTCTGACCTTTCAGGTTAATGCCATCTTCCAAAACAAGCATGCAGTCACCCTTCAGAAGAAGGCATCTTTCCCATTTTAGAAGGTGTTATTTCTGGGTCTGCTCTCAATTTGATGGTTTCCCACGCTCTCAACTTGCAGGTTGCTGTGTGGGAGAGCTGAGTTTCACCCATGGGCAGGGCTGGGTTTCTGTTCGCCTGGCTGCAACCCCCTGGGCCCTGCCAGCATACAATGATCAGTGGCATTCCTGCAATTCCTCAGATAGCAGAGAAGCCAGGCTTGGCACTGCAAATGCCCTTGAACCATGGTTCTGACCCCAATGGGCCATTTTATCTTTTATTCACAGTCAGAGGTTAGGACCTATTTATGTAAATCCTCCACCAAGGGTCGATTCATCTTGACCCTCTGGTTTTTATTTCTCTAATTGTTTCAGGTATTTTTTAGACCCTTTAGAAGCTCTCCATTCAGTGAAAAATTCTGGGGCCAGTAAGAATTCAGCAACAAAAGGAAGGGGGTGGGCTGGAAAAGTTGAGGAGACTTCCTTTGAAGTGTTCTAAGAAGCTTTCAGAGGCCACCCAGTTGACAAAGTAAACTGAGAAATGACCTCATGTACCCCGTTTTATTTACAGAAAACAAGCTTTCTTGAAATGGCATCTTCACTTAAGAGGTTCTTAGAGCACACATTGTCCAGTTGCAGTTTCCTAGAGCACATATTGTCCAAACTGAAGGGAAAAATCTTAACGAAGAAGCTGTCTGAATTTCAGCTTTAGAGGCAGGTGCTAGGTCTTCAGACAATTGTTAATACTTCACTGGCCTAGGCATCCTCCTGATCTGCATGTTAAAGGGGGCACCCTGCTGGCTGGAAAAAGACAAAAAAACAATTCCTAAGATCTGGCCTAGGTTACTGAAATGTCAAGCCACATAGGAAGTCTGTAGGAGGCTACTTGGAGGTCACCAACACTTTGGATGCCCTGAAGTCATTCTGGTTCTCTAAACTCCAAATCACAGTAATAAAACCTTTTAGGGAAGCAATCACTGGCAAGCCAGGCAAGCTGTGTATTAACACACTTTTCTTTTTCACCAGTTGAAATTTTATCTTCTGCTTATTGGATTTTGTTTTTCATGTTCCATTTTCATTAAGAAGGTAGGCAAATTTTTCCTTTAAAATAACTATTTTTCTTTATTTTCTGTCAACTTTTTATTATGAACAATTTTATATACACAAATGGAAAAAGAATAGTAGAATGAATACCTTGTATATCCACTAATTCAACATATGAAAATTTTTTGTATGTATTTACTGTATCTGTACACATAACTATATAGAAGATGAACATCACTCGTCTGAAATCTAAAATGCTTCAAAATCTAAAATATTTTTGAGACAGAGCTCACCATGTAGTTCAGACTAGACTTGAACTTAGTATATACCCCAAGATGGCCTCTACCTTGTGGAAATCTTCCTGCTTCAGCCTCCCAAGTGCCAGGATTACAAACATCCACCACAATACCCAGCAAAAATCTAAAATGTTTTGAACACTAACATGGTGCCACAAATGAAATATTCCACACCTGACTTTCTTGTCATGGTCACAGTAAAAGCATGAGTATACCAAAAATATTAGTATTGTATCAAATTACCTTTAGACTATGTACATAAGGTACACATAAAGCATAAGTAAACTTCATGTATAGATTTAGGGGACCTCCAATCCAGAGGGCAGCCACTCGATGCACCTGCCCTCCCACCTTGGACCCCGGAGGACCTCCACCTCAGAGAGTGGCTGCTCCACACCTGCCCCTCAACTGACTTCCTGGACCTAATACTGTTGTGGATCTTCAGCTGCCCCTCCTCCTCCCAGAACCTTGGACTGCAGTGGATTAACCTTGCTGGGTTGATGGGAAACTCAGTAACCCCTCAAACAAACAGAGGACCTCAGCAGGCTTCCATCAGTTTGGTGAGTTTGCCCCTAAAACAGAGATCTTCATTGGGTAAACAGGAGTAGAAGTGAAGTCACCTCCAGCTTTGGACACTGGTAAGCCTGGCAAGTGTATGAGTGAGTCGTTCCTCCATACAGAGAATATCAGGTGGATTGAGGAGTGTGCCAATAAGGCCTCCCCCAACTTGGAGAAAATTAAAAGGGCTTATGAGACACCCAGTGACACAGTAGGGACCCAGCTGAGACAAAAACTATAGACAGAGAGATCTGGGGGGCTGGAACAACCTGAAGACATAGAAACAGCTGATGTTAAGGGTTGAATTACACCAATACTCCTAGGCTAGTCAGCTAGGAAGAATATAGGATTCTCCCCAATGGGCCCTGCAGGTGACTGGCCTTCTCTTCTATTCAGTTGACAAACATCAACCACACAATAGGATGCGAAGATACACAATACCAAGAGTTGAGACTAGTGGGATTGGAAGAACAAATATTAGCCCAAAAGGTGAAAATGACAAAATGAAAAAACAACATGCAATCTCAAACATCTAGTCCATCAGGAGCAAGTACAGGAGACATTGGACAACAGGAACAGAGGACTTTAAATGTCATATACCTGGAATAGAAGACATTAAAAGTCATATACCTGAGGTCTCTGAAAAGATAGCAAATGAAATAAAGGACAAATCCAGGAGGCTATAGAGGAAATCAAATTAGAAATAATTTCTCATATAAAGACAGAAATGACAACCTTACAAAGGAGATGCTCAGCATAGCTAAAGAAGACATAGATTTAAAAAAAAGTACAGGAACATGGTAAACTGATTTAAATCTTGAAAGAACAATAAAGAAAACAAGTAGAATGCATGAAGCAAATTAAAAGAAATATCCAAGAAATAAAAAGTTCTGTTGAATGCTAGTGAAACCATTTAAATGAAGCTGATAGAATTTTGAACCTTGAGGATATGATCAGAGCTGGCATTCATGAAAGGATAGAACTTTAAAAAAATAACATGGCAGCATGAAAGGACAGTTCAACAGCTTCAAGATGATGCCAAGAAGAACAATATAAGACTAACAGGCATCAGTGAAGATGGAGGAGTCAACATGAATGACATAGGTAACAATTCACAGAAGTAATAGCAAGAAATTTCCCAAACATGGGAAAGGAATCAGATATGCAGATAAGTGAGGCGTAAAGAACTCCAAACCATCAGAACCAACATAAATCTACACCAAGACATATAATAATTAAGATCCCAGACATACAGCATAAAAAGAGAATACTAAAAGCTGTTAGAGAAGAGACACAATTCACCTTTCAATGAAAGCCCATTAGAATCATGGCAGCTTTTTCAGCACAAACCCTCAAGTTAGGACAAGCTTGGAGTGAAGTATGTCAAGCCCTGAAAGAAAACAACTTTCAACCACAATTGACATACCCTGAAAAACGTTCTTTGAAATTTAATGGAGAAATAAGGTACTTCCATGAAAAAGGACGACTGAAGAAATTCATGTCCACCAAACCAACAACAGAATGAGTCCTGAAAGACATACTAGATAAAAATTAAAATGACTACAATTTCCAGAACAACAACAGAAACAAACCACCAGACAGGGAAAGCAATTAAATAAGGGAGAAAAGCAGAAAACCAACAGCAGGAAAATAACACAACAAAGTTGAGTCAGTACATATCAGTTATATCCATCTATGTCAATGTCCTCAATCTATCTATTAAAAGAAATAGATTGACAGAATGGATCAAGAAACAAGATTCCACAACATGCTGTATAAAAGAAACACATATGACTCAAGAGGAAGCTTGTAGATTAAAAGTCAAGGATGAAAAACAGTATTTCATGAGACAGACAAACAGAAAAAAACAGGGATAGCTAGTCTGCTTGCAGACAATGTGAACTTCAAACCAAAAATAATGAAAAGAAATAAAGAAAGTCACTACACACTTCTTAGTGAAAAAATTCAAGAGGAATAACTAACAATTATAAATATACATGCACCAAATACTGGAGCACCCAACTATATAAGACAAATACTAATGCACATAAAAAACCAAATACACAAGAACATAACTGTACTAAGGAGCCTTAATACCTACTTATTTCAAAAAGATAGATCAACTAGAAAAAATTCAGTGAAAAAATAATAGAACTTTATCAAACCTGTGAACAATTGGACTTAGTAGATATTTACAGAGTCTTCCACACCCACATCAGAATACACATTCTTCTCAGCTATGCATGGGACATTCTCCAACATAGACCTTGTATTATCCCACAAAACATTCTTAAGTAAATGTAAAGGATAGAAATTTTCTCATGCATATTATCAGACCATAATGCACTGAAATTGGAAATTAATGGCAAAAGAAATTGCAAAACCTGCATAAGCACATGGAAATTAAATAACAAACTTCTGAACAGACACTGTGTCTCAAGTGAAATTAAAGAAGAAATTAAGCAACACCTACATTCAATGAAAATGTATATACAGCATACCAAAACCTGTGACACTCAATGAAAGTGGTCCTAGAGGGAAATTATAGCAATAAATTGTCACATCAAGAAAACAGAATGAGCACAACTATAAAACCTAATGCTACATCTCAAGCTTCTGGAATAAGAAAAGCAAGTAAAACCCAAAGTTCACAGAAGAGAGGAATTTTGAAGATCAGAGCAGAAATTAATGGAATTGAGACTAAAAAATCACAAAGAATTAAAGAATCAAAGAGCTGGGTTTTTTTGAGAGAATAAACAAAATTGACAAACTTCTAGCCAAACTTATCAAGAAAAAGAAAGAAATAACTGAAATTCATATCATAAGGACTGAAAGGATACAATACTACAGATCCCATGGAAATACAAAAGATCATGAATACCTACTTTGGAAATCTCTACTCATGCAAAATGGAAAACACAGAGGAAATGGACAGATTTCTAGAAACATACGAACTACCAAAGCTCAATCAAGAAGACATAACAATTTTGTATTTTTCTTATTTTAAATAAATTAAGACAAAACAGGGCATAACAAAGTAGATCAGAACACAACAATATAAGCAACACAGCATTTCATGAGAAGACAAACACATAATTAACAGTAAATACCATAATGTCTCTTTCTTTGAAATAAGGATGAGCATAACTTCAATATATAGTATCAAATATAACAAAATAATATAAAACCATTCAAGAGTGAAAGTATTATAGTGCATTCAGAACCAAACAACAGAAAATGAGCAATGGCTGCTCTATTATCTCATTCTCTACAAAAAAAATTGTGTACACTATCACCCATAATACAATCCAATAAGATACAACATGACAGAACCACTGGAAACAGAACAAAAGTATGGTAGGATTTCAGAGTAAGATGATATTAAATCAGCACTGCCTATTATAATGACTTGTTTTCTTCAAAATAGCTTTTCATACCAACACAGATAATGAAATCCAACAAACCAGGATAAACCCATTCCAACTAATGAATGCAATCATTATAAGCCTTCAAAGAAATGTAATGGGGAATCATGATTACTATAAACTCTTATGTGCTCTTACCATTTCCTATACTAGAGAGTCTATACAGTATTTATACATGTGAGTTTGATTTATTTCACATGTGAGTATGGTCTCAAGGTGTGTTCATTTATTTATAAATATCTCAATGTGATCATTCTTTATAGCTGAGTAGTACTCCATTGTATAGGAATATCCCAACTTTTATCCATTCCTCAGTTGATGGACACTCAGGTTGCTTCCAAGATTTGGCTATTACAAATTGTTCTGCTATAAACATCGGTACACATACATCTCTGGGGTATGATGTTTTCAGTTCTTCTGGGAATATGCTTAGAAGTGGAATAGCTGGGTCAAAGGGGACTTCCAATCCCAGGTTTTTTTTGAGAAATCTCCAGACTGACCTCCACAATTATTGCACCAGTATATACTCCCACCAACAGTGCAAGAGAGTTCCTGTTCCCCAACAGCCACTTCAGGATTTGTTGTTAGCTGTTTTCTTGATGCTAGCCAGTCTTTCTGGAGTAAGATTGAATCTCAGCATTGTTTTAATTTGCATTTCTCTAATGAGTAATGGTGATGAACATTTTTAAATGTATTTATTTGCCGTTTGTATTTCTTCATCTGAGAACTGTGTATTCAGCACAGATGTCCATTTTTGGATTGGGTCCTTGAATTATGGGGGTCTTGTTTTTTTTAATTCTTTATATGTTTAGAGAGAAGTCCTTTATCTGAGGGACAGTTCACTAAGATTTTTTCCCAGTTTGTGGGATTTCTTTTTGATATGCTGGAGATTTCTTTTCACATGCAGAAACTTTTTAATAAGATGTAATCCCAGCTTTTGATTCTACAAAGTAGTTCCCATGTGGTTTCATTCCTGTTCATAAATTTTCTATCTACTCCTATGGCTTTGAGATTTTTACTCAATTTATATTCCAACAGATTTAGTGCTTCTGTTTTAATATTCAGATCTTTGATTCACTTACACTTTAGTTTAGTATATGGTGATAGGCTAGGTTCTAGTTTTAATTTTCAGTGTATGGACAGCCAGTTTTTCCAGCACCATTTATTAAAGAGACTATCATTCTTCCAGTGAACATGTTTGGCCCCTTTATAAAAGGTAAGGTGGTTAAGTGTGTTCGTAGTTGTGGCTGTATCTTCTAATCTATTCCATTGATCTTCAATTCTGTTTTGATTCCAGTAGCATGTTGATTTTACTACAGTTGCTTTGTAGTATAACTTCAAGTCAGGGATTGTGATGCTGCCTGCCATGCCTTTGCTGCTTAGAAATGCCTTTGCTATTCTAGGTCTCTTCTGGTTCCAGATGAATCCTAGGAGTGATTTCTCGAGATCTATGAGGTATGTTGATGGTATTTTCTTTGGGATTGCACTGAATGTGTACAACAGTTTTGAGAGAATGACCATTTTCACAATATTTATTTTTCCTAGTCATGAACAAGCGATGTCTTTCCATTTTCTGAGATCATCTTCAATTTCTTTTTTCAGGGTATTATAATTTTCCCAGTATAGATCTTTTACTTATTTTAGGAGATTAATTCCTAAGTATTTCATGTTTTTGTATGCTAGTATGAAGGGTGTGGCTTCTCTTATTTCTATCTCTGTGATCTTGTTGGTAGTGTATTTCTATACACCAACAAATGCTATTGATTTTTGAGTATTGATTTTGTATCCAGCTATATTGCTGAATTTATTTACTATATCTAGGAGTCTTTCAATAGAGTTTTGGGGGTCTTCTATGTAGAGTATCATGTCATCTCCAAATATAATGATAATTTAAGTTCCTTTTTTCCTGTCTTTACCCCTTTTATTTCTCTCTCTTGTCCAATTGCTCTGGCTAGAATTTCCAGTACAATATTGAATAAGAGTGATGAGGGACATAAGGGACATCATTGTCTTGTGCCTGACTTTCCGTTTTTGGCCATTTAATATGATGCTGGCTGTTGGTTTGTCAGAGATAGCCTTTATCCTATTGAGGTAAAGACCATATATTCCAATTTACTGTAAGGTTCTTATCATGAATGAGTCTTGGACTTTATCAAAAGATTTTCTGCATCTATAGGAATGATCATGTGATTCTTACTTTTGGTTTTATTGATATGGTGGATTACATTTATTGAACCATCCCTGCATGCCTGGGATGAGTCCCACTTGGTCATGGTGTATATAATCTTCTTGATGATTTGCTGCATCTTGTTTGCCAATATTTTATTGAGGATATTGGCATCTGTGTGCATTAGGGAGATTGGCCTGTAGTTCTCTTTTTTAGTTGGGTCTTTCTCAGGTTTTGGTAGTAGAGTAATATTTGCTTCCAGGAATGACTTAGGAAAATTGCTTCTCTATCAATTTCATTGAAAAGTTTGAGGAGTATTGGCATTCAGTCTTCTTTTTATTTCTTGTAGAATTCCACAGTGAATCCATCTGGTCTGGGCTCTTATTTGTAGGTAAGGACTTAATTACATTTTCAATTTCATTAATAGAAATTGGGTTATTCAGCAGTTTTGCATCTTCTTTACCCAGCTTTGGTACTTTGTATGTTTCTAAGAATCTGTACATTTCTTGTGTTATCGAACATATGAGAGCAGAGGTTTTTGAAATAGGTGTTGACGTTCTTCTGTACTTCCACAGAGTCTGTAGTGATTTCAGCTTTTTCATTCCTTATTGCATGAATTTGAGCTTTTTCTAAACTTTTTAAAATTAGGTTGGCTAGGGAATTATCAATTTTATTTCTTCTTTCAAAGAAACAACTCTTTGATTCATTGATACTTTGGATTGTTTCTTAGTTTCTATTGCATTAATTTCTGGTCTGATTTTATAATTTCCTCTCTTCCTCTGGCCTTGGGCTTGACTTGCTCTTCTTTTTCTAGATGTTTGAGATGTAGTGTCAGGTTGTTTATTTGGATTCATTCTGTTTTCCTGATGTGGGAGGCAGAGTGCAATTAATTTTCCTCTGAGGACTGCTTTCATTGCATCCCACAGATTCCGGTAAGTTGTATTTGTATTTTCATTTGCTTGTAGGTATTGTTTAATATCTTCTTTAATTTCCCCTGTGACCCACTGATTGCTCAAGAGTGTATTTATTACTCAATTTCCATGTGTTTGTGGAGTTTTTGCAGTTTCTTTTATCATAAATTTCTAGTTTCATGGCGCTATGATCTGATAACATGCATGGGATAATTTCAGTTCTTTTTCACTTATTTAAATGTGTTCTGTGGGCTAGTATATGGTCTAATTTAGAGAATGTGCCATGTACTGCTGAGAAGGTTGTATAGTCTGCTATTGTTGGATGGAACACTGTATATGTCTATCAAATCCATTTGTTCACAGGTGTGATTCACTTCTGTTATTTCTTTGCTGATTTTCTGTCTGGTTGATCTGTCCCTTGGTGTCAATGGTGTGTTAAGTTCTCCTGTTATAATTGTTTTTTTGCTAATTAGAGTCTTCATTTCTATGAATATTTTCTTTGTATAACTGGATGCTCTGGAATTTGGTGCATATATATTTAAATATGTTATCTCTTCATCTTGAAGTTTTCCCCTAACCAGTATATAGTGATTTCATTATCTCTTAGGATCATTCTTGGTTTGAAGCTCACATTCTTTGCAAACAGAATAGCTACCACAATTTTTTTTGGTTTGTGTTGCATGAAGTATTGCTTTCCATCCTTTGACTTTCAGTCTTTGAGTTTCCTTTTGGGTTATATGGCTTTCTTGTAGACCGCCTATGGTTGGATGTTGTTTCTTGATCCATTCTGCCAGTCTGTTTCTTTTAATTGGTGACTTGAGACCATTTACATTAATGGTTATAACTGTTACATATTGGTTTATTGTTGACATGTTATCTTTCTGCTGTTGCATCTATATCTTTCCATTCTGTTTAATTGTGTGCCTTGCTTAGTGGTCTTTTCCTATGTGTACCTAGACTATCTTTCAGTATTCTTTGCAATGTTGGCTTGGTGATCATGAAGTTTTTCAGCTGTTCTTTGTCATGGAAGTATCTTATTTCTCCATCCATTTTGAAGGACAGTTTTTCAGAGTACTTCACTCTAGGTTGGAAATCATTTTCCTTTAGGATCTGAAATACTTCACTCCATGTTCTTCTTGACTTCATTGTTTGTGTTGAGCAGTCTGCTGTATTCTTACAGGTTTTCCTTTATAAATGATCTGTCTCTTCTCTCTAACAGCTTTTAATATTCTATTTTTATGTTGGATTTCTGGGATGGTGATTATTATATGTCTGGGTGTAGTTTTATTTTGGTTATGGCTTTTTGGAGTTCTATATGCTTCACTTTTCTGCATGTCATTTTCCATTCTCATGTTAGGGAAATTTTCAGCTATTACCTCTGTAAATAATCTCCTGATATCATTTGTGTTTTTCCATTTTTATCTCTATCAATCTTATGTTGTTTTTCTTTGAATCATCTTGCAGCTCTTGAATTGTTATTTCCTGATTCCTTGTTATTTTTAAGAGATCTTTCCTGTTCACTAGCTGCAATCTTGTCTTCATGGTCTGGATCTATCTTCACTTTTGTTTAGGCAGTTTTGACAATTTTCAATCGAATTTTTAATTTCCCATACATCTCTTAGAAACTGCTTTATGTATTGTGCTTGTTTCTTATATTGTTCATCCAAGGATTCTATCTTTTTGTTTTGTTCCTGTAATTTTAAAACTGTGTCTTCTTTAGCTGTGTTCAACATCTCTTTCATTACTTTCATAATTTCTTCTTTTACCTGGGAGATTATTTCTAGTTTGAATTCCTTTAAAGCTTCCCTGAATTGCTTCTATATTTCAGTTACTATTTTTTCAGGTATTTCAGGTGTATGGGATATATTTTGTTCTATGTACATGGCTCCTAGGCTTTCTTAGGATGAGGTAGAAGTTTGAGATTGCATTTTGGTCTTTTGTTTTGTCATTTTCCTATATTTCCATGCTTCAAGTATTGTTCCAAAGCTTCCCCTGGGTGTGTTGGAAATCGTCTCCTATGTCCTGGGGTCCTGGGACTCCTTAGGTAGTGCAGCTCCCCGGATTGAAAGAAAATCACTTGTTGCAGCCCATGCAGGCCTGAAACCTCACTTGCAGTGCAGATCCCCAGATTGAAAGAAGGTCACTGAGAATGGCCCAGGTGGCTTGAAACCTGCAGACTCCAGTCTAGTGTGGCTGCAAGCCGGTCAGCTCCCTGACCACTGGGAGCAAAGGTCTCAAACTATCTCAGGGCTCTGATGGTGTCCAGGAACCCACCTCTTCTGGCAGTGAAGCTCCCTGGATTAAAATAAGGTCACCTGGTGTGGCCCAGGCAGGCCCAAAACCTCCCACAATGCTGCTCCCTCCTCAGGCAGGAAAGCTCCCCAGATTGAAAGAAGGTCACCAGGTGTGGCCCAGGCAGGCCCTAAACTTCCTCTGGCAGTGCAGCTCCCTCCTCAAATAGTGCAACTCCCCAAAATGAAAGAAGGTTACTGGGTGTATCCCAGGCAGGCGCAAAACCTGCTGAGCCCAGTCCAGAGTGGCTGCAAGCCAGGTGGGTCCCTGACCACTGGGAGCAATGATCTCACACTCTCCTGGGGCTTGGATGGTGTGCAGGAACCCACATCCTAGGGCATTGAAGGTCCCCAGATTGAAAGAAGGTCGCTGAGCATAGCCCAAGCAGGCCCCAAATCTCCTTAAGCAGCACAGCTCCCTCCTCCAGCAGTGAAGCTACCCGGAGTGCAATATAACAATTTTGAATAACCCAATATCAGCCACTGAAATAAAAAATGTGATTAAAAACTTACCAAAAAGGAAAGCCCAGGTCCTGATGGATTCACGACTGAATTCTACAAGAAATTTAGAAAAGGTTTAATGCCAGTACTCCTCAAAAACTTCAATGAAATTGAAAGAGAATCAATCTTCCCTAACACATTCCTCAAAGCAAGTATTATTCTGATACAAAATCCAGAGAAAGACCCAAACAAAAAGGAGAAATACAAGCCAATATCACTAATGAACTTTGATGCAAAGATTCTGAATAAAATACTGGCAAATACAGTGCAACCAATCATCAAGAAGATTATACACATTGACTAAGTGGGATTCGTTCCAGGAATTTTGGGATGGTTTAACATACACAAATCAATAAATGTAATACTCCACACCAAAGAAAAAAATCACATGATCATCTACATAGATGCAGAAGAACTTTTTGATATTGTCCAATACTGATTCATGACAAAAAAACCCTACACAAACTCATAATAGATGTTATCTACCTCAATCTGATAAAGGCCATCTATGACAAACCAACAGCCAACATTATACTAAATAGACAAAAACTGAAAGCTTTCACTGTAAAATCAGGAACAAGATAAGGATGTCCACTATCACCACTCCTATTCAATATAGTTCTGGAAATATTAGCCACAGATCAGACAAAAGATAGAAATAAAAGGAATAAAGATAGGAACGAAAGAAAAATTATCACTGTTTACAGATGACACAATATTCTACATAGAAGATCCCAAAAAGTCCATTAAAAGACTACTAGAGCTAACAAACAAATTCAGCAGTGTAGCTGGATACAAAGTCAACACTCAAAAATCAGTTACATTCCTGTACACAAACAAAAAACTCTGTGAGAGAGAAATTATGGAAACGTCGCTTGTTGCAATAGCATCTAAAAAATGAAATACTTAGGAATCAACCTAACCAAGAATGTAAAAGAACTATACACTGAAAATTATACTACTCTACAAATGGAGATTGAAGAAGATATTAGAAAATGGAAGGATATCCCTTGCTCTTGGTTAGGAGGAACCAACAATGTGAAAATAGCCATACCCCCAAAACTGTCAATGCAATCTCATTCAAAATACCATTAACATACTTTATGGACCTAGAGAAAGCATTCCTAGAATTCAGTTGGAAATAGAAGAAACCTAGAATAGCAAAGGCAGTTCTGGGCAACAAAGGTAAGGCAGGAGGCATCTCAATTCCTGACTTGAAATTATACTACCAAGCTACAGTGATAAAATCAGCATGGTACTGGCAAACAAATAGACCTGAGGATCAATGGAACAGATTAGAACATGCGGAAACAACTACAAAGATACTCAGCCTCCTTCTATTTTACAAAGGGGCTAAACATTTTCACTGGAAGAAAGACAGCCTCTTTAATGATTGCTTCTCAGGTCTATTTCTTGGTCAGTACCATGCTAATTTTATTACTGTGGCTTTGTAGTATATTTTCAAGTCAGGAATTGAGATGCCTCCTGTCTTGCCTTTGTTGCCCAGAAATGCATTTGCTATTCTAGATTTCTTCTGTTTCTAGATGAATTTTAGGAATATTTTCTCTAGATCTGTAAGGTATGTTAATGGTATTTTGATTGGGATCTCAGTGAGTGTGTATAACAGTTTTGGGAGTATGGCCTTTTTCACAATATTGGTTCTTCCTACCCAAGAGCAAGGGATATCCTTCCATTTTCTAATATCCTCTTCAATTTTCCTTTTTAAAGTAGTATAATTTTCAGCATATAGCTCTTTTACATTTTTGGCTAAGCTGATTCCTAAGTATTTCATTTTTAGGTGCTATTGTGAAAGATGATATTTCCATAATTTCTGGCTCAGTGAGATTTTGTATGTGTACTGGAATGCAACTGATTTTTGAGTGTTGACTTTGTATCCAGCTACACTGCTGAATTTGTTTTTTACCTCTAGTAGTCTTTTAATGGAGTTTTTGGAGTCTTATATGTAGAGTATCATGTCATCTGTAAATAGTTATAAGTTAACTTCTTCTTTTCCTTTTTTATTCCCTTTATTTCTCCCACTTGTCTGATTGCTTTGTCTAATATTTCCAGAACAATATTGACTAGGAGTGGTGATAGTGGACATCCTTGTCTTGTTCTTGATTTTAGAGTGAAGGCTTTCAGTTTTTGTCCATTTAGTATAATGTTGCTTGTTGGTTTGTTATAGATGGCCTCTATCAGTTTGAGGTATGTGCTGTCTATTCCAAGTTTCTGTAGGGTTTTTATAAATGGTGTTGGAAAAGTTGGCTTTCCACATGCTAAAGTCTGAAAATAGACCCATGCATACCACCATACACTAAACTAAAGTCAAAAAGGATCAAGGATCAAAATATTAAAATGGAAACACTAAATCTACTAGAGGACAAGGTAGGTAAAAATCTTGGAGTCATAGGGGTAGGGAGAGAATTGATAAATAAAATGCATTGCACATGGTAAATACTTCAAAGAATTAAAAACTGGGATCTCATATTACTAAAAAGTATTTGAGCTTCAAAAGAAATCACCAAACAGTGAAAAGAATACTCACAGAATGGGAAAGAATTTTAGCCAACAATCCTCTGACAGAGGACTTATATCCAGAACATATAAAGAACTGAAAAACAACAAGCTCCCCAAATTTAAAGACCTTCTCCAAATATGGGCATCTGAGATGAACACACAGTTCTCAGATGAAGACATACAAATGGTAAATAAATATATAAAGAAATGTTCACCATCACTGGTTATTCAAGAAATGAAAATTAAAACAGCACTGAGATTTCATCTCATCTCAGAAAGAATGGCTGCCATCAAGAAAATAACTGATAACAAATGTTGGCGAGGATGCAGGGAAAAAGGAACACTTCTCTACTGTTGGTGGGAGTGCAGACTGGTGCAACCATTGTGGAAATCAGTATGGCGATTTCTCAGAAAATTAGGATTGGACGTTCCATTCAATCCAGCTATTCCCTTCCTCAGTATTTTCCCAGAAAAATTGAAAAAAGTCCTATCACAGTGATATATGTGTACCCAATATTGTAACTGCACAATTTGTGATAGTTAATCTTGGAACTGGACTCTGGGGAAAAGATGGTGCATAGAAAACAACTGGCTACAAAGGCTCCCTGAGATAGTCAACTTAGAATTCAACATAATACAGAGTGGGGAGCCCCAAACAGAAGGAGATGAATTCTCTCATCCCAAAAAGAAGTTAAGGTGAGAAGAACCAATCAAACATACAGTCCCAGTGCTATTATTGGAACAGCTAAAGGTTCAGTGTTCCTGCCACAGTGGGCAACTTGACGAGCATCCAAGGTCCCACCACGACTTGCTGAGGTCCCACCGCAACTTGCCGAGCTGTCCTAGGTCCTGCCTCTTTGACTCACTGGAGGCGCAGTTACACTGAGTTTGAGGGGTCAATGAGCCAAACGGAGAGCTGAGTTGGCACAGTGTCTACATCAACCTGTGGTGAGTGAGGGGAGTGGAGCCATTCCATAGAAAGGGGGCCTCTGGCGGATGACATTCTGAGACCGGGCAGGACTGGCAAGTGCAAGGGGCAACACTGACTTCAGTAAGTTGTTCCCTTCCTGAATGGAATTGGTGGAGTGAGCCAGGCCTGGGTCATGTGACCTGGCTGAGAACCAATAGGTTGTCTGAAATCAAGTCCCTACAGCCATGGTGCACACTAACTATACTAACCCAGTGAATCCTCAAAAGTTTGACTGACCTACGAGGGAGGTGGTGCAAAGTAATACAGTGCAGGCCACAGCAGCTTGACTGACCTAGAGGGGAGGCAGCGCATAGTAATACAGTGCAGGCCATAGCAGATTGATTGATCCAGAGGGGAGGGGCCAGCATACACTGTTCCTGTCTGCAACTCACTAGCACACAGCACTGGGAAGGGTCATCTAGCCAGTGCACTTCAGAAGAATTGTAACCAACAAAGAAAGAAACTGGGGCCTCCTGGAAGAAACAAAAAAGATGGGAAGAGGAAGCAATAATAAAAAGTCTCCAGATCCCAACCCTGAGAACATTGACCCAGGACAGGTAAATACAGAGGAGAATGAGAAAAGCAAACATGCAATGTCAGACACAGCACCAGTGGACATAATGAGATATATTCGGGACCTCATAGATGAGTTCAAAAGTGAAATATTTAGCCAAATAAAGCAAGATATAACAAGATTAATAAAAGAAATCTCTAAGCACTGCTCAAGCAGACACAGATGGAAGAAGGGAGGAACTCAAAGGAGAGAACCATTTGATGAAGAACATAAACAAAATATAGAATACATGAAGCAGATTCAAAGAGATTACCAGGAAATTAAAAACTCTATGGAAAAATGGCAAATCAGCTTGAAAGAAACTAAGCATAGATTATCCAAACTGGAGGACAATTTTGCAATGTGAAATTATGAAGGGGAAACTTTTTAAAAATAACAATAAAACAAGCAGTAACAATACAAAGGCTAGAAGACAACAAGAGCATCTATAACTTGAGAATAAAGAATGTGAATGAAGAAGCAGGGGTACAAACAGAGGAACTACAAAGGCTATTCACAGAAATAATTAAGAAAAACTTCCCAAACATAGGAAAAGGAAATGATATTCTGATACATGAGGCATACAGAACTCCATCCACCTACAACCAAAACAGAGCTATACCCAGGCGTATAATAATAAAGATCCCAGAAATTCAATAGAAGAACAGAATATTAAAAGCTGTCAGAGACAAGAAACAGGTTACCTATAAAGGAAAATCCATCAGAATAATGGCAGACTTCTCAACACAAACCATCAAGTCACAAAGAGCCTGGAGCAAAATATTCCAAGCCCTGAAAGAAAATAACCTCCATCCCAGATTGATATATCCTGCTAAGCTGTCTCTAGAAATTAATGGAGAAACAAGATGCTTCCAAGACAAAGAGGAACTTGGGAAATTTGCAACCACCAATCCAAGTCTATGGAGAATACTGCAGGGCATTCAAGAGAGAGAAAAAAGTACTAGGATTCCAGGAACAGTGGCAGAGAGGCCTCAATGAATGGAGCAGAAAACAGAATGAAGAACATAAGCAGACAACTGACGGCAAAAAAAGTGCATAACAGAAATGAGGCAGAGAAGATTTTATTCAAAACTGATATGATTGATAGTATCAAGTCTGAGAGTATAGGCAACTACATTGAAGATGACAGGACTGTACGATACACATTCTGGTTTGATAACTGCTGGTTTTTGAAGTTCTATACTATATAAAAAGTTGTATTTTTATTAATACTGTTATGTACTGATATATTCAATTATACTATGTCTGATGATATAGTATAACAAGAGACAACACAGGAACCATGGTAGAACTCTTTGTTCGATGGTCTTATATGTCTTTTTGTTTCATGTGTGTATAGGAAAATGTTTTGTTTTGTCTTGCTTTGTTTTGTTTCTCCCTCTAATATACAAAGGATAGAAATACATGTTAAGACTCATGCATGTGTAGAATCTATGAACAGTTTATGAGAAGTGATCATATGAAATATGATGAAATGAACAGATACTTTGAAGAAAAAGACACTAAAATACCCAGTGCTGATCCTGGAGTGTCATAATGTGAAACCCAGGAATAGTATTATTCTTTGTTCAGAGTGATATTAGCCTGCCTGGGTTTGTTCAGTCTCAACAGAATTGAAGATATGTGTAACTGCATATATGTTTAAGTGTATAGGACTGATACCCATGTTTCTACTTTTTGTTGGATAGTTGAACAGAGCAGGTTGCAATCTCACTGTTTGAATCCCCACTTTATATGCTCCACTTTAGTATCTTGAATAACTATTTGTAAGAAGACAATCTGTAATCATTAACTAGTGATTTCTTTCTGTTTATTTTTTTCTTTGAAATTATGTATTATGTATTATTTCTACCCATTTTCTGTTTTGTTTCATCTTTCTTTAAATTAAATTTTTAAAAAAGACACTACAGTACCCAGTGCTGATTATGGAGTGTCATGATGTGAAATCCAGCAATACTATTATTCTTTGTTCGGAATGATTTTAACCTGCTTTCTTTGTTTAAACATAAATGGACATATGGATAACTGTTTGTATGCTTAAGTGTATAGGATTGACAACCATGCTACTAAGTTTTTGTTGGACAGTTGAACAGAACTGAAGTCTCACTGTTTGAATTCCCACTTTACATGTTCCATTTTTGTATCTTGAACAACTATTTGTAAAATGACAATATGTAAAATTCAACTAGTGATTTCTTACTGTTTATTTTTTTTCTCTGCACGTATGTATTATTTCTACCTGTTTTCTGTTTTGTTTAGTCTTTCTTTAAATAAAAATTTTTTAAAAATCTTGGAACCCAAAGGCCCATGAATTGCAGAATGGATGAAAAACATGTGGTATTTTTATATAATGAAATATTACTCAGCTAAAAAATTATGACCTTGAGACTTTTGTAGGTAAATGGAAGCAACTTGAGATAATCCTCATAATTGACATGTCAGACTCACATTTGTAAATAAATCATCTCTCTAATATAAAAATAGTAATAAAAAACTGAAAGAGCAATAAGATCCAAAATGTGTAACAGATTGCAATAATTTCTATAATTATAATAATATTATAATAATTTGTAGAAATTGGAGCTAACCTTATATAAACTGGTTATTCTGTGTATTAAATAGGGAATTACTGAATTATTATTATTACATTGTATTATACATTTTGGATCTTGTTACTCTTATTTTTTTACATTATTAATAATATTGTAATAATGTAATAATTATTAATTCTAATAACAAAATGGCAAGAAAATGTTCTAAAGGATATAACTATCTATGTTTAAGTGTGCAGGATTGATAGGCATAGTACAAAATTTTTGTTAATTTATCAAGCACAATAGTTTGTACTGTCATTGTTTGATTGTGTGTCCACTTTTTATGCTTTTATTTTCTAACTTGAACAACTACTTGTATGACAACAATATGTAATTTATCAATTATGGATTTCTTACTGGTTTTTTTGAAATTCTGTATTATTTCTACCCTTTTTTCTGTTTTGCTTTTTGTCTCAAAAAAATAGATTTAGGTACCATCCCTTAGATATTTCCATTATGTACATGCAAATATTCTAAAATCCTTAATAATATATATATATATATATGCAGATGTGCTTCAAATTCTTTTAGTGTATTAAGTTTTGTGTAAAAAATTAACATTAACCAAAAATTTTAAAGGCATAATCAAAATATACTATTGTAGGCAGCTAAACTAGACAGAAATTAATAGCTGCTAGAGACTAATTAAAAATATTCGTGAAAGAAGACTTTCAGATCTGCTTCAGAAAACAACAACAATGATTGGATAAATGTGTTCAAAGTAAAAAGAAATATTTTAGAGGGATTAATGACAATGCACCTTTACTGTAGTTTTTTTTTTTTTTATTTAGACACACACCATATTTTCCCTCACACTTCAGATGTTTTTAAAAGTTAACTGGATACATAATGGCACTTTATTTCAAACAATTCAGCCTACACTTCCTAACATATTTTTTCTATGAAGTTGTTATCCTGTATGATAATCAACAGTAATTCCCTAAGACCATTTATTTCCCAGAATACCCAGTTTGTATTAAATTCTCTCCAATTTCTACCCTGTCTTACAATTTCCCATTTAACCCAGGAAACTATCACATTTGGATTTTTTAGTGTTTTTGAAAGTTTCTTTACTTCTTTATTTAATTGCATTGCCTTTTCTAAAACACTTTATAGAAAGACCCACACTTGTCTGATGAATTCTTTCTGTTCCCTTGAGGCAGAATTTTGCTATGCAGTTCAGGCTGGCCTTAAACTCACTACATTGCCCAAGCTAGCCTCAAATTCCCTATGTTCTTTCTGCCTCAGCCATCCAGAGTTCTGGGATTATACAATTTACCACCATACCCAACTGATGATTAATTCCATGTGATGGTGTTCATATCCTTCTGTCTCCTAGAATTCCTGTTGAGTTTAATAATATCCACCCCTGAAGCTCAAATATTGAAATTCTAACTCCAGTATTTCAGGATGTGACTTTATTTGGAAAACAATGCCATGGAGGTATGATTGGTTAAGATGAAGTCATAGTGGAATGGGATAGCCTCCTGAACCAATAAGAATAGTTTTCTTACAGAACAGAAAAATTTGAAAGAAGACACAGGGACAATGTCTTGTGAACATTAAGGTAGATGTCAGAATTATGTTTCTACACATCAAGAAACAGAAAATATTGCCAGTGAGCCATCAATAGCTAGAAGCAAGTGAATAGAAACAGAATTTGCCACTTTAAAATATACCACTTTGGGTTAAGTACTGTTTGTTAGAGGTTATTTGTTGTCTGTGTGTTTGTTTGGTTGGTTGGTTTTATGACACAGTATGGATTCAGACTGGCCTTGAACTTACTATATAGCCCAGGCTGGTCTTAAATTTGTGGTAACCCTATTGTCTCAGTACTCTGTGTGCTGGAATTACAGGTATGCACCACCACAATCAGGTGGCATAAGGACTGTTTTGAGCTAAAGACAATTAGCTCTCTGTCCTCCCCATTTCTGTTTAAAAGCAAGACATACATGTCTTTTTGTATGGTGTCTCTTGTAACAGGACTCTTAGCACTTTTGATCTCTCTTATATGTGTAACAAGCCAGCCACACTTACTAAACATTTCTTCCCCTCCCCTTCACATAGCATTATTTCCCAAGATGCTCCAAAACATTTTTTTCCTTGTCTAGCCTAATATGTTATATAAGCCCCCAATTCTAATCATCTCCTTGGGTCCCTTTTTTGGGTGAATTCTTGTATGTAAATATGTACATAATTAAGCCTAGTTTTTCTCTTAGTCATTCACTTCCAGAACTTCCAGTCAGTCTCTTGTTATGGCTTCTGTCTAGATGCTGCACCAAGGCCTCATGTAGTCATAGAGCTTTTCAAACGTGGCTAGATCTATAGTGTCTGATACTAGGATTAAGTATGTGATGCTGGGATCAAGTATATGTGATTATCAAATTAGTTGACTAATTTTTTTGACATAGTTCTGTGTAGGATAAGGGTGCCTCACCCTGGTGTGAGTGCAAATAAGGGTGGGCAGCTTGAATAAAATATACAGACAGCAAAAGGGCTAGGGTCATCACTTGGTGCTTGCTGCCTTCCGCCTTCCAGTTTCAGCAGCCTAAACAAGTTAAGACTCTTGCATATTGTGTGTAAGATGAAGCTTCAGTTTAGAAGTGTCAGATACATTTTGGCAAGAACATAACATAGGTTATGTTGAGTATTTCAGGGTGCACAGTTTCAGAGGTCACAGAACACAGGCTAGCTTGCCACAAGAGATTTTTAAGTGTGATCAATCCCTGGATTGGGGTAAGGATGACCACGTCTAGGTTTTCCCTTTCTAACTAAAAAGTAATTTGAGGAGTGATGCTTTGGCACCACTTAAGTATGCTACCTCCTTCACCTAGTCTGTCGCCCAATTGTTTTAGTAGTCATTGATGACCCTTCCATGAGTTGATTATTTTTTCCTCTAGAAGTAAGCAAAATAATAATCTTGTACAAATGCATTTGTAATTGTTAGCTGGCATTGCTCTATAAAAAAGAATCAAATGAGAGTCAACTAACTTTTTTCCTAAGAAGTCAGAGTAAATGCTTAAGTTTTTCTTATAGTTACCAATTTTCAGAATAAAGTGTTGGCATAGTAGTCATCACTAATTGCTGATGAATTTTTCTCAAGTATCATCATAGTTTTAATTTACCCAGTGATTATAAGCAATAAGTAATTTGCAGTCATTATCCTTGATGGCTCATTATCCCAAATGGGGTCAGTGAGAACCCTTTTAAGCTGGTGCCTGTGTCCTTTTTACACATCTCCACTGAACTTTCAGTGATTTCCTAGTTTTTGAAATAAGAAGCTCCTGATTCACCCTGTAATTTGCTTATACTAAGTTAGAAATTATTGATTTTTCTGAACATTCTTTCCTTTTACTAGGGAATCGTATTTAGAAATCAAGATCTGGTTTCAAGGTATTATTATTAGGATAGTATTACTTCTAGGCCAGAGCACTGCACAGTTCTAGGAAAGAGGAAAGCCCAGGCTCATGAGGGTGTGACCAGTCAATCATACAGGTGCTACTGTTCAGGAGGCCTTGAGTTTGAGATTTAGTTGTTCTATAGCACTGTGATAAAATCCCATAGAATTTTATCTTCATATTTGTATTTTTAAGTAGATTCCAAAAGGATAATAAATCATACAAGATGGAATTGAAAACTTGTCTCATTGGCAGCTGCCTGACTTCTCCAGGATAGGCTCCTGCATACTATTTCCCCTACATCCTGGTATCCTTTGGCCTTACCAAGCTTCCCTATCTCCAACTCTTCCCAATAATTCTGCTTCCCTATAACCTCACTGGGAGCCTGAGGGAAGGGGTATGACAGGTTGGGTTGAGTGTTTTCTCTGAAGCACTTTGGGACAAGGCACACTGATAGTGACCTAGGAGACAGGGCATGGCTTAGACTAGATGGGAAGAGAGGCATGGGAGGATCCCAGAATCCATGAAATACCACCTCTCCAGAACCTGTATGTAGGAAGTTGCTGTGACTTCCCATGAGATGTGAAAGACATATAAGGACACAGATGCCATGAGGAGCCTACTATTGTGTCTCCTTCACAGTAGCCTTCCCTGTGTATTCTAGAACCAGGTGTACTTTTATTTTTTATTTTCTCTTTTCCTGTTTTGTTTGGTCCAAATTTGCTCTTCAGAGCCAGTTTCTGCCTCATTCCCACTTTTTAAATAATCTTTTGGCATCACTTTTGGCTTATTGCATTCAGCTTTTTGTTCGAGGTGAGAAGGACCTAAAATACATTTCATTGGTGAGCCATTTCTAAAAGGAACTACCCAATAATAGTAGTGTTGCTATCCTGAGTTGGTAATGGCATATCACTTTCAATAGGTGACTCCACAGGTGAATCTTACCACCTAGCATCATCCAGGTATCATCCTGGTACCTTGACTAGTACATTAAAGCATGGCAGCTGCAATATGATACTTGGAAGTACCTAATTCATAGTTGAGTAGGGGCTGCAGGCCTGTGGGAAAGGAAAATTCCAAGCTTGTTTTCCAGGCCCTGAGGTGAGGCACATCATACCCGTCTAGAGGTCAGCAAGAAGGAGAACCTAACTACTATCAGGCTCAAACAAAAACATGCATGCTTTATCTGCCAGGACAGGGTCCTCAGGTACCTGTGAGCACTTGCACTTCTCCCTATAGTATCTCATGCAAAGGGAGACTCCTATGCCTTGGGAGACCCTTTCTTTTTCCTTCCAACCTTCCCAAATCTGCTTTGTGTTAGTCTCTTCTACCAGCTTCTGGCAGTCTCTAGGACAAGTCACAAAATACAAAATGTATAACTTCAGTTATTCTATGTAGAAGTTAAATGTTCTCACACTTAATTTTCAAACTAATGATATACAATATAAGCATGCTGATTAAAATTTATATAAATACATTAAAAATTCAATTTTTATTTGCTTGCAATAACATTGAATGGCAAATAAAAAATGACATGTTGAAAGAGCAAGAAGTCATCCAAGAAATAAAAAGCTTCATATTTTAGTACCTTTAAAAGCACTTTATTATTATTTTATGAACAAGCTACCTCATATTTCCTTATTATACAAATTACATCATCCACCTAGGAACTATATTATATATTTTAAGTCATGTGAAAATATTGATATTTTCCATTTATATTTAACACTATAGGTGAAAATTTTGGCTCACAAGTATCATTAACATAATTGTTTATTTGATTTAATGCTAATATGTACATACACATACGTGATTTTCAGATTTTTAATACCAATTTTTTTACTAACAATAAAACTATCAGATGGTTTTTAAGATTTATTTTCACTTCTTTTTGACTTCAGTACATTTGGAGCACTGTTGACAAATTATTTGAAATAATCATGTCTGTATGATTCTGTTACCTTTGATATTCAGTTAGGTTCATTTTATGCATTTTCAGTTTTAGAATTTGGTTTGTCTTCTATTTGTTTTTTGGATGCTAAATATTAAGGTATTTCTTAAACCAAGACTATATATAAAGTCATATTCAGAAATCTCTCTCCAATTTGTTATTCTCCCTTTCTTAGTCATCTTCCCTCCAAGCCCTCTGTAGAAAATCATTTCTATTAGTTTCTGGTTATTCTCCCAGGACTTGGTGGGGGAAAAATTAGCAATCACATATCCTTATTTCTCTCTTTCATGAGTAAAAGACAAAACACTATTTATATGCTTCATATCTTTTTAAAGCTATTTTGCCTAAAATAAGCCTCCATATAAGTACATAGATATTCCACATTATTTTTTGTATTTTAAAGAAGGTAAAATAAAACATAACAAAGCAGAATAAAGAAGATCAGAAGAAAAATGCAAGTGATACAGAATTTTGAAGGAAAACAACAGGAGATCAACAGTGGCTACCATGTCTCTTGTTTTCTTCAAAATAGTTGTCTATATCTTCACAAATAATGAATTTGAACAAAACAAAATAGTATAAAATTCATACAAAATAGTATAAAGCTGATCAAAACAGAAGAATGAAAGCATTACAGGCCTTCAAAACCAGACAATAAGAAAACCAAAAATAGCTACCATAATGTCTCTTGTTCCCTTCAAAATAGCAGTCTATACCATCAAATGTGTTTAAAGCAAATAATACAAAAAAGAATAAAACCACACTAAACAAATAATAAAAGCATTACTGGACTTCACAGCATGATGATAGGAAATAAACAATGGCTACCACAATGTCTCTTTTCCTTCAAAGTAGCTGTTCATACCATCATGCATAAAGCAGTCAATTCCCTTAAACTATTTAGAAGTTCTAAGTATGTAAAAACCTCTACATGTACATCTATCTTTTCTGCATTGGAGTTAAAAACAAAACAGAACAAATTGCCAGAAAAACAAGAACTAAACAAGACAAATAAGTAACAATAACAAAGAGCCCAATACAATGACAATATGGGCTTTCAAAACAAGGTGGTAGGAACATAACTAAGGTTGCTACTTTACATATTAAATTCCAAAAAGGTTCCTCAGATTAGCAGACACAAACATGCAAAATTGATCTAATCCTATGAATATTAACTGCTTTGTCCCAGGAACTAATAGAATTAGTAGCACAATCATATTAGCTACCTTAAGGGTGTATATACAATTTTTTTGTTTCCCTTCCTTTTTTTTTTTCTCCTTTTCCTGGAGTTATTTTTCCCTATTGAGCAGATTTTTACCTTTTCATAGTATTTATTTTATTTTGTATCTTATTTACTCTTAAGTTTCATACACTAGGGAGAAAATATGGTATTTGCCCGTGTGAGTTTCATTTATTTCACTTATGAGTGTGGGCTCAAGTTGCATCCACTTACATTAAAAAAAAAAAAAACCTTAATGTGATCCTTCTTTATAGCTGAGTAGTACTGCATTCTATGAAATTACCACATCTTTTTTTATTCATTCCTCAGTTGATGGGCTTTTAGGTTGTTTCCAAGATTTGGCTGTTACAAATTGTACTGTTATAAACATAGGTGCACATATATCACTATGATATGAGGTTTTCACTTCTTCTGGAAATATGCTCAGAAGTGGAATAGCTGAGTCAAATGGGACTTCCAATACCAACTGTAAGGGGAACCTCCACACTGATTTCCACAGTGGTTGCACTAGTCTACACTCCCACCAACAGTGCAGAAGAGTTCCTTTTTCCCCACAGCCTCTTCAGCCTTTGTTGTTGGTGCTTTTCTTTATCCTGGCCATTCTTTCAGGAGTGAGATGGAATCTCAGTGTGGTTTTAATTTGCATTTCTCTAACAACCAATGATGCTGAACAATTTTTCATGTATTTATCTGCCATCTGTATTTCCTCAGATGAGAAATGTGTATTCATCACAGATGCCCATTTTTGGAATGGGTCTTTGAATTTTGGGGGCCTGATTTTTTAAAAATTCGTTATATGTTCTATACAGAAATCCTTTGTTTGAGGGACAGTTGACTAAGATTTTTTTCAAAATTAATGGGTTATTTGTTACATTGTTGGAGATTTCTTTTGACATGTAATAATGCCTTAATATGACGGGAACCCAGTCATTGATCCTTGGAAATCTTTTCCATGCAGTCTAATTTTTGTTCATGAATTCTCTGCCTAATGTTATGTTTTCAAGATTTCTATCTACTTTGTCTTCCAGTATATTTAGTGTTTCTGTTTTAATATTTAGATCCTTGACCCAATTTGAATTTAGATTAGTGCATGGTGATAGGCATGGGACTAGTTTTAGTTTTCATCTTATGGTAAGCCAGTTTTTCCAGCACGACTTATTAAAGAGGCTACTTTTCTTCCAGCGGACATGTTTGGCTCCTTTGTCAAAGATAAGTTGGCTGATTGTGTTTATATTTGTTGTTGTCTATTCTAATCTATTCCATTGATCTTCAGGTTTGTTTTTATTCCCGGTACCATGCTAATTTTATCACAGTATCTTTGTAGTATAACTTGAAGTCAGGGATTGTGATGCCATTTGCCTTGCCTTTGTTGCTTAGAATCTCATTTGGTATTCTAGGTCTTTTCTGGATCCAGGTGAATTTTAGGAATGATTTCTCGAGATCTGTGAGGTATACTAGTGGTATTTTGATTGGAATTGCATTAAATCTGTATAAAAATTTTGAGATTGGAAGTTTTCACAATATTTGTTCTTTCTATCCATGAACAAGGCATGTCTTTCTATTTCTGACATCCTCTTCAATTTCTTTTTTCAGGATATTATAATTTTCATTGAACAGATCTTTAATTTCTTTTTTTTTTTTGTCTTTTTTCATTTTTATCGGTACCAGGGATCGAACTTACGACTTCCTGCTTGCAAGGCAGGGTCTTATGCCGCTGAGCTAAATACCCAGCCCCAATTTCTTTTGTTAGACTGATTCCTAAGTATTTCATTTTTTGGATGCTATTGTGAGGGATTTTGCTTCTGTTATTTCTATCTCAATGAGTTTGTTGTTTGTGTAGAGAAATGCTATTGGTTTTTGAGAGCTTACTTTGTATCCAGATGCATTAATGAATTTAGTTATTAGGTCTATAAGTGTTTCAATGGAGCTTTGAGGTGTTCTATGTAGAGTATCATGTCATCTGCAATAATGATAATTTAACTTCTTCTTTTCCTATCCTTATTCTTTTTATTTCTCTCTCTTATATAACTGTTCTGGCTAATATTTCCAGCACTATATTAAATAGGAGTGGTGATAATGGACATCCTTGTCTTTTTCCTGTTTTCATAGTAAAAGCTTACAGTTTTTGACCAGTTAATATGATGCTGGCTATTGGTTTGTTATAGATGGTTTTTATCATATTGAGGTAAGGACTATCTATCCAAATTTTCTGTAGGGTTCTTATAATGAATAAATGTTGGACCTTATCAAAAGCTTTTCTGCATTTCCTGAAATGATCAAGTGATTCTTATCATTGGCTCTATTAATACAGTGAATTACATTTATTGATTTGTTATTTTGAACCATCCCTGAATTCCTGAGATGAATCCCACTTGGTCATGGTGTATAATCTTACTGATTTCATGTGTTCTGTTTGCTAGTATTTTATTGAGAATTTTTGCATCTATGTTCATTAGGGAAATTGGCCTATAGTTGTATTTTTGGTTGGACCTCTCTAAGGTTTGGATACTAGGGTAGTTCTTGTTTCCAGGAATGAGTTATGGGGAATTTTTTAACTTTCATTTTCACTCAAGAGTTTTAGGAGTGTTCGCACTAAGTCTTCCTAGAATTTCTTTTGGAATTTCACAGTGAATCCATCAGGACCTGGGGATTTTCTTTGTTGGTAAGGTTTTAATTACATTTTCAGTTTCACTAATTGAAATTGGATTATTCAGCAGGGTTACATCTTGATCCAGCTTTGGTAATTTATATGTTTCTAAGATTATGTCCATTTCTTCTCTGTTACTGAACTTCTGAAAGTACAGATTTTCAAAGTAGGTATTTATGATCATCTATATTTCCACAGGATTTGTAGTGAGTTCACTCTTTTCATTCCTTATTGCATGACTTTGAATTTTTCTTTCCTTTTTAAAATAAGTTTGGTTATTGGCTTATCAAAGTAATTTATTCTTTGAAAGAATCAACTCAATGTTGAAACTTAGGACCCTGGGAAACCAAGCAAACAGCTTCCCTCCCTGGTAAGTGGCTGTGGTGTGGCTGACTGCTGGCCTTCCAGGGGGAGAACCACCAGCATCTCCTGAGATCCACACCATGTTGGAACTTCGGATGCTGGGAAACCAAGCAACCAGCCTGCCTCCCTGCTAAGCAATAGTAACCCTACTGGTGCACGGCCTAGAGTCAAACATCCCACTTCCCCCACTCCTCTTTCCCTGTTCCCCCGTTAGCAAATGGGAACCAGAAATCTGAGCATCTCTTGGGAGGTTGACCATAGCAAATAAGGGGGATTTCTTTCTACCATCTCTTTGAAGGCAAATATTTTTATTAATGTTTTGCTTGATTCTGATAATGGTACTGCTCTATTCAATATTCTGTTTTGGTAAGTTCTATAATGTTCTGTATTTAATTTTGTTTTGATATACGTGATTGAAAAACAACTATTGTAAAGATAATGAAATATACTGTGATACCTATTACTGTTTTAAAAAAAGAAAGAATCAACTCTTTGACTCATTAATTCTTTGTATTGTTTTGTTAGTCTCTATTGCCTTAATTTCTGCTCTGATCATAATTCCCTCCCTTCTTTGGGCTTTTGGATTGATTTTCTCTTTTTTTCTAGCTGTTTTAGGTGTAGTATCAGGTTGTTGATTTGTGTTCATTCTGTTTTCCTGATGTGGGAATTCACAGTAAGTAATTTCCCTCTGACACTGCTTTCATTGCATATCACACATTCCAGTAATTTATATTTGTATTTTCATTTGTTTGTAGATATTGTTTAATTTGTTCTTTAATTTTCTCTGTGGCACACTGATTGCTCAGGAGTGTATTATCTAATTCCCATGTGTTTGTGGGGTTTTTGCAGTTTTTTTGTCATTAATTTCTAGGTTCATGACACTATGATCATAAAACATGCTTAGGATAATTTCAGTTCTTTTGTGTTTACTTAAGCATGTTCTGTGGGTTAGTATATGATCTATTTCAGAGAATGTCCTATGTGCTGCTAAGAATGTGTGTTCTGATGTTGTTGGGTGGGACATTCTGTACACGTCCACTAAGTACATTTGATCACAAGTGTGATTCACTTCTGTCATTTCTTTGCTGATTTTCTGTCTAGTTGATCTGTCTCTTTGTGTCAATGGGGTACTAAGGTCTCCTGTTATAATTGTAATATTGTTTATTTGATTTTTCATTTTTGTTAATGTTTGTTTTGTATAGCTGGGTGCTCCCAAATCTAGTGCATAGATATTTAAGATTTTTATCTCTTCCTCTTGAAATTTTCCCCTAACTAGTATGTAGTGACCTTCTTTATCTCTTTTGATCATTCTTGGTTTGAAGTTCACATTGTCTGCAAACAGAATAGCTACACTTCCTTTTTTGGAGGGTTGCTTTTGCATGGAGTATTATTTTCCATCCTTTGACTTTCAGTGTATTAATTTCCTTTTTGGTTAGATGTGCTTCTTGTGTACAACATATGGTTGGATGCAGTTTCTTGAACCATTCTGCCAGTCTTTTTTTTTAATTGGTGAATTGAGGCTGTTTACATTAATGGTTATGTCTGAAATACAGTGGTTTATTTTTGATGTTATCTTTCTGCTATTGATTCTTTACCTTTCCACTTTGCTTAATTGTTTGCCTTATTTAGTGTTTTTTTTTCCTATGTCTATCAAGAATGTCTTTCAGTATTCTTTGCAGGGTTGGTTTGGTGGGCATGAAGTTCTTCAGCTGTTCTTTGTCATGGAAGTATCTTATTTTTTCATCAAATTTGAAGGTCAGTTTTTTAGGGTACATCAATCTGGATTGGACATTGTTTTTCTTTAGGAAATGAGATACCTCACTGCATGCTTTTCATGACTTCATTGTTTGTGTTGAGAAGTTTGTTGTGATTCTGATGGGCTTTCCATTATAGATGATCTGTCTTTTCTAACAGCTTCTAATATTCTATTCTTATGTTGGATTTCTGGGATGGTGATTATTATATGTCTGGGTGTAGTTTTACTTTAGTTATGGCTATTTGGAGTTCTATATGCTTCACTAATCCATATGTCAATTTCCATTCTGATGTTTGGGAAATTTTCAGCTATTACTTCTGTAAATAGCCTCTTGATATCATTTGTGTTGTCCCCTTCTTCTTCATTTATCCCTATCAATCTTATGTTGTTTTTCTTTGCACATCTTGCAGCTGTTGAATTGTTATTTCCTGATTCCTTGTTATTTTTTAAGAGATCTTTCCTTTCCTGTTCACTAACTGCAATCTTGTCTTCAAGGTCTGAAATTCTATCTTCACCTTCGTTGAGGCGGTTTTGACAACTTTGGATGGAATTTTTGATTTCCTGTGTATCTCTTTGAATCTGCTTCATGTATTCTGTTTGTTTCTTCTATCGTTCATTCAGGGAATCTATCTTTTTGCATTGTTCCTCTAATTTTTCAACTGTGTCTTCTTTAGATGTGTTCAGCATCTCTTTCATTACTTTTATCATTTCTTCTTTTACCTGGGAGATTATTTCTAACTTGAATTCCTTTACAGCTTCCTGGAGTTGCTTCTTTATTTCAGTTGCTATTATTTCAGGTATTTCATGTGTTTGGCTTATATTTTCTCTATGTGCATGGCTCCTAGACTTTCTTGGGATGAGCTGTAGGTTTGAGATTACATTTTGGTCTTTCATTTTATCATTTTCCTATGTTTCAAGTGATATTCCAAAGTTTCCCCTGGGCATGTTGGAAATTGCCTCCTATGCCCTCGGCTCCTGGGACTGAATGGAGGTTGCTGAGCATGGTCCAGTCAGGCCTGCAGAACATCCCATGCCACATCCAGTGTTCCAGGAAGCTGGGCGGACTCCTAACCACTGTAGGTGATAGTCCAAACCTCTCCATGGGCTAGTGACAATGCCCTGTAACTCACCTTGTGTGCCCTCAGCTCCCCTGATTGAATGAAGGTCACTGAGCATGGTCTAATGGGGCCTGGGAAACCTCCCAAGCCTAGTCTACTGTGTCTGGAAGCTGGACAGGCACTTAACTGCTGGGAGTGATGATCTTAAACTCTCCCTGGGCCCGCACAGGTGTGCTGGTACTCACTTCAAGGGGCCTCAACTCCCCGGGTTGAAACAAGTTCACTGAAGGTGGTCCAGTTAGGCCTGGGAAACCTGCAGAGCCTAGTCCAGTGTGGCTGGAAGCTGGGAGGGCACTTAACTGCTGGGAGGGATGATCTTAAACTCTCCCTGGACCCACGCTGGTGTGCTGGAACACACTTCGCATGGCCTCAGTTCTTGCTTTTATTTTCTAAATTAAAAAGTCTTTATTGATTTAGGATATTAATCTTGTTCATCATAAAAATGTCAAGTGTGTCCTTTAAATTTTATTATGATTAATATAGATAAACTTCCTAGTCTTTTATTGATTGATTCTCAATTTTGGAACATAATTTAAAAAGCTTTTCCTTGTCTCAAATAAAAAGAAATGCAAGGGACTTCCAGTTTGGGCCAAGATGGATTGGTTCATTTCAGTAAGTTCCTTGTCCAAGGAAACCTGGTACATAATACAGCAAATAAGCAAAGGAAGACTCTGAATCATGAAAATAAGACAGATTCTTTGGTTCTTGAACTTGAGGAACAAGCCAGTGATTTCCTTAGGTTTCAGTTTGCCTCTCTGTGTTTTCAGGCACTGCAGAATTCCTCAAGCAAGAACTGCTAACAACAGTCATTAAACTCCACATCTAAACTATAACAACAGATTTAAAAACCAAACAGAACTCCAAAAAACTCAATCCTGAAAGCATTAATCAAGTGGCCAGGAAAAAAGTGGCTTGACAACACAAAATTTCTTTGACAATTCCCACCCTATTCCAACAAAATAGCAATAGAAAACTGCAATCCTCCTCCCATGGAATTTTCCAATTCTCACCCAGTGCTCTGATTCAGTTGGGGAGGTGCTCACAATGCTGAACAGATAACTGCACTTCTGTTTCTCCCAAAATGGAAGGAAGCAATTCTTTACTTCCTCCAAGGGTAACATCAGTGGGATCCCATGATGAGCAGAGCCTCCATCTCAGTCAGACAGTAATGAGACTTTTAGAGGCTAAAAGATGGGGCCAGTGTATATTCTGACCTTCTTCCCTCCCTAGAGATTGAGGAGTGGCTAGCTAGGTATCTACCCAAATCCAACATCAAGAAGACTGAACAAAGCCATGCCAGTCAAGCATTGTACTCTCCAATCCCCTAACCTCTGTTGTCAGCATTCTTCTTGGTCATTGCCTTTTTCACTAGGACAAAATACTAACACCCACAACTTAAAGGAAAAGATATTTATTGGCTTATAGTTTTTAGAAGAACATCCCATTGTCAGTTGACTCTAAAGAAAGAAGGACATGGTGGAAAGTCTATCAGGGGACAGCTGATCATGTCTCATCAGCCAGGAAGCAGAGACAAAGGGAAGAGCTGAGGAGGGAGATTCTATATACCCTTCCGGGTCATGTTCCTAATGACCTGTCTCTAACCAGGCTCTCCCTCCTAACAATACAATCAGCTACACAACTCATTAATGGATGAATCCACTGATAAGTATGATCCAATCACCTTCCACAAGTCCCAGATCTGAACACATGAGGCTTTAGGGGGACACTCCACATCTAAACTATAACGAGGACTCAGTATTAAACCCATCCACCACAAAGCCCCAATTGCAAGACTGAATAAGATGATATGAAACAGAATACAGTTGTTCCTACTTTATCCTGGTATCAGTAGGCCCCAGTAAAGAACTGAGCCTGGAACTCCTCCCAACTGAAGACATCTAAATTGGGTAATTCGTGGTGAGGTAATCAAAGCTTTGATCCCTGTATTATCATCAGTGGTGCCCAGTTAACAGATGAGCCTGTATCCACACCAGGCATCAATGAGGCAGAAAAAAGTGGTGAGAAGTGGAATTATTGGCACTCCACTTCCTTTTCCCTCTGTTATCAGCTGTAGGGCACAGCAAAAAGCTGAGCTACTGCCTCCATTCTGCAGCAAAGCCCCCTCACTGCTCTCAGTGAAGACCAATGGGGAGCTGAACTTGTGTTTTAGAGTTTGCAAGGATAAAAAGTACATACAGGACACATAATTTATCATATTATTTGTACTGGTCACCCCAGGAGTCAAATACAAAGAAAGTGCAAGAAATCTGTGCACAACACTAAAGACTAAGAAAATCCAGCCACGGGCCTGCATCCCATGGCAATGACCTGCATGAGTTCAACTGAAAACCTAGAGTCCATGATGATTCATGCAAGTCTGTTTCACAGATCTGTACTGAGAAGGCCCAGGATCAATGGTGGAATCTAGAAAGTCCATGCCAGCAGGCTGAGGATTCTGCACTAGAGCCAAGAAGTGATGCTCAATATAAGTACCAGGGCTCCCCTAGAGGATACCATAGCCATCCTCAGCAACAATGAGTTCCTGAGCTCCTATGATGATGAGAACAGCTGAGTTCATATCAGGAAACCAGTGTGACAAACTTCTGAAGATTAAATAGCACACAACTTCCCCTATGGAGCCAAAAATAATGCTCAGAGGAGGGACCAAAGCATCCCCAAAGTTAACCACAGCCATTCTCAGCAACAAGGTCTCAAGCTCCTCCAAGTTCATATCAGGGAAGCCAGCATGACAAGATCCTCCAGGAAAAATAATGGCTCCAAACAACAACACTTAGGAGAACTCACAATGCTACTCTTCCTTTCTAGGTTTTCTTTATGTTGCCAACAGTCCTCAGGTGGGCCATTCATGCTCAAAACAACACTGATTCAGTTCAGCTGGTGTTTAAGTTTTCCACCTGTTACCAATCTACTAGAGCTTGTATTTTGACTTTGGGGTAGCAAGGTAGGGTGAGTCAGTGCTTTATTTTTCCTGTTGAAAGGACCAGTGGAGAAGGTGAACTCCCACTCAATGCACATAAACATTGGAGGTATCTGTGGAAAGCAGCTGACCAATATCAATAGAACAGGTCATCATTTCTATTTCATAATTAAAATCCTCGGCTGCGATGATCTTTTGTTGATCATTCACATGGGATACAAATATCTTCATGCATTTTGCCCATTTAGAATGATTTATAGGCTCACTTCGAGTGGGAAAGAGGGAAAAAAACATGGACTCAACAGTTCAAGCAGTTTTATTGTTAAACCTGAGAGACATATCTTTGTGTAAACAGTTCAGAGACAGTATCTCTTATAGGCTAAAAGAATTTTTAATAGTATTTCTGGTGGGCTCTTTAGAAAGTGGGCCAGAGAAACAGCAGCTTGATACGTCCTCTCCAACCTGCTGACATGTCCTCTTTGACCTAAGTCAAATGAGACTTACATTTGTCTAAAACATTGGGTGGGCCTGGAAGAAACATTATGTGCCAGTGAGAACACAGGAGATTATTCTCTCCACCCAGAGGCTGTTGATGTGCCTGTAAGAATTCTGGTGATTTCTCCTTTTATTAGAGGATCTCAGTGGACCTGTGGTAATGCAGGTGGCCCCTCCCTCTACCTCATGGAATCCATACAGGCCTGCAAGAGCACTGCTGATCTCTCTCCCCAATGAGAGGACATTGCAGGCCTGTGACACCCCCATGGCACAGTAGGGCCCTGATTGGGGTGAGTACAATGGAAAGGTGGATCTTGCAGCCAAGAAATTCTGAAGCAGCAGTCAGAATAGGAGCCAAGGTTTGGGTCACATCAATAATTCTAGACTAGTCATCCCAGGAAAAATCCGAGACTCATCAACTGAACATGCAGGAGAAACTTCAGTGACTGGTCCTTTCCCTGCACCATGGAACCGAGAAAGTGGGTGAATACCAGTCACAAAGCAGTGTCATGACTGAGATGCACAGTATGGACAGATGAGATTGATGAGATTGAAAAGATCAAAATAAGAGCCAAGAGATGAAAATGACAAGACAAAAAGTTAAAATCCAATCTCAGACCTACAGCCCATCCAGAAGTACAGGAGACACTAACATAGAAGAAAGTAGAAGATACCTCAAATTCCTGGAAATGCAGCAAGTGACGGAATGAAACAAATTCATTAAACTATAAAGGAATTAAGATCAGAAATATCTCAGATAATAAAAGAAATAACAACCATAATGAAAGAATTGCTCAGCATAGCTAGAGAAGACATATATTAAAAAAAAATAGAGAACCATAGGAAAGTGATGAAAATGTCAAAGAACAAAATAGGAAAGAAATAGAATGCATGAACCAGATTCAAAGAGACATGCAAGAGATTTAAAATTCCATTGAATGTTGACAAAACCACTTGAACAAAACTGAAGATGGACTCTCAGACATTGAGGACAGAGTCATGGCTAGCAATCATGAGAGGAAAGATCTCTTAAAAAAAACTAAGAAGAAACCATGAAATAATTTAACAGCTCAAAATGATGCAATGAAAAACAATATAAGACTAATAGATGTCAATGAAAAAGCAGGAATCAATACAAATGACATTTTTTAAAAAACTATTTGCAGAAGTAACAGCAGAAAATTTCCTGTGCATAGGAAAAGAATACAGATAAGTGAAGCATATAGAATTCCAATAGCCATAACCTCAATTCACCAATCAAAAGAAACAGATTGTCAGAATGGATCAACAAACAAGATCCAAAAATACGTTTTATACAAGAAACACATTTAACTCAAAAAGAAATTCACAGACTGTCAAAGGATGGAAAACAATGTCACATGCAACAAGAACCCACAAAAAGCAAGGGAAGCTATTCTGTTGCAGACAATGTAAAGTTCAAACCAAAAATGATCAAAAGAGACAAAGAAGGTCACTACATACTTTTTGGGCAAAAACCTTAGGAGGAAAAGATAACAATCATAAATATATACACACCAAATACGGTATCACTCAACTATAGAAGACAAATATTAATAGACATGAAAAGTCAAATAAGCAATGGAACAATTGTAATGAAAGAATTTAATATCCCATGGTCAGAAAGAAATAGATCAACTAGACAAAAAGTCAGCAAAGAATGAACAGAACTGAAAAACATATGAACAATTGGACTTAGTAGATGTTTATGGAGTTTTCCATCCAACAGCATCAGAATACACATTCCTTTCAACAGCACATGGAACATTCTCTAAAATAGACCATATACTAGCCCACAGAACATGCTTAAATGCAGAGGATTAAAATTATTCCATGCATATTATCCAATCATAGTTGCAATGAAATTAGAAATTAAAGGCAAAAGAGAAACTTCAATAAGTCCATAAAGATGAAAATTAAATAACACCTTCCTGAACAACCAATGGGTCACAAATTAAAATAATGAAGAAATTAAACAAAATCTTCAAGTAAATGAAAATGTAAATACAACACACTGGAAACAGTGGATGCAATGAGATCAGTCATAAAAGGGGAAAATGTATAGCCATGAATTCTCACATCAAGAAAATAGAATGAGCACAAATAAACTAATGCTTCTCCTCAAGCTTCTAGAAAAAAGAAGAGTTGGAAAGCTCAAAGCTCACAGAAGGGAGGAATTTATAATAATCAGAGCAGAAATTAATGCAATGAAGACTAAGAAAACAATACCAAGAACTGAAAAAATGAAGATTTTATTCTTTGAAAGAATAAACAAAATTGATAAGCTCCTAACCAACCTTATCGAGAAAAAGAAATAAAAGCTGAAATTCACACATTAAGGAAAGAAAAGGGTGAAATCACTACAGATCCTGTGGAAATTCAGAAGATAACCAATATTTACTTTGAAAATCTTTACTTGCATAAGTTAGAAAACACAGAAGAAATAGACAGATTCCTAAAAAATGTATGAATTGCCAAAGCTAAATTGAGAAGATATAAAAAGTGGAATAAACCAGTATCAGTTAGTGAAACACAAATCTAATTAAAAGCTTGCCAACAAAGAAAATCTCAGGTCCTGAAAGATTCACAGCTGAATTCTAGAAATTTAGAGAAGATGTAATGCAAATAATCCTCAAACTCTTTAAAGAAATTGATAGAGAAGCAATTCTCGCTGACTCATTCCTAGAGGAATGTATGACTCTGATACCAAAATCAGAGAAAGACCTAACCACTAATTCACACATAAAATGCTAGAGAAAATCATAATAGGTTATCTTTACCTCAATCTGATAAAAGCCATTGATGATAAACCAACAGCCAACATCATACTAAAAAGTCAAAAACTGAAAGCTTTCGCTCTAAAATTAGAAACAAGACAAGGATGTCTACTATCACTGCCTCTGTTCAATATAGTTCTGGAAATGTTAGCCAGAGCAATTAGAAAAGACAGAGAAATAAAATGAATTAAAGATAGGAGAGGAAGAAGTTAAATTATCATTATTCACAAATGATATGATACTCTGCATAGAAGACTCCAAAATTTCCACCAAAGACTAGCAATGTTGATAAGGAAACCTAGCAGTATAGCTGGATAGAAAGTCAACATACAAAAATCAATAGTACACAAAAATCTTGTACACAAACAACAAACTCTCTGAGAGATAAATTAAGGAAATTACACCCTTCACGGTAGCATCCAAAACAATGAAATACTTATGAATCAATCTAACAAAGGATATAAATTATCTACATATTGAAATTTACAGTACTCTGGAAAAGATTGAAGAGGATACCAGAAAATGTAAAGATATTCCTTGTTCATGGATTGGAAGAACCAACATTGTAAAAATGACCATCCTACCAAAACAATTCTACAGATTTAATGTAATGTTGATCAAAACACCATTAGCAGCCATTCTTTCTGCAGTGAGATGGAATCTCAATGCTGTTTTAATTTGCATTTCTCAAATGACCAGTGATGGTGAACATTTCTTTATGTATTTATTTGCCATTTGTATATCTTCATCTGAGATATGTGTATTCATCTCAGATGCCCATTTTGGAATGAGTCTTTGAATTTGAGGGACTTGATGTTTTTCAATTCTTTGTATGTTCTGGATATGTCTTTTGTCTGAGGGACAACTGGCTAAAATTCTTTTCCTTTCTGTGAATTTTTTCCTCTTTGTTTCAGCAAGTTTTAGCAAGATGAGATCCCAGTTGTTGATTTTTTGAAGTGCTTTCTGTATGGTTTGCATTTTGTTCATGAACTCTGTCTACCTCTATGTGTTGAGATTTCTACCTACCTTTTCTTCCTAGAGGTAACCAATAACAAATGTTGGTGGGGCTGTGAGGGAAAAGAAACACTTCTCCATAGTTAGTGTGAGTGTAGACTGGTGCAGCTACTATGGAAATCAGTATGGACATTCCTCAAAAAACTAGGATTGGAAGTCCCATTCAATGCAGCCATTCCCCTCCTGGGTACTTTCCCAGAAAATTTGAAAATGTCATGCCACAGTGGTATATCTGCACCCATGTTTATAGCACCTCAATTTCTAATAGATAAATCTTGGAGACAACCCAGATGCCTGTCAACTGCAGAATGGAATTTTAAAAGGATGTGATTTTTTCATACAATGGAATATTACTAAACTATAAAAAGGATGATCTTGAGGCTTTTATAGGTAAATGGAGGTAACTTGAGAATATCCTCATTAGTGAAATAAGACTCACATTAGTAAATATCATATTGTCTCTCTGATGTAAAAAATAAATAATAATTAATAATTAATTGAAATAGTAGTAAGAGTCAAAGTGTTCAATAGACATCGTACTAATGAAAGGGAAAGAAAATGCTCAAAAGAACAGAACTACTGAGATAGGGAAAAGGAAAAAAGGAAAAAAAGATTACATATATGTTGGTAAACATATGTAAATTTATGTTTATCTATGCTAGATAGATAATTATACTACTAATCTCTCTTAGTTCATCTAAAAGAATAGTTATTGTGCTGTCATTGTTTGATTGATCACTTTTGTATCTTGATTTTGTAACCTGAACATCTAGTTCTGAGACAACAATGTGCAATATATTAACTAGTGTTAATTCCCTACACCTCCTTCTTTTTGAAATTCTGTATCATTTCTATCCTTTTTTGGTGTTTTGCTTTTTAAAAAAAATTTTAACACACCATTAGCATACTTCACAAATCTAGAGAAAATATTCTTAAAATTCATATGGAAACAGAAGAGACCTAGAATAGCAAAGGCAATCCTGGTTAACAAAGGCAAGGCAGGAGGCATCATAATCCCTGGCTTGAAATTATAACACAAAGATACTGTGATAAAATCAGCGTGGCATTGGCAAAAACAGACCTGAGGACCAGTGGAACAGACTAGAAGATACAAACAGAAAGCAAAGGCACTCCCTCGTCTTACTTTAACAAAGGGACCAAACATGTTCCCCAGAAATGATTTTCCACATACTGCATGTTAAAACTAGACACATTTCTATCACTGTGCACTAAAGTAAAGTCAAAATGGATAAAGACCTAAATATTAAAACAGAAACACTAAATCTACTGGAATACAATGTAGATAGTAATCTTGAAGACATAAGGGTAGGCAGAGAGTGCATGAACAAAACTCAAACTTCACAGGAAGTACTTCAGAGTCAACAACTGGTATCTCATCTTAGCAAAGCATTTTTTCACATCAAAAATGTCACTAGTAGACAACCCATAGTATGTGAAAAAATTTCACCCAATTGTCCCTCAGACAAAGGACTTTATATAGAACATATAAAGAACTGAAAATATCAGGCCCCCAAAATGCAAAGACCCAATCCAAAAATGGGAATCCATACTTCTCAGATGAATAAATACAAATGGAAAATTAATATATGAAAAACATGTTCAACATCTTTGGTCATTCAAATAATACAAATTAAAACAACACTGAAATTCCATCTCACTCTAGACTGTCACATTTTACTATGTCCTGGTGAAGCAAAAAGGAACTCTGATCTCTTTATTTTCTTTGAAGACACTAGCCTCATTTTGGGGTTCCACCTTCATTATCTCACCTAAACCTAATGATTTCCTGAAAGATCAACCTCCAAATACCATTTCATTGCATGTTATGGCTTTAATATGTGACTTTTTGAGAGACATAAATGTTCAGTCCATTGCAGGATTTTTTTTATTATTTTACTGATATATACATAATATGAAGTTTAGCATTATGACTATATTTAAATATACATTTCAGTGACATTATATTCATAATGTAGAAAACCATCATCATTATTAATGTCTAAATCTCTTCTATCACTCAAAACAAATACTCTGTAACTATTAAATATATTTTGACAAGGCAGGAGGATATGGCAGAGGGGTGTGGCAGACGAAGGTAACTTCTGGCATGGCAGACAGGAAGCACATAGATATCACAGGAGGAGAGAGGGAGATATAATCTTCCAAGCCAAACACCCTGTGACCCATTTCCTCTTCGGGGAAAGCTTCCCCTCCCAACATCACATTTAGCTATACACTCATCAGTGAACTAATCCAATGATGAGTATGAGATCTACCCATGATCCAATCATCCCCTCAAAAGCCCTACGTATGAACAGATTAGCTTTAGAGAGGTGTAAATAAAAACCAGAACACAACACTTTATTCAGAAGTCCCCAAAAATTCTACCAGAAGACTTCTAGAGCTGATAAATTCAGCACAGTAACAGGACACAAAATCAGCACAGAAAAATCAGTAGCATTCCTATACAAATAATAAGAAATCGACTGAGAAAAAATAGCATAGCAAGTCCATTCACAGTGGCTCTGAGCAACTGAAATACATAAGAAACAACCTAATCAAGGAGTTGAAAGCTTGTTACAATGAAAATGACAGAATATTGAAGAAAGAAATGTAGAAGATGGGATGGAGCTAAAGATGGAGAATCAGTAAGCAGCAAAATACAGAGCTTCCCTGAGAGAAGCAGCTCACATGCCGGAATAAAACATCCTGGAGAAGATCAGATAGAGGGAGATGGATCCCCTTGACCCAGGAAGAAACTAAAGGGAAAGGAGCCAGTCAAACTCAGTCATGGAGCTACCATCAGAGCTTCTCAGATTTGCGGCCATGGCGCTCTTGCTGAAACCACCCAGACTTGCGGTCATGGTGTGCTTGCCACCAGAGCCACAGTCACACTGAAATCAGGGGTCACTGAGCCCAATGGAGAACAGAGCCGGCATAGAGACCTGCACTAACCAACGGTGAGTGCTCACAGTAAGAACCTCCCATGAGAACGGGTCGACCCACTCAGTGACATATTGGAATCAGGCAGGATGGACATGAACAAGGAATGGTAGTGACTTCAGATGGTTGCGCCTTGCTCAGAGCAGATTGGTGGGATCTGCTTGGACTGGATCCGGCCCCTGGCTGGGACTCAATAGTCAGGGATGAAATTGTCCCCAAAGTTGTCCCAAACCGGTTCTGTACCCATGGCACACACTAATATGGTGAAGGCCCTCATTGGTGGATTGGCTTGGAGGGGAGGAGCCAGCATACATACACCACTCCTGCTTGCACCTAAATGACCAACAGCAAACTGGAGAGGGCAGAAATTCCTAGCCAGAGCATTTCAGAAGAACCATAACCAACAAGGAAAGGGGCTGGGACCTCCACTATACACCTGTATGGAAGAAACTAAAAACAAGACAAGAGAAAGAAATAAGACAAAGCCCACAGCCCCCAACCCAGTGAATAGTGATCCAGGAGAGGTAAATACAGAAGAGACTGAGGGCAGTAAACATGCAATGTCAGACATGGCATCAGCTGACATAAAGAGATATCTTTGTGACATAAATGAGCTCAAAATTGAAATATTAATTCATGTAAAGCAAGATATAAGAAGGTTAATAAAAGAAATGCTAAGGACCTCTCAAGAAGACACAGATGGAAGAATGGAGGAACACAACAAAGGAGAGAAATGTTCAATGACAAATATAAAGAAAAACTAAATACATGAAACAGATTCAAAGAGATTATCAGGAAAATAAAAACTCCATCAAATCTGGAAAGATTTCCTGACAGAAACTAGAAACAGATTAACAAAACTTGAAGATAGGTTTCCAATGTGTGATCACAAAAGGAAAGATCTCTTTAAAATAACAAGAAAACAGACAGTAACATTACAAAGGCTAGAAGATGACAAGAGGATCTTTAAATTAAGAATAAGAAATATGAGCAAAGAATCAGGGGGAAACACAAAGGAAATACAAAGGCTATTCACAGAAATAACTAAGGAAAACTTCCCAAGCATATACAAAAAGGAAATGATATTCAGATGTATGAGGCATACAGAACTCCAGCCACCTACAACCAAAACAGAGCTACACTCAGACATAAAATAATCAAAATCCCAGAAATTCACAAGAACAGAATATTAAAAGCCATCAAAGAAAAGAAACAGATCACTTATAAAGGAAAACCCATCAAAATCATGACATATTCCTCAACACAAGCCATTAAATCAAGAAGATCTTGGAGTGAACTATTTCAATCCCTGAAAGAAAATAACCTTCAATCCAGATTAATGTACCCTGAAAAACTGCCTCTCAAAATTAATGGAGAAACAAGATGCTTCCATGACAAAAAGGAATTGGGGCAATTTGTGACCACTAATCCAATCCTACAAAAAATACTGAAGGATATCCTAGAGAAAGAGAAAACAAATGCCAGGATTTTAGGAACAGTGGTAGAGAGGCCTCAATGAATGCAGCAGACAGTGGAATGAAGGAGAAAAATAGGCAACCAATGGCATAAAAATAGCATAGCAGAAATGAGGAAGAGAAGTTTGACTATAATCTCTAACACAGATGGCCTTGATACACTAACAAAAAGAAAAACAGGCAGAGTACATCAGGAGATAGGGTCCAGTGAGATGCTCTGAATAGGAAATATAATTAACCTGAAAGAAGATTTGTAGACTGAAAGTCAAATATGAGAAAACAATGCTCTATGTGACAAAGGGAGAGAAATAGGGACAACTCAACCAGAACCTGCAATAAGTTGGAAAGATATGATACTTTTGGGAAGTAAAGAACTACTCAGCTATAACAAAGGAAAACCTTGAGGCTTTTGTAGGTAAAGGAATACAACTTGAGATCGAACCCAGGAGTGAGAAGGTTTGGAACCACTTAGGTGAATAGCAGGTTGCCCCCTCCCAATCTAAAGGGAGTTTGTGGGACCCAAAATGTGCAGTGAATCCTGTGGGAGTGAAAGGGGAGGAATTGTCTGAAAAAGGATGGTAGAGGATATTATTAATAGAGTAACAGGTTTTAAAATCCACATTATTCTCACTGCTCTGTTTAGATGGATTATATTCTGTTCTAGTTTGTCTACTTGTACTAAATTTGAGGACACAGACAACTATCCCTAAAATAGCAGGATATATTATGGTAATCATCCTTAATTTCCTAATAACTTAATCTGAAGCCCTGTACAACTTACACTGTACTATTATGACTGATATTATTTGAATCTGATTTGTTAGATTGCTGTTTTGTGTTGACTGATTTTATTCAAATCTGTTACAATTAATAGTATCAAGTCTGAGAGTACAGGCAACTACACTGAAGATGACAGTTTCACTAGGATACCCACTCTGGTTTGACTATTACCTCCTTCGAAGTCTTATAATGTCTCCAATGTTTTGTTTTCATTAATATTGTTATGCACTGTTATATTCAATTATACTATGCCTGATGATACAGACAATTCTATTGAAGATAACAAGAGACATCACAATAACCATTGTAGATCATCTTGCATTGTGGTTTTACATGACTTTTTCATTTCATGTTTTTCTAGAAATTTGTTGTTTTGTCTTGCTTTGTTATATTTTTCTCTCTAATACAGAAAGGATAGACATACGTATAGAGACACATGCATGCCTAGAACTTCTATGCAGTTTATGAGAACTGATTATATAACTCATGATGAAATGAACAACTACTTTAAAGAAAAAGAGACACTACAGTAACTAGTGCTGATTCCCTAGCATCATGATGTGAAATCTAGCAATACCATTATTCTTTGTTCAGAGTGATTTTAGTCTGTTTTGTTTTATTTAATTTCAACATATGTGAAGGAATGGACAGCTATTTTGAAGAGAATGAGAGATGCTATGACAGTCGTTGACTTCCTTATTGTCTGGTCTTGAAGACTTAAAATGCCTTCATCATCCTGTTCAAAACAGTTTTATAGTATGTTGTTTTGTATGAATTCACTGTAGGTGAAGATCCGGACAACTATTTGAAAGAAAACAAGAGACAATATGAGAGATAGTGAAGATCCCTGGTTGCCTTCCAAGGCAATCTATGTCTCTTACACTGTTTTCTTGTGTTCTGTTTTGTTATGTTTAATTGTATCCTCTTTAAAATAAAAGTTTTAAAAACATAGAAGACATTCGAAAATGTAAAGACATCTCTTATTCATGGATCAGGAGAACTAATATTGTGAAAATGGCTACACTGACAAAATATGTCTACAAATTCAATGCAATTCTTGTTAAAATACCAAGAACATTCTTCACAGAACTAGCACAAACAATCCATAATTTCATATGAAACCAGAAAAGACCTAAAATATCCAAGGTAACACTGAGTAAAAACAGCAATGCTGGAGCTATCACATTACCAGCCTACATGGTATACTACAAAGTCACAGTAACAAAGCAACATGGTACGAGCATGAAACAGACACATAAAACTATGGAATAGAATATAAGACAAAAAATCTGTATATCTACAGCTGTCTGAATTTTGACAAAAGAGTCAAAAACATGCTAGAGAAAAGCAAAGTAATTTCTAACAAATGGTTCTGGGAAATTGGAATACCCCACACGAAAAAGATTGAAACAAAATCCTTAGATTTCATCCTATAGTAAAATAAAATCAAAAATACATAAATGGAAGACATTTTGACAGGAATTGCATTGACTTTGTAGACATGTTTTGTTAATGTAGCCATTTTTACAACATTAGTTCTGCTGATCCATGAATAAGAGATATCTTTCTACTTAGATATAAAACCAGAAATATTGAAACTGCTGGAAGACAACATAGTGAAGCACTTGAAGCCTTAGAAACAGTCAAAGACTTCTTGAACAGGATTCCAAAAGCACAGTAAACAATGTCAAGAATCAGTTATGGGACTATACCAAATTTTTAAATTTCTACACAGCACAGAAAACAATTAATAGAGTGAAGTGACAACTCACTGAATGGCAGGAAATCTTTGCTAGCTATGATGCTGATAGATTAATATTTGGGATATAAAAATAATTAAAAGTTTAACTCCAAAAATCAAAGAACCCAATAAAACATAGGCAAATGAGATGAAAAGACATTTCTCAAAAGAAATACCAGTGGCCAAAGGGTACAAGAAATTGTTCTGTATCTCTAAGGCATCAGAGAAATTTTGAGATTCTACCTCACCCCAATCAGAATGTCTACATCAAGAATATTTTTAAAAATTGCTGGCAAGGAGGAAGGTGAAATGATGAACTCTCCTACACTGTTGGTGGGAATATAAATTAGTAAACTAGCATAACTACTGTACAAATCATTTTGGAAATTCCTCACGAAGCTAAACATAGAAATACCATTTGTTTCAGCTATACAACTCCTCCTATAGTCCCAAAAGAAGTAAACACTGCATAGTATAGTGATACAGCACAATTCACAATAGCTAAGCTGTGGAAAGTGCCTAGATATCTTTTAATAAAGAAAATGCAGTATATATACATAATGGAGTGTTATTCCACCATAAGAAGGATGAAATCATGTCAACTGCAAGAAAATAGATAGACCTAGAAACCATACTATTAGGTGAATTAAGCCAGACTCAGAAGTTTAAGTATTCCATGCTTTCTCCAATATGATAAACCTAAAATCAGTAAGACAGATGATACATGATAGATAGGTAGATAGATAGATAGTAGGAATCTAAGAGGTAGATGTTTGGAGAAGGAAAGGGGGTCAGCAGTAGAGAAGAAAAAAAAAGATGACCGGTAATAAGTATCCTGGATTGAATTCTAAAACAGAAAGAGACATTAATGGAAAAACAAGTCAAATACAAACAAAAATAGGAATTTTCTTAATAATAATGCACTCATGTTGGTTTCTTAATTAACAGATGGGGCATGGAAATGAAAGATGTTAACAGTAGGGAAAATTGGGTGAAGGGCACAATGGAACTCTCTATACTATCTTTGACACTTTTCTGTAAACCTAAAGTTATTTCAGAATAGAATTCCTGATAAATTAATTAGGTCAGCTCCATCTCTTTTCTCATATCTCTCAGCAAAGTGATGTTACATATTTTAATATACTAAAATTTATTTGTTATAGATCCCATTCCATCTCACAATGACCTGAAGTACTTTTTTTTAAATTTTCATATGATAAATTTCACTCTTTGTGCTTCAAGTTCCATAGGTTTTTATAAATGCATACAATCATGCATCCACCTGTTATAGTCTGTATTTAAATGTTCCTCCAAACTTTCATGAAGTCATGGAGAGAGCAGGACATAGAATTTGTGATTGATTCATTGTCTAGCACTGGGATTGGCAGTGTGAATGCTGCACCTGCCTAGGGGCAGGTATCTGGCATACAATATAAGGGAGGGAAGGAGGCCTGATTTTCCATTTTTCCCTGTTTGCTCTTGTCACTTGTGGCTGCCATGATTGGTTGCCCCTTAGCCACAGCACCTTGCCTTGGAGCCAGCTGAGTCTGGATTGAAACCTCCAAAAGCTGTAAGCTAAATAAACCTTTCCTTCCTTCATTTTAGGCATCAAGTATTGATGAAAGAATGAAAATGAAAGAAATGAAATGAAGTGAAATCAAAGAAAAGTAACCAAGACACTACCAATTTAGTACCATGTAGAACAGTTCCATCATATAAAAACTCTCCTAAGGCAGGAAGATTGTGAATTTGAGCTCAGCATGGGCATTTTATCAATTTGGTGAGACCCTTCCTCAAAATGAAATTTAAAAGGTCAGACATATAGCTCCTTTTGTAAAAGTCCTGGGTTCAATTCCCACCTCCACAAATCAGAAACCTACCTTCTCCAATCCATTTTTAGCTAATCTCTCATTTTCCCTAACTTCTGTCAATTAAAGTTCTGTTTTCCATTCATATGATTTTATCATTCAGAAAATGTCATATAAGTGGAATCAGATAATACACAGCCTTTTTATTTAGCTTTTTCACTTGTCAAAATGCATTTGTGGTTCATTCATATTGTTACATGAATCAAGTATGACTTCTTTATTGATGAGAACTGAAGACATATACTATAGTTTTTTTTTTCTTTTTTAATCATCTGTTGATAGACACTTTGATTGTTTCTAGCTTTTGGTGATTGTAAATAAAACTACTCTAACAAACAAAAGTTTGTTTTGTCTCTTTTTGCAATACTGGGGATCAAACTCATGGGGCATCACCAGTACCAAAGGGGAAAAAAAGAACATTAATTTCCCACATGATGTAGAATAGAAGCTTCTTAACATGTATTATTGATGTAATATTAATAAAATAAATGAAAATTAATCTTTTAAAATCAGTTAAAGTGGGAGGTTCTTGTAAAGATGGCAGATAGATAACAGCAGATTACAGAGGATCCCTGAGATAGTCAACTTAGATGCCAAAATAACACAACATCGGGAGTCCTAGACAGAGGGAGATTGATCATTTCAATCCAGGAAGAAGTTAAAGTGAGAGGAACCAATCAAACATGCAGTCCTGGTGCTACGATTAGAACAGCTAAAGGTTCAATGCTCCCACTGCAGTGCCCGAACTCACACGCCTCAAATACTGAGCTGCCCAAATTCCCACCATTTCAACTCACTGAAACCACAGTTGCACCGAAGTCAGGGGTCAGCAGGCCCAATGGAGAGCCAAGTTGGTAAGGGACCTGCATCAACCTGTGGTGAGTGCAGGGAATAAAACCCTTCCATGGAAAAGGGTGTCATTCCAACAGGATGGCATCTTGGAACTGGGCAAGACTGGCAAGAACAAGGAACAGCAGTGGCTTCAGTCAGTTGTTCCTTTCCTAAATGGGATTGGTGGGGTGTGCTTGGCCTGAGTCACACCCCTGGCTGTGACCCAATAAGTTGTCCCAAACCAATTCCCAACAAGTGGCACACACTAACACAGTAAAGGCCTCAGCAGGTTGACTGACCAAGAGGGGAGAGATCAGCATATGCCACCCCTGTTTGCACAACAATAGCACACTGGAGAGGGCAGGAACACCTAGACAGCATGCTTCAGAAGAACCACAACCAACAAAGAAAGAAACTAGGGCCTCCTCTATATGGCTGTGTGGAAGAAACAAAAAATATGACAAGAGCAAGCAAAAAGAAAATGTCCCCAGTGCCCAACCTCCAACCCTGAGAACACTGATGCAGGAAATGTAAATACAAAGGAGACTGAGGACAGCAAACATGCAATATAAGATATAGTACCAGTGGACATAAAGAGATATCTTCGGGACCTCATAGACAAGTTCAAAAGTGAAATATTTAGCCAAGCAAAGTAAGATATAAATAGATAAATAAAATAAATGTTAAGCACAGACTGAAGAATGGGGGACCTCAAAAAAGGGGAGAATCATTTGATGAAGAATATAAAAAACATAGAATATATGAGGCAGGTTCAAAAGATTATAAGGAAGTTAAAAACTCCATTGAAAGTGGGCAAAACTGCTTGAAAGAAACTAAGGACAGATTATCCAAACTGGAGGACAGATTTTCAATGTGGGATCATTAAAGGAAAAATTTCTTAAAAATAACAAAGAAGAGGACTTCCAGGAGAACATGGCAGATAGATAGCAGCAGCTTCAGAGGCTCTCTGAGAAACCTCACTTAAAATCCAGGAATGGTGCGAGAAATCTTAAGCAAGGGGAGATATACTTTGCTGACCCAGGAACGAACTAAACTAAGAGAAACCAACTGGAAACGCAATCCCAGTGATATAACAGTAATAGATAAGGTCTCAGCACGGAAGCTGGACACCGTGCCACTGGAGGCTGCAATTTGAATTTCCTGCAGCCGCTTCTGCATCCCAATTGGCACGGCAAGGAGAGAGACGCGAAAGCTCTGAGAGTGGAAAGCGGTGAATGGCGTTGAGAGCAGGACTGGCCAGGAGCCCTGCATTGACCTGTGGTGAGTGAGCAGATCCGGGACCCTCCCATAGAGTAGGAGGCTTCAGCAAGGGACATACTGGGACTGGGCAGACTGGCCAGGACAGGATGCTGCAGTGACTTCAGTCACATATTCCTTTCTCAAGCGGGATTGGTGGGGAGTGGCTGGCCTGCATGACACCACTGACTAAGACCCAGGAGGCTAGCCCAAACCAGGTCCCAGTGCCTGGAGGTGCACCCTAGCAGTGAAGCCTTCTGTATGTTGACCTGAAGGGGTGAGCCCAGCATAGGCTGCCCAGGTCTGTGTCTCCCTAGTACACTGCAGTGGGCTGGAACACCTAGCCAGCACAATTCAAACAAACTGTAGCTGACAAAGAAAGAAACTGGGCCTCCTATAAACGCTTGTATAAAAAGAACAAAAAATATGAGAAGAGGGAACAACAAGAAAGGGTCCTCGGCCCCCAATCCTGAGAAACATGCAATATCAGACACGGCACCAATAGACATAAAGCGCTCTCTCCAGAGCCTCAAAGATGAGTTCAGGAATGAAGCTATTAATGACCTGAAGCAAGATATAAGTAGAATACTTAGAGAAATGCTAAGCACCACCCAAGAATAAACAGATGGTGGAATGGAAGAACTTAAAAAAAGGGGAGAATTGTTTGATAGAGAAAATGGAGAAAACATAGAATACGTGAAGCAGGTTCAAAGAGATTACCAGGAAACTAAAAACTCTATCAAAAAATGGCATAACAGCTTGAAAGAAACTAAGGATAGATTATCTGAACTGGAGGGCAGATTTGTAATATGGGAGCATGAAATGAAAAACTTCTTTTAAAAAACAGCAATAATACAAAGGCTAGAAGATGATAAGAGGATCTATAAGTTAAGAATTAAGAACATAAAAGAAGTAGGGACACAAACAAATGGACTACAAAAGCTATCCACAGAAATAATCCAAGAGAATGTCCCTAATTTAGCAAATGGTAAAGATACTCAGATGTATGAGGCATACAGGACCCCGGCCACTTACAACTCAAACAGATCTACACCCAGGCATATAATATTCAAAATTCCAGAAATCCAATATAAGAACAGAATATTAAAAGCCATCAGAGACAAGAAACAGATCACTTAGAAGGGAACACCCATCAGAATTATAGCAGACTTCTTGGTACAAACCATCAAATCACAAAGAGCATGGGGGGAAATAATTCAAGCTTTGAAAGATAATAATTCAAGCTTTCCAGCCCAGATTGATGTATCCTGCACAATTGTCCCAGGAAATTGATGGAAAAACAAGGTGCTTCCAGGATAAAGAGGAAATAGGGAAATTTGCAACCACCAATACAACTCTACAGAGAATACTGCAAGATATTCTAAAAAAGGAAAATATGAAGATTCCAGAAATAGTGGCAGAGAGGCCACAATGAATGGAGCAGAAAGTGAAATGAAGAAGACAAACTGACAACCAAGGACAGGAAAAGAGCTCAACAGAAATGAAGCAGATAAGATTGGATGGTAGAAATAGCTATTTTGGAGAAAACAAAACATCTTAATAGCTAGTTCTGATTTAGTATCATCTTGTTTTGAAGTCCCATCAAACTTGTATTCTTCTGTCTCCATCGGTCTTAAAAGGTTGTATCTTATTGTATTTTATTATATATGATAATATAAGTAAAAACTTTTATAGACAAGGAGATTATACAGAAACCATTGTTCATTTTCTGTTAATTGGTTCTAAATACCCTGTAATAATGTCATTCTCTTGAATGGCTTTATAGTGTCTTGATATGTTTGGTTCTACAGTATACAAAGTTATACTCAAAGATTTCAAGGAAAGAGACACTATGGTAACTATTTTTATGTCAGGACATCTTGTGGTGAAACAGTATTTTGTTTAAATGGTTATGTTTTGACCTGGGCTGTTCTGTTGTTATGCCATCTTTTATCTCAATCCCTTTTTTTCTTTTAATTATTTACTTTTTTCTTTTTATCTTTTTAATTAAGGGAAAAATAAATAAAAAATAGCAGGATACATTATAGTAACCTACTTTGATTTCATATTAACTTGATATGAAATCCTGTATTGCCCTCACCATCTTGTTTTGACTGATTTTCCTCTATTCTGCTTTGCTTGATAGTACCAAGTTCGAAAGTATAGGCAAAACTGTAAAGACAATAAGATTCATTATGATGCCCATTCCAGTTGACTATTATCTTCTTTTAAAGTCCTGTAATGTCTCCAATGCTTTGGTTTTATTCTTTACTGTTTTGTTCAATTTTATTATACCTGGCAATTCTTAAAATAGCAAGAGGCAGTATGGTAACTATTGTTGATCACCTTGTATTTTGTTTTTACATTATCTATTATGTCCATCTTTTTTATTTGACTGACTGTTCTGATATGTCACATTTGGTTTTACTCTCTTCAAAAAAAGTAATAACTATGGGAGTAATAAATCCCAAAATGTGTAATTGTCATTGTACAAAAGAAAGGAAAGTGCTCTAAAGGTTATAACTGCACATATGTTTAAGTGTATAAGATAGATAACCATATTACTGAGTTTTTTTGGATCATTGAACAAAACTGTTTGCAATCTCACTGTTTGAAAGTCCACTTTATATGCTTCAATTTTGTAACTTAAACAACTATTTCTAAGATTAGAACATGTAATCTATTAACAAGTGATTTCTTACTGTTTATTTTTTAAATTTTGTATTACTTGTACCCTTTTCCTGTTTTTTTTTCTTTTTCTCCTTAAATAAAGAAAAAAAACAAGGAAACAAGCAGTAACAATACAAAGGGTAGAAGATGACAAGAGAATCTATAACTTAAGAATAAAGAATGTGAGAGAAGAAGCAGGGGTACGAACAAAGGAACTGCAAAGGTTATTCACAGAAATAATTAAGGAAAACTTCCCAAGCACAGGAAAAGAAAATGATATTCAGATGTATAAGGCATACAGAACTCCAGCCACCTACAACCAAAACAGAGCTACACCCAGGCATGTAATAATCAAGATCCCAGAAATTCAATAAAAGAAAAGAATATTAAAAGCTGTCAGAGACAAGAAACACATTACCTATAAAGGAAAATCCACCAAAATTATGGCAGACTTCTCAACACAGACCATCAAATCAAGAAGGGCTTGGAATGAAATATTCTAAGCCCTGGAAGAAAATAAACTCCAGCTCAGATTGATGTACCCTGAAAAACTGTCTCTAGAAATTAATGGAGAAGCAAGATGCTTCCAAGACAAAGAGGAACTGGGGGAATCGTGACCACCAATCCAACCTACAGAGAATACTGCAGGACATTCTTGAGAGAGAGAAAAGTACCAGGATTCCAGGAACAATGGCAAAGAGGCCTCAATGAATGGAGCAGAAAGTGAAACGAAGAAGACAAACAGACAAGTAATGGCAGGAAAAGAACACAACAGAAATGAGGCAGAGAAGACTGACTCTAATATACATGGCCTTGATACACTAAATAAAATAAAGAGAATCACAGGCAGAGTAGATCAGGAGGTAGGGCCCACTGAGATGCTCTTTATAGAAAATATAATTAACCTGAAAAAGGGTTTATGGACTGAAAATCAAATATGAGAAAACAATGCTCTATGTGACAGGGAACCAGAGAGTAATAGGGGCAACTAGACCAGCATTTGTGGATAGGTTGGGAAGACAAGCTTTAATAGGTAAAGTAATACAACTAGAGGTCAAGTCCAGGAGGGAGAAAGTTCAGAATCACTTAGGTAAATAGCAGGTTGCCCCTCCCCATTTTAAAACCGAGGGTGTTGGTGAGACCCAAAAATTCACAGTGCACCCTGAGGGAGTGAAAGTGGAGGAATAGTCTTAAAAAAGACAGAAAAAGATATTGTTAATAGTGTATCAGGAATTAAACCCCATATTACTTGCACCACTCTGCTTAGATAGAATTTATTCTGTCCCAGTTTGTCTACATGCACTAGATCTGAGGGCACAGACAGCTATTCCAAAAATATCAGGATATAGCACAGTAATCATCTTTAATTTCCTATTAACTTAATCTGGAGCCCTGTATAACTTATACTGTTTTATCATGACTGGTATTAATTAAATCTGGTTTGTTTGATGCTGTTTGGTATCAACAGATTTTATTCAAAACTGTTATGAATGATAGTATTAAGACTGAGAGTATAGCTGGGAATTTAGCTCAGCGGCATAAGTACCTGCAATGCAAGCAGGTGGTCGTGAGTTCAATCCCTGGTACCGATAAAAATGAAAAAAGACAAAAAATATATATATATAAAAAAAAAAAGACTGAGAGTATAGGCAACTACACTGAAGTTGACAAGATTCAGTATGATACCCATTCTGGTTTGATTACTCTTTTTGTAGTTTTATACTATCTACAAAGTTGTGTTTTTATTAATAGTTATGTACTGATATATTCAATTATACTATGTCTGTTGATATATCCAATTCTATTAAAGATAACAAGAGACAACACAGTAACCATGGTTGAACTCCTTGCACAGTGGTTTTTATGTCTTTTTCATTTTATGTGTTTATAGGAATATGTTTTATTTTGTCCTGATTTATTTTGTTTCTCCCTCTAATATAGAAAGGATAGAAATTCATGTTAAGACTTATGCATGTGTAGAACCTATAAACAGTTTACAAGAACTAGTCTTATGACACATAATGAAATGAACAAATACTTTGAAGAAAAAAAGACACTACAGTACTCAGTGCTGATCCTGAAGTGTCATGATGTGAAATCCAGCAATACTATTATTCTTTTTTCAGAGTGAGTTTAGCCTGCTTTGGTTTATTTAATCATAAATGAAGATATGAATAACTGCATGTATGTTTAAGTGTATAAGATTGATAACCATATTACTAAGTGTTTGTTGGATAGTTAGAACTGTTTGCAGTCTCTCTGAACTCCCACTTTATATATTCCACTTTTGTATTTTGAACTATTTGTAAGAGGTCAATATGCAAACATCAACTAGTGATTTCTTGCTGTTTATTTTTTCTTTGAAAGTATGTATCATTTCTACCCATTTTCTGTTTTTAGTCTTTCTTTAAACAAATTTTTTTTAAAAATCAGTTAAAGTAAATATCTCAACCAGCAGCATTGATAATAGCTGTTCTCCACTTATATTTGCAGGACTAAAATGTCAATATTCAAGCCAAATATCTATGAAATATATTCAATGGATTTTAGCATCATTCCCTTTCATTACAAATGATGACCTTTGGTTTTTGAAAATGCATCTTTGAGATAATCCTTCACAATGCCTTCCACAAATAAAGACTTGTGTACTCAATCATTTGATATACTCTTTCTGTGAAAAGCAATACGTGACTACAAAAAGGGTATTTGCATTTCTGATTCCCAGAACCACTGTTCCACATTTATTTGAGGCATTATCATACTGCCCTTGAATAATGGTTTTATGCTGCTGACATATACATTGCATATCAGTGGAAGGCAGGATGTCTGCTATGGACTTGTGGGATTTGCTCCCTCTTACTGGCTTTGAGCAAGACATTGATCATACAGCAGCTTCCACCACTCACCCACAATTCACTCAACTACTACACAACCTGTATCAACTTTCAAAAACCTGTCCAATTTAATTTTGTTAAGTGAGCTGGTTCATGTTGTGCGGTCGTGTGTGTGTGTGTGTGTGTGTGTGTGTGTGTGTGATGTATACATGAACAGAGAGGGATACTTTATAGACTGTTAACACAAAAACTTGAAAAGAAAAGTAGATCTCAGGGAACAGAAAGCAACATGTCCAAAATATGACTGCCTGTGGGGAGGATATCATATTTTCCCCATTAAGGCAGCTTTCACAAGAAGTTTCTTCACTTCTGTTAATACCTTTTTGGCGGGTCATTAATTAGGCCTTTACATAATAACAATGACATTAATAAGAAATTAAAAAGAATATATAAGAATTACTTCTCATGAAAATGATCAAAGCTATTTTCATACAGTTCAGCAAATGAACTGTTTTGTTGAGTTAAACATGGGTTTAGGTAATTCATACAAAGGTACCTGGGAAGATAAGAAGCTTTTAGTAGAGGTTTTACCCTCAAAGAGTACTCATAATGAAGAAAGAAAGTAAATGAAATCAAATTGAAAGGGAAAATTAATATGTACATTTCTACAATAGATCAGTTAATATTGGTCTCAAAATTCAGTTATGAAAGCTTTACAAAAGCTGAACACACATTAATACAAGTGAGAGCTGCTTTCTTCTTATCTTGGACCAAGTACTCCTAGTGAGGAACATAAAATAATACAAAAAGTGTCCATTGTAGTGGTACATGCCTATAATACCAGCTATTCAGGAGGCTGAGGCAGGAAGATCACAATTTGAACTCACTCTGAGCAACATAGCAAGACCTTACCTCAAAATAAAAAGGGCTTGGAATATAGCTCTGTGGCAGAGCATTTGCCTAGCATGCACCAAGGCTTGGGTTTCACCCCCAGGATGAGAGAGAAGAAGAGAGAGAGAGAGAGAGAGAGAGAGAGACAGACAGAGAGAGAGAGAGAGAGAGAGAGAGAGAGACAGAGAGAGAGAGAGAGCCAGTAAAATGAAGCTTACCCTAATTTCCAAGGTAGAGAGTAACCCTGGGAAGGTGTGATCCAAATTGTTCAAATATCTATAAGGAAAACATACAGATCCACCTCAGGTTTTCATAAAGCATCAGTCATTCAGAATCTCTTCCTCATTCCAGCCTCAAGTTCAACTTATAAACATCTAAGCTTCAATTAGAGTGATTAGTCACCCAGAAATGTGGAAACAGAATGCTACTGAGAAGTGAAAATGAAGTTTGTCAAGGGAAAAAAATATATTTCCCAAACTACACCTTTTCCTCTAAAAGAGACAAAAGAGCTCCCAGTACTCAGGAACCTGAGGCAGGACCGATTGCCAGTTTGAAGTCAGCCTAGACTACATAGGGAGACCCTTATTTGAAAAAAAAATTAAATAGAAACTAGTACACTAGCCTCAAAGGAGAAAAATAACAGGTTAATCTGTCTAAAACATATCTAAGAGATAGCTGAGTATTCACAAGATGATTCTACCTCACTACATTAATGACTCGTGAAACCAATTTAATATGGGTTGACTGAGCAGAGAGGTACACAGGGCCTCACACAGAGGAAAACCCTGCATCAGCAGTAGCCTAGCTTGTCATCCGACAGCTGAACACACAAGCAGAATGAAGACAACCAGTAATGGTGACCCAAGGCTTGGACCCACACCAACCTCTTCATCTGCACTTTATCATTTAATTGTCATGACAATTATATAAACCATGTAAATAAAATAAACTTTTTATTTACACCTTAAAAATGAGAGGAAAAAGGCACCTCAAACTAAATAACTTGTTGAGTCAGTTGTATAGACCCTAAAACAACTAGCAAGAAGCAGAGAAAGGAACCTGTGTTATCTTTGAGTCTTTCCCTCAATAACATTGCCTCCTCGTATTCAGGGCTGACTGTTCCCCCACAGGCCTTCACAGCCATTTCTCACACAGACATTTGAAGGACAACATCAAGGTTAATTCACATGGCATAGAAAAACGCCTTTACAAGAATCACAACAGATCTCTTTAGTCTAGAGAAGACAGGGTATCAGTGTGAAAAAAAATCTACAGTCAATCTTAAATTCATTCATTGTTTTTTAAGGATCAGATATTACTTTGGGGAGGGTGTTTTGCTGATGTAGCTGTGGTAGTCAGCTTTCTTTCCATCTAACAGCTACTCAAGGTAATCAAACTATAAAAAGAAAAGATTTATTTTGCCTCATAAATTTCAAAGTTCTAATCCATAACTGATTGGACCCATAACTTTTGGCCCTGTAATGAGGCAGCACTTTGTGGCTGGAGGGAATGGTGGAGCAAAATTACTTAGATCATGAGACTAGGTCTCACAGTCCCCTTCAAAGGCACATCCCCAAGGACCATCCACTAGGCCCTGGTTCCTCAAAGTTTCACTAACTACCGGCAGTAGCACTCTGGGAACCAAGCATGTTTTTATTTTTAAAAAAGATTAAGATAAATGAGGACATAACAAAACAGATGAGAATGGAACATTTTAAGCAACATAGTGCTTCACCACAAGACAACCCAACATAATAGTAGCTACCATAGTGTATCCTTCCTCAAAATATTTGACTATACCTTCATACACTATCATATCAAAAACAAATAATAGTATAAAACCATTCAAGAGAATGAAACTATTACAGGTTATTCAGTACCAACTAACAGAAAATGAACAATGGTTATTATATTATCTCCTTGTTCATAAAAAAATTTGTTTATACTATCACATATAATAAAATCCAATAAGATACAATATGATAAAATCAATAGAGATACAAGAACAAAAGCATAGTAAGACTTCAAACAAGATGATATTAAATCAGTACTAGCTATTATAATGTCTTGTTTTCTTCAAAATAGCTGTTCATACCATCATAAACAATAAAATCAAACAACCCAGAATAAAACCATTCCAAATAATGAATGCAAACTTTATAAAGCTTCAAAGAAATATAATGAGGAATCATGATTACCATATGCTTTTATGTATTCTTACCATTTCTTACACTAGGGAGATTATACAGTATTTATACATGTGACTTTGATTTATTTCACTTATGAGATGTTCTCAAGCTGCATCCACTTATTCATAAATATATCAATGGGATCATTCTTTATAGCTGAGTAGTACGCCATTGTATAAAAATACCACATCTTTTTTATTCATTCTTCAGTTGATGGACAATTAAGTTGTTTCCAAGATCTGGCTATTATGAATTGTGCTGCTATAAACATAGGTGCACATATATCACTGTGATATGATGTTTTCAGTTCTTCTGGGAATATGCCTAGAACTGGAATAGCTGAGTCACATGGGACTTCCAATCCCAATTTTTTGAGAAATCTCCAGACTGACCTCCAAAATAGTTGCACCAGTGTACACTCCCACCAACAGTGTGGGAGAGTTCCTTTTTCCCCATAGCCTCTCCAGCATTTGTTGGTAGTTTTCTTGATCCTGGCCATTCTTTCAGGAGTGAGATGGAATCTCAGTGTCATTTTAATTTGCATTTCTCTAGTGAGTAATTATGATGAACATTTTTTCATGTATTTATTTGTCTTATGTATTTCTTCATCTGAGAATTGTATATTCATCTCAGATGCCCATTTTTGGATTGGGTCTTTGAATGAAGGGGGTATGATTTTTTTTTTAATTCTTTATATGTTTTAGACAGAAGTCCTTTGTCTGAGGGACAGTTCACTAAGATTGTTTCCCAGGTTGTGGGTTTTCTTTTCACTAAGCCACAGATTTCTTTTGACGTGCAGAAACTTTTTAATAAGATGTGATCCCAGTTATTGACGATGGGAATAATTTCCCATGTCGTTTGATTCCTGTTCATGAATTCTCTATCTACCCCTAATTTGTCTTCCAATAAATTTAGTGTTTCTATTTTAATATTCAGATATTTGTTCCATTTAGATTTTAATTTAGTACATGGTGATAAACATGGGTCTAGTTTTAGATTCGGCAAATGGAGAGCCAGTTTTTCCAGCACCATTTATTACAAACACTGTCACTCTTTCAGTGAACATGTTTGGCCCCTTTATAAAAGATAAGGTGGTTGAGTGTGTTTGTAATTGTGGTTGTATCTTCTAATCTATTCCACTGATCTTCGGCTCTATTTTTATTCCAGTACCATGTTGATTTTACTACAGTAGCTTTGTAGTATAACTTCATGTCAGGGATTGTGATACTTCCTGCCTTGCCTTTGCTGCTTAGAATTGTCTTTGCTATTCTACGTCTGTTCTGGTTCTAGATGAATTTTAGGAGTGATTTCTCGAGATCTATGAGGTATGTTGTAGGTATTTTCATTGGGATTGCATTGAAACTGTATAACAGTTTTGGGAGAATGACCATTTTACCAATATTTATTCTTCCTATCCATGAACAAGCATTGTCTTTCCATTTTCTGAGATCCTCTTCAATTTCTTTTTTCAGGGTATTATAATTCTTCCTATATAGATCTTTAACTTCTTTTGTGAAATTAATTCCTAAGTATTTCATGGTTTTCTATGCTAGTGTGAAGGGTGTGGATTCTCTTATCTCTCAGTGATTTTGTTGTTAGTGTATAGGAATGCTATTGGTTTTTGAGGACTGATTTTATATCCAGCTACATTGCAGAATTTATTATATCTAGGAAACTTTCAATGGAGCTTTGGAGGCCTTCTCTGTAGAATGTCATGTCGTCTTCAAATAATAATAATTTAATTTCCTCTTTTCCTGTCTTTACCCCATTTATTTCTCTCTCTCTTGTCTAATTGCTCTGGATAGTATTTCCAGTACTATGTTGAATAGTAGTGGTGATAAGGGACATCTTTGTCTTGTGCCTCATTTTAAGGTAAAGGCCTTCAGTTTTTGGCCATTTAATATGATACTGGCTGTTGGTTTGAGCTAGATGGCCTTTATCATATTAAGGTAAAGACCATCTATTCCAATTCCAATTTTCTGTAAGGTTCTTATCAGGAATGAACGTTGGACCTTACCAAAAGCTTTTTCTGAATCTATAGAAATGATCTTGAGATTCTTATTTTTGGCTGTATTGATATGGTGGATTACATTTATTGATTTATATATGTTAAATCATTCCTACATGGCTGGCATGAATCCCAATTGGTCGTGGTGTATAATCTTCTTGATGATTTGCTGCATCATGTTTACCAATAATTTTTGAGGACTTTTGCATCTCTGTTCATTAGGGAGATTGGCCTGTAGTTCTCTTTTTTAGTTTGATCTTTCTCAGGTTTTGGTGGTAGAGTAATATTTGCTTCCAGGAATGGCTTAGGAAGAAATGATTCCCTTTGGATTTCAATGATGAGTTTGAGGAATCTCGGCATTAAATCTTCTTTGTATTTCCTGTAAAATTCTGCAGTGAATCTGTCTGGGCCTGGGCTCTTCTTTATAGATAAGGACTTAATTAAATTTTCAATTTCATTAAAAGAAATTGGGTTATTCAGCAGTTTTACATCTTCTTGACCTAGCTTTGATACTTCATATGTTTCTAGGAATCTGTCCATTTCTTGTGTCATCGAACCTATGAGAGTAGAGGTTTTTGAAATAGGTGTTGATGTTATTCTGTATTTCCACAGAGTCTGTAGTGATTTCAGCTTTTTCATTCCTTATTGCATGAATTTGAGCTTTTTCTTCTTTTTTTAAAATTAGGTTGGCTAGAGGATTATCACTTTGATTTATTCTTTCAAAGAAACAACTCTTTGATTTATTGATCCTTTGGATTGTTTTCTTAGTCTCTATTGCATTAATTTCTGCTCTGATTTTTATAATTTCTTCCCTTCTTTTGGCCTTGGGCTTGACTTGCTCTTCTTTTTCTAGAAGTTTGACGTGTAGCATCAGGTTATTTATTTGTATTCATTCTGTTTTCCTGATGTGGGAACTCAGTGCAATAAATTTTCCTCTGAGAACCACTTTCATTGCATCCCACAGATTCCGGTAACTTGTATTTGTATTTTCGTTTGCTTGTATGTATTTTTTAATTTCTCTTTAATTTCCCTTGTGACCCACTGATTGCTCAAGAGTGTGCTATTCAATTTCCATATGTTTGTGGGATTTTTGCAGTTTCTTTCATCATTAATTTCTAGTTTCATGGCACTACGATTCGATAACATGCATGTGAAAATTTCAACTCTTTTACATTTATTTAAATATGTTCTGTGAGCTATTGTATGGTTTATTTTAGAGAATGTCCCATGTAATACTGAGAAGAATGTGTTTTCTGATGTTGCTAGATGGAACACTCTGCATATGTCTATCAAGTCCATTTGTTCACAGGTATCATTTAGTTCTGTCATTTCTTTGCTGATTTTCTGTCTGCTTGATCTGTCCCTTGGTGTCAATGGTGTGTTAAGGTCTCCTGCTATAATTGTGGTACTGCTTATTTGATTTTTCATTTCTGTTAATACTTTCTTTGTTTAACTGGGTGCTCTGGAATTTGGTGCATATATATATATATATATGTATATATTTTAAAATTTTATTTAATGAGAAAACAACCGTAAAAGGGTATAAGTAATACAATATTTCAAAAAATAAGCAGTAAGAAATCACTAGTTACTAGATTACATATTGTCATCTTAGAAATAGTTGTTCAAATTACAAAATTAAAGCATACAAGTGGACAGTCAAACAGTGAGACTGCAAACAGTTGTGTTCAGTGATCAAACAAAAACTTCGTAATATTGTCATCTATCTTACAGACCTAAACACACTTGCAGTTGTATTCTTTAGAGCACTTTTTTTTCTCTCTTTTTGAACAAAAACAATTACACATTTTGGGTTTTTTTACTCCCACAGTTCTTATTACTTTTGGTGCATATATATTTAAGATTGTTATCTCTTCCTCTTGAAGGTTTCCCTAACCAGTGTGTAATGACCTTATTTATCTCTTAGGATCATTCTTAGCTTGAAGTTCACATTGTCTGCAAACAGAACAGCTACCCCTGTGGGTTTTTTGTTGTTGTTGTTGTTGTTGTTCCAGTTTCATGAAATACTGTTTTCCATCCTTTGACTTTCGGTCTATGAGTTTCCTCTTGGGTTAGATGGGTTTCTTGTAGACAGCCTATGGTTGGATGTTGTTTCTTGATCCATTCTGCCAGTCTGCTTCTTTTAATTGGTGACTTGAGACCATTTAATGGTTATAACTGTTATATATTGGTTTATTGTTGACATGTTATCTTTCTGTTATTGCATCTTTATCTTTCCATTCTGTTTAATTATCTGCTTTGCTTGGTGGTATTTTCCTAAGTGTATCTAGACTATCTTACAGTATTCTTTGCAGGGTTGGTTTGGTGATCATGAAGTTCTTCAGCTGTTCTTTGTCATGGAAGTATCTTATTTCTCCATCGATTTTGAAGGACAATTTTTCAGGGTACACCAGTCTAGGTTGGAAATCATTTTCCTTTAGGATCTGAAATATTCTTGACTTCATTTTTTGTGTTGAGAAGTCTGTTGTGATTCTGATAGGCTTTCCTTTATAGGCTATCTGTCTTTTCTCTCTAAAAGCTTTTAAAATTCTGTTCTTATGTTAGATTTCTGGGATGGTGATTATTATATGTCTGGGTGTAGTTTTATTTTGTTTATGGCTATTTGGAGTTCTATATGTTTCACTGATCCTAATGTCAGTTTCCATTCTCATGTTTGGGAAATTTTCAGCTATTATTTCCCTAAATATCCTCTTGATATCACTTGGTGGTCCCCTTCTTTTTCATTTATCTCTATCAATCTTATGTTGTTTTTCTTTGCATCACCTTGCAGGTGTTAAATTGTTATTTCCTGATTTCTTGTTATTTTTAAAAGATCTTTCCTTTCCTGTTCACTGGCTACAATCTTGTCTTTGAGGTCTGAAATTCTATCTTCACTTTTGTTGAGGTGGTAAAGCTTTCAATGGAATTTTTGATTTCCTGTATATCTCTTTGAATCTGCTTCATGTAGTCTGTTTCTTCTATTGTTCATTCAGGGATTCTTTTTGTTTTATTCCTCTAAGTTTTTAACTGTGTCTTCTCTAGATGTGTTCAGCATTTCTTTCATGACTTTTATTATTTCTTCTTTTACCTGGGAGATTATTTCTAGTTTGAATTCCTTTAAAGCTTCCTGAGATGCTTCTTTATTTCAGTTACTATTATTTCAGGTATTTCAGGTGTATGGCATATATTTTCTTCTATGTACATGGCTCCTAAGCTTTCTTGGGATGGGCTAGAGGTTTGAGATTGCATTTTGGTCTTTTGTTTTATCATTTTCCCATATTTCCCTGTTTCAAATTTTGTTCCAAGGCTTCCCCTGAGCCTGTTGTAGATCGTCTTCTATGCCCTTAGTTCCTGGGACTCCAGCCACCCAGTTTACCAGGTTCAGAGTTTACTGCATTGCCCAGACAGAACTGAAACCTACGGAGCTGGTGAAATGTGGCAGGAAGCTGGGCAGTTCTTTGACCCCTGGGAACAATGATCATAAACTCCTGGGTTCGTGACGGTGCACAGACACTCACCTCCAGCTGCCCAGTTCTCCAGGTTGAGAGAGGTTCACTGAGGGTGGTGCAAGCAGGCCCAAGACCTGAGGGGTCTGTCCAGTGTGGCAGGAAGCTGAGGGGTTCCTTGTCTGCTAGGAGTGATGATCCCAAACTCCTGGTGCTCACGATGGTGTGGGGACACTCACCTCCGGCCTTTCAGTTCCCTGGATTGAGATAAGATCACCAGGGTTGGCACAGCCAGGCCCAAAACCTGTGGGGCTGGTCGAGTGTGGCAGGAAACTGGGAAGTTCCTTGACCACTGGGAGAGATGATCTTAAACTCCTGGGGCTCAGAATGGTGCTTGGACACTCACCTCTGGCTGCCCAGTTCTCTGGATTGGAATCAAGCATTTAATATACAGGGTTTTTCAAGACACTGAAGATCTAATCTATAACAACATCCCATGCCTAAAAGTGTTATATAACTGATATTTTTATTTTAAATTAAAATGGAAAGATATGTTTAAAACCATTAAAGATACAATGAAAGTATTTAATCCTTTTTAGGCTTGGAAGTCTCAATACCATTACTCATAACTTATTTGAATTATTTTTAAAAGAATAATTCACTTTGTGGACTTATCCAGAGGAAGATCACATCTTCACACTGTGAAGTTCTGCGTTGTCCTTTAACAGAGAGAATGGGGAAGACAATCTATTATAATCCACACCTCAACTTCCCCATCTCATGTAACTGGTGTCTACAATAGCAATAATTCCTTCTCTGGCTTAAAACTTCTGAAATAGTGCTTGCCTCAGCAGCACATCTAAAATCTCTGTAATAGTTCTATGTCAATTGTTAAATTATTTTGATTAAATCTGTGCAATGTTTTCCACTCCCCTTCTCTGTTGTAACTGCCACATCCTAGTTCACATCTTTCTTAACTCTTGGCTCTGAAGTGATTTCTTTCCCTGCCCCCAATTCTTCCTACTGTATCACATTAAACTGGAGTCTCTTTTCTAAAGCATATAAATCTGTTAGCATAAAAAACAGATCATCTTCAAAACCTATTGCCAAACTAGCAGCAAATAAAACAGTACAAAACAAGATCAAAAGCAAAATGCACTTCTTAGCTTGGCTTTAAGGGCCTCCTTGATCTGACTGCATGGTTTCCCACTATTCCAGCCCCCTGTCTCCTTTTCAGAAGCCACAGAATACAGTGTGGTATCTCTTTAAATACCTTATGTTCTGCCATCAGAGCATTTTTTGCTTCCAAACATTTATCATGATCTGACATACAAATTTCACAAAGACAGGAACCTTGATATGGTAAAAGCAACACCAACACCTAAGGATTCTATAACCATTTGTTAGATGACTGGTGAAACTATGGCATAAGTGCTACAATGGGTACACAGAGTCCTCTTTGTTGGCACATGAGCCAAGTTACCCCAGCATCGTCCCAGCAGCCAAGCATCAGATAACAGTGCACAAAGGGGCCACATACATGCTTGAAAAGGAATAGAAGAACCCTTCTATGAGCAGTAACCAAGATTATTGACAATGTCACCAAGAGCATGGACAATTTAGTGAGAGCTTCAAGAAAGTCAATGAGCTGTGCTACCTAACCAACTGGTACCTGCATAATTCTGGCCTTCAGAAAAGATGAATTCATGGTACACGGAAGCAACTACTATAGATTTGTTTCTCAAAACTTGTCTGACATCTTAATTGCATCCAAGAAGCTTGTAAAGAGATTTGCCAAAGATTTACAATTTTTTTATGCCTGAGCTAAAGACTTTCTTGCACTTGGCTTTTTAGAATCCAATGGGCAAGTTCCCTTGAGATTCATCTCCTGGATCTTTAGGTTGATATGACTTCTTATTTTTATATCAATACAGCATTTCTCTTTTTCACTTTAGACATTCTCCTTTGAAATGTTTAGTCTTTAGGATGCTAAAGCAACTAACTTTTGCCATCACATCTGAACATATGAATCATCTGGTTTTACCTGGACAATGTCTAATGAGAGAGAAATAATTTTCTCTCTACCCTTCATAGCTTTTACCTAGGCATCCACATAACAAAGAACAGATCAACAAGAGAAGCACAGAAACTTATTAACAGGAAAGTATCCTGTAGACTGTACATGGCAAAACCCCAGAGAAATGAGTAAATTACTAGATCAGATCTCCAAGAAAGAAGTTAGACCTTGGTAGGAAGATATCATTTTCTGAAACAAAGAAATAAGGATATGAGGAAAGGCCTTGCTAAGATAAAATAACAAGCAAAACACCCTAAACCAAGATAAGATTTGTTATACAGATATTAAATTATGCCTTCTCCATTATTAGGGGCCTATAGTGATTCAGTTTTCCTCTTTCTGGTGCAGAGAGTAAGACACACAAATGGAGCTTTCCTTTACATATTTAAATTTCTTTATGAAAGGACAACTTTTCAGAGCTACTTCTTGTGTTTATACTTTCTCTGAAGAAACAGTTCAGAACAATCAATATGCTACCAAGAGGCATAGCTATGAGATTCTATATTCCAGTATCCCAGTGATATTTTGGAATGCTGTGTCTTCAGCCTCACATTTCTAACAAGAGTCCTGGAAAAATTATTTCTAAGACCCTGCCTCTTCTGAGGCAGGAGAATAGGATGTGGCAGACTGGCTGGGAAAGGTTAAGTGTAGGAAAGTTTTATGGGGGAATAGGAATAGCTCCTGAGAGATAGGAGGAGCCCCAGAAATGGGTTGCCACTATAACCCTTTGTTGGGGGTAATTTATACAACAAAGTCACAAATATGGGTACAACATAGATCAAACAATAATTAACCAATAACATTATGAGTATAGCCACTTAGCTAATATTGATCCATTGGAGTACATTGCAAGGGCATATGGATGATATCATTAACCTTAGTTAAACTATGACTTCTAAAACAGGAACATTTTGGGGAAAGGATGGGCCCACAGGTTCTGGTCCACTCATCAGGTGTCTGAGATACATCTGGACTTAAGGTACTGGGTGGTGCCAATTACAGAATAATTTCAAATTTGCATTCATCCCTTAGAGAAGTATGCAAGTCTAACCATTGTAACTTTAATCTCTAGGTCTTCCCTTCTTCAGATGTGCCTCTAGCCTCAATTCTGATGTATCCATCTTTCACTGACTTCCGGAGAGTCCAGTCTCTTTCTGACTGTATAGTAATTTTATCTATCTTAGCTTTCTGCAGTATCCTGACCACCTTGTCTCCTTGTCTCCTTGTTTACTTGACTTTATAAAACCTGAGGTATTCACCTTCTTCTTGGATGAAAAATTAATGAACACTCTCTCTTTTGCCTGAATAAAATTATTCCTTTAATTGTTTAGTCCATTCTTTCTTTGATGGTATTTTAAAACGTTTTACAATGTTAATTAATCATGTAGCAAAAATGGGGAGGATTTAAGTAGCACAAAAGTTATTTCTTTGTGTTCTTTTCAGAACACACTGGGTTTTATTTGATCAAATGGCTATTTTCCAATGGAAGAAAGGAGGCAAATGGTTTTTGAGATTTGTATTAGTTACAGCTATGGTTTGGATGTGGTTTGTCTCCCAAAAGTTTGTGTGCTGGAAGCGTGTTCTTCAATGTAGCAGTTGTGAGGTTGTGGAAACTTTAGGAGGTGGGGGTCTAATGAGAGGTGACTAGGTCGTGGGGGTACCACTCTAATATTTTTCTCTAGAAATAGTTCTATAAAAACTGTATTAGGAGCCAGATGTGGTGGCATATGCCTATAATACCAGCATTCAGAAAACTGAGGAGGATTATAAAAATTCTGTTCAAGGCCAGCCTAAACAACATTGAAAGAGCCTAACTCAAAAAGAAAACCAAAAACAAAAGAAAGACTGGATTAAGATTTGTGAGAAGGAATTACCTTTACATGGACTAGATTACTTATCACAAAGATAGGTTTCTATAAAGCAAGCCAGTCTCTACTCTGCCACTCTCATACACATGCCTCCACTACACATGTGCTTTCTTGCCATTTTATATAAGGCCCTCAACAGGAACTGAGCAGATGATGGTGCCATGCTTGTTATGGCTTGTATCCAGACATTCTCCCCCAAAAAAACTTTGGTGGGATTTTTCAGAGGTGGCTGGATCTAGAGTATGCGGTGCTGGAACCGATTCATGGTGCAATGCTAAGATCTAGGGCACTAAAGATTAAAGGTATGAGCACGACCTGCTTAAATAGCCTGGATACGATATAAGGGATAGAAAGAAATGTGGTCATTTCTTGTTGTTTGCTACTTTCTTCTCACCATGAACTGTTTCTCCTCTATGATGCCTGTCTGCCATGCCAGCCTGCCTCAGAACCAGCCAATTACAGACTAAAATTCTGCAAACTGTGAACTAAATGTTTCCACCTTTAAACTTGTATGTTGGGTATTTTGTCTAAGAAGCAAGAAAAATAAGACAATACTCTTAGACTCTAAAATTGTGAATCACAATATACCTCATTCTTTATATAGTACCTAGCCTAAGGTATCTTGTTATAACAATACAAAACAATATGGCAGTTATTTTGGTGAGCCCACTCCTCATCTGAGGAATGTGTTGGGCCTGTGAGTGCCCAGGTGAACCCATCCTCCATATAGGGGACTGTGCTGATTCTGCAACCAAGAAGGTGAGCCCGCTCTCCATCCCAGGGACTGCAATGGGCCTGTGAAACTGAAGGGAAGACCACCTTCAATCCACAGGACAACTGGCCTGCAGTCACCTGAATGAGCCTGCCTGCCATCCATGGGACTGCACCAGGCCTGCAATCAAGCTGGGGGGCCCACCCTGCCTCCAGGGGAGGGTGCCAGGCCTGGGATTGTGCATGAACTCCATGCAGGGGAATGATCCAGGCCTATGAGATTCCTTGTGACACAGTAGAGCCCCAGATAGGGTGTATATGATAGAAATGTGGGACTCACATCCTGGAAAAAAGCCTTGGTTGTTGGTTTGTCATAGATGGTCTTAATCAGATTGAGGTAGATACCATCTGTTCCGAGTTTCTGTAGGGTTTTTATCATGAGCAATTGTTGGATTTTATCAAAAGCTTTTTCTCTATTGAGATGATCATGTAAATTGCATTTGGAAACAGAATAGATCTAGAAAAGCAAAAGCAATCCTGGGCAACAAAGGCAAGGCAGAAGGCATCACAATCCCTGACTTGAAATTGTACTACAAAGATACTGTGATAAAATCAGCATGGTACTGGCAAAAATTAGATTTGAGGACCAATGGAAGAGACTAGAAGATACAAACACAACTAAAAACACACTCAGCCACCTCATCTGTGACAAAGGGGCCAAACATGTTCACTGGAAGGATAACATTTTTAATAAATGGTACTGAAAAAAACTTGCTTTCCACATGCCAAAGACAAAAACTAGACCCATGTCTATCACCATGCACTAAACTAAAGTCAAAATGGATCAAAGATGTAAATATTAAAACAGAAGCATTAAATCTAGTGAAACACAAAGTAGATTGAAATCTTGAAGACACTGAGGTAGGCAGAGAGTTCATGAAGGAAACCCAAACTGCTCAGGAAGTATGTCAAAAATCATCAACTTGTATGTCATCTTATTAAAAAGTTTTTGTACATCAAAAGAAATCAACAAAATAGTGAAAACACAACCAACAGAATGGAAAAAATTTTACACAGCTGTACCTCAGACAAAGAACTTTTATCTAGAACATGTAAAGAACCAGAAAAAATCAGGCCCCTCAAATTCAAAGAACCATTCCAAAAGTTGGAATCTGTAATGAATATACTCTTATCAGACAAAGAAATAAAAATAGAAATTAAATATATGAAAAGATGTTCAACATCATTGATCATTTGAGAAATGTAAGTTAAAATAACAGTGAGATACTATCTCATCCCAGAAAGACTGGCTATCATGAAATCAACCAATATCAAATGCTGGAGGAGCTGTAGGAAAAGGGAACCCTTGTACGCTCTTGGTGAGATTGTAGACTGGTACAACCACTGTCAAATCAATATGGAAATTGCTCAAAAAACTAAGATTGGTGGTCCCATTCAAACCCAGCTAGTCTCCCTCTCCAAAAGAATTTAAAACATCATACCACAGTTATATATGTGCACCCATGTTGATAGTAGCACAGTTGGTAATAGCCAAATCTTGGAAACAACCTAAATGCTCATCAACTGAGGGATGAATAAGGAAGATGTGATATTTTTATACAATGGAGTACTACTCAGCCATAAAGAATGATAAACTGGACACTTTTATAGATAAGTGGGTTCACCTTGAGAACCTATTCATTAGTAAGACACATATGTGTAAATATCATATTATTTCATTTGACAAGCTGAAAAAAATATGTATATATATATATATAAACAGTTAATATAGTTATACTACTGACTTCTCTGAGTTCATTGAAGACAAAGATTTGTACTGGTATTGTTTGGACAACTGAAGGCAGATGTCTTGAGCTCTGGGTGAATGACTTCGGGATGACAATGTACAATGTATGTACCATTGTTATTCCCTGATTGACATGCTTTGACATTTTGTTTTGGTCTTCTTCTTTTTCTTCCTCCTCCTCTTCTCTTCTTCTTCTTCTTCTTCTTCTTCTTCTTCTTCTTCTTCTTCTTCTTCTTCTTCTTCTTCTTCTTCTTGTTTTCTTTCTTTTTATGTTTGGATAAAATGAATTTGAAAAGAAAAAACAAATATATGAATAACTATGCCACTATTCTCAATTAGTTCATTTAAAAGAAAAATTTGTGCTTTCATTGTTTCATCAATTTCTCATCTTTATGCTGTAATATGAACAATTAATTTTAAGTTAACAATATGAAATATATTAAACATTGTGAATCTCCTATTATCTTGTTTTGAAATTCTGTATCTCTTTTTTATTTATCCCTAAAAATGATAGTGACTTTGCATACATATTTGATGATAGCTGTGGCTGTGAACATTATTATCTTATGTTGACTAATGAGAACAGAGGATCAGGTACACAATACCCTGTTGTGTTAGATGTAGGCTGTATTGACACTCAGCATTATTTAGACATTCTTTTATGCTCTTCTGGTTTTTAGGAGTAAGTTTTCTGGAACAATATTTTTCAGAGTTCTAGATTAATTTTTCACTCCCCTAATGAAGTAGATTTTCATAAGTTTTGGAAGCTAAAGAAAAGGTATCAGGGTGAGGACTTTGTTCAGTGGTACAAGTGCCTGCCTGAGAAGTGCAAGGTCATGAGTTCGATCCTTGGTTCAAAAAAAAAAAAAAGATATCATCAGGTAGGTCTTTGTGAATTCATCCAGGCACTTCTCTGTAAATATCCACTCTGATGTTCCTAGCAGCTGTGACTTTCCAGGACAGTATCCTGCAATTTCTTTCCTCCATAGCACGCAACTTACTGACTCTGACAAAGGTAGCAATGAGTCTAAGACCTAGAAGTATCTGCCCTTGATCTTTCTCCTCCAGATCTCCCAACAGTCACATAAGCACCTAAAACTCTGTGTAAAACTAAGAAGTTAAAATGAAGCTTCAAAAATTAGAATTTTTAAAACTAAGCTCTTTGTCCCACTTCCACATGCTGAGTGTGAAACTTCTGCTCTCACCACTGGACCAAGGACATTTCTACAGAATCATACTCTCAACATTACCTGGGTCTTCTGGCAGGCCAGAGCCTGACTGAATCTACACATGCATAATTCCTGGCTTGTTTTTCACTCTTTCCTGTAAGTGGAGTGCTTCTGTAACTCAGGGGGCAGAATAGCTAGCCTCCTGTAATGGTTTATATCTAGACATCCCCCTAAAGCCTCAGGTGCTCTTATGTAGGGTTTTGGAAAGATGATTGGATCTTGCAGGCATAATGTTCAACAGGGGGTTATTCCAAACATGATCTTATAGCTAAATGTGATGTTGGGAAGTGAAGCCTGGCCAGAGGAGGTGAGTCACTGGGGACATGGCCTGGAAGGGTATATCTCCCTCTCTCCTCCTTGATCATACTCTGCTTCTCCTTGTCAAACTATTGATGTAGGAATGATATCAGGCCTTCCAATGATATAGGATCTCAAATTATAGAGGAAAATATTATAACTCCAAGCCTGTTAGATGTCAGAATCACCAAGTTTGTGTTCCCCAAAATCAAAGAATGAATTCTAAGGAACAAAAGAGGTTACGAGTGTGAAATATTATTGAGCGGAAGAGATATAGCTCCTGAGAGACAAGAGGGATCCTGAGAAGGTTGACAGTGAGCCCACTTCACAAAGGAAGTTTTATTGCAAAGTCACAAGGTGAGTAAAAAATAGGTTAAAGCTATGATTAACTAATAAGATTATAAGAATAGTCTCTTAGGTAATATTGATCCAATGGGAACCAACTCACGTAGGAAATGTACATGGAAAATACAAAGAACTTTTCATGAAGGGATGGGTCCAAGTATCTTGGTTACACACTGAGGTGACTAATGTCTATTTAGACTTTATTGGACCACGTGTTAATGTTACAGCAATTTTGGATTTTATCAAATATTACAGCAAAGTCAGATTTACCAGTGATGCAGGAAACTGAGTGGCACTCAGAAAAGTGGAGGGAATAAGCTCTTTATTATGCCAACAGGCCCAGAAGACTTCACCATCCCAAGGTCTGAGTTCTGAGTCTGGGTTAGGGGAGTTGTTACATACAGTTTGTGATGGGAAAGGGTGACCTAAAGAAAGACAATTACTTAAAGGACTTACAACATTGAACATCTAGTTGGCCTCAGTCCACAAGAGGGGATCAGGTAATGAGGGGCTATGAAGCAGCTCATACAGGAAAGAGAGGCATAGAAAGGACTGGGAATGAGAGAAAAGGAGGAGGTAGGCAAAGCAAGATACTTATTACAATCTTGTGGCTAAAAGAGCAAAGAACGTAATTTATTTGATGGGTCAAGCTCAGGGTAGAGCCCTTGGAGAGAAAAGAGATCCTATGGTGGTTTATTTTTCTACTTCATTACCACTTATCACATTGCTGTTAGCCAACCTTGATGGGAGATTCTGGTCAGAACTCAGAGGTCCAGCATGTTGATAGAAATGCAACTGGTAAAGACCAGTGTCAAGAGGATTCTGTTGGGAAAAAGGATTGCATTGACATTTAGACTCCAGGCCATTTGTGTTCTACTTTGGTGAAAAATGTGTCTACATTTTGTTCCTGTACTGAGAATTTTCTGGAGACCAAGATTAAAGGTGGTGAACTAATCAATTCAGTGTAGAAAATTTCAGGGTAGCCAAAGATTCAGGCAGTGTATTGAGTACTGTTGTTTTTACTTAGCTCTTCATTGAGATTACATTACACCAAATGGCCCAGAAGAATGATTTAAGTTTTTAATTTGGTCATAAAGGAAACTCCAACTTTTATAGATACATAGATTCAAATTAAGACCATACTCATAAGTGAAATAAACCAGATGCACATATGTGAACCTTGTATTGTCTCCCTAGTGTGAGAAGCTGAAAAAATAAATAAGATCCAAAATATACAATAGATACTGTAAAATAGGAAGAAATTTCAAAAGGAAAGAGAAACTGGAATGGGAAATGGAAAAAAGAAGGAAAAGCAAAAAATGTGTGTATACATATATATACACATATATATGTATATATATAATAGTTAAGATTGTTGTGATACTAATTTCTCTTAGTTCATTAAAAAGAAAGCTTTGTACTAATATTGCTGAAACAGTTAAATTCCAATACCTTGTACTCTGAGTAACTAAAGATAACAATATGCAGTGCATTAACCATAGTAACCTTCCTTTACCTTGTTTTGAATTTTCTCCCTTTAAAATAAAAGGGTGAAGTCTGGTGGAAAGAGGTAGATTACTGCGGGCAGGCGCTAGATGGTTATATGTCCTTCTTCTTCCCTCGATCCTTTTCTGCTTCCCTCATGCCATTTCTCCTCTGCCATACCAACCTGCCTTGGAACCAGCTATCCACTGAAACCTCTACAAACTCTGAGCCAAAATAAACCTCTTTTCCTTTAACTTCTGGGTGTTATGTACTTTGTCCCAGAAACAAGAGAGAAACTAAGACTAATTAATCTGGCTGAAGAAATTTCAAGCCAATCTAATGTCTAGATAGTTGCATGGCTACTTTTAGAGACTTGCAGTCAGCTCTATTTTGAGAATCAAGAGCAAGTGGCTCAGCAGAATGATTTATAAAGCTTTCAGTTTGGCTAGAAAGGAAGCCCTGGTGGAGTTGCTGCTGCAAAGATGGTATGGAAGAGAATTTGGTTGAGTCAAAATTAGCATTAAAAATCTAAATATAGTCATTTGAAGAGAACAATAGAAAAGATGGCCTGAGGGAATCATAAGAACCAGCAAGACACCACCCTTTTCAGACTCAAAACTACAAAAGTAAAAGACTGCTTTGAGAAGAGAGCCAAAGGACACCGTGTTCCAAAATGATGCCAGCCTAGGGAATGGGAATTGATTCTTCACAATTTGTTCACTGTACTCAGCCATCTAGACATTCTGAAGCCTCTGCAACCACCAGCAAGACACAAAAGGGAAAATGGCTCAGTTGGTAGCAGACCTTGGCATCAACCAGTTGGTGCTGGTTTTACACACATGCAGAATACAAGATTTGTGGGGCCAGGAGTGGCTCCACACAGATTTCAGAAGACTTGGGAGGCCAGGCATTGTGTCCCTTAGAGGGAAGTGTGTAAAGCCTGAATGTGAAGTCAAAGGTGCAGTGTATGCCTCCAGATGTTGCAAAAGCAAGAAATGTTGGACCTCTGAGGAATGAGGAACATCTAATCAAAGCCATCCCAAAAGGAAGGGCATCAGGGCTACAACCACTAGCAATGTCATAGAGGTGGAGCTGCCCAACACTTCACTGATCATATCTTGTGACAGATTGCCCCAGGTGCTGGACATGGAACCAAGGGACTTAATGTTTGTGCTGCTGGGTTTTGATCTTGCCTTGATTCCATTTCTTTATATCCTTCTATTTCTTCCTTTTGGAGTGGGAACATTTATCTTGTGTCTTTATATTTTGGGAATATTTAACTTTCTTTTCATCTTTATGGGGGCTCACACCTGAGAGTTTGCCTTAAACCTCAAAGAAGAATTTAGGCTTGGACTTTTCAGCAAGGCTGAAAGTGGTAGAACTTTGGCAACTGTTGTAGTCATGGGACTGCAAGGAAAACAATTATATACAGGACACATAATGTATAATATTACTTTATGATAGCCACCCAGAGTCAAACACAAGAAGTGCAAAAAATTTGTCCACACACTAAAGGCCTAGAGAATCCAGCTGAGGACCTGGATCCCACAGTAAAATCATGCACGAATCCAGCTGAAGACCTAGAACCGATGACAATGCCTCCCATGAGTCCAAATGGAAGCCTAGATCCCACAACAATGACTCATGCAAGTCTGTTTTATGGATCTGTGCTGGGAAAGCCCAAAGATCAGTGGTGGAATCTAGAAAGTCTATGCAGTGGGGTGAAAAGCCTGTGTTATTAGGTTGAGGGTTCTGCATTGGAGCCAAGTGAGACTCAAAGTAAGGACCATGGCTCTTGTGAAAAGTACCACAACCATCCTCGGTGACAGTGAGGTCCTGAACTCCTCCAAAGATGAGAGCAGGTGAGTTCATCTCAGGAAGCCAGCGTGACAAGCTTCTTCTGGAGATTTAACAGCACACATCTTCCCCTCTTGAGCCAGAAAGTGATGTTCAAAGTAAGGACCAAAGCTCCCCCAAAGTGAACCGCAGCCATTCTCAGTGACAAAGTCCTGAACCCCTCCAATGATAACAGCTGAATTCATATCAGAGAGCCAGGATAAGAAGCTTTTCCAGGAGAACCAATGGATTCAAACAACAACAACACTTAGGAGAACCCACAGCACTATTCTTCCTCTCCAGTTCTCCTTTTTTTATGCTGGCAATTTTCCTCAGATGGGCCATCGATATTTAGCACCATGCTGATTCAGTTCAGGTGGTGTTTAAATTGACTACCAGTTTGTAATTCACCACAGCAGCTCTTAGAAATGGACTAAATGCATTGGCATAAAAGGATATGCATGAGTCTTTTAAGGGCCAGGGGCAGAATATTATGGTTTATATCTAGATGCCTCCCAAAACTTCATGCACTCATAGGTGGGGATTTTGAGAGGTGATTGGATCACAAATGCGTATTTATGAGTCTGTACATAAATGTGATATTGGGAGGTGAAATCTTGTTGGCGGATGTGGGTCACTCGGGGTATGAGACCTGACAGGATCTGTTTTCTTCCTTTCTCCTTATTTGTTCTTTGGTTTCCTCGTCCATGCCATTGGCTCTTTTTCCTCTGCTATAACCTTCTGCCATGCTGCCCCACCTTGGAACCAACCAACTATGGACTGAAACCTCTACAAATTGTGAACCAAAATAAATCTTTTCTCCTCTAAATTGTGAATGTCAGGTACTGTGTCTCAGTGATAAGAAAGTAACTAAGATATTTCCCAATTTGGCTAAATTGTGAATAAAAGAATTTTTCAATGTAGTTGAAAGCTGCAAAAGGCAATTGACACCAAATTAAGGAAAAAAGATAAAAGTTGTTAAACAAGCAGCTACCCCATTTATTCCCTTCCTCAAGGGCCAAATAGCCATGGATAATGTCCCTTACATCTTCATACCCAAATGATACCATTGGAGGGTGTGCTAGTCCTACCTGCTATGTCATTCTGTTATGGGAAGAGAGGCTGGCCAGAGACCTGAATCTACCTCTGATTATCTGGATTCCTTTTCTGGAAGAATCAAGAGGAATCTGAGGAAAAGAGCCTGGAGTGGTGGCAAATGCCTATATGCTAGCACTCTGGAAGGCCTCAAATTTGAGCCCAGCATGGGCAACTAAGCCATTTAGTGGGACTCTGTCACACACACACACACACACACACACACACACACACACACACACACACAGGTCTGAGGATCTAGCTCAGTGTGAAGGTCCCAGGTTAAATCCCCAATTCTTAAAAAATATGGTAAAGGAGGGAGGAGAAGGGAATGGAGGGGAAGGAGATGATGTGTTACATACCTGTAATATTTCTTCACAATGAATATAGTCATGTACTGTAAACATGTAATAATAAAAGTGAAATTTTTCTTTCTTTCTTTTTTTTAAATATTTTTACCGGTACCGGGGATCGAACTCACAACCGCCTGCTTGCAAGGCAGGTGCTTATGCCGCTGAGCTAAATCCCCAGCCTCTATAAAAGTGAAATTTTTAAAAACATACACTATAATAAACATTATCATATACATAAAAATGGACAAATGAGTATATTCATAATTTGGCCAAACTGTGATTGCAGCTAGTTTACCCCCCTCTCAATATGCAGAAGCACTTCAATTTATAAGAAAAACAGAACAAAAGCCAGGAAATGTCCATATGTAGATTTAGCCTGGATTTGGCCCCTCAGCAGCCCAAAAACATCTTAAAAGTCAGTCAGAGTTGGTGGCATGCACCTGTAATCACAGCACTCGGGGAGGCTGAGGCAGAAGAAGCACAAGTTCCAGACCGGCCTGAGCAACTCAGCAATTTAGCAACACTCTATCTCAAAAGAAAAAAAAATGAGCTGAGGATATAGCTTGGTGTGAAAACCTGGGACTAACCCCCCTGTACCAAAAACAGCAACAGCAACAAAAGTTGAAATTCTTGTTCTATTGAACAAAGCTTGGCCCTTGGGCTAGAAATAGAAATGTCCCTCTCAGCAGGAAGAAGCTGAAAAAATAGCTGAATTTTTTAAAAGGTCCATCTTAATTTCTTGGGTTTCAGTATAATCCTTTTTGATTGAAATACTTAGAGTAATTTCTGTTTTGTTTTCCTAACTCTGACTGGCATGGGGATGCCTGATGTTACATACTTTGTGAGTGCAGAGCTAAAATTTTGATTCACTTCTGTTTGATTCTACTGTAAGTTCTTTGTTTTATGAAGGGTCCCAGGATGATACCACAAAATATGTCTCTTTCACATATAGATTATTTTGTGCTAAAGGTAACTGAGAATCAGTAGATACCAAAAAGGCTTTCTATCTTCCCCTAACTACCTACAAATGAACTATAAATTTCCCCTTATAAAGGAATTTTTACATTTCTAAGAAATTTTCCACTTAAAAATATTTTATATCAGAAAGAGAACTACCCCAAAACATTTTTCTGATAGACTTTCACCTGCACAAGACAATTTTTATTTACCAAACATTTTCTACCCCCTTACCTTGAAGTTGTCCCCGTCCCTCCAGAAGCCTAAAATTCCTTTTCTTTTATTTAGCCTGAAGTGGTATATAAGTCTTAATTATCTTGCCATCACCTGGGGTCTCATTTCTTTGTAAAACTTCCATACGTGTGTACTGAAAGTCCCCTTTTCTTGTTCATTTGTCTTTTACCAATTGGATTCACAGACCCTGGCAAATTGAAACTAGGCAGGGTATAAGGAAAAATATTTCCTCCTCTATATTTCCTATTTCACCACTAGTACCTGCCTGCAGATTTCTCATCCTGTAATGACTTTCCCGAAGGCCTCTCTGTTCCAAGGGCAGATAAGTATTTAAAATCTTGTGAGAAAGGAGACATGAGGAAAATTGGGCTTCCATGTAACTTGAAAGAAAGGGCCAACATATTCTATAGCTGTTGGACATCTGAGAGAAATGGCAAAATAACAAATCTGCAGTGGGGTGAAGTGGCACATGTGTGTAAACCCAGAACTCAGGAAACTGAGGCAAGAAAACTGCCACAAGTGAGTGGAACACATAGTGAGTTAAAGGCCAGCCTGAACTACATAATGAGACCTTGTCATAAAAAATATTTTAAATAAACATTAGGGCAGATCTGGTAAATATCTTTTGTTAAATGATTACTGTGGCTTTCACTTTTATTATTTTAATTAATTGTATTGGTACATTTCTGCTATACATAATGATCATATGCATCATAGAGAATTTGCACCTGTGCATAACATATCTTAATTTTATTCCATTCCTCTCCCTTCCCTTTAAAGTTTCTTCCCCTCCCCATTTACAAAAGCTTTGTGTGCATTAATTTTCATCTATTCTTTTTTTTCCTTTTCCCTTCCTTCCCTTCCCCCTCTCCCTCTTCCGTCCTCCTTCCTATTTGAACATTTTCATCTACTTCTTGATATCTGTCATCTATTTTTTACTTATTTACCCTTTCAGTTTCTCACACAAAAGAAAAAATGCACTGTTTAACCATGTATGTCCAATTTATTTCAAATTTAAAGTTATGTTCTCAAGGTGCATCCATTTACCTAAAAAACATCTCGAGTTAATGCTTCTTTATGGCAGTATACTTATTACATACAGTGTATAACGTAAAAGGTTCATCAAAGTGACACCACAATGGAGCTAGTATCTAGTCTATGTAATGTGAGCTCTATCCAGACCCTCTATTACTATCATATAGGCCTTCTGTGTCTGGGATGAAGGAGAGGGCTCTAGGCCAACTTGGAAATGGTCAGAGTCTGTCCTTTGGCACCAGTCCACCACTTCTGACATCAGTCTCTTTCTTTCTCTCCTGGGTTCCCACCCTACCCATTCTAGATGTCAATCTCATTAATCCCTATTAACTAATCAGTATTTAAAGTGTGACAGGCTCCCAGGATATTTGAATTTCAATAAGGGATACCCAAGCAAAGCTTTCTTCAGCCCTGCCCCCATCTCCTGTTTTGGAGGGGGAGGTTATGAGAAAAGCCCATAAAAAATGCAAAATGAGTTTATTCACAATTTGGTCAAATTGCAAAGGCAGCTAGTGCATCCCCTTCAACCATAGAGAAGCACTGCAGTTTATAAGAAGGGTAGAACAAAAGCCAGGAAATATGCATATGTAGATTTAGCGAGGCAATTGCCCACCAGAAGGCCCTGGAGAGGTTGAATCCTCCTTGGCTCCAGGGCCTTCTCTCTGTTGGCATTGGGAAGCCAGAAATATGGTTTAGCTTTAAAAATCTCTGTCTCTCTTTTTATCTTATTATTATTATTTTTTTTTTTTTTGGTACTGTGTTTGAACCTAGGAGTGCTCTACCACTGAACTACATTCTCAGCCTTTTTATTTCCAGACAGCATTTCATTAAGCTGTCCAGGTGGATTACAAATGTACATTGCAATCTTGCTTTCTCAGCCTACCCAAATTCTGGGCTTATGGATTTGTGCTACCAGAATCAGTTTAAAAATGCTAATTTTTAGAGATCCATTTTAATCTCTCAGTTTCACTCCCACTTTAGATCTATTTCCAAACCCTGATTTACTCCATGTCCACAAAGTGTAACACAGAAAATCTTACTGTAAAATAGTCTACTCTTTCCTTGGAAATCTTCAGAGAAAGTTCTAGGGCTATCAGACATAAAACATGGTGGGTACAACTAAGCTTTTATCAAACCAAGGCAGAGAAGGATTTACTAAATACAAAACTACAAAGCCATTGGTTTTTCTGTTCTTGGTAATGCATGAGGACAGGTATCAAGAGACTCAAGAACAAGTAAGTTTCTTCCGACTGATATCAGACTAGAAGGAGGAATATCTTGTATACAGGTAAAACACACACACACACACACACACACACAAATACACACTCTCTTCTTTTCCACTTTTAGTCTTTCTGAATTGTATAATCTAAAATAAGTATTTACTCTTCCCTTACAGTATTTTATACTCAAATACATTTAAGTGAGATTTCTTGCAGGTATCTGCATTAGGGCTATAGTTAAAGACGCCATTGATGGATGAAATCTTGAGTAGTTGAAATCATTTCCACTTCAAAAGGGTATTAAGAGATGCTTGCTGGTCTCTTCTAACAAAAGCCTTTTGAGCCTTTAACAGAGTGTTTTATTTCTTCAAAGATCAAAGTCACACCACCCCATGAATAAGTGAGTTCAAGATTAAGGCATTCAAGTTCAGTCTAGAATTCTAACCTCTGGCCCAAATTGCACTCTCAATTTAACAAATATTTTTTTAAACTTAAATTGAATTGAAAAAAAAGTATGCCTGCCTGCAGTTCTCCTTGCCTCCCTTTTCTCTTTTGTTTGTGCCTGTCTTTCATTTACCACATCCCAGAATTACTTTTTTTGTTTCCTTTGTTTGCACCCCAAAAATGTAATCTTTGTTAACAATCATAGGAATTTATATTCTCCTAGTTCTAGCCCATTTATGAGATCATTTATCACCCTGTGAAATTTTTAACTTACGCTGTTTAATATACAAGTAGGAAACTGAGGTTCAGGAGCATCAGCAGTTTCATTCAGAAATGGTAAAGTGAGTGGAGCCACAGCACCTCAGCACAGATGGAATCATGTCAGGAGCACATGCCAGAGAAAAAGATCACATGGCGAGACAGGAAGCGTGGAAGCGGGGAGGGCTCCGGCTTGCTCTTTTATAACAACCCCTTTTGTGGGAACTAACAGGAGCCTCATGAGAACTACATTAATCCGTTCAGAGGCACACACCTCTGATGATCTAATGACTTTGCACTGTGCTCCACCTCTAACAGGTTGCACCACCTCTTGAAAGGGAAATTAAAATTGTAAATAAAAGCCTGCCAAGAATGCCCGCCAAGACCAGGTGGACATGGCAGTGTCCAGACAAGTCTGATAACAGAACATTCTTTTCTTTGTGTAACTTGTCTAACAGATGGCCTGAAAATGTAACTTAAAATGTTCCTTTGTGTAGTCTCTATCCTTCCTACCTTTGTATAACTGATGATCTCATAATGTAACCTAAAATGTAACAGGACATTTCTTCCTTTGGATAATCCATGCCTTGTATAGTTGATGACCTTGAAAAGTAATCTAAAATGTTTAAACACCCTTAACAACATAAGATGTCACCCAAACTTCCAATCATAACGCACTAAATCTGCCTCTGTACTTCCTCCTTGCTTTCCCCATAAAAGGCTAGAAACTCTGCTGGGCGGTGTTCTGACTCTTTGGGAGAGATCCTAGGCAAGCCCACTGGTGTAATAAACTGCCTTCTAAACCTCCTTGGTGTCATTTTCCATAACACTTTCACATTGCCACACTGGGAACCAAGTTTTCAAATACTTGAACCCTAAGGGACAACTAAACCATATCCAAAGCAAAGCACAGATTTTAGGGAAGAAAAAATTGCTTCCTTATACTAATCTAGGGGGCCCTACCAATTAAATTAAATAAAATAGATTAACAGTAGAAAACTGGTTTCATTACTCAATTATGCACTGCAGGTCCACAAAAATATGAGACCTGAGCAAGTGCCCTGAAGATTGAGTCTTACACATCACCAAGAGCCACAGAAAGGAATAGAGATTTAGGGTTTCTAGCACAAGATGGTTTGGATATGGCTTGAGCATGTTCTCTGAAAGTTCAGGTGTTAGGAACTTGTGCACCAGTGTGGCAATTTTGGGGTAGGAGGACCTTTAAAAGATGGGACCTAATGGAAGGCAATTAGATCATGAGGACATTGCCTTCAGAAGGGATTAATGCAAGTTTCATGCAACCATATTATTTGCTGAAAAAATAGGTTATTGTAAAGCAACAACTCTCTTAGTTCACTCTCTGCTTTCCCATTTTAGCGCGTGTTCTCTTCTACATGTGCTCCTGCTATTGTGATGCCATTTGCCATGAGGTCCACACCAGGACCAAGAAAATGCCAGTATCATACTCTTGAATCTCCAGAACCATGAGCTAAATAAACATTTTTTTCTGAACATTGCCTAGTATCAGGTATACTGTCATAGCTACAGAAAATGAACTAAGACATGGAGGTGTTGGAAATAAATTACAGGAAAGGGAAGCAAAAATATTTACAGTGAGTAGAGCATTTTGTCAGGCATATAAACATCTGTCAGAAGATAAAAGTTGTCTCAGAGTAGCTCTCTTTCTGGTACAGATACATTTACTAATATTACTTTTATAAATGTAAATTTCCTTTACAAGAAAGAAAATTATACTTTATTTTTGGTAGTTGACAGGAAAGATAAAGAGCTTTTCCTACATTAGCTGATTCTCACTGTTTTTAGTTTGAAATATCCACTACGTCAAAGTGGCATATTTGGGGATGACATACTCCAAGTCCCTTTAAAATCATTTCAAATCTACTTAAAATATCCTGATATACTTTCAATAACTTTCCACTAATACTGAAATAAAATCTAAACATCTTCCCTTGGCCTACCAGTGGCCCTTCAAGTGCATCTCTGGAACAGCAGCTGCAATATCACCTATGAACTTGTTAGAAATGCAAATTCTCAGACTCATTTCAGCCACCAGTTCAGAAACTCTATTGAAAATGCCCCAAAACTTGTACTTTAGGGCCTCCAAGTGATTCTGATGTTTTCTTGAGTCTAGGAACCATTGGTCTACAAACTCTCACACAATTTAACTCTTGTCAACATTTCTGGCTTCATCAAATCCAACTCCGTCCATGATCCACTCCAGTAAGTTCCTCCAGCCTTCTCTTCTTGAACACTCCAGGCTAATTTCTAACACATTTTAAGTTACTATTTTCTCTGCCTGTAATGCATTTTCTGAGACTTGTGCCTTTTTGTCTTATAGGTCTCAACTATGATGTCATTTCCTCAGAGAAGACTTCTCTAAGTACCTTATCTAATGCCACCTTCTTCAATCCACTATCTCATTACTTTCAGTTTTCTCCTCAATGTTGTCACCATTGCAGGAAGGGAAATTTTTTCTTCTACCCTCTTAAGTTCAGTAGCTGGGTCCTATAAATTAAACTGACAAAAGATCTTAACAAGAGAAAAAGGCACACATATGTAATTGATGCTTTTAATTTTACATGCATGGGAGTAGGCGTCTGCATAGAAAAAATGTGAAAATCCCAAAAAGCATGTTAGATCCGGGGACTTAAATACCATTTTAACAAAAGTGCAATGAATTAGAAAAAGAAAAGAAAAATAATTTGAGGCAGTAAATTGTGGGAAAGTAAATATGTAAGGAAACTAATGGTAGATAAAGAATGTTTAGTAAACTTTGTTACGCAAACTCTAGTTGGTGCCAGCTCCAATGTGAAGAGTTGTTCTTTTCTTGGCTCAAGAGTTAGGAAAAAAACTTTACAAAAGGAAATCTATTTCCTGTTTTTTGAATATATATCTAAAATGTAACAATAATCTTAATTTTTAAAAAAAGAAGGGGAAGGCAGAGCATTTCTCCTGTGTTTGATGTTTCCTAGTTGCTTTCAATTAAAAATAATTCTTATGTCATTGTGAAATATTTGAGTGTAACATACTCTGATCTCTTTCACCCCTTAAGTTATGTTATTTAACTACTACTTATTAAATCTGTGTCTATACACAGACACACATACATGCACACACATGCACACACATACACACTAAAATCTAAGTTCCATAGAGACAGAGATCTTATCTATACACCTGGTTCAATAATTCTTTGTCAAGCAAGCTGGCATGGATCATCTTTGTCCTTGCCCAACTTGTACCAGATATGACTCACCTCAAATAATATACAAAGTAATAGTACCCTAAGGTTATTGCAGAAGATTTTCTTTACACTTAAACATATATGAAAAATTTGCAAAATAAAAGATATTGGAAAAACCACTTCTAAAGAGAAATAGGGTATGATAATCATACTAATTTTAAAGTATTTCTACAAAAAATATTTTGCATTTATAAAACTTATTTCCCCCTTTGAATATTTCTTTATTGAGAGATAATCTTCCTTTTCAGATAACACTAAAATTATCCAAAATGTAAAGCATAAATTTCTAGATCATGATCCGTCTTCCAAAATCCTTGTCATTATCATCATCATCATCATCATCATCATCATCATCATCAGTATTATCCAGTGCTAGCTATTATAATTCTTTTTCCCATTGACATATTAAGTTTCAGATATTTAACCAGATCTATATTTTCTCAATAGGAAATTATTGATCTGAATGATTTGTGTAAGATGAGAATAATAACAGCTCTTGACTCATCCATGCATGTGTTATTTGAGTGACAGAGCTATATAAAGAAAAGGTATTATCATTATTTTATTTCAAGGATATCTGTGTGGGAGGAGGAGCAGATGCTTCTGTTTCTTTTAAAGATTCCTACAAGCTATTTCTCCATAATCCAGATCCCCTAAGAGCATTGATTTTAAATAGAATCAAGACTGCATACTCCTATAGAGATCTGATAACAACTAAAGAGGAGAAGCTAAGTAACACAAAATCTGAGTCAGAAGTCATCTTTAGAAAGAATCCAAAGCAATTAATTGGACATCCAAAAATGAATTCCAAATGCATCCTTGGGTCACCTGCCACTCATTAGCTCTGCTCATAAGAGCATGCATCATAAAGTCAGTTATATCAACACCTAAAAAGTAAAGGAAGCCACTACTGTGTTCCTATCCCCTAGAAACACATTCACACAAAGGCTACAATACCATGCTTGTACACATTAAAAACCTCTAGATGCAATGAACTTTTTTGTCACTAGTATTCTATGCAAGCTGCAGCTTCTTGATGCTGTCAGAAGTCTGGATCCTACCAGGGGGCCCCAAATCTCTAGAGCACACATCTACCCTGCAAAAAGACAATGGCTACATTGTAACAGAGCACCTGGGATTCTGAAAGTACATAGCAGTGTCTCATGTGGTTTCTTTCTCTGTGGCAAGTATTTCCATCAGTGTCTGCAAGGCCCATAACATGGCCTGCTTGCTATTGATCACAGCATATACCACAGAAGAATTGGTATAGAAAGCCATAAACATGATTGTAATTCATGGGACAGTTGTGAAGTCATAATCATGGGTAATAACACCTTGTAGTAATGTTACTCCTTCCCCTTAGGTGCCTGTGGTGCTTCAAAGCCTCTCTCTGTACTCATTCAAGCTGTACTAACAAGCACCCAGCCCCCCTACTACCCTTCGGAAGAAAGAGTGAGAGAAATGTCCTCAGTATTTCTAAGCTAGCCCTTCAGAGTGGGCCCTTTCATTAATTTTAGTGTGTATGCATGGTACTAGGAAATCAAACTCAGGGTGCTTTACCACTGAGTTACATCCCCAGTCCTTTTTATTTTATTTTGTTTTATTTTAGGACTAGCTCTCGCTAAGTCGTTCGGGCTGACCTTGAACAACTTCCAGAATAACTGGGATTATAGGTTTTTGTCAATTAATATTTTATTATTAGAGAAGAAATTACCACAAATGCAGAATCTGGTTTTATTTTAAAGAGAATAAAACAAAAGAAACCAAAACAGAACAAAACAAAGTAGAGCAGAGTAAAACAAAGCAAATAGTACAGGATTTCAGAAAAAGACATCAGGAAATCAACATTGGCTACCATAATATCTCTTGTTTTCTTCAAAATAATTGTCCGTACCTTCGCACACAATAAATTAATACACATCAAAATAGTATAAAAGCAATCAAAACACAAGAAAGAGAGCATTAAGGGCTTTCAAGACCAGACACTAGGAAATCAACAATGACTACCATAATGTCTCTTGTTTTCCTCAAAATAGCTATCCATATCTTCATATGCATTGGAATCAAATAATTGAAAACAGAGTAAAATCAATCAAAACCAAGAATAAAAGCATTATTGGCTTTTGAATCAAAATGATAGGAAATCCTCAGTGGCTACCATGGTGTCTTGTTTTCTTCAGTGTAGTTGTTCATACTATCACACATACTAAAATCAATTCTTATAAACTCCTTAGGTGAAGTCCTAGGCATATATAAACATATACATGTACATCTATCCTTTCTGCATTAGACGAAAAATCAAAACAACATATAAATAGCTATATCTAAGAGCCCACAACAATAACAATGTAGGCTTTCAAAACAAGCTGGTAGGACCGTAATACTTTTTGTTGCTTTGCATAGTTATATTCATAAGTCTTATTTGAATTACCAGATATAGTCATGCAAATTGATCTAATCCTATTTATGTTACCTGTTTTGCTCCATGAACTAATAGAATTAGCAGCACAATCATCTTAGTAATATATATATATATATATATATATATATATATATATATATATAATTTGTATCTTTAGTTTCTCCTCCTTCTTTTCTTTTTCCCTGAGTTATTTTTTCCTCTGAGTAGTTTCTTACCCTTTCACAATATTTATTGAAGATTTTGTATCTTATTTACTCTTTCAGTTTCTTACATTAAGCAGACAATACTGTATTTACACATGTGAATTTGATTTATTTCACTCACAAGTATGGTATCAAGTCACACATATTCACTTATAAAAGCCTCAGTGTAGTCTTTCTTTAAGCTGAGTAGTTTCCCATTGTGTAAAAATACCACATCTTTTTTATCCATTCCTTGGTTGATTGGCATTTGGGTTGTTTCCAAGATTTAGCTATTACAAGTTGTGCTGCTATAAACATGGGTGTACATATATCACTGTGGTATGATGTTTTCAGTTCTTCTGGAAATATGCCCAGAAGTGGAATAGCTAGGTCAAATGGGACCTCCAATCCCCACTCTTTGAGGAATCTCCACACCTATTTCCACAGTGGTTGCACAAGTCTACACTCCCATCAACAGTGCAAAAGTGTTCCCTTTACCTCACAGCCTCTCTATCATTTGTTACTGGTGGTTTTCTTCATCCTGGCTATTCTTTCTGGAGTGAGATGGAATCTCAGTGTCGTCTTAATTTGCATTTCTCTAATGATCCATGATGTTAAACATTTTTTCTTGTGTTTATTTGCCATTTGTATTTCTTTTTCTAAGAAGTGTGTATTCATCTCAGATGCCCATTTTTGGATTGGGTCTTAGAATTTCAGGGGTCTGATTTTTTTAAATTCTTTACATGTTCTACCTAGAAGTCCTTTGTCTGAGGGACAGTTGACTAAGATTTGTTCCCAATTCATGGGTTTTCTTTTCACTCTGTTGGAGATTTCTTTTGACAAACAAAAATGTTTTAATAAGATGAGATTCTAGTTGTTGATTCTGGGAAGTATTTCTTGTGAAGGTTGGTTTTGTTCATGAATTCTCTTCTGATCTCTATGTCTTCAAGATTTCAACCTACTTCGTTTTCTAGTAGATTCAATGTTTCTGTTTTAATATTTAGATCATTGATCCATTTTTACTTTAGTGCACAGTGATAGGCATGGGTCTAATTTTAGTTTTTGGCATATGAAAAGCCAGTTTTTCCAGCACCTCTTGTTAAAGAGGCTATCTTTCTTCCAGTGAATGTGTTTGGCCCCTTTGTCAAAGATAAGGTGGCTGAGTCATGTTTGTAAATGTAGTTGTATCTTCTAAAAATACAGAATCTTAAAGCAAGTGAATTTTCAACCAATCATCTCTATAAATCAGAAGCTGGCCACAGCATGGCTGGTTCTCCACTCAGGACATCATGGGGTTGGAATAAAGACACTCAGCAGAGCATGTTGTGGTCTGGGAGATTCTGGGAAAGCAATTGGCTTCCAAACTCATTCTAATTACTGGCCAAACTCAGGTTATTGGGCTATATGGCTGAGGTCCCCACTTCCTTACTGGATGTCAACTGGAAACCATGCTCTGATCCTAGAAACACATGCTTTCTCACACTGTCCCCTCCATCTTCCTATCAGCTAGCATGCACTGAATGCTTTTCATCTTTCCAATCTCCAACATCATTTTCTGAGACCATGTTTTACTTTTAATGGACTTGCCTAATTAGGCCAGGCCCACCAGGGTAATCTACCTTTTGTTATTTAAAATAACATAAACTAATAAGTACTATCATATTTCAGATTCCAACCACATTCAAGGAGGAAAACATCATACAAGGAAGAGGCTCATTAGAAGTCATCTTAAAATTCTGTCTAGCAAAGGCCAAATGATAAAGGTGACAGAAATAACAAATGTGAGCAAGAATGGTGTATAACAAGCTTTGAGGTCATTTGAAAGGCACAAAATTCTTCAACCCCTCCCACCTCCAAACCTGCTTATCACACATTTTAGATGGTAACATTGAACTCAGAGTATGGTTGAAGTAGCAATACTATCTCTAAAGAGTATGCTGTATAATGAAGATTCTCTAAGACTCCAAATTTAGGAGATCCTCTCATGTTTACCTTGTCATACAGTTTATCACAAAGTACTATGACGGGCCTTTGTGGGTTCTCTATAAACCTCATCTTAAGGATATACCCCAGTGACAGTCAGTTCTAAATACAGGCCAGTTAAATGGATCACATATGCCAGAAATGGAAATGTTTTGTGATTTCTCCATGACATATTCTGGTTCTATCATGTGTGATTGCTTATTAATCATTGTTTTGACCACTGTACATGATATGTATAAAATTTCATGTAGGTCAACCAGCATTTATTCAATACTTATTGTGTGCAAAACTTTGTTAAAGATACAAAAAATGATAAAGATGAAATCCCTCTCAAGAATTTACTATATACACTCTGGTAGAAAAGATTGAAACAAAGGATTAGAGCAGATTCCTCACACCTGGAAGACCTCAGCTGCCCCTCACTCATATCCAGACAACCTCAGCAGCCAAGGGGAGCCTCAACCACCACACCCCCGGACCTGGATGATCTCAGAAGCCCAGAGGAGCCTCGGCTACCCCTCCACTGCACCCCAACAAACTCAGCAACCAATGGAATCCTTGGTTCTATTCCCAGAGGACGTTCTTCCATTCCCAGAGGACCCTCTTCCTCTGCTAGAGAACCTCAGCAGCCAAGGGGAGCCTTTGGCGCCTCTCCCCCACACCCATGAGACATCAGCAGTTGAGGGGAGCCTTGGCCACACATTCCTCACACTCAGAAAACCTCAGCAACCAATAGGATCGTTGACCACCCCTCCCCCCTCACGCTCAACAACCTAGAAGTACCTCAGCCACACTTTCTCCATAACCCAAAAAACACAGTGGCAGATGGGATCATTAGCCATTCCTCCTCCACTCCCAGAGTACCTCAGTAGCTGAGGGGAGCCTCAGCTGCTCCTCCCCCATACCCAGAGGACCTCAGTAGGTGAGGGGAGCTTCAATTACCCCTCCCCACAGTCGCACAAACTCAGCAGCTGAGACATGATCAACAGCCCCTGCTCCACTCCAGGAGGACCTCAGCAGTTGACAGGAGTTTCGGATATCCATTCTCCACACCCAGATGACCTCAGCAGCCAAGGGTAGCCTTGACTACTCTCACCTTCACCCAGAGGATTTCAGCAGCCCACAGGAAGATCAGCAACCTATTCCACTACCTACAGGACCTCAGTGGGCTGGTGGGAGGCTCTGCCACTGCTTTCATACCCAGAGAACCTCAGCAGGCTGTGAAGAGAGTAGTGAGTCTCCCCAAAATCAGAGGATCTCAGTGAGTCAATAGGAGTCTCAACAGACCATCACCAAGCAGGAGGATCCTGGCAAACCAGAAAGAACATGGATGAGTGCTTCTGCTGTACAGAGAATATTTCATGGGCTGGTGACAGTGCCAGAGAGGCCTTGCTGCAAATAGAGAAAGCAAACTGAGCCTGTGAGGCCCACAGTGACACTTGAAACCACAGTAACACCATGACGTAAATGTTGGTTCACATCAATACCCATAGGGTAATCAGCCTAGGAAAAAATATAGGATTCACACAACTAGCCTGCAGGAGAAACTCAGGTGATTGAAACCCCTACATTGTAGGACCCAGCAACTGGGTGAACATCAGACATACAGTAAGACCCTAAAACACACACAATAAACAGTGAACCTAGTAGGATTGAAAAAAAATCTATTAAGCCAACAAGTGACAATGACAAAATGAAAAAGCAAAATGCAATCTCAAATGCCCAATCCATCTAGAACAAGTACAGGAGACATCAATATGCAGATCATTGGAAGTTGCATAACTGAAAATCCTGACATAGCAAGTGAAATAAATAAACAAATCTATGAGGCTAGAGAAAATATCAGATTAGAAATAATCTCTCAGATAAAGAAATAAATGACAACTTTACTAAAGGAGTTGCTCAGTACAGCTAGAGAAGATACAGATAAAAAATGTAAAAGAGCATGGGAAAATGATGGAAACCTTGAATGAACAATATAGGAAACAAATAGAATACATGAAACAAATTCAAAGAGATATCTGGGAAATTAAAAATTCCATTGAAGGCTTTAAATATCATTTGAACAAAACTGAAGATAGACTTTCAGATCTTGAAGACAGGATTACACCTAGCAATCATGAGAGATCAAAAAAAAGGACCATGAAATAACTCAACAGCTCCAAAATTATACAAAGAAAAATGATACAAGACTGAATAGGTGCCAATGAAAATACAGGAGACAACACAAACGACGTTAAAAAAAAACTACTAACAGATGTAAGAGCAGAAAATTTCCCAAGCACAGGAAAAGACTCTGATATAGATAAGAGAGGCATATAAAACTCCAAACAGCCATAACCAAAATAAATCTACACACAAACATAAAATAATCAAGAATCCAAAAATTCAGCACAAAGACAGAATATTAAAAGTTGTTACAGAAAAGAAACAAAACACCTATCAAGGAAAGCACATTAGAATCACAGATGACTTCTCAACACAAGCATTCAAGTCAAGCAGTACTTAAAGTATTTCAAGCCCTGAAAGAAAATAATTTTCAATCCAGATTGATGTACCCTGAAAAACTTTCTTTCAAATTTGATGATAAAATAAGATGCTCCCATGATAAAGAACAAGTGAAAAAAAGTCATGTCTATCAAAACAATACTAGAAAGAGTACTGAAAGACATTCTAGACAGAATAATCACAATTCCCAAAACAACAACAGCAGGAAAGCACTAAGCAGCACAAGCAATTAAACAAAAGGGGAAGCAGAGAACCAACAACAGAAAAATAACATGACAAAGGTAAGCCAATATATATCAGTTATAACCATCAATGTGAATGACCTTAGGTCATCAATTAAAAAAATTGATTGGCAGAATGGATCAAAAACAGGATCCAACAATATTCTATGTGCACGAAATATATTTAACTGAAAAAGAAACTCATAGACTGAAAGTCAAAAGATAAAAAACAATATCCCATGTGATCAGAACACAGAAAAAAGCATGGGTAGTGATTCTTTTTGCAGACAATGTGAACTTCAAACCAAACATGATCAAAGGAGATAAAGAAGCTCACTACATACTAGTTAGGGGAAAAATTCAAGAAAAAGGGACAACAATCATAAATATATATGCACCAAATACAGGAGCACCCTAATATATAAGACAAAAACAAATAGCCATGAAAAAAACTAATATAGAATGACATAATTGTAATTGGGGCCTTAATGTACCATTGTCACTAGGAGATAGATCAACTAGACAAAAAGTCAGCAAAGAAGTAATCGAACTCAAACCTGTGAAAAAATGGACTTACTGGCTGATTACAAGGTATTTCATCCGACATCAAAATACACATTCTCCTCAGCTGCACGTAGGACAGTCTCTAAAATAGACCATATATTTTTCCATGCAACATGGTGAGGTAAATGCAAAAGGATCAAAATTATCCTAGCGTATTATCTGAAACTAGTGCATTGAAATTGGAAATTAATGGCAAAAGAAAAAGCAAAACCTACAATAACACATGGAAATTAAGTAACACCCTCCTAAACAACCAATGGGTTACAGATGAAATTAAAGAGCAAGTTAAAAAATATCCACAGTTCAATTAAAATGCAAATACAACATACCAGAACCTGTGGGATGCACTGACAGTGGTCCCAAGAGGGAAATATGTAGCAATGAATTCTCACATCAGGAAAGCAGAATGAGCACAGACAACCTAATGCTGTACCTCAAGCTTCTAGAAAAAGAAGAGCAAGTAAAGAAAATGCTTATAGATGGGAGGAAATGATAAAGATCATAGCAGGAATTAATGCAATTGAGACTAAGTAAGCAACACAAAGAAGTAATATATCAAAGAGTTGGTTCTTTAAAATAATAGAACTGATAATCCCCTTACCAATCTTACCAAGAAAAGGAAAGAGAAAAAGCAAATTCATGCAATAAGGAATGAAAAGGGTGAAATTTTTAAAAATTTTATGGAAATTGAGGTCATTCAAACCTACCTTGAAAATCTTTACTCACATAGGCTGGGAAACACATTCAAAATGGATCAAAGATCTAAATATTAAAGTAGAAACAGTTAATATACTGAAAGACAAAGTAGGTAAAAATCTTGAAGACACAGAGATAAACAAAGAGTTCATGAACAAAATGAAAACTACACAGAAAGTAATTCAAAGAATCAACAACTGGGATCTCATTAAAAATTGTTGTACTTCAAAATAAATCAACACAGTGAAAAGAAAACCCACAGAATGGGAAAAAATTTAGCCAAATGTCCCTCAGACCAAGTGCTTCTATTTAGAACATATAAAAAATATCACGTTCCCCAAATTCAAAGAACCAATCCGAAAATGAGCATCTGAGATGAACACGGTGCTTCTCAAATGAAGATATACAAATGGCAAACAAATACATGAAGAGATGTTCAACATCACTAGCCATTCAAGCAATGAAAATTAAAGCAAGGGGCTGGGGATTTAGCTCAGCGGCATAAGCGCCTGCCTTGTAAGCAGGCAGTCGTGAGTTCGATCCCTGGTACTGATAAAAAACGAAAAAGGCAAAAAAAAAAAAAAAAAAAAAGAAAAGAAAAGAAAATTAAAACAACATTAGGATTCCATCTCACTCCAGAAACAATGGCTGCCATGGAGAAATCAACCGATTAACAAATGTTCTGTGTGGAAAAAGGAATGCTTCTCCACTCGTGGTGGGATTGTAGACTGGTACAATCACTGTGGAAATCAGTATCAAGATTCCTCAAAAAAACTGGGATTGGAGATCCCATTCAATTCAGCTATTCCCCTTCTGGACATTTTCCCAGAAAAAGTGAAAACATTGTGCCACAGCAGTATGTGTGCATCCATGTTTACAGCAGCACAATTTGTAATAGCTAAATGGTGAAAACAACTAAATACCCAGCAACCACAGAATGGATAAAATGATGTGGCATTTTTATACAATGGAACATTACTCAGCTGTAAAGAAGGATAAACTGGAGGCTTTTATATGTAAATGGATGCAACTTTTATGTGTAAATGGGTCACTTATGAGTATAAGTGATATAAATCAAACTCACATGTGTAAACATTGTATTGTCTCCTTGTTATAAAAACTGAAAGAGTAACAAATGTACAATAGATATTGTGAAAATGAAAGGGTAAGAAATTGCTGAAAAGTAAAGAAAAACAGGAGGAAGGAAGAAGGGAACAGATTATATGTATATAGGTATACATATACATGTGTGTACGTATATATATACACAAGATAGATAACTGTGCTATTAATCTCCATATAATCATCAATAGTAACAGTTTGTGCTCTCATTTTTTTGATTGTTGGTCATTTTCTTCATGGCTAAATTTTGTAACCTGAGCCACTACTTCTAAGATAGTAATATGTAATATATTAACTAGTGTTTTTAAAAAGCAAGGTTTAGAACAATGACACAAATCTGACTCTGCTACTCTCCTGATTAAATAGCCCCTAATGGCGCTTAGGTTAAAATCCAAAATCCTTACTGTGACCTCCCATCCAGAAAAACTTCTATTAGGATCCATTCATTTTAGATACACCTCTTTTTAGAGTCAAGTCCTCCAATCTAGCAGTGTTCTGGTAAATCTTTAAGAAGTGGTTCTCAAAAAGCAAAATTAACGAATGTGATTTTAGAATTTGCCAACTTCTGTGATGAAAATGCTTCCTCCATGACCAATTTCAAATTATAAATGTATAGTCCACTGGGAAACAAATCTGCAGAAGATTTAACAATAGACTCTCCTGTTGTTTGGTTTGTCTGTCTGTTTTTCTGTCTCTGTTGTTTTCAATACAAGATCACACTAAGTTCTTGAACTCCTGGGCTCAAGCTATCTTCCTACCTCAACCTCTGGAGTGCTGTACCTATAGGTGGAGCTACCTTGCCTGGTATAATAATTGTTTTTTATGTAGTGGACAATTGGTTTGAAATAATTGCTCTAAAATAGCAATCGGGATGGGTGTGATGGTGCATGCCTGTAATTCCAGCACTAGAGACCCTGAGGCATGAGGATTGCTGCAAGTTTGAGACCAGCCTGGCATACATCATGAATTCAAGTCTACCCTGAACTACAGAGCAAGACCATTTCTAAAAAAATTTTTTAAAAAGACAAAATAGCTATTTGCTTAAATATCTATTTGCTTTTGAGAGCAGGTTCAAATATAGGATTTCTTTTGCTCCTCTCCCAATTCATGTCTATTTAGAATCTCAGAATGTTACCTCTCTTGGAAATAGTTCTTCCAGGTATAATTAATTAAGGATCATGGGATTAAATCATCCCATAATTAGGATGAAATATGTATGCATTGGTCTTCTTATGAGGCAAGGAGAGGAAAGAAACGGAGAGGCGAGAAGCAGGGAGAAGGAAGGAGGGAAGAAAATGTAGAGGGAAGGAGAAAGCGAAAAGAGAGAGAGAATGGAGAGGACAAAAAGGAGGGAAAGTGGCTATAGGAAGATAGTAGCAGAAACCAGAACACCTGAGGCTACTAGAAGTTGGGGGAGGCAAGAAATAATTCTTCACTAGAAGAATGTTCTGGAGACAGAACTTTGCTTTGTTTGTTGTACTTTGATTTCTGGCTACTAGCTGGAAGAATTTTGAGAACCTAAATTTCTGCCATTGTAAGTCATCCAGTTGGTGGTATTTTATTACAGTATCTCTAGGAAACTAATACACCTCTCAAATATGATGCTGGATAATCTTTTTTCATCCTTTAACTTATGACTTAAATTTTGTTTGTTCAAAGAAACCATTTCCAACTAAGTCAGATGCCCCATAAACATTTTTATTGTATTCCCATTATAAGCTCCATGACAGCAGGGAGCTGGTCAACTTTGTTCACTACTGTATTCCCAATAACTGTCAGAGTTTCTGTGCTTATTCTGGGTATTTTTTTGTTTTCACTCTGTTCTGAGCCACCTCCTGCCTTATCATCTACCTTTTCTAGGTTTCTTTGGCTCTTTCCTCTTCATCTCCCCAACCATCAAATATAAGAAGATCCCATGACCTAGTCCTCAGAACACTTCTCTCCATTCACATTCACTTCTGAGATGATTTCATCTATTTTACAGTTTTTGCTACTGTCTATGTACTGCCAAATCTCACTTTTATATATCCCTATTATGATTGGGACGCAAAAAATATCCCCTAAAAACTCATTGTGCTGAAGATGTGAATGCTGATGGCTTTTGGAAATAATTGGGTCATGAAAGCTCTAACTCATATATTAATCCACTGATGAGCTCATAATTTGATGGCATTATTGGGAAGTGATGAAAAATACAGGAGGGCATAGTTGAAAGGAGTGAGCCATGGAGGTGTGATCTTAGGGATTATTTCCTCTCTTTGGACCCTTCTTCTTGTTTTCTTTTCCTTCACTCTCTGCTCTCTGGCTACCATGACATGATCAGCTTTGCTCTGCCACATACTCCTACAGCCATGATGTTCAGCTTCACCATAGTCCTAAAGCAATGGGTCCAGTGATCATGGACTGAAACCTCTGAGAGTGTGAGCCAAAATATATCATTTTTGTTTACACATTGATTATCTCAGATAGTTTGCCACAGTGACAAAAAGCTGACTAACAGACTTCCTTCAGTACAGATTTCTCAAAGGCCTACTTGAAATCTCTATCTCTCTGTTAGAGTGTGTTTTATTCTGTTTTGTGTCACTATAACTGTCGATCATAAACTGGGTAATTTATAAAAAACAAAGCTTTGTTAAATGCATGGTTCTGGAACCTGGGTGGACCAGATCAACAAGTCATATCCACTGGTGGGACCTATCTGCAGAGTCCAGGGGCAGTGCAAGACACTGTTGGTAAGAGGGACACACACAAGAGACAGCCAAATAGGCATTTTTAACAACTCTACTTTTTAAAATGTATCCGTATTATTATCTCTGTTTAATTAACTCCTGAATTGAAACTCCAAGTTTAAATGTAAACATGTTTACATGTTGAGAAGAATTGCCATTAGTTGTCTGATAAGTTTTATAAATATAAAAAACTACTCACATGAGTTTTCCTCTGGGTTTTTCTTTTTTTAATGAAAAAAAGAACAAAAATACAGAATTTCCAAATGACTTAATAGGTAATTAACAATGGTTACTATATTGTGTATTGTTATCTTCAAAGTACTTGCTCAGATTATAAGATACAGGCATAAAAATATGATCAAATAATGAAAGCACAAATCATTCTTTTTTGATGAACTAACAGAGATTAGAACAACTGGAATGAAGGAAAGGAGAAAACAAGTCCACTTTTAAAATAACACATAACTCCTTTAACTCATGAATCTATAAGTGAATTAATGATGACTCTGTTCTCATGACCTAATCACTTTTTCTTAAAGACAGCATCTGTATAGTTTAGACTGGCCTTGAACTCATTGCATAGGCTAGGCTGGCCTTAAATTCTCAGCAATGCTCCTGTCTCCGCCTCCTGAGTGCTGAAATTACAGGCATGTATCACCACATCCAGCACTTAATCACTTTTTTAAAAATTTTATTTAAAAGGAAAAAGAGAAAAAACAAAACAAAACAAAGCGGTGTAAGGGTACAAGTAATACAGAACTACAAAAAAAAAAAACAGTAAGAAATCACTAGTTAATAGGTTACACATTATGATCTTAGAGATAGTTGCTCAAGGGGCTGGAGATTTAGCTCAGCGGCATAAGCGCCTGCCTTGCAATTAGGCAGTCATGAGTTCGAACCCCGGTACCGATAAAAAGGAAAAAGACAAAAAAAAGAGAGAGATAGTTGCTCAAGTCACAGTATCAAAGCATACAAAGTGGACATTCAAACAGAGAGACTGCAGACAGTTGTGTTCAATGATCCAACCAAAAACATTAATATGGTCAGCTATTTAACACCCCTAGACACACTTGCAGTTGTATCCTTTAGAGCACTTTATTTTCCCTCTCTGTTTTACAACAAAATTTACACATTTTGGGTTTTATTACTCCTTAGTACTTATTACTTTTTTTTGGAAGAGAATAAAGTGAAATATGGCAAAACAAAGCTGTCACTCAGAACCAAGTATAGACATAGTACAAAAGTTTCATTTGGTCCTAGCTGGTGTCATTTTTAACATCTCACAAAGGAGATTAATTCTAATATGAGTTTTGTTCAAACCATATCTTGGTGTTCTCTTTCTCTGTATGCCTCTTTCTCTCTGTCTCTCTCTCTCTTTCCTCTCTCTCTCTCTCTCTCTCTCTCTCTCTCTCTCTCTCTCTCCAATCACATTCAGTACATGCAGTTTACAATCAGTTTGGCGAGTGGGTACATGTACATAATACAGTTTGCTTCTTTGTTTAATCCCCTTCCCCTTTGCTCCAGTCTTCCTCCTCCTCTCAAACCCTCTTCCCCACTTTTGTTCTTGATATTACTAATTTTACTTCATGTTTATGACATAATGTTTACAGTCAATACAGCTACTAGGTTCTTGTTATGGTTTGTGTTCAGATGCCCCCCCAAGCCTCATGCAGTCGTGGAGGTGGCTGAGTCTAGCATTTGTGATTGGTCTGTTGTCTAGCACTTGGATTGATGGTGTGAGTGCTTCATCCACCCAGGTGTGGAACCTGGGGGTTCAGAGGGAGGGAAAGAGGCGTGCTTTTCCCTCTTTTGCCCTGTCATTCTTGTTGCTTGTGGCCACCATGAATAGATGTGCATCAGCCATGCCACCCTGCCTTGGAACCAGCTGAAAACGGACTGAAACCTCAAAAATCTGTAAGATAAAAAAGTTTTCTTTGCTTCACTTGGGCATCGGATATTTTGTCTCAAAAATGAGAAAAAAGTAACCAACACAAGTCCTATATATAGTATGTCTTTATTCTGCTTATTTTCTTACTTTCTCCCTCTCCTTTCACCAGCAGTTTCATGAACCCCCCTTATTTGCAAGAGATCTATCCCCTTGCCTCCTTCTATCTCTCCTTTGTTGTGCTCTTTGTACTTTGACTTACTCAAATGAGAAGTACTGTGTGGTATTTGAGCTTGTTTGTCTCATTTCATTGACTCAAAATTATATTTTCCAAGTCTATCTGTTTCCTCCAAATGTCTCAAATTTATCCTTTATAGCCAAGTAATATTCCATTATGTGTAGATATCACATTTTCTTTATCCAGCCATTTGGGGATGGATACACAGGTTGCTTCCAAGATTTACTTATTAAGAATTGTGCAGCTATAAACACTTGTATACATGCATCACTATAGTATGATGTATTTAGCTCTTTGGGGAATATACTTAGCTGGGAGATAACCAGGTCATATGGAATTTCTAAATTTATTTGTTTGAGAAATTTCTGTAATAGTTGTACATTACCACTGTAATAGTTGTACAATACCACTGTAATTACCACTGTAATTTCTGTAATAGTTTACATTACCACTAACAGTGTAAGAAGTTTTCTTTTTCACCACAAACATGCCAACATTTGTTATTTTATGGTTTCTTGAAGATTGCCATTTGTACTGGAGTCACATGGAATGTTAGTGCTGTTTTAATTTGCACTTATTTAATGGCCAGCAATGTTGGACATTTATTCATATATTTGTCAGCCATTTGCAATTCTTCCTCAGAGAAGTGTTTGTTAATTTCACCTGTCCATTTCTTGATAGTGTTTGATACATTTTGATTTTAGGTTGATATGTGGTGAAAGATATGGATCCAATTTCAATCTTCAGCAAATAGATATCCAGTATTCCAAGCATTCCAACCATTGGTTGAATTGACCACCTTTCCTGCAGCATATGTTTTTGGTCCCTTTGCCAAAGATCAGTTAAATGTGTCTTGAAATGTTTCTGTATCCTCTATTCTGGTCTACTGATGTCCATGTCTGTTTTTGCTCCAGTGCCATGCCATTTTTATTACTGTTGCTTTGTAGTATGGTTTGAAATTAGGTAATATGATGTCTCCTATGCTTCTTCTATTGGCCAAGATTGTTTCTGCTATTCTGACTCTCTTCTAGTCCATATGAATTTTAGCATTACTTTCTCTAGGTCTATGAAATATGGTGTTTTAATTTTGATTGGAACTACACTGAATCCATTGGGAGTATGGGCACATTGACAATATTTTTTTTATTTAAGAGGAAAAAGAGAAAAACACAAAACAAAACAAAGCAGTGTAAGGTTACACATAATACAGAACTACAAAAAAAACCATAACAGTAAGAAATCACCTGTTAATAGATTACATATTATCATCTTGGAAATAGTTGCTCAAATCACAGTATCAAAGAATACAAAGTAGACATTCAAACAGAGAGACTGCAAACAGCTGTGTTCAATGATCCAAAAACATTAATATAGTCAGCTATTTAACATCCCTAAACACACTTGCTGTTATATCCGTTAGAGCTCTTTTTTTTTCCCTCCCTCTCTTTTTTACAACAAAATTTACACATTTTGGATTTTATTACTCCTTAGTTCTTATTACTTTTTTGGGGGGGAGAGAATAAAGTCAAATATGGCAAAACAAAGCTGTAAGTCCACATTGACAATATTGATTTTGCCTGTCCAGGAACAGGGAACATCTTTCCATTTGCTGATGTCCTCGTCACTCTTCTTTTTAAGAGTACTGTAGATTTATTTGCATAAGTCTTTCACTTCCTTGGTTAAGTTAATACCTAGATATTTCATTTTTATTGATGTTGCCAGGAATGGTATTGTTTTCATAATTTTCTTCTCATTGAATTAATTATCACTGTACAGAAATATTATTGGCTTTTGTGTCTTGGTTTTGTATCTTCCTACTGTGCTGAAATCGGTTATTAATTCTAAGACAGTTTTTTGTGAAATTCTTTGGGTAATCTGTGTAGATTACATCATCTGCAAATAATGACAATTTGACTTCTTCCTTTCCTCTACTTTCTTTTTTAAATTTCTTTCTCTGCTTGATTGCACTGCATAATGTTTTGAATACTATGTTAAATAGAAGTGGCAATAGTTGACATCTTTGTCATGTTTCTCATTTTAGGGGAAATGCTTTTTTTTCCCTACTTAAGATGATGTTTACCCTGGATTTGTCCTATATAACTTTCATCAAATTCACGCATGGTCCTTCTATACCTATATTTTTAGAGCTCTTATCATGAAGGGGTGTTGAATTTTGTTAAAAGTCTTTTCACATCTATTGATATGATCATGTGTTTTTTGCCCTTGCTTCTGTTTATGTGATATACTGCATTTGTTGATTTGAATATGTTGAATCATTTTTGCATCTCTGGGATGAATCCTACTTGGTCATGATCTTTTGGATGATAAGCTGCATTCTATTTCTTAATGTCTTTTTGAAGATTTTTGTATCTATGTTCAATAAGGCATTGTCCCATAGGTTTTGTTTTTGTTTGTTAGGTCTTTATCCAGTTTTGGAATTAGGGTAATTTTGGCTTTCATAAGTGAATATGGAAGCACTCTATCTCTTTTCATTTCTTTGAAGAACTTGAATAATATTGGTGACATAATATCTGTAAAGGTTTTGTAGGATTCAGCATCGAATGCATTAGGTCCTGGGCTTTTCTTATTTGCCAGATTCTTTATCACTGTGTCAGTTTCATTCCTTTGTATTGAGTTGTTAAGTACTTTTGTGGCTTCTTGAGTTATCTTTAGTAATTTGTAGGAGTCCATTTCTTCAAAATTTTTCAATTTACTGTAATACTATTTTTTCATAGTAGTTACTGCTTCTGTTATGATTTCAACTTTTTCATTTCTAATTGCATTGTTGAAAATTTTCCTTCTTCTCTTGGTAAATTTGGCTAAGAGATTATTGATTTTGTTTATCCTTTTAAACAACCAGCTCTTGGATTTGTTGGTACTTTGTATAATTTTTAGTCCTGAGTTCATTGATTTTTCACTCTAATTTTTATGATCACTCTTCTTAATTTTTGGTGTAGGCCTGTATTTTTGTTGTTTCTTAAGTATCTTAAGGTTCCTCATAAGGTATTTATTTGAGCTCACTGTTTTCTTAATGTAAGCATTGATTGCAATGAACTGCCTTCCTAAGACTGCTTTCACAGTGTCCCAAAGGTTCTGGTGAGTTGCACAGGCCTTGTCACTAACTTCTAGAAATTTTGAAATTTCTTCCCTGATTTCTTCTGTGATCCACTGCTTTTTCAAGAGCGTGCTGGTAAGTTTTCAGGTGCCTCTACTTTTTCCAAGGATTTTTCTGTCACTGATTTCTGGTGTCATTGCACAGTACTCTGCTAGTACACATGGGGTAATTTTGATTCTTTTATACATGCTTAAGCAGACTTTGTGGACTAGTAGGTGACCTACTTTGAAGATAGTATCATGTGTTGTAGAAAATAAAGTATATTGTGTTATGGTAGAATAGAATACTCTGTGAATATCTATTAAGTCCATATGTTCAAGGGTAAGGTGCAGTTCTGGCATTTTTCCATTTATTTTTTGTCAGATCCCAAATTATGAATTTTTCTAGTATTTACTGATATTTTATGCTCAGCAATATTTGTTTTATAAAGGTAGATACTCCAGCTTTTGATACCTCTTCTTGTCATATTAATACCTTCACTAGGACTTATTGACCTTCTTTGTCTCTGCCAAATAGTTTTAATCTACTCTTGCTTATTTGCGGTCCCAGTACGTGAAATATTCTCCACCCTTTGATTTTTAGTCCATGAATATCTTTTTGGATTAGATGTGTTTCTAGAATGCAGTTGATCACTGGATTCAGTTTTTGATGCAGTCTGACAATCGGTGGCTTTTAATTGGAAAGTTGAGTCCATTAACATTGAAAGATATTATCAATAATAATCTCAGTAATTATCTCAGAATGTGTGGATTCTTTATTATCTCTGTCTTTATTATCACTGTCTCTGCTGCTGATTCCATCATTTTTCTTTTCTTATTTTGTTATTGTTTATGTATTGATTTTGCTTGGTGTCTCCATTTTGTCTGGGTTTTTAGCTCTATTGTTTTCATCACTTCTGTCAAGGATAGTCTGAGAGTGTTGGTTTTTATAAGCATATATCTCTTGAGCTGCTCTTTGCATGAAAGGTCTTTATTTTCCTATCTATTTTGAAGGAACACTTTGTTGGGTATGTTATTATGGGCTGGAAGTTATTTGCTCTTTGGGGTTGAAATACTTCACTTCAGCTCTTTGGCCATTATGCTTTATGTTGAGAGGCGTCCTATAATTCTACACTATTTACCTTTATATGTAATTTTTGTTTTCTCTGTCTGCTTTAAAATTCTGGAGTTTTGTTGCTATTTTTGTTGCTGTTGGATATCTGGCAATTTAATAAGGATTGTCTTGGTAAGTTTCTTTTTTATCATGTTATTTGGTGTTCTGGAAGCCTCGCTTACTTGCATGTTGAACTCTTCTTGTATTTGGGAAATTTTCTGCTATGATTTCTGTAAACATATTAATAATTCCATCTGTGTTATCATTTAGCTTTTTTCTAACTCCAATTAGGCCTGGGTTGTTCTTTTTAGTGTCATCTAGTAGCTGCTGGGTAGTGTTTTCTTCTTCTGTTATTTTTTATGGCTTATTTGAGTACTTACTCAAAATTTACCATTTTTCCTCAATTTCAGACTCTCTGCCTTTACCCTAGTCATTTATTCAATTTGTGAGTTCTACACAGCTTTTACTTCAAGGTTTTGTGGCTGATATATTTCTGAAGGTTCTAAATCTTTGATGATTTTTTTTGTCTTTTTGAAACAGGGTCTCACTATGCAGATCAAGCTGGCCTTGAGCTCACTCAGGCTGATCTCAAATTCACAATGATCCTCCTGCCTCAGCCTCCCAAGTGCTGGTGAATTTGTCATTCATGTTTTGAACCAATTTAATCAACTCTTAAAATATTTTATTTATTTCCCAAGTATCCACTTTGGGTGGTTAGAATGATTTCCATGTACTTCTAATGTTATTACCTCTTGGAATCCATCTAATTTCTTCAACCTTTTATAGCCATTTTTGTAAAGTTCTGTTACCTGGCATTTGCTTTCCTCTCCATTTGTGCCCCCTTGATTTGATCTGATCTGACTGAGGAGAGTTGAATGATTGTATTTTTTTGGTTACCTTGTTGTCCCATGTTGTCATGTGTATGTATAACTATTTCTGTTGTTTATGATCCACAGGAAACCCAGACATTGGCATAGAGGAAAAACCAGCTGTCATCCGCTACTATGTTACCTTGGTTATAACAGTAAATTCAGTAGTGCCAACGGCATCAATGTCAACAGGATATTGGCAAACACTAGGAATCACTCACAGATACCCCTTAACTAGAATGACGAGGACTATGAGTTTAGTAAAGACCATGCCCGTATTGACCTGTAGTACTTTCAGACCAGTAGTTTCAGTTGGATATAGGCATCAGTGCTAGAGCTCCAAAATATCAGTATACCAGTGATGGCAAGCCTTTTAGAGCTTTCAATGATACAAACATCTCTCTGTGACATGCATGCTGCAGGTTCACCACCACTGCTCTGGCCTAACTACTTTCTCCTTCAGGACTACACTCTTGAATAATTTCACCCTCCAAATCTGGCCTATCACAATAGAATATAGGCATTGTGAATTTCCTGGTCTGATCCCAGGCTTCCAAGGAGATCATTATTTAGATCTCCCCCGTCCAAGCTTATTTGCCAGAGCTTTCTCTCACCTGGTCTCTGTGGTAGAGTAACACTTTAGTCTTGAAGCAAAGCTCTCCTCCTGGATGTTGTTCTGTTCTTTAGTCAGGTAAGTCTATTGGTTGTCAGCTCTGTTGCCCTGTGCTGAGGAGACCTCAAAATCAAGGATTGCATTGGCTAGAGGTGGAGTGCATGGTCATTCCAAGAGTGGGTCGTCCCTGGCTTGTGTGAGGGACCCAGTGTCAGCTGAGGGTAGTGTGTTTTATTTCTTGATATAGGTGCTTGTTACAGGTCCATTCACTTTGTGAGCATTTAATGAACACTTTTCTATTAGAATGTTATAGTGCAATTAATTTTTGAGTGTGGCCTGGGAATTTAACTCAGGGTCTCATTCATGCTAGGTGAACGCTGTACCACTAGTCTAAATCCTGAGCCCAATAATTATTTTTAAATTACATAATAATTAAGTTCAAAAACTAAGCTCCCCTGACCTGATTCCCTCACTTGTTCCTCTCATCTTTTTTGTCATCTTGGTATCTGGCAACTCCATGCTTCTAGCTGATCAGGGCAGAAATACTAGAGTCATCTTTGGTTTCTGAACACTGTATCCAATCCAGCAATTCTGTATTCTGCTTTTGTTTTAAAATTTATCCAGAATATGACCACTTCTTACAATTTTTCAGTGCAAGCCAGCAAGCCTCCTCTTCCTTCTTCGCATAATCTATTCTCAACACTTCAGCTCTGTCACTCCTCCTCTGTTCAAAACCTTCCAGTGACTTCACTTCCCACTCAGAGGAAAATTCCAAGTGCTTCCATGGCTCTATCTTATCCCTTCTGTTCCCACCCCTCTTACTTGGCATTGCAGTCCTTGCTGTTACGCAAAAGGGCCAAGCTGCCTCAGGACCTTTGTACTTGTTCTTTCTGCTTAGAATGCTCTTCCCCCAAATATTGGCTAGCTCATTTCCTCCATTCCTTAAGATTTCTGCTAAAATATCACTTTCCCAGTGAGGTTTTTTCCAACCACACAATAAAAACAATATCTTCCTTTTCCTTGGCACTCCTTAACTCTCTTATCTTGCTTCATCTTCCTCCCAATATCTACTCACTTATTATCTACTATAAATCCATTAGAACATAATCTCTATGAGACCAGAAACTGTCTATTTTGTTCACTATTCTACTTCTATGCCTAGATCAGCACCAGGCACATAGTAGATGCTCAAAAAATAAATGGACTCAGAAGGCAGATTTAACCTAGTGCCTTTTAAAACACATGTACAATGAAACAGCCTTGAGAATATTGACAAGGAATTTACTGTGATATCTGTGGAGAGGTGGAATGGATGCTTCACAAAAGAACTAGTATTTGTAAATAGTCATGTAGCTAGGCATGGTGGCATATGCTTATAATCCTTACACTTGGGAGGCTGAGAAGAAAGATCATGAATTCAAGGCCAGTCTTGGTTACATAGCAAGTCTGAGACCATCTTGGACTAGATGCTGGCACCAGAGAGAAAAGAAGAGGATGAGAGAGAGGTTGGGAGAGGAGGAAGGAGTGGGGTCTTGTAAAATGAATAGGATGTCCATTCTCTGAAAAAGGGTAAAGGACATTCTGCAATTTCTATACAAGCAAAAATAATTTATTACCACTTGAAAATAAAATCCCAAAATAAAAAGAATGAAAAAAGTTGTAAATCACAATCATTCTCCAGCAAAATTTTAGGACTAATTGAGAATACAGGACAAAATTTACACTAGATTAAATTATTGCAGTCTCTCTCTCTCTCTCTCTCTCTCTCTCTCTCTCTCTCTCTCACTCTCTGTCACTGAAGAACTCAGAGAGTGCTGAACTACATAGTCAGCCCCTTTTTAAAAGTTTTATTTTTTGAAACAGTCTTGCTAAACTGACTAAGCCAGTGTTGAACTCACGGCCTTCCCGCCTCGGCCTCCCTCTGTCTCCACCTCCTCTGCCTCAGCCTCCCAAGTGAAAGGATTACAGGTATGTGCCACCATGCTCAACTACATGACTTTTTACACAGACTATTTCTTTTGTGAAGCATTATTGATTTCTTCCTCTCCATACATATTGGAATAAATTTCTTCCTTTCCTCTGTTCTCATATTTGTTACAAGCGTGGGCTACCATGTCTACCTTCAAGAAATATATCATTTTTACTGGAATCTTGTTTTGCTTTGTTTTTTAAAATAGGGTTTATCTACTTAGTTCAGACTGGTCTTGAACTCACTATGTAGCCCAGGCTGGCCTCTAACTCATGGAAATCCTTCTGCCTCAGCCTCGCAAGTGATGGGATTACAGGTGTGGGCTACTATGCGGGGCCTGGATTCTGTTTAAGGGTAAAGCACTGACTAATTTAACTGTCCCTTCAAATAGATACGTGTTAATGTTAGATCATCAGTGCCTCTTGAACCTTAGTTGATAAACCTGCCTCAATCTGGTTTCAGTTGATTCAAAATTTATGTCTAGAAAACCAAATTTTTTGACTACTGGCTTGAATAGTAGGTTCCTATAATACAACTAGATTAACCTAAAAAAATCAAGAACTTTTTTTTTCATACTGGGAATCAAACTCACGACCTTGTGCTTGCCAAGCAGGCACTGGTGCCACTGAGCTAAATCCCCAGCAAGAACATTTCTAAATATGTCAGTTTATACTAAGATAAGATTTCTAAATCTAACACTATGAAAGCACACAAAACTGATTTCTTTCACTTTATATGTGTTTTGTGGTATAAGACATGTAAATAACAGAGGAAAAAAATGAAATGTCAGTATGTCTTTATTCAACCATCAGGAAAAAACGGAGCAAAATAGAATATTGAATTACTGAAGAATATATCACCCAATAAATGTCTTACCTCAAAATTTAACACTACTGGGTGCTTGGAGGGGGTCAAAGGGCCAAAACTAAGACAAACTTGCTTAGAAGACAAAGTCTTGCATTCTGATGTTCTTTTGCCATCTATTAGTTTGGACAAGTCACTGAGCCTAATTTAATCTGTGCTATTTACAAAGTCAATTCCTGCTCTCACATTCTATCTGTAGGAGGTAATTCATTTGGAATTAAATCAAGCAGTTATTACGGAAGCTTAATGTTTTTGAAATGCTGGTGCAGAAAATCACACACTTTCCCAAGGTAATCTGAGATTCAAGAGGAAGTTATTTTAATTGGTACAGATTCTAATGTTGGCGTGCCTATGGCCTTAGGCCAAGGGTCATTGTTTTTCCTTCTATATTCTCCCCACAAGGAACCATGGAATGTTCCCAGCTGTCATTCAAGTTTTGAATTAATCAATTTATAAACCAGGTAAATTGGTTGCAAATACAAGCACCATTATGAGATCTAAATAAACAACACAAACCTATTCTCAGTGAAGTCAAAGCAAAAATGTGAGTTATTTTACTCTCAATTTACTCTTATATGACAACAGAGGGAGACAAAAAACACTTCTTCATGTTAAGCCCCTACAAAATTCCTTCCTAACTGGTATGGAATCGAGCATAGAGATATTATTTCAAATTGACAATTAATACTTCTCTTTCCTTCTGCTTAGAGGCTAGCACATACAGGAGCCTGAAACCTGACCTCAGACACTGGTTTTAGTGTGACCCATGAACGTAGCCTGAGACAGTTTGCTTACACACATTTGTGAATCACGCAACTATCACTTTCCCCTGTCACAGCTAGTTAACCTTGGGGAATTACCATGGGAACACTGTTACCCCATCAAGCATTCTTGAGAGCCAGCAGAAATACTGTGTACCTGCCCTAATGGAGCTCCTGGGAAACTGCTCGTTTTCTGTCCAAGCCTCTGTCTTAGTGAGAGGCAGCTGTGTGAGTCTCCCGTGCACTCCCAAGCCTTGCACATCTGCAATGAATTCTAAATCCAGGAGACCTAGTAGCTAGCTTTCCCAATGTTTAGATTTGAACCAGGACCTTTGAAACCTAGAGGTTTCCTTATTGTTAATTTGGGAATTTCAAGTATTTTAACCCAGGTATACTGCAGGGTTAAGTTCAACACCAAGAAAAAGAGTTTCCTGGATGCCAAGGAAACCAGGGCCTCGCCACTACATTCAACATGCGGAAGACTCATGCTAGTCATGCTCCTGGAGGGCTATCGTGTGCAAAAGAAGACCCTGAAGATCTACACTCTCCTGCCATTGCCTGGGTCTGGAAATTCTTGACAAATGTGATGTCTTTTGTTATGTAGGTTAAGAATATGCTTGGAAAAGTATATTATTTAGCTCTCAAGCAGACTGATGTAAGTTCTAAATAGCTCCCATGACAGTGTGTCTCCGAAAAGAATGCATTTCAAAAAAAGATTCAAGTATTCCACTTAAAAGAGTTTTGCTAGCCAGCAAGAATTGCACATATAAGATATTAGGGCATTTTAACAGGCATTTCTGAGAAACTCAGTTTAAGGACTTAAAAATCATGACTATCCATTGCAGAGTTTTTCTTATAGAAGAGGAAATCTGGCTTTGAAGAAACTTATATTCACTTTAGGAACAAAACACAAATTTTAATATTAGTGGTGTAGATTTTACTTAGTCTCACCACCATCAGTTGCTATAACATTCACTGAGAATTGAAAGCCCATAACAAATCCTCAGGGGCAACTTTCTCAGCAAATGGGCCTAAATAGATCCTCTGAATACCCAGCTACCACTTCCACACACTCAAGACAACTCTGAAAGGTCCTTTCAAAGACAGAACACTTTGATCAGGCCATTTCTTCAACCACATACTTTCATTGCTACTTGAGTCACCAAAGCTTTTTGGAAGTCAGAGGTACAAATCCAGGTCAGAAGGAGAGCTCTTTGTCCATACAGGGATGATGGACTATGAGCTTCTCTCCTCACAAAGAAGATAATAAACCAAATAACTTTCTTCCTTGGTGGAAGAGACTTTCAGAACACTATCTCACCCCTCTTAAGATGCCAGCAAAAAGGATAGAACATATTCTTGGATAAAGATGTGCCTCAGAGAGAAAGAGAATATATAAGTAGATGTAGCAGGATGAACAAATGAAAAATCATTTACATATTTATTCCAGAAACTGTTTCTACTTATGTCAAGTTTCTTTATTCCAAAGTTAGGCGTGTGAGAAATCATTCAAAAGTAGAGAAACGATCTGCTCCTCACCAGATCATAAATTCCAGGAAATGCCAAGCACTTTGATTATTATGGTCTATATGCCACAAATGCATTAAAACACAGACCTTTTTAAGTTACAGGAAGCACAGTTCTGTGAAATGAGCACCAGACTGAGCCCTGGCTTGACTGTTCCCTTTTAAGTGGTGCGAGGCAATTTGCTTAACCTTTCTCTGGATTCTAACTCTCCAACTGTAAGAAAGGACTAGAGAAAGGGAGAGAAAAGAGAGATGGGGGAAGAGAGGAGAGCAGAGAGAAGACAAGAGGGGAAAATTTCTCCACTTTTCCTGCTTGTCATGCAGAGATGCTGTGGGAGTTGATGAGTAGCAACTTTAGCACACTGAGAAGCTTCTGGAAGCCATTCACCTTTATGCCTCAACATTAGGTAGCAATAATATAAGTTACTGATAATATCTCAAGGTTGCATCCCTGGAGATTGGCTATATCCTCACTGGACCCTACTGTGCTTGGGATGTTGATAGCAGTTCATACTTCAAACTTCTTCCTTCAGCATGTCCCATTTGCAAATGATAGTTCATTGGTATTCTCTGATGTTCCTTGTGTAGGAGGCAGGAGCTGACTGCTTATTTTAAAAATAATTTTCTAAAAAGGATTTTTTAAAATACCAAAGCATTTTAATTGGAAGAAAGAAAGGGAAGGGAAACATCTCATTCCATGATCAGTGGACTGATTCACTTACTCATTCCGCAAATACTCATCCTGTAGCTCCAGTGTGCTTCAAATATGGCTAGGCTCTGGGGATGCAAAGTCAGGGAAGGCAGAGCTTTGACCTGGGGAGATATGATCTTACAGGAGATCAGGATGAACAAGTCCAGGATCCTAGTATGTACTTTGTTCCAGTCCTACAGGAATACATTGAAATTCCATCTACGCTATACTGGGGTCTCCAGAACGGGCCATGCCTTGAGCTGAATTGTAAGGACACATAGAAATTAGATTGAAAAAACAAGGATTAGATGGAGGAGAAGGAATAAAAGATACTCTCAGCAAAGAGGCCAGCATCTGCAAACATGGGCATGAAACAGCTTTGTAGAGAAATAATAAATGAGGTCATGTCTGAGGAGCAACTAAATGCATTAAAAAACATTGAGACTAGGCTAGAGGTGGAGAACTTGCCTAACACATTGGAGGCCCTAGGGTAGATCCCTAGCAGCACACACACACACACACACACACACACACACACACACATACACACACACGCACACATGCACACGTGGATGCATGCACGCATACACCACACACACTTGCAGCTATGGAAACAAATGGGGGCATTAGTGAAAGAACTACAGAGGTAGGCAACTGGTGGTGCTGGCACAAGTGTTCACCTCATCCATGAAGAGCTGCTTGATACTTGAGCTATTGGGGAACATATACACAATCTCAGGCCTGCTACTGCCACCCTTGCCTTCCACCCTCCAACTTCCAGCTGCAGTTCCTTCCCAGGCACCACCTAGGTAAAGAAAATGCGATTGTGTCAGATATGCTTTTCCTAGAATCATTGTCCTTTTTTTCCCCTTTCCTTTTGATCTCTCGTGGCCCGTTCCTCTCCTCTGTGACATACTGGAGATTGAATTTAGGACATTTGCATTGAACTACAACTGCAGACTTTTCTATTTTTTATCTTGAGACAGGATCTCACCAAGCTACGAAATTGCTCGGGCTGTGCTAAAGCTCACAATCCTCCTGCCTCAGCCTCCCAGAGTGTGTACACCACCAGAAGCAGCTAGAAGCACTAATTTGACAAGGTGCTGTAAGATGCCAGGAAGTTAGCGAAGTCTAGATTCATGAGTGTAGAGCTACCAAAAGGTGTAATTCTATCTGAAAGTGTGAGCACCTTTAGCTAAAAGGACACATTCCCCCTGGATGAGGCCATCTGAGAGTTTAGAGTTTGTGTATTCATGAGTTACAGCAGCTGCCTTCTGAGAACACTAAGGACAATCAAACAAAAAAATATTTTGAGACAGGGTCTCACTATGTATCCCAGATTGTCCAACTTGCTAAATTGCCCAGGCTGATCTCAAATTCACAATCTTCCTGCCGTGGTTTCATGAGCGCTAGGACGACAGGTGCACATCACCACGCCCTGTTCACAATCAACAAGTTGTTATCAATCCTTTACCAGTCCTTGAGATTTCTGGTGTTGGTATTTTAAGGCTAGTAATTTCTCTCAGTCTGGCATTCTTGAAAACACAAAGCAAAGAACCACGTGGAAGATCTCTCTTTTAGCACAGGTCTGGGAAACAAAGCTTGGAAAAGCTAGGTGTCTTCTGCCCCCATGTGGTTACAGTCATCCTTCGCAGTCGGCAATCACATGAAAGTACCGTACATTTCATAAGCCAACACCAATAGAAGTATGAAAGTAAAGATTTTGGTGGAAGGGAAGTGGAAAGGATTATATGTACCATCTCTCCACTATGAACATATGATGCATTGCAAACATGTACTAATAAAAAAAATTTTTAAGGAATTTTGTTGAATAAGGCTACAATTTTCTGTAAGACATTTTCTCCCCTTCCAACCCATAGAAAAATTCTATAATAAAAATTGAAATATATTAAATATTTACAGGACACCCTAAAATATCCCAATGATAAACTCTGATTTTTCCTGTTTGAAATTAAGGCCCTTGTTATAGCACTTTAAACTAAGTTTCTGCAATGTCAAAACTATTAAAATGGTTCATTTCCAGAAGTCAGTAAAAAAATTCTGGTAACTATTTGAATTAATGTCTTGTTCATGTAGAAGGGGAGTAAACTAAAGAGTTAACTAAAGAGTGTTAAGAATTTCAACCAACTTTCTAATTATTTTTTTAGATCAACTAGTTTTTCATCCTACACACACTTTTTAAAAATCTGTCACAGAATAAGCTTAGCCAGGAAAATACATTTTTCCTTCTCTACACATAGGCTACTGAATTAAATGCTTTCTTAATATTTGTTTCACCTTTCCTAAAATATTTACAAGATACAGAGAGAGATAGACAGAGACAGACAGAGACACAAAAAGAGACAGAGATAGAGACAGAGAGAGACAGGCAGAGACAGAGACAGAGACAGAGACAGAGACAGAGACAGAGACAGAGACAAACTAATTCTTACTAACAGGAGGGCAGGAAAGTAATTCAAGATATCACCTTTTCCAAAAGAATTTTGAACTTTGAGATAGGGTATGAAACATAATGAGAAAGCAAACTTTAGCACATTACATATATGTTTATAAATAAAATGGGCTAAAAAATTACATTTGTTTTCAGATATATCTGTCTCCTATGTTAAATATCAGGCACCTTGCACTGTAAGGGTAAAAATTATGTCTGTGTTGACTTTTTAAAACAGATTTATTGAAGTATAATCCAACCACTTTGAGGGTACAATATAATGATTTTTAGTAAGTTTATATTAAGTTTATAGTTTACAGTGTCTACACAGTACACTTTAATAGTATTTCTATTACTCTAAAAAGGATCGTGCAGGTAATCCTCACTCCTGCTCTCAGCCCCAGACATCCGTTACATTATTTTCCTGCCCCATCGATTTCCCTATTCTGGATATTTCATATAATGGAATGTGGGCTTTTGTTTCTGATTTCTTTCCTTCATATAATATTCTGAAGTTCATCCATTTGATAGCATGTATCAGCATTGCATTCCTAGTCACTGTTGGATAAGTTATAATGATACTCCATTTTATAGCTATAACACATTTTGCTAATCAGCTTATCAGTTAATGGGCATTTAGATTATTTCCACTTTTTGGCTATTATAAATAATGTCTCCACAAACACTGGTGTGCATTTTTTTGAATGTTATTTTTTATCATGACCAGATACCTAGAGAATTGTTGGACTTTACAGCAACTGTATTAAAGAAATTACCAGTTTTCCCAATTAGTTGCTGCATTTTACATTCCTACCGACAATGTGTGAAAATTCTATTTTCTCTGCATCCTCACTGACACCTAAATTGACGTGAAATAGTATTGCATTGTGATTTTTATTTGCATCTCTCTAGATGCTGATGATGTGCAACAACTTTTCTTGAACTTATTGGTCATCTCTTCCTTGATGAAATATGTATTACAAATGTTTGCCCTGTTCCTAATCGAGTTGTTTGTCCTTTTTATTTCTATTTTTATTTTTATTTTCCAGTACTGGAGGTTGAACTAAGGGCCTTTACACTGAGTTATGTGTCCATCCCTATTTTTGCATTTTTATTTTGAGACAGGGTCTTGCTAAGTCACTAATTTGCTCATGCTAATCTGGAATATGCGATCCTCCTGCTTCATCCTCCCAGAGTTCTGGGATTATGAGCATACTTCACTATGCCTGGCTCATTTAGCTTTTAAAGAAATTAATGTAGTTAGTGATACAAAATAATGAATATATGATATAACATACTTGATCATTTCCAACTTTATTATTATTTCCAGTGCTTTTCCCTTTCTCTCCCCTATATTCCTTTGCTTGTTTAAAAATTAAATGTATTCATATGCTTTTGATATACATCATCATAGGGAATTTGTACCTGTACATAACATATCTTCTTTTTCCCTTATTCCCTTTCCTTCCCTTCAACCTTTCTTTTTGTCCCCATTTGAAAAATCTCCATTCCATATTTTTCTTTCCATTTCCCTTTCTTCCCTTCCTCCTCATCACTCTCTTGCTCCCCTTCTCATTTGAACATTTTCTTCCTACTTCCCAATACCTATCATCCATTTTGGTCTTTATTTACCTTTTTGGATCCCCATGCAAAAGAAACAATGAGATATTTAAACATGAGTGTCTGATTTATTTCACTTAAAAGCAGGGCCTCCCTCAAAAAGCTGGGATTGGAATCACCATTTGATCCTGCTAGCCCACTTCTGTGCATCTTCCCAGAAGAACTGAAAATATCATACCACAGTGATATATATGCACCTATGTTTATAGCAGCACAATTTGTAATAGCCAGATCTTGGAAACAATCTAAATGCCATCAAGTGAGGAATGGATAAAAAGGATGTGGTATTTTTATATAATGAAGTAGTACTCAGCTATAAAGAAGGATCATATTGAAGCTTTTATAGGTAAATGGATGCGACTTAAGACCATACTCATAAGTGAAATAAACCAAACGCACATGTGTAAATATCATATTGTCTCCCTAGTGTAAATAAACTGAAAGAGTAAATAAGAAACAACATCTTCAAAAAAATTGTGAGGGTAAGAAATTGCTCAAAGGGAAAAAATAATTCAGGGAAAAGGAGAAAAGAAGGAAGGGAAAATAAAAAAGATATAAATTCTTATATACACACTTAAGATAGCTTAGATGATTGTGTTACTAATTCTATTACTCTTTGGGACAAAATAGTTAAGATTCATCGGACTAGATTAATTCTGCATGCTTATGTCTGGTAATCTGAGTTACTCTTTTGAAGATAACTATGCAAAATAACAACTTTAATTATGTTCCTACCACCTTGTTTTGAAAGACTATATTGTCATTGTTCTGGGCTCTTTGTTATTGGTATTTATTTGTCTCTTTTCTTTCTTGTTCTTCTTGTATTTTGTTTTGTTTTGTTTTTCCTTCTAATTCAGAAAGGATAGATGTACATGAATAGGCTTCTACATGCTTAGAACTTCTCCTAAACAGTTTACAAGAGTCGTTTTTATTACATGTGATGGTATGAATACCTACCTTGAAGAAAACAAGACATTATGATAGCCATTACTGCTTTCCTATCATCTTTTTGTGAAGCCCAGTCTTTGTTTTGACTGGCTTTAGTGTTTTCAGTTATTTAATTTCAATATGTATGAAAGTATGGACAGCTATTTTGAACAGAACAAGAAATATTATGGTTGCCATTGTTGATACTCCTGTTTTCTTGTTTTGAAAGCCTGCAATGATTTCATTCTTTGGTTTTGAACAGCTTCATACTATTTTATATTGTATGAATTCATTGTGTGAATTCATTGTGTGAAGATATGGACAACTATTTTGAAGAAAACAAGAGACATTATGGTTATAACTGTTGATTTCTTATTGTCTTGTTTTGAAATCCTGTGTTGATTGCATTGTTTTGCTCTGATCTGATTTGTTCTGCTTTGTTTTGGTTTATTCTCTTTAAAATTTAAAAAAAAAACTTTTAAAAACTATGGCCTTGAGATGTATCTATTTACTTAAAATATCTTAATTTTATCCTTATTCATGGCAAAGTAGTACTCCACTATAAAACCACATTTTGGTGTCTCAAGTTTATCTTTCTTCATGACAGAGTAGTACTCCATTGTGACTAAAAATTCCATGTTCTATTTTCATCTGTCTGTTGATCGGCATTGGGACTGTTTCCAAAATTAAGCTATTAAAATTAGGCTACTATAAACATGGGCATACAAACATTACTGTGGTATGATACTCTTAGCTCTTTCAGAAAGGTACCAAAAAGAGAATAACTGGGTCGAATAGAACATCTAGTTTTTAGTTTTTTGAGCACCCTCCATATTGATTTCCACAGTATTTGTTACAACTTACACTCCCTCCAACAACAGAAATTACTATTTTTTCTCCACAGTATCACCAGGATTTGTTATTGGTTGATTTCTTGATGATAGCCATTCTTTCTGGAGTAATATAAAATCTCATTGTTACCTTAATTTTCATTTCTCAAATGTCCAGTGATACTGAACATTTTTTCATATACTTATTTGCTGTTTGTACTTCTTTATGTATTTTTGAATTGGATCTTCAAACTTAGAAGATCTGGTATTTTTAAGTTGTTTATACATTCTATGTAATAGTCTTTTGTCTGAGGAATAGCTGGTAATTTTTTTTCCTATTTTGTAGGTTTTCTCTTCATTCTGTTGGTGGTTTCTGTTGCTGTGCAAAAGCTTTTTAATGCAATGAGATCCCAATTGTTAACTTTTGGTAATACGTCCTGTGTAATCAAAGTTTTGTTCACAAAGTCGTTGCCTATATCTATGTCTTCAACAGTTTAACTTATTCTATCTTCCAGTATACTGTTTCTGTTTTAATCTTTAAATTTTTTATTTGTGTCCATTTTACTTCAGTTCATGGCAAGGGATGTGAGTCTAGGTTTAATCTTCGACATGTAAATGGCCAGTTTCCCCAACACCATTTACAAAAAAGGCTATTTTTCCAGTGAAGGTGTTTGGTCCCTTTCTCAAAGACAAGTGGTTGTGAGTGTTTGAAGTTATTTCAGGATCCTCTATTTTGTTACACTGATCCTCAAGTCTGTTTTTTCCTAGTATCATGCTGTTTATATCACAGTATCTTTGTAGTATAACTTTTGGTTTCAGATTGTGATGCTCCATACCTTGACTTTGTTGCCCAGCATTGTATTTGCTATTATAGATCTCTTCTGGTACAAAATGAATTTTAAGATTGTTTTCTCTAGTTCTGTAAGGTACAGTACTGTTAGTTTCCATGATATTGCATTAAATTTGCATTGTAATTTTGGAATATTGCATTGTAGTTTTGTATATTTTCACTATATTTGTTGTGCCTGTCCAAAAACAAGGTATATGGTTCCATTAATGATATCTTCTTTGATCTCCTTTTTCAGAGTACTGCAGTTTTCAGTGTAAAGGTCTTTCACTTTCCTCATTAGATTGATTCCTAAGTATTTCATTTTTAATAATAACTGCTGAGAAAAGGGGTGTACCTCTAATTTCTCTCAGTGAGTTTGTATAGGAATTCAATTGATTTTTGAGTGTTGGCTAGGTACCCAACAACACTACTCAACACAGTTGTTAAATCTAGGAGTCTTTTGGTGGATTTTTGGGATCATTAATATAGAGTATGTCATCTACAAATAAAGATAATTTAACATTTTCCTGTCCTATAATGACAAGGCAAGGATTCCTTTTGTTTCTTTCTCTTGCCTAATTGCTCTAACTAAATTTTCCAAAACTATATTGCATAGGAATGATGATACTGGGAATCCTTGCTTTGTTTCTGATTTTACAGTGAAAGCTTTCAGTTATTGACCCTGGAGTGTGATGTTGGGTGTCTGTCATAAATGGTTTTCATCAGACTGAGATAAAGACCTTCAATTCCAATTTTCTGTAGGGTGGGTTTTTTAAATCATGAGTGAGTGTTAGATTTTTATCAAATGCTTTCTCTGCATCTATTGAGATAAATGTGTGTTCTTTCCTTGATTCTATTAGTGTGGTATATTACATTTATTGCTTTGCATATATTGAACCATCCTTGCCTCCCTGGGATGAATCCTACCTAGTCACGACGTACAATCTTCTTGATGGTTTCCTGCATTCTGTTTGCCAGTATCTTATTGAAATTTTTTGCATCTATATTCATTAAGGAGATTGGCCCATAGTTCTCTTTTTTGTTTGGATCACTCTGTACTTTTGGTATCAGGGTGTCATGGTATATGTTGGTGTCCCCCAGGTCTCATGCATTTGCATTGTGCATTTGTGATTGATTCACTGTCTAGTGCTTGGATTCGGGGTGTGAGGGCTACACTGGCCTAGGGGTGGAGTCAGAATGTGATGTAATGGCAGGAAGAAGGTGTGTCTTGCTCTTTGCTGGTTCCTGCTTGTTGTGTGCAGCAGGCATGAACTGCAGCCCAGCCATGCCCGCCTGCCTTGGAGCCAGCTGAGTATGGACTGAAACCTCCAAAAACTGTAAGAAATAAACCTTTCCTTTCCCAACTTGGGCTTCAGGTAGCTTGTCTCAGCAACAAGTAAAAAGTAACTAAGACACAGGGTAATGTTTGCTTCTATGAATGAGTCTGGGAGTACTGCCTCCTTTTCAATTTCATTAAAGGGTTAGAAGAGCAGTGGCACTGGATTCTCCCTCGATTTCTTGTAGAATTCAGCAGTGAATCACTGAAATCATTGGTAGTTTTTAGTTACCTTCTCAATTTCATCGACTGATATTGAGTTATTTAGAATTTTTATAACTTCTTGATTCAGCTTTGGTAATTCATATGGATCTTGAAATCTGTGTATTTCCTCTGCATTTTCCATCTTATTAGAGTACAAGTTTTCAAAGTAGATATTGAATATTTTCTGGATTTCTGCAGGATTCATTGTGATTTCACTCTTCTCATTCCTAATTGCATGTATTTTAGTCTTGTTTTCTTTTTTGATAAGATTGGCTAAAGGTTTATCAATTTTACTTAATCTTTCAAAGAACCAACTTTTTGATTTATTGATTCCTTATTGCATTAATTGCATCAATTTCTGCTCTGATCTTTGTGTCTTCTTTGTGTGTGCTTTGGGCTTAACTTGCTCTTCTTTTCTAAAAACTTAAGATTCAACACTAGGTTATTTATTTGAGCTCACTTTTTTGATATGGTAATTAAATGCTATAAATTTCTCTCATAGAACTGCTTTCATTGCATCCTGTAAGTTCCCAGAGTGTTGTCCTGGTATTATTGCTTAATTGTGAAAGTGTCTAATTTTTTTATTTTAAAGACATTAAAATACAACAAAGCAAGACAGAACAAAGCCAATCAAGACAATTCCTCATAATTGGTACAGAACTTCAGAGCAGGCTACCAGGAAAATAATAATAGCTACCATAGAATATCTTACTATCTTCACAATAGTTGCCCATTCCATCAGGTATAGCAAAATCAAACCAAAAACAAAACACAATAAAACAAATCAAAACAAAATATTGAATAAAGCAAAACAATCAGAACAAAGCAAAACAGTGAAAACAGTATTGGAATTCAAAGACAAGACAAGAAGAAATCCCCCATATTTGCTACATTGCATATTATCGTCCTCCAGAGAGATGCTCATACTGCCAGGCCCAGGTGAGCATAATCAACCAAACTATTTAGCATTTAGTCACACTATGTACCTTCGTTGCTATCAACTCAGGCTGTCCTTGGAACCAGCTGGTTGCTAATGGGTGGGGAGGTCCTGATTCTCAGCCCACAAACGGGGTAGGGGGGAGGACCTTGTGCTGCTTATCAAGAAGGCTGGATCATTGCTTTCCTGTTTGGTCCTCAAGTGCTGGCATAGCAGATTCTCAGGAGACACTGGCTTTTCTTTTCCTGGTGTGCACACAGCTTTTGCTGCTTATCAGGAAAGCTGAGTTGCTGCTTTCTTGGTTGGTCCCCCAGGTGCTGGCATGGCGAATTCTCAGAAGATGCTGGCTTTTCTCTTCCTGGCATGCATGTAGCTTATGCTGCTTACCAGGAAGGCTGAATCATTGCTTTCTTGGTTGATCCCCCAAGTCCCAGCATGACAAATTCTTTGGAGATGCTGGCTTTTCTCTTCTCTAATTTTTTCTTTAATTTTATTTCTGACCCATTGATTGTTCAGTAGGGTGTTATTTAATTTCCATGTGTTTATGAACTTTTTGTGATTTCTTTTGCCATCAATTTCCAATTTCATTGCACAATTGTCGATGTCCGCTCCCGGCCGGCAGGAAGGACACACGACAAAGTCTGGTAGTGGACAACCTTTTCTTTTTATTTTCCTTCTCCGTACAGCCTGCCCTGGGTTCTCCCAGCTGAAGCCTCCTCTGGTCCGCTCCCCGCGGCTCCTTTTGTGCTTCAGTCTGCCCCAAAGCCTCTACCGGTCCGCTCTCCGCGGCTCCTTTTGGGCTTTTACTTCTGGGCTTCTACCTGGCTTCTTCTTCCGCCCAGGGGTGGCACCGGTATATATACGGGTACAGTGTCCAATCATGTTAAAGTAAGCAAGGCAAGCTGATTGGCTAACATCATCAGTTGCCAGGCAGACTATATTGTTGAGCGGGTTGTTTACTCTGTAAGCAGGAAACTAACATATTCGATGGGAGGGGTAATCTACCTCAGGCTTTGCTCTTTACCACAGGCCGCACGTCCGCCGCGCAAGGCGAGCTATCACAGACGCGGCTCCCAACATCTCCCCCTATTTTATTTTTTATGAATGTGCGCATCGTAGCCCTTCCTGGACTGGGTGCAGAGGCTTATGCCCTATGTGTAGGTCCACCGTAGGTCCTTGGCTTAGACCCTGGTTGGCCATGCCATGGTCTGCCAAGGCCCTGAGGCCCTCGTCCTTTTTCTAGGGCCAGGCACAAACTGGACGGAACCTGGATGCACACAAGCTTGCACTCATTTCCTCTCCGTAAAGAAATCCCCTCGGAGAGAAATTTAGACCTGGGCAGCATCTAACAGTCCAGCGGCTTACGTGCAGGATGGGGTAGGGCCTGGCTTAGGTCGAGTCGTGCTGGGGAGGCACGCTCTTACCCGTCATTGACTCACCTACCCTGCTGTGTATTGTCACCTTATGGAGGAGAATGAGGGATACCCGCCATATCTAGACTCGGTCGTGGGCCAATTGAGCAAGCCATGCATATGCCTGAGGATCTTCTTGTCCATTTCGGGCTACCGCTATTTCTATTCATCTTATTGGTTGGTCTGTGATGGATCTCCAGTAGGGCAGGTCTGATCTTCAGTCGAGGGCTTTGTTGCCCGTGTCAGTCTCTCCGGTATCCACAGTGGTTCTCGTCCCGGTTCCTGTGGGAAAACACAAACCGCGCCTCGGTTCCAGCTGACCACTGGATCCGGGCCCATCCATTGTCCTGTCAGGACATCTTTCCACTTCACCCACCCTTTATGGTTGGGGGAAGGGTTGCAGTGCTCCACAGCTGGGGAGCGATTATCATTATTTAAATTTAAAAAATTGTGTGTGAATAGTGCCATGGATAATCGTGCCTTTGGGGCCAGGCCTTGGCCTACTCCCCCTTTTTGTTTTTTATTTTTTATTTTTATCTTTTTCGTTTTTTTTTTTTTTTTTATTGGTACCAGGGATCGAACTGGCGATTGCCTGCTTACAAGGCAGGCGCTTATGCCGCTAAGCTAAATCCCCAGCCCCTATTTCCTCGACCGGCGTTTTTCTCAGCCTGCTCGGCAGAGAACTCTGTGTACCAGGCTCGCCAATCCAGGTAACTACCCGAGGGCAGACACGCCTTTGCCAGCTGAATCCAGTCCGCGGGGGTGAGGGGCCCAGAAGACAGATTCTCCAGCATGGCAATGGTGTAAGGCGCAGTCGGCCCAAAGGTTGTAACTGCATTTTTAAGTTCTCTAATCTGCTTTATCTCAAAAGGCTCCCATACATTGCGTCCCTGGCCCATAGCTACTTGTACAGGAAATATCCCGTAGGGGCCACTATCTATCCCAGGTGGATGTACCTCATGAGACAAGCGTCCCCCCTGCCAAAGCCGCCTGTAAAAATACCGACCCGCCGGCGGCGGAGCATAAGACAGCGGCCGTGATTGGGCGGAAAATGGGGGCCCGTGCATCACTTCCTGTTCTGGTGAAAGGGGAGAGAGCTCCCAGGCGGCCGCCTCGTGGCGAGGGATCGCCTCCCTCTCGCGCCGGGGAGCGCTCAGGAGCTCTCTACTCCTCCGCAGACCAGGTTGAGCAGAGCGCAATTCGCGGGGCAACGCTGGAAAAGAACCCTGCGACTCCTTATTGAGCGACTTAGGCTCCTGACAGCTGGTCTCTTTGGCCTCCTTGCCATTCAACTTTCCCTCGTCCTCGGAGTCAGACGACTCCGAGGCTAGAGCCCCGTCCTCCTCCTTAGCATCCTTGTTCCCCTTGACGGACCCCTCTCGGGAGCTCCCTGACTGGGCCTGCTCAGATACCCTGCGTACTTTTGTAAGCTCTTGAGAGCTTTCTCCACAACCACCCTCGCTCTTAGTGTTGCTACCTAACATGTTTCCCATCTTTTAATATGTTACTCACCGCGTGAGGCCCAAGGAATCCACCACTTACGCGTGAGCCTGAGGGGAGTCTAAAAGCCCTGTAGGTGCGCGCCACCCAGAGCCCAGGCTTATCCCCAACTCACCTGTCTCGCAGCTCTGTACTGGAGCGTTGTCCACTTCCACGTCTCGGGGGTGATCAGTCCCCGGGCGGGCCTCCAAATGTCGATGTCCGCTCCCGGCCGGCAGGAAGGACACACGACAAAGTCTGGTAGTGGACAACCTTTTCTTTTTATTTTCCTTCTCCGTACAGCCTGCCCTGGGTTCTCCCAGCTGAAGCCTCCTCTGGTCCGCTCCCCGCGGCTCCTTTTGTGCTTCAGTCTGCCCCAAAGCCTCTACCGGTCCGCTCTCCGCGGCTCCTTTTGGGCTTTTACTTCTGGGCTTCTACCTGGCTTCTTCTTCCGCCCAGGGGTGGCACCGGTATATATACGGGTACAGTGTCCAATCATGTTAAAGTAAGCAAGGCAAGCTGATTGGCTAACATCATCAGTTGCCAGGCAGACTATATTGTTGAGCGGGTTGCTTACTCTGTAAGCAGGAAACTAACATATTCGATGGGAGGGGTAATCTACCTCAGGCTTTGCTCTTTACCACAGGCCGCACGTCCGCCGCGCAAGGCGAGCTATCACAGACGTGGCTCCCAACACACAATGACCTGTTAGTATAGTTGGGATAACTTCAACTCTTTTTTCATTTGCTTAACTATATTCTATGAGCCAATATGTGGCCTGTTTTGGAGAAAATTCCAAATACAGCTGAGAAGAATGCATATTCTGATATTGTGGGGATAGAACACTCTGCAAACATCTACAAAGTCCATTTGTTCACAAATTTGGTTCAGTTCTGATATTTCTTTGTTCACTTTTTGTCTAGTTGACTTGTCTATTTGGGACATTGCGATCCCCCATTACAATCATATTAGTAGTTATTTGATCTTTCATGTTCTTTAATGTGTTTTATATAGCTGGATGCACTAGTATTTGGTGCATATTTGATTGTCATCTCTTCCTCTTAGATTATTCTCTATCATGGTTTATGTTGGTGGCTCCCAAACCTCATGCTTTGCATTATGCATTTGTGATTGGCTCATTATCTAGTGCTTGGATGGGGGTGTGAGTGCTACACCAGCCTAGGGGTGGAGCCAGGATGTGATGTTATGGCAGGAAGAAGGCATGTCTCTCTCTCTTGCTGGTTTCTGCTTTGCTGTTTGCAGCTATCATGAACTGCGGCTCACCATGCCACCCTGCCTTGGAGCCAACTGAGTATGGACTTGAAACCTCCAAAAACTGTAAGAAATAAACCTTTCCTATTCCAACTTTGGACATCAGGTATTTTGTCTCAGAAAAATAACTAAGACATTCCCTTATCAAGAGTGTAATGACATTTGTCTCTTCTGAACAGTCTTTTTTTTTGCCAAAGAATATCTACTCCTGCTATTTCCCAGATTCCTGTTGCATGGAGAATTGTTCTTCATCCTTTAACTTTTAGTCTATGAATTTCTCTTTGAGTTAAACATTTCTTGTGTATGTTGGGACTTGTTTTTTGACCCATTCTGCAATTTGTTTCTTTTGACTCATGAATTGAGTCCATTTACATCGATGATTATAACTGACAGATATTGACTTAGTTTTGTCACTTTAATTTCCTGTTGTTGGCCCCCTTTATTTTTCTTCTGCATAATTGCTTACCTTCTGTGGTGGATTCATTCTATTGAGATTCATGGAATTATTGTCTTTTTCTAGAATATTCTTTAAAAAATTTGGAAGTGCTGGATTGGAGTCACGAATTTATTCTGTTGTTCTTTATCATGGAAGTAGATCATTTCTTTATTATTTTTTCAAGGCACATCAATCTGATTTGGATATTGTTTTCTTTTGGAGCTTAAAATACTTCACTCTAGACTCTCTGACTTGCAGGCTTGTGTCAAGAATTCTGCTGTGATTCTAATGGGCTTTCCTTTATTGGTAGTTTGTTTATTTTCCCTAACAGTTTTAACATTTTATTCTTGTGTTGAATTTCTGAAATCTTGACTCTTATGTACCTTGGTGTAGCTTTGTTCTGCTCATAGCTAGTTAGAGTTTTATGTGCCTCACCTATCTGTATGTCAAATTATTTTTCCATGCTTAGGGAGTTTTTTACCATTATTTCTGTGAACACGTTTTTTAATGATCTTAGTGCCATCTTCTGATTTTTTCCCCAATTCCAATCAATCTTATGTTACCCCTCTTTGCATAATCTAGCAGTAGTTGGATTGATCACTCACTAGTTTTAAAAAGTCTTTCATTTGATGACCACTAACCACAAATATGTCTTCTAGATCTGTTTTTCTGTGCTCACATTTGCTCATTTTGCTGCTCATGCTTTCAATAGAATTTTAATCTCCTGGGTAGCAATTTGAATCTGTTTCATGAATTCCATTTCTTTCCTGTTGGACTTTCATGCTTTTCATCTGGTTTCCTAACCGTCTCAATTTTTTAAATCTATATATATTCTAGATTCCTTAAGTTATGTCCTCAATTATAGTTATCATTTCTATAATCTGTAAAATTATTTCTATTTTTTACAGAGTCTTATTTATCTGATTTGTTACTTTTGCAACCACTATAGAAAGTTCAGCTATGTGGTTTTTTATTTCTTCCACATCAATGTCCCCTGAATTTGCACTGGGTTGGAAGTATGGGTTTTCATCTTGCTTCTCTGTCTTCTGGTTTTCTCTAATTTTAAAATTTGTCGTTTTTCACTGATGCTTGTAAATTTTTATGGTAGGTAGCTTTATTACTAGTATTGAGACCTCCTTAAGAAATGACTACCTTTTAGAGATGTTTTCTAGGTATAACTGGGTTTAGGCTTTTGAGTCTTTCCCAAGATCCTGCCGCTTTAATTTATTAAGGATGAAGAGTTTCTGCCTATTTGGCCTAGCACCTAGTTCTTTGCTACTAGACAATGGTATTCTAAATGATCTCCCAGGCAATCTCAGTATTGGCACACAAGGAGGAGTAACTGATCACAACAACTATGTCACCTTGACTAAAGTAGTGCACTACTAAAAACAATAGCATCAAGCAGTCTAAAAAGATGACAAACTGTGATAACTGTTAATTTGCCACCTTTAATCATAAGTACAACATTTATAGTTACATAACAACATCTAAAACAAATCAGAAAATTATATGTAGTAAATATCCCCTCAATGAAGCAATTTTATTGTTTGAGGAGAAAACTTAAAAGGGATAAGAGGCAAATATAGAGAAATAAGAGAAAGAGATTAGGAGTGAGGATAAAGAATAAAGGAAGATTACTGATGCTTTTGGGAAACTGGTGAAGAAGACAGGAGGGAAACAAAGAAGGAAAAATATAAACAAAAATTAAACAAAACCAAGACAACTAAAAACAATATACTTTCACGCTCATAAAAAAGAAGCAATCAAGAAAAATGATAAACAAAAAGACAAATGTAAAGAAAAAGAGATTTCTTTGTGTATGAAGCCTGTGGTTATAGTTTTGTGATATTGTCCAATTCAGGACATGTCTCCTCTGACACTGTTATACAAAAGAGACAGACAGAGCCCAGAATCATGCTGAGTGATCCCAGAAAGCTTGTGGTAAGATTAGGACGTTGTGCTGGATACATCCTGCAAGCCTGAAGTTTGAACTTGGCGCAGTGCTGATATTCGTGTTTGCAACACCACAGTTCAGGTTGATCCTGGCCTCTGGTTATAAGGTTGGGGCCTGAGTTGTTCAGCCTATATTCTATATGTGTCTTGCTAGCCTGAGCTATGCTCCTTGAATGTCTCTCAAGGTTGAGCTCAGTCACTAAATGAAGCCAAACCATGGCTTCTCTGAGTCCCTGGTTCAGTTGGCCCCTCCTAAAATGGTGTCTGGCCAGGCACCCTCTCTGGGATATGCTTGTTCTAGAGTCACTCACCAGCTATTGTAGCTCACAGCATCCAATGCTCTATTCCACTGGTGCATTTCTCCCTGGAGGCCTTTGGAGTCACCCACTGTTATGAATTAAAAACTGGTGGTCAACTTAACGCCAGCTGAATTAAATCAGCATAATGCTGAGTGTAGATTGTCCACCTGAAGAAAGTTGCCAACATAAATAGAAATGTGGAGAAGAAGCTAGACATTGTGTGTTTCTCTAAGTGTTGCTGTTTGAGCTGTTGTTTCTCCTGGAGGAGCTCATCATGATTAGCTTCCCTAGTGTGAGTTCGACCACTGTATTGGAGGAGCTCAGGATCTTGTTGGTGAGAGTGGCTGTGGTTCACTTTGGGGGAGCTCTGGTCCTTACATTGAGTATTGCTTCCTGGCTCCAGAGGGGATGATGTGCCATTTAATGTCCAAGGAAAACTCATCATGCTGGCTTCCTGGCATGTACTCGACTGTGCTTATCAGAGGAACCTGGGACCTCTGTGTTGCTGAGGATGGCTGTGGTACTTTTCAGGGCAACCTTGGTTTTTATTTTGAGTGTGACTTCTCAGCTCCAGCATAGAACCCTCAACCTCCCTGCACAGCTTCTTCACCCCACTGGCATAGACTTTCTAGCTTCCACCACTCACCTTTGGGCCTTCCCAGCATGGATCAGTAAAATAGACTGGTATGAGTCCTTGTGGACGTGTAGGAGGCATTGTCATGAGCTCTGGGTCTTCATTTGGACTCATGCAGGACATTGCCCTTGGCTGAATATTCTGTCTTTAGTGTTGTAGAAAGATTTCTTGCACTTTCTTGTGTTAACTCTGAGTGACCATCGTAAAATAATAGTATAAATTCTGTTTCCTGATTCTAATTGTTCTCCTCACAAACCCTGACTACAACACCCACCTTTCCTGTGTCTATAAATTCAAGTCTCCTCTCTCCTGTTGTGAAACAGGAGTCAGTGAGAAAGTGAAGTTCGCCTCCTCCTTACCTGTGTTCTGTATTGAGATCTGTCTCTTCTCTTTCCTTATGCCTCCAATTCGTTCTTCAGAACCTTCCCAGGTTCTAGGAATCCACCTCCGTACTTTTCTTCTCCAAGTTCTTATATTCCAATATCTGGATTCTGAGTCTTGAAGAAGCTAATTTGCTGCTGTTTAGCACTCTACCATCTTCCTGAAAGTCCTGTTTCCCCTGTTTTCTAATAGAATCCTGTCTACTTGTTTGTCATATCTGTGTGTTTTTTTTTTTTTAGATTCCACATATGAGGAAAAAATAGCCAATATTTGTCTTTCTGGCTCTGGCTAGTTCACGTAACATGATCATCTCCATTTCCATTGATTTTCTGCAAATTACACAATTTCATTTTTCTTTGTAGCTCAATAATATTCTGTTCCCTCTATGTGTACCACATTTTCTGAGTTTTTAAAAATTAGAACATGTTTGCAGTGCAGGAACCTAATAACTTCAGTGAATATAAACATTATAAGCCATAATCATGAGATAATATTGATAAGAAGTATACCACATTTTCATCTGCTCCCCAATTGAAAGGGACCTAGGATATATCTCAGCAATTGAATTGCACTATGATAAGCATTATTACACAAGTAGAGACATTATTCTGACTTCAATTATTTTGATAATATACCAAAAACTATAGCTGAATCAAACTGTAGCTCACTTATGAATTTTTTAAGGAATCTCTATGCTGATTTCAACAGTGATTCTACTAGCTTACATTCCCATCAACAGTGCAGAGGATTCTGCTACCTGCCTCCATCCTCACTAACATTCATTGTTTTCTGTATTCTTGATGATAGCTCTTCTGACCTGGGTTACATGGAATCTACATGTAGTTTTGATTTGCATTTCCATGAAGCTAAAGAGAATTATTTGTCTTCTTATTATTGAATTGTAAAATTTCTTTGAGCGTTCTGAATACAACTTGTTTACCAGAAATATTATTTCTCAATGTTTTTCTGGTTTGTGGATTGTACATATTTATTATGGACATGATGCTTTCAAATAAATGCGCATTGGTGAATATTATGGTAATTAATATATGTATTACTTCCTTTGTGGTAAGAACAGTTAAAATCCATTCTCAGTGATTTCCAAATATGCATTGTTAGTAACTATACTTACTATGTTATATCTCTTATCTAACTGAAATTTTGTATATTTTGAACAATACTCTTTTGTTTACTGTAGCTTTATAGTAATTTTTGGATCTAGAAAGTCCAACTTTGTTCTTTTCCAAAACTATCTTTGTTATTCTGGATCTGCTTAGGGTCAATTTATAAAGTTTTGCAAAATTGAGGGGGAGAATTGTTGGGAGTTTTGTAGAGCTCAGTTGAATTTATACATCTGTTTTATTTGTATGCCAATCTATAGAGCTGTCTAAAAGTGTTTGCTTCTCAATCCATGAACATAGCCTATCTTTCCATTTATGTAGTTCTCATTAAATGTCTCATAAATGCTTTGTATGTTCAGTGTACAATTCTTACACTTCAAATTTGTTTCATTTATTTTTAAGTACTTTTTGGTACTGATATAAGAAATCCTTTTCTTAAATTTTATTTGAATTTTCTGGCATTAATGCCTAGTATATTAAAAAATAGTATAGATTTTTTGTGTTGCTCTTATATCCTGAAAACTGGTTCAAATTTATTTGTTCTAATAGTGTTTGTTTAATTCTCTAAGATATTTTGCATATAAGGTCATATTTCATGCAAATTAAAGACAGTCTTTTATTTTTCTTCCCAATATAATACTTTTTTTTTCTTTTTTGCATTCACTATGACATCAGTTCAATGGTGAATTTTAAAATGTCAAGATTAGACATTGTTATTTTGTTCCCAGTTTAGAGAAACTATTCAATCTTTTGCCATTAAATGTGATTTTTAGCTATAGATTTTTCATTGGTATCCTTTATCTAATTGAAGAAATTTTCTTCCTTTTCTTAGTTTGCCAAAAAGTCTTGTTTTTTTAATCATAAATTGGTGTCAGATTGTATCAACATTTTTTGCATCCATTAGATGTTCACGAATTTTTATCCTTTGTTCTATTAACATACATGTTATGTTTTATGTCTAAATGTCCCCTCAAAGCCTTATACAATCGAGGAAGCAGGCTTCTAGAGTTTGTTTAATTCATAGTCCAATGCTGTGATTATGAGTGTGAGTTCTACACTCACCATGTGACCTACATACACTAAAAAGGGCAGAAAGTCTTCTCTGTGTCTCTTCACTTTTGATATTGTTGCTTTTGTTGTTTTCTATTGCTATGAACTATTACCCTCTGCCATGTGCCACTCTGCCTTGGAGCAAGTTGAGTATGGATTGAAACTTCCACGGACTGTAAGCTAAATAAATCTTTCCTTCCTTAATTTTGAGTTTCAGGTATTTTGTTTCAGCAATGAGAGAAAAATAACCAACATATATAGTTTGTTAAACCATTTGAATTTCAGATTATAAACCAACCTTACTTTCTTGTTTTGTTGTTGTTGTTGTTTGGAGGAGGTTTTGTTTTGCTTTTTGCCTTTTAAAACACAGACTCTCTATGTAGTCTTAGCTGGCCTCACTCACTAGATAATGTAGGCTATCCTCCACCTCACAGCAATCCTCCTGCCTCAGCCTCCCAAGTGAGATTATAGGCATGCACTCCCACAACCAGGTCCAATGCCACATTCTTAAAAAGCATTCCATTTGTTCACAACATATGATCCATTTTATAAGTTGCTGGATTTTATTTACTAGCATTCTGTTGAGGTCTATTACATATATGTTCATTAACTATATCAATCAGTATTTGCTTTTTTGTCTAACTTTGATATCAAGATAACATTGGTCTAATAAAATGAGTTAGAATGTATTTCTTTCTGTTTTCTGGGAGTTCATGAGAATTATTGTTATCCTTCTTCAAATATTGTATAGAATTGGTGAAGCATCTGAGTCTAGACATTTTTGTGGGAAGAATTTTAATTACTAATTAAATGTCTTCACTTGTTAAAGACATATTCAGATTATTTATACTTGAATCAGTTTTTGGTAATTGTGCATTTCTAGCAATTGAACCATTTTTATGTATTTTGACCTTAAAATCGATTGTTTAACTGTTTTTCTAAACTTTTAAAAATTTTCTTCTTTTCAATTTTTTTATTAGTACGTGCTTACAGTACATAATTTTAACATTCATCTTAAGGAGTAGGTCACGAGTAGGAATCTTACTTAAGGAGTAGGTACTTTACATATCAATTCTTTTTATTCCCCTTCACCACCTCTTCCTCACCCCTAAAATTTATTTTCTTAGTTATTATTTTAAGGATTACAGTATGTACTTTAACTTGCCACTATGTACTTCATATTAACATTAACTTATCTTTGGTACAATATTAAAAATTGCACTAATGTGTATTTACTTCTCATTTACTTCCCCAGTAGCATTTTCATGTATATTACATATTTATGTTATAAGCATAAAACTTAATTATTAATTATACATATTATAAATTTTAAATTAGTTTTAAAAGCTTGAAGTTAGTCATACAGTATTATATATTTGTCTAAATATTTACATTTTTGGAACTTATTTATTTGAGTAAATCAGAACTAACATCTAGTGTCATTTCTTACAAGTCTGAAGGGCTTTAATAGTGGCTAAAAAATCGTGGTTATGAGGTATGAGATGACTTTGGCTTTACAAAATACTTTGTGATACAGTCCACAAGGCAATTACAAGTACAAGGCTAAAATATGAAGTGTACCTATATTTTTATTTGTATCTCATTAATTCTTGCACATTTGTACCATTTTGTGATATCTATGCATATACTGGAAAATACAATTCTGAGATGGCCAACATGTCCTGGAAAATGTCACCCTGAGGAAGCTAACAAATTTTTAGATTATCATCACATCCTCCTCTTCTAATTTATGTGAGGTTGGAGATTACTTTTTTTAAAGTATTTTTTAATGAAAATCATCCATCAGGCAGCACTTTGTCATTTTCCTGTGGAACTCAGCACTACCATCTCAAGCTAACAGAGACAGGCCCAAGATAATTCAGAAAAACATTGATTGCTTTTTACATGGAGAGACTGATATCTGTCTCTCCCCCAGCTGCTAAAATGTAAAAACAGACTCATTCAATTCTGTCTCTAGGGTACAGTTTGAGATAACTTTTTGTAGGACTTGGCATACGTCCTCAGTTAAGGACAGAGACTGATGACTGGTACCACAATGATGAACCCTGGTGAGGGTTCATCTCTCATAGAGAGGGGCCTGGTGTACTAGCCCAACCTGACAAAGTGAGGAAAGAGAGCAGCAGTGCAAGATAGGCACATCTAAAGTTTGGTGGGGTGAAGATATGTGCATTTTCCCAGGGAGAAGAGAGATTTCACAGAAGGCTTCCAAGCTAGAAAGATCAGGTATAGGCTTGACTCAAGTGGACAGCCTGTTGGGTGAGGAAATCAGGGCTGGGGGTACATCCTGGAGTAGAAACTGAGGAAGAAAATAACTGACCTGAGGCATGTTTGCAAAGTCAGTGTTGTTGGTCTCTTAGGATATGTATTCCCTCCACTACTCTTGTGTGGTTTTGCTAAATCTGCACAGGCCTCAAAAAGTTCATGCTGTTGTCAATGGCTTGGTTTCATCCATTTGCAATCTGGGGCTAATGAGGATGCTTGTCACCTTTTTTATTCAAAATTAGTCTGTTTTTATCATAATTGTTCTGTTTTTAGTTATGTTTTTAATTTTATGTTAAAGCGAGTAAAACCAAACAACATAAAACCATTCAAAACAAAACAGTGAAAGCAATACAAGACTTCAAAACAGGATAATAGGAAAATAACAATGGCTACCATAATGTCTCTTCTTATCTCCAAAATTGCTTCCCATACAATCAGAGATAATGAAATAAAAAACAGAACGGAATGAACACAACCAAAACAGAACATCGAATTTAAAAACAAACAAAAAAAAACAATAAAATAGAACAAAACAAAACAGTGAGAACAACAGAACAACACTGGATTTCAAAGAAAATACAGAAAGAAGTCCCCCACACTTGCCATATTTCATATTGTTATCCTTTCAATAGATGTTCATGCTACTGGCTTCAGGCCTGCACAGTCAATATAACAATTCAAGCATTATGTTATTTTTGTGTCTCAGTTGCTAACAACTCAGCATGTGTTCTTCCAAATTAGCTGTTTGCTTACTAAGTGGGAGGAGTGTCCTTTTCTTTTAAGAGATTAAGACAAAAGAGGACAGAACAAAGCAGATAAGAACAGAGCAATGTAAGTAACACAATACTTCACCACAAGACAACCTGATATTAACAGTAGATACCAAAATGTTTCTTTCTTTGAAATAGTTGAGCATACCTCCACATACAATAGTATCAAACATAACAAAATAGTATAAAACCATTCAAGAGAATGAAAGTATTACAGAGCATTCAGAACCAAATAACAGAAAACAAATAATGGCTACTCTATTGTCTCTTTTTCCATAAAAAATTTGTTTATACTATCACACAAAATAAAATCCAATAAGACACATGATAGAACCAATGGAAACAGAAGACCAAAAGCATGTGAGGACTTCAAAGCAAGATGATATTAAATCAGCAATGGCTAATATAATGTCTTGTTAACTTCAAAATAGCTATTCATACCATCACACATAATAAAATGAACCAAACCAGGATAAAACCATTCCAACTAATGAATGAGAACATTATAAGTCTTCAAAGCAATGTAATGGAGAATCATGATTACCATAAAATCTTAGGTACACTTATCATTTCTTACTCTAGGGACACTATATGGTATTTATACATGTGAGATTGATTTACTTTGCTTATGAGTATGATCTCAAGTTGCATCCCTTTATTTAAAAATATCTCAATGTGATCATTCTTTATAGCTGAGTAGTACTCCATTGTATAAAAATACCACAACTTTTTTATCCATTCCTCAATTGATGGACACTTGGGTTGTTTCCAAGATCTGGCTATTACAAATTGTGCTGCTATAAACATGGGTGCACATAATATCACTGTGGTATGAGGTTTTCAGTTCTGAGAATATGCCTAGAAGTGGGATAGTTGGATCAAATGGTACTTTCATTCCAGCTTTCTCAGGAATCTCTAGACTGACCTCCACAATGGTTGCCATGGTCTACACTCCCACCAACAATACAGGAGAGTTCCTTTTCCTCACAGCCTCTCCAGCATTTGTTGTTGTTAGTTTACTTGATCCTGGCCATTCTTTCTGGAGTAAGATGGAATCTCAGTGTTGTTTTAATTTGAATTTCTCTAATGACTAACAATGATGAACATTTTTTCATGTATTTATTTGCCATTTGTAATTCTTCATCTGAGAACTGTGTATTCATCTCAGATGATCATTTTTGGATTGGGTCTTTGAATTTCGGGTGTCTGATTATTTTTAATTTTTTATATGTTTTACATAAAAGTCCTTTGTCTGAGGAACAGTTCACTAAGATTTTTTCCCAGTCTGTGGGTTTTCTTTTCAATATGCTGGAGATTTCTTTTGACATGCACAAACTCTTTAATAAGACGTGATCTCAATTACTGATTCTGGGAAGTACTTCCTATGTGGCTTTATTCCTGTACATGAATACTCTACTTATCCCTAAATTTTCAAGATTTTTACCTAATTTGTCTTCCAACAGATTTAGTGTTTCTGTTTTAATATTCATATCTTTGATCCATTTAGATTTTAGTTTAGTATATGGTGATAGGTATGGGTCTAGTTTTAATGTTTGGCATATGGAGAGCCAGTTTATCCAGCACCATTTATTAAAGAGACTATCATTCTTTCAGTGAACATATTTGGCCCCTTTAATAAAGATAAGGTGGTTGAGTGTGTTTGTAGTTGTGGCTGTATCTTATAATCTATTGCACTGAGCTTCAGATCTGTTTTTATTCCAGTACCATGTTGATTTTATTACAGTAGCTTTGTAGTATAACTACAAGTCAGGGACTGTGATGCCCCCTGCCTTGCCTTTACTGTTTAGAATTGTCTTTGCTATTCTAGGTCTCTTCTGGCTCCAGATGAACTTTAGCAGTGATTTCTCTAGATCTATCAGGTATGTTGATGGGATTTTCATTGAGATTGCATTGAATCTGCATAACAGTTTGGGAGAATGGCCAGTTTCAAAATACTTATTTTTTCTTTCCATGAACAAGCAATGTCGTTCTTTTTCTGAGATCCTGTTTGATTTCTTTTTTCATGTATTAAAATTTTCCCTGTATAATTTTCCCTTCTACTTGTTTTTTGACATCTATTCCTAAGTATTTCACTTTTTCAGATGCTAGTGTGAAGGCTGTGACTTCTCTTATTTCTCTCTCAGTGATTTCATTGTTAGTGTACAGGAATGATACTGATTTTTGAGTACTGACTTTGTATCCAACTACATTGCTGAATTTATTTATTATATCTAGGAGTCTTTCAATGGAGTGTTGGGGGTCTTCTATGTAGAGTATCGTGTCATCTGCAAATAATGATAATTTAACTTGTTTTTCTATCCTTACTCATTTTATTTCTCACTCTTGTCTAATTGCTCAGGCTAGTATTTCCAGTACTATGTTTAATAGGAGCAGTGATAAGGGACATCCTTGTCTTCGGCCTGATTTTAAGGTACAGGCCTTCAGTTTTTGGCCATTTAATATGATGCTGGTTGTTGGTTTTTCATAGATGGCTTTTATCATATTGAATTAAAGACAATCTGTTCCAGTATTATGTAAGGTTCTTATCATGAATGAGTATTGGACCTTATCAAAAGGTTTTTATGCATTTATAGAAACATCATGTGATTCTTACTTTTGGCTCTATTGATATGGTGGGTTACATTTATTGATTTTCATATCTTGAACCATTCCTGCATGCCCGGGATGAATCCCACTTGATCATAGTGTATAATTTTCTTGATGATTTGCTACATCGTGTTTGCCAATATTTTTTTGAGGATTTTTACATCTATGTTTGCTAGGGAGATTGGCCTGTAGTTCTCTTTTTCAGTTGGGTCTTCCTCAGATTTTGGTACTAGAGTAATATTTGTTTCCAGGAATGTCTTAGGAAGAATTGCTTCCCTTTTGATTTCACTGAAGAGTTTGAGGAATGTTGGCATTTAGTCTTCTTTGTATTTCTTGTAGAATTCAACAGTGAATCCATCTGGGCCTGGGCTCTTTTTGTAGGTAAGGATTTAATTACATATTCAATTTCATGAATATTAATTGGGTTATTCAGCATTTTTATATCTTCTTGACCTAGCTTTGGTACTTCATATGTTTCTAGGACTCTGTCCATTTCTTGTGTTATCGAACCTCTGAGAGTAGAGCTTTTGGTGACTGCTGGAAACTGAGACCTGGGACCCCGAAAAGCAGCCAGGACTGCCCCGCTGCACCAGAGGAGATTGTGAAAGGCTCTGGAGCTCCGAAGCCAAATGCTGTGCAGTTTTCTGACCATTCCACACTGTGCCAAGAGCGCAGGGGCGGCGAGCGGCGTGGTGTGCAGTAGACCCAAGAGGAGGACCTGCACCGAACTCTGGTGAGTACTGGGGACCCCATGGCTGTTGGGGTTGGACAGAGAACATCTTGGAACTGGCCAGTGCCCGCCACCACGGGGACATCAATAACACAGAGAGTCTGGTGGCAGACATCTTAGAGTTAGGCAGAACCTACAGCTCGGTGACATCACCGAGTCCCCCTGTAGGGAGGTCTGGTGGAAGACATCTTTAAATTGGGCAGAGCCTGATGCTGTGTTGGCTTCAGCATCATACAGAGAACTAGTGGAAGACATCTTGGATTTGGGCAGACCTGCTGTCCTGGTGCTCCTGTCACAGAGGGGTCTGGAAGAGAACAGCTGGGATTTGGGCAGAAACCTGTGCCATAGTGACATTAGTCAGCTGCTTCTGGTACAGAGAGAAATGGCAGGAGCTACTGGGGCTAAACCAAGCCTCTGCTTGGGGCCCAATAAGCAGATACAAAATAGTCACAACTCAGTGGCATCCAGAAAGTGCAGCCTAATTTATGGATTGACTGGCACAGAGGCTGGAGGTTAGCCTGTACCACCCCTGCATCCCAGCCTACCCCAGATAACAGCAAATTGGGGAGGACGGCAAAAACTCAAGTCAGCATGCTTCTGAAAGGCCCTAAGCAATATGGAGAGGGCCAGGGACTCCCAGGACACTCCAGTCTGAAAGAAACGAGAAACATGACAAGAGATAAAAATTTTAAAAAATCTCCAGCTTCCCAACATGAGAAAATAAGCCCAGGAGAAGTAAACACTGAAGAGAACAAGCACAGTAATGATCCGATACTCAACACAGCATCAGCCGAAATTTAAAAATACCTGTATGACCTCATAGATGAATTTAAAGCTGTACTCCTGATCCAAGTGAGGCAAAATATAAAGAGATTAATTAAAGAAATGACAAGCCCCGCCCAAGAGAACACAGATGGAAGAACTGAGGAAATCAGAAAAGAAAGAGAAACTTCTGAAGAAGAATTTAAACATAACTTAGAATACATGAAACAGATCCAAAGAGATTACCAGGAAACTAAAAACTCCACTGAACACTGGCAAAATGCCTTGACAGAAACTAAAGACAGCCTTCTGAAACTTGAAGAGAGATTTATGGCATATGATTGTGAAAGAAAAAGCCTCTTAAAAATAACAAGGAACCAGAAAGAAACAATTCAAAAACTAGAAGATGACAAAAAGATGCATAACTTAAGAATAAAGAATGTGAGTGAGGAAGCAGGAGCAACCAAAAATGGAATACAAAGAATATTCACAGATATATTAAAGCAAAATTTCCCATGTATAGCAAAAAGAAATGATATCCAGATAAAAGAGGCATACAGAACACCAGCTACCTACAACCAAAACAGATTTACACCTAGACATATAATAATCAAGATTCCAGAAATCCACCAAAAGAACAGAATATTAAAAGCAGCCAGAGAAAAGATGCAGATTACCTACAATGGGAAAATTATCAAAATAACAGCAGACTTATCAACACAAACTCTTAAGTCAACAAGGGAGTGGGGAGAAATATTCCAAGTCCTGAAAGAAAATAATATACAACCAAAGCTCATAAACCCATCAAAACTCTCTCTCAAAATTAATGGAGAAATAAGGTGCTCCCAAGACAAGGAGGAACTGTGGGAGTTCATGGCCACCAATCCAACCCTACAGAGAGTGCTGAAGGACATGACAGAGAAAGAGAGGAAGGGATACCAGGATTCCAGCAACAGCAGCAGAGAGGCCTCAATGAATGGGGCAGACAGTGGAATGAGGGAATAAGGTGGACAAATTATAGCAGAAAAGTGGAGTAGCAGACATGAGGCAGAGACAGTAAGCTATAGTCTTTAGTATCAGACAGCTCTGAAACACTATAAAAAAGGCAGAGGTCATTGTTAATGGTGTATAAGGATTTAAAAGACACAGTAGTCTTATCGCCATATTTAGTTTGAATTTAATTTGTTCTGGTCTGTCCACTCATGTCAGATTTGAGAGCACAGACATCTTGACCTAAAAATAGCAGGTTATACCATGGTAACTATCCTTACTTTCCTATTAACTTAAACTGAAGTCCTGTATTACATTGTCTTACTATGACTGATTTTAATTGAATCTGAATCATAAGACTATGGGTTGGCCTTGGCTGATTTTATTTGAATTTGGTATGCTTGTTAGTATCAACCCTAAAAGTAGAGGCAACTACTCTGAAGATGACAAGATGTAAAGGATATCCATACTGGTATTAACTATTAACAGCTCTCAAATCCTACAATGCTTTCAAAGTTACGTTTTTATAAAAATAGGTAATACTATGTTTAACTATAATAAGCCGGTGTTGTGGACAAATCTATTGAAAATAACAAGAGAAAACATAGTAACTACAGAAGATCATCTATATTGTGGTCTTATATGTCTTATCCATTGCATGTTTTTCTAGGAAATTGTTTTGCTGTCTTGCTAAGACTTGGTTTTCCCTATAATACAGAGAGGATAGATACATATGTAGAAATTCACACATGAGTTTTTTTAAAATTATTTATGGGAACAGATTATATAATGCAAGATGTAATGAACAGATACTCTGAGGAAGAGATGCTAAGAAACCCGAGGCTAACTTTGTAGCATTATGATATAAATTCTAGCAATACTATTGTTCGCTGAGTAGAATGACATTGGACTGGTTTCTTGAGTTCAATTTCAGCATATGTAGAGATGGGGACAGCTATCACAAAGAGAATGAGAGATACGATGGTGGTTATTATTGTCTTCCCTAATGTTAGATCTTGAAGACCTTAAAAGCCTTCATCATCCTGTAATGATTTGATTAGTTCTATAACATGCAATAAGTATATAAAGTGGGTGAAGATGGGGACAACTATTTGTAAGAAACTGGAGACAGTTAGATAGACAGTGAAGGTCTCCAGTGGACTTGCTTTGAAATCTGTATGTCTTTAAATTGTTTAACTGTTTTGTTCTGTTTTGATATGTTTAATCTTCAAGATGTAAAACAAATATGTTTAATCTCTTTGAGATGTAAAACAAATGTGTAGGACTGATAACCATATTACTGAGCTTTGTTCGATCATTGAGCAGAACTGTTTGTAGTGTCACTTTTTGAATGTCATTCTAAATACTTTAATTCTGTAACCTGAGCAGCTATTTCTAAGATGACAATATGTAACTTATCAACCAGCAATTTCTTACCGTTTGTTTTTCTGTAATTTTTTATTATTTCTACCCTTTTTTTATCTCCATGTGTTTTTTGTTTCCTTTTCTTTAAATTAAAAAAAAGAAGTAATCAGAAGAAAAAAAATTGAAGTAACCACTGTTTATTTTCCAATAAAAGAACACTTGAAAACTAAAAAAAAGAGAGAGAGAGAGTAGAGGTTTTTGAAATAGTTGTTGATAATCTTCTGTATTTCCACAGAGTCGATATTGATTTCACCTTTTTCATTCCTTGTTGTTTCAATTTCTATTTTTTCTTTCCTTTTTTCAATAAGGATGGCTAGGGGCTTATCAATATTATTTATTGTTTCAACGAACTAACTCTTGGATTCATTGATTCTTTAGATTGTTTTCTTAGTCTCTATTGCATTAATTTCTGCTTTGATTTTTATAATTTTCTCCCTTCATTTGGCTTTGGACTTGACTTGCTCTTCTTTTTCTAGATGTTTTAGGAGTAACATCAGGTTATTTATTTGTGTTCATTCTGTTTTCCTGATGTGGGAACTCAGTGCAATAAATTTTCCTCTGAGGACTGCTTTTATTGCATCCCACAGGTTCTGGTAGGTTGTATTTGTGTTCTCATTTGCTTGTAGGTATTGTTTAATTTCTTCATTAATTGAATCTGTGACCCACTGATTACTCATGAGTGTATTATTCAATTTCCATGTGTTTGTGGGGTTTTTGCATCTTTTATGAGTAATTTAAAGTTTCATGGTGCTATGATCTGATTTAACATGCATGGGATAATTTCAATTCTTTTACATTTACTTAAATATATTCTGTGGGCTAGTATATGGTCTATTTTAGAGATTGTCTCATGAACTGCTGAGAAGAATGTATATTCTGATGTTGTTGGATGGAACACTCTGTATATGTCTATCAAGTCCATTTGTTCACAGGTGTGATGCAGTTCTGTTATTTCTTTGCTGATTTTCTGCTTGGTTGATCTGTCCCTTGGTGTCAATGGTTATAATTGTGTTATTGCTTAATTGATTTCTCTTTTCTGTTAATACTTGTTTTGTATTGCTGGGTGCTCTGGAATTTGGTACATATATAATTATGATTATCTCTTCCTCTTGAAGTTTTCCCCAAACTATTATGTAGTGATGTTTCTTATGTCTTTGGGTCATTCTTGGTTTGAAGTTCATATTGTCTACAAACAGAATAGCTACTCCTGCTTTTTTTTGGTTCCTATTGCATGAAGTATTGTTTTGCATTCTTTGACTTTCAGTCTATGAGTTTCATTTTGGGTTAGATGGGTTTCTTGTAGACAGCATATGGTTTGGATGTTTTTTCCTGATCCATTCTGCCAGTTGGTGTCTTTTAATTGGTGAATTGAGACCTTTTACATTAATGGTTATAAATGTTATATATTGGTTTATTGTTGACATGTTATCTTTCTGCCATTGCATCTTTATCTTTCCACTCTGTTTGTCTGTCTTGCTTAGTGGTTTTTTTCTTATGTGTATCTATACTGTGTTTCAGTATTCTTTGCACAGTTGGTTTGGTATTCTTTGTCACTGAAGTGTCTTATTTCTCCATGCTTTGAAGGACAGTTTTGCAGGGTACATCAGTCTAAGTTGGAAATCATTTTCCTTTAGGATCTGAAATACTTCACTCCATGCTCTTTTTTACTTCATTGTTTGTGTTGAGAAGTCTACTGTGATTCCGATAGGTTTTCCACAAGAGGAAAGACCAAAATGCAATCTCAGTCCTCTGGCCCATCCCAGTAAAGCCTAGGAGCCATGTACATACAACGAAATATATGCCATAAACCTGAAATAATAGCAACTCAAATAAAGAAACAACTCTGGGAAGCTTTAAAGGAATTCAAATTAGAAATAATCTCCCAGGTAAAAGAAGAAATGATAAAAGTGAAGAAATGCTGAACACATCTAAAGAAGACACAGTTTAAAAAATTAGAGGAATAAAACAAAAAGATAGAAACTGTACATGAACAATATAAGAAACAAACAGAATACATGAAGCAGATTCAAAGAGATATACAGGAAATCAAAAATTCCATTGAAAGTTGTCAAAACCACCTCAACAAATGTGAAGATAGAATTTCAGACCTCAAAGACAAGATTGCATCTAGTGATCAGGAAAGGAAAGGTCTTTTAAAAATAACAAGGAATCAGGAAATAACAATTCAACAGCTCTAAGATGATGCAAAGAAAAACAACATAAGATTGATAAGGATAAATGAAAAAGAAAGGAACAACACAATGATATCAAGAGGCTATTTAGAGAAGTAATAGCTGAAAATTTTCCAAACATGAGGATGGAAACTGACATTTAGATTAGTGAAGCATATAGAACTCCAAATAGCCATAACCAAAACGAAACTATACCCAATAATATAATAATCACCTCCCCCAGAAATCCAACGTAAGAATCATATATTAAAAGCTGTTAGAGAGAAAAAGGAAGAGTATTCTTGTCTCCCTGCCTTGCACCAGTTGGCTCATGGGAAGGGTGAATTGGCTCCTTATTTCTCTTCTTGACACCCACATGGGTTTCATTATATTGCAGTAAGGGTGAACCAGCTTTGTGTGTCTCCTCCCAGGACCCACATACCTACTGCTGGCTCACACAAAAGGTGAATTGTCTCCTTGTTCAAATGGTTCTATTTTTCACATAAAATTTACAGACATAAAAGCAAAACTGCAGTCCTGTCATTAACCTGCCCTGACCTGGTAACTTAATAACAACTATTTAAGAAATCAAGCCCATTGGCTTATAAATTGCTCCATGTTCTATATCATTTGATTTTTTTCTTCATAATGTCATCTAATCTTTCCCTTTATTTCCTCTATTTTTTTAACTTTATGTTAGGCCTCATGAGGCTTCATCAATTCCAGTTTAATCATTTTTAACAAGAATACTTGGGACTTGTGGGGATAGCTCAATGATAGAGGCTTATCCTCCACAAGGCCCTAAGTTTGATTCCCAGCACCAAAGGTATATACATGCACACATGAACACCACAAATAATGGCCAAGAATGCTTCAAAGGTTCACTTCAATGGTGTTAGGTTTTCTAATTAGCAAGTAATCTGTGGAGTGACATTTTGCTTCTATGTTAGCAATCCACTTAAAAACAAGCTTTTATCCAGGTGCAGTGGCACATGCCTATAATTCCAGCGCTTGGGAGTCAACAGCAGGAGGATTGTCATGAGTTTGAGGCCAGCCCAGGCTTCATAGTGAGTTCAAGGCCAGCCTGAACTACATAGCAAGATTGTGTCTCAAACACATACACACACGCGCGCGTGTGCACACACACACTTTTGTCCAAAGCTTTTAACATCACCTGAGGATACTTGCTTGAATCAATTATTACACTGAAGCTTGCAAAATAGTTATTTACTAATTATATAGTTTTTTGTGCTGAATAGAATGCATTCTACTATAAACAATTGCTGTACTCATTGGTCAGATCTCCTCCTTGGGGCCAACAGATCAGTAAGCCACCTTGTAGGAAAATCACCTACTGACTTCATGGCAGTGTCCCTCATTAGCAACTGCCCTCAGCCACAGGGAACAGCCTCACTCATTGCTACTTAACCCACCATTAACACACTAATAATAAAAATACAGAATGCCAGCCTAATCTGGTTAATTTGATACAAATTAAAAGGGCCATCTCAGTTCCAGAACTCTCTGTAGGATTGCCTTAGTCCTCAGTTGTTACTACATTGTGGGTCAGTTTCTCCATCTGTTCAATCCTGTCTTCCTTACCATCTTACAGATGTTTGTCCACAGATCTGTCCCAGTAGTCCTTCTGTGTGCAATACTCAATTATAGAATCTGGCAACATGGAAGTCTCTAACATAGTAAGACAAAGAGCTTTTTCCTTTGAATTTTTCCTTTTTTGATGTAGCTTTTGCAGTATTACTATGAATTACTGGAATTTTATTTATCTAATGCAAAAATTGAGGCCATTTTTTTGATGGCCAAATTTTCTGAAATGTAGCCAGTAAAGACCCTTCATAATGTTGTCTGTATCTTTTAGAAAAGCAATGTTAGTCTTTAGGTTCTTCCTCCTTTGCTGTTTAGAACCATAAGAGATGATCTTACCCCAAGACCTAGAACCAGACATTTCCCTAAAAATCTCTAGTTCCCTTCCATTGGGAAAGGTAGTTAAAGGTCAAGATCTTTGTACTAAGGGTAAACTGTTTTAATTCCATTTTCTAAATGTCCTTTCCTGGTACAAAGATATACTGTGCATATACTGTGTATATCAAATTATAATTCAAATCAAGCTCTCCTGAATATCAGTATACATTAGTTGGGAATATTTTCAGCTGCAAGAAAAAGGGTGCTAAGTTACAATGAACTGAGAAAACATCAAGTTTATTTAGCTTACCTAACAGTTGGGTTATATCCAGTGTGAGACTAATGCAGTGACACAATAACCCTGTCATTTACCTGAATTATAACTTTTTAACCATTTCTTAGTTTATACATGTTTCTCATCTTGTTTTTACAAGATGACTGTCCTATTAACAATATTATATTCATTCCAGAGAAGAATAAGAAAGGACAAAGAAGCTAATGTTAAGTATTAATTTTTTCTTTAGAGATCTGACTTTTCTATTCAAAAGAAGAAACTATTCTCCAGATAATTCTGCTCACTTGCTATTGGATAGAGCAGTCACAGGTCCTTTTGATGTCAGATATGTTAGAAACTTAAGAGATTTTGGTTTTTTAACATTGGTACCTGGGATCACCTTAACAGGGATTACCTTTAGAGGCCCCCAATCCATGTCCTGACTGCAAAGGTGGCCATTGGAAGTTGGACTGTCCTTGGAAGTGAAGGCCCCAAGTTCAGACCCACCCTATCAGTTGGTCCAACAAGACCAAGGGACCTCAGGGAACTCACCTCCTCCTTCTGGCCAGACTGTCATCTCTATGGAAGAATCCTGAGTAATCATGACAAGAGATAAAAACCAACCTATTCCTGGACAATGGCATACGTCCCTTGGTCCTTCTCAACTCTGGTCCTCCTTCCAGGCATCATACCTCAGTAAAGTCACCAAAATATATATTGTTTATGCTTTAATTGAAATAATTTTCTCTTCAATTATTCCTTTCAACTATGCCTAAAAACCCAACTCCAATATTTATCTTGTCTAAATGCTGTAATATATATTCAAGTTGATAGCTAATCAAAATGATGCTGAGGCTGGCTTTTATAAACATAGCAAATATTGTTGCTCATATATTAAAACTTAAAAAGAGTTTATCATTGGTCATTAATCTGGTTCTCATCTGTTATCAAATTTTAAAGATAATTAGAACTAAAGTTAGAGGGACTACAGGCTGCATTAATAAATTGACCTAAGTGTCAATGAGTTACCACTGTCATCTCTTAGAAACAGTTTCTAAACTTGTCTGTCAGTTCTTATGCTCATGCTCTGACTATATATGCCATTGCATACATACTTTGATTATACACACTCTGATTAAAGTTTGTGGTTCCCTAGAAGGTGCCAAACCCCAAAAATTCATACATATAATACCAATAACAAATATGCTGGATTTTGTTTAGATTCCTTTTGCTGGAATCCACCAGATCTTGTCCAGAGAGTAACTTACATGACACATATCAAGGCCTTAACTAACTATACTCAACAGATCTTAAATGACACAGCACTTGGTCTCTCTTTCTCCTGAATGAAGAACTAAAATTAATGAGACAGGCCATCCTCCAAAATCATATGTATTAGACATTCTAACAGCAGTGCAGGAGATACTTGTAAATTGTAAAAACTAAATGTATGTACATCCCTGATTCTCCTGCTGCACAATAACTGTTCAAGATATTAGATGAAAATTAATGACATGTCAGATTCTAAAATTTCCTGAACCTTATCCTTAGCCTTCTTATGGGAAGCCATTACCAGCTTCTCTTGATGGAAATCTTTGTTAGCTATACTCATAATTATCCTGTTGATTCTATTATTTGGCCCATGCATTCTTATTCTTTTGGCTTTGTCTTCTCCACACTTAGAGCTGGATGCCCACCCAAGATGAAACTGCCTGGTGCCTATTGAGAGCCTTTAGACAGACCATCTGTAGAGTATCTCTGACTACTGATCAACAACTATGACCCCTTTCAGCCTGAAGAACCTAGATCAATCATAGCTTATATCTCCCTCATAGCAGTTCATGGTAATTCTTCATAGGAGAGAATGTTAAGGCAACTGAGTTAGATAGAAATGTAGGCAGTCAAACAGGGCCAGGACCTCAAAGAAGCTGACACAGAGGACCAGAGTTCTTGAAACCTTAGATGACACGGATACCTTCTGTTGTGGGCCAGATCTTAAGACAAAAGGCAAATCAACTGCGACCACACCCTAAGTATAAATATAAGGGATTTATATTCCAAATAGCTATGGATCACCTTGAGGAAGCCAAGAGTCACGACTCCAACCCCCTATATGAAGAGTAACTACTCTTTAAGCGTGCCCACTTGCTCTGTGACTGTCTTCCCATTTGTTCCTGATTTTGTCAATTTTACCTGAATAATTAATTTTATTGGTTGAATATAGTTCCGTCCCACATCATGCCTGTCAGCCTTGTGAGTTCCCAATTTTCCCCTTCTTGGACTCCTCTCACCTTATGGTTTTGCTCTATAAAAGTTCCTAGAAAAGACTAGTCTTTGGCAACCCACTTGGGATCTCTCTCTCTCTCTCTCTCTCTCTCTCTCTCTCTCTCTCTACCTCAGAAGCTTTCATTCTTTCAATAATACATTCTGTTCTTAGAAAAGAGAAATATTGTGCATGGGAAGACCACATTTTTGAGACCATTGCAAAGAACAGTTATGGCAAAGATCATAGTACTGCAGTTCAAAGAAAAGAATAGTAATGGAGAAAATATCTCTTCTTAAAATGGATGTACTGTTCTCCAAAGAAAAGTTAGAAAGTGTTAAGTATCTTATTAAGAGCAATCATCAAGGCCATGATCTTAATGATAAAGAAGAGAAAATGGAAGATTTCTTGGATTTTAGAGAGTTAAAGGAAGTATGGAAGTGGAGTTGGTCACAAAATGAAATTGCTGATATAAAACAGGATAAACTATCACAGAATACAGAAAAAGGGTCAAGGAAATTAAGATTTAAAAAGAAGATAAAAAGAGAGACATGGAAGACTTGTCCAGGAGAAAGAATACCTCAAACAGAGAACAAAGCAAATGAAGTTGAAAAAAATAATTAAGAAACTAATTAAAGAATACTTTCCAGAATTAAAGAATGAAGTAGGCCTGCAAATAAAGAAGGCTATATATTTAGAATCAAGTAAAGCACAACCATTTGCCAATATCTTGTGCTTTGAATGCCATCATAATTGCTGTATAACTCACTAACAACATCTACTCTGCCTTTGGTTTTGTTGTAGAGAGTTACCATCTCAGGCTTCCATTTTGTCAAAGTTTCTCTATCAATATTTCCATCATGGTGCAAGGTTGACACCAGAAGCACAGTGTTTGCTTTTCTTTTCCATATACAGAACCAATCTTATATCCTTCTGAAATCCAAAGATTATACTATACTCTTTTGTTTTGAAATTCCAACATTTCACTTGGAATTTCTGCTTTGTTACCAGGTACACTTCCTACCATGGTCAATTTCTCCTCTGTTAGTAAATATAACATCAGCTGCAAACTGGTTAACCAATTGTTGAGTGTCACATTCTGATCAGTTTGGGAGATGGGAGCAACAAGTCTGTTCACATCATAATGTGGTTTATTACTACACAAATAAAGACCTGGTGATTGAGTGCCAGTATAAACTTCTAAATGTAAAACATAAGCAGTCTTTGCACCAACAAGGGAATAAATATTTATGCCATATTTTGAAGGTTTTTGGGGACTATACTGTTTGAAGCTGGAGTAACCATGAAATGCTGTAAGATGTTCATCTGTCATCATGTATTCAGATCATATGTAAATTGAAAATTACCCACAAATCTCTCAAACCATGAGCAGTTAGAAACCAGATAATCAGTTGTTTTTCTTTCTTGGCAAGTGGTTTAGTCATCAAACCTCCAGGAATTTTGAAAGAAACCAAATTTCCTCAGTGTCATCATTATTCTACAAACCTCAAACCACTGCCCATGGCTTTTCCTTAAATCTTTACATTCCTGCAATTACCATGAGAAACCCCTGCTAAGTTCAACATAAATGTCAATACTTTTAGTTTAACTAGTGATATGTAGTAAATACAGTTTTGAGTATGGCTAATGGTGCATACAGAATGCTTTACTTGTATTTCAGCATTTGTGTATTTCACAACATCTTGTAAAATTTTATCTGTTACAATTTCCAGTGATGAGTGGAAACTTTTGACATTCTCCCCAAAAGGTTTCACCACTGCCCAGATCTCTAATGTATTTTTAGGCCTACTTCTAACATTGGATCATTCCATTTGGTTGCATGACCACTTTGTATAATTTCTACTAGTGAAATATGTACTCACATTGCTGTTTTCTTTGTCATCTGAATCAAGGAATTCTGAATTTCTTGTGTCTGTATTGGTAGATTCTTGCTTCATTTCATTGTCACAGGAACTTTGACTCATATGATCAATGTCAAAGTCATTATCATCTTGATCATCCATACATGAATCATTTGACGATTCACTTTTGACTTCCTCCAAAACTTGCATATCTGTTTTTTCATTTGCCATTGTACTTAGTTGGGCTTCTACTACCAGAAAAGACAGATGAAACTTTAGTTAATGCACAGAAATTTTCAAATGAACATTTCATGAGTAAAACTCACCCATTGCTGCTTTGGAGCTCCTGTAAACAGCTTGTTGTTCATCCGTTAAGGGGGAGAATGCACAGATGGAGTTTTGCTTTCCCCAGGTGCAGCTCCTGTGAATCACATCCACATTCCATTTATGGTAAAAGACACGTTTACAGAACAAAAGATTGATGTGAGTGTATTTTACCCCCTGTGACACATGCAGGTAAACATATGTAAAAATCTATTAGAGGGAGCATTATGTGGATTAAAATCTCAGATTGACACTTTTGCATAGAATGCACACACCTTCCATTCATCATATCAACTGTGTAAACACAAACATTGCTTCTTGTGTCCCCACTGCAGTTACTGAGATGCACAACTGGCCACTGTCATGCTAACAGTACAAATTTACAGCAGAAAAGAATGGGATGCTTTGTTGTAATCCAGTGTTATGTTCCACTGAAAAGCAACATCTAGACATATCCTGTTGACTGTTTCAAACGTTAACATAAAGAAAAAACTTTTCAAGCATCCAGACAAACAGGTAATCTATAAAGTGGAAAAAGTCAGACTGACCTCAGATTTTTCTCTTGCAATTCTATATGTTAAAAGATAATTGAATGACACTTATAGATTTTAAGGGAAAATAATTTTGAATCAAGAGCTATATATTTTGCTAATTTGGTATTTCTGCTTCCTCCATTGCCCCGAGATGGTGTCAGCAAGAGGAGTGTGAGTCTGCATTCTTCCTTTCTCCATTGCCCCAGAATAAGGGTGCCAGCAAAACAAGTGTATGTTCATTCTATTTTCTTCCTCCTTTGCCCCAGGATGGTGGTGCCAGTAAGAGGAATGTGAGTTTGCTTTCCTTCTTCCTTCATTGCCTCAGGACAGTGGCACTCCCAAGATGAATGTGAATTCTCACTGCTCCCTTCCTCCATTGCCCTAGATAGCTCAGCTGGTGACAGTCTAAGTTCATGGTCCTCCTGCCCTCTCTTGGCCTATGATGGAATGACTGGTTGGAAGAGTAATGCACAGCTAGTGAGAGGACATTGAGTTTAAGCTCCTTCTTTCCTCAACTGACCTGGGATGGTATAGGTGCTAAGAGTAGTCGTAGTTCAGCTCCTACCTTCCTCCATCAACACAGGATAGCACTACTGGCAAAAGAAGTAACAACAGTGCAATTGTAAGGGGTTATAGTCATCACCATAGTTTAGTACCAAAGGGATGGGCCCTAAGTCAAATAGACAGCAACTTCTCAGTCTTAATATATTGAGAAGGTAGGAACTAGGCATAGCCATAAAGACCAAGAACCACAGACATCTATAAGATATCTAGAGGAACAGACACCTCCTAGAAAAGCCTCGACATGAATGATAAGGCTACCTAACAAAAGAAATCTATAAGCATCAACACAGAAAATAGAAAATGACAAGACAAAGAAAAATACAATACCAAATGACAAGCCCAGCCATGACAAGTCCAGAAGACAAAGAGAGAGAATTGGAAGCCAACAAATGGAACTCTCTGAAATGAAAGCAACAGAAGGGAAAAAACAAATGGAACACTTGAAGGAAAAAATAATCTCTAGGATGTAAAAAGAAATTATTATCAAAATAAATTATATTAAAGCAGATACAGATAAACAGAGTAGCTGAAGAAAGTGATACAAACCATGAATGTCAGATATAAACAAGAAATGGAATCAGTGAAACAGATCCAAACAGAAACACAGACTAGAAACTTCATCAAAAGTATATGCAGCAGATTGAATGAAGGCCAGGATAGAATATCAGATCTGGATGACAGAAACAGGACAAGAGACCAGGAAAAATACATCTTAAAAATCACAAGAGATAATAAAAAATCAATTCAACAGCTGCAAGATGAAGCAAAGATAAACAATATAAGCTGATTGGAATCAGTAAGAAAACCAGTGGTAGTGCAAAAGCTATCAAAAATGTCTTCACATAAATAATGGCAGAAACTTTCCCAAACATGGATAAAGAACTTGACATACAAATAAGTGAAGTACACAGTGCTCCAAATAGACATGAATAAAACAGATCTACACTAATACATATAATAATCAAGATTCCAGATATTCAACACAAATACAAAATATTAATATTAATATCCAGAGAAATGAAACTGATCATGTATAAAAGAAAGCCCATCAGAATCACTGCAGACTTCTCAACACAAGCCCTCAAATCAAGGAGTTGGAGTGATGTATTTCAAGCCATAAATGAAAACAGTCTTCAACCTAGATCAATCTATCTCACAAAACTATCTTTCAGAATTGATGGAGAAATAAGATAATTCCATAACTATGAATGATTCAAGAAATTTGTGATCACCAAACTAGCTCTGTGGAATGCTCTGAAGGACAAATTACAAAGAAATAATGAAGATGACATATACAGACAGTGCAAACTGTAAGCCAAAACTGATCAAAGGGGACAAAGAAGTCACAACATACTTGTTGAGGGAAAACTCCAAGAAGAGATAATAATCATCAATATTTATGCACCAAACATAGGTTCATGCAATTAAATAAAAAATATTAATAGACATGAAAAACCAAACAAGTACTAACACAATTGTATTTTATGGTCTTAATACGCCACTCTCACAAATAGATGGATCAACTAGACAAAAAAAAAATCAACAAAGAAATATCAGAATTAAACCAAGACTGTGAGCAAATGCACTTGGCAGATTTCTATGAGTGATCCACCTCAACATATCAGAATATACATTCTTCTCAACTGTATATCAGATGTTCATCAAAATAGACTATATATTAGCTTGCAAAACATGTATATGTAAATGTGGAGAAATGGAAATTATCCCATGCATACTATCTGACCATAATGCAATGAAACTTGTAAATCAATGTCAGAGGAAATCACAAAAAGTACTTTAACACATGGAAACTAAGCAACACCCTTGTGAACAACAAATGGGTCACACAGGAAATTAAAGATGAAATTAAATAGTATGTACAATTAAACAATAATGCCAAGACAACACACTAAAACTAATGGGATACAATGAAAGCAATCCTACAATGCAAATTTATAGTGAAGAACTCAAACATCAGGAAAACAGAATGAACTATAATAAACAATTTAATATATAAACTCAAACTTCTAGAAAACAAACAAATCAAACCCAATGCTCACACAAGAAAGGAAATTATAAATATAAGAGGAGAAATTAATGCAATCAAGACTAAGAAAATAATACAAAGAATGAATAAAAAAGTTGCTTCTTTGAAAGAAAAAATAAAATTTCTAAACTATTAGTCAACTTCATCAAAAAGAGGAAAGAAAAATCACAAATTCAAGCAATTAAGAATGAAAGGGGGAAATCACAATGGATCCCACAGAAAAATAGATCATCAACACCCTCTATGAGAACCAATATCCTAATAAGATGGAAAAACAAAAGAATTGGCATCCCTAGACACAATTAACTTGTGAAAACTAAAAAAGATATATAATTTCTAAGTAATCTGATATCAAGCAATCAAATTGAAAATGTGAGTCAAAATTTACCAACAAGGAAAAGCCTAGGCCCTGACACATTCACTGTTGAATTCTATAAGAAATTTAGAGAAGAACTAATGCCAGTAGTGCTAAAACTCTTTAAAGAAATTAAAAGGGAAGCAGTACTTTCAAAATTATTCCTAGAAGCAACTCTTACCCTGATTTCAAAACCAGAGAAGAACCCAACCAAAAAAGAAAACTATAAGCCAATCTCCCTAATGAACATAGAAGTAAAAATCCTCAATAAGAGACTGCCAAAAAATGCAGTAAATCATCAAGAAGATTATACATCATGACAGGGTAGGATTCATCCCAGGGGTGCAGAGATGGTTCAACATATGCAAATGAATAAATGTAATGTGCAATATTAACAGAACCAAAGAAAAAATCACATATCATTTTGATAGATGCACAAAAAGCATTTGACAAAGTCGAACATCCATTCATTATAAAAACTTTACTGAAAATTAGATGGTCTTTGCCTCAATCTTATAAAAGCCATCTATGACAAATCAACAACTAACATTATATTACATGATCAAAAACTTAAATATTTTACTCTAAAATCAAGAGCAAGACAAGGATGTTCACTATCACCACCTTTATTCAATATAGTTTTGGCAATATTAGAGCAACTGAAAAAGAGAAAAACTAAAAGGAATAAGTGTAGAAAAGGACAGAGTTAAATTATCATTATTTGCAGATGACATAATACTCTACATAGAAGACTCCCAAAACTCCACAAAAAAACTCAGACTTAATGTCCAAATTCAGAAATGTATCAAAATACAAAGTCAACATTGAAAAATCAATAGCATTCCTGTACACAAGCAACAAACTCACAGAGAAATAAATTATAGAAAACACACCCTTCACAATATCATCTAAAAGTGAAATACTTAGGAATCAATTAAACAAAGGATTTACAAAAGCTGTACAGTGAAAATTATAATAATATAAAAGGAGATCAAAGAGGATATCAAAAAATGGAGAGATGGGCTAGGGGTTTAGCTTCCTGGTGTAAGGACCTGCCTTGGCAAGCACAAGTTCATGAGTTCAATGCCTACTACCAAAAAAAAAAAAAAAAAAAGGGAAAGATATCCCTTGCTGTTGAATAGGAAGAACCAATATAGTGAAAATGGCCATACTCTCAAAACTTCTATACAGATTTAATGCAATTCCAATCAAAATACCATTAAGATATCTCACAGATCTAGAGAACACATTCCGAAAATTCATCCGGAACCAGAAAAGACTTGAGAATAGTAAAAGCAGTTCTGTGCAACACAGGCAAATCAGGGAGCATCAAAAGCCCTGCAACCTGGGGAACTAGGGATGCACAAGGTGAGTTCCAGTACACAAGCAAAGGCCCGAGGAGAGTACAAGATCATCGCTCCCAGCAGTTAAGTGCCCACCCAGCTTCCAGAGACACTGGACAAGGCACTGGAGATTCCGCAGGCACAACTGGACTCCAGTGACCTTTCTTCAATCAGGTGAGCTGAGGGCACACAATCAGGTGAGTTGCAGCGCATCAGTGATAGATCAGAGAGAGCTTTGAACCATCACCCACAGTTGTTAGGAGCCTGCACAGCTACCTGGAACAATGCAGGTGGCACGAGAGGTCCTGCGGGCCTGACAGGACGATGCTCAGCAAACTCTAATCAGTCCAAGGAGCCAAGGACATAGGAGACAATGTCCAACATGCCCAGGAGAAGTGTTGGAAAATCACTTGAAACATGGAAATACAGGAAAATGACAAGACAAAAGACCAAAATGCAATCTCAAACCTCCGGTCTATTCCAAGAAAGTCTAGGAGTCATGTACATACAAGAAAAATATATGCCATACACCTGAAATAATAGCAATTCAAACAAAGAAGCAACTCCGGGAAGCTTTAAAGGAATTCAAATTAGAAATAAAACCCCAAGTAAAAGAAGAAATAATAAAAGTAATGAAAGAAATGCTGAACACATCTAAAGAAGACACAGTTTAAAAAATTCGAGGAATAAAACAAAAAGATAGAAACTGTAGATGAACAATATAAGAAACAAACAGAATACATGAAGCAGATTCAAAGAGATATACAGGAAATCAAAAACTCCATTGAAGGTTGTCAAAACTGCCTCAACAAAAGTGAAGACAGAATTTCAGACTTTGAAGATAAGATTGCAGCTAGTGAACAAGAAAGGAAATATATTTTAAAAACTGCAAGGAATGAGTAAATAATAATTCAACAGCTGTAAGATGGTGCAAAGAAAAACAACATAAGATTGTTAGGGATAAAGGAAAAATAATGGAACACAAATAATATCAAGAGGCTGTTTACAGAAGTAATAGATGAAAATATTCCAAACATGAGAATGGAAACTGACATGCAGATAAGTGATGCATATAGAACTGCAAATACCCATAACCAAAATAAAATTACACCCAAACATATAAAAATCAGCATCCTAGAAATCCAATAAAAGAATACAATATTAAAAGCTGCTAGAGAGGAAAAACAGATCATCTATAAAGGAAAACCTATCAGAATCACAGCAGCCTTCCTAACACAAACAATGAAGTCAAGAAAAGAATGGAGCAAAGTATTTCATGTCTTAAAGAAAAATGAATTCCACCCCAGACTGATGTACCCTGAAAAACTGTCCTTCAAAATGGATAGAGAAATAAGATACTTGTATGACAAAGAAGAGCTGAAACACTTCATAATCAAAAAACCAACCCTACAAAGAATACCAGAAGACATTTCTAGATACACATAGGAAAAAATCACTCAGCAAGACATAAAATTACACAGAATGGAAAGGTAAAGATGCAACAGCACAAAGAGAACATGTCAAAAAAAACCAATATGTAACAGTTATAACCATTAATGTAAATGGTCTCAATTCACCAATTAAAAAACACAGACCTGCAGAATGGATCAAGGAACAACACCGAACCATATGCTGTCTACAAGAAACCCATCTAACCCAAAACAAAACTCACAGACTAAAAGTCTGTGAGAATGGAAAGCAATACTCCATGCAACAGGAACCAAAAAACTGGGGGTAGCTATTCTGTTTGCAGACAATGTGAACTTCAAAGCAAGAATGATCCAAAGAGATAAAGAAGGTCACTACATACTAGTAAAGGGAAAACTTCAAGAGGACGAGATAACAATCTTAACTATATACACAATGATTTCCATAGCACCCAGCTATATAAAGCCAGTATTAACAGAAAAGAAAAATCAACTAAGCAATTATACAATTATAACAGGAGACCTTAACACACCATTGACACCAAGGGACAAATCAACCAGACAGAAAATCAGCAAAGAAATAACAGAACTGCATCACACCTGTGAACAAATGAACTTGATAGACGTATACAAATTGATCCATTCAACAGCATTAGAATATACATTCTTCTAAAATAGACCAAACTAACCCACAGAACATATTTAAGAAAATTCCAAAGAATTGAAATTATCCCATGCGTGTTATCAGATCATAGCACCATGAAACTAGAAATTAATGATAAAAGAAATTGCAAAACCCCACAACCACATGGAAATTGAATAATACACTCAAGCAATCAGTAGGTCACAGAAAAATTAAAGAAGAAATTAAACAATATCTACAAGCAAACAAAAATACAAATACAACTTACAGAACCTGTGGGATGCAATAAAAGCAGTCCTCAGAGGAAAATTTATTGCACTGAGTTCCCACATCAGGAAAACAGAATGAACACAAATAAACAACTTGATACTACACCTCAAACATCTAGAAAAAGAAGAGCAAACCAAGCCAAAAGCCAAATGAAGGGAGAAAATTATAAAAATCAGAGCAGAAATTAATGCAATAGAGACTAAGAAAATAATCTAAAGAATCAATAAATCAAAGAGTTACTTCTTTGAAACAATAAATAATATTGATAAGCCCCTAGCCATCCTTATTGAAAAAAGGAAAGAAAAAACAGAAATTGACACAATAAGGAATGAAAAAGGTGAAATCACTACAGACTCTAGAATTGCAGAAGATCATCAACACCTATTTCAAAAACCTCTATTCTCATAGGTTTGTTAACACAGAAGAAATGGACAGATTCCTAGAAACATATGAACTACCAAAGCAGGGTCAAGAATATGTAAAACTGCTGAATAATCCAGTTTCTATTCATGAAATTAAGACCTTACCTACAAAAAGAGCCCATTCCCTGCTGGATTCACTGTGGAATTCTACTAGAAATTCAAAGAAGAGTTAATGACAGCATTTCTCAAGCTCTTCAATGAAATTGAAAGGGAAGCAATTCTTTCTAAGCCATTCCTGGAAGCAAACATTACTCTTCTACACCATACACCATGACCAAGTGGGAGTCACCCTATGCATGCAGGGATGGTTCAACATTCATAAATCAATAAATGTAATCCACCATATCAATAGAGCCAAAAGTAAGAATCACAGGATCATTTCTATAGATGCAGAAATAGCTTTTGATAAGGTCCATTCACGCTAAGAATCTTACCGAAAATTGGAATACATGGTCTTTACCTCAATATAATAAAGGCCACCTATGACAAACCAACAGCCAGCATCATATTAAATAGCCAACAACTGAAAGCCTTTACCTTAAAATCAAGTGTAAGACAAGGATATCCCTTATCAGTGCTCATAGTCAACATAGTACTGGTAACCCTAGCCAGAACAATTAGACAAGAGAGAAATAAAAGGAGTAAAGATAGGAAAAGCAGAAGTTAAATAATCATTACTTGCAGACAACATGATACTTTACATAGAAGAGCCCCAAAACTCCATTGAAAGACTCTAGATATAATAAATAAATTCAGCAATGTAGTTGTATACAAATTCAATACTCAAAAATCAATAGCATTCCTATACACTAAGAACAAAATTACTAAGAGAGAAATGAGAGAAGTCAGCAATGTAGTTGAGTACAAATTCAATACTCAAAAATCAATAGCATTCCTATACACTAAGAACAAAATTACTAAGAAAGAAATGAGAGAAGCCACAATCTTCGCACTAGCATCCAAAAAAGTGAAATACATAGAAATTAATCTCACAAAAGAAGTAAAAGTTCTATACAGGGAAAATTATTATACATGAAAAAGAAACTGAAGAGGATCTCAGAAAATGAAAAGACATCCCTTGTTCATGGATAGAAAGAATAAATATTATGAAAATTGCCACTATCCCAAAACTTTCATACAGATTCAATGCAATCCCAATGAAAATGCCATTAACATACCACATAGATCTAGAGAAATCACTCCTAAAATTCATCTGGAACCAGAAGAAACCTACGATAACAAAGACAATACTAAGCAGCAAAGGCAAGGCAGGAAGCATCCCAATCCCTGACTTGAAGTTGTACTACAAAGCTACTGTAATAAAATCAACATGGTACTGGAATAAAAACATATCTAAAGCTCAGTGCAATAGATTATAAGATACAGCCACAACTACAAACACACTCAACCACCTTACCTTTATTAAAGGGGCCAAATATGTTCCCTGGAAGAATGATAGTATCTTTAACAAATGGTGCTGGAAAAACTGGCTCTCCATGTGCTGAAAACTAAAACTAGACCCTAGCCTATCACCATATACTAAACTAAAGTGTAAATGGATCAAAGGTCTGAATATTAAAACAGAAACACTAAATCTGTTGGAAGAGAAATCAGGTAAAAATCTTGAATACATGGGGCAGGTAGAGAATTCATGAACAGGAATCAAACTACACAGGAAATAATTCCAAGAATCAATAACTGGGATCACATCTTATTAAAGAGTTTGTGCATGTCAAAAGAAATCTCCAGCATATTGAAAGGAAAACCCACAAACTGGGAAAAAAAATCTTAGTGAACTGTCCCTCAAACAAAGGAATTCTGTCTAAAACATATAAAGAATTAAAAACAATCAGACCCCCAAAATTCAAAGACCCAATCCAAAAATGATCATCTGAGATGAATACACAGTTCTCAGATGGTGAAATACAAATGGCAAATAAATACATGAAAAAATGTTCATCATCATTACTCATTAGAGAAATGCAAATTAAAACCTCACTGAGATTCCTTCTGACTCCAGAAAGAATGGCCAGGATCAAGAAAACTACCAACAACAAATGCTGGAGAGGCCTTGGGGAAAAAGGAACTCTTCTGCCCTGTTGGTGGGAGTATATACTGGGGCAACTACTGTGGAGTTCATTCTGGAGATTCCTCTAAAAACTAGGATTGGATGTCCCATTTGATCCAGGTATTCCACTTCTAGGCATATTCCCAGAAGAACTGAAAACATTATACCACAGTGATATATGTGCACCCATGTTTATAGTAGCACAATTTGTAATAGCCAGATCTTGGAAATAACTTAAGTGTCCATCAACTGTGGAATGGATTAAAAGGTGGTGCTATTTTTATACAATGGAGTACTACTCAGCTATAAAGAATGATCACATTGAGATATTTATAAATAAGTGTGTGCAGCTTGAGACCATACTCATAAGCAAAATAAATCAAACTCACATGTATAAATACTGTATAGTCTCCCTAGTGTAATAAAGGGTAAGCATACATAAGATTTTATGGTAACCATGATTCCCTATTACATTGCTTTAAAGCCTTATAATGTTCTCATTTATTAGTTGGAATGGCTTTTTTTCTGTTTTGTTTGATATTATTATGTGTGATAGTATGAATAACTATTTTGAAGAAAACTAGACATTGTGGCAGCCATTGCTGATTTAATATCATCTTGCTTTGAAGTCTTACCATTTTTTTTGTTCTTCTGTTTCCATTGGTTCTAGCATGTTGTGCCTTATTGGATTTTAATATGTGTCATATTTTAAACACATTTTTATGGAAATTGAGATACTAGAGTAGCCATTGTTCATTTTCGGTTATTTGGTTCTGAATGTCCTGTAATACTTTCATTTTCTTGAATGGTTTTATACTCAGTTTGTTATGTTTGATACTATTGTATGTGAATGTATGCTCAATTATTTCAAACAAAGAGTTATTATGGTAGCTATTGTTAATATCTGGTTGTCTTTTGATGAAGTTCTGTGTTGCTTACATTGTCCTGATCTGATCTGCTTTGTTCTGTCCTTTTTTATCTTAATCTCTTTAAAATAAAATAAATAAAAAAAATTTGAAACTCCCTGACCTGAAATTATATTACAAAACTACCATGATAAAAATCAGCATGGTACTGGGAAAAGAAACCTGAGGACCAATGGAGCAGACAAGAAAGTGCAGTCGCAACCCAAAACTCATGCCACCTCCTTGTCTTTATGAAGGAACCAAACATGTTCCCCAGAAGAAAGATAGTCTGTTAAATAAATGGTGTTAGAAAAACTGTCTTTCCAACAAAAGAAGGAACCACAACAAAGAAGACTCCAAGTTGTGGACATAGTTCAATTTCTACACTATAAAGAAAGGAAGCCAAGCAGAAGGCAACTTCCTTCTAAGAAGCTAACAATGTAAACATGTATTTTAGAAATCTCATGTTTATGTGTGAATGTGTGTGTGTGTGTGTGTGTGTGTGTGTGTGTGTTGCTAGAGACTGAACCTGGACTTTATGCATTCTAGGCAAGTGCTCTACCACTGATCTACATCCTCAGCTCCACAGATAAAATTTCAAGTTCAGGGCCTTCCCAACATTCAGGTGAAAATCCTGTATGGCTTCCTCTCAGGCACAATTGAAAATCACATCGATATAGATATAGATCAGCTTTCACAAATGTAAAATACAATTTTGAATAATCTTAATCCTCGATTGGATCTTGGTTATCTGATTCTACTATACCTGACTTTCAAAAGAAAAATAAATTATGTCTGGAGGATAACAATGTCACAAGAGTCTCTAAATTTTAAGAAATGTTGCATAATTTCAAGACTTCCCAATAATTTCTATTTACTAAAAGTAATCAGCTGGTGAAAAATGGTGGACTGGAGGCAGGTTGCATTCATACATCTCTCTGAAATACTCACCTAAAACAAGTATAGTATGTTCATCTGTGAGGAGATGAGATACCATTAGAAATCTTGGAACTTTTACTTAAGACATCTAGCAACCAGGTCAAACCCGCAATTACTGGTATTTTGGAAGACAAGTAAGTTAACTGATGCAATGCACCTTCAATGCTAAAGAACTGTGGTTCAGTAGAGGAGGGAGAAATTTCCCTCTAATGCAGCAATGAAAGGAAAAAACTCAGTATTCTCTCTCTGTGTCTCTGTGTCTCTCTCTGTTTCTCTCGATCTATCTCTCTATCTATCTATCTATTTATCTCTATCTCTCTCTCTGTATCTTAACAGGATCATACTATGTACTTAAGGCCAGTCTGGAACTCTTAATTCTTGGATGATGCTCCTATCTCAGCCTCATGACCACTGGGATTACAAGCATATGTCACTACACCAGGATTAGTCACCATATCGTGGTGAACACTGACTCTGCCACAGGATAGAGACATATCTTGAGTAGATAAAAGATCTGAGTATCACCAATAAGTGATAAGTCTCAATTTTTCCCCAGAATTAGGGTCAGATTGGGAAGTCATTTAGAAGCTCATCTACTTCCTCACCTTAGTAGAACAAATAGGAGACACCATTGGGGATAATTAGGGCAAAAAACAACTTGAGTAACCCTCACTGCCTCAGTGTAGAAAATCCCCATGTTTTCTATAATTCCAAAACATACCTGACACCATGATACATGGAAGAATTAGATACACACACACACACACACACACACACACACACACTAATAGCTTAAGCTCTGAAAAAGGTGAATGTAACATGGTAAACTGAAATCACAAGAGAGGAGAAAGATCCCAGCACTGGACTCCCAGGAAACCAAACTCTCAATGGAGAGAATTTTGGCAGAGTGAACAGTCAGCATGAAACAGTGGCTACTTGAATATAGAAGTGGGCAATGAGTTCAGCCTCATGGCTTTTTGCCAAGTGTAGGGTCTGAGACTGGGTTCACGCTTACAGGAGCTAGCAGAAGTCAGTACATATACAATCCCTACAAACACAGACTTTGCATTTCCCTCCCTCCAATCTGCTTATAGGAATTCAGAGTAAATATTCAGGGCATGTACACTGGCCAGCCTCAACTCCAAAAGCCAAGACCTGGAAATTTATAGAGCTTTGGACCATGCTTTGAATCTACTCATACACTATGAAAGTTAGAGATTCAATGGGCTCCTTGAATCACCAGGCTCCCTCATCCCCAGGTACAGAAGAATTTATGTGGTTAAGTGAAAGCTAGTCCCACCACTGACTGGCTTTCCTGACTATTCACCCACAAGCATGAAGAATGGAGCTCATACTCCTGCCAATTGGTTTTTCTTACTTAGACAGAGGTGAAAGAGAATCTGAACTAAAACATAAAAAAGATTTTCACACACAAACATCAGGCAATATTCAAAAATTCACCCCAATATTGATACTGTATTTTGTTTTTATTTTAGGATTATTTTATAGGTCTTAAAATTTGTGTACTTACTAGTTTATTAACTGATTCAATCTCCCTATATTTTCTCCCATTTCCCATGTGTATTCCTTCCCCTATTCTTCTTTTTTCCTTGTGCTCATACAACTCTCAAAACTCCCTACCATTCCTTTTTCTTTCCTGGCATATAAATAGGATAATTAAAACTCACTTTTCCTTCCTTCTCTTTTTTTCTTTTTTTTTTGTTTTGTTTTTCATAATGTATTCTTTTTCTCACTTTTTTCTTCGCTTATCCTATATTGTTAGTATTTTTTATCTTGTTGGGTTAGTGAAATATTAAAAAAAAACTTTTAAAGCAAGTTTTACATTACATATTGATATATGGTTGATTCCTTGAATGTTATGACCACTAGTTGTTCTCTACTCACAATGCAGTACTGGGGAGTGAACCTAGTACTTCAAATGAGTTAAATGGATACTTTCACAGAGTCACACCCAACGCCAAGGGCAAATCACATAGAGAAAGACACTTATTAAACAGATCTCCACATGAGTGTGGTAGAGATTCGTATCCCAATGAATCCATAGATTTGAATACAAAGACACAAAAATGATGAGAATACAAACAACAAGATGACTCCAAAAATTAATAACTCTCCAAAAGCTGATCACACAGACATTGAAGTGGAATAAATTTCAAAGAATTTTTAAAACTTATGGCTAAAATATTCAATATGACCAAAGAAGACACAAATAAACAACTTAATGGATCAATTTTCAAAATGGTCAGTGAGCTCAAAGAAGATACACTTAAACAGCTGAATGAATTAAAAAGACAATATAAAAGACTACATCAGTGAAAGATAGATGTTATGAAAAAGAATATAAAGAAATTCTGGAAATGAAAAATCTCAATAAGTCAAATAAAACTCTATTTAATGTCACAGCAGTAGGCAAGATGAATTGGAAAAAATTAGATACCAGGACTTGAAGAGAGCAGATTTCTCAACAGAATCCTTAATGATCAGGGGGCATAGAAAGAAGTTTTATGAGTGCTGAAAGACAATGATTGCAACCTAGCTTACTGTATGTTACAAAAATACAAAATCAACACAAAAATAAATAGCATTCTTGTATACCACTAATGAACCTACTGAGAAAGAAATCAGGCAATCCGTTTCATTTATAATAGCTCCAAAAAATTTAAATACCTGGGAAGCAACCTAATGAAGAAGGTGAAAGACCTCCACAATGAAAAATTACAAAACACTGAACAAAAATATTAGAAAATGGAAAGACCTCCTTTGTTCATGAATTGGCATAACTAATATTATGAAAATTGACATATTGCCAAAGGATATCTACGAATTCAATGTAACTCCTATTAAAAACACTAGCAACATCTTTTGTAGAGCTAGAAAAAAATCTTAAAATTCATACAAAATTAGAAAAGACCCAGAATGGGTGACGCAGTTCTTAGAAAAAAGCAGGGCTGGAGATATCTCAATATCATATTTTAAGTTATACTTCAAAGCCATAGCAACAAAGGCAATATGGTAATGACACAGATACAGACAAGTAGACCAGTGGAATACAGCAGAGGACACAGAAACAAATCCATGAACCTATAGCTATTTGAATTTTGATGACAGGATGAAAAACATGCATTGGAGAAAAAGACAGCCTCTTTAACATACGATGCTGGGAAATCAGGATATCCACAAGCAGAGGATTCAAAGTAGAACCCAATCTCTCACCCTGTACTAAAATCAACTCAAAATGGAACAAAGACCTAGAAAAAAAAACAACTATTTTAAACTGTTGGAAGATTTCATAAAAATAATATTTGACTCCATAAGCACAAGTAAAGACTCCCTGAATAGGACCCTAGTTGCAGGAAAAATAATAGTAAGAATCAACATACAAGGTCCATCAAATTAAAAAGCTACTGCATAGCAAGGTAAACAATCAACAGTGTGAACTACAGAATGAGAAATGAAGTTTAGAAGTTTAATTAAGAGACTCAGTAGGGAACCAGGATACTTACTTTGTAAATATCTTCATCCTGTGCAAGAAGAAGGTACAGAGATTTTGTGAGTCCTACACCCCACCCTGGAGGGGTGGTGGCTTGTGTACAATATAAAGCAAGAAAAGAGGCTTGTTCTTGCCCCCTTTTGCTCTGGCTGCTTTTGCTATGTGCTGCCTTAAAGTGTTGCCCCGGTGCCATGGCACCTTGCCTTGAAGCCAACTGATTATGGACTGAAACCTCCACAAACATTTAGCTAAATAAACTTTTCCTTCCTTAATTTGGAATGTCAGGTATTGTTTTCCCAATCATGTGAAAAAAGTAACCAAAACAGCCAACAAGCTGGAAGAGAATTAATAGACAATACTCAGGCTGAAACGTTATGAGAAAAAAAAAAAGAAAAATACTGGAAAATATATAACAGAGCTAGAACTAGTGGAAAAGATCTTGAATATTTTTAATTGGGAAGAACACCAATCTAAAGCTATGCCAAAATTGATCAAATAAATCAAGGCTCTAATTCAAGAATTTCTAATTTCAAGCATAATCAATACAAAGTAAATCATAATTAGGCACATTATTGTTAAATACCTATAACCAAAAGAAAGGGAAAATGTAATTGTAGCCAGAGGAAAAAAAGCCGTGTTAATTTTCTTTAAATTTTACTTAAAAGGAAAAAGAGGAAAAACAAAACAAAACAAAGCCGTTTAAGGGTGCGAGTAATACAGAACTACAAAAGAAACAGTAAGGAATCACCAGTTAATAGATTACACATTATAATCTTAGAGATAGTTGCTCAAGTCAGAGTACCAAAGCATACAAAGTGGACATTCAAACAGTGAGACTGCAAAGAGTTGTGTTCAATGATCCAAACAAAAACATTAATATGGTCATCTATTTAACACCACTAAACACACTTGCTGTTGTATCCTTTAGAGTACTTTTTTCCCCTCTCTTTTTTAAAAAACAATTTACACATTTTGGGTTTTCTTACTCCTAGTTCTTATTAGTTTTTTTGGAAGAGAATAAAGTCAAATATGGCAAAACAAAGCTGTCAGTCAAAACCAAGGATAGACATAGCACATGACGTAAAAACAGAGTACAAGGTTATCAACAATGGTTACCATAATGCCTCTTGCTTCCTTAAAAAGAATTGTCTATCTCATTAGGTATTATAAAGTTGAACAAAACAGTAGAGAACAAGACCAATAAAACCTAAACCTTGTAAACATTACAAGACTTCCAAAGAAGGTAATAGTCAAACCAGAATGGGCATCATAGTGAATCTTATTGCCTTCAAAGTAGTTGCCTATACCCTCAAACTTGATACTATCATACAGAACATAACAGAGTTTAATCAGTCAAAACAAGATAGTGGGAGTATTACAGGACTTCAAATCAAGTCAATAGGAAATCAAAAAAGTTACTATAATATATCCTGCTAATTTTTTATTTTTCCCCTTAATTAAAAAAATAATAAAAAATAACTAATTTTTTAATGAATAATGAAGAGATTGAGAGAAAAGACATAACAACATAACAATACAGGTCAAAGCATAACTGTTTCAGGAACCTAGTGCTTGACCACCAAATAACCCGACTTAATAGTAGTTACCATAGTGTCTTTTTCCTTGAAATATTTGAATATAGCTTCATATATACTATAGCTTCAAATATATCAAGTCAGTGTAAAACCATTCAAGTGGATGAAAGCATTGTAGGGTATTTAGAACCAGCTAACAGAAAATGAACAATGGTTTCTACATTATCTCTTTGCCTATAACAATTTTTGTTTATGCTGTCACATATAATAGAATCCAGCAAGATACATCATGATAAAACCAATGGAGACAGAAGAGCCATAGTTTGGTGGGGCTTCAAAACAAGATGATAGTAAATCAGCACTAGCTATTATGATGACATATTTTCTTCAAAATAGCTGTTCATTTCATCACAGGCAATAATATCAAGCAGCCCAGAATAAAGCCATCCCAATTAATAAGTGAAAATGTTATAAGGCTTCAAGGCCACATAATGGGAAATCATGATTACCACATACTTTTATATATTTGAATCATTACTTACATTCGGGAAACTATTGAGTATTCACACATGAGAGATTGATTTATTTCACTTATAAGTATGGTCTCAAGCTGGGCCCATTGACTGATAAATATCTCAGTGTGACCCTTCTTTATAGCTGAGGAATACTCCATTGTATAGAAATACCACAACTTTTTTATCCATTCCGCAGTTGATGGGCACTTAGGTTGTTTCCAAGATCTGGCGATTACAAATTGTGCTGCTATAAATATAGGTGCACATATATCACTGTGGTATGATGCTTTCAGTTCTTCTGGGAATATGCCTAGAAGTGGAATAGCTGGAACAAATGGGACTTCCAATCCCAGATTTTTGAGAAATCTCCAGACCGACCTCCACAAAGGATGTACCAGTCTACACTCCCACCAACAGTGCAGGAGAGTTCCTTTTTCCCCACAGCCTCTCCAGCATTTGTTGTCGGTGGTTTTCTTGATCCTGGCCATTCTTTCAGGAGTGAGATGGAATCTCAGTGTGGTCTTAATTTGCATTTCTCTAATGAGCAATGATGATGAACATTTTTTCATCTATTTATTTGCCATTTGTATTTCTTCATCTGTGAAGTGCATACTCATCTCAGATACCCATTTATGGATTGGATCTTTGGGGGGGGTCTGAGTTTTTTTAATTCTTTATATGTTTTAGACAGAATTCCTTTATTTGAGGGACGGTTCACTAAGATTTTTTTCCCAGTTTGTGGGTTTCCTTTTCACTATGCTGGAGATTTCTTTTGACATGCAGAACCTTTTTAATAAGAGGTGGTCCCAGTTATTGATTCTGGGAAGTATTTCCCATGCAGTTTGAGTCCTGTTCATGAATTCTCTACCTACCCCTACGTCTCCAAGGTTTCTACCCAATTTGTCTTCCAATAGATTTAGTGTTTCTGTTTTAATATTCAGATATTTGACCCATTTAGATTTTAATTTAGTACATGGTGATAGACATGAGTCTAGCTTTAGTTTTCGGCACATGGAGAGCCAGTTTTTCCAACACCATTTATTAAAGAGACTGTCATTCTTCCAGTGAACCTGCTTGGCTCCTTTATCAAAGATAAGGTGGTTGAGTGTGTTTGTAGTTGTGGTTGTATCTTCTAATCTATTCCATTGATCTTCAGCTCTGTTTTGATTCCAGTACCATGTTGATTTTACTACTGTTGCTTTGTAGTATAATTTCAAGTCAGGGATTGGGATGCCTCCTGCCTTGCCTTTGCTGCTTAGAATTGCCTTTGCTATTCTAGGTCTCTTCTGGTTCCAGATGAATATTAGGAGTGATTTTTCTAGATTTATATGGTATGTTGATGGTATTTTTATTGGGATTGAATTGAATCTGTATAACAGTTTTGGGAGAATGGCCATTTTCACAATGTTTGTTCTTCCTATCCATGAGCAAGGGATGTCTTTCCATTTTCTGAGATCATCTTCAATTTCCTTTTTCAGTGTATTATAATTTTCCCTGTATAGGCCTTTCACTTCTTTCATAAGAGTAATTCCTAAATATTTCATTTTTTTTGCTTGCTAGTGTGAAGAGTGTAGTTTCTCTTATTTCCCTCTCTATGACTTTGTTGTTAGTGTATAGGAATGCTATAGATTTCTGAGTATTGATTTTGTATCCAGCTACATTACTGAATTTATTTATTATATCTAAGAGTCTTTCAATGGAGTTTAGGGGGTCTTCCATGTAGAGTATCATGTCATCTGCAAACAATGACAACTTAACTTCTTCTTTTCCTATCTTTACCCCTTTTATTTCTCTCTCTTGTCTAATTGCTCTGGCTAGTACTTCCAGTACTATATTAAATAGGAGTGGTGATAAAGGAAATCCATGTCCTGTGCCTGATTTTAAAGTAAAGGCTTTCAATTTTTGGCCATTTAGTATGATGCTGGCTGTTGGTTTGTCATAAATGGCCTTTATTATATTGAGGTAAAGACCATCTATTCCAATTTTCTGTAAAGTTCTTATCATGAATGAATGTTGGACCTTATCAAAGGCTTTTTCTGCATCTATAGAAATGATCATGTGATTCTTACTTTTGGCTTTATTAATATGGTGGATTACATTTATTGATTTACGTATGTTGAACGACCCCTGCATTCCTGGGATGAATCCCACTTGGTCATGGTGTATAATCTTCTTGATGATTTGCTGCATCCTATTTGCCAATATTTTATTGAGGATTTTTGCATTTGTGTTCATTAGGGAGATTGGTCTATAGTTCTCTTTTTCAGTTGGGTCTTTCTCAGGTTTTGGTACTAGAGTAATATTTGCTTTCAGGAATGACTTAGGAAGGATTGCTTCCCTTTCAATTTCATTGAATAGTTTGAGGAGTATCAGCATTAGGTCTTCTTTGTATTTCTTGTAGAATTCTGCAGTGAATCCATCTGGGCCTGGCCTCTTCTTTGTAGGTAAGGACTTAATTGCATTTTCAATTTCATTAATAGAGATTAGGTTATTCAGCAGTTTTACATCCTCTTGACCTAGCTTTGGTACTTCATATGTTTCTAGGAATCTGTCTATTTCTTCTGCGTTATCAAAACTTTGAGAGTAGAGGTTTTCGAAATATGTGTTGCTGATCTTCGGTATTTCTGTAGAGTCTGTAGTCATTTCACCTTTTTCATTTCTTATTGCATGAATTTGAGCTTTTTCTTCCCTTTTTTAAATAAGGTTGGCTAGGGGCTTATCGATTTTATTTATTCTTTCAAAGAACCAACTCTTTGATTCATTGATTCTTTGGATTGTTTTCTTAGTCTCTATTGCATTGATTTCTGCTCTGATTTTCATAATTTCCTCTCTTTTGTTGGCTTTGGGCTTGACTTGCTCTTCTTTTTCTAGCTGTTTGAGGTGTAGCATCAGGTTATTTATTTGTATTCATTCTGTTTCCCTGATGTGGGAACTCAGGGAACTGCAGTAAATTTTCTTCTGAGGACGGCTTTCATTGCATCCCACAGATTCCGGTAAGTTGTATCTGCATTTTCATTTTCTTTTAGGTATTGTTTAATTTCTTCTTTAATTTCTTCTGTGACCCACTGATTACTCAAGAGTTTGTTATTCAGTTTCCATGTGTTTGTGGGATTTTTGCAGTATCTTTTATGATTAATTTCTAATTTAAAAGCGCTATGATCCGATAACATGCAGGGGATGATTTCAACTCTTTTGCATTTGTTTAAATATGTTCTGTGAGCTAATATATGGTCTATTTTAGAGAATGACCCATGTACTGCTGAGAAGAATGTGTATTCTGATGTTGTTGGGTGGAACGTTCTGTATATGTCTATCAAGTCCATTTTTTCACAGGTGTGATTCACTTGTGCTATTTCTTTGCTGACTTTCTGTCTGGTTGATCTTTCCCTTGGTGTCAGTGGCATGTTAAGGTCTCCTGTTATAATTGTGTTACTGATAATTTGAGTTTTCATTTCTGTTAATAGTTGTTTTATATAACTGGGTGCTCTGGAATTTGGTGCATATATATTTAAGATAGTTATCTCTTCCTCTTGGAGTTTTCCCCTAACGAGTATGTAGTGACCTTCTTTGTCCTTTCTGATCATTGTTGGTTTAAAGTTCACATTGTCTGCAAACAGAATGGCTACTCCTGCTTTTTTTGGATTCCTGTTGCATGAAGTATTGTTTTCCATCCTTTGACTTTCAGTCTGTGAGTATTCTTCTGGGTTAGATGGGTTTCCTGTAAACAGCATATGGTTGGATTTTGTTTCTTGATCCATTCTGCTAGTCTGTTTCTTTTGATTAGTGCATTGAGACCATTTACATTAATGGTTATGACTGTTATATGCTGGTTTATTGTTGACATGTTATCTCTCTGCTGTTACATCTTTATCTTTCTGTTCTGTTTAATTATCTGCTTTGCTTAGTGGTTTTTTCCTTTGTGTAGCTAAACTGTCAATATTTTTTGCAGTGTTGGCTTGGTGTTCATGAAGATTTTCAGCTGTTCTTTGTCATGGAAGTATCGTATTTCACCATTGATTTTGAATGATAGTTTTGCAGGGTTACATCAGTCTAGGTTGGAAATCATTTTGCTTTAGGATCTGGAATACTTCACTCCATGCTCTTTTTTACTTTGTTGTTTATGCTGAGAAGTCTGCTGTGATTCTGATAGGTTTTCCTTTGTCAAGGACCTGTCTTTTCTCTCTGACAGCTTTTAATAGTCTATTCTTTTGTTGGATTTCTGGGATGGTGATTATTAAATGTCTGGTTGTAGTTTTATTTTGGTTATGACTATTTGGAGTTCTATATGCTTCACTGAACCTGATGTCGGTTTCTGATCTCATGCTTGGGACATTTTCAGCTATTACTTCTCTAAATATCCTCTTGACATCCTTTATGTTGTGCCCTTCTTTTTCATTAATCTCTATCAATCTTATGTTATTTTTCTTTTCATCATCTTTCAGTTGTTGAATTGTTGTTTCCTGATTCCTTGTTATTTTTAAAAGATCTTTCCTTTCCTGTTCACTAGCTGCAATCCTGTCTTCAAGGTCTGAAATTCTAATTTCACTTTCATTGAGGTGGTTTTTATAGCTTTTAGTGGAGTTTTTTATTTCCTGTATATTTCTGTGCATCTGCTTTATGTATTTTGTTCATTTCTTATATTGCTCATCTAGGGATTCTTTTTGTTTAGTTTCTCCAATTTTTTAACTGTTTTTTCTTTAGATATATTCAGAATCTCTTTCATTTCTTTTATCATTTCTTCTTTTAGCTGGGAGATTATTTCGAGTTTGAATTCCTTTAAAGCTTCCTGGAGTTGCTTGTTTATTTCAGTAGCTATTATGTCCGGTATTTGAGGTGTATGGCATATATTTTCTTCTATATACATTGCTCCTAGGGTTTCTTGAGATGGGCTGGAGGTTTGAGGTTGTAATTTGGTCTTTCGTTTTGTCATTTTCCTATATTTCTGTGTTTCAAATATTATTCAAAGCTTCCTCAGGGTCTCTTGGATATCCACTTCTATGTTCACAGCTCCTGGGACTCTGGCACCCAGTTTCCCCAGGCTGCTGGGCCTCTAGAACCAGTGGCCCTCTTCTGCCTGTTTAGAACTCCATAGTTCCAGATAAGCTGGGCTCCAGGGACACTGTGCGCCCGCCTGCTTGCTGGAAACTCCACAGTTCTCTGAGTGCAGCTGGAATGGGGAGGCGGATGTAGATGCCTCAGACCCACTTAGCCACTTCACTGCACCCAGAAGCCTGGAGGGTCCTGAACAGTCTGGGCTTGAGGCAGAGTGCACTGGGCACTTACTGCAGGCCGCAGGGCCTCTGGAACTGGTGATGCTCGCCTGCTTGCTGAGAAATCCACAGTCCTCCAGACACACGTGGAGGCGGATGCAGGTGTCCCAGATCTGTCCAGCCCTTACTCTGCACCCAGATGGTGCAAGAGTCCCAAATAGGCTGGGCTCTGGAAATCGTGTGCGCCCGCCTGCTTGCTGGAATCTCCACAGTTCTTCAAGCACAGCTGGAATGGGGAGGCAGATGTAGATGCCTCAAGCTGTGTTAATTTTAAAGAAAAAAAAACTAAGAATGGCTGGAAAGTTTCCAAAAATTACAATGAAAGCACAATGCCATGATATCTTTTAAATCCTGGAGTAAAATAATGGATAGCCTAGAATTCTATTACCAATAAAACTATCCATTAAATTGAAGATAAGATAAAATTGATTTCAGAAAATTAAAACTAATATAATAAATTACTATCAGACACACTAAAATAAACACTGAAGATATTTTTTTCTTTTTGGTTTTTTGACTTGCCTTGAACCACTGTGTAGCCCAGGATGACTTGAGTTCATAGCAATTCCCTTGCTTCAGCCTCCTGAGTGCTGGGATTACAGGCATCTGCCACCACACCTGGCTTAAGAGATTTCTACAAGGAAAGCAGTGATCTCTCAAAAAATAAAAGTGAAATACTAAATAAAGAGTACCCAAAGAGTAGTGTATATCGGTAAATCTATGTGAACATTAATTGTAGCAAGCATGATTAAAATGAATTAAAAAGCTTTAAATATATATAGAATTATAATTCAGGTCAACTATAGTACAAATGATAATAGAAGGTTAATTGGTTTAAAATATTTTGTATTACATTAGTAAGGAAATATTAAAAGTACTAATATAATATACTAGCAAGTCAAGGGTATAAACTATGACCTCTAGAGTAACCATTAAAAATAGTTACAAAAATATAAAACTAGAGAGTTTCTAGAAGAGAAATGCAATAATAAAAGTTAATTGATTGTTCTAAAAGAAGTCAGAAGTCTAAAAAAGAGCAAATAATAAGAGACAAAATTAGTAGTAAATAGTAAGACATTATATTGAAGCATAAATGCTTCCATAGTTAAATTAAATTTAAATTGTCACACAGGATTTTAAAAAGAAATTATACATGGTTTATAAGAAATACGTCATTAGTACAAGAATACAGAGGTAGAAGCTTGGCATAATGACACATGCTAGTAATACTAAAACTCTGAGAGACTGACAAAGGAGGATCACAAATTTGAGGTAATTCTGGGTAATTGAATAACACCCTGCTTCAAAATAATAAAAAAAAAAAGCTGGGGATATAGCTCAGTTGAAAAGCCCTGGGTTCAATCCCCAGGTCTACAAAAAAAAGGCCATAAAAATTGAAAGTAAACTGGTGTAATATGATATACAATTCAAATATTAACCAAAATAAAATTGCTGTAGCTATATTAATATAGAGGATTGAGTGATCTCCAAAAAGATATGGGTATGTTCTATACCCAGAACCTATGAATGTGACCTTACTGGGAAAAAGGTCCTTGCAGAAGTAACTAATCAGGACTTCCAACGCACCGGCACAGTCTGGGGAGAGTTGAAGATCATCGCTACCAGCGGCTAAGTGCCTGTCCAGCTTCCAGCACAATGGACTAGGCTCCAAAAATTTGCCAGGCCTAACTGGGCCACACCCAGTGACCTTCTCTCAATCCGGAGAGCTGAGGCCATGTGAGGTGAGTTCCAAAGCACCTGCGTGGGTCCAGGGAGAGTTTAAGATCATCACTCCCAACAGTGAAGTGCTCACCCAGCTATCAGGCATATTGCACTAGGCTCTGCAAATCTCACGGGCCTAACTGAACCACCCCCAGTGACGTTCTTTCAATCCAGGGAGCTGAGGGCATACGAAGTGAGCTCCAGTTCAGCAGTGCAGCCCCAGGGAGAGTTTAAGACCATCACTCCCAGCGGTTAAGTGCCTGCTCAGCTTCCAGACACATTGGACTAGGAGCTGAGCTTCCATGGGCCTGATTAGACCACACCCAGCGACCTTTGTTCAATCAGGAGAGCTGAGGCCACATGGAGTGAGTTTCAGCACGTTGGCGCTAGTGTGGAGAGAGGTTTGGACCATCACCCACAGTGGTTAGGAGCCCATCTAGCTTGCTGTAACACCAGAGGTGGCACAGGAGGTCCTGCAGGCCTGAGTGGACCACACTCAGCAACCTCCATTCAGTCCAAGGAGCCAAGGGCATAGGAGACAATTTCCAACATACCCAGGGGAAGCTGTGGGACATCACTTGAAACACAGAAATATAGGAAAGTGACAAGATGACAGAACAAAATGCAATCTCAAACCTCCAGCCCATCCCAAGAAAACCTAGGAGCCATGTACATAGAAGAAAATCTAAGCCATAGACCTGAAATGTCTAAAATAATAGCAAGTGAAATAAAGAAGCAACTCCAGGAAGCTTTAAAGGAATTCATATATCAAATAATCTTCCAAGTAAAAGAAGAAATGATAAAAGTAATGAAAGAAATGCTGAATACATCTAAAGAAGAAGAAGAATTTAAAAATTAGAGGAATAAAACAAAAAGAGAGAATCCCTGGATGAACAATATGGGAAACAAATAGAATGCATGAAGCAGATTCAAAGAGATATATAGGAAATCAAAAATTCCATTGAAACTTGTCAAAACCACCTCAACAAAAGTGAAGATAGAATTTCAGATCTCAAAGACAAGATTGCAGCTAGTGAACAGGAAAGGAAAGATCTCTTAAAAATAACAAGAATTCAGGAAATAATAATTCAACAGCTCTAAGATGATGCAAAGAAAAATAACATAAGATTGATAGGGATAAATGAAAAAGGAGACAACACAAATGATTTCAAAAGGCTATTTACAGAAGTAATAGCTGAAAATATCCCAAATATGAGAATGGAAATTGACATATGGATTAGTGAAGCATATAGAACTCCAAATATCCATAACCAAAATAAAACTACACCCAGTCATATAATAATCACCATCCCAGAAATCCAACATAAGAACAGAATATTAAAATCTATTAGAGAGAGGGATCTGGTCTGAAGATGGCAGCTTGACAGGTAGCAGGGTAGAGACTTTCTCTGAGAAAAGCAACTCAGATGCTAGAATTTAACACCATGTAGAAGACCAGGTGAAAGGAGAGGGATTCTCATGACCAAGGAAGAAACTAAGGAAATAGAAAAAAAGAAAAGAAAAAAGGAAGGAAAAACATGGATGAAAGGCTCGTCCTTGTGCTGTGCTGGGTGTGACTTGGAGTCAGACGATTCACAGTCCCGCTGAAGTCGTGGCTGCCCAAATCGGGAGTTGGTGGGCCCAAGGCCCTTGGTGGGAGGACACAGTGCAATGGAGAGCAGAACCAATGTGAAGAGCTGCCTTAATCCATGGTGAGTGCTAGGAATTTGGTCCTGCGGCAGGGGTGACCGGCTGGATGACATATTGGTGTTGGGCAGGATGGGCCTAAACACAGAACTGCAGTGGCATCAGGTGGCCACACTTGGCCCAAAGAGGACTAGTGGGATCTGCTTGGGCTGGATCGTGCCCCTGTTTGGGACCCAATAACCAGGGACAAAACTGTCCCAAACATGTGACATTCACACAGCACAAACGAAGGTGCTGAAGTCACTCACCAGTTGACTGGCTCAGAGGAGAGGGGACAGCTCACATCGCCCCTGCATGCACCTCAGATAACAGTACACTGGAGAGGGCAGCAATCTCCTAGCCAGCACACTTCAGAAAAATTGTAGGCAACATCAAAAGGGCTTGAGACCTCAGTATCATACACCTGTCTGAAAGAAACCAGAAACATGACAAGAGAAAGAAACAAGAAAAAGCCTCCAGCCACTGACCCAGGGAAAATAAGTCTAGGAGAGATAAATACAGAAGAGATCAAGAGCAGCAACCATGTGATATCAGCCACAGCATCAGGGGAAATAAAGAAATGCTTTTGTGACCTCATAGATGAACCTAAAACTGAAATTCTAATTCTAGTGGGGCAAGTATTGAAAGATTAATAAAAGAAATGTTAAGCACCTCTCAACAAGACACAGATGGAAGAATAGAGGAACCCAGAAAAAGGAGATAACCCATTGATGAAGAATATAAACAAAATCTAGAATACATGAAACAGATCCAAAGCGATTACCAAAAAATTAAAAACTCCTTTGAAAGCCAGAAAAATTCCTTGACAGAAAAATTCCTTGACAAAATTTCAGCTCAAGTTAGACTTTCAAAGCTTGAAAATAGATTTCCAATGTGTGATTGTGAAAGAAAAGATCTCTTAAAAAATAACAAGAAACCAGGAAATAACAATACAAAGGCTAGAAGACGACAAGAGGATTTATAACTCAAGAAGAAAAAAACGTGAGCAAAGAAACAGAAGTAAACACAAATGAATTACAAAGGCAATTCACAGAAATAATTAAAGAAAACTTCCCAAGCATAGGAAAAGGAAATGACATCCAGATAAATGAGGCATACAGAACTCCAACCAACTACAACCAAACCAGATCTACACCCAGACATATAATAATTAAGATCTCAGAAATTCAACACAAGAACACAATATTAAAAGTGGTCAGAGAAAAGAAACAGATCACCTATAAAGGAAAACCCATCAAAATCACAACATACTTCTTAACACAAACTGTCAAATCAAGAAGAGCTTGGAGTGAAGTATTCCAATCCCTGAAAGAAAATAAACTCCAACCCAGATTGATGTACCCTGAAAAACTGTCTCTCAAAATTAATGGAGAGACAAGATGTTTCCATGACAAAGAGAAACTATGGGAGTTCATGACCACCAATCCAACCCTACAAAAAATACTGAAGGACATTCGAGAGAGAGAAGAAAAAATGCCAGGATACCAGCAACAGTGACAGGGAGGCCTCAATGAACGGGACCAACAGTGGAATGAAAGAGAAAAGTAGACAATCAACAGCGAAAAAAATAGCATAGCAGAGATGAGGCAGAGAAGGTTGGCTAGAAGCTCTAACATAGATGACGTTGATACACTAACAAAAAGAAATGCAGGCAGAGTAGATCAGGAGATAGGGTCCATAGAGATGCTCTGAATAGGAAATATGCTCAATACTCAACATGAAAGAGAGTTAATAAACTGAAAGTCAAAGATGATAAAACGATGCTCTATGTGACAGGGAACCAGAGAGAAATAGAGACAGCTCATCCAGCAGCTGCAGATATGTTGGAAAGTCATGACACTTTTGTGCAATGGAGAACTACTCAGCTATAAGAAAGGAAAACCTTGAGGCTTTAGTAGGAAAAGAAATACAGCTCAAGATCAAGCTTAGGGGTAAAAAGGTTCAGCACCACTTAGGTAGATAGCGGGTCCCCCCCCTCCTGTGTAAAAACTAAAGGAGTTAGTGGGACTCAAAATGTACAAAGCACCCTGAGAAAGGGAAAGAGAAGGCATTGTCTAAAAAAAGAAAGAGAAGACATTGTTAACAGTGTGTCAGGATTTAAATGCCACATTAGACTTATTGCACTGTTTAGTTTGATTTTATTGTGTTCCAGTCTGTCTACTCATACTAGATTTGAGGGCACAGAGAGCTATCCCCCAAAATAGCAGGATATATTATGGTAACTATCTTTAATTTCCTATTAACTTAAACTGAAGCCCTGTATTACTTACATTGTCTTACTATGATCTTATTTGAATCTGGTTTGTTAGATCGCTGTTTTGTCTTGACTGATTTTATTCAAATTTAGTACGCTTGATAGTATCAAGTCTAAGAGTAGAGGCAACTATTCTGAAGATGACAGATGCAAAAGGACACCCATTCTGCTTTTATTATTAACTGCTTTTGAAGCCCTACAATGTCTCCAATGTTGTGTTTTTATTAAAATTGCTACATAATGTAAATCTGTTCAAATATTATGCCTGATGATACAGACAATTCTATTGAAAATAACAAGAGACATCATAGTAACTACTATAGACCACCTAGTATTGTGGTTTTATACGTCTTTTTCTTATCATTTTTTGGAATTTGTTTCATTGTCTTGTTTTGATCTCTTTTTCCCTATAATACAGAAAAGATAGGTATACATGTGGACATTTATGCATAGGTAGAACTTCTAAACATTTTACAAGAATAGATTATATAATGCATGATGTAATGAACAGATACTCTGAAGAAGAAGAGACACTAAGATACCCAATGCTAATTCTGTAGCATTATGATATAAAATCTAGCAGTAGTATTATTCTCTGTTCAGAGTGATATTATTCTATTTTCATTTGTTTAATTTCAACATACGTAAAGATATGGACAGTTATTTCAAAGACATTGAGAGACAGTATGACAGCCATTGTTGACTCCCCTATTTTCTGGTCTTCAAGACCTAAAATTCCTTCATCATCCTGTTCTGATCAGTTTAGTACTATATTGTTCAGTATGTATTTGCTATGTGTGAAGATATGGACAACTATTTGGAAGAAGACAAGAGACAATATGATAGACAGTGAAGATGTCCATTGGTCTTGCTTTGAAATCTATGTTTCTTAAATTGTTTTATTATGATCGGTTTTGTTATGTTTTGTTATGTTTAATTTTAGACTCTTTAAAATAAAAAAAAATTTTAATCAGTTAGAGAGAAAAGACAGATCACCTACAAAGGACAACCTATCAGAATCACAGCAGACTTCTCAACACAGGCAATGAAGTCACAAATAGCATGGAGCTAAGTATTTCAGATCCTAAAGGAAAACAAATTCCAACCCAGACTGATGTACCCTAAAAAATTGTCCTTCAAAATGGATGGAGAAATAACATACTTCCATGACAAAGAATAGCTGAAGAGCTTCATGGTCACCAAACCAACTGTGCAAAGAATACTGAAAGACAGTTTAGATATGTATAGAAAAAAAAACCCACTAAGCAAAGCAGACAATTAACCAGAATGAGAAGATAAAAATACAACAGCAGAAAGATAACATGTCAACAATAAGCCAATATATAATAATTATAATGATTAATGTAAATGGTCTCAATTCACCAATGAAAAGAAACAGACTGGCAGGATGGATCAAGAAACAACATCCAACCATATGCTGTCTACAAGAAACCCATCTATCCCCAAACGAAACTAATAGACTGAAAGTTAAAGGTTGGAAAACAATACTTCATGCAAAAGGAACAAAAAAAAATCAGGGGTAGCTATTCTGTTTGCAGACAATGTGAACTTCCAACCAAGAATGATCTGAAGGGATAAAGAAGGTCAGTACATACTAGTTAGAGGGAAACCCCAAGAGGAAGAGATAACAATCTTAACTACATATGCACCAAATTCCAGGGCACCCAGCTATACAAAGCAAGAATTAACAGAAAAGGAAAATCAACTAAGCAATAACACAATTGTAACAGGAGACCTTAACACACCATTGACACCAAGGGACAGATCACTCAGACAGAATATCAGCAAAGAAACTACAGAACTGAATCACACCTGTGAACAAATGAACTTGATAGACATATACAGAGTGTTTCATCCAACAACATCAAAATATACATTCTTCTCAGCAATACATGGGACATTCTCTAAAACAGATCATATATTAACCCACAGAATATATTTAAGTAAGTGAAAAAGAGCTGAAATTATCCCATGCATGTTATTGGATCATAGCACCATGAAACTAGAAATTAATGATAAAGAGTGCTACAAAAAAAACCCACAAACAAATGGAAATTAAATAATACACACTTGAGCACTGAGTGGGTCATAGGGGAAAATGAGAAATTAAGCAATATCTACAAGCTAATGAAAACACAAATGCAATTTACTGGAATTTGTGGGATGCAATGAAAGCAGTCCACAGAGGAAAATGTATTGCACTGAGTTCCCATATCAGGAAAACAGAACGAACATCAATAAACAACCTGATGCTATACCTCAAACATCTCAAAAAAAGAAGAGCAAGTCAACCCAAAGCCAAACAAAGGGAGGAAATTATAAAAATCAGAGAAGAAGATAATGCAATAGAGAATAAGAAAACAATCCAAAGAATCAAAGAGTTGGTTATTTGAAAGAATAAATAAAATTGATAAGCCCCTAGCCAAACTTATTTTAAAAAGGAAAGAAAAAATGGACAGATTCCTAGAAACATATGAACTACCAACGCTGGGTAAAGGAGATGCAAAATTATTGAACAACCCAATTTCTATTAATGAAATTGAAAATATAATTAAGCCTTTACCTACAAAAGAAGAGCCAAGGCCCAGATGGATTCACTATGGAATTCTTCAAGAAATTCAAAGAAGACTTAATGCCAACACTCCTCAAACTCTTCAAAGAAATTGAAATGGAAGCAATTCTTCATAAGTCATTCCTGAAAGCAAATATTACTCTAGTACCAAAAGCTGACAAAGACCCAACTGAAAAATAGAACTACAGGCCAATCTCCTTCATGAACATGGATGCAAAAATTCTCAATAAAATATTGGCAAACAGGATGCAGCAAATCATCAAAAAGATTATACACCATGACCAAGTGGGATTTATCCCACGCATGCAGGGATGGTTCAACATTCATAAATCAAAAAATGTAATCCTCCATATCAATAGAACCAAAAGTAAGAATCACATTATCATTTCTATAGATACAGAAAAGCTTTTGATAAGGTCAAACACTCATTCATGATAAGAATCTTACAGAAAATTAGAATAGATGGTCTTTACCTCAATATGATAAAGACCATCTATGACAAACCTACAGGCATCAAGATATTATATGGCCAAAAACTGAAAGCCTTTACCTTAAAATCTGGCACAAGAATAGGATGTCCCTTTTCATTGCTCCTATTTAACATAGTACTGGAAATACTAGCCAGAGCAATTAGACAAGAGAGAGATAATAAAATGAGTAAAGATAGGAAAAGAGGAAGTTAGAAGATCATTATTTGCAGACCACATGGTACTTTACATAGGAGAGCCCCAAAACTCCATGGAAAGACTCTAGATATAGTAAATAAATTCAGCAATATAGCTGGATACAAAGTCAATACTCAAAAATCAATAGCATTGCTACACTAACTACAAAATCACTGAGAGAGAAATGAGAGAAGCCACAGCATTCACACTGTCATTCAAAAAAATGAAATACTTAGGAATTAATCTCATAAAAGAATTAAAAATTTTATACAAGGAAAATTATAATACACTGAAAAAATTGAAGAGCATCTCAGAAAATGGAAAGACATCCCTTGTTCAAGGATAGGAAGAATAAATATTGTGAAAATAGCCATTCTCCCAAAACTGTTAATCAGATTCATTGCAAGCCCAATGAAAATACCAGTAACATGCCTCATAGATCTAGAGAAATCACTCCTAGGATTTATCAAGGACCAGAAGAGACCTAGAATAGCAAAGGTAATTCTAAGCAGCAAAGGCAAGGCAGGAGGCATCCCAATCCCTGACTTGAAGTTATACTTCAAGCTACTCTAATAAAAACAAGATGGTACTGGAATAAAAACAGATTTGAAGACCAATGAAATAGATTAGAAGATACAACTCCAACTACAAACATGCTCATCCAACTTATTTTTGATAAAGGGGCCAAATATGTTCACTGGAAGAACAACAATCTCTTTAATAAATGGTGCTGGTCCAGGGATCTGGCCATGGAGGGACTCAGGCAGCTTATTCACCTGCCCTCTTGGTAAGCGCCTGCAGCATGGGCCAGGAAGAGAATCATCTCCCGAGATCTGGCCATGGAGGGACTCAGGCAGCTTATTCACCCACCCTCTTGGTAAGCGCCTGCAATGCAGGCCAGAAGGAGAAGAGAGCTCCTGACATCCAGCCATGGTGGGACTCCGGAAGCTTACTCACCTACCCTCTTGGTAAGCATCTGCAACGCTGCCAGGAGGAGAACAGAGTACCAGAGATCAGGCCATGGAGGGACTCAGGCAGCTTATTCACCTGCCCTCTTGGTCATCGCCTGCAGCTCGGGCTAGGAGGAGAATCAACTCCCAAGATCCGGCCATGGAGGGACTCAGCATGTGCACCCACCCTCTTGGTAAGTTCCTGCAGCTTGGCCAGGAGGAGAACAGAGCCCCAGAGAATTGGCCATGGAGGGACTCAGGCAGCTTATTCACTAGCCAGAGCAATTAATCACCTGCAGCTTGGGCCTGGAGGAAAACCATTACCTGTGAGCCTACTCCCAAGCACCCTTCTCCCGCCTGCCTCCTCCCCCCATAGGTACTGGGGATAGATGTTTGTCAACATCTCTTGGGAGGATGACCATATACAGTATAGCAAATATGTGGGATTTCCTTCTATGTTCTGTTCAAAAGCATAGGCTCTTTTTACTGTTTTGTTATGTTTCTTTTGCTCTATTCAGTATTCTCAATTGGTTTTATAATGTTCTATTTTTGGTTTGATTTCACAATACCTAATTGACTGGACAAGAAACAGACCACCTATAAAGGGAGGCCCATCAGAAAAATGGCAGACTTCTCGACACAAACCATCAAGTCAAAAAGAGCCTAGACCAAAATATTCCAAGCCTTGAAAGAAAATAACCTCCATCCCAGATTGATATACCCTGATAAACTGTCTCTAGAAATTAATGGAGAAACCAGATGTTTCCAAGACAAAGAGGAACTTCCGAAATTCTCAACCATCAATCCAACTCTACAGAGAATACTGCAGGGCATTCTAAAGAGAGAGAAAAGTACTAGGATTCCAGGAACAGTGGCAGAGAGGCCTCAATGAATGGAGCAGAAAACAGAATGAAGAAAACAATCAGACAACTGATGGCAAAAAAAGAGCATAAGAGAAATTAGGCAGAGAAGATTTTATTCAAAATTGACATGATTGATAGTATCAAGTCTGAGAGTATAGGCAACTACACTGAAGATGACAAGACTCTACGATACACATTCTGGTTTGGTAACTGTCAGTTTTTGAAGTTTTATACTATATATAAAGTTGTATTTTTATTAATACTGTTATGTACTGATATATTCAATTATACTATGTCTGATGATATAGCCAATTCTATTGGAGATAACAAGTTTTAACACATTAACCATGGTAGAACTCTTTGTACAATGGTCTTATATGTTTTTTCATTTCATATGTTTATAGGAATATGTTTTGTTTTGTCTTGCTTTGTTCTGTTTCTCCCTCTAATATAGAAAGGATAGAGATACATGTTAAAACTCATGCATGTGTAGTATGTATAAACAGTTTATGAGAACTGATCTTATGACACATGATGAAATGAACAGATACTTTCAAGAAAAAGAGGCACTAAAATACCCAGTGCTGATCCTGGAGGGTCATAATGTGACACCCAGCAACAGTATTATTCTTTGTTCAGAGTGATATTAGCCTGCTTGTGTTTGTTCAGTCTCAACATAATTGAAGATATGCATAACTGCATGTACGTTTAAGTGTATAGGATTTATAACCATGTTTCTACTTTTTGTTAGATAGCTGAGCAGAACAGGTTGCAATCTCTCACTGTTTGAATCCCCACTTTACATGCTCCACTTTAGTATCTTGAATAACTATTTGTAAAAAGACAATCCGTAATCATCAACTAGTTATTTCTTACTGTTAATTTTTTCTTTGAAATTATGTATTAGTTCTACCTGTTTTCTCTTTTGTTTCATCTTTCTTTAAATTAAATTTTTAAAAAAGACACTACAGTACCCAGTGCTGATCACAGAGTGCCATGATATGAAATCTAGCAATACTATTATTCTTTGTTCAGAATGATTTTAACCTGCTTTAGTTTGTTTAATCTAAACAAAAATGAAGCTATGGATAACTGCATGTATGTTTAAGTGTATAGGCTTGACAACCATGTTACTAAGTTTTTGTTGGACAGTTGAACAGAACTGTTTGCAGTCTTGCTGTTTGATTTCCCACTTTACATGTTCCATTTTTGTATCTTGAACAACTATTTGTAAAATGACAATATGTAAACATCAACTAGTGATTTCTTACTGTTTATTTTTTTCTCTGCACGTGTGTATTATTTCTACCTATTTTCTGTTTTGTTTCATCTTTCTTTAAATAAAATTTTTTAAAAAACAAAAAAATATTAAAACTGAAACTCTAAATCTGTTTGAAGACAAACCAGGTAAAGATCTTGAAGACATAGGAGTAGGTAGAGAATTCATGAACAGGAATCAAACCGCACAGGAAATACTTCCCAGAATCAATAACTGAGATCACATCTTATTAAAGAGTTTCTGCATGTAGAAAGAAATCTCCAGCATAGTGAAAAGAAAACTCACAAACTGGGAAAAAATCTGTGTGAACTGTCCCTCAGACAAAGGACTTCTGTCTAACACATAAAAAGAATTTTTAAAAATCAGACCCCCGAAATTGAAAGACCCAATCCAAAAGTAGGCATCTGAGATGAATACACAGTTCTCAGATGAAGAAATACAAATGGCAAATAAATATATGAAAAAACGTTCATAATCATTAGTCATTACAGAAATGCAAATTAAAATAACAGTTGAGATTCCATCTCACTCCTGAAAGAATGGCCAGGATCAAGAAAACCACCAACAACAAATGCTGTAGAGGCTGTGGAGAAAAAGAGAGTCTTCTGAACTGTTGGTTGGAATGTAGACTGGTGCAATCACTGTAGAGGTCAGTCTGGAGATTCCTCAAAAAGCTAGGATTGGAAGTCCCATTTGACTCAGCTATTCCACTTCTAGGCATATTCCCCAAAGAACTGAAAACATCATACCACAGTGATACACGTGCACCCATGTTTATAGCAGCACAATTTGCAATGGCCAGATCTTGGAAACAACCTACATGTCCATCAACTGAAGAATGAATTTAAAAATTGTGATATTTTTATACAGTGGAGTACTACTCAGCTATAAAGAATGATCACATTGAGATATTTCTAAATAAAGGGATGCACCTTGAGAACATACTCATAAGTGAAATAAATCAAACTCACGTGTATAAATACCATATAGTCTCCCTAGTGTAAGAAATGGTAAGAGTACCTAAGATTTCATGATAATCATGATTCTCCATTACATTGCTTTGAAGCCTTATAATCTTTTCATTCATTAGTTGGAATGTTTTTATTCTATTTTGTTTCATTTTATTATGTGTGATGGTATGAACAGCTATTTTGAAGAAAACAACACATTATAATAGCCAGTGCTAATTTAATATAATCATGCTTTGAAGTCCTGCCACACTTTTGTTCTTCTGTTTCCATTGGTTCTATCACATTGTGTCTTATTGGATTTTAATATGTGTGATAGTAGAAATAATTTTTATGGGAAATGAGACAATATGGAGGCCATTGTTTATTTTCTGTTATTTTGGTTCTGAATGCGCTGTAATTGTTTCATTCTCTTGAATGGTTTTATATTATTTTGTTATGTTTGATACTATTGTATGTGAAGGTATGTTCAACTATTTCAAAGAAAGAGACATTATGGTATCTACTGTTAGTATACGCTTCTCTTGTTGAAAGTGCTGTGTTGCTTACATTGTTCTGTTCTGATCTGCTTTGCTATGTCTACCTTTATCTTAATCTCTTTAAAATAAAGAAAAAAGGTGTAACTTTTCACTTAGCAATCCAATTATTTAAATAGGGGATAACCATAGTTTGTGTACTTTTTCATTAATTTTTATAGGACAACAGGAAATATACATAAATTTAACAAATATAATTCCCTGCCTAAATTGACTGATTGAAATGACACCTATTTGCAACATTTGGGATAATATGTAAACTAATGTGCTCTCCAAGTGACATTCAGGGTAAAACTGTTAAATGATTAAATTAAAGATCTTGAGATGAGATTATCTTTGATTATTTGAATGAGCCCTAAATCCACTGACAAGTGTCCTTATAAGAAACATAGGAGAAAAACAGTTCATTTTTCCCCCACAATCCCTCGAGCATTTGTTAATGATTGATTTCTTGAAGATAGTAATTCTTTCTGGACTGAGATGAAATCTCAATGCTGTTTTAATTTGCAGTTCTCAAATGACCAATGATATGAACATTTTTTCATGTCACCTCCACTTGAAGGATCATAAGGTTTCTGGAGAACTGACTTGCTTCAGTCTGAACCTCTGCTTTCACTCTTCAATGATGATGAATAGAACAGACTGGGATACATAAAACTAGGACCCTGGGAGCCCACAGTCATCACCAAAATTGGAGGAAAACCAATGACTTTTATGGTAGATAGCAGAACTAAAGTTTCCATTGTCACCCAACTTGTTGCCCTCTTGACTTCTCAATGAATCCAAGTGGTGGGGGCCACTCACACAGAAAAGAGGTTCTGTCAGAGTAGATCTTGTGAGGTTTGAGGTCATCTCATCAAAGATGAATTCCCACATATGCATGAATCCCCTTACTAGGCTGAGACTGCCTCTCAACATTGAGCCACCATCTCCTTTATCCCAAATAGGCCAGTCTGTCTGTCACTCAACCCCCATCTGGACCTGATCATGACTCTGATGTCTCCTTGTAATGATGAATGACATCTTTACCAAATCAGATAACATTCTGCTCACAATCCAGACGTCCTGAAGATGTCAATTACAGAGCTCTGGGCAGGAGACTCATCTCTGAGGCTAATCATTAACCTTACCCTCTTCTACTTGCACTCAATGTGGGGGCCAATCCTGTTGCTGTCAAACAGTATCCCATGTCTCAGGAGGCCCACCTTGGGATTCAACTTTACATTGGCAAGCTGAAACAAAATAGAATCTTAGTAGAGTGCCATTCACCTTGAACACTCCCCTGTTTCCAGTGAAAAAACCAAATGGAGACTATCACCTGGTCCAAAATCTCCATGTTATCAATACAGCCATGGTAACTTTACATTCTACTGTTCAAAATCCCTATGCATACTTGGGTTTGCTATCTTGTGTTCTTGTTCATACGTCTGGATCTGAAAGATGCTTTCTTCTGCCTATGAGTAGTACTTACAAGCCAACCCCTTTTTTTCCCAGAACAGGATGAAAGGGACAACTCACCTGGACTCACCTGCCTCAGGGTATCAAGAGCTCCCCCAGCATCTCTGAGGAAGCATTAGCCACAGACCTAGCAAATTTTAGACATAAAGACTTCCAATACACCCTCCTGCAGTATGTAGATGTCATACTGTTATGCAGCCAAAAAGAGACAAATTTCTGGAGAGGTACACAGACCCTCCTTGGCCACCTGTTAACAGCTGGTTGTAAAGTATTTTGAAAGAAGGCCTAAATATGTAAATTACAGCTATGTTACCTGAGATTTGATATGGAGAGGGATACAGAAGCCTGGGACCAGAAAGAAAAGTAGTTATATGCTCTTTTCCATGACCAGATTATAAAAAGCTGCTCTGGGAGTTCCTGGAAACTGCAAGATTTTGCAGGATCTGGATATCCAGATTCACTGGGAAAGCAAAACTATTATTATGGCATGTTTATAGGTACAGGAACTAAAACAGAAGTCTCCATTTGGACTTTTGAACAAATTGAGACATTCCAAGGCTTAAAAAAGACACTCTCACTGCCTTGGCATTAGGTATTCCTGATGTGACTCACCCCATTTAACCTGTTTGTAGATGAGAGAAAATATGTAGCCTTGGGAGTCCTTACTCAAAAAGCTGGACCTTGGGAAAGACCCATTGCCTACCTATCAAAGACATTGGACCCAGTAACAAAAGGATGGGCTTCATATTTGTGTTCTCTAGCAGCCACAGCCCTCCTTATCTGGGAGGTGAACAGACTCTGGGACAAAAACTTGACAGTCCAGTTTCTACATGTTGTTCTAGAGCTATTAAACAGTCAGGGACACCACTGGCTTTCAAACAGCCATTTCACCCAGTATCAGAGACTGCTTGTTGAAAATCCCTGATTTATGTTTCAGCTTATTAAAAATCTAAACTCACCCACCTACTTGTTCAACAAGCTCGGACCTCCAGACCATGACTGCCTCATCCTGACTAACAAACTTTTCAACAGTAGACCCAAGCTTCAGATAGTACCTGACCAATGTCGAGTATACCTTATTCACAAATGAATCAGGGACAGAAAGCAACCATCTGGCTATGTTGTTGTTACTACCAAAGAGGCGCCCTTAGCCTGACCATTTCCCCAAAATTGGTCTGCTCAGTAGACCAAACTCTGGGCACTCATTCAGTCCCAAAACTGGGAAAAAGATTAAAAGATCAACACACACACTGATTCAAGGAAAACCTTTGGCATTATCCATATCCACAGGATGTTATTATACAAGGAATGTGGACTCCCAACAGCAGAAGAAAGACAGATTAAGAATAAATGAAATCTCTCAGCTTCTGACTGCAATTCAGAAACCTAAAATGGTTGCCATTATCCATTGCAAGGTACACCAAATAGTAAAGGATACTATTACCCTTAGCAATCACAAGGCAGATGAGGCCACCAAATTGGCAGCAGAAAGTTCTACGTGGGGATCAAATGATTTTGTACAAAACATGGAAGCCATACACGAGATGCCCCTAAAACTGTTGTTAGCCTCTGTAGTGAGCCTCTTCAAGTGGGAAGAAATCAAATGGGGACAACAAGAAGGAGCACAAATGGGCCCAAAAGGTCTTTGGACATTACCAGATTACCAGGAGATAATTCCCCTAATCTTAGTTTATGCTCTTGTGAAATGTCATCATGATATCATGAATGGAGGAAAACTGCTATGAATTGGCTTCTGGGCCACTACTATTACATTGCAAATTTAGCCTCAAACTATGCCTCTGTGAGAGATGTCAAGTCTGTGCAAGAACTGAACAGTCCTCTGGGCCTAGACCTCTGTCTGGCATTCAACATGCTGTACTCTCCCTTTCCAAGAGCTTACAAATAGATTTTAGAGAAATCATGCCATGCAGGAGTTACAAATCTCCTGGTACCTGTTTGTACTTATTCTGGGTGGCCAGAGGCATTTCCCACCAAAATAGAGAAGGCAATTGAGGGCCAGGGATTTGGCTCAGTGGTGTACGCACCTGTCTGAAAAGAATGATGTCATGAGTTGGATCCCCAGTACCAAAAAAAAAAAAGAAAGAAAAGAAAAGAAAGAAAAGGCAATTGAAGTCTGTAGAGTACTGTTAAGAGAAATAATTCTCAGATATAACCCTTCACCATAGGCAGTGATAATGAACTGGCATCTATAGCAGAAATAATCCAGAAACTAGCAAAAGAATTAAAAATCAGAGTTCTGGAAAAGCTAAAAGAGTGAATAGAACCCTAAAATCAGTCTTAACCAAATACCATCAAGTAAAGAGACATCATCCAGATGATTGCTGGTAAGCCTGTCCAGACAAGCCAGCTCCCTTAAAGACAACCTTGAGGAAACAACACACTAAAAGCCCTGCTCTCACTACTCCAGAGGCTGGTGAGTCCACACATGGCTAAAGATTGAATGAACATCATACACCAGAGTACCTGTCTTAACAGACACATGTTCTGCTACCTAGTATGTCTATTAGTTACCCTCCTCTTATTTATCTTGGTGCTTGCTGCAGGACTCTGGGGTGTATCCCCAGAGAACTGGAAAACATCCCACAAAGTCATCTTCACTCTTTTCTATATTAGCATAACTACTGGACTGAGTACTTTAAATTGTCTTTCTTAGTTTTAATGTACTGCTACTCTGCCTGGTTTCTACTTCCTTATCTCTTATTAATTTCAATGTTCACATTCACTCTCTGAATCACATCTCTGACAGATTGGGAACCCTGTCAAAAATCTACTTTAGTTCTTTCTTATTATATAAATATAATTCTTGGGTTACTTACTTTTAGCTGCCTAAACCAAAATTAAAATGACTCCCCTATAGATAATATGTTTAAGCTTACTAGGAGCATATAGAAAAGGAGAATATTGGGAATTCCAAGTCTGCCTAGGGTAGGAGAGGACTCAATTCCTCCTCAACCATACTAAATGGGGTGCCTATCAGCCCAACGTGACCTTATATCTTGATGCCTGTCCCAATGATCAGACTAATGAATACTATACAAGGTGTGGTGACCTAAGTTGGGAAGGCTTACAGAACCAATAATAAAATATCATCGTTGGCAAGCATGCCCACTCCAAAATAGCAACATCCCCTTTGATATGTGTAGTAATATACACTCCTGGTACTGTAGCATTTGGAGCTGTGCCAATATATATTGGCCCAGAAGGGAAAAATGATGGGATGCAAATGTATGGAAAAACTCTCCCTACAAAGGAGGACCTCCCCTTACTCAGACCTAGCCCCTTTAGTTGCATGAAGGGCATCTATAATCCTGTCTAGTAATATATATATATATATATATATATATATATATATATATATATCCCTAATGTGTATGTAATATATAATATACATTATATTATAATATATATTCTAATATAGTACAGTATAGTATAATATAACATAGTTATATATACATTATATATAGGGATATATGCGCCGCGCGGCCTCTGAACCCCCGACCGGCAGGGGAACTGACTCACACGACACACCAGAATGCAGAGACAGAGGTCGCGTTTATTGACTCTCCACACAGGTCGTCCCCGGAACGTTCCTCCCTGATCGGACTCTCCAGTGGGGCTCTCTCTGTTGAGTAACCCCGCGTAGTCCTCCACTCTCTATGGTCTGCGTGTCTTCTCTTTTTCTCTACCTCCTGCTCTGTCCTTATATCTATAGTCCTGTCCTATAGGGTAACAAGGCGTGGCAAAGTCTGATTGGGGGACATCAGCTGTAGCTAGGCAGAAGCTGAGGGTAAGAATACGGAAGTAGGAAACGGGCGCCATCTTGGCATCATTCGATGGGAGGGGTAATCTACTGAAGGCTTCGCTCTTTCCTACAGGCCTCATCTGCTTAGGCAGGTCCTCTGGCTCGGCTCCCGACATCTCCCCCTTTTTTCTTTATTAAAGGCGGTGGATCTAAGGGTCCCTCCAAGGTATGATGTTGTTAGATACCTGGGAGTGGGCCTACTTTGTAGGCCACGGCATGAGAGAATGTAGAGGTCTATACCCCGCTGTGCATCACCTCATTTCGATGCATATCCTCACGCTAGGACCATGCTTGAGGTGAGTGGTTCATTTTTTCGCAGGGCCAGGCTTTTGTGAACCGAACCTGGATGCATATAGACATTCATTCCTGCCTTCCCCCCAGCTTTGGGGCGGGTGGCACTGCAGTACCCTTGGTCTCGCATCTCAATGCCAACAACTTAGCTCCATGAGAGGACCCTAATAGAGTGGGGTCTGTCTTAGGTTGGTCGGGAGAGCCCCTCCCGCCTTACCCGTCATTGACTCCATCACTCATCTCCTCGGGGAAGAAGGATGCCATCCAGAGGCACCTGTCTTTCTCGGTCCCCAACTGATGCTTTCCTCAGTAAACATGATCCAGTTGGGCAGCGAGGAAGCATTTGGGGGCTTAAAGGTGGAGAAAACCACCATATCATTAGAGAGGGGCACAGTGATATTGAACTCATGGGAAGTAATCGGGGCATCAGGAAGGCATGGCAATCTAGCTGTACAGTTGTGGGCATAGGTTTGCGGGAGGGTTGGAGATGTAACTGAAACAATGGACAGGGCTGGGGGATGTAGCCCCCCATACTATTTCAGCATAAGCACCGTTAATCAGCAGTAGTACCGCCAGGCATATTTTATGCCAGTTGACAGGGCGCGGTGCATGAGCAAACAAGAAGGCGCTCCGTCCCAGGCAGACCCCAAAGAGGAATACCAGAGTATACATTACCACACCCAGCAGTAGGTGGTTCGGTGCCTTGGCTAGGGTGTCATTGTTCTCCTTCTGCGTTGTCAAGTTGGTCCTTAGCATTATGGTCCCCTTCTCCTTTTTCTTCCTTTGTGGGGCTTGGAGTCTTTCTTATCAATCGCTCCGGTACCCACAGTGGTTCCTTTTCCTGTGGGGACACACAAACCGCGCCTCGGTTCCAGCTGACCACTGGATCCGGGCCCATCCACTGTCCCGTTAGGACATCCTTCCACTTTACCCATCCTTTGTTGGCGGGAGAAGGGCTACAATGCTCCATCGCCGGGGAGCGATCATTGCAGTTTTGATTCAAAAAATTATATGTAAACAGTGCCATGGATAGTCTTGCTTTTGGGGTCAGGCTGTGGCCTATTCCCCCTTTTTGTTTTGTTAAGATGTTTTTGAGGGTTTTATGGGCTCTCTCAATGATGCCCTGTCCTTGTGGGTTATAGGGGATTCCATGTTTTAACTGGACTTGCATGGTTTCACAAAATTTTGCAAAAGATTTCCCAGTGTATGCTGGGCCATTGTCTGTTTTGAGATGTCTGGGTTTTCCCCAGGCTGCCCATGCTGCCAGGCAGTGGTTAATCACATTAGACACCTTTTCCCCTGTTTCCGCTGACGCAAAGATTATATGAGAGCAGGTGTCTATGGAGACATGAACATACTTTAGAGAACCAAACTCTGCCACATGAGTGACATCCATCTGCCAAATGTCGCCGGGGGTCAACCCCCTAGGGTTAACTCCGACTGACACTACAGGCGAATGGGTGTCACATGAGCCACAGAGTCGCACAATGTCGCGTGCATCTGCTCTGGGGATATGGAATGTATTGGCAAGAGTCCTGGCATTAACATGAAATTTGTCATGAAATTGACGGGCTTGTTCCAGTGGGGACAGTATATTGAGAATCCATAGCGGGCGAGTAGCCGCATCCGCGGCCGCATTGCTCTGCACCATGGGCCCCGGTAGGTGCGTATGTGCTCTTATATGAGTGATAAACACTTTATGGTGTCTACTCGTGAGCAATGCCTGGATAGATAAGAACAAGTTTGTTACTTTAGAGGTTGGCTTGATTGGGCCCGCAGTTTCCAGGACCTGTAGGGCATTAACAACATATTTCGAATCAGAAACAATATTGAGGGCCTCTGAAAATTTTTGGAGAACTGTTTGTACAATCAACAACTCTACCACCTGTGGTTGATCTGGTTCAAACTGTATGGTAACCGGAGACTTACCTGAGACTACATAGGCCCCTATCCCGGTTTTCGACCCATCAGTATAGATAGTTGTTGCATGAGCAAGAGGTGCGGAGGCGGTGATCTTTGGGAATATCACCGGATGTTGAGTAACAAACTGTAGTATGGGGTCCTTAGGAAATTGATTATCTATATCCCCGGGGAACACGCATCTCAAGATGGTCCAAGTATCCAGGCAGGCGGTCAGGGTCTTTATCTGAGAAGCAGTATAGGGCACCCAAATGGCATAAGGCGGGGAACCAAGATGTTGGATCGCTCTACTGTGCGCCTCCAATGCCAGAGAAGCAACTGATTCCGGGTAGTGTTCAATGACCTTGGCAGGTGAGACCTTAGGGTGCACCCACAGGAGTGGTCCCTTTTGCCAAATCACCGCCGTGGGCTGACATCTGGTCTGCAGCAAGCAGATTTCGAAAGGCTGTCCTGGGTCAATCCTCTGTAAAGTAGCTCTACTTATGGCCTTTTCAACCCTCTCTAAGGCAACCCTGGCCTCTGGGGTGAACTCTCTGGGGGAGGCAATGTCCGGGTCCCCCTTCAAGAGATCAAACAGAGGCTTTAAGTCAGAATTGGAGACATGTAAGTAAGGTCTGACCCAGTTTATATCTCCTAATAACTTCTGCATGTCATTTAAAGTGGTGAGATTATCCGTTCTGATGGTTACCTTCTGCGGAGAAACCAGAGTAGAGGAGAGTTTGGCACCCAAGTAGGTCACCACTTCTCCCCCTTGAATCTTGTCAGGGGCAATGTTCAAGTTAGCCTTTCTCAGGGCCTTGACCAGTTGGCCTAACATATCTTCTAACATTTTTGTTTCCTTTGCACTGATAAGCAGGTCATCCATATAATGAACGCATCTAATCTTGGGGAAGGCTTTTCGTATAGGGGTCAGCAAGGAATCCAAATAGATTTGACACATAGAGGGACTGTTGGCCATACCCTGAGGTAGGACCACCCATTCGTATCTGAGATCAGGGCTCTCCTGGTTAACCGTGGGCAGGGTGAAGGCAAATCGATGGGTGTCTTCCGGATGCAGGGGAATAGAGAAAAAACAATCCTTAAGGTCTATGACATAGACTGGCCAATGTCTTGGGATCGCTGAGAGTGCCGGAAGCCCCCTTTGAACTGCCCCTAAGGGTTGCATCTGCGCATTGATCGCTCTCAAATCATGGAGCAGCCTCCATCTGCCTGATTTCTTCCTGATGACAAAAATGGGGGTATTCCATGGGGAAGTCGATGGCTTTAAGTGTCCAGTTTGAAGCTGGGTTTTTATTATTTCCGTTAGTGCTGAGAGCTTCTCCTTGGGCAGGGGCCACTGAGGTACCCAAACTGGACTTGGGGACTTCCAAGTGATTTTAATCGGGGTGGGTAGGAGAACTTCTTCAGTGGCCCCTAGAAAAAACCCAGGCCATGTCTGCCTTCCTTCTTCTCCATAGGTACAGGGGAAGTCTGGCCCTGTAGGGCAGAGCCCAAGCCCTTGCCGGGGATATACCCTTGATTCTTAAGCATGCCCTTGGCCTGAGGAGAACAATTGGATGTAAGGGTGACGTCCATCTGGGTAAGGATGTCTCTCCCCCACAGAGACACTGGCAGTTGTAGGACAAAAGGCTGGAAATGACCCTGGTGGCCTTCCTCATCACACCAAGGCAGGGTTATGGCGCTAACCTGAGGAGCTGTCACCATCCCTAACCCTTGAAGTGTGTTGTCTGCTGTATTTGTGGGCCAACTAGAGGGCCAGTCCTTCTTAGAGATGATAGACCGATCGGCCCCAGTGTCCAAAAGCCCTGTAATTTTTCTCCCATTTATTCTCAATGATAACATGGGTCTTTTGTCAAGTGTCAAATGCAGCCCTTCGAAAATCCCCGACCCCGCGCCTGGTCCCCTACCGCCCCTGATCCTCTGCTGAGAGAGGAATTTTCCGTGAAGGCTGGGGAGCAACAAAAGCTGCGCTATCTTATCTCCCTCGTTAATGACCAGAGTTCCGTTAGGGGATCGGACCAGAATTTTTATGCGGCCTGTGTAGTCAGAATCAATGACTCCGGGGACAACAATGAGACCTTGCAGGGCAGCTGAAGCTCTACCCAACACCAGTCCAACTGTCCCCTCAGGCAGCGGTCCACAACACGGGGTTTCTACGATTTGGGTACCCAATTCAGGCGTTAGTATGAGTCTGGTGGTGGCACAGAGGTCCAGTCCTCCCGAGCCGAGCGTGGCTCTTGTGAGGTTTGGCTGTCTCGAGGGGACATCCTCAGGGTCCGGGGGCCCACTCCTTGGAGGGGCCCCCTCTGGCCGTTTTTTGTCTCTGATAGCTGTCTGCCACTCAAGCGGTTTCCGTCACTATCAAAGATGGAACGACAGTCCTCAGCACGGTGAGCTCCTTTCCGGCAGCGCCTGCAAATCTCCCCTCCCCCTTGGACGGATCCGCCGGAGTGATTCCTTTGGGGGCACTCACGCTTCAGATGCCCTAGCTTTCCGCAAGTGAAGCAGGCGCCTCCTTGGGGCCTCTCTCTGGCCTTTATTTTGTTATTGGTAGCCGCTGCGAGCAGGGCGGCCACACCTGCGTTGGAAAGGGGGCCCCCTATCTCCCTGCAAATTCTTATCCAGGTGTTTAAGTCCTTGTTCTTATGTGGTGCGATTGCTGCCCTGCATTCTTTAGTACATTGTTCGAAAATCAGTTGCTTGACCAGTGGTAGAGCTGTCTCCTTACTAGGGAAAATCTTTTCTGCTGCATCTTGCATTCTAGCCACAAAATCTACAAATGGTTCTGCGGTGCCTTGAACTACCTTAGAGAGGCATGCGGATGCGGTCCCAGAGCCGCTTACCTGTTTCCAGGCTCGCATTCCAATAGTATTGATCTGCTCGTAGACTGCACTGGGGTACTGCGTTTGATCTTCAGCATATTGCCCCTCCCCCGTTAACATGTCTCTGCTCCATCCCCTATGACCCCCGGCAGCATTCCTCTCTGCCTGTTCTGCTGCGTACTCAGCATACCAAGCCCTCCAATCCAGATAGCTGCCAGCTGGAAGGCAGGCCTTAGCCAATTGGGCCCAATCCCCAGGCGTAAGGGGAATAGAGCAGAGATTTTCTAGTATTGCCACCGTGTATGGAGCTTCGGGGCCAAAAGTCGTGACCGCGCTTTTCAACTCTTTTATCTGCTTAAGGTCAAAAGGCTCCCACACATTCCTACCCTGGCCTGGGGCAACTTGTATGGGGTACACTCCATAGGGGCCCACGTCTATCCCTGGTTCCGGCATCCTTGGTCCCGCCCACCATTTAGAACGCCAGAGCGAGCCATGGAAGTATCTTGAACCCCGAGGCGGCTCAGCATAGGACGGTGGCGATGGGCGGGGACCGATAGTAGCCGCCAGTCTCCTAACCTCACTCTGCGCCCCCTGGTGGCACAGTTCCTCACGGCGCACCGCCTCCGGAAATAGGTCCCAAGGTGGGGCCGAAGGTAATTTCTCCTGTCGCCAGCAGGGGTCAGCAGAGGGCTTCTCTTTTTCTCCCTCCGCGTCCCCCATTGAGATGGCGCGGAGCTCGTGTCGGAGACCCCCGTAGATGCTTTTCCTGGACTGTGCTTCTTCATAATAGGAATCAGACGAGTCCGATTCCTCCCCCCTGGGGTCTTCCTCCCGAAGGGAACCTTCCCTAGAGTTTTCAGCTTTCGCCCGTTCGAAGGCTTCTCTCACCTCTTCGATACCTGCACCATGGACAGCGGGCGGGAAACCCTCGTTTTCCTTCTCTAAGCAGGTATGTATCATCTCCCACAAGGGGCGAACGGAAGGGGATAAGTCCCCGCCGAGCTCGGCAGAGGCCAGATCCCCCCCCAACCTCTCCCATGAAGGCAAAGTCAAACGTCCCGTGGGTAGGAACCACGGGGCTATCCGGTCAATCTCGGCAATAAACAGCTCGAGAGTGGCACGACTTACCCCAAGATCTTTTGTTTTTAACAGTCTCTTAAGGGCCTTGGCTAAATCCCCAGCCTCTTTGCTCGGTAATTGGCCCATATTCTATCAAAAGATACCCTCGGGTGGCTAAGATCTGCTCACCTCGATACCTGGCGTATGTACACCAGGGGAGTTAAGAAACTTGCCCTGTAGGTGCGCGCCACCCAGGGCCCAGGCGTACTCCCAACTTACCTGGCCGACGACCGCTGCCGTGTGGTAAGCCAAAAGCGGTCTGTCTCTGCAGTACGGGGGTGATCAGCTCCCCGTACGGGCCACCAAAATGCGCCGCGCGGCCTCTGAACCCCCGACCGGCAGGGGAACTGACTCACACGACACACCAGAATGCAGAGACAGAGGTCGCGTTTATTGACTCTCCACACAGGTCGTCCCCGGAACGTTCCTCCCTGATCGGACTCTCCAGTGGGGCTCTCTCTGTTGAGTAACCCCGCGTAGTCCTCCACTCTCTATGGTCTGCGTGTCTTCTCTTTTTCTCTACCTCCTGCTCTGTCCTTATATCTATAGTCCTGTCCTATAGGGTAACAAGGCGTGGCAAAGTCTGATTGGGGGACATCAGCTGTAGCTAGGCAGAAGCTGAGGGTAAGAATACGGAAGTAGGAAACGGGCGCCATCTTGGCATCATTCGATGGGAGGGGTAATCTACTGAAGGCTTCGCTCTTTCCTACAGGCCTCATCTGCTTAGGCAGGTCCTCTGGCTCGGCTCCCGACAGATATATATATATATATATATATATATATATATATATATATATATATTCCTAATGACACCATTTGGATACCATGCTGCTTATTTAGCCATTCAAATGAATGGCACAAGACCTGGTGATGTTAGTTCAAGTACAGAAGGTTTTTATACCCTAAATTCAGGTAGCTGTGCCTAAGGTTTTCACACACCTTAGATCTCCCATAACCAAAGATAATACTACTAAAGACCTGTCTCCACGTGTCCCAGACTTGTTATAATTGGTTAGTGGGACCCATGTTGTCCTTCAACAGGTCAATCCAGCCCTGAGGGAAAACAACTGGCTCTTTGTGCCCCTCACTGCCCTACCCTATTGGTCTGTAGGACTAATTCCAAATGCCTCTTGATTTAATATCACCCGCTCTCTAGCAGACCTACTTCAAGATTCCCCAACCAAAATAATAGGAAATTCCACCTGATCCATAGGAAATGGAGGCTCTCTTAGTGTGTCAACTCGCTGTGCCTCTGTAACTCAGCTCAGTTCCTTGCTCCAGGATAGTGCTGGAACATTTTATATATGTTTTAATGGGGTATATCATGTGTTTTCCCCACAAACCATGGGCCTCTGTGGTGTTGCCTTCCAGGTGCCTAATTTCAACTTCTACTTGGGTGATCAAGGCCTCCTGCCTCTCTCAGAGTCATACATAAAATTAAACCCCATGTTCCTGCCTATCTAGCCAGCATAACAATACTGGGAGTCCTAGCTATGTGGGGAACGGCCCTTGGATTGGGGCAAAGTCAATATGCACAGTTAAAACAAATAATAGGAGAGTTTGAAAATGTACAAAGCTCTATTGACACCCTTCAGGAACAAATTGATTCTTTAGCCATGATTGTTTTTACAAAACTGTTATGGTTGAAACATTGTGTCAACTTGACAAGTTTGGAAGTTAAACTAAGAGACTCAACAGGGAACTAAAATCCTTACTTTGTAAATATCCTCATCCTGTGCAAGAGGAGGGCATAGAGATTTTGTGAGTGCTACATCTGCCCTGCGAGGCAGGGAGTGGCCTATGTATAATATAAGGGAGGAGAAGAGGCTTATTCTTCCCCTTTTTGCTCTTGCTGCATTTGCTGGCTGCTGCCTTGAAGTGGTGCCCCTCAGTCATGCCACCCTGATTTGGAGCCCCCTGATTTTGGACTGAAATACCACAAACAGAGAGCTAAATAAACTTTTTCTTCCTTCATTTTGAGTGTTAGGTATTTTGTCCCAGCAATGAAAGAAAAGTAACCAAGACAAAAATTGATGGGCCTTAGACCTCTTAACAGCTCAACAAGAAGGTATCTTATCTTTTTCTGGAAGAATTTTGCTATTAGGCTAAAAAAGAGTAGTAAGAGAAAACTCCCATCAGTTGTGGAAGTCACTTGAGTAAAGGGTGAGAAATATGATGGGTGACTCTTCCTGGTTGGGATCCCTGGACTTTCTCCTCTTGTGGATACAAGTTTTGCTCAGATCTCTGATGGATCTCATGCCAGTCCTCTTTGTAGGCCCTTGTGTGATCCAGCTGCTGATTCACTTTCTGACTGAAATCTTTGAGGTCATACATCACCAGATCCTCTTAAAAGTCCCCCCTTATCAGTGCCTTAAAACTGAGGGGGAAAATCTTCTTTATAAATAACACAGGGGGAAATGTGACAGAAATTTTGAAATTTTAAAACTACCTAGCAGCCTGATATCATACTGAGACAAGATATGCTTATCCTGCCTGCCACATGGCTAGTCTGTTAAACTCAGTCAGCCTTGACTGTCTGTGTCCATCTGCTTTTCACAAGTATCCTGATCCAGATCAACCTGACAATATCTATCTGCAATGTCTGTGTTTTCCAACCCAAAAATATATCCTGTTTTTCTAACATATTTGAAGGATCTTCTCACCAGCAACAGATGATGACTAACTCAACCCAATGAAAACTCACCATGCTTTTAAGCTTCTACATTTCCTGCTTGCAAACCTATATAAACCAAACCTGAAACTGACTCAGGGCTGGTGATTTGGAACTTATTTCCATCATTGTAATAAACAGTTGCTTTCCAATTTCTTGGTATGGAGTTTATTCCTTTTATTTTAGTACCAGTTCTGCAGCAATTCCTGGAAGATAACACTACCTTGATTGCAAAACCAAAGACTCAACTAAAAAGGAAAACTACAGGTTGATCTCTTTAATCAACATATATGTGAACATCCTCAATAAGATATTGGCATAAGGATGCAACAAATCATTAACAAGATCATACACCATGACCAAGTAAGATTCATCCCAGGGATGCAAAGATGGTTCACCATATGCAATTCAACAAAGGTAGTACATCACATAAACAGAAGAAAGGACAAAAACCACATGATCATCTCAATAGATGCAGAAAACACTTTTGACAAAATCCAACATCTGTTTCTAATAAAAATCCTGAAGAAAAGAGACATAAAAGGACATAATCTCAATCTGATAAAAGTCATTTATGACAAACCTACTACCAATATCATACTAAATGGGGAAAACCTGAAAATTTTTCCTATAAAATCAGGAACAAGACAAGGATATTCACTATTACCACTACTATTCAATACAGTACTTCAAAGGTTAGCCACCATAATAAGGTAAGATAAAGAAAAGAGGCCAGAAGGTGAGTCCAGCACACCAGTGCCAGCCCGGGGAGAGTTCAAGATCATTGCTCCCATACAGCCACACAAGACTGGGCTCTGCAGGTATTGGGCCTACCTAGGCTATGACCAGTGACCTTCTTTCAAACCAGGGAACTGCATTACTGGAGGTGAGTTCCTGCACACCAGCTCAGGCCCCAGGAGAGCTTAAGATCATCCTTCTCAGTGGTCAAGGATCCACCCATTTTCCAACCACACTAGACTAGGCTTGGGAGGTTTTGTGGCCCTACTGGACAATGCCCAGCAACCTTTTTCAATCAGGGGAGTTGAGGGGATGTGAAGTGAATTCCAGCGCATTGGTGCTTGCCCAGGGAGAGCTTTGGATCATCATCCTCAGTGGTTAGGTGCGCATCTAGCTTCCTGGAATGCTAGAGGTGGGACCCTTGCTCAGCCCCTGAGTGGACCACACTCAGCAACCTCCATTCAGTCCCAGGAGCCAAGGGCATAGGAGATTATTTCCAATATGCCCAGGGGAAGCTTTGGGACATCACTTGAAACACAGAAATATAGGAAAATGACAAAACAGGTCCCTGAGCGGGTCTGTAAAGGCCTCGCCACTCCCTGCGTGCTTGGCAGACTCTGGAGTTCTGAGCTAGCAGGCACAATCGGTTTCAGAGGCTGGGCGGCCTGGGGTGAGTGTCCTCCACACCATCCCCCAAGCCTGGCTAGATTGGGACCCTCACTCAGCCCGGACAGAGAACTTCGCGGCTTCCTGTTGCACTGGACCAGTGCAGCAGGTCCTAAGCAGGCCTGCAACGACCTCCCCGCTCCCCGTCATGCTTGGAGGACTCTGGAGTTTTAAGCAAGCAGGCACCATCAGTTCCAGAAGCTGGGCAACCCAGGGTGAGTGCCCCCCACACCACCCCTGGAGCCCAGCTAGCTTGGGACCTTCACTCGGCCCCAGACAGGGAACCTTGGGGCTTACAGTTGCACTGGACCAGTGCCGTGGGTCTTGAACCAGCCTGCACAGGTCTCATCACTCCCTGATGGGCTTGGTGGACTCTAAGCTCTGGGCCTGCCAGCGCCATCAGCTCCAGAGGCTGGGGGATCTGGAGTGAGTGTCACCGCACCATCCCCCGAACCCAGCTAGTTTGAGATCCTTGCTGGGCCACGAACAGGGAACTTGTGGCTTCTTGTTGCACTTGACCAGCTCTGCAGGTATTGTGCCAGCCTGCCCCACCCTCAGTGACCCTCTCTCAATCTGGGGAACTAGGTGGCCAGAGTCCCAGGAGCTGAGGGTATAGAAGAGGATTTCCAACAGACCCTGGGGAAGCCTTGGAATAACACTTGAAACACAGAAATATAGGAAAATGCCAAAACGAAAGACCCAATTACAACCTCAAACCACCAGCCCATCCCAAGAAACCTTAGGAGCTATATACATAGAAGAAAATATATGCCATACACCTGAAATACCTGAAATAATAGCAACTGAAACAAAGAAGCAACTCTGGGAAGCTTTAAAGGAATTCAAACTAGAAATAATGTCCCAGGTAAAATAAGAAATGATAAACAAAATGAAGGAGATGCTGAACATATCTAAAGAAGACACAGTTAAATAATTGGAGGAATTGAATAAAAAGATACAATCGCTGAATGAACAATATAAGAAAAAGACAGAATACATAAAGCAGATGCAAAAGAGATATACAGAAAATCAAAAATTGAATGGAAATTCAAAGTTGTAAAAACTACCTCAATGAAAGTGAAGATAGAATTTCAGACCTCAAAGACAAGATTGCAGCTAGTGAACAGGAAAGGAAAAATCTTTTAAAAAGAACAAGGAATCAGGAAATAACAATTCAAAACCTGCAAGATGATGCAAAGGAAAAAAAACATAAGATTGATAGGGATTAAAGAAAAAGAAGGGGACAGCATAAAGGATGTCAAGAGGATATTCAGAGAAGTAATAGCTGAAAATTTCCCAAACATGAGAATGGAAACTGACATCAGGATCAGTGAAGCAAATAGGACTCCAAATAATCATAACCAAAATAAAACTATATGCAAACATATAATAATCACCATCCCAGAAATCCACCATAAGAATAGAATATTAAAAGCTGTCAGAGAGAAAAAACAGATCACTTATAAAGGAAAACCTATCAGAATCACAGCAGACTTCTCAGTACAAACAATAAAGTCAAGAAGAGCATGGAGTGAAGTATTTCAGATTTTAAAGGAAAATGATTTCCAATTTAGACTGTGTGCCCTGCAAAACTGTCCTTCAAAATCGATGGCTAAATAAGATACTTTCATGACACAGGACAGCTGAAGAGCTTCATGATCACCAAGCCAACCCTGCCAAGATTATTGAAAGACAGTTTAGATACACTTAGGAAAAAACCACTAAGCAAAGCAGATAATTAAACAGAACAGACAAAGACACAACTGCAGAAAGATGACATGTCAACAATAAACCAACATATAACAGTTATAGCCATTAATGTAAATAGTCTCAATGCATCAATTAAAAGAAACAGACTGGCAGAATGGATCAAGAAACAAAATCCAACCACATTCTGTCTACAAGAAACCCATCTAACCCAAAAGGATACTCAGAGACTGAAAGTCAAAGGATGGAAAACAATACTTCATGCAACAGGAACCCCCACCCCCCAAAAAAAGCAAGGATAGCTACTCTGTTTGCAGACAATGTGAACTTCAAAGCAGTAATGATCAAAGACATAAAGAAGGTCACTACATACTGGTTAGAGAAAAACTTCAAGAGGAAGAGATAACTATCTGAAATATGTATGCACCAAATTCCAGAGCACCCAGTTATATACAACAAGTTTTAACAGAAATGAAAAACCAAATTAGCAGTAACACAATTATAACCGGATACCTTAACACACCATTGACACCAAGGGACAGATCAACCAGACAGAAAATCAGCAAAGAAATAACACAAGTAAATCACACCTGTGAAAAAATGGACTTAATAGACATATACTGAGTGTTCCATCCAACAACATCAGAATACACATTCTTCTCAGCAGTACATGGGTCATTCTCTAAAATAGACTATATATTAGCCCACAGAACACATTTAAATAAATGTAAAAGAGTTGAAATTTTCCCTTGAATGTTATTGGATCATAGCGCCATGAAATTAAAAATTAATGATAAAAATACCGCAAAAATCCCATAAACACATGTAAACTGAATAACACAATCTTGAGTAATCAGTGGGTAACAGGGAAAATTAAAGAAGAAATTAAACAATACCAACAAGCAAATGAAAATAAAAATACAACTTACCGGAATCTGTGGGAAATAATGAAAGCTGTTCTCAGAGGAAAACTTATTGCACTGAGTTCCCACATCAGGAAAACAGAATGAATGCAAATAATCTGATGTGACACCTCAAACATCTAGAAAAAGAAGAGCAAGTCAAGTCCAAAGCCAAAAGAAGAGAGGAAAGTAAAAAAATCAGAGCAGAAATTAATGCAATAGAGACTAAAAAAATCCAAAGAATGAATGAATGAATCAAAGAGTTGGTTCTTTGAAAGAATAAATAAAATTGATAAGCCCCTAGCCAATCTTCTTTAAAAAGGGAATAAAAAGCTCAAATTCATGCAATAAGGAATTAAAAAGAGAAATCATTACAGACTCTGTAGAAATACAGAAGATCATCAACACCTATTTCAAAAACCTCCACTCTGATAGGTTCAATAACACAGAAGAAATGGACAGATTTCTAGAAACAAATGAACTACAACAGCTGGGTCAAGAAGTTGTAAAGCTGCTGAACAACCCAATTTCTATTAATGAAATTGAAAATGTAATTAAGTCTTTACCTACAAAGAAAAGCCCAGGCCCAGGCAGATTCACTGTGAAATTCTACAAAAAATAGAAAGAAGACTTAATGCCGACATTCCTCAAACTCTTCAATGAAATTGAAATGGAAGCAATTCTTCCTAAGTCATTCCTGAAAGCAAATATTACTCTAATACAAAGTCTGAAAAAGACCCAACTAAAAAAATAGAACTACAGGCCAATCTCTCTATTGAACACAGATGTAAAAATCCTCAATAAAATATTGGCAAACAGGTTGCAGCAAATCATCAAGATTATACACTATGAACAAATGGGATTCATCCCAGGCATGCAGTGATGGTTCAACATACATAAATCAATAAATGTAATCCACCATATCAATAAAGCCAAAAGTAAGAATCATATGATCATACCTCCATATGCAGAAAAAGCTTTTGATAAGTTCCAACATTCACTTATGATAAGAACCTTACAGAAAATAGGAATAGATGGTCTTTACCTCAATATGATGAAGGCCATTTATGAAAAACCAACAGCCAGCATCATATTAAATGGCCAAAAATTGAAGGCCTTTACTTTAAAATCAGGCACAAGACAAGGATACCCCTTATCACTGCTCCTATTAAACATAGTACTGGAAATAATAGCCAGAGCAATTAGACAAGAGAGTGAAATAAAAGGAGTAAAGATAGGAAAAGAGGAAGTTAAATTATCACTATTTGCAGATGACATGATTCTCTACATAGAAGACACCCAAAACTCCATTGAAAGACTCCTAGAAAAAATAAATAAATTCAGCAATGGATACAAAATCAATACTAAAAAATCAATAGTATTTCTATATATTAACAACAAAATCACTGAGAGAGAAATGACAAGCCACACCCCTCATACTAGCATCCAAAAAAATGAAATACTTAGGAATTAATCTCATGAAAGAAGTAAAAGATCTATACAGGAATAATTATAATATCCTAAAAGAGAAATCAAAGAGGATCTCAGAAAATTGAAAGACATTCCTTGTTCATGGATGAAAAGAATAAATATTATGAAAATGGCCATTCTCCCAAAACTGTTATACAGATTCAATGCAATCCCAATAAAAATACCATGAACACACCCCATAGATCTAGAGAGATCACTCCTAAAATTCATCTGGAACCAGAAGAGACCTAGAATAGCAAAGGCAATTCTAAGCAGCAAAGGCAAGGCTGGAGGCATTCCAATCCCTGACTTGAAGTTATACTACAAAGCAACTGTAATAAAATCAACATGGTACTGGAATAAAAACAGATCAGAAGACCAATGGAATAGATTAGAAAATACAGCCACAATTACAAACACACTCAACCACCTTATCTTTGATAAAGGGGCCAAATATGTTCCCTGGAAGAACAATAGTCTCTTTAATAAATGGTCCTGGAAACTAAAACTAGAGCCATGTCTTTCACCATGTAGTAAACTATAATCTAAATGGATAAAACATCTGAATATTAAAACAGAAGCACTAAATCTGTTGGAAGAGAAATCAGGTAAAAATCTTGAAGACAAAGTGGTAGGTAGAGAATTCATGAATAGAAAACAAACCACATGGGAAATCCTTCCCAGAATCAATAACTGGAATCACGTCTTGTTAAAGAGTTTTTGCATGTAGAATAAAATCTCCAGCATAGTGAAAAGAAAACTCACAAACTGGGAAAAAATCTTAGTGTACTGTCCCTCAGACAAAGGACTTCTGTCTAAAACATATAAAGAATTTTAAAATATCAGACCCCTAATATTCAAAGATCCAATCCAAAAATGGGTATCTGAGATAAATACATAATTCTCAGATGAAGAAATACAAATGGCAAATAAATATATGAAAAAATGTTCATCATCATTAGTCATTAGAGAAATGCAAATTAAAACTACACTGAGATTCCATCTCACTCCTGAAAGAATGGCCAGGATCAAGAAAACTACCAACAAATGCTGGAGAGGCTGTGTGGAAAAAGGAACTCTCCTGCACTGTGGGTGGGAGTGTAGACTGGTGCAGTCACTGTGGAGGTCAGTCTGGAGATTCTTCAAAAATTGGGATGGGAAGTCCCATTTGACCCAGCTATTCCACTTTTAGGCATATTCCCAGAAGAACTGAAAGCATCATACCACAGTGATACATGTGCATCCATGTTTATAGAAGCACAATTTGTAATCGCCAGATCTTGGAAACAACCTACATGTCCATCAACTGAGGAATGGATTTTTTAAAAGTGGTAGTATTTTTATACAATGGAGTACTACTCAGCTATAAAGAATGATCAAATTGAGATAGTTATAAGTAAATAGATGCAACTTGAGACCACACTCAGAAGTGAAATACATCAGACTCACATGTATAAATGCTGTATAGTCTCCCTAGTGTAAAAAATGGTAAGAGTACATAAGAATTTATGGTAATCATGATTCCCCGTTACATTTCCTTGAAGCCTTATAATGTTTTCATTCATTAGTTGGAATGGTTTTATCCTGGTTTGTTTGATTTTATTATCTGTGACGGTATAAACAGCTATTTTGAATAAAACAAGACTTGATAATAGCCACTGCTGATTTAATATCATCTTGCTTTGAAGTCCTCCCATGCTTTTGGTCTTCTGTTTCCACTGGTTCTATTATGTTGTATTTTATTGGATTTTATTATGTGTGATAGTAGAATCAATTTTTATGAACAATGAGATAATATACAGTCATTGTTCATTTTCTGTTATTTGATTCTGAATGCCCTGTAATACCTTCACTCTCTTGAATGGTTTTGTACTATTTTGTTATGTTTGATACTGTTGTATATGAAGGTATGCTCAACTATTTCAAAGAAAGAGACATTATGATAGCTATTGTTATATTGGATTGTCTTGTGGTGAAATATTGTGTTGCTTAAATTGTTCTGTTCTAATCTGCTTTGTTATGTCCTCTTTCATCTTAATCTCTTTAAAATTAAAAAAAATTTAAAAATAAAAGGAAACCAAGTAGGAAAGGAAGAAATGTAACTGTCCTTATTAACAGATGATATAACAGTCTATGTATATGACCCAAGAAAATTCCACCGAAAGACTCCTAGAACTAATAAATAAATTTAGCAAGGTGATAAGATACAAAATCAATTCACATAAATAAATAGAATTCCTGTATGCCAATAATGAACAAGAAAAGGAAACAAGAGGAGGAATATAAAGAAAGAGGAAAGGAATATAATATCACTCTCAATAACTTTAAGAAAAATTAAACACTTAGGAAGTAACCTAACAAAGGAAACAAAAAGCCTCTATAATGAAAACTACAGTAATCTGAAAAAGATCAAAGAAGACATCAGAAAACGAAAATATATCCCCTGTTCCTCAGTAGGCAGAAACAATATTGTCAAAATGGCCATAATATCAAAAATGATATATAGATTTAATGCAGTTACAATAAAAATACCAACAGTATTTTTCAAAAAACTAGAAAAAAATCATATGGAATCAGAAAAGACCCAGAGACCAAGAGCAAAACTGGATGCATCACAACACCTGACTTCAAGTTACATTACAAATATACAGTGATAAAACAGAATGGTATTGACACAAAAACAGACATGTGGATCAATGGAACAGAATAGAAGATGCAGAAACAACTCTCAGAACATTCATTCATCTGATCTTTGACAAAGAGGCCAATAACATGCTGAAGGAAAGATAATCTCTTTATTAAATAGTGCTAGGAAAACTGACTCTACATATGCAGAAGATTGAATCTAGAGCCGTATCTCTCACCATGTACTAAACTAAAATTACGGTGAATGAAAGACACAAAATACTATATTAAAAGGGAAACAATCTGCTGTAAGATAAATCAGGCAAAACTCCTGAATATATAAGCACAGGCAAGGACTTTAAACAGAACTCCAACTGTACATGAAATACCATCAAGAAACAAGAAATGGGATAATACCAAATCAAAGCACTTTTGCACAGCAAAAGAAACAACCGATGGAATCAAGAAACAATATAGAAAATAGGAAAACATTTTGCCAGGTATTCCTTGAAGAGGACAAACATTGAGAATATATAAATAACTTAAAAATAGTAGAATCCCCCAAAATAAAGGGACCAATAAAATGTGCAAATGAAATGCGTAGATACTTCTCAGATGAAGCACAAATGGCAACAAACATATGAAAAATATTCAACATCTCTGGCCACTAGAGAAATATGAACTAACACTGAGAAAATAATCGGAATTCACTAAGAAGCAAGCTCTCCCTTCAAACCAGTGCCATGCATGGGCCACCACTGCCAGGGGACAGCCAGACCCCAGCCTTTTCCAGTGAGGCAGTGCCATTTGCAGACCGTGGGGGAAGAGGAACAGAATTCACCAAGAAGCAAGGCCTCCTTGTGATCCAGTGCCATGTGTGGGCCACCACTACTAGAGGGACAGCCAGATCCCAGCCCCTTCCAGTGCACACGCTGGGAAACAAGAAGAGTCAAACCCTCACCCTCCATTGTATAAAAATACTACAAACTTCCCCTTTCTTTTTGCAAATTCACAATTTGAAGACTGAGACATCACGAGAAGACTACCTGATGACCTGTCATCAAAATCATTGCAGGAAAAGCCTTCAGGAACAGATGACACTGTGTCACTCAGCAGAACACTGTACCACAGCAAGAAAGGTAACATGATCCAGTTGTGCAGTGATTGTCTGAACTGCTACCTCTCCAATGGAGTAAAAGTCCAGTAATGCATACCAGAAGTGACTGCCTAGGTCTGGAAGTTTCTGATATATGATCTGACAAGTCATTTTCTGAAAGTGGGACCAACCTAGATTTCAGGTCTATTCTACTTGAATTTTGAAAACACATGGTAGGACAGATATACAATTGATAATATAGCATGAGGAATAAAGTAGATGCATTTCAACTCAATAAAAACCCTAAATTCTGTATTACAAAATATTTCCACTTGAGTGTAAGTGGTGAAACTGGGCAAGAGTTAAGCCACACACAGGCAAAATTGTTTAAGGAGACAGTAAAAGGAAAATCGCTGGGATGGTAAGGTCCAGCAACTTCACCAGTGTGTTTCATGTTGTATGTGAGAGGACAATGGAGAGCAGCACCATTCACCAGGTGTTCTGGGCTTGGAGCTATGGAGATGGATCTTTGAATAATAATACAGGCTGTCAAGGGCAATTGATCCACAGCTCTGGACAGAAGAGTGGACCAAAGCTCAAGGAAGGGATCACTAAGTACTGGATCCATGCCATTTTTCCCTGTGGATTAGTGGATCCCAACAGCCCAGGCAGTCTGAAAAAACCCACTCATGCGTCCATTAATTCATAGTTTGTAAGTCTCTTTCCTTGCTGTGCAAGCAACTGTTCTGCAGAATCAGGATATGGGGAGACTCTAGCAAGGGCCTCAGACCAGATGCTTCTGCAGCTTGGGGTGTCTCTACTGTTCTGTGGACACTGTCATAATAACACTATTAACCACTTCCTGCTTAGTGACTGTTACGTCTGAAAAGGTGGCTATCTGGTCACTGTCCTCTAGAAATAAATAAATAGGCTGGTATCTCTAACCTTGCATGCACAGGAAATGTAGTGATCAATAATTCACGACTTCCTTGCTCAAGTGAAAAGAAGTTCATTTTCTGAGACTTAAGATCATTTCTTAGGAGATTCGTGTATTGGGTTTGCAGTGACAGGCCACGTGGAAAATGTGAGTACATTGCTGAGGGAAAGGGAAATGAGACAGAGACATGTTCAAGTGGAAACTGAAAGGTTCTTGCCCTAATATAAATTACTGTACAATTATGGTGGTGGTCTAATGTGGCAGAAGGCCAAAGTGAGAACACTTGCCACTTCCTGCTTTTTTTCTTTAGCCCTAATTGCAACTCCCCTTCCTGTTTGCACACACAGAGAATTCCAATAGGTTCCTCATAGGTCATTGATGCCAGCCCCATGCACCACTTCCAATCAGGGATGATATAACCCTCTGCATCTCTGTATCCAGTCGAAGGAGACATCCCAAGGCATGGGTTGTGTGCTTCTTTCCAATTTCTCAACTCAATAGCCCTGTTTGCTTTGTACTTTTTGCTTCTCTATTGCGCCAGAATACTCTAACAGAAATTAAATGTCTAATAGATTCCACAATCATCTTTCACATATGCACCTGTGAAAAGTGCTTGACACATGCTCCAGGTGGTACAGAGAGTACCGCTATGTACCTGTGCTGACTTTCCTATTCCTGACCCAAGGAGACCTTCTTGTCACCAAGGAGGCACAGCAAGCACAGAGGACACACTTAGCTACTTTCTTCCAGACTGACATACAATAGAAAACTTCCCTCAAGGCCACATTACCACTTGCTGGCAGCCTCAGGACAACAGCTCTCTGCTACTTTCCAATGCATTTTTTACAAGGCTAGAAACCCGATTTGTGCCAGGGCCCCTCCACCTACTGGAAGAGAATCAGGCACCAGGGATTCTTCCCTCTTTTGAGGAAGATCCTAGTCCTGTAGCTCAGCTCCAAAGCTACTCCCCCACGTGTCTTCCTGCCCAGGCCTGAACCCTTGGTCTCTGGACTCAGAGGCTGAATCAGGCCCCACCCCGTCCCTGCCTAAAAGGTCCCTAAAAGGCTCCTCCCTGACTCCCGGGTTGAAGTAGATGAGGTAAAACTCCCCTTTTCTAATCCTCTGAAGCTTAAGGGCCGGGGGCGTGGCTTGGGAGACGGACCACAGTTGGGACAGGGGGTTTCAGTTTGGGAGCTTGGGCATGCAGGCCAGATGGGAGCTATAGGGCGCTAGTTTTTCTCTGGTCACCTTAGTGTCACTCTCCTTGGCCTTTAGTACGACTCTCCTCGGAAAACTGTGTACACTCTTATGGCTCCTTTTTACCTCAGTGCAATACTGTAAAAGCCAGAACCCTTGTTAGAACTCGCATTGCCTACTGGTAATGGTACGTCCCTCTCCACCGCTGCTGCGCAGGCGCCACTCGGTCCGTCCAGTACCTAGGGGTGATGGGAAGCGGATGTGCTTTAAAGACCGGGGAGGCCGGACCCTGATAGCATAGGTTGCTGTTACCTGCTGTTGATCTTTCGGGAATTGACAGAGAAGTAAGAGAAAGGGTGGTGTGGCGGGTTTTGTGGGGAGGGCTGGCCCGGCCAAGAAGTCGTGGGTGGGTGCTCCTGTCGGTTCGAGTGACAGGGGCCATGGAGTGAGTGCTCAGGTCAAAGCTCGCGGATCTGGCAGTGGTAAACCGGTTGAGGTATAGAGTTTTAAGCGACTGCTTGTCTGGTGTGAGGTAGAGGCCAGGCGCTGAGGTAGGTGTTTCCCGGTTATCTTCAGGGAAGTCTGTTGCGGTAGTGCTGCGTTTAGCTTCACTGCAGACAGAAAGGAAAGAACAGAGTGGTTGACAGCTGTCCCAGATTACGTAGGTAACAAATCCGACAGATCATTTTTTTTCCGCGTGGCACTTATTCTTTTATAATGTACTCTGTTATTTACCATGTTCTTTTGTTTCTTGCCTGATTCCTCCTCGTTAGGTTGTAATCTCTGAAGGAGCAGAGAAATCGATATTTTGTTCACTGATGTATTTTCCAATTGTAGGCACGTAGAAGGCACTCAGTTGTGTCTTAAATGGGTATAAGCGGCACAACAGTCTGTTGTTTTGTTCTAGACCAGCACTCCTAATACTGCAGGGTTAAACTCGTGGTGTTAGCCGAGTAAAAACTCTTGAAACTAAAATGAGGCGCAGTACATTTTGTTGAATAAAACCTTTTAGGGGTTACTCAGCTTTGCCCCTCAAGGGTTGCTAATGGAGACTTCTGTGGTTTTTGGTGTTACCAGGGTAAAGTGCATACCTGAGATCACTGTTCAACCAGATTCCAGCATACCTCCACCCCAGTTTGCTCTGTTATCTTCAGAAGCCCCCAGGCTGTGGCCACAGAGGTGAGTTCTCTGGGTGGAATGCAGAGATCTGTTGCTGCAACAATGGCCAGAGGTGAGCCAAACTTGCCTTTCAGTCCTTTGACTCTGGGAACAAGAGAGCTTCTCTGAGGCATATGGGAGGAGGCTTATCCCACAGCCCAGATCCTCGGGGCAGAAACAGAAATCTCACAGGATAGCAGTCCCTCCTGTTCGCTGAGAGACAGAACAAGCTGAATTGTAGGCACCTGAAAGGACTATGTGCCAGTGGGCCGTTTGATTCCTGTGTTAGGACAGAGAGGTGAAAGTGTCAGGTGGATGGAGACACAGATGGCCCAGCTGCATCCCACAGTGGCAGGAAGGGCCACATCCAGCCTCAGAGCACTCTCTCCTCTCCCAATCCATGTTAGTGCACCGGATCATACTCCCTTCTCTTGCCAGTGGTCTTTCTGGATTTCAGTTAGTCCTTTGCATCAACATTACATGTGTCTCCAGAGCACATGCTGGATCTCCCTCTATCCTGATCAAATTGCAGAAAGTCATATTTTACAGTCTTAGACTTTGGAATTACAGAGTAATCCCAAGGTTTGCTGTCATCTAGCTGTTCCCTCCTTTTGATGCTGTCTACAACTGGGCCTGAGAATGTGCTTTGTTAAGCTCCATAGAACCAATTTCTGTTGTCCTGATGCTCCTGTGGTCATTGCTATGGTTTAAATGGTTCTTCTGCTGAACCTTCTTGCTGAAACTTTGTTTTTATAACCACTGAACAAGTAAGAGTGTGACAAGCAAAGCAAACAGTAGAAAAAGAAGCAATGATGACTCAGGGACAAGGTAATAAGAAGCCCAATAAGGAGTGGAAACCAAGTACAGTGGTTTCCAGCTCCACATAAAACTGACAGTGCTGGGCTGTGACTCACCTGCCCCCAACTCACCTTTCCCTCAGCCCTGCTTAGTCTCCTTACCCTGAACCACATCAAGAGATCCTTCTCATCAACAATTTGCTGAGGGTCTTTTTTTTTTAACCTCAACTCAGTATGATAATACATGAATTTTTATCAATTTACAGTTTTATTTTGCAGGTAATTAATATCCATTACCAAAAATGAGATAATAAAAATAAAAAATAAATTGAAATCAACATTCAAAGCTAATGGATGTCAACATTTTAATGTTCTTTTTGACTTCAGATGTGTACATTGTGCTTAAGATAAATGGAAACACACTGCCCTCACTTTTTCTTTTATTTTTTTTCCTTTTTTATCAGTACCAGGGATCGAACTCACGACTGCCTGCTTGCCAAGCAGGCACTTATGCCGCTGAGCTAAATCCCCAACCCCACTGCCCTCACGTTTTAAAACTTGCTTTTAAAGATGTTATACACTAAAATTTCCACACCATTTTTAAAACTATGGAGCATGCCCAATTTTGTATGTCATTATTTTTTTAGCAGTCCCTTTGCAGGAATTAGTTGCTTTCAAATTTTTGAATGGTGGGATTGACCACACTGAACTTAAGTTCATGACAAATTTCTAGGAATTGAATTCTAGAAATAGAGATTTGTTTAAATACAAAAGTTGTATATTTGTTCAGTAGGGGAAACCAAATCCCATGTGTCAAAAGCACTGAAGTGTCAGAGTGCCAAGGGAACTGGCTGGGCTACCAGGGCACGTTTCCTCCCCAAGGTGCAAGGATGACTATTATAAGACTGGTAATGTTTTTCTCATGGCTATACTCACTGATCTTAACCTTCCTAATTCTTCTTTGTAGACCTCATCCAGCATAACAGGATGGCAGTGTCCCCGGTGAGTTCCTAATTTACCCCAACTTTGTCTTTCAATTTGAGCAACTTTTGGAAATATGTATAGCAAAGTTCTGTAAACCAGTTATTCCCTTTATTCTTTCTATTTTCTTTTCAACCAGTTGACTTAGGAGAGACAGACAGATGGACAGGGATGGGGAGAGACAAGTATAGACAATTTTTCACTCCTTTTTTGGAGTGAAAAGGACCTTTTCTTTTTTTTCCTTAAATGTATTTTTAAATATATGTATTCTTATTCTGCAATTTGCCTTTTATCACTTTCAGACTCACTTTGCTTATTCCTACAGTTAAAATAATGATTAAGCTGTGCTTAGTATTTTAATGTGCATACACAAAAATAGTAGCAAAAGTTGTCTATTTCTTTTTACCCTGGTAACCATAGTCTTCCTCAGAGATACTCATTGTTAATACATTGGTTGTTAATAATCATGTAGCTGCATTTTATGTGTGTGTGTGTGTGTGTGTGTGTGTGTGCGTGTGTGTGTGTGTGTGTGTGTGTGTGTGTATGCCTTCATCTGGCATATCCATTTTTACCACCTGATTGATTATATTCATAATGGTATTCTTTGTCACTATGTAAAGATTAGTTTAATTCCAGCTTCTTGTGGATATATCAGTTATTTGTCTATTGATGAATATGTACATTTTGAATTTTCTTTTAGTGGTATAAACAGTATCACATGAACAATTTTCTGCATATCTGTTCTATGGTACAGCTGTTTATGGAGGGTATACCTAGAATTTGGATTTTTGAGTCAAAGGTATTCACACTTCAAGTTGGCTCTATGCCTATACTAATTACTACTTTTACAAAATTTTTAAGACCAGATAATTTCTATGTTCAATGTTTTTAGGCTAATGAAAGATGAAAAGGAATCTAATTCATTCTAAGTGTGATAAAAGTATTACAAAAGAGAAAATTATAGATGACTTTTACTAAAGAATAGAGATATGTCAAAATTCTAAAACCATGTTCTGAATAGAGAATAATAAACCAAATTGAGTCTGTGCTGCAGCAATTTTTACTCATTATAAAAACTTTTAACAAAAGCTTTGTTCAACAATGGAGAAAAATAATTCTCAACCTGCTCCCATGTCTTTTCCTCCTTTAGTTTTTCATACATTCTTTCAGAGATCATGAAGGCTTATATATCTGTCTAGTTACATGAGTCTTTTTTTCTTATCTTTCATCTGATATATGATTTTATAAGTGATTTTGTTTTCCTTTTACTAGACTGAAACTTTTTGTGTTAGGAGCTGTATTTCTTATTAATTTTTTCAGCTTTTTTGAGACAGTCTCTTGCTTAATAGTTTAAGATGCCTTGAACTCATGGTGATCCTCCTGCCTCAGCCTGCCAAGTGCCAAAATACTTGGCAATTTCTTATTAATCTTTATATCCACAAAACTTAATACTTTGGTCTCTATTCAGTAAACATGTGTTGAATGAATGGATTTCAGTAGCAAGATATTGCTCACACTGTCCATTTCTTTTTTTGGAGGGGGTTTGGTTTTCTATTTTTTTAATTAAAAATGAAAGACAGAATGAAACCAAAAAGGAATAGAAGAAAATAATAAAGATCAGAAAACACAATCCCTTATCAAACTGTCAATGTCATTTTTCATATAAACATTTTGGTTTCAGTAGTAATATATTGCTGACACTATCCATTTCTTGTATGAAGTTTCAAATAATTTTAGTTATTTAAATGTTCTGTATTCAGTAGTGCCCCTGATCACACTGCAGCATTGTTTTTCGTGGTTTTACTTACCCACTTTAAACTGTGGTCTGAAAACATTAAGTGGAAAATACCAGAAATGAACATATTTTAACTTACCATTTTGAGTAATGCAATGAAATCTTGCAGTCGTGCCTCCTCATGCCTGGATACCAGTTATCCCTGTATGCTGTATATATCCACAAGGTATATATTACCCACATGTCGGTCACTTAGTAGCTTGCTGATTTATCAGATCAACTATCAAAATATCATAGTCTTTATGTTCATGTAACCTTTATGTAGTCATCTAATATTACATCACAATACTTGTATTATTCACCTCATTTTATTTCATTATGTAGGCACTGTATCATTCCATATCATCACAAGAGCAAGCAGTACAAGATATTCTGAAAGAGAGTACATTTACATGTATTTTCTTGCAGTATATTATAGTTGTTCTATTTTATTATTGTTGTTATGATTTTATTATTTTTTACTTTTATTTATTAATGATTTTTTTAGTACCAGGTATCAAACTCACAACCTTGCGCTTTTCAGGCAGGTGCTTCTACTACTGAGCTAAATCCCTAGCCCTGTTGTTACTATCTTAAGGTGCCTATATTATAAATTAAACTTCACTGTTGATATGTATTCATAAATTTAGGATATAAAGGGGTTCAGAACTGTCCATGGATTCAGACATCTACTGGGAGGCTTGAATATGTTTCCTGCAGATAATGGGGAACTACACACTCAGTCACTTAGTAGCTCTCTGATTTGTCAGATTAACTGCCAAAGTGTCAGTCTTTGTATTCATGTAACCTCTATGTAATAGTCTAACATTGCATCACAATGCCTGTATCGTTCACCTCATTTTATTGTGTTGTATAATTGCTATATTATTCCACTATCCATGGATTCAGGCATATACTAGAGTTCTTGAACATATCCCCTGTAGATAACTGGGAAATTACTATAATAAATTGTGTCTAGTGAAAGACACATTATTGAAGTGTGTACTTTTTTAAAAAGTGGCTAATAAGGCCAGATCACCTGGATTTTAATGCCTATTTTGAAGCTGTGTGACATGGGATAGTTACAGTACACTCTGTAGATCTCACATTCCTTGTCTATCAAGTTTGTCCTAGGGTGGTGGTAAGAATCTAACTCTTTAGCATGCATAAAAGACTCAGAACAGCACAGAATAAGCGCTCAGTGTGCATGAAATATCGTGTCCCGGTCCCCTACGATGATCTCTTTGTGCTGAAGAGCAATGTGCTATTACAGGAATCACTGAGCTTCAGGGATGTGTTTGTGGACTTCACCCTGGAGGAGTGGCAGCAGCTGGACTCTGCTCAGAAGAACCTCTACAGGGATGTCATGCTTGAGAACTACAGCCACCTGGTGTCTGTGGGTGAGGGACTGCTGCACGGAGTGACGTAGAATGCCCCCACTTGTGTCTCCCTTAGTACCTGCTTCAAGTACAGGGGTGTTGACACCTCAGTGAGTTTGTATGGAAGGTTCACTGTCCTGGTCTGTTTGGAAGCTGGACAGGATATTTGTGCTGTCACCTTCTAGGTGCATGGCTGTGTACATGAGGCAGTCACTGTGGCTGTCCCATCTTTAGCCTGTGGGGGTAGGCCTGTCTGGAGAGCCTCCAGCCTAATAACAAAGGACTCTGTCATTTCCCCTGGCAGGGTATCTAGTTGCCCAATCAGATGCAGTCTTCAGCTTGAGACGAAAAGAGGCCTGGGGGGCAGAAAGAGGAACCCAGATGAAGAGCTGTCCAGGTGAGCACGTGCCAGGTGAGTTGGGCCAAGGAAGCAGAACCTGATTGTTAGTGAAGACCTGGGCCCTGAGATGATCACAGGAGCTTTTCTTGGCCCCAAGACATGTGGAAATGACTCTGGCTCAGTGAACAAACCGTTGTCATATCTAAATGAGGCCACCACCTGCCAGCCTTTTCCAATCTATGTTCTTCTCCTGGCATCCAGAGTAGCTTTGTTGTGAGATCCCATCTCTAACTTTGATTTGCTAGTGACACATGCCAAGTCTTCCCTCATTCCTTTCCCCTCCATTCTTGGATCTTTGAGGGATTTCTTCCTTTCTTGGGTGTTGGTGTTCTCTCAGTGTGAATTTGGGAGTCATTTTCAACCTTGGGGAAATTATCTTGTCTGATTTATTGCAGTCACTTTGGACAAGGAAGCTTTGTTAGGAACCTTTAACTCGGCCAGGCTGGGTGTACACCATGTTTTCTTCTACTCTCTCTTAGAGGCCAAACACTATAAACTTTTATACAGTTTCTGTTTTCTCTTTTTCTTTCTACTCAGATTCTTGCAAATCTGACTTGATACTGCTTGTTATCATATTCCTCTTCTTATTGGTGCTTCCTTCCCACTCAATTTTTGTTTTCTGTATTATCTCCTATTTATTTATTTATTTAGAAGTAAACTTAAGGGGCTGTTACCCCCAGGTAAAATATTTCAGTGATCTGTTTCAGTCCTGGAGAGTTCTGCTTTCTTCCTTGTTTTTTTTTTTTTTTTTTTTTTTTTTTTTTTTTGCTCTGGGGTGGCTATGGAGAACTATAAACTCCATAATTGATCTCCTCTTTCTCTCCCATTCCTGGTACCCTCTCCATGGGCCCATCCCAGAGAAGCCTGTTGAAATGGTTTTGCTCTTTAGGGTGTGGCCTAAAGGACCAGCAACCTGGGCATTGGATGTAGACTCTTATGTGGAAGCATAGAATTACTGAGCTAGAATCTGCGTTTCAACAAGCTCCCAGGTAACCCCTAGCCTGAAGAAAGCTGAGAAGCATTGCTTATTAAATGTACATCTCAGAGCATGAGTTGTCTTCAGCTGTGGCCCTACAGACATACAGGTGACTCCTCCAGAGCCCAGTGATACTTGGCAAATGCATCCACTGTCTAGAGCCTCTTGGGTTGTCCTGTGGGACTCAGTGCTCTGCAGCTTCTCCTGGTTATGTTTTCTTCCACTTTAATGTCCACCTTCTGGCTCAATGAAGTCCCATATTTGATGCTGATAGAGATGCCTGTGATTTCTGATGTGCTGATGTCACACTTTCTTATATCTGGTGATACCTGGAATTATAATGATTATGCATGTGGTTCTCATTCCACTGGTATCCATAAAGATATGAAAAATATACTCAGACAAAGGCTACTCTTCTGAGTCCCAATGCCCTTACTTTCAAAGCTGCATTCTATTAAAATACAGGTATATACATGTTCAGCTCCAGAGTGCAGAACAGTATGGGATGAAAATTTATCCAAGAGGCATTCCCAGCCACACCTTCCAAGGGCAGCCTCTTCTTAAATTTTCTACAGTATTTTCAGGTCTGGTGAGTACCTCCATGGGCCTAGAAAATGCCTTTATACCTCCATTTCTTGAATTTTCAGTTTTATCTACACTATATGAAAAATAGAGGTTTGGCTCACTTTTTGACTGTCTGCTCTTCAACTCTTCATATTTGTTAAATTCTTTTTATTTCCTTTATTGATTATGTTTCAACTTTAATATAGCCTCTATTTATTCATTCTGTGCGATCATCCTTAGCGATCAGAGTGTGTCTTGTTCTAATTTACCCCACTATGGGGCTAGTAGAAGACATTCGATAAATGCTACATTGATTGTTTTGGGCTTGGACAGCTGAAGGAGGTTTGTTATGCATCTACTTACAAGTGACTAAGAGCGTGGTCCGTGAAACCACACAGCGTGTGTTCAAATTTTGGCCACTTCTCTCACTAGCTGTCATGTGAACACATTACTTTGCTTCTCTTCACCTGTTATAGAATGAAGCTAAACATAAAAGTTTGTAATTATTGGAAGTTAATGATTTTTTGTATGTAAAACACCTAAAAGGGTACCTGGCATAAATAAAGCTGTCAGGAAGGTGTCTGTTTCTGGTATGCATATGGAAGTTTTTTTAAAAAAAAAAATGTGATTATTAACCAGGAGATGTATTACCTGTGGAACTCTCAGAATACTCATGAGTGGACCCTACTGTCTAGAAATTGCTTCAAAAAGCCTGGTAGGGGCCAGGTTATGTGTATTTCAAGTAACATTCTACAAAGTATCATGCCCATGCCAAATTAAGATAGTCTGCTTGAAATATCTGCAGAGAGGAATTCCAAAGAAATGGGAGACACTTCAAGACCATCATCCAGCACCATGAGAAGACAGGAGCATGAGGATGCTTTCCTAGACAACACTCTGAACTTCTGGAGTAGAACCAGAAAGCAACTTTAATTTCTGCCCTATTGTTCCATAATTAAATCTCTTTCATGGACTGTGATTTTTCTCATCTGTGGTTGCACTCTAGCTTTCTCTGGTCATTCTGAGACAATAAAAGTCTTCTAGGGTCCATTCATCTCATGAATAGCCTTACTGTAGTAATAAGGACTGCCCAATTTTATGTAGTAGTGCAAACAAACTTGTTCCAAATGTGTTGACTTTTCTATGGAAAGAACTTTTGCCTTATTAATTTCTGTTTCTCTTTTGTTTGTTTATTTCTCCTTTCATTTTCTCTTTAGTTTGGATTTATGTTGCAATTATTTACCTAGCTTTTTTCTTGAATGTTTTATTAGGAAAAGTTTTATAGAGAACAAATTTTAAAAGTTACAGATTGAAGATTCATATAATACCTCCACCTAGATTCAACAATGAACATTTCACTGTATTTATCTCTTATATATCTTATCTACCAATTCCTGTCATTCTATCAATTCACTTTAATTTTTTTACAGGGAACTTTAAAGTAATTTGCAAAGATCAGTACTCACCACCCCTAATACCTCCATAGGTATATCATTAAAGACTTCAGTGTTTGTTAGTATTTTGTTTATTAGTAGCACGTGAGAGGTATTTTGGCACCATGCATTCTTTGGTTATATGTGTGCTTATATTGTTCATAATTCCCTATGTGTATTTTCGTTTATCATATATATGCTGATGTTACTGTGTTGTCTTTTTAAAATGAGATTTATTGAGGTCTAATGAACATACCATGAAGTTCACCTTTGCTAGGTTCATGTAACCACTACCACAATCAAAATAATTGAACATTTTCATCCCTCTCCAAACCTCTTCCTTTTTATATCTCTCTCCATCCCAGGCATCATTTCTTTTCCTTTTAGTTTAGGTTTTTCTTAAGAGGCAAATAAATGAGTCATAAATGACTTCTTTCACTTACCTTTAATGCTTTTTAGGTTCATCCATGTTGTGGCATGTAGCAGCACTTTGTTCCTTGTTTATCTGAGTAGTGTTCCAGTTTGTTTATCAATGGACCAGTTAAAGCACATTTGAATTGTTCCTGGTTTTGGTTATTTTGAATGAAGCTTGAACAGGTATTGTATTTGTATGGACCTGTGTTTTCATGTATTTTGGGTAAATATCTAGCCTGGGATTGCTTGGTAAAATGGTAAGCATATGTTTAACTTTCTAAGACATTGCCAAACTGTTTTCCAGTGTGTCCGTACTATTTTGTTTTCTCTATTTCAACAAAATACCTTTATAGTACGGGCATAGGAGAATTGCATTGTGATTCAGATTTACAGATCTGTAATAATTAGTGATGTTGAGCATGTTGTCATGTGCTAATTTGCCATCTGTATATCTTCTGTGGTTAATTATGTCTTGTGATCTTTGTTATTCAATTGTGAGAGTTTTCATGTATTCTCAATATAAGTCCTCAGCAGCTGTATGTTTTCCAACTATTTCTGGGCTATGGCTTGTTTTAAAATTCGGAAACCATATTTTTATTTTTGATAAAATTCAATTTATCAAGTTTTACTTTTATGCTTACACGTTTTGTGTCCTATGTAGCAAATCTCTAACCAGGATAACGAAAACATCACATTTTCTTCCAGGAGATCTATGTTTTTAGTTCTTATAAACTTAAGTCTATGACTAATAATGAGTTATTTTTGTGTTTGATGTGAGGTAAGGATCGGTATTCCTTTATATTATTTTTGTATATGCATTTCCAATTGTGCCACTAACATTTTGGAAAAGACTGTTGTTAATTTACTTTGGAGTCCATTTTGATTATTATTTAAACACATGTCGACCTGTGTGCCAGTACCGCATTGTCTTAATTATGATGGCCCTTTTATTAAGTGCTTAAATTTATTAATTCCTCTAACTTTGTTTTTCTTTTGATAATGTTTGGCTATGTTATGTCCTTAGTATTTCTTATAAATTTTAGAAATAGCTTTCCAACCTTTGCACAAAACCTGTAAAGGATTTTGTTTGAGATTGCATTGAATTTGTGGATCATTTATATGCTGACAATATTGAGTCTTCTAACTCATAAATTTGGTACATCTCTCCACTTACTTAGGTCTTTTAAATTTTATATCAGTAATATTTTGCAGGGTTGAATGGACAAATCTTTTAATATTTTAATGTATCTCTATTTTTTATGTTCTTATAAGGTAATTTAATTGTGTGTATACCATATATATTTATTTTATATTTCAGTTTTACTTTGCTTAATTCAAGTTTTTGGACATGCAATTGATTTTTTATATTACTTTTGTATCCTGGGACCTTTCATAACTCATATATTAGTACTAGTAGCTCTTTTACAAAGGGCTTGTAAATTTCTACATAAATAATCAAGTAGTTATGAATACAAATAGTTTCTTTCTAATCTGAATGCCCTTGTCTCTTTTTCTTGCTTTCTTATACTTCCTAGGATCTTCAATATAATGTTGACAAGGAGTAGGGAGGGCAACATACTAATCTTAGGATGAAAGCATTCATTTTCTTACCATTGAGAAAATTTTATTTATAGGTTTCTGCATAGATGACCTTTTAACAAAAGGTTGAGGATGTTTCCTTCCAATCCTGGCTTTATGAGAGTTTTAGTAATGAATGAATGTTGCACATGCTTTTTTTGTTTCAAGTGATATGACTGTGGTTTTTCTCCTTTAGACTACTGAATTTTATGTAATTATTGATATTGAATGTAGGTCTATCAGTATTTCTTTTCTGTTTGTACTCCTTTTTCTCTTTTTCTTTTCTTTCTTGCTTTTTTTTGGTTATTTTGTTTCCCTGTTGTTCTTCTCTTTGGAATATTTTACTATTTTTTAAATTTATCTTTTTTATTTTCATATAATTATAGGTTTTCATGCACTTGTCAAAAATGCTATAGAGACCCTTCACCCAGTTTCCCAGAGTGGTGACATCTTAAGAGACTATAGTAAAAATCACAGTAAAGCAATTGACATTGATAAAGTCAATATACATAACACATTTCCATCACTACAAGGATCCCTTTTATTGTCATTTTCTAGCCATACCCACTCCCTCCCACTTCAACTTTTCCTTAAATTCTGGCAACTACTAATTTGTTTTCCATTTCTATAATGTCATTTCAAGAATATTATATGATGGGATCAAACAGTATGAAACTTTGGGTTTGGATATTTTCACTTAGCATAATTCTCTGGAGATTCATCCTGTTGTATATACAAGTAGTTTCTCCTTTAGTCACTGAGCAATAATTCACCAAATAGTGTACAACACTTTGTTTAACCATTCACACTTCAAAGGACAGTCCTGTTTTCAACTGTGTTTGTTTCCATTCTCACTTTTATATTGTACCCTTGGATCTTTCTTCATTTCTATTATAATATATTCTGTTCTGTAAATATCCACCCAAACATTGTTTTCCCAGTCTGAAAATTTTGTCATATTTTTATTTTATTCAAAATATTTTAAAATTTCCCTTAAGACTTGATTAGAAGTAAGTATATCTTTAAATTTCCAAATATTTGGGGTTTTACAAGTGTCTTTGTCTGACAGATTTTTGGCTTAATACTGTTACTGTACATAATATGATTTCTTATAAGTTTGTTATAATTTGTTGAAGATCCAGAATGTGGCTTATCTTAGTGAATGTTTCATATGTACTTGAAAAGAATGTTTACTTTGCTGTTGTTGGATGCAGTTTTTTAATTAATGCCAATTAGATGGAGTTGGCTGATAGTGCTGTTCGCCTTATCTATATTCCTGTTGGTTTTCTGTCTACTTGTTCTATCAATTATTGAGAGAAAGAGTGTTGAAGTCTCCAACAATAATTGTGGATTTGTCTGTTTCTCTTTCAGATGTATCCATTTTTGCCTCATGTATTTTGAAGTGCTGTTATTAGGTACATACACTTTTAGGATTGTTATATCTTCCTGGAGAATTGACCATTTTATCATTTTGTAATGTCATTCTTTGTTCCAGAAAAATCTTTCTTGTTCTTAAGTCATTGTCTGAAATGGATGTAGTTATTCCAGCTTTCTTTTGACAAGGATTTCCTGGGTATATATCTATCCCTTTACATTTTTTAAATTAATAAGACTTTTTACTGAGTTTGGCTTTTGTTTATTTTTTTGTTTATTTTTTTTTTTTGGTTTTTTTTTTTTTTTGGTACCAGAAATTGAACTTACAACCCTGCACTTGCTAGACATGTGCTTATACTGTTGAGCTAAATCCCCTAAATTAATAAGACTTTTTAACAACAGTTTTAGATTGACAGTAGGGTAGACCAGCTAGTACAAAGTATTTCCTTATGCCCCTCTCTTTCCCTCTCCATATTTTCCCTGATAATATCTTACACTAGTATAGTATATTTGTTATAATTTATGTGTGAACGTTGATACATTATTATTACCTAAAGTCCATATTTCACATTAAAGTTTAATCTTTATGTTGCTTAGTTTTATGTATTTCAGAAAATGCATAAAAATCCACTATTATAGTCATACAAAATAATTTCACTGCCTTAAAAACTCCTTGTACTTCCCCTTTCATCCTTTCTCCCCTTCCTCCCAGCAAACACTGCTCTTTTTTGCTATCTCTAAAATTTTACTTTTCCTAGAATGTCATATAGTTCAAATCATACAGATTATAGCCTTTTTAGACTGGTTTCTTTCAAATAGCAATATACATTTAAGTTTCTTCCATGTCTATCCATGGCTTGATAGTGCATTTCTTTTTATTGCTAAATAATATTCCATTGTATGGATGTACCGCTTTGTTTATCCATTCACCTATGGAAGGACATCTGGCATCTTAGTTGCTTCCAGTTTGGGGCCATTATGAGTAAAACTACTATAAACATCCATGCATAGACTTTTCTGTGGACATAAGCTTTCAACTCATTGTGGTTCATTTCCTTTTGAAATTTATAATTTTGACTGTGAACTCCTTTCAGTGAGAGTTCTTTTCCATAGAATTCTGTGTACAGTAAGCTATAAAACCATCACTGCAGAACTATTTAGAAAGGGAGACCCACTAATTTCACTAATACAGGACTAATTTTTAGATGAATTTATCAACTTTGGGGATTTGGATTATATTTCAAATGTGCATTGGGATTGTACTCCCACATAAGTTACAAGGCTAGGGTTCTGATTTCTTAAGTAATTCCTGATTCTTCTTACCATTTTTAATCTAATGGATGCCATCTTTCTAATTCCTATGTTATAAAAAGAGATGGTCTTTGTGACTTCCAACTTTAAACTGTTGGCTCAGTTATCTGTACATCTGTACCCTATAGTCTGGAATTCACTCCATATTCATGCTAAGAGCTTTAGTATCTCAACTGCAAAGTCATACAAGATTCAGTTTTTGTTTACCTCCTCACTTTAAATTTCTTCTTCATTTTTGTCACATAATACATTTATTAATTTTGAGTTAGACTTCATATTACATTTTTTTAACTTGGGCTAGCATTTATTTGCATTTGCAGTCAGGAAAGAGTTGGGGTGGTGAGACATGGAGAGGATCCATCCACATCAGCTTAAGTCATGTTGATAGGAATTCACCACAGGATATTTAGAGCTTAATGTTATAACAGGAAGACTTTCAAATTTGGTGATTCATCATATCTTTTCTCTAGAAGTCTGGCAAGTTGATGGGTGGATAGATAACTACGAGGAAAACCAAGACAACCCACCCCTGTGACGAGCTACATTCAGAGACAAGGAAATACTGAAGGATCAAAGGGGCCAAGAATGCAGAACATGCAGAAAAATCATGTATGTGCACAGAGACTTGGTTTCTATAAGACAAAGACTCCCTAAATATTACTCATGGAGAAGGTATTCAGCATAACTTAAGCTTTCTTAGTTAAAACAAAAGATATGTAAGAAAGATAATGGGTGTAAGTCACATTGGAAATTATGCCTCTGTTTTATACTTGATAAAACCAAACCTGCACAGAAATTACGTGAAATCAATCAACAAGGAAAAGCTCTCCACCACAAGCAAGCCTTTAATAAAAGGTAGAATATTCAAGCTGGGGAGAAACTTATGAATGTGGAAAATTTTTATCCATAAAGCACACCTTGTTGTACATCAAAGAACTCACACTGGAGAGAAGCCTTATAAATACCCTGAATGTGCAAAAGCTTTTTTATTACCAAAAGTCAACCCTCATATACTAGAATTGAAATGCCCTATAAATGCAGTGAATGTGGGGAAATCTTTATCCAGAAGGCACCACTCATTAAACTTTAGAGGATCCATACAGTAGAGAAACTTTATGGAAGTAATGAATGTGGAAATTCTTTCAGTGTGAAATCAACTCTCATTGTGCAGCATAGAACTCCCACAAAAGAGAAGTCTTGTGGCAAAGCCTTCAGTGGAAAGACATTGTTCATTAAAAATCAAAGAAATCATTTAGGAGATAAAATGTAAAACCCATGAATAAACCTTTAAGTGTGATAACTGTCTCTTAGTTGTATGTTGTCATACTGTGCATCCAAATATTCATTCAAATTAATTTTGGAAATCATGAATCAGCCTTCAGAAAGTTGCTGATCCTTCATTAAATTTAGGACAACTCAATGTAATTCAAAACGTGGAATAAACATGATAAATTTTTCACTCAGAAGTTGTAATATACTGTTCAAAGAATTTATGAAGGGTCAAAATTATGAATTAGTAGAAATTTGTAAAGCCTTTGGCAAGAAGTTTAATGACATTTTATATTGGCACTAATGTTTAGGAGACTCATTTTAGACTCAAATTGCAGAGCCAGTTTTTCTAGATATGAGGAAGATCATATACCAGATGTGGCGTACATTTTCTAGAAACTATCATGAATTTATTATTACATAAAAATATTACTTTAGAAACATTTTTTGAGAAGAGGTTATAAAGCTTCTAAAACTATAAATATATCAGAAAGACTGGAAAACCATTATCCTTGCTAAATCGACCTAACGTATTAGCCTGTAATAGAGAATCCCTAAATAGATTGAGAGAGGATGAGCAAACAATCCCCCCACAAAAGGGAACTCAAGAAGTAGATCTTACATATGTATTTTAATCTATCAGAGCAAATGTACAAATATAGACAAAGGTTATACTCTTTGGGGATGCTTTGCTTAAAGCATTGGTCAGAATTCATTCTGTCTTAAATAATTTATGATAGGACAGTAGGTTCAAGGTTTTTAGGAAAGATCCTATAAAACAGTATTCATTGAAATAAGAATTATAAGTGATTTGAATATCTCATGGTATGGGATTCATGATACATTCATAATTTAGAATAGTATGCTGGCATTGATCATAAGAATTTTAGAAATGTTCAAGAAAAGATGACAAAATTGTGCTTTATGATGTGTTACAACATAAGGAGTGTGCATCATAATTTCAGTATCTGGGTTGGAATATAGGCACATTTATGTTAGTAAAATTATATATATATATGATTATTCCATTTATATTTAGTTTATGTATTTATCATCACATGTATCTTTGTAGATACATCCATACAAAAAAGCTATCCTAATAAGGACAAAATATATCCTAATAAGAATGGATATATATGTATGTTGGAATTACTGGTTTTTCTGTTTCCTTTTTTTTTTTTTTTTTTTTTTTTGTCTTTTTGAGACAGGGTTTCATTATGCAGTTCAGGTTGGCCTTGAATTCACTTTTTCGCCCAAGCTGGCTTCAAAGCTGCAGCAATCCTCTTGCCTCAGCCTCCCAAGTGCTGGAATTATAGGCATGTGCCACCACGCATGGCTGGATTTACTGTTTTTTAAATTTGATTATAATCTCAAGTTTCTGGAATGTAACAATAAGGATTATCTAAAATACCTTTTGCATAGATTTTTCATTTTTGTGTCTACCCATTTTTCTATTCAAATGTATTTTCAATTAAGTGAACTCACCTTTCTATTCTGAACTGCTTATCCTACTTTGACATATTACTTCCTTGTGATTGTTTGATCTCGTTGGAATATTTCATACACCTTTGAGAATAGAAATCTTAAAATTTAGTACAGTAATTTTCTAATGAAAATTAAAATACCTTCATATTTTCTTTTATACTTTATCCTTAATCAAATCCTGTGACCTAAAATATAAGCTGCCAGATTATATATACACTACAGTGAGTCATTAATGGTCCCAGAGGTAATAAAAACAAACATGCAAATTAAAACTTCCTTGAAGTAACTGGGTGTGCTGGTGCACACCTGTAGTCTCAGCACTCAGGAGGCTGAAGCAGGAGTATCATTGTAAACTCAAAACCAGCCTGGGCTACAAAATGAGCTAACGGCCAGCCTAAACTGCATAGTTAGACCCTGTCTCAAAAACAGAAAACAATGACAACACCGCCCCCCCCCAACTCTAGAAGTAGTTGCTATTGACTACTTGTTTTTTCTTTTCCTCTTTGTCCCTTTTTCCTTGTCACAAGTTCTCAAAATGCACTGTGGTTATAATCTCTTAATACTGTTTATCTAAGTAAAGGCTTTTCATCTTATAAAAGCATTACACTGATAAATTTCTCTGATTCTCGTGGCAACATTATTAAGTATAGAGGAAAACGATAGTGTCATCTCTTCCAACTCCACACATTCTGATATTTAATAGGTGAAGAAACAAAATCATAAGGAGCTCATTTACTTAAAACTCAGATGATAAGTAATATAACAAGCATTACTTAGATTCACATGCCATGGTTCATGAATCCTGTTTGTGTGCTCTTCCATAAGGTTCTTCATCCCTTCAGACGTTACCCTATGGAAGAGAGGAGAGATATATGTGGTTACTCAGTACATTCTCATTTTGTCTTGGACTTAAATGCTAGTAAGAAAGTAATGAGCAGATGTCCACGTCCATATATATTGTAGTTGAGTCCTGCAACCACCAGCAACAGAATTCAGCCAACAACTTTCATGAGCTTAGAAGCTGATTCTTCCCAGCAGCTAACAGATAAGAGCCCAGCCTAACCTACACCTTAATTATTCCTTTGTGAGACATAAGATAGCTATGCCCATCTAGGATTCTGACCTGGAGACCCATCAGTTAATAAATTGGCATTCTCTTAAAATACTAAATGTGTGGTGATTTATTTTGGCAGCAAAGGTAAACTAATACAGAATACTTAAATGATTTTCATTTCGGAGTTAGCAGTAAACACTAGATTACTGTGCATATAAAAGAAAAAATCATTTCTTATACTAGGGAGACAATACGGTATTTACACGTGTGAGTTTGATTTATTTCACTAATGAATATGGTCTCAAGTTGCATCCATTTACTTAGTAATATCCCATTGTGATCCTTCTTTATAGCTGAGTAGTACTCCATTGTATAAAAATACCACTTCTTTTATATTCATTTCTCAATTAATGGGCATTTAGGTTCTTTCCAAGATCTGGCGATTACAAATTGTGCTGCTATAAACATGGGTGCACATATATCACTGTAATATGATGTTTTCAATTCTTCTGCGAATATGCCTACAAGTGGAATAGCTGGGCCAAATGGGATTTCACATCCCAGCTTTGTTATGGTTTGTTTTGCCCTCTTTAAAATAAAAAATAAAAGAAATAAAATCAGTAAAAGATTAAGTCTTCAAAATATTAGGCATCTCTAAAACTGGATAAAATATACTATGGTACAATGGAGAAAACATACTCGTCAAAAGCTATGTTTGAGTTTTAACTGCGGATTGGACACAATAAGAAATAGGACTCATGAATTTGAAGACAATAGATTTATCCCAGAGAGGGAAAGTACAAACAACACATGCTCTTAAAAGTGCCAGAGAGGAGAGGTCACCCCTCCATGACCTATGTAGGTACACCCAGAACTGTGCTTTATTAATCTTCTGGATGGCTCCCAAGCTAATCAAGTTGACAAATAAGTTTAACCATTACACCTCCTAAGGGATGAAATTAGTGACACCATTAAAAAACTAAAGGATGAGGGAATGATTGTTAGTCAGTTTTCCATTGCTGGCACAAAATATCTGACACCTACAATTTTAAGAAGGAGAGGTTTTAGTTCATGGGCGCCAGGCTCCAAGGGTGAAACATGGCAGAGGAAAGCTCACCTCATGGCGCCTGGAAACAGAGCAAAAGAACCAGAGAGTGTGAGAATGAAAGGAAGGAAGACATAAGAGGGAGAAAGAGAAGAGAACCAAAGCAAGAGTAGGAGAGGTGTCCAGGGACAAGAATATACCCTCATAGGTAGCACCCACAGTGACTCACTTCCTAATAGCATATTCAGCTGTGAACTCAGTGGACTTATCCACTGGTGAGTATAGTGTCTCCATGATTTAATCACTTTTCAAAGGTCCCACCTCTGAACACAGGATATCTAGAGGATATTTTAGATCCAAACCATAATATGGGGTGACCCCTGTATATTTAATTTATTATCCTAGCCCTTTCATAAACAAGCTAAATCATAGATAATAACAATAGACTGTCCCAAGCTCAACCACATATGAACACGAAATACAGTACCTGTTAATCTGGAATCTATAGGTAACATTCCATACCTAGAAATGCTTCTCTGGCCCGTATGCCAGGTGACATGAAAGGTTGCTAGCTTTGAGTGTGGCCTAGAGCAGGAAAACTGCAGCAAGGCCAGACTAGTGCAAACAGCCTTGTTGCTTAAGATTATATGATATGGCCAGTCTTATGTTGTTAAAGGTGTCACTTGTGGGAAAAGATGAATTATCACAATGCCATTTCATAGGTCTTTAGAACAAGGCCTTGGAATGTGCAACAGAGAATTATGGTACTTTTGTGAAACTACTGTCTCTATGTACAGTTTTTGTTGCTGCTCAAGCCCATTTATGGAATAACCCACAAAACTCAATTTTCAGAATTCATTTGTCATATGTACTATATCTTGGACCAAGGACTTAGCATAACATATAATAATTTAAGTATCTGTGGCCAATAGGAATAATGTATGGAGTTTTTGCAAAATCTCTCTCTCTCTTTGTCTTTCTGTCTCTGTCTCGTCTGTCTCTCTGTGTCTCTGTCTCTCTCTGTCTCTGTCTCTCTCTCTGTCTCTCTCTCTCTCTCTCTCTCTCTCTCTCTCTCTCTCTCTCTCTCTCTCTTTATCTCTCTCTGATAGTACAATCAATTAGGATTTTGAAGCAAAGTACCATCATCTCCAGGGAACTTTCTTAGAGGAAATGCTTTTGCTTGCTATTGGCCCAATCCCTTTGCACTTACCCTAGTCCTACCCCTCAAAGTTAATAACTATGGTACCTAGAATTCTAATAGCAGCAAGAAAGGAAACTCCATTAAGACATTATGTTTGATACCTTAGAAAATTAAACAAAAAAATAACTTTTATAAATTGCAAAAATTTTAAACTATTTTAAAAGTAACTCATGTATTTCATCATATTAAATTATTTTAAAAATTCATGAACTCTAAGTCCTTTAATCATTTGAGGGTATGCGTCTAACTGTTCATTATTTCCTTGGTTCTGACTGGGTATACCTGGAAAGTTTTGATTGAATGCCAATGTGCATGAAAAACTGTACAAGTTTTGGAGAGGCTTTAGTTTCTGTCAGGAAATTGCAAAGTGAGCAAATAACCTTAATTCAGTTATCTACGAATAGGATACCAATATGTGTAAGATCCAGCCTGTGTTCCCTGTGCCCCGATTCCTGGGTAAAGTCCTTCAGATGTTCCAACTGAAAGTCTGTGGTATTTACCAAGACCAGTCATCACTGGTGGGATGTGACCTCCAACTTTGATTTCCTTGGCACATAATTCTGCCAAAACCTCCACACTTGGCCACAGTGCATCTCCAAATCTGTACCATGCCATTCACTGTGAGACTTAGCATTTCTCTTCATGTTTTTTTTTTTGTTTTTTTTTGTTTTTTTTTTTTTTTTGTTGTTGTTGTTTTGTTTTGTTTTTTGGTCTCCAAAACTTGCCAGTCAAATCTTCTGTCTCAGTTCAAGGCTTCCTCAGAAACTAGCTGTAGCTCCTTGACACAGACACTTCCTCAATATGCTTACTACTAATGTAAGAAAAAGATGATTTTATAGAACACAACAGCCATGGGAGGGATAAGCATTAACTTTCCTATTATCTGTTGGCTAGAATTCTGTTCTGTTCATTCTCAAAGAGGGGAGTATATAGGACTGAGATCATTAGGGGTGCATATGCCATGACTGTTGCCAGTAGGCCAAAGACAGGAGAGGGAACATGAGCATTCAGTAGCACTCAAAAATTCCATTATCACAGTGAAAACAGCTTTCTTCAGAAGTCTAAATTTTGTCTCATATATTTAGTTACTGTATCTCTTTATCTGTAAAATGTGTTAAATCTCAGGAATTGGTAGTTATAATGTAAAAAAAAAACCTATGGAGATGCTTTTATCTGAAAAATCTCAAACAGACCCAATATTATTAAAATAATATATTCATATTTAAAATGCAAAATGTGTACTCAACCACATGGAAAACATAAGTAAAAATAAGGTTATTTTAGAACAAAATTGTGTCATATATTAAAGACAAAGTCAAATGGGAAAGCAGGATACAGAATCATTAAACATGTACAAAATTACTTTAATGTATTTTATTGATAGTTTCTGACAACATTTTTAAAAATTGAAAATCATCAATAACCCACACCCAATGTTTATTTAGTTAATAATTTGTTATATTTTCTTCCTGTTTCTTTACTCTGTGTCTACCTACACACATATACACCTAAACAGGTACAGATATATATACATACATATATATCTACATATTATATATATATAATTTTGCACATAAAATTTCTATATTTCTACAACCCAGAATCAATAAGCATGTCCTTCTCTTTCACATGTAAACCATATGGTTTCATAACCTGTTGCTTCATTTCATCATTTACCATTTTCTTAAATCCTTAAGGATAGTGAAAATTTGGTACATATTATTTGGACCTATGGACATGCCAATTTTACTTATTTATTTTTCAAAAAGGATCCCACTGTTGCCCAGGCTGGGCTTGAAACCCTGAATTGAGATGACCCTTCTGCCTCTGTGTCCAAAGTAGTGGGGACAGAAGTAGCACACCACCATGCCTGATAACACCCTGTGTGTGTGTGTGTGTGCGTGCATGAGTGTGTGTGACTGAATGCAGTGTTTTCACACTGAGTTTTCACACCAGCCAGTTTCAAATTTTCATTTAAGAGAGATGGAGTTGCTCAGGTTGAGATCAAACTTGTGATCCTCCTATCTTGGCTTCTCAGAGTGCTAGGATTACAGACATATGTTCTTCTACCATGCCCAGTGCTAACATCCATTTTAAAATCAAACCCTGTCACTGGATATTCAACTAAATTTACTTTTTACTGCTTTAAATACTGTTTTTATGAGACACTTTGAAAATTAAAAAATCTTTACTGCCTTGTATCATGTTATTTTTATGAAAAGAAAGACTATTAAATTGGAAGCATTATTCCTAAAAGTTTATCAAATTTTATGTACATATATATAGTGTATATGTTTATCAAAGTTTATTAGTGTAAGTGCATTAAGGGTCTTGATAAATAATATGTGTAATTGCTCCCATTTGAAGGTTATTGGCTTCATAGATCCTGATGACTGATTGCCTTCTTAAGGAAGAAAAGCAAGTAAGTAGTTTGCCTTACATAGAATACAGTAATTACGTTTTACATAATTCTTTTAAAAAATGAAACACTTTGCTCCACAGTGAACTTATCTTAATGCCATAACTGAGCAAGCCCCCTCTATACCTTTCCCAAAAAACATTTTATAAAGAATACAGGGCATGACTGCCTCTAACATTCTTTTTTTATACTACTAGGGACTGAACTGAGAGCCTCACACAAAATAGACAAGCACTCTACCACTGAGCTGCATCCCAATCTGGCTTTTACTTATTAAATGAAATTACAGCTGTGCTAGTTAGGCCTCACTTGCCATAGTACACTCAGTTTTGTCCCTTTTTCATTGTTTGATATACAATACTTCACTCATGGATGAAAACTCCTTAGTGAAAAAATGATCCCATTTTTTAACACCCCCAGAATCATATTTTTGTTCCTTTTAAGTTAAATAGTTTAAAAACACATGGGAAGTTTCTGACATTCTTTTTATTTATATAATTTGTTCATTTTTGTTGTAATACTGGGGATTGAACCCAAGGACACACTACCACTGAGTTATGTTCCCAGGTCTTTTTAAATTTTATTTTGAGATATGTTTTGCTAAGTTTCCCAAGCTGGCTTCATATTTGTAATTCTCCTACCTCAGCCTCTTAAACAAGTGCGATTACAGGCATGATTCACTGTGCCCAACATTTTCTTACATTGTTGACATTCATAAGGTCAGTTCCACTGATGAATTTTTAAATATATAGCGTGAAGTATAAGTACAAGAGGAACTATACAACTCTCAAGTATTCATAGGTTGCACCTCCTACATGACTTCTCTGAAGTTTAATGAGAGTCAACTTCTTACTAAAGGCAGTCTCTGCATTCATAGTCCTTCTCTATGTGAATTATGTGATGTACAATGAGAATTGATTTCACATTGAAGGCTTTACCACATTCGCTACATTTGTAGGGGTTTTCTCCTATATGAATCTTCTGATGCTTAATGAGAGTTGATTTCCTACTGAATCCTTTTTAACAGTCACTGCATTCATAGGGTCTCTCTCCTATAATAGTTCTCAGATGTGTAACCAGTGATGACTTCTCATAGAAGGCCTTCCCACATTTATCACATTTTTAAGGCTTCTCTACTGTGTAGGTTCTTTGGTGTACAATAAAGACTGACTTTACATAAAAGGTTTTCCCATGTCTTCTGCATTCATAGGTTTTCTCTCCTATTTGACTTTGATGATGAAAGAAAAGAGTGACTTTCCCCTGAAAGTCTTCGCACATATGATGCATCTATAGGCCTTCTCTCCTGTATGAACTCTCTGGTGAACAGAGAGGTGTAACTTTCTCCTAAAACTTTTATCACATTTATGCACTCATAAGTCTTCACTTTTGTGTGAATTATGTGATGTTTAATGGGGATAGGCTTAGAATCAAACATTTCCCCATATTTAGTGCACTCAAGTTTCCCACCTATATGAGTCCTTTCATGTATAAGAGTGGATGTAACAGATTTGACATCCCTATCAATAGCTTGTCTGGTGTATTTTCTTCATGTCTAATAAGGTGACAAGAACTCTTAAAGTCTTCTTTATATTTGCCATATGCAAATGATTTATATCCTATATGAATTCACTGATGTTTAATCAGCATTGACTTCTGGATAAAATTTTTTGGCGTTCATAGGACTTCTTTACTACGTGAATTCTCTGGAGAGTTTTAAGGGTTGACTTTTGGCTAGTCTTTCACATATTTATGGCATGCATAACACTTCTTTCTTGTGTGATTTCAATGATGGACAAAGAAATATGACTTTCCTCTAAAGCATTTCCCACATTTACTGCACTCATAAGGCTTCTCCTTTATGTGTATTCTCTGTTATTTAATGGAGGTGGACTTAAAATCAAATACTGTCTCATATTTACTGCACTCAGGTTTCCCACATCTGAGTCCTTTCACATATAATGCTGTCTATAACAGACTTGATGCCTTTGTAAAATACTTGTTTGGTGTGTGTATGTTCTTTCTTGTCTAATAAAGTGACAATAACTCCTAAAGGCTTTTGCACACTCGCCACAGGCAAACAGTTTGTATCCTAAATGAATTTTCTGAATCAGAGTTGACTTTTAGATAAAGGCTTTCTTTTTGTATTGGGAATCAAACTCAGGACCTTGCACTCACCAGGCAGGTGCTTATGCTGCTGAAGTATATTCCTGGAAATAAGGGCTTTCTTGCATTCACTGAACTTGCATCTCACCTGCATGAATTTCTTTGTGGGCTCTAAGTGCTGACTTTTGACTGAAGGCTTTTTTTTTGCACATTCACAGCATTCATTCATAAGGCTTTTCTCTAGTCTGAATTCTTTGGTGTACAACAAGATTTGCTTTTTGGATAAACACTTTTCCATATTCAGCATATTCATGGAGCTTCTCCCAAGTTCTGACTTACTAAAGCCTATCTTGTGTTGGAGTAACTTTTATCATTGACCTGGTTCAAAGAATTTCTCTGCAGGTTGAGCATTAGCAAGGTTAGAATGAAGATATCTAGATAAGATGGCAGGAGAGAAATATCCTTCACCTGACTGCAAGTGAGAAGAGACAGAGAAAAGAGAAACTATATTTCAGACAGAAAGAGAAGAAGAGCTCTGGGCATCAAAAAAGAAGTCACAGAAAAGCTAAAAGCCATGGCAAAATAGAAGGGGAACTCAGAAAAGTATGATGCTACAATGATAAAAACAGCATCGTACTGGCTCAAAAAAAGACAGATTAATGAAACTGAATAGAGTTAGCAAATTCAGCTGTCTCACGTTTTACAAAGAGGCCAAAACCATATGCAGGAGGACAGATAACCTCTTTAACAAACAGTGCTGGAAAAAGTGACTTATACATGCAGAAGATTGACTTTAGACCCATATCTGGCACAATGTACCAAACTAAAATCAAAATGGATCAAAGACCTAAATATTAAAACAGAAATAATTGACTTGAAGATAATAAAGGTAAACTTCTTTAAAACATAGTTATAGGCAAGGACTGTCTGAACAGAGAACTCCACTATTACAAGAAATAACATTAGGAATCAACAAATGGAATTACATCAAATTAAAAAGATTTTGCACAGAAATGAAAATAACCAAAAGAATGAAGATAAAACCTACAGAATGGAGAAAAAACAATTGCCAGCTTATACCAACAGAAGTAGCAAAAGGAGGCCAAGGGGACTTGAAAAAATTAAGACGTGTATATGTACCAACTCTCCACAATGAATGTAACCAATATGTACTGCAATGTACAATACAATGTAAAAATGTATTTAATAAAAAGCTTTGCTTATAGGATAGAAAAATCAACATTAAAGAACAGTAGCATTTCTATACACAAATAATGAACCATCTGAGAAAGAAATCAGAAAAAAAAATTATATTCACAATAGTTGCAAAAATACCTAAGGATCAACCTAACCAAGAAGGTAAAATATTTCTACAATGAAAATTACAGGACAATGAAAGAAGAAGACACTAGAAGATAAAAAGACACTCCATATTCATGGATCAGCAGAACTATGGAGGCTCCTCAAAAAACTAATATTAAAACTATCCAATGATTCAGCTACATCCTTGGTATATACATGACAGAATTAAAGACAGCATACCATAATGATGCCTGCATATCTATGTTTATTGCAGCACAGTTCATAATAGCCAAGATAGGAAGTCAGCTGAGATGCCTGCATATGGATGAATGGATGAAGACAGTCCACCAAAAAAAAAAAATATATATATATATATATGCATGGTATGGTACGATGCTTTTTCAACCGATGACATTACCCTTCTATAGGGGAATCTTAAAGAACATCATTTATTGCAGAAAACTCACTGGCCTGGGTAGTGATTGCAAATGAATGAATATGCAGCAATCTCAGTGGACCAAAGTTACACAAGCAACAGTTTACTGTCTGGAAAATAATGGCCACCACTTTGAGCATCTCATGCAATTGTAGAGGACGAAGGTAACTTGTATGAATCTTATGATATTTCAATAAATTCAGTGCTAAAATATTTATAAAAGGTTTTATTTCCCTGAAGAGTGCATACATTTTTGGCAGACTCTGTATGCACAATGGAGGAGTATTCAATAAGAAAGAAGAGGCAATCCTATCTCCGATGTGATGCAACTGTTGTGTTGGCCTCCACTTTTCAGGAAGCTCTATTGACTACTAAAGTGCAGTGAAAGACTTTGGGTGACCCGAGAAGCAGAAAATGGAGTCAGTGACCTTTGAGGATGTGGCTGTGAATTCCATTTTAGAGGAATGAGCATTGCTGGATCCTTCCCAAAAGAAGCTCTATGGACATGTGATGCAGGAAACCTTTCAGGAATCTGGCTGCTGTAGAAGGAGAACAGGAATACCAGAACATTAAAAGATGATTATAAAGATTCCAGGAGAAATCTAAAAAGTCAAGTGGTAGAGATTCTACAAACATAGTTAAGGTAAATTAATATGGAGAAATCTTCAGCTGGTCCAAAGATCCTATTGTGAACAAGAAGCCCCTCCTCTCTGAGTTAAAAAAAAAAACTAAGAGAAACTTGTGTATATAGAAACCTTCATTAGTCATTCAACCCTAAATGCACTCCACTTAGCCCATACTGGACAAGGGCTATATGAGTGTCAGAATATGGAGAGAAAACATAAATATGAGGAATACATCTTTCAGAAGAGAGAAACTCTATGAATGTAAGCAATGCAGGAAAACCTTCAGTTATTCCAGTTACACTGAATATATAGAATTCACAGTGGAGAGATGCTCTATGGATGAAAGCAATGCAAGAAAGCCTTTATTCCAGTTCTGTTTGAAACCATAAAAACTCACACTGGATAGAAGCCCTATGTATGCAGGCAATGTGGTAAAAGCTATACAGATTATAGTTCCATTCAACATGAAAGAACTCACCATGGAGAAAAACTCTATGGATATAAGACATGTGGGAAAGCATTGTTTTCTTTGAGTACCTTTCAAACATGTGAAAGAACTCACAATGAAGAGAACCCCTATAGATGTAAGCAGTGTGGTAAAGCCTTCCATTCTTTGAGTAGTGTTTGAAAATATAGCAAACTTGCAGTGGAAAGAAACTGTATATAAGCAATGGGAGAGAGTGTTCTGTGTTCCAAGTTCCTTCAGGAAACATGAGAAAAACTCACACAGACACCAGATGTGGTGGTACATACCTGAAATCCCAGCACTTGAGAGGCTGAAGCAAGAGTGTTCTGAGTTTGAGGCTAGCCTGTGCTACATACATAGCGAGTTTGAGGCCAGCCAGAACTACATAGCGAGACCCTGTCTTGAAAACAAAACAGAACAAAACAAAACAAACACACTTAAATGTGTAAACAGTGTGGGAAAGTTTTCTCTGATTGCAGTTTCTTTCTAAGACATAACAGAATTCACACTGGAGAGAAGCAATTTGCATGTGCGAAAGGCTTTAGTTCTTCCAGTTACATGGACTTTCACACTGGAGTTAATCTCTTTATATGTAAGCAATGTGGGAAAGCCTACTGTGATCCTACTTCCCTCAGAAAACATAAAATGACTCACAGTGAAAAGAAACCCTGTATGTGTAAATAATGTGGTAAAACTTTTATTTCATCCAGTTATTTTCAAATATATCAACAAAATCACACTTGAGAGAAACATTATGTATGTAAAAAATGTGGGAAAGCTTTCAGTCAATCCAGTTCCTTTTACAAACATGGAAGAACTCATAATGGAGAGTAATCATAACTGCAGAATGTGGACAGATCCATTGTTACTAATCATTTACAAACATGAGGAATAATGGAAGAAACTTATTCCAAAGTAAAGGGTGTTGTGGGGATGTATCTAGTCATTTCAGTTTAATTTATAGATATTAAAAAATACAGTATGTAGGGAAACCTTGAATAGAAGAGATGTTCAAAAGTTCTCAGTTAATCCACATATAAGATCACACATTGGAACAAAACCTTGTAAATATGGAATACAAGTTAGTTGTTCACTGTTAACCAATAGTTTCCAAGCCTTGTCAAAATTCTTCTTGTAGAGGGGTCCTCTATGTGTAAATAATTTGAAGAGCTTGATGCACAACAATTTGTGTATAATGCTCTACAAAATAGAGAACTTGAAGGAAATTATCTAAAATTATAAATATTATGTTTATGCTTATTATTGGTTCATTCTTGGAGTAGACCTTTTGACTATGCAGTTCTTATTTTTACTCTTGAAAATAAATTTAAGGCAACAAAATAAAAAGAACAAGAAAGAAGAATGATGACTTAAATTGTTTGGGGAAGATATCTGGGTCATATGAAATTTCCAATTTAATTTATTTGATAAATCTCCATACTGATTTCCAACTATATATAATGAAACTGTAATTCCTACAATCATGGATAATGCAACAAAAGACTTTAACGTGCATGTATATTCCATACATATAGTTATCTCTTTGTAAGAACAATACTATGGGGAATAAACTAGGAAATTTTGCAAAAAAAGAAACAAGGATATTAAAGACATATTTCAAAAAAGAACAGAAAGGTTAAATGGTAGACTACACAGTTGCAAATAGAGCTAAGGAGTTAAATGATAGATCATGGGAAACGTCACAGAATGTAGCATAAAGAGCTTAATGTAGAAATACAATAAGATAAATAATAAGTTCTAATATTGAATCATTAGAAGATACAGAGAGAGAAAGGAAAAGTGAATGGGGCAATAGGTTAAGAAAAGGATTAACATAGTAACACTGAGACTGCTGTCCTCAGAAAGGCCTGCCTCCAATGCTGGCTCTTGGCTGACATGTGGAATGTGGATTTTTCTCACCATTCCCTAACTGGTAAGGGTACCTTTCTGTGCCCAGACTCTATACAAACATGGTGATTTATGTGGAATACTTTCTTCCTTCTGTTAGTTTGGAAAATGGTAGGCAGAATTTATCTATGTGAACAGCCACCAATAAAAACTGAAGGTGCTATCTTTAATGGGCTATCCTGGACATAAACATCATTTTTGATGCTGGAGGAGGAGTGTGTCTGGGTGATCCATCATGAGAGGGTAACAGCACGAGGAGCCCTACACATGGAATTTTCCAGATTTTCCCCTTATAATCTGATTGTATGTTCTTACCACATTGTTGTTATACCTGTTACATGTGAATACAACTATATGCCAAGTACCAAGAGTCTTCCTAGAGCATCTCTGAATATGTGTATGGTCTTGGGAACTCCTGACCCAGGCTATATTTGAAGAAACAATGATAATTTTCTAGAATACAAGAAAGGCATGAATCTTACCATTGAATGTCCAGAGTTCTAAAAATGGCCAATAAAAACAATTTGCACTCAAATTTGAGTGCAACTTCAAGCTTTTAAATTCAGAAAAAATAATGACTGTTACCATGTAGAAAAATTTTGTATCTCCTATAAAAATTATATATAGTTATATAATGTGTATAATTATATATAACTATATGTGTATATATAACCCTTAAAACATTAATGAATAAAATAGTCAAAGTCATAAGAACCTTACAACTCTGATCTTATATACAGTATTATAAAGAAAGATGACAAAATAGGGCTGGAGATTTAGCTCAGCGGTATAAGCACCTGCCTTGCAAGCAGGCAGTCATGAGTTCAATCCCTGGTACCAATAAAAAAAAAAAAGATGACAAAATTTTTAAAAATCTGAAAAAGAAAACACAAAATTTGCCATGCACAAAGCCTGGTTGACAATAATGCTCAATAACTTTTTTTAAAATTTTTATTTAAAGAAAGACTAAAAAAAAAACAGAAAATGGGTAGAAATAATACATACTTTCAAACAAAAAATAAACAGTAAGAAATCACTAATTGATGATTACATATTGTCCTCTTACAAATAGTTGTTCAAGATACAAAAGTGAAACATACAAAGTGGACATACAAACAGCGAGACTGCAAATGGTTCTGTTAACTATCCAATAAAAACTTAGTAATATGGTTATCAATCCTATACACTTAAACATACATGCAGTTATCCATATCTTCATTTATGTTGATATTAAACAAATCATAGCAGGCTAAAAACACTCTAAACAAAGAAAAATAGTATTGCTGGATTTCACATGACACTCCAGGATCAGCACTGGGTACTGTAGTGTCTCTTTTTCTTCAAAGTGTTTATTTCATCATGCGTTATAAGATTAGTTCTCTTAAACTATTTATAGATTCTATGCATGCATGAATCTTAACATGTATTTCTATCCTTTCTATAGTAGAGGGATAAACAAAACAAAGCAGGAAAAAATAAAACATATTCCTATAGACACATGAAATAAAAAAGACATATAAAACCACTGTACTAGGAGTTCTACAATGGTTACTGTGTTGTCTCTTGTTATCTTGAATAGAATTATCTATATCATCAGACATAGTATAATTGCATACAGCAGGACATAACCATATTAATAAAAACAGAACTTTTTAGATAGTGTAAAACTTCAAAAACAGGTAATATTCAAACCAGACTGGGTATCATAGTGAATCTTGTCATCTTCAATGTAGTTGCCTATATTCTCAGACTTGCTACTGTCAATCATAACAGCTTTGAGTAAAATCTGTCAATACCAAACAGCAATCAAACAAACCAGATTTAACTAAGATCAGTCATGATAAAACAGTATAAGTTATACAGGGCTCCAGATTAGGTAAATAGGAAATTAAAGATGATTACTGTATTATATCCTGTTATTTTTGGGATAGCTGTCTGTGCCCTCAGATCTAGTGCAAGTAGACAAACTGGGACAGAATAAAATCTATCTAAGCAGAACAGTGTGAGTAATGTGGGTTTTAAATCCTGGTACACTATTAACAATATCCTCTGCCATCTTTTTAAAGACTATTCCTCCCCTTTCACTCCCCTAGGGTGCACTGTGCATTTTTGGGTCTCACCAACACCCTTAGTTTTTAGATTGAGGGGGGTAACCTGCTATTTACCTAAGTGATTTCAAACCTTCTCCTCCTGGACTTGATTTCTAGTTGTATTCCTTTATCTATTAAAGCTTGTCTTTCCCACCTATCTACAAATACTGGTCTAGTTGCCCCTATTACTCTCTGGCTCCCTGTCACATAGAGCATTGCTTTCTCACATTTGATTTTCGGTCCATAAACCAACCCTTTTTCAGGCTAGTTATATTTCCTATAAAGAGCATCTCAGTGGACCCCACCTCCTGATCTACTCTGCCTGTGTTTATCTCTCTCTCTCTCTCTCTCTCTCTCTCTCTCTCTCTCTCTCTCTCTCTGTTTTTTTTTTAACTGTATCAAGGCCAAGAAATTAATGGAGAAACAGAATGCTTCCAAGACAAAGAGGAACTGGAGAAATTCGCAACCACCAATGCTGCTCTACAGAGAATATTGAAGGACATTTTAGAGAGAAAAGTACCGGGATTCCAGGAACAGTGTCAAAGAGGCCTCAATGAATGGAGCAGAAAGTGGAATAAAGAAGAGAAGCAGACAATTGATGGCAGAAAAAAAGCACAACAGAAATGAGGCAGAAAAGGTTGCCTATAATCTCTAATATAGGTGGCCTTGATACACTAAAAAATGCTCAATAACTTAATCCTTCAGAAAGATAAAAGGGAAAAAGGAAGGGAAAACAAAACAGCAATGGCAAGAAAAAAGAGGTAGTGAAAAAGCAGGCTTATTCGGTTAATACAATAAAGAAAAACAAATATAGTTGTATCAGAATAAATATATCAACTTCATAAATTAAAAAGGCAAACATTGAATTGAACTCTAATAAATCAGCTCTATGCTTTCAAAGATAATTAGAGGAACATGAGAAAGCAGTGTGGAAAATAAAATTATAGAAATACACTTACCCCATTAATATGGCTTTCTGTGCCAATTATATGTCAATTAAAATTTAAAATATTGATAATCAAAATAGTGCTGAATATCAGCTATTCAGCTTCTCCAGAATAAACTACCCCAAGTCTGGAAAACAACTGCCTGAAAAGAATCCAAAGGGAGTGCAGGGAACATGGGAACCACAAGGGATCTGACAGCAGAGAAGAAAATAGGATTCAGTGCCACAAAAGAAACAGCTCACAACTACAGATCTGAGACCATGTGGTGCAACTAGGGCAGTGTTTAATATGCATTTTTTGAATGACCAATGGTGTTGAACATTTTTTCATATATTTATTTGCCATTTGTATTTCTTCATCTGAGAAGTATATATTCTTCTCAGATGCTCATTTTTGGATTGGATCTTTGAATTTAGGGGCCTGATTTTTTTACTTCTTTATATGTTCTAGATATAAATCCTTTGTGTGAAGCACAATTGGCTATAATTTTTCCCATATTTTGGGTTGTTTTTTCACTCTGTTGGTGATTTTTGTTATGCAAAATATTTTTAATAATATGAGATCCCATTTGTTGATTCTTTGTAGTATTCCCATGCAGTTTGTGTTATGTTCATGAACTTTCTGCCTACACCTATGTTTTCAAGATTTCTAATTATTTTCTTATTCAGTAAATTTAGTCTTTGTGTCTTAATGTTTAGATCTTTGCTTCATCTTTCAGTTGTGGAATAGGTTTTTAATGGTTTCTTGCCTTTTTTTGTGATTGCTAACCTCAAAACTTTGTTCTAGGTCTGATATTCTACCTTTACTTTCTTTCGTTCAGTTTTGCAAACTTTTAATGGAATTTTTAATATCCTGGACATCTATTTAAATCTGTTTCATGGATTCCAATTTTTCCTCTGTTGGTCATTTATGGTTTTCATTATTTTTCTGTGTGCCTTTATTTATTTTCATTTATGTCTACTCTAGATTTGCTGAGCAAGTCCTTCATTATGGTCATCACCTCTTTTTTTTTTTCCTTTGGTACCGTGGATCAAACCCATGATCTTGCATTTTCCAGGCAGGCACTTATGCCGCTGACTTAAATTGCATCACCTCTTTTTTTTACCTGTAAGATTATTTGTGTTTTGGTATGCTTCCTAGCTCATATATATATATATATATATATATATATATATATATATATATAATTTTAATTCTTCTAATGTCACTCCAGTAACAGGTGGATCACTTCTGATTTCTTCTATCTCTGTCCTCTGTGTTTTCCTTGGTGGGCTGAAAGTCTGGGGTTGTATTTTCCTTCTGCATCTTGTCTTTTTTATCTTTTTACTTTAATTTTTGTGTTGTTTATTGTGTTTCTCTTGTGTTAGATAGCTTTATCACTGCTATCAAAGCTTCCCTTGGAAATGTCTACTTTTCTGAGATGTCTTCTAGGTATAGCTGGCTGTTGGTCTTTGTGTCTGTCCCAAGGTCCTATCTTCTCATTTTATTAGGGACAATGTGTTGCTATGTATTTAGCTCAGGGCCCAGTCCTTTAGTACTGTGCTATGGAGGTGTTCATGACCCCAGATTATCACAGTGTTATACAAGGGTAAACACCTGATTAAAATACATATGGCATATTGGCTAAACTAGTACAACTAGAAATAACAATATCATCAAGGGCAGCTTAGAAACTAATAATCTGTGGTAATTGCTAATTTTGTATCTTGAACCATAGGAGCAAGATCTATAGTTATATAACAGCCTTCAAAATAGACCAGGGATCTTTATGCTGTGAATTTTCCCTTTATAAAGTGATTTTATCCTGCTGGTCACAGAACTGTGACAGTGGTCTTGTTCTGCACAAGGCTGCTTTCTTGCTTACACCACTGGTCACAGGGAAAGCGTGGTGGATTCCCTTGTCCAGTCAGCAGTCAAGACCTCTTGCATGCTTGTGCCTCTGGACCAAGCGTGGGTGGTGGGGTGGTGTGTGTGGTGCCCTTGTCCCATCACAGGCCAAACCTTCTTGTGCCGCCAGGCACAGGTTAGGGAGCTGCTTCTAGGCATTTGTAGCTAGAGTTAAGCCTGGTTTTTGGCATTTGCCAGAATGGAGTATGGGTTGCAGCTCCTACTTCTCAGCCATGTTTCCCTCAGTCTTCTGTCCAGCTGTCAGGTGTCTATTGTGACTGGATAGCCCTTCCCTCATTCCACTTCGAGAGGTTGGCACTGAAGTGACCCCAGGGCTCTTCTGCTGCTGGAATTTGAGCTCTGGAATACTTCTAGATAAAATGTCAATCCACTCACCAGGTGCTACTCTGTGTTACTAGCTGCGGGGCCTGCTGCTCTGGTTCACTCATTAATCAATGACTGTGGGGTATACTGCTTGGCAAAGTGTCTCATGTTCTCACTGTTGCCTCTGATTGCACAACTCTCTTTTGGTCCAGGTCAGGCCTCAGTCTCCCATTGAGGAGCAAAGTTGGTTTCCCTGACTCTCCACCCACCAGGTCAGCTACACAGCTGCTCCAGCCACACTATGTGGCTAACAGTTTGTAGCAGTGAGCTGTTTCTGCTGCAGTAGCAAATCCTATTTTCTTATTCTCCTGTCAGTTCTCCTGTGATTCTCATGTGGTTTGGAATCCCTTTGACTTCTGTCCAAACTGTTTGTCTCAGACTCTGGGTACTTTGTTCTGAAGAATCTGAGTAGCTGACATTCAGCACTCAACCATTTTTCCTTCTTTCCACAATTGCTTTTATGCCAGGATTTTGCAAGCAGCCAATCCTAAAACATCATTTAGTTCTTCTTGATGTTGATTGGCTGCTGCCCTGTAACCCATCTACAGCAGATGTAACAGCTTTCATACTTCATAGCAGGTTGCTGTACTGTGTGTAGCTATCTCGATTGTTCTTAGTTTTATTCTTAAAACCCTAACATCCCTAAGATTCTACTAAAACACTATCTTCTAAGACTTTATTAATAGTGTTTTATTAAATTAAATCACATAATTTTGGGAGACATAGGATATTTAGGGTTTAAAGTACAATATAGGTATTTTTCTGATCATGTCTGAAATTCAGTTTTTCACAATTCACAAGAACCTTAGGAATGTAACTCCTGCAAATTTCGGGAGTCCACTGCATTCATCAAAATCTACGTTATAAATTCCCTTAAACACAGCAACACCCTCTCTAGAGTTGTACCCTAGACCTTCAATAAGTCAACAAGATGAGCCAAAAGAATGGATAACAGATTCATAGCTACAGAAAAATAGTGACCTATAAACATACAAAAAGGTGATACACTTCACTAAAATTGAAATGCATGCTAATTAAGCAATGATACTTGTCTTTATAAGATTGTTTAACATCCAGAAGATTAAAAAAAGCCACTGTGGACTGAAACATAACTACTCTCAAATGAGCTACTTGATAGGCAAGTTGACAGTGCCTATTAACATTTCTTTGGTTCACTGCAACCAATAATTGCATTATCCTACAGAAATATTTAGATGTATATAAAAAGCTCTAAGGCAGTATTATTTGTATTAGCAAAAGGTAGGGAAAGAAAAATCTAAAGGGCTCAATATTCTTGGGAAGCTAATAATGGTGGAATGACAGCTGTTCCATCAGGACATGTTACTTATAATAAAAATGTTCCCTTTTGGTAAACAAATTCCATCCAGACCGCAAGGGCTACAGAGAGGTAAACAAATTGCTGTACTTATTGTCTAAAACTGCAATTAAAAATTTTTACAGATATAAGGATGCCTGAGATATTTTTGTCTAAAAGAGCAAATTTCAGAAAATGTATATAGTAGGAATTATTTTCATTAGAAAACAACTTAAGCAAAATTATGTACTTTGTAATATGTGTGTGTAGTGCATTTTTTACAAAAACCAAAAAGTGTCTTTCAGGTAAAGCATTAGCAAAAGGGATGAGATTGATTTCATTTGTTAGAAGGCAATAGAAATGGAGGGATAAAAATACGCCTAGCTTTCCTGTTTTTTTTTTTCCATTGCAACTTACAAGGTAAGCATGTATTATATATTTTCTTTATAAATTGCCTATCCTATCATTTGGACTATTTATCTATTGTATTTGTTGCCTTTTTAGTTTTTTTTTTTGTTGTTGTTTCTTTTTTTTTTTTTTTTTTTTTTTTTTTTTTTAGACACGGTCTCACTGTATAGTCCAGGTTGCCCTTGAACTCACTATGTAGCCTATGCTTGCCTCGAACTCATGGTGATCCTTTTGCCTCAGCCTCCCAAGTGCTGGGATTACAGGCATGTGTCACCACAGGATTGTCTTTTTTTCTTATCATTTAATATTTTGTATCTTAATCCTTTATGCATAATGCACACTGCATATATTTTCTGTCAGCCTCAAATATGTCTTTTGACTATGCAGGTTTTAACATTTTAACATAGTCTATATCTCTTCATGGTTCCTATGTTTTCCATCTTCATTGAAAATGGTCTTTTATATTAAGTAAAATTATACAAATATCATCCTAAATTTTCACCTAATTTTTCAAACACATATGCAGTCAGTTCTTTAATTAATCTGGAATTTATATGATATAGAAGAGTCTTATCTCGCTTCCATCCAGATGAAGACCCAACAGTGCCACTGCCATTCATAAACTATTCTTTCTACATATAATTGAAATTAGACACTTACATAATCTTGACTTGTATGAGCCTATTTAAGCAATATAAAAAATCTAGCAGCCACAAGATTTTTGAAACTAGTCCACTTCAAAAACATTAATTCTCGGGGCTGGAGGTTTAGCTCAGCGACATAAGGGCCTGCCTTGCAAGCAGGCAGTCGTGAGTTCGATCCCCGGTACCGATAAAAAGCAAAAAGACAAAAAAAAAATTTAAAAAAAAATTAATTCTCCATTCCACAGCATGTACTTGTATGAGCAAGTCAAAACAAATGATGAACCAGGAAAAATATTCACAATATGACAAAAGTCTTATTTACTGAAGTTAACATAGTTGGCATCTAGCCATCAAAGAAATCATATAACCAAGAGAAAAAGAGGTAAACAACAAGAATAAGCACATGAAAGAAAAAACTACAAATACATTTAAATGTATGAAGATACATAGCAAATAAAGGAGTAAAAATTAAATGCACCACTGTTCTCTAACAATAGTAAAAATCAAAGTACTGAATAATACAATGTTTGGAGAATGGCACTGTACTGTTGCGATAAATTAGTACATCTTATCTGGAATGTACATTAACAGTTCTGAATTAAAATTAAAGATGCACATAACTTTGATCTAGAAACCCTTCTTAGAGAAAACTATCCTATAGATGAACTCACATGTACATTGTACTAAAGAAATGTCATTATTCACTGCTACATTGTTCACTGCTATATTGCAAAAGACTAGAAATAACTTATGTGTCTATCACTAGGAAAAAGGTAAATAAATATTATTTCCATCCAAATAGACAACCAGGCAGCCATTTTTGTAAATGAGGTATAGCAGACTAGTTTTAAATACTGGGTAACTTTGTCTTTCATGGGACATTTGGCAATGTCTGGAGACATTTTTTTTTTGTCAAAGAACTATAAGAGGGGTTGTACCAACATCTAGCAGATAGAAGCCAGGAATGCTATTACACTTACTACTATGCACAGAACAGCCCACTAGCAAAGGATGGTCTAAACTCAAATGCCAATAGTGTAGCAGCTGAGAAACCCTAGGTTAGCAAACCTACAGCACATATGTCCTAACAAGCTGCTTATTATCATTGAAAACTTTAAAAGATTGTCCTATGCTATCCAGAAGTGAAAGTAAATGATCATAAAGAAAAGCAATTTGTTCCTCAAATTGTTAAAAAAAAGGATGAAGAAATAAGATTCATATATTGACAGCAATATGCATATGTGATCTATGGAAGAATATATGAAAGAATAAAAGAGTCTTAGAAATAAAAGGGAGAATTATTTTTCTCCATTTGTTGAACAAAGCTTTTGGTTTAAAATTTTTCTATGTGCATGCATTAATTTAAAACATGTTTAACTATTAATATTCCACACAGAATAGTTTTACAATTTTTACAACCATATTCTTGAGGGAAATTGGGCTATAATTTCCTTTTTTGTAATGTTTCCATAAAATTTAAGTTTAAGTGGATTCATAAAATGAATTGGGTACCTTCTTTAGTAACCTGAAAAATTAGAATCCTAAAGTTACCTGATTGGGCTGTGGTTGTAGCTCAGTGGTAGAGTTCTTACCTGGCATGCTTAAGGCTCTGAGTGCAATCCCCATGCTATGGTTTGTAACTGGATGTCTCCATGAAGACATGGGGGTAGGCTTTCAGAATTTGTGATTGATTTTTAGCCCAATGCTGGGATTATGGACATGAGTTCTATACTCACGGTAGGGTGAGTAGCCTATGTACAATATAAGGGATGGAAAGGGTTTTCTCTCACACTCCTCCCCGTTTTGCTCTTGTTGCTTTTGCTGTTCTCTACTGCCGTGAACTGTTGCTCCTCTGCCATGTGCCACCCTGTCTTAGAGCCAGTTGAGTATTGATTGAAACCTCTACAAACTGTATGCTAAATAAATCTTCCTTTAACTTTGGATGTCAAGTATTTTGTCCCAGAAATGAGAGAAAAGTAACCAAGACACCCTAGCACCACAATGACTAAATAAATAAATATTTTAAAAATTGTCTGGTCTTTAAACTTAGGAAAGGAGTATATAATTACAAAAAGATGCAGAAGGGCAAAGTTTTCAGTACCTTTTAGTAAAATATCCAATGTCCAAGTTTAACTTCCTTAAGTACTTATACTACTGAGCAATTAGATACATAAAAAGCTGTTCATGTGGCAAAATTTAAAATATTACAAGACAATGTAAAATCTAAATATCCATGAATAAACAAATGACACAGCCATACTATACTATGAAATAGGAAATGAAATACCCTATTTATTTAAATATGTTGGCAAAAATACCATAAATATAATCAGGATGAAAAACCAATAGAAGTTTGGGCATACAATGTCATTTGTATAAAAACATATAAAAGTTTTTATATGTTAATTAAATTGGCATAAATATATCTCTACCATGGCATAACAGTGAGTATGTCTCAGAAAAAAACATGGCACTGAAGTGAGAAGAAACATATGCATATGGATCCTACTTATTTATGTACACATTATAACATTACATGTGAATTTACATATACTATCTTAAAATGCATTAAAAATGTAAAATGTTCCACCAGTGAAGAGAGAGACAAAAGTAAGGTGAAGCTGTATGTTTATTTGATTTTTTTCAATTTCAGTGCTGTGCAAATACTAGACAACAGTGCTACCAGTGGGGTACAGCTCTAGACAAATTTATGTATTTAAATAGTTTTCTCTGAGAATGAAAAGGTGGCATGCAGTTGTCAGAGAAACAAGAATAGTATCTATCTCTCTCTTGTAGTTAAGGAAAAAACTAGAGAAATCTGAAGTACAATAGTTAACAGAGTGAATAGAAAACAACCAGAACACTGATTGTTTTACTGGCGAACCAGTTTACTGCAACTTAATATGTACATTTCCAAAAGTTGTTCAAGTTTATTGGAAGACAAATTAAGGTAAGTCAGAAACTCACCTGAGACAGGGTCATTCTGTTCTGCTCTGAATAAAGAATGAAGGCCTATAAAGACAGAATTAGGATGATCAAGATCACTAGGTACAGCTATGAAAAAAACATCACCAGTCTAACAGTAATTTTTGTACCTTAGAGAGAATGATCTAGAAATATGGTCTGGTAGCCCCAACCTGTTATCTTAGCACTCTGTGAAATCAGTGTGGGTTTAGCATATGGAATTTGGTTTCCTTACTGGACAGATGTATTATTTGTGTTTAAACACACCATCTCTGTTTCCAGAATTTAATTCCAAGAAATTTACTATGATGAAAGAATCATAAATGTGCACAAAGATGCAAGGATGTTCACTGTAGTCACTTCCAACATTCAAAAATTTGAAAGCAACTAAACATCCAGCAAAAGGGACTGTAAAAAGTGTGACACATACCAAAACAGGTTTGCTGCATGAGCCTAAATGTCATATGGAATTCTGTTTTCAGGGCTGAATATATTTAAAAGCAAGTTACAAAAAAGCAACCATGGAGTGATCCCATTTTGAATATACAATACATAGAGAGATAAAGAGCATTTATTAAAATCGTGATATTTTCATAGGCTTGTAATTCCAGTACTCTGGGGGACAGAGGCAGGAGGATCACAGATACAAGCCCAGCCTGGGCAATCTAGCAATTTAGCAAGAACCCATCTCAAAATAAAAAATAAAAAGGGCTGTGTATCTGCGAATGCAGATCACCAGTACCACAAAACGAATGAACAAACAAAAAATCTGACTTTGGTAACCTTTTGTGATTCTAATTTTATTTGTATTTTCCCATTTGTGTGTGTGTGTGTGTGTGTGTGTGTGTGTGTGTGTGTGTGTGTGTGAGTCTGTGTGTGTGTGCCTGTGTATGTGCACATATTTGAGATAGGGTATCTCTATGTATCCCAGGCTGGCCTCAAACTTGTGTCAATCCTCCCACTTCATCCTCCTAAATGTTGGGATTAGAGTGTGCACCACCATACTTGGCTTCCTATTTTTGATAATGAACATTATTAGTGAAATATCAGGGTCTTGGCCTAGCCCCAATCTCCTAAACAACCGGGCAGTAAACAGTTTAAATAAAAGACACAGTAGTATGATTTTGGGGGCTCCAGGAAGGCCAGAACTCTCTCTGGAGTAAAGACTCTCAAAATAAAGACAAAGAATTTCTCTGGACAGTCCGTATTTATTCTATAGATTTGGCAGGTTCAGGAAGAGGAGGGTATGAAAATTCAAAGCCCATAAAGTTGGAACAAGGGCAGTAAGTTTTGCCAATTAAGAGAACAGTTTGATCTCTAAAGTTGACAGTTTTACTGCTCTGGCATAGGCAGTATCAGCAGCCCATGTCCTCGATTGCCTCAGCTGTGGTTATCTTGACTTCAGAGCACTGTGCCTATGCTCTTCCAACACAGCCAAAGGTCCCTGTGTCCAGATGTTTAACCCTGTACAGCCCGGTCTCCAAGAGTGAAATAAAAGTTTAAAATTAAAAACCACCTATTACCAATGAGCTATAGATATAAAAAGGCCTCAATAAAATGTGAATGACAGTGATCTTTTGATGTGGATCAGGAGAAGGGGACCGAGCAGGCATCAAAGGGCTACAGATGACTTTCTGGAAGCAGCCAGGTTACAGCCTAACAATATCAGTTCTACGTGGAGCTGGAAACCACTATGCTTCTCTGAAGGCCTTCCACTCTTCACTGGTTCTCAGTTATGCTTTAGATTGAAAACATCCCCCAAAGATCTCCTCTGTTTGGATAAATGCATCCACTGATGAGTTCAGTAGCTGAATGTGCTGCTGGGAGGTGGGACCTGGTTGACAGTGGGTCACTGGGGAGGTAACTTGGTAAGGTGTATTCTAGTCTTTGACTCCCAATTTGCTGTTTCCTGGGTGCCATGGGGTGATCACTATTTCTTCTGCAATGCCCTTCTGCCATCCTGTTTCTGACTGGAGCTAGCTTATCATGGACTGAAACTGTGAGCCCACTAAACTTCTCCTCTTTTAAGTTGCAGGTGCCAAGTATTTTATCCCCAGAATAGGAAAGTGACAAAAACACCTTCTTACCACCTTGTCCCCAACCTATCTTTTCCTTCTTTCCCACCATCTTCATCTTAGTTACCCTCTTCCTTACTTGGTAGTTTTCAAAAGAAAGCTTCAGCAAGAAGATTGTACACAAAGGAATCATTGTAAAATGCAACAATCACCACAACAGCAGTAGGACCGAGATAGACAGGGAGAGAGGACAAACAAACTCCTGGGCCTCTAACCTGTTGCCCATTAAAAGCATAATTTGTGGGTTTTTCTAAAGCAATCAGGGACTTATAAGAGATTTTTGTGAAAACCTATGACTCTTCAAGTGGGTCTCTAAATGCCCAATGCCAAGGTCCTGCAGAAAAAAGCTGGGACTCTATTTTATAAAACTCTGAATCAAATTCTTTTCAGTTCTGCATATAAGCATGTTAATCATTCAGGGCATGTCTTTTTGAAAGTATATTAGCCCAAAATTTACCTACCCTCTCTCATTCCCCTTGAAGATATAGGGCACTAAGATAAGAGTAGTTTTTGAGGTTTGCAGAATATCCAGTTAACGAGTTTTATAACAACTAGTTCCAGAGCCATTATGCTTAGAGTGACATCTAAAGTCTCCAACCATTATCCTACATCATCAGTCACCAGTGTCCCACAAAAAATAGTCTTGCCAGACTGAAGCTACCACAAAGAGAATCACTTTATTGGAAAGAATTCATCCACAAGCCATGAAGATTCCTCCAGAGCTACAAACAGGACTAAGACAATGATTATCAATACTCTGGTCAATTCAGTTAATCTTTAAAACCTGGCCTCCTAGCTGGGTGTGGAGGTGCATGTCTGTAATCCCAGCACTTGAGAAGCCAAGGTAGGAGGATCACTGTGAGTTTGAGGTCAACCTGGGCTACATAGTGATTCAAGGCCAGCCTGAACTTCATAATGAGACCCTGTCTCAAAAAAGCCAAACAAGACAAAACAAAATAACAACAAAAAACTGGCCTTCTGCCCTTGCCAGTGAGTGAGTCTGATACTCTTCATCTAGGTGTGTCCTCTGTAGCTACTACCCAAGCTGCAGTCTTTTCCCTATCTTCTTAATATTAAACCATTTCCACGCAAATGTGTGCTTTAGTTTTAATTTCCATTATCCCTAAAAGCAATGACCCACACTAGCTTGTGCCAGAACAACAGAGTTCAGCTATCTGGGGTTTTATAAAACGTTCTCAGGCCCAGTTGTAGACAGCATCAAAAGGAGGGAACAGCTAGATGCCAGCAAACTTTGGGACTACTCTGTAATTCTAAAGTCTAAGACTATAAAATATGACTTTCTGCAATTTGATCAGGACATAGGGAGATCTAGCATGTGCTCTGGAGGATATGATGTTGAAGCTAAGGATTGACTGAAATCCAGAAAGACCACTGGCAAGAGAAGGGAGTATGATCCTGTGCATTTATATGGACTGGGAGAGGAGAGAGTGCTCTGAGGCTGGATGTGGCCTTTCCCAGCCTCATCTTGCCCTTGAAGCCAATTGTGGGATGCAGCTGTGCCATCTATGTCTCCATACACCTGACACTTTCACTTCTCTGTCCCAACATAGGAATCAAATGGCCCACTGGCACATGGTCCTTGCAGGTGCATGCAAATTCAGCCAGCCTGGCTCTCTCTCAGCTGACAGGAGGAACTACTGTCCTGTGAGCTTCCTGTCTCTGCTGCAAGGATCTGGGCTGTGGAATAAAGATTCTCCTGTTTGCCTCAGAACTCTCTTGTCCCCACAGAGGTTGAACCAAGTGATTCAAGGACAAATGCACCTCACCTGTGGCCACTGTTGCAGCACAGATCTCTGCATCCCACCCAAAGAACTCAGCCCCTGTGGCCACAGACTGGTTCTATCTGGACTAAAACAGGAAGCCAGAGTGCAGATAAACTAGCGTCTGAAACTGGGGTACTCATTGGTCTGAGTTATGCACTTTACCCTTGAGACACCAATAACCACTGAAGGTTACATTAGTAACCCCTAGTCTAACTTCTGTGGGGTTTGCAGGGTGAAGGAACCTAAACAAGCCCTCTAGCTTCACTTGCCATTAGTTTACTTAAAGAATATTACTTTTGGGAATCACACTGCTGAATAATACATGATTAGTCTCCCATTAGCTTTACTGCAGACGACACTTCTAACGTATGATAGCATTTGGTTAGGTTACTCTGCAGAAATTTGAAAGTCACTTTTGCTGAAAACACTGATCTCAGTTGACCCTTCAGATATCTAATAAGCAAATAAAATTGGGTGAGAAGATTGACATTTCCATCTTCATTTGTCTGTTCCCTTTGCTGTTTTACCCCTTGATTCAGTGTATTTAGCTCTGTGTAAAGACATATTTATCACTTTAAAAATGCTTTGTTCCAGACTGTCATAAAAGGTTAATGTGGCCTTTGCCCACTGGAGCTAGTATGTTTTCCTGTCTCTCTCTGCCCTTGTACTTTTCAGTAGTTGCAAGAGCCCCAGCACCTAAAGTCCTGCAGGTATACCATAAAGCTTGGACCAAAAACAGGGCCTGATTATGTGTAAAAGATGATGGTGCTAGATACACAACTAACTCAGCAATTCTAGTGTAGGGACAGACTAAAGGGGCATAGACAAGAATGATGTAGTGTATGATCTGGGTGGCTGACAGTTGTAAAATGGTCACATTCTTATTGTGCATTATGTATTTGATGAAGTTCACATACTGTGTACCCCTAGTCCACTGACCTTTTCCTCAACCCAGAAGCAAAAGCTAAGACCCTGACTGACCTAGATTACACTAATCAGTGAAATAGTTTCAGAAACCAGCTTGCCCCTATAACTACGAGTAAGGTGGTCCCCTCACCTTGGATTACTCATTTGAGTTCTCCCTACCTTTTGGAATCTTCTGTTGCAAGGTAGCTTGTCTCTCACATTCTCACCATAAATAACTTTTGCTTAGCCTCACTTTCAATTCTGACTTTCTCATTTTTGGCTGGCCTCTGACTTCCCCAATTTCCACCATTTGAGCCAGTCTTGCCTCATTGATTCATTCTTCTCTGGAGGGGAAGTTCACATAAAAATGAAGGGTCTTCTCACTGGAGAGCCTTAGCTCCCCAAACCCCCACTGGATGCTACACCAGCATAAGTTGACCATGAATACCACCAGACAGTCACAAGAAACACCATGCGCAACAGTGCACTGGCCAGTAGAAATTTCACCAGGTTTAGGCTCATCCCAGAACATCAATAAAAATTTGCTGCAAGCAGCACAGTCCCTTTCTCTATCAATGCTAACCCCCTTTAGCTGAAGCCCACTTCCCCAACAGACCCTTTGCATGTGAAAGTTTCTGCGTGCATTATTTGGTGTGGTCTCATTTATAATGATCTCTTGTCCAAACACTTCATCTATCTGTAACGACAAGGTACATTAGGAAGGGAAACTGCTATGGGGAAAGAAAAAGGGTTCCTCCAGTTTGCTACCTATGAAACTTAGGACAGATGTCCAGTAAAACTTTTGCTTCTTATCTATCTGCTATGAAGTTAATCGCAGCACTACTACACTGCACTCCCCTGCAGATGACCTTGAAACATCTGCCTCAGTGCCTGACCTCTACCTGACACCTGACATGCAGTCGTCTCAGCACTCAGTATATCAACCCATTCACTCTCGAGCCTCAACCTGAAACACATACCACATCACTTCTGTTACTGGGCCCCAAGAGGAGCGCCAACCCAGGGCTTCACGGCAGGCTAGCCATCACCATTAAGCCCGTCACCAGCTCCCTTACTTTTAAATCTCTGACAAGGCCTTGAAGATCAGTAACAGCTGAAAACAGCCTGTATGACCAGGTCAGGCCTGAACTGGCCTGCCTAACAGTTTTGCTTCCCCGCTCTCCTAGGTAACAGGACTCAGTGCTTGGCTCTTGCGCCATAGCTCTGGAGAGGGATGTACCAATATCTGTAGGTTACGCAGATTCTCTCGGGTGTTCTGGTTCTCACAGTTTTGCCTTAAGGAGAGGGAGCAACAAGAACATACAAGCATTTTCACACGAGTCTTACAAAAGGCCCAGAGAGGCGACTGTAGTTGACCAAAGGAAGCAGGATGCACTTAATTTCTAGCTGACTGGTTCCCAGACTGAAACCACCTCTCATCTGTGGTCCCTACCCCAATCCATGCCTCTGCCCTTTTAGCTCCGAGGATTTTGAAAAGGAGAAGTGCACCTTACCCCCTTCAGTTGAGGCAACAGAGCAGGACCTTTTAGGGACCCTTTAGGGACCTTTTAGGCACCTTTTAGGCAGAGACCCAGTGGGTCCTGGCTCAGCCTCTGAGTCTCCAGACTAAGGGTTCTGGCCTGGGCAGGAGGACGTGTTGGGGAGGAGCTTTAGAGCTGGGCTAGGATCCTCCTCAAAAGAGGGAAGAATCCCTGGTGCTTGATTCTCTTCCAGTAGGTGGAGGGGCCCTGGCACAAATCGGGTTTCTAGCCTTGTAAAAAATGCATTGGAAAGTAGCAGAGAGCTGTTGTCCTGAGGCTGCCAGCAAGTGGTAATGTGGCCTTGAGGGAAGTTTTCTATTGTATGTCAGTCTGGAAGAAAGTAGCTAAGTGTGTCCTCTGTGCTTGCTGTGCCTCCTTGGTGACAAGAAGGTCTCCTTGGGTCAGGAATAGGAAAGTCAGCACAGGTACATAGCGGTACTCTCTGTACCACCTGGAGCATGTGTCAAGCACTTTTCACAGGTGCATATGTGAAAGATGATTGTGGAATCTATTAGAGATTTAATTTCTGTTAGAGTATTCTGGCGCAATAGAGAAGCAAAAAGCACAAAGCAAACAGGGTTATTGAGTTGAGAACTTGGAAAAAAGCACACAACCCATGTGGTTGGGCTTACAAGAGTTTTGCCCTAGAATAAGTTACAGGACATTATGGTGGTGGAAGGCCAAATTGGGGATGTTTATCCTGAGGTCACTTCCTCCATCCCCTATTACAACTTCCTTTTTTCTTTCCCAGTAAGTGCAAAGAAAATATCATTCAGCTCCTTACACATCATCGATGCCCGCCCTAAGCACCACCCCAGGTCAAAGGTTACATATGTTCCATACTCTATATGCTGGTGGAAGGAGACAGCACAGCTACCGTGGGTTGTGTGCTCCTTCCCACGTCCTCACTTCAATAAACCTGTTCATTTTGCACTTTTGTTTCTCTATTGTGTCAGAATAATCTAGCAGGGCTGTCTCCTTCCACTGGATACACAGAGGCGAAGGGTTACATGACCTCTGATCAGAAGTGGTGCATGGGGCTGGCATCAATGGCCTATGAGGAACCTATTGGAATTCTCTGTGTGTGCAAACAGGAAGGGGAGTTGCAATTAGGGCTAAAGAAAAAAGCAGGAAGTGGCAAGTGTTCTCACTTTGGCCTTCTGCCACATTAGACCACCACCATAATTGTACAGTAATTTATATTAGGGCAAGAACCTTTCAGTTGCCACTTGAACATGTCTCTGTCTCATTTCCCTTTCCCTCAGCAATGTACTCACATTTTCCACGTGGCCTGTCACTGCAAACTCAATACACGAATCTCTTAGGAAATGGCCTTAAGTCTCAGAAAATGAACTTCTTTTCACTTGAGCAAGGAAGTCGTGAATTATTGATCACTACATTTCCTGTGCATGCAAGGTTAGAGATACCAGCCTATTTATTTCTAGAGTACAGTGACCAGATAACCACCTTTTCAGACGTAACAGTCACTAAGCAGGAAGTGATTAATAGTGTTATTATGACAGTGTCCACAGAACAGTAGAGACACCCCAAGCTGCAGAAGCATCTGGTCTGAGGCCCTTGCTAGAGTCTCCCCATATCCTGATTCTGCAGAACAAGTTGCTTGCACAGCAAGGGGAGGGACTTACAAACTATGAATTAATGGACGCATGAGTGGGTTTTTTCAGACTGCCTGGGCTGTTGGGATCCACTAATCCACAGGGAGAAATGGCATGGATCTAGTACTTAGTGATCCCTTCCTTGAGCTTTGGTCCACTCTTCTGTCCAGAGCTGTGGATCAATTGCCCTTGACAGCCTGTATTATTATTCAAAGATCCATCTCCATAGCTCCAAGCCCAGAACACCTGGTGAATGGTGCTGCTCTCCATTGTCCTCTCACATACAACATGAAACACACTGGTGAAGTTTGGACCTTACCATCCCAGTGATTTTCCTTTTACTGTCTCCTTAAACAATTTTGCCTGTGTGTGGCTTAACTCTTGCCCAGTTTCACCACTTACACTCAAGTGGAAATATTTTGTAATACAGAATTTAGGATACTTATTGAGTTGAAATGCATCTACATTATTCCTGATGCTATATTATCGATCATATTAGTATCTATTCTACCATGTGTTTTCAAAATTCAAGTAGAATAGACCTTCTGAAATCTAGGTTGATCCCACTTTCAGAAAATGATTTGTCAGATCATATATCAGAAACTTCCAGACCCAGGCAGCCACTACTGGCAGGCATTGCTGGGCCATTACCCTATTGAAAGGGCAGAGGTCCATAATTGCCTTGTGCAGCAGCTAGGGTGTGTTTGCTTTCTTTCTGTGGTGTAGTGTTCTGCTTAGGCACTACAGTACCTCTTGTTTCTGGAGGCTTTTCCTGTAGGGATTTCCTTTTTTCCTTTTATTTTTTTCTTTTTAGCTTTTAAAATTTTTGGTGCTGAGAACTCAACCCAGCACCTCCCACTTGTTAGACTTGTTCAACCACTGAGATAAATTCCTGGCCCCATCCTCCAATGATTTTGGTGACTGAATTTGGCTCCTTGACCTCCTGCCATTTTGAACTCAGCTCCACCTCACTGTGACATTGGGAGGCATTAGATTTAGCCAGCTTAAGTGCTCTGAGCTCTGAGCTTAGTTGGCACCCCTCCAAGATGGCTATCATCCAATCATAGTCTTTTGGAGGATGTGAGAACTGAAGTAACTCATCACCACTGCAGTCTGTTGCATCTACTGCTCCATTCCACTGGTGGGTTTCTCTATGGAGACCTCTGCAGTCACCAGTAATCACTGTGTGTCTTCAGGTTTGATTTAAAAAAAAGAAAAAAAAACAAAAACAAGACAAGAATTGTGAGGTAATTGGGCTCTGGGATGATCAGTGTTCTGGGAACAAAGACCCAGAATCTCTGTGAAGGACCATCTGGACACCTTTCCTTAAATACAGAGCACTTGCCTCCACTTTGGCTAAACTTGGCCCTATCTCCATGTACTGATATTTAAAGAGCTGGCTAAACTATTTCTTTTTCCTTTAAATTGGCTCTAAGCAATGTAAATAGGGCTAGCTAAATATTGAAGCATTGTAAAACTACATGGGCACCCCTCCTTGAATGCAGAGCAATTGCTGCCACATTAGTTAAATCACGCCTTATTTCCATATACCAATATATACAGAACTGGCTATAGTATTCCTTCTCTCTTCAATTGGCTCTAAGCAATGCAAAGAAAGCCAGCTGAAGTACTGATACGTAATCGTGAAAGTCAGTCTGACAGTCTCCTGCTTCCTCACACAGTGCTATCTGTATCTGAGCTCAGCAGGATGGCAGAGCCAGTCAGTCCCAGGAATGTCAACTGGGAAGAGTCTCAAAGAGGCTATGTCCCCAGGGTACAAAAGTTTACAGAAACTGAAGCAACAGCCTCCTAAATTCTTCCACATGGTAGCCCAATCAAGTTATGCAGACTGGTCTTTCTGCTTATTTCCTTGCATATTGCAAAGATGTTTTTCTCCCCACCTGGCTAGGCAGCCCAAATTACTCTCCATCCTCACTGTCACTCATCCTTAAGCCACCTCCTTCTTCACAAGATAATAAATTATGGAAGAGGCCATGGATCAGGGCTTTGTCGGCATATCTTCACTGGGATCAGGCTTAAGGACCCCTTCGCTACCCTTAACTTTGAATATGTCTTGCTGTCTTTGTTAGAGTTTTCTGGTGCAATAGAGAAGCAGAATATAAGAAAAAGTAAAAATGGCCTTTTTATTTAAAGGAAGTGGAGAGCCCACACCAGCTTTTTCCTCTCATTGGATATTGGGGTGTGGGGTATGTGTGACCTTTGACTGGATGTGGTGCTTGATGTGGGTATTAATGATGTACAAGGAGCTGATTAGAATTTTCTTCATGGGCATGGGGAAAGGAATGAGGAAGTTGTAATGAGGAAGAAGAAGGAAGTGGCCATCTGGGTAAACATCACTGATTTGGCCTTTCACCATGTTGAACTGCCACCATAATGTCCTGTAATTTATTCTAGGGCAAAACTCTTTCAGTCTTTACTTGTGTTAGAATCAACTGAGTTAGTTAGAAATATTAAAAACAACCAGACAGGGCTTAGTCCTCAAAGGAGCCAGTGCAAAAACCGGATACCTTGTGACCTTAAAAGAGGCACACACCTCCTGCTGTGGGCCAAATCTCAAAACAAAAGGCAAAACAAATGCAGTGTAAGTATAAACATAACGGATTGATATTCTAAATAGATATGGATCACCTTTAGGAAGCCAGAAATCACCATCCCAAGCCCCTACAGGAAATCACTGCTGTTTAAGCATGCCTGCTTGCTATGTGATTAGCTTCCTCATCTGTTCCAATTTGAACTGAACAATTAATCTGAGACAATTAATTCTGTCTCATCTGATGCTGACCTTGTGAGGTCCCTGAAAGGATTTTGGCCCAGATGGGACACTGTAGCCGGTAAAGCCTTGGAGGCAAAACCAAGGGGCTCCATCTTCCCCACCCCTAGGACTTTACCTGTGGCGCGGAAATGAGTACCAATAGGCTACCTGTGCATCACTAATGCCCCTTAGGCTCCACCCCAAACCTAAGCTACATGTATGCCCCCACTCCATGTCTCCGACAGAGAGAATGCCAGCCCTCGAAGACCCCCGGAAGGTCTGGGGGTCTCTTCCCGCATTCTTAAAATAAAGGTCATTTATATTTCATACTTCTTATCTTTTCAGCCTCACCACAATTCTATCATATGGTTCCCTGACCAGGAATCTAATTCTATCAGTCCCATGTTTTCCCCATCTTGGACCTGTCTCACCTCATGGTGTTACTCTATAAAAGTCCCTAGAAAGGACAGTCTTTGGCAACCCATTCAGGGCCCCTTCTGTATCTCTCCCAGACAGACGCCTTCTTTCTCTCAATAAATATATTCTGCTCTTAACCTCTGTTGTTCCTAAAATTCATTCTTGGATTTTTGGAGAACACAAACTCATACTGGGGCATCTAGTTGGTTGGAAGTTTCATTCCTCTATATCTTTCTCACCATCAGTTGCATTGGAGGTGGTAGATTGGAATTAATAACATCTCAATAGGATTACAAATATAATTTTCTGAATTGTGAGGAAGAATAGGGAAGAGATTACAATGTTGGGGAACCATTATAATGTAGAAACATATTCATGAGATGGTGAACTTAAGGATATTTCATGATCAATTAGAGGTGAGGTCTCTGATCAAGTTGCTGTTCTGTTTCTGCTAAATTCAGTTTACCCTGACAGTGTCCACAGCACAGCTATTGATGACCACTAAGTCAGTAATTGTCTATAACTTAAGACACCGTGGGCTGATTTGTGCTCATTCAGTGAAGGATCTCTCTCTCTCTTTCTGGAACTTTCCTATATTATGGTAATGTCCTTAAATATACTCATTCTGTAAGAGCCTTCTCCCCTGGTTCCTGGAATGTTTCTATTGTTTGAACACTAGTATGTCTGTCAATATATGACTCAATGTATTTAACCAATTATGTAACATTTGGTCACTTGCTTTGTACCTCCTGCTTCTAATTCTTTATAGACTAAACTCCTTCCTGATTCAGGGTAGTTGCTTGGAAAGAATTATCCCTGCAATAGTGTAGTATAAAATACAACAGTCCACTGGTGTAAAGATTAAATGCTGCCTTCTTATCTCCTTGGTGCAAAGAGTCTTCCTTTTGATTTGTTTGCTTTAGTTTGGTTTGGTTTGGTTTGGCTTAGCTTAGGAAATTTCCCACAACAACAATACTTGGTTTACAATATTCAATATTTGAGATTACAATATTTGGCATTCAACATGACACAGAATGCACAACCTTCACAGAACAAGATCTGGCCATCATCCAGATTACAACCCGCTGGACCTTGCATGACAAATTTAATGTAAGTGGAACATTTTCCTAATTATATTATGTCTCAATGGGATTAAAAATACAATTTGACCAATTGTGAGGAAGAGTAGCAAAGAGATTATAATACTTGGGTTACAATATTCAAATTTGGGATTACAATAATACATAATCTTGAAGCCAGATGACAGTTGCTCCCTAAATGGTTGGGCCCAGCAGAATCAGAGTGAATGCCACATGGCTGTCAAGTGGGTTCCATTCTTGAGATAAGAGATTATGACTTCCCAGGGCAAAAAAGGTTTACATGTCAAAACTAAAACACCAGCCTCCTAAGCATTAAGTGCTACCTCAAATGTGCTATATAGATTGGCCTTTCTGCATATTCTTCTCACTGTATATTGCAGAGGTGCTTTATGGTCTCCAAGCTAGCCCCATCTCACACATTACTCACATAATTCCTGCCATTCTCACAGTCACTCATCCTATAGCTACTCCCTTCTTAACAAAGTTAATAAAATCCCTATTAGGCCTGAGTCATACCATTTGTTCTGATAAACCTTCATTTAGGTTAGACTCAGGACTCCTTGGCTGCTCATAATTATAAATATGTCTTAGTGGCTTTATTCTCATTGTGGTTGCACTAAAAGTGGTAGATTAAAATTAACTCACTAGACTTCCAATAACAAATGCCAGCCCCCACTTTTAGTGCAACACCTTTGTTTCCAGGGGATTACAAATATAAACTCTCTAGACTGAGATGAGGGCAAAAAAAGAGACTTCTGTAAATCTCCAACTAGCCGTAATTTTATTTAACCCATGCAGAGGGAGATGAAAGGTGCTTTTCCTGAAAAAGCAGAGAAATAGTGACTGGATGAGCAAGTTTAACATCATAAAAGAAGCAAGTTAAGATTCGTTGCCACCCCTGAGTGCTAGTTTCCCTTATTGTCCTCAATAGATTTCATCCTGCTCTGTGAGCCTCATGGATTGAGAGGAAAGAAGTAGGATTTCCACATTTCAAAAGCAGCACACAAGGCAGGTCAAGGAGGGCCTCAGGCAGATTCTTTATCATTATAATTTGTAGTTCCCAACACTGGCTGAGTCCTAGGGACCCACTTCTTTCATTCTTCTCCTTTTTGTGTTACTGTATTCCAATGTTTGGATACCAAATCTTGGAGGGGCTGTTTCTCTGCTGTTTACCACTCTACCTCTTCCCAGAAGTCTTCAAGCTTTTATAAATCTCAATGCTCTGTTATAATAATTAACAAAAATGTCCGTAGAAGCTGAATGTGGTAGCTCATGCTTGTAAACCAGAGCATAGGAAGCAGAGGCAGGAGGATCACCATGAGTTCATGACCAATCTAGGCTACATAGTGAGTTCAAGGCCATCTTGAATTACAAAGAGAGACTCTGTCTCAAAAAAGTAAGTAGAAGGGAGAGTTACAGTGTATATTTATGAAAAATATATGATAAAGTTATTGTGTCACATTTGTGGACGCCAATAAGTCTGCTACGCTGTAAATGTATTTGTAAAGAAAAAAGTGAAGCCCTACATTAAATCACATATGATGAAAACTTCTGTTGAATTTAAATTAAATATGAAAAATAGTATAATATAGATAATAGTATATAACATTATGATGGCGCATAGACAAGAAAGGCAAGCCTGAAACCCTAAATAAATTCTAGACCTCATTAATCTTTTTTAATTCAGAAAATAATACCTAACATAAAATTGAAGCTAAGTTATAGACTGGAGAATATATTTGCAAAATATACAACAGGGGGTTAATATCTCATAACCAACATTCCCACAAAGTGCTATGTAAAAATGAATATACAAAAGGAAAAATGGATAGAAAAGGTGAAAAATAAATTACAGAGCAAGAAAAAACTTGTAGATATTGTAAAGTAAGTTTCGTTTTTATTTTAAATGCTGTGCCATGAGGATATAATTTCAAAGTGGTAGAGATTCTGTATTTATGAAGGGTCAGTATGATGAATCCTGTATCCATGTCTCTAACCCTAACTTTTTGTAAGCTCTAAGCATATATTTTCAATTGCCTGCTGCACTTTAATGCTTGGAAATATAAATCTACCTCAAAATTTTGCTTAATACACAAAGAAATTCATCATTTTTTTTGCACTGCTGTGGTTGGAACCTAAGGTCTTGCATATGCTAAGCAAGTGCTCTCCCACTGAACTACATCCCCAACCATCATATTTTTAATCAGATACTCACATATAATTATTACATTAAAATTAGTGAAACTAGAACCCCCTTATTTTGCTGGTGAGGGGTGTAAAATGGTATAGCTGCTTAGGAATATACTCTAGAAGTTCCTCAAATGTTAACTTTTAAAAAGTGTTATTTTGATCCAAACATGGTGGCACATGCCTGTAATCCCAGCACTCGGTAGGCTGAGGAAGGATTGCCATGAATTTGAGGCTAGCCTGGGCTACATAGTGAGACCTTGTCTCCAAAAAAAGTGTTATATTATTAATTTATCATGTCATGATATTTATTTTGTTTTGTACTTTTAATATATAAAAAGTCCACCAAAAATGTATACACACTTCAGAAAAAGGGCAACTTGTATAAATTTTAATAATTTTATCAAGAGGGATTTTCTGTTTCTAAAGAACAGAAAATCTGCTACACTGCCCACCCTTAGAGAAGAAATTCAAAATATGTGTAAAGAAATCTTAATGAACACTTTGACCAAGGTTGCCTAAGCAGCAGTTTGCTATACTTAATGTCTGGAAGCTAATGGCCACTTCTACTTCTAGGTTTATGATTGTGATATTGTGAAATACATTTCTGTCTTCATTCTGTGCCCCCCTCCTCCATTTCCTAGTAACTTCTGAAGCTGTTAGAAGATTCTAAGTGACAACAATAGATTCTTGTGTGCTTCAAGGATGACTGGTGCCTTGGGTATTCTGGGAAGTAGCCATTAATTGTGGAATCTGACACTATCACCAGTTCAAATTGATTTGAATTAGAAGACACACAGCTGGTGCCCACTCGACAATCTGCTGGAGAATTGGTTGCTTGGTGCTGCAACACGTAAGTCACTCCATGCCTTGTAAGTAATCCCTAGTAAAACTCATTTACTCATCAAGCTGGACTTGTTCAAGTTGTTCTCTGTTGACTCCCCTCTTAGTTTGGAGGCAAGTGTTCTTTTGTATCTCTCTAAGAAATGTGCTCAACATACGGCTACACCACATTTTGTTTATGCATTCATCATTTTAAGGGCATTTGGGCTGTTTCTACTTTTTGCTTGTCAGAAATAATGCTATTATGAACATCATGTGTAAGTTTTTGTGTGAACAAGCTTTCAATTCTTTGATTACTTGGAATTGATAACAATTCAACCTGGGGAGACAAGCAGTGGCTCTGTCCCATGTGAGCAAAGCAGACCTAAAGGACAAGCAGCATCTCTCCTTAATGGGACTAAGCAGACCCATACTGGACTAACGTTGCCTCCACTCTACACCAGCAAGCAGACCTCACAGGACAAGTTGAGTGGCATTCCTCCCCCATGGAAGCAAGCAGATTCAAATCAGATAAGAAGTGCCCCTCACTCACACTAGCAGGCTTTTGTCAGATATGTAGCTGCAATTGAAACAAGGGCAAGACTGCCTACAACTCCAAGTTGGCTCTACATTTTGATTACCCATGGCACAGGGCAGCAGAAATGAATACTAGCCAACTGATCTGATCCTAGATAAGGACAATGCCCAAGGGAGAAGGAAGCAGCAAGACCCCACTGATGTTAACATTATAGCCAACAGTCCACCTGAGCCCCTACCCTGAGCCCTACACCCAGCAGAGAACAGAATGCTGGTGATGTTCCCAATCTACAAATAGGAGCAAGGGCACACCCTGGCTTGGACAGTAACCACAATTCAGGGAGAATGATCAGAGCAAAAACTAATATGCCCAACTGGATGACCTCAGCAGCTGAGGGGAACCTTGGCTGCCCTTCCCCTGCATCTGAAAGACCTCAGAAGCCCACAAAGGGTCAGCAAGCCCTTCCACCACATGTAATACTTTGGTGGGCAGGTGGAAGCTTTGGCAACCCTACCCCCCACAATGAGAACCTCAGCAGGCTAGAGACAGTGTGGTGAGTTTTCCCTTCCAGTAGAGGACTTCAGTGGGTAAACATGAGGCTCAGCAAACCCTTGCTCCAGCTGTAGTACCTTGGTGAGCCAACAAAAGTGTGGGTGAGAGGCTGGAGGTTTAGCTCCACGGCATAAGTGCCTGCCCCACAAACACAAGGTCATGAGTTCAATCCTCAGTACCAAAAAAAAATGTGTGGGTGAGTCCTTCTTCCATACAGAGAAACCCAGATGAGTTGGCGAGAGTACCAATAAGACTGCCCTCTACCCAGAGGCCCAAAAGGGCCTACAAGACTCCCAGTAATATAGTAGGGTCCCAGCTGGGGCACCCACTTTAGACATGTGGATCTGGGGGCTTAGAACAGCCTGAATCTGTAGTGTCAATAGGAGTTAAGGTTTGGTTTACACCAATACTCCTAGGCTAATCAGTCTAGGAAGAATATAGGACTCATCCAACAGGTGCTGCAGGAGAAATTCAGGTGACTGGTCCTTACTCTACACTGTAGGACCCAGCAATTTGGAAAATGTCAGCCACACTGTAGGACCCTAAGACACACATAACAGACAGTTGAGACTAGTGGGATTGAAAAGACCAAAATATTAACACAAGAAGTGAAAATGATAAAACAAAAAAGCAAAATGCAATCTCAAATGCCCAGTCCATCCAGAAAGAATACAGGAGACATCAAAATGGAGGACATTGGGAGTCAGATGCCTGAAATTTCTGAAAAGATAGCAAGTGAAATAAACAAATCCATTAGTCTATAGAAGAAATTAGATTAGAAATAACCTCTCAGGTAAAGAAGGAAATCACAATCTTAATAAGGAGTTGCTCAGCATAGCTAGAGAAGACATAGATAAAAAGTACACATGCATGGGAAAATAATGGAAACCTTGAATGCACAATATAGAAAAGAAATAGAATACATGAAATGGGTTCAAGAGAGATACATCCAGGAAATTAAAATTCCATTGAAAGCTGGCAAAACTGCTTGAATGAAACTGAACATAGACTTTCAGACCTTGAACACAGGCTTACACATAGCAACCATGAAAGGAAAGAATTTTTTAAAATAACAAGGGATCATGAAGGGGAAAAATCAAGGAACCAACAACAGGAAAATAACATGAGACAGATAAGCCAGTACATATCAGTTATAACCATTAAAGTAAATGGTCTAAATTCAACAATTAAAAAAATAGATTGACAGAATGGATTAAGAAACAGATTCCAACAATATGCTGTACGCAAGAAACACATCTGACTCAAAAGGAAACTCACAGACTAAAAGTCAAAGGATAGAAAACAATATTATTATTCCATGCACGTTACTTGACCAAAGTGCACTGAAACTGGTAATGAATGAGAAAAGAAACTGTAAAACTACAAAAACACATGGAAATTAAATAACACCCTCTTGAAAAACTAATGGGTTACAGATGAAATTTAAAAAGAAATTAAACAAGCTTGGCATGGTGGCTCATGCCTGCAATTCCAGCACACAGGAGGCTGAGACAGGAGGATCATTGCAAATTTAAGACCAGACTGGGCTATAAAGTGAATCAAAAACCAACTTGAACTGCATAGCAAGACTCTATCTCAAAAAGAAGAAACAGAAGAAGGAGGAGGAGAAGAAATTAAATACAATCTACAATTCAATGAAAATGTAGATCTAACACACCAAAACCTGTGGGATGCAATGAAAGTGGTCCTGAGGGGAATATATAGCAATAAACTGTTACATCAGGAAAACATAATAAGCACAAACAAAAATCTAATGCTGTACCTAAAGTTTCCAGAAAAATTTTGAATAACCCAATATCAGTTACTGAAATTGAAAATGTAACTAAATCTTAGAAACAAGCAAAAGCCCATGTCCCAATGGATTCATAGCTGAATTCTACAAGAAATTTAGAGAAGATTTAACAGCAGTGCTCCTCAAATTTAATGAAATTGAAAGAGAAGCAATACTCCCAAACTGATTCCTGGAGGCAAGTATTACTCTGATATCAAAACCAGAGAAGGACCCAACCAAAAAGAAGAACTATAGGCCATTCTCATTCATGAACACTGATGCAAAGATTCTGAATAAAATACTGGCAAAGAGAATGCAAGTCATCAAGAAGGTTATACATCATGACCAAGTGGGATTTATCCCAGGAATGTATGGATGTTTCAACATACCCATCACATCAAAAGAGCCAGAGACAAAAATCACATGATAATCTCAATAGACACAGAAAAAGCTTTTGATAAAGTCCAACATCATTCATGACAAACCAGCAGCCAACGTTATACTAAATGGATCAAAACTGAAAGCTTTCACTCCAAAATCAGGAACAAGACAACGATGTCCACTATCACTACTCCTATTCAAAATAACTATGGAAACATTAGTCAGAACAATTAAACAAGAAAGAGAAATAAAAGGAATAAGGATAGGAAAGGAAGAACTTAAATTATCACTCTACATATAAGACCCCATAAACTCTACCAAAAGACTACTAGAGTTAATAAGCAAATTCATCAGTGTAGCTGGATACAAAGTCAATACTCAAAAATCAATAGCATTCCTGTACACAATGAACTCACTGAGAGAGAAATTATGGAAAAAACAACTTTCACAGTAGCATCCATAAAAATGAAATACTTCGGAATTAACATAACAAAGGGTGAACAACTATAGCACTCTAAACAAAGAGATTGAAAAGGGTGTCAGAAAATGGAAAAATACACCCTGCACTTGAATAGGAAGAACCAACATAGTAAAAATGGCCATATTTCCAAAACTTTTATACATATTTGATGCAATTCTGAATAAAATGCAATTAACATACCTCACAGATCTAAGGGAAAACATTCCTAAAATTCATTTGGAAACAGAAGAGACCTAGAATGGCAAAGGCAATATTGGGCAACAAAGACAAGGCAGAAGGTATCACAATCCCTGACTTGAAATTATACTACAAAGCTACTGTTATAAATCAGCATGGTCCTGGAAAAAAGAACAGACCTGAGGATCATTGGAACAGATTAGAAGACACATACTCAACTACAAAGACAGTCAGCCACATTATCTTTGACAAAGGGACTAAACATGTTCACTGGAAACAAGATAGTCTCTTTAATAAATAGCACTGGAAAAATTGACTTTCCACATGCCAAAGACTGAAACTAGACCTAATGTCTACTACTGTGCACTAAACTGAAGTCAAAGTGGACCAAAGACCTAAATATTAAAATAGAAACACTAAATCTACTGGAAGACAAGGTAGGTAAAAATCTTGAAGATATAGGGGTAGGCAAAGAGTTCATGAACAAAATGCAAACCACATGGAAAGTACTTCAATGAATGACCAATTGGGATCTCATCTTATTAAAAAGTTTTTGCACTTCAAAATAAATCACCAACAGAGTTAAAAGAAAGACCACTGAATGAGAAAGAATTTTAGCCAGGTGTCCCTCACATAGAAGTTTTATATCTGGAATGTATGAAGAATTGAAAAACATCATTTCCCCTCCCTGCAATTCAAAGACCCAATCCAAAAATAAGCATCTGACATGAACACACACTTCTCAAATAAAGAAATACAAATGGCAAATAAATACATGAAGAAATGTTCAACATCACCAATCTTTCAAAAAATGCAAATTAAAACAACACTGAGAGCCCACCTCACTCCCAGAAAGAGTGGTTATCATCAAAAAGTTAACCAGTACCAAAAGCTGGAGGGGTTGTGAGGGAAAAGAAATCCTTCTCCATTGTTGGTGGGAGTGCAGACTCATGCAACCACTATGGAAATCAGTATGGAGATTCCTCAAAAACTAGGATTAGAGGTCCTATTCAAACCAACTATTCCCTTTCTGGGTATCTTCCCAGAAGAATTAAAAACATATGACAATGATATGTGTACCCATGTTTTGAGCAATACAATTTGTAATAAATTAATCTTGGAAACAACCCAAATACCCATCAACTGAGGAAAATCCCAAAAAGATGCTGTGTTTTTATACAATTGCGTATTATTCAGCTATGAAGAAGGATAAACTTGAGACCTGTATTGGTAAATGGATGCAATGTGAGGCCCCACTCATAAGTGAAATAAATGAGATTTACATGTGTAAACATCATATTGTCTCCCTGATATGAGTAAATGCAAGAATAAGGTCTGAAACGTAAAATAGATATTGTGAAATGAGAAATAATTGTTTGAAAGGGAAAAGGAGCTATAATGAGAGCAAGAGGAAAGGACAGAGGGAAAAAGAATAAAAATGCAAGTCATTTATACAACTAGTGTCTCCTAGTTAAGTGAAAAAGAAGGTTTGTGCCAATATCAATTGGGGAAGATTTTAACGCTCATATCTTGTATTGTAAATAACTAAAGATAACAATAAGCAAAGTATTAACTATTGTTATTCCATTTTTGTTACAAAATTTTATTATACCTTTATTCCATAAAATGGAAAAAGTGCACAAAAAAAAAGAAATTACACAAGTGCTTGGAAACTTAACAATATACTCTTAAATAAATAATGAGTCATAGAAGAAATCAAAGAAGAAATAAGGTACTTTCTAGAATGAAATGATAATGCCAATAAAACATACCAGAATTTATTGGATTCAATGAAAGCAGGCCAAAAAATAAGGCTATAAATGAATAAATAACCTGTTAATGTTCCTCAAAGTCCTAGAAAAACAAGAGCCAGGCAAACCTAAACATAATACAAGGAAGAATATTATGAATATCAGAGCAGAAATCAATGAAATATAGACTAAAAATATTTAAAAATGGATTTTAAAAACTGATTCTTTGAAAGAATATAAGAACCTTTACCTGATCTAATCTAAAAAAGAAGAGAAAAGACCCAAATTCAGGAAAATTAAGAATGAAAAAGGTGATATCACAACAGACACTATCAAAATCAAAAAGATTATTAACAACTACTTTGCACACCTATACACCAACAAATTGAAGATTCAGAAGAAATGGGTATATTCCTAGATACATATGAATCACTAAAACATTAAATAAGCCAAGTGGCATGAAATTGAAGTAGCGATTTATGAAAACCTACCAATTAAGAAAAGTGTGGTTCTGGATGGGTTCACTGTTGAATTCTACAAAAACTTCAGGTAAGTTCTTATACCAATACTCCTGAAGATTTTTCATGAAATTGAAAGAAAAGAATGCTCTCAATATTTCCTGGAAGCTACCATTACCCTGATTCCAAAATCAGGCAAGGATCCAACCAACAAAGAGAACTATAGATTGATCTCTTTAATGAATATACATGCAGAAATCCTAAAGTGAGATACTGGCGAACAGAATGCAATGAATCATCAAAAAGACCAGTAGGATTCATCCCAAAGATGCAAGGATGGTTCAACATATGCAAAACAATAAATGTATCACACCACATAAAGAGAACAAAGGACAAAAATCATATGATCATCTCAGAGAATGCCTTTGACAAAATTCAACACCCTTTCATGATAAAAAAAAACACTGAATAAAATGGGCTTTATCTCATTTTGACATTTATTTTTTTAAAAACTTACTGCAAGGCAAGGAGCAAACCAGGAAGCAGCAGCACCCTCCCAGGCACCAACAGCAGTGGGGCCAGCTTGGGGAGAACAGCAAGCATCACCCTCCCCCTAAATCAGCCAGCTTATGGGCAGGGAGAGAAGATCCCCTGCCCCTGTAAGCACCTGGCTGATTTGGAAGAATGCAGGCTGAAATGATAACAACTGAAGTAAAGAAGGAACTTAATGCTTATATTGTTTCATTAACTTTGCAGACCTAAAGCTGGTAGTCTATTTAGAGCATAAAAATATACAATATAGTAACTATTGTAGGGGAAAAAAACTTACTGCCAACATCATATCAAATAGGAAAAACTGGAATTGTTTCCTCTATAATTGGGAACAAGACAAGGATATCCACTATCAGAACTCCTATTCAACATAGTATTTAAAATATTAGAAAAAGCAATTAGGCAAGAAAAAGAAATAAAAGGGGCATGAATAGGAAAGGAAGAATTCAAATTACTATTATTTGGAGATCATGTGATCCTCCACATAGAAACCAAAAAAAGAAATTCACCAAAAGACTCATGGAAGTGATAACTGAATTCAGTAATGTAGCAGGATACAAAACCAATACACAAAAATTAGTATCATTCCTATAAACTAAGAATGAACCCACTGAGGAAAAAATTGTGAGAAAATAACATTCACAAGAACCAAGAACCATGAATAATTAAATAATTAGAAATCACCCTAACTAAGAAAGTGGAAAACCACTACAACAAAAACTGGGGTTAGAAATTTAGCTCAGCGGTTCAAGTGCTTGTCCGGCAAGTGCAAGGTTGCGAGTTCAATCCCTGGTACAAAAAAAAAAATACTACAACACTCTATAAAAGGATATCAGAAGATATCCACCCTGCCCATATAGACAGAAACAGTATAGCCAAACATGCCAAAATAGCCATACTTCCAAAACTGATATACTGAATGTAATCTCAATCAAAATTCTAACAACATTGTTCAAAGAAGTGGAGAAACCCATCCTAAAATTCATATGGAACTAGAAGAGGCCCAAAATAGCAAAATCAATCCTGAGTAAAAAAAAAAAAAAAAAAAAAAGAGCAAAGCAAGAGGCATCACAATCCTGGACTTATATTAGAAATCTACTGTAATAAAATTATCATGGTATGAGCACAGTATCAGGTATGTGGATCAATGGGACAGAATATAGGATGCAGAAATAACCCCAAGCACATTCAACTACAATATTTGATCTTTGGCAAATGGACCAAAAACACACACACTGAGGAAACATGCCTCTTTAGCAAATGGTGCTGTGGAAACTGGGTATCCACATTCAGATGTTTGAATCTAGACCCACATATTTCATTGTGTACAAACTACAATCAAAATGGATAAAGATTTAAATGTTAAAACCAAAAAAATTAACCCTACTGAAAGACAAAGTAGATAAAAGTCTTGAGGTCATAGGCATAGGAAAGGACTTTCAAACAGAAAGTACCAAAAAGTAATGAATGGGATTATATCATTTAAAAGGTTTTTGCACAACATAAGAAACAACTAATAGAATAAAAATACAATCTATAGAATGGGAAAAAGTTCTTGTCGACTATACATCAAATAAAGGACTAATATCTAGAATATATAAAGAAATCAGAAAAATTAGACCTCTCCAATATAAGACCCAATCAAATACAGGCAAATGAAATTAATAGACACTCTACAGAAGTTCAAATGGCCAATAAATGCATGAAGAATATTCAAAATTGTTGGTTATTAGAGAAACACAAATTAAAACAACACTTCTATCTTACCCCAGAGAGAATAGCCGGCATCAAAATATCAAATGCTGTAGAGGCTGTGCTACATTTTTACCCTATTATATTTTCTTTTGATACAGGGTTTCAGTCAGTTTCCCAAGTTGGGTTTGAACTTGTAATCCTCCTGTCCAGCATCCCAGAATGCCTCATTCTGGACACCTATTATTTAACTGGGTCATCTTCTGAATATTAAGTTGTAAGAATTTTTTACATATTTTCTTCACACCTATTCATAATCAGATAAAGTATTTTCAAATACTTTTTCCTAGTCCATGGCTTGTTTTTAATTTTCTCAACAAAGTATTTTGCAGTATAAAACTTTTAAATGTTGATGAAGTCCGATTTATGAATTCTTTTTGCTTTTACAGAACTTTTTGGTGTAGTGTCCAAGAATTCTTTGTCTACATCAAGATTATGCAAATTTTTTGTTTTTCTCTAAAAGATTTATAGGATCAAGTCTTACAGTTTTGTCTATAAGACATTTTGTATCTGTTGGTATAAATTTATACTAGCAATATTTATTGAAATGATTACCTTTTCCCCATTGAATTACTAAACATCTTTGTTGAAAATGAGTTAATCATAATTAAAATGTTTATTTGGGGGCTCCGAATTATGTTCTATTCATACATATTACTATCAGGGCCATACTGGTACCCAGGATCCTTTACATTTCCATGTGCCTTTGAAGATGAGTAAGTCAGTATCTACAAACAAGCCTACAAAAAAGGGGTTTAATTGAGGTTGTTTTGAATCTGTATCATTTGAAGAGTACTACTAGAATAACAATATTGATCGTGAGGTTGTCTATCTTTTAAAATCAACTTTCAATCTCAACAATATTTTGTAGTTTTAAGTTTACAATTACTGTACTTCTTTTAAAAATTTATTACTACTTAATCCATTTTGATGATATTATGAATAGAATTATTTTCTTAATGTTTTAGTTGTTGATTGCTATGAACTCTGTATCCTGTGAACTTGCCAAAGTTATTTATTAGTTCTAGGTGTGTTGTGTGTATGCTTTCCTTAGGTTTTTCCACATGCAAAATCATGTTGTCTTTATATAGCTTTACTGCTTTTTCTCTTATTTTTATTAGTACAAGATCATAGTACATAATGATGACATTTATCATGCAGAGTTGGTACATATACATAATGTATCTTAATTCTTTTTCCATCTTCTAACCTTTCCCTCTCTCCTTGTCCCTTCCAACCCTTGGTGGTCTTTTCATTTGGGAAAGCTCTATTTCCCTTTTTTTTCCCTTTAATTTTGTTTTTCCAATCCTCCTTTACTCTTCTCCTTTCTACTTCCAGCAATTTCTTGGACCTCTTCTCATTTGAAAAAGGCTTTACTTCCTATTATTTGTCTTTATTTATATTTTGGGATTCTCTTAGAAGATAAACCATGTGATATTTAAGCTTGTGTGGCTGATTTAATTTTTGTTATGGCCTCAAGGTGCATCCATTTACCTGTTAATGACTCAAGTTTATCATTCTTTATGGCAGAATAGTACTCCATGTGGGTAAATGCCACATTTCTTTATGTATTCATCTGTTGATGGAGAGACAGACCATTTTCACTGTTTAGCTATTATACATTTTTCTGCTATAAAATGGGCATCTATGTATCATTTTAATATGATGACTTTAATTCTTTAGGGAAGATACCTAGATGGAGAATAGCTGAAACAAATAGAATCTCTAATTTCAGTTTTTGGAACAACCTCCATACTGATATTCATATTGGTTGTACTATTTTACATTCTGACTAACAATGGAGAAGCATTCCTTTTTTCCCTATAGCTTCACCATCATTTGTTATTATTTGATTTTTAATGATAGCTATGTTGTTTTTATTTGCCTTTCTCTAATGGCCAGTGATGTTGAATTTTTTCCATGTAATTATTTGTCATTTGATAAGTGTTTACTCATTTTGGGTACCCATTTTTATGGGGTCATTTATTTTGAGGGCTCTAATTTTTTTAATTCTTTATATATTTTAGGTGTAGTCCTCTGAAGAATAGCTGGTAAAATTTTTTCCTGTACTGTAGGTTGTCTCTTCACTTTGTTGGCTGTTTCTTTTGCTGTGCAGATTTTTAAATTATATATGATCCCATTTATTATTTCTCAGTATTATTTCTTGTGCCATTGTTGTTTTGTTCAGAAAGTTGTTGCCTATGCCTATGTCAACAGTTTTACCTACTATATATTGCAGCACATTAAGTGTTTCTGTTTTAACATTTAGATATTTGTTTCATGTAGATTCTAGTTTAGTACATGGAGAGATAATATGAGTCTAAACTCAATCTTCTGCATGTGGATATCCAATTTTCCCAGCACCATTTATTAAAGAGGTTATCTTTCCTCCCATGTATGCTTTTGGTGCCTTTGTCAAAGATTGAATAGCTAGATATGCCTAAGGCTGTTTCTGATTCCTGTATTTTGTTCCATTGGCCCACATGTCTGTTTTTGTGTCAGCACTGTGCTGTTTTATCACTGTAGCTTTGTAATGTAACTCCAAGTTTGTGACCGTTATGCCTTGTGCTTTCGTTTTGTTAATTACCCAGGTTTAATTTTGTTCTTCTGGCTCTTTTTCCATTTTGTATAAATTTTAGGATGGTTTTTCTAGATCTATGAGGAATGTTGTTAGTATTTTGAATGGAATTGTATTACATCTATATATCAGTTTTGAAAGTACAGCTATTTGAGCATATTGGTTCTACCTATCCAGGAACATGAGCTATCTTTCCATTTTCTGATGTCTTATTTGATTTTCTTCTGCAAAATGATGTAATTTTATTACAGAGGTCTTTCACTTCCTTGATTACATAATTAATAGGTTGGCAATTTTTCTTGATGCTACAGTGAATATTATTGTTTTCCTGATCTATTTGTCAGTGGGTTCATTATTAGTGTATAGGAACACTATCGATTTTTGTGTATTAATTTCATAGTTTGCTGCATTACTGAATTTAGTTACTAATTCTAGACTTTAGGAGGAATTTTTTGGGTCTACTATGTGGAGGATCATGTTATCTGCAATTAATGATACTTTGACTTCATCTTTTCCTATACGTATCCCATTTATTTCTTTATTTTGCCTGATTACTTTGGCCAGTGTTTCAAGTACTGTTAAATAATTGTGGTGATAGCAGATATCCTTGTCTTGGCTTGAATTAAGAGGAAAATGTTTCAAAATTTTCTTATTGATTATAATATTGGCAGTAGATTTGTCATAAATGGCTTTTAGCAGATTGAGATAAGGTCCTTCTATATCTATTTTTTTCAAGGTCTTCATCATGAATAGATGTTGGATTTTGTCAAAGATTTTTTCTGTATATATTGAGATGATAACATGATTTTTGTCCTTGCTTCTGTTTCTGTGATGGATTACATTTATTGATTTTTATATGTTGAAACATCCTTGCATTCCTAGGATGGTGTCTAATTGGTTATGACGTGGGATCTTTTTGGTGATTCATTGATTATGTTTGCCCATATCTTGACAATTTTTGCATCTGTGTCCACTGGAGAGATTGGCCTGAAATCCCCTTTTTGTTGGATGCTTGTCTGGTTTATGAATGAGAATAATGCTAATTTCCAGGAATGATTTTGAAAGTACTCCTTCCCCTTTGATTTCATTAATGGTTTTGTTGAGTGTTGGTGTTAGATTTTCCCTGATGTTTTTATAGAATTCAGCAGAGAACCCACCCAGAACTGAACCTATCTTAGCTGGTAGGTTTCTTATTATTGCATCAATTTCATTCTCTGTTATTGGATTATTCAGGATTTTTAAGTCATCTTGGTTCGGTTTTGGTAATTACTATATTTTGAAGAATCTATCCACTTCTTCTGATTTCTCTAATTTATTGGCAAACATGTTTGTGAAGCAGTTCCCAATAATCTTCTGAATTTCAGTGGTGTCCATTTTGATTTCACCTTTTTCATTTTAGTTGCATCAATTTGGGTTTTTTCATTCTTTCTTTCTTTGACTTTTGCTCTGTTCTTTATAACTTCTTTTGTGTGCTACCTCTGAATTTGGATTGTTCTTGATTTTATATGGCTTTGAGGTACATTATTAGGTTATTTGGGCTTGTCTTGTTTTTTTGATGTGGGCAATTCATAGGTATTGATTTCCCTCTTAGACTCCTTTCTTTGTGTTCCATAAATTATGGTTGTATTGGTGTTTAATTCTAGAGACCGTCTTATTTCTTCCTTAACTTCTGTGACCCATTGATTATTAAAGAGAGTGTGTTTTGATTTCCATATGTTGCATAATTTCTGTGGTTTCTTTTGCCATTGGTTTCTCACTATAATTGTGTTGATGTTTATCTGATCTTTTTATGTCCACCAGTGTTTGTGTTATGTAGTTGAGTGCACCAATGTTTGGTGCATATATGTTCATAATTATTTCTTCCTCTTGAATAGTTAGTTACCTTAACCGATATAGACTGTTGTTTGAGCTTGTTCACCTGGTTTGCTTTGGGGGCTTTGTGTTCTCAGGGCTAACTTTACTGTAGCTCCACATATATGATTAATCTTCAGCTTGAGCCTCTTCCAACAGATTTCTGTTCCTTTGCTTCTACTTAATTGCTTATCTTACATCATGTACTCCAGAGATGTAGACCAGAGATGTTGAACTTTTTAGAGACCAAGTGCCTAAACTTTAACCCAAAATGTACTTATTTATTGCAAAGTGCCAACACTGCAATTAAACCCAAATACTAAGGTGTTAGTTTAGAAAAAAACTGTTAATCATTGCTCAGTTACTGTAGTAACTTGGCTCCCATGCTGACAAAGAGGTTTCTGTGTGAGTGTATGCTATAACTTTACCACAACTGTATTAGACATTTTGGTACTGTTAGCTTCATTGTCTATTTTTAGAATATCCTTGAAAACTTTTTGGAATGCTCACTGCATGGCATGAATTTCTTTAGTTGCTCTTTATTATGGAAAGTTCTTATTTCTCCATCAATTTGGAAAGAGTTTTGCAAGATATATCAGTATGTGTTGGAAGTTATTTTCCTTTAGGGCTTAAAACACTTCACTCCAAGCTCTCTTTGTCTTTGAGATTTGTGCTGAAGTGTCTGCTGTAATTCTGATGGATTTTCCTTTATAAGTGGAACATTATTTTTTCTCTATCAGCTTTAAGATTCTGATCTTGTGTTGGATTTCTGCTATTTTGACGTATGTTGTGTTGTGGAGTAGTTCTTTTCTGATCATCTATTGGGTTCTATAGACCTCATTTATCTGAATGTTAAATTATTTTTTTATGTCTAGAAAATTTTCTACAATTTGGTAAACAATTTTTAATTCTTTTGTATTGTCTTCTGACTTGTCACTAATTACAATTAGTCTTATTTGTGTTATCTAGCAACTGTTGGAACCATTTTTTATGTCTTGTTTTTAAAGTGTTGTGTTTCTCATTAACTGACCATTTATCATAGCCGCATCTAGATTTGACACTTCATTCTCACATTGTGCACTTTTGCTGCCCATTCTTTCAACAGAATTTTTAATCTTCTAAATTTCTTTTTGGCACATTTTGTGTACTTCAGTTCTTTTCTGTGAAAGTCATTCCTGTTTTTCATTTCTTTCTTTTTCTCCACTAGTTTTTTGTTAGTGCTATGGAGAACCATTGAACATTTGTTTCATTAACACTATTATCTGTTTAATTATATGCTCTTTGAGTTTGCCAAGCACCTTATCAGTCTGTTTTGTTACCTCCACTGTTTTTCTTTCAAATGTTTTGGCTGCATGGCTTTTGATTTCCTCCCCCTCAAAATCCCATGAGTCAGCTTTGGGGGAGTTGGAAGATTTAGTTTAACTTCTTCCCTTCCAATCTGGATGCCTTTTTTTCTTGCCTGAGTTTACTGGCTAAAACTTCCAGTATATTAATGAATAAAAGTGATCAAAGAGGACATTTTTACACTGTTCCTGATCTTAAGTGGAAATTTTTCATCTTTCACTATTGAGTATAACATTTTCTATAAATTTTATACAGATATTCCTTATGAGATTGAGGACATTTTATTTATTCCAAGATTGTTGAAAGTTTTAGTTTAAAAATCATGAATGGGTGCTAATTTTTTGTAATGATCACATTTTTCATCTTTTTATATTGAAATTTCATGTTACATTGACCGATTTTCTAATGTCAAACCTGTAGAACCAGCCTGTGAGTTTTGTACATGACTGAGGGATGAATGAGGATGAAAAACAGAGACACCGAACTAAGTTAAACTGTGGGGGGCTAGGAGACCCTTGTCTCCCTTCAACAAGGAGCTCCGAGAGTCTTGCTTCCCCTGCTTAGCCTATCACTCAGACACAGGAATAAACAATTAAAGTAAAACAAGATTCTCTGTCTTTCAGAATCCATAGAATATGACTGGGTAAACAACCAGCGCTCAGCTGTGTGGACTTTTCTCTAGAATCTGTAATGTGTCAGCATGCTTGCAGACTGCCCTTCCCCTGGTTGCTCACAGAGGCCCATTAGGCCTTAATTCTCACTATCTGGTCTCCCACATCATCCCATTTTGTTTTTAAAATAGCAGAGATCAATATCTATCATTGCTGTTCATCCCTAGGGGAGGTATGTAGGTGTAGTAATTCTATCTTTTGTCTTTAGGTCTACCCTTTAAAGACTATACCTCTACCCACAATCATAATGTATCTGTATTGGCTGTTTTCGAGGGCCTACCTCTATCTGCTGCCAAGTTAACTGTACTCCTTCTGGAGAAGTACCCCTAACTTCCATGAGGCAGCAATTAGCAAAGACCTCTGTGACTTGAGAAACAGTCTCCATCATGTGAGGCTTTGTTGGAATCCAGAATGATTACAGGTTTAGGGCAATAGAGTCTGGGAAATGGATCAGAATATCCTTATAAATCTCTTATTCAGGTGGCGTCACTCTTGAAGGGTAATTGAATAGATTAGGTATATTTAAGGTTAATAAACCTTGTTTGGTCAACTGTTAGACAAATGCTTCTTAAATGCTTAACATGACTGCAGAGTTGAGAAGGATTTGACCTAGAGTTTCGCAAAATGCGGGCAAGCTTTATTCTACTTTTAGCTATGTGCTGGGCATTTATAGGCCCAAGCTAAGAGTCACAGCTTTTAGTTACTTTTTTTTAATTGGTACCAGGGATTGAACTCTCGACTGCACGCTTGCAAGGCAGGCGCTTATGTCGCTGAGCTAAATCCCAAGCTCCTAAAACCATTTTTAAGTCCCTGAATGCCTCAGAAGAAAATACAAATTATGTTTTCATCAGTGATAATGGAGGACAGAAAGCAGTGAAATGAAATATTCAAAGTAACAGTCCCAGGAGTGTGTTTGATCTTTGCTTCTTTGTTGATCTCTGATTGTTTCATAATTAAGACAGTTTTTATATGGAATCTAACATTTTTTCATCAGTTGAGCCATGGTGATCATTCTGCTAAAAAGAAAAGTGCTATAGTTCTACGTAATTTGGCCTATATGAAATAGCATTTCACATAATGTTGAATTGCATATCTTTTGTTTCCCCAGCAGATGGTGACATTTTATAAAATATGGATAAGTTGTCTAAATGGATCAATGAGTTAAATAAGTAAAATAGAAATGTCACCTTTGTTTTCTCCTTTACTTACATCTTGAATTCAATAACAAAATGTATTCATTCACCAAGAAGTAACATTTATAAAAGACCAATTATAAGAATCATAACATAAAAGATAGAATTTTTCAGCTTCTTTGATAACATTGCACAAAGCTTTCCCCAGATATTTTCTCATTTTGGAATCACAGCACATCAGCCTTCCTGTTTACAAAAATAGAATATCAGGGAAGAAATGTTAAAATGGGGAAATTTCTCTTTAAATAATATCCACTTCTGGTATCTCTTCATTCCTTCCACAAAGATTCTTCACTTCTCTGTTTTTTCTGAATTTGGTCCTTAGAATTACAGTAGTCTCCCCATCTGAAGTTTTACTTCCTGTGGTTTCAGGTATGCACAGTTGATCACAGTCCAAAAATATTAAATGGAAATTTCCAGAAATAAACAATTCATATATTCCAAATTGCATGCTGTTCAGAGTAATGTGATTAAATCTCAAGACTTCCTGCTCTGTCACACTCTAGGTATGAATCTTCCCTCTATCTTGTGTATTCATACCACATGCACCACCTGCCCACCAGTCACTAGTGGCCATCTCAGTTGTTAGATCAACTGTCACAGTGTTGCAGGCTGGTATTCAAGACGTTCTTACCTTACTTAATAATGGTCCAGAAGATGCTGACAACTTGGATATGCCAAAGAGAAGCCATAAATTGCTTCCTTCAAGTGAAAAGATGAAAATTCTTGACTTAAGGAAACAAAACATTTGTACACTGTAGTTTCCAAGATCTACATTACAGAGAGAGCGAGAGAGAGAGAGAGAGAGAGAGAGAGAGAGAGAGAAACACGTTACAATATATAAATTTTATATTTCAATTTTAATTATTATTGTCAAGTTCTTACTGTGCCAAATTGATTAATTAAACTTTATCATAGGGATGTATGTATAGGAAAAGCATAGTGTATGTAGGTTTTAGTAGTATCCAGATTTCAGACATCCCTAGTGACCTTGGAACACATCCCTCTCAGATAAGAGGGACTACTATATATTTTTTTCTTTAAACTCAATGAATTAACATTTTCTTCTCTATTTTCTAACCTAATACATAGCATATAATTAAAATTTATTATTACATGTATGCAATTCATAGCCCCAGCTTAATGTGTATTGTATGCTAAGGGTATTAACTTTACTAGTTCAAACCAAACATCAATTGAATACCTATTACATTTTGAATGTTCTTATGGAGGTCACAGTATTTCCAGTAAAATAAGCAAACACGACAGTATGAAGAGGTGTTTTAATGCAAAAGGTATAATGTACAAAGTTCCATGAATATGAATTATTAATTATATTAAATGAACTTTACATGTGAATTTTAAATCTGAAATCACTGATTGAGATGTAAACAAAAGTCATTTCAGGCAGAGTGAACAATTGGAACTCAGATTTTTTGTTTTATTTCAAAGAGAATAAAACAAAACAAAGCAGACCAAAGCAGAACAGAGTAAAACAATGCAAACAACACAGAACTTCAGAAAAAGACAACAGAAAATCCACCATAATGTCTCTTGTTTTCTTCAAAATAGTTATCCATACCTTCATACAATAAGGTAATACAAATCAAAGTTGTATATAAACAACCAAAATACAAGAATGAGAGCCTCAGTAGTGGCTATCATATTGTCTCTTTTCTTCATTTAATTGAAAACAGACTAAAACCAATCAAACCAAGAATAAAAGCATTATTGGCTTTTGAATCAAAATAACAGGAAATCATCCATGGCTGCCATGATGTCTCATTTTCTTCAGTGTAGTTGCTCATACTATCACAAATAATAAAATAAATTCTTGTAAATCCTTTAGGTGAAGTTCTAGGCATATATAAGCCTATACATGTACATCTATTCTTTCTGTATTAGAGGGAAAAATAAAACAACAAACAAATAACTATAACTGAGAGCCCATATAATACAAGGTAGGCTTTCAAAACAAGGTGGTAGAAACAACAATTTTTGTTGTTTTGCATAGTTATCTTCAAAAGTCTTACTTTAATTATCAGATGTAGTTATGCAAAATTGATCTAATCCTTTGGATGTTATCTGTTTTTGAACTCAGAAACATTGTTATTCAACATTTTTTATAGAAAACAAAAAGCCTGATTAGAGCATGCAGTATTAGACACATTGTGTGCCAACAGAACCAAAATGCAAGATGGAGGAAGAAAAAGACAAGGAAGAGGGAAAAAGTTGTAGGAAGTAACACTGTAGAAGTACAGATTATGTAAACCTTTAGAAGGTAGGCTTGGGAGTAAGAACAGAGCTGTAAAATCTTTATGAGATTGCTTATATGTGCTGGCTTAATCCTTTTGGGCTGAGAGTCATTAATAAGGGTGTGGAGGTGTTAGAAGATGGAAGCACAATGACCAATCAATAAACATGGATCACACAAAACTAGAGAAAAAGAGCAGTATGGACCGATGTCTTAGGAGAGCAACTGTTAAAGGTGGTAGCATAATTAAGAAACATTCACATGGTAGACTTTATGGGCTAGGGTGATTGACTGGATGTGAGAAAGGGAAAAGAATGGACAAAAATGACTCTGAAATTTATAATTGGGGCATCTTTCTGTGTAATAAAAGCATTGCTCAAAATGAAAAGTCGTGAGTAATAGCAGATTTTTAGAAGATTTGGCTTGGGAAAAATATTAATTGAAATTCCTGGGGCATCCAGGTGGAGATGCTTAGTATTGAAATTATGAGAGCAGCTGGAGTTTGTGAGAGGAATCTGCAAATGATGTTTGAATATGAACAGTGTAAACTTATTAGGAGAAACCATGAGGAATGAAACTCTCAAGTACAACAAGAAAAAGAGCTCAAGAATAGAACCACAAGATTTTTCAATATTTTGAATGAGGTGGGCACTGTTTAGGAAATTAAAAAGGAGCAACCTAAGAGGTAGGAAGCATAAGGAATGGAGTCATGTTTAAGAGAAAAAATAGTAACTTCCTTTCATCATATAACCTCTATATGGTAAACATCACAAGCAATTTTTCTAGAATAATTTTTACCTCACTTTAGCTAGAACTTGGAAATCTGTATAGTCCTTACTATATGAGAGAGCTGACATATTATGAATATGAAGAAGTGAAACTATTATGAAAGATATCCTATCAGGGCATGGTGGCACACCTGTAATCTAAGCAATATGGGAGGCTGAGCAGGAGGATTGCAAGTTTGTGCCCAATCTTGGAAATGGTAAATCAGTAAGACCTTGCTTCAAAATGAACAAATAAGAAGGTCAAGAAATGTAGCTCAGTACAAAGGCCCTGGATTCAATCCCCAAAAGGAGGAGGGAGAGGAAGAAAAATAAACCTACCCTGACCTATATCCCTTAATTAATGTTTTTATTTCTGCCAAGAAAAATGTTGAATTTATCACACTTAACAAAGTAAATTCCATAACAGTTTATTTCTACATATAGTTTATACATATTATACCAAGGAAGAAAATATATAAAATTGGAAAAATTGCTACCTTTGTTGATTTACATTTTTTATTAGAAAATCCAAAGGATCCAGTAGCTGTGCTGTCATTAGACTTCAACCTTCTGCCCTTCAGGAGGTAGTAAAGATTACAATAGCTCCTCTTTTGAAGAGGTCAGGGAGGGTGATGGATGCTGTTCAAATCCCCTTTTAGGAATAAAAGAAATGTTCCCTAGATACTGGGAATGGTGCCCTCAGCTATCAGCAACTTCAGGGAGTGGCTTGGCTGGAGAGAACTGTCTCACCCAAAGTTGCATCCTTCTAGAAGTCAGCCTGCACCTAATAGCTAAGGGACATGGGGCCTGGCCTTATTCCCTTGACTTGAGACAACTCCAAATAACCATTTTGTCTTCAAAGATCATCATGTGGTAGACCACTACAGATGTTAAACTTGAACTGCAATCTGGTTTTCCCTCTACCCAATTCTGAATCCCACTTTCTTTCCCTTCCCAACAACTTTTTAATAAAAAAAAATCTCAGTTGTTGATTCTTTGAAAAGTACTTCCCATGTATTTTGCAACTTGTTCATGAACACTTTGCGTACTCCTATGTTTTCAACTTTTCTACCTATCTTGTCTTCCAGTAGATTTAGTGTTTCTATTTTAATATTTAGATCTTTAGTCCATTTTGACTTTAGTTTAGTGCATGGTGACAGACATGGGTCTAGTTTCAGTCTTTGGCATGTGGAAAGCCAATTTTTCCAGCACCATTTATTAAAGAGGCTATCTTTCTGCCAGTGAATGTGTTTAGCCCTTTGGTCAAAGACGTGGTGGCTGAGTGTCTTTATAGTTGTATCTGCATCTTCTACTCTATTCCATTGATCCTCCAGTCTGTTTTCTTGCCAGTACCATGCTGATTTTATCACAGTAGCCTTGTAGTATGATTTCAAGTCAGGGATTGTGATGCCTCCTGCCTTGCCTTTGTTGCCCAGTATTGCCTCTGCTATTCTAGGTCTTTTCTGTTTCCAAATGAATTTTAGGAGTGTTTTCTCTAGATATGTAAGGTATGTTAATTGCATTTTGATCAAGATTACATTAAATTTATGTAACAGTTTTGGCAGTATGGCCATTTTCACAATGTTGGTTCTCCTAAGCAAGAGCAAGAGATATTTTTCCATTTTCTGACATCTTCTTGAATCTGCTTTTTAAAGTACTATAGTTTTCAATGTATAGGTCTTTTGCATTCTTTGTTAATTTGATTCCTAAATATTTCATTTTTGGAAGCTAATGTGAAAGGTGATATTTACATAATTTGTCTCTGTGAGTTTTTTGCTTGTGTATAAGAATGCTATTGATTTTTGAGTGTTGGCTTTGTTTCCAGCTACACTGCTGAATTTGTTTAACAACTCTAGTCGTCTTTTGGTGAAGTTTTTGGGGTCTTTAATGTAGAGTATCATGTAGTCTGAAAATAGTGATAATTTAATTTCTTCATTTCCTATCCTTATTTCTTTTATTTCTCTCTCTTATCTAATTGCTCTGGCTTTTATGTCTATTGTCTTAGGGTTTTTATCATGAATGGATGCTGGATTTTACCAAATTTATTTTCTGCATCTATTGAGATGAACATGTGGTTTTTGTGCTTGCTTCTGTTTATGTGGTATATTATGTATATTGATTTTTGCATGTTAAACGAGTGGAGAAACTTCTTGCAATTGTTTGTAGGTATGCAAAAGCCAAAAATAGGGTTTGGGAGATTTTGTTAGGTGAATAATGAAAAGACAGAGGATAAGGGAGTTTAATTTATTGGTAGGATCATATTTCTTGGGATTCTCCAAAGGATCAAAATACATATACTATATGTATATATATGTGTGTGCGTGTGTGTGTGTGTGTGTGTGTGTGTGTGTGTGTATTTATACTTATGCAAGAGGTTTTATTAAAGAGTCTTCCGGGGCTGGGGATTTAGCTCAGTGGCGTAAGCGCCTGCCTTGCAAGTGTGTGGTCGTGAGTTCAATCCCTGGTACCCATGAAAAAGACAAAAAAAAAAAAAAAAAAAAAAAAAGAGTCTTCCAAGAGCAGGGGTAGGAAAGTCCACAGTGGCCATATGCATGCTGAAAGGATTCAATAGCTTCTCAGTTCAAGAAGCTGGAAACCACAGAATAAGGGGAATAAAATATGCAGTGCCAGCCCCAAACCAAAGGCCTGGAATCTCTCTAGAGAGCTTCAGGTGTGAATCTGCCTTGAAAGGTCAAAGGAGCTGGACTCTGTCTGCAGGTGATGAAAATAGCAAAAAATAAAAAAAAAAGTAAAATAGCACCTACTCTAGTAGAATGAAGCTTTTCAAATGCAGGTAGACCTCTGCCTTTGTTTCCACTACACCTGAGCTGCAGGCCTATATGATAATGTCACCCAAATCAGGGTGGGTGTCCCCCCTCAATTTGCTGGTGTACATATCGACAATCTCTGGACACTCCCACAGACACACCCAGTAGTGTGCTTTACTAACGTGCTAAATGTCTGTTAATAAACTCAAGGCAACAATCACCATTAGCTATCAGGAAGTGTTATTTAAATAATGGCCTGGTGTATCTTATCTCCATATGAAATATTGAGAATAAAACAGGGTAGTATTCCGTGACATTGGTGAACACAGAAGATATAAAGGAGCCACAATATGGACAGAAAGAAAAATATCCGAAGCAGTTTAGAAGTGGAGTAGCTTTCAAGATGTAAAAGAACAGGGATCTTTGGAGACATTCTCACTTTTCCAATTTGAATACCTTCTCCTAGCACAGATGAATAGATTTGCTTTTGTTAGCCATTTACCACCTCATCCAGCAGGATGAGAGAAAAATTTCCTTTCTTATTCATTATTCCACTGAAACAAAGCAGAAGTTACTCTTTGGAGTTCTCTTTTGAATTTTATTTTTTTTATTTTTATTTTAAAGAGAAAAAAAAGAAATAGTAAAATAGTTTCAAAGAGGTTACTAGGAAAGTAATAATAACCAACACTTTGCCTATTGTTATAATCATAGTTGTTCTAAATATCAGTTAAGCATGAAACACTGTTCAGAAAATAGCTAGCACAAAATTTTTCCTCAATAAACCACGAGAAACCAGCTGTATAACTGTCTTAACTGTCTTGTGTTTAGATGTATTTTTTCCTTTCCCCTTCCTTCCTTTCCTTTTCCTCTCATCACAGTTTCTCTTTTCTTTGAATAGTTTCTTCGCTATTCACAATATCTATTGTACATTTTGGCTCTTGCTTACTCTTTCAGATTCTCACACTAGTGAGACAATTAGATGCTTACACATGTGGGTCTGGTTTATTTCACTTAGAAGTATGGTCTCAAGTTGCACCCATTTACCTATAAAAGTCTCCAGTCTGTCCTTTTTATAGCTAAGTAGTACTTCATTGTATAGAAAATATCTTTTTTTATCCATTCTTTGGTTGAGGGGAATATGGGTTGTTCCATGATATAGCTATTACAAATTATACTGCTACAAACATAAATGCACATATATCTTTGTGGTATGATGTTTTAATTTTTCTGGGAAGCTACTGAGAAGGGGAATAGCTAGTTGAATAAGACCTCTAATCCTAGCTTTTTAAGAAATCTCCACACTGATAGCCACAGTGGTTACATTCCCATCAAGAGTGGAGAAGGGTTCCTTTTTCTCCACAGCCCCAGCAGCATTTGTTATTCGTTGATTTTTTGATGATAGCCATTCTTTCTGGAGTCAGATGGAATCTCATTGATGTTTTAATTTTCATTTATCAAATAATCAATGGTGTAGAAGATTTTCTCACATATTTATTTGCTGTTTGTATTTCTTCATCTTAGAAGTGTGTATTCATCTCAGGTGCCCATTTTTGAATTGGCTCTTTGAATTTGGGGGCCTGATTTTTTTTCAAATCTTTATATGTTCTAGATATAAGTCCTTTGTCTAAGGAACAACTGGCTATAAATTTTTTCCCACTCTATGGGTTTTTTCACTTTGTTAGTGAGTTCTTTTGTTGTGCAAAAGCTTTTTAATACGGTGAGATCCCATTTGTTGTATTTCTGTGCAGTCTGTGTTTTGTCCACGAAGTCTCTGCCTATAGCTATGTCTTCAAGTTTTCTACCTATTTTCTCTTCCAATATATTTAGTGTTTCTGGTTTTTTTATGGGAAAAAAGACAACCAACCAATGAAACTGAGTTGCAAAACCAGTTAGTAGAACAGTTACAATATTGTTACAATAATTGATACATTGCATATTGTTATCTTCTTAGTAGCTATTCAGAGTACAGGATATAGGCATGATATCTTGTCTAACAATATTAGCATAAAACCTTCCTTTGAAGGAACAGAGACAAGCTAGCAGTATAGCTATCTTAACTATCTTGTACATACACACATTTTCTCCCTTTCCTTTTGTCTTTTCTTTTGAATAGTGTCTTCCCTATTTACAATATCTAATGTCCATTTCAGATCCTATTTACTTGTTCAGTTTCTCACACTATTGAATCAATACAACATTAACACATATGAGTCTGATTTATTTCACTTATGAGTATGGTCTCCAATTGTATCAATTTATCTATAGAAGTCTCCACTTTATCCTTCTTTGAAGTTTATTATTCTGATATATATATATATATATATATATATATATATATATACACACACACACCAGGGATTGAACTCACAGCTTCGCATTTGCCAAACAGGCACTTAGGCTGCTGAACTAGCCCCCTGGCCCTATTATGTTATATTTCTTTAAAAAGACATCTTTTTTTATACATTTCTCTGTTGACAGGCATCCAAGTTATTTCTAAGATACAGCTATTACACATTGTGCTGCAATAAACATGGGTGCACATATATTGCTGTGATATGATGTTTTTAATTCTTTGGGGAAGGTACCCAGAAGGGAAATAGCTGAGTCAAATGGGACCTCCAATCCTAGTTTTTTGAGGAATCTCCATACTGATTTCCACAGTGGTTGCACCAGTCTGCATTCCCACCAACAGTGCAGAAGGATTCCTTTTCCCCCACAACTCCTCCAGCATTTGTTATTGCTTATTTCTTTATAGTAGCCATGCTTTCTGGGGTGAGATGGAATCTAACTGTTGTTTTAATTTTAATTTGCGTTTCTCAAATGAACAATGATGCCGAACCTTTTTTCTTATGTTTATTTGCCGTTTCTATTTCTTCAGCTGAGAAGTGCATATTCATCTCAGATGCCCATTTTTTGACTGAGTCTTTGAATTTGGGTCTTGAATTTCCCTGACTTTTTAAAAAAAATTTCTTATATGTTCTAGATATAAGGAACTGTCTCTGAGGGACAGATGGCTAAATATTTTCCCACTCTGAGTTTTTTTTTTTTCAGTCCATTGGTGATTGCTTTTGATATCAAAAACTTTAATATGGTCCTAGGTGTTGATTCTTTCAAGTATTTCCTGTTCAACTTGGGGTCTGTTCATGAACTTTCTGCCTACCCTTATATCTTCAAAATTGTATCTATTCTGTCTTCCAGTAGATTTAATGTTTCTGTTTTAATATTTATATCTTTGATTCATTTAGACTTTAGTTTAGCGCATGGTGATAGATATGGGTCTAGTTTTAGTCTTCAGCATATGGAGAGCCAGTTTTTCTAGCACCGTTTATTATCATCTGTCCAGTGAACAAGATAAGGTGTTTTAGTGTGTTTTATTTGCATCTATATCTTCTATTCTGTTTCAGTGAACTTCAGGTCTATTGTTTTGCCAGTACCATGCTGATTTTATTGTAGAAGCTTTGTAATATAATTTCATGTCAGGGATTGTGATGACCCTGGAATTAATTTGTTGCCCAGAATTTCTTTTGCTATTTTAGGTATATTCTGGTTCCAAATGAATTTTAGGAGTGTTTTCTCTAGCTCTGTGAGGTGTAATAATGATATTTTGATTGGGATTACATTAAATCTGTATAGCAGTTTTGGAGCTAGGCCATTTTTACTATGTTGGTTCTTCCTATCCACGAGCAAGGAATAACTTTCCATTTCTGATATATTTTTTGATCTCCTTTTTTAGAGTACTGTACTTTTCAATGTATAGATCTTTTACTTCTTTTCTTAGATTGATTCGTAAACATTTCACTTTTTGTTTGAATGATACTGTAAAGGATGCAGTTTTGCATCCATCTATGCTACTGAATTTGGTTATTAAATCTGTAAGTCTTTTGGTGGATCTTTTTGGTCTTCTATGTAGAGTATCATGTCATCTGCAAATAACAATAATTTAACTTCTTCCTTTCCTAGCAATTCCTTTAATTTCTTTCTCTTGTCTAATTCCTCTGGCTAAAGTATCCAGAACTACATTAACAGTGGTGACAGTGGATATTCTCGTCTTGTTCCTGATTTTACAATGAAAGCTTTCAGGTTTTGACCATTTGGTATGATGGTAGTTGTGGCTCTGTCATAAATGGCTTTTATAAGATTACAATAAAAACTCTCTATTCAAATTTTCTGTAGGGAGTTATTGTGAATAAGTGTTAAATTTTTCAAATCCTTTTTCTGCATCTATTGAGATGATAATGTGATTTTTGTCTTTTGTTCTGTTAATATTGTGTATTAAATTATTAACTTGCATATGTTGAAACATCCCTGCATCCCTGTTATAAATCCAACTTGGTCATGGTGTATAATCTTCATGATTTGCTGCATTCTGCTTACCAGCATCTTATTGAGTATTTTTGCATCTATGTTCATTAGGGAGACTGGCCTGTAGTTTTCTTTTTCGGTTGAGTTCTTGTCTGGTTTTGGAATCACGGCAATACCTCCAGATGTTAGAAATATTGCTTCCCTTTCAATTTCTTTAAAGAGTTTTGGCATTAGTGGCATTAGTTCTTCTCTAAATTTCTTGTAGAATTCAATTGTGAATGCATCAGGGCCTGGGCTTTTCTTTGCTAATAAATTTTTATCTACACTTTCAACTTCATTGGCTGATATTGCACTATCTACAATTTTAAAGACATCTTGATTTAGTTTTTGCAGTTCAGTTGTGCCTCGAAATATGTCCATTTCTTCTGTTTTCCATCTTATTAGAATATAGGTTCTCAAAATTTCTGTAGGATCTCTTCTGATTTCCCCCCTTTTCACTCCTAATTGCTTGAATTTATGTTCTTTCTTCTTTTTGATGAGGCTGGTTAATGGTTTATCAATTTTATTAATTCCTTCAATGAACCAACTTTTTTATTTGTATTGTTTTGTTTTTCATTTGTATTGTTCTGATTTGTTTTTTTTTTTAGCCTCAAGTGCACTAATTTGTGCTCTTATCTGTGTAATTTCCACCCTCATATGAGCTTTGGGTCTGATTTGTTCTTTTTCCAGAAGTTTGAGGTTTAACATTAGGTTGTTTATTCGAGTTCATTCAGTTTTCATGATGTGAGACTTTATCACTATAAATTTTCCTCTTTGGACTGCTCTCACCATGTCCCATACGTTTCAGTATGTTGTATTAGCATTATTATTCAATTATATATACTATGTAATTGCATGTTTAAATTCCTTTATGGCCCATTGGTTGTTTAGAAGTGCGTTAATTTCCATGCATTTGTGTAGTTTTTGTGATTTCTTTTGTTGATTTCCAGTTTCATTGTGCTATAGTTAGTGTGCAAAGAATGGTTTTAATTCCTCTACATTTACTTAAACATGTTTTTTGGGCTGGTATGTAGTCTATTTTGGAGAACATCCCATGTGCAGCTGAGCAAAATGTGTATTCTGATGTTTTGGGGAAGAACACTCTATAGACATCTACCAAGATCATTTGTTCACAGGCTTGATTTAATTCTGATATTTCTTTGTTGATTTTTTGTCTTGTTGATCTATTTGTGAGAGTGGGGTATTAAGTTCTCCCACTAAAATCGTATGAATGCTTTTTTGGTTTTTCATGTCTATCAATGTTTATTTTATGTAGTTGAGTGCACCAGAGTGTGGTGCACATATCCTTATGATTATTAACTCTTCTTTTTGAAGTTTTCCCTTAACAAGTATGTAGTGACCTTCTTTGTCTCTTTAAACCAGTTTTGGTTTAAAGTTTACATTGTCTGCAAATAGAATAGCTACCTCTGTGTTTCTCTGAGTTCCTGTGGCATGCAGAATTGTTTTCCATTCTTTGAGTCTATGAATTTCTTTTTGGCTTAATTGTGTTTTTTGAATGCAGCATATTGTTGGTTCTTGTTTCTTGATTCATTCTGCCAGTCTGTGTCTTTTGATGTGTGAATTAAAACCATTTACATTGATGATTATAACTGATATATATTGGCTTATCTCTTTCATATTATATTCCTGTTGTTGGTTCCCTGTATTTCTCCTCTGTTTAAGTTCTTGCCCTGCTTGGCAATTTCTTTCTATTGGTGCTTGTGTGTTTGTCATCTTCACTATCCCTTTTTAAATATATCCTTCAAAGCTTTCTGTAGTGCTGGCTTTATGGTCATGAATTTCTCCAGCAGTTCTTTGTCATGGGAGTATCTTATTTCTTCACTGAATTTTAAAGACAATTTTGAGGGGTACATCAATCTGGGTTGAAGATTGTTTGCTTTTAGAGTTTGAAATACCTCAATTCAGGCTCTCCTTGATTTAAGGGTTTGTATTGAGAAGTTTGCTGTGATTCTGATGGGCTATCTTTTATAGATGATTTGTTTCTTTGCTGTAGCTGCTTTTAGTATTTTGTTTCTTGTTTTAAGTTTCCAGAATCTTGATTATAATATGCCTTGGTGTATATTTATTTTAGTCATGGTTATTTGGGGTTCTATGTGATTCATTTATTTATATGTCTAATTCTTAATCCATGTTTAGAAAGTTTTCTGCCATTATTTTTGTAAAGAGGTTTTCAATGGCTTTTGTGCTGTCTCTAGCTTTTCACTGATTCCAGTCACTCTTATGTTGTTGTTCTTTGCATCATCTTATAACTGCTGGGTTGGTCTCTTTCTGTTTTTAAGATATCTTTCTTTTCCTAGTCACTAGTCACATTCCTGTCTTATAGGTCTGCTATTCTATCCTTGCCTTTATTCAATCTGTTGTATATCACTGAAGTTTCATTGACTCAATATCTTTTTTATGTTGGACATTCATGGTTTTCATCATTTTCCTGACCTCTATTTGTTTTCATACCTTAGATATTATTTTATCTGTGGCCTGTTCTATTTGTTTTTCACTTCTGTTGCTACCATTTCTGAAAGTTACTATGGTTGGCTTCTGATTTCCTGTTTGTACTCTGGACTTGTCCTAGGTGAGCTAGGCATTAGGGGTTACATTTTCCTTTTTCCTCTTGTCATTATCTATTATTTATTTTATTTGGTTTCTGTCTTGATGCTTGTAGCTTTCTCATGGTAGACAGTTTTATCCCTGGCATGGAGGCTTTCCTAAGTGATGGCTGTTCCTCAAGGATGTGTTCCATTTATATTTATTTATTTATTTATTTAGGTACCGGACATTGAACTCATGACCTTGCACTTGCCAGGCTGGCACTTGTGCCACTGAGTTAAATTCCCAGCCCTTGAGGATGTTTTCTAGATATAGGTGGTTCTTGGTTTTTCTGTCTATCCCAAGAACCTACCTTCCTAACATATTAAGAATGTAGAGTTGCTCTTTTTTAATCAAAGCCCATTCCTTTGGTACTGGAATATGTTGGTTGTTATGGTCCCTGAAATCTCAGTGTTGTCATAAAGGATAGAAAAAACTGATTTTAACAGGTATTGTAACCTGGTTAAAGTGGTACCGTTAACAATAACAATAGTCTCAAGTACAGCCTAGCTACTGACAAATTGTGGTAACTATTAGCCTGATAGGTCTAAAGTTATATAATATAATCCAAATTATATCAGGAACTGCTATCCAACATTTTTCCACTTAGCAGATTTATTTTACTCTGTTGCAGGAGTTTAAAAGGGGTAGAAGGTGGAGGGGGTTAAATATAGGAACAAATTTGGTGGGCAAAGGATGATCATTCAAGTTTTGTGTAATTGTAGGATACAAGAGGGAGGGGTTGGAAGAGAAAGCCTAGGAGTATTGAAGTGAATCAGAAAGGGAAGAAACAATGTTTACCCACATGAATGTCCCATAGAATCAAGCAAGATTGTTGAAAAAGAGGAAGAGGATAAGTGGAATACTACAAAAGGAAAGTTTTGAGATCTAAATTAGGAATGAGAGGGCAAAGAAGGTACAAAAGAGAAGCAAAAGAAGGAAAAAACAGAAGAGAAATAAAAGCAAAGACAAAAATCAGGAAACAAAAATAATCACACACGTGGAAAAAACATACAGGAAGAAAATCAAAATAGGGCAAAAAAGCACATAGAGAAAATGAGAAAACAAAAGAGGAAAAACACAAACAAAAAGCAGCAACAACAACAAAAATAAAATAACAATAAAAAGCAGAGACCAAGCGTGGTGGTGCATGCCTGCAATCGCAGGCTAGGAAGGCTAAGGCAGGAGTATCACTGTGAGTTCGAGGCCAGCCTGGGGTACACAGTAAGTTCTAGGCCAGCCTGAACTGTATAGTGAAACTGTGTCTCAAAGAGAAAAAAAAATAAAGAGCATAATAAAACACAGTAATTCAGCGGACTATGAAGAGGAAAACCCACCAGACAGGTAAAAATAAAAGTAGTGAGATTCCTCTAGTATCTACAGTTCTGTGGTAGATTCAAGTCTGATCGCAGAATATCTTTTTAATTTTAGTAACTCGAAAATTAATCTGCTGCCTGGAGTTTCTGTCATTTTTTCATTTATCCTTTGGTACATGTTCCTCCTTATGGGTCTTTTTAAACACTTATCTCTCAGGAAAATTGACCATGCTATCATTCTAATTCTGTAAATCTTTTGCTTTTGTTTGGGCTATGCTGTGGTAGCAACTCCCAATTTCATACCCCAGGAGGTATTAGGCACTACAATTTGATCTCACTTTATGACTTTGTCTATCAAACGTGAAGGGACTTTAGCTGGCAAAATCCTAAGGAACACATCACTTAGACTGTTACAAAGGCTAAATTTGATCATTAAATGTGCTTCCAAATCCCCTACAATCACCAAGCAATGCGTAACTGTGTATTTTTAATCTTAGTTGAGGTTTTAGAAAGATAACTCAGTAACACCCACTCCAGGGCTGATGGGGGCGCTAGATGTAGAATCTTGCAAGTGGTTATCTGCCTAGGACAGGGATGGCCAGGCACCTAACACAGACGGGGCAGTGGAGTTCTCTGTGGAGGGAGGAGTCACTTGGTACATTCTGTACACACAAGCCCCTCCCTTTTCTGAAGTAAATTCAAGATTTAACTTCATTATGTAGAGGATGGGGAAAAGTGGGGTCTGGCTCAATGTTCTCTGCCGGCAGCAGGCCCGCCCAGATATGGCGAGCAATGGGCAAATGGGGAGGACAGAAAGGCGGGGAGGACTAGAGTGAAGGCGGGACAGGCGGCAGCCAAGCCGGCCAATAGGCGGCTCTCCAGAGGCTAAACATAAAGGGTAGGGGCGCCGTCACTTCTAGCACCAGTCTCCTAAGTTTCCCCTGTGGATGCACGGCTCAGGCAGCTGCGTTCCTCCTGGCGTTGAGGGGCCCAGAGAGGCAGGAGGACGACTCAGGACAGGGTTTCTGAACAAGAAAAGAGAACAAGGCGCCTGGCCCGCTCTGGATGGTCCATGAAAAATGAAGGGCAGGCGGCGGCGGCGCCGAGAGTACTGTAAGTTTGCTTTGCTGTTAGTGCTGTACACGCTGATGTTGTTGTTTGTCCCCTCAGTACTGGACGGCAGTCGCGACCAGGACAAGGGTGTTGGACACTGCCCCGGCCTGCAGCGCAGCCTGGGCGTGTGGAGCCTAGAGGCGGCAGCTGCTGGCGAACGCGAACTCAGCTCGGAGGTGCGGGCCGCCCCTGAAGGGAGCACTGGCCAGTCCCCAGGCAACCTCAGTGCCGTCGGGGAAGCATTGGCTCGCGAGAAGCAACACATCTACGTGCATGCCACCTGGCGCACGGGCTCGTCCTTCCTGGGTGAACTCTTTAACCAACACCCAGACGTTTTCTATTTATATGAGCCCATGTGGCATCTATGGCAGGCTCTGTATCCAGGTGACGCCGAGAGCCTGCAGGGCGCGCTTCGAGATATGCTGCGTTCCCTCTTCCGCTGCGACTTCTCTGTGCTGGGGCTGTATGCGCCGCCGGGGGACCCCGCCGCCCGAGTCCCGGACGCAGCAAATCTCACCACCGCCGCCCTGTTCCGCTGGCGGACCAACAAAGTCATCTGCTCGCCGCCGCTGTGCCCTGGCGCGCCCCGTACCCGCGCTGAGGTGGGGCTCGTCGAGGACGCAGCCTGTGAGCGCAGCTGCCCGCCTGTAGCATTACGGGCACTGGAGGACGAATGCCGCAAGTACCCTGTGGTGGTCATCAAGGATGTGCGCCTGCTTGACCTGGGCGTGCTGGTGCCCCTACTGCGTGATCCCGGGCTCAACCTGAAGGTGGTGCAACTTTTCAGAGACCCACGAGCCGTGCACAACTCTCGCCTCAAGTCCCGGCAGGGACTGCTGCGGGAGAGCATCCAAGTTCTCCGCACTCGCCAGAGGGGCGACCGCTTTCACCGCGTGCTGCTGGCGCATGGCGTGGGCGTCCGCCCCGGGGGCCAGTCCCGCGCACTGCCCTCCGCACCTCGAGCCGATTTCTTCCTGACTGGCGCGCTAGAGGTTATCTGCGAGGCTTGGCTGAGAGACCTGCTTTTTGCTCGCGGCGCTCCTGCCTGGCTGAGGCGCCGCTACCTAAGACTGCGTTATGAGGACCTGGTGCGGCAGCCGCGCACTCAGCTGCACCGTCTGCTGCACTTTGCCGGGCTGCGCGCTCTCGCCGCACTGGACGCCTTCGCTCTCAACATGACGCGCGGCGCGGCCTACGGTGCGGACCGACCCTTCCATCTGTCCGCTCGTGACGCCCGGGAGGCGGTGCATGCCTGGCGTGAGCGCCTGAGCCAAGAGCAGGTGCGCCAGGTGGAGACTGCCTGCGCTCCAGCCATGCGTCTGCTGGCCTACCCTCGCAGCGGAGAGGAGGGTGACGCGGAGCAGCCCATGAGAAGGGAGACGCCACTGGAGATGGAGGCCGATGGCACCACGTAAACCCTCATCACCACTTTCAGGCAAATTCCGGTAAGGTGCCAGCAGGCTGGGCAGAGTATGGGGAAAGGTCCTCCAGGAGCCAGAAACAGCCTGCGGCGGGAGGTGGAGAGGGAACGTTGTGCTCTGGAAGCCCAGACTATCAGATCAAGTCCTGATTGACCGGATTCTTTGGTTTAGCCCTCCACTTCTTCAGAGAAGGACCCTGAGACAAGATAAGATGCTTAAGATGTAGCTTTTAAACTGAAGCAGAGCCCAGGTCTGTCTCTGTGCTCCCAGTCCTTTTGGAGCAGGGGTTGAGACAGGGTCTCACTATGTAGTTTAGGCTGGCCTTCTGCTCTTAAGTGATTCTCCTGCCTCTGCCTCCTGAGTTCTGGAATTACAGGGTTGCACCACCACCTCGGGCTCCAGTCCCCTTTTTGAAATGGAAGGTATCAAAAATCAGAGAACAGTAGAGAAAGTCTAAAAGAGTCATAATGGAACTTTTGATATGAAGAGTATAGAATATAGGTAACTCTTTGAGGTTGACGGTTATGAAGGTATCTTCATGCCAGTTTGTCCCGTGGAAGAACTTTTTACCATGCTTTTTGCTTGGTAGAGAAAAACCAAGAGCAGTGTTTAGTGGAAACGTATCAGCACTGTAAACCCTATCTATTCCTTATCTTCCAGCTTTGTTTTGTTTTGTCTTTCTTAGGCTCAGGCTACAGAGTTTTCTCTCAAGTAGCAAGCATGCAGGCACATTTGTGTGTCTTAGGCCCTGGTTTAATGCGGTAGAATAAACTTTACTGTCCCCTTGGCTCATGTGTGTCCCTCTCCTTCTCTATCCATCTCACAGAGCTGGTATTTGCAGGATATTTGACCTTATCCCTTTTGCATCATGTGCCAAAGGCTGCAGTCAGCTTCCTTTAGTGCCAGCAAGACTCCCGGCAGTGTATACCCTACTCTACCCCAACCCTTTGGGTGAAGGGACCTTAGGTAGGCAATAGGAGCTTATGAAAAGTCACTCCCTCTTTTTTGCTCATTCTCTGTAGTATATATCTGAAGATGTTAAAGTAGCATCTAACATTGGGCTAAGGGAAGAGTTTGTTCTGCATAACGGTGACCACAGGAGTCATGCTTTTAACATGGGAATGCATTTCCCTGAACTGTAAGTTGGGAGGGTGCCACTTTCTGCACTGTGCAGACCAGAGGAGGAAAGCAGTGCTGGGTGGGCGGAAATTAAGTAACTTAAATTTCCATTCATTATTTTATAGTGTAATTCAGCATTCCTCTGGAATGTGTTCTGGAACAATGCTTGAAGATGTTAATGAAGATGGATTTTGTTGTTAATAGAGCTAGGGTCAGAGAGATTTCAGAAGCTAGCTGATTTTTATCCCAGTAATCAAGTGGTTTTGTTGATCATTTTATGTAATTGCTAGGAAGTCTGTGTTCTTTCCTGACTTTCAGAGTGAAAGAAAGGCACATCTTAACAAAAACATCCTTTCATATGCTAAGTCTGTATTTACAGATGGAACATAATGGTCCCTAATCCTGCTTCATAGACCTCAGGAGTTCAACCCCCTAGGCAAATGCTGCAGCATTTTGTGGTTTTATGACAATTTCCAAAAAACCACCCCTCCACACACCAGCGATTTTTACTAATGTGTATTGAATGTTGTTCAGGATGAATAAAGAGAATGGAGAGAAGGGTGCAGAACAAGGATTCTGCCCTCCAGGAAGTGTAAGTCTGTGCTCCTGACAGTGACTATGGGGGAAGGTACCAGTGCCACTGGAAATCCAGGGGGGCTTCTTCAGTATGTACATCTGGGTGCAAGTTTGAAACTCTTGCAGACTGGTGGCTAAGCCCTTCCTCCCACACTGGGTTCTTCCTACTAAGCAGTGCATTTATTAAAATGTTTGTATTCCTGATTCCTAGGAAGATAAATTTATCCATTGATGAGTTTTTCAAAAGTTTAGCACACTCTAGGAAAGGGAAAGAAAAAGGGAATGGATTGGTATCTGACTGTATGCCATGCAATACATTAAGCATTAGACATATGTAATTATACTAATTTACATATGAGAAACCTGAGACGCAGAAGTAACTTACCTGAAGTTTCATCTGGGCTAGTGAAAATGGAATGGTGTTCAATGTTAAATTGCAGAGCCCATAATCTCTCCATTGTACATACCTTGCCTGATCCCTCTTTTATCCCCTGGTAACAACCCTGGCACCCCACCTGGCGTTCCAGGTTACTCTGGGGTGCAAAACACAGCTTCATTACTAATACATTCCTGTTCTAGTAAGTGTTTGCAAGACAAACATTTAATGCAGAACACTGAAATTTACAAGATTAGCTGACAGTGTCTACCCACAGAGTCAAATGTAGAAGAGTGCAAGAGATCTGTCTGCGTGCTGGAGATCTTGGAGAATCTAGGAGAAAGCCTGGAGCCCATGGCAATATCCTGTATGAGTCCATATCAGGAGGCAAGGAATCTGCCTGGAAGCCTGAAGGGTCTGCAGGAGAAAGTCCAAGGGCTGGTGCTGGAGGCTAGAGTCTGCACTGCCAGACTGAAAAGCTGAAAAGCTTTCAGTCTGGCAGCTGAAAAGCTGGAAGCTGAAGCTGAAGAATCTTCACCAAAAGCCAGAAGACAGCTGTTCAAGACAAAGATCAGAGCTTCTTCAAAGAAAACAACAGCCATCCTTGGTGAAGGCGAGGACCGGAGCTCCTTTGAACATAACAGCCAAAGCGCATCCAAGGAAAATCAGCTGAAATCCTTCCCTTCCATTCTCTCTCCTGTCACTCCTCAAGTGGGTTTTCCACATGAATAAACACTGACTCAGTTCAGCTGGGCATCTCAAGTTGACAATTAACCACCACAGTTCCCAACTATGAACAAATCATGTATCGCCGAGCTGCTGACAGCACCCTACAGACATTCTTTCCACAGAACACCTGAGTGTACATGTCCTTGGCTCAGCAGTAAAGAGAGGTGGGATGTGAATTAACCTGAGTAACCATTGAATGGTCCATACTTGATAGCCAGAATTTTTCAGGGAGTGAATAGGTGAGATTTTCCTCAAGGCTGACCAGGCAGTGCAGAGCCCTGAACTAAGTTCCCAAGGACTCAGGCTCTTTCACATTTTCTTGACTTTTACCACTATTCATGTCCCCACTATTCAAAGACTGTAGTCACAACTCTAAGCATCACAACTTCATCCAACTACACAGGGTTGTTAAAATGCAGGAACAAAGGTAGTTAGCAGGTAAGGAGAGGAGAGTTATTCCCTCATGAAATGCTTTCTTTTAATCTCCTTATAAAAAACTTTCCCAGAACCCTCTACCTCAGCTGACTTCCTTTTATGTCTTATTGGCTGGAACTGAGTCACATGGCCTGCCCTAGCCCAATAATTGCCTAAAGGGAATGGGAGCATCCCAATTGGCTTAGACCACTAGTTCTCAACTCTGTTTGAAAATTATAGTAGTGTCTCTTCTACTCTAACTCCTACCTTATCCTGAGGGATATGTTCTGAGACCCCTAGTGGATGTTTAAAACAACAGATAGTACCAAACGCTATATATGTTGGTTTTATACACACACACATCTATGATAAAGTTTAATTTACAATTAGGCACAGTAAGAGATGAACAATAATAATAAAATAGAAAATTATAAAAATATAAAATTACATGAATATAATCTTTCAACTGCCAGAGGCAGGTAATATTAGTACAGTGTAAATATGCTGGATGAAAGGGTGATTTACATGCCAGGAAGGATGTAGCAGCACTGCATGAGATTTCATCAAAACAGCAATATAAAACTTAGGAATTATTTCTGCACTTTTCTGTCAATATCTTTGTATAGGAAACCTGCTAGAAATGCCTAACTAGAGGGGGCAAATGGAGACAAGACACGGAGATAATTTTGAAAGAGAGGTCAGGGGGCTCTTGCCTCTAGCAGACAAAGAATTGTGAGCATTTTGTTTACCTTACTTTTATTTACTCAGACGCAGGAACAAGCAATTAGAGTAGCACAAGATTCATCTGCCTCCTATTATCTATAATATATGACGAGGTAAACAACCATTCTTAGCTGTGTTGACTCTTCCCTGGAACCTGCAATGTGCTAGCACGCTGGATCATTTGTCAAAAGAGGAGCAACTTGCCGTTCTCTCCATCATGTCCACAGGAGAGGTCAATTAGGCCTCAATCTTGTCTGATCTCCTACATCTTTGGACTGTTTTGGGCTGGATAGCTAAAACCTCAGAAAGTCAAACCATGAGTAATGGGGGAACTACTGTTGTACACTCAGCTGAGGAATGGTCTTCAAAAAATGCTAATACCTGAGATCCACCCTGAAATATTTTTCCTTTGAATAATGCTGTGGATGTTAACTCAGGGCCTTGTGCATGGAGGCAATGCTCTACCACTGAGTTACACTCCCAGTCCAAGAAATTCTGATTTAATTGTCTGGAGCGAGGTAGGTTGATTCCACTGTACAGTCAAAGCTGAAAACCACTGGCTTGGACCAATCGATGATTCATTCCCTGGGCCAAGGAGTGGTACTGGAGCAAGATCAGAATGGAGAATCAAGAACTGTGGAGCAGAGAACTGTCTAACACCATGATTTATGTGGAAAGAACTTGAAGTTCTGAAGTGCCAAGTAGATTTAGAGCATTACTATGGAAAGGAAAATTATACATGGGTTCCTTTATCACTCTGTCACAAAGCATCAAATGCTTCATTATCTCTGGCCCCTTACAGAAGAGTCTGTCATTGAATCACATCCTCCTGTTCTGAACAAACTGATATACTGTCCTTTTCAGCATGTCTTTTCAATTTTACCTTTGGTAAGACCCAAACTTTCATCCCCATAGGCTATTTATTTCTTTTAGTATTAGGGATGGAAACCAGGGCCTCAGATATGCACTCTACCACTGAGCCACAACCCCAGATTTCTATAGGCATTGAGGATACTGTGGTTTTTGTTTTTCAGATATATTCACCTTTGAAAGAAATGAGGGAAAAAGGCAAATGCCTTGTAACTTATGCCCCAACAATCAGGAAATTTTATTTCTAAGGAAATCATCCAAACAGAAAAAGAAATAACCAGCCACCATCAAATCCCTAATAACCCACTTACAAAATCATTTCATCTTAAAGGCATTCATGTATAAATATTACTAAAAATACAATCTGTGGCTTAAAACAGACTGCTAAAGAACAGGCATTAGAAAACATTGCTCTCTAAAAAATTCTTGTTCAAACAAAATTTTCTCAGACTCTCAATAGCAAATCAACCTGAGTTCTGTGTTTGAGCCAGAGAGCCAAAAGTTAGGCGGTGGCAACAGCAGCAACAGCTGCTGCTGTATGTGTGCTGGGGCTGCAGCAGGGTGTGAACAGTTTTCTAAATCACATCCGTATCCAAATCATTATTGCCCTTGTGAGGTTAGGGCTGCCTTTGATCCAGGCATCCTCAGCACTTCCTATTGGGCCTGCCTTTCCTGACAGGATTCTTCAGTTAATGGAGGACTTTAATGCTTAAAAAAAGTCAAGACTCATCAAATCTGGAGTGAGGTAGGGGAGGAGGCTGTTCCTCCAAGATGAGGTGTCAACCCAAAGTACTGTCATTCCTTGGTTCCTATGAAGTCAGTTTTTACATTAGGACACAGAAAGCTAGGCCTCGGGTGTGGCTCTCCTGGTCACTGCTTGAGGATATATAAGAGATTGAGGGCTAAGGGTTTGGGCCAGATTGCTTGCCTAGCAAGTATGAGGCCCTGGGTTCCATTCCCAGGACGGCAAAAACAAACAATTGAAACCCATAAAAACAAAAAGAAAGTTGAATTGGAAGATTTCTAAGGTTTCTTGGTGCTAAGGGGAGGTGGCATTTATTGAGCACATACTTTGTGCACTTCCCTGATGCATAATGTCTCAGTCCTCAGCTCTACATGGTAGTAAAAATCTACATTTTATGGATGATGAAAAAAGCTCAGAGATTACGTAAATTGTTAAGGATTATATGAGGATTAAAATCAGGTTCTTTTTATTTTTAAAACAGTGTATTTAAATTTTGTGGAAGTAATATAAACAAGTGATAAAAAGAGTTAAACAATGTAGAAAGGCATAAAATACCTCAGTTCCTAGAAGCAACTACTACATTTCTTGTGGTATATGTCTAGAAAATTTTATGCAAATTCAAACTGAAATATATTGCTTTTTATATACATAATTGTATATTATCCTTTTAACTTAATGGTTTTGAAATCTCTGTATTGTCTCCTTTTTAGTGGCTATACTATATTTAATTGTAGAAATGTTTTATAACATATCTACATAGTTCTTACTTTCACATTGTAGGATACATAGATTATTGTAGGTTTTTGCAGTATTTCACTGCACTTTTTAGTAACAAATTTATGTTTTCTTTCCATACATATGAGTATATCTGTCAGAAATTTGCCACAGTGGAGTGACCTTGTGTACAAAAAGGTGTGTGCTTTTTACATTTTGAGAAGCAAATTTCTTCAAAATCATTCCACCTTTCACTCCCACCAGTGATTTCTTAGGATCTCTGTTTCCCAGACTTTTAGCAACCTGAATTTTATTTAATTGTCTCATTTTGGTCAGTGTGATATATGAGAAACCTTTTTTGTTTGTACCATGGTGCCCTCAAACCTCATCTCGGCCTGAATAATCATCTCACATCTTGGATTGTAGTAACCAGGCTACCCAGGTGAAATGAACTTCTTAGCCCTTCTGCCATCTACAGCTATTTGGGGAGTGTCATTTCTGTGACATTTTGAAGCAGCAGGTACATTTTGGTATAAAATTAGTGTCCCTTTATAAAACCACACTTACACATGACACTAGGTCATAGCAAGTTTTTCACCCAGGGTGGCCTTCTTTGGAATTGTTGCATTGGATTTCACAAGGATGATTAACTTGAACATCAGTGACTTGAGAACAGTAGCATTGAGGAAATTTAGCTGGCTTTAAATAAGGTTTAACTCTTTATACTTTTTCTCTATGCTCCTGAGAATCCTTTCTGTGGTCTCACTGGGGTGGGATGGAAGTGCCCAGTTTGCAATCCCCCAACTCCATGCTGGGAATGTAACCCAGGGTCTTGTGCAGATCTTGTCCAACAAGTGCTCAACCACTGATACCCCTAGCCCCTTGATGTTTTGTTTTGTTGTACCAAGGATCGAACTCACAACTGCATGCTTGCAAGGCAGGCACTTATGCTGCTGAGCTAAATCCCTGGACCCTTTGACATTTTTGAGATAGAATTCAGAGGGTTTTCTGGAATGTTTGTTTGTTTTCAGTATGAGCTAAAATTTTCTTTCTGTGAATACAAATTAACATAAAAGCTTGGGAGTGATGCTTTTAAAAATATTTACAAACAGCTGGTTTAAAATTCTTCAGTATGCCTCTTTTTAGCCTGTTCTTAGCATGAGAAAGCTCAGAGAAGAATGGAACTGAAGAAATAAACTGGCCTTGCTTTTTTTGTCTGACATTCCACATAAACAAGGTGACTAATAAATGACTTGGTCTCTCTCTCTCATTCCCTCCTTCCCTGAGGTCTCCTGGTTCCCCATCCTCTTGCTGCAGAGTGGAACTTAAGGAACTTGTTGTACTGAAAGCAACATTTCTGCTCAAGTGTAGTATAGAATAAGAACAGTAGGGACTAAGAAACAGCCCTGGCCCAAGTTCAAAAACACTGGGAAATGGAGAACTGTTTGAGAGCTGAACAGGAAGCCATTTCAATTGGAAAAAAGTTGCAGAGCTCAATGATGTCTTCATGAGAATTCTTCAGCTTTGCCCCCCCATCTCCCTCCCCGGTCCCCAGGGCACTATGCCAGTGGCCAGGGCTGACGTTTTCTGCAGCTGGCCTTGTTCATATTAAAGACCATCCTGCTGGATACTAAGAATAAATAAGAGCATTGGCTGATGGTGAATATTTTTAAATTCAGAAGAGGTTGTGAAAGAGGCTGTGAAAGACTATCACATTTGACTTCATCATGAACTGTTTGGAGCCAAAAGACCACCTCCCCTGAAATAGAAAAAAAAAAAAAAACAGTAAAGACTTTCTTACAGAGTCACATTCCGAAGATAACTGTTGAGGTAGACACATTTTTGTTTATGATATCAGTGCCCCTTCTGTGAAGTATTACATAAGACAGCGGGATTTAAAGGCACCTAGAAGACATGAGGGGTAGTCTTTGGACCAGTAGGAAGTCTCAAGTCTAGGACTGAGATGTAGCTCTGGGTTAGTCTGAGATAGAGTGTTGCTAGGCATGCACAAGATCCTGGGTTCCATCCCCAGCATAGCCATCCTGAGTAGAATAAAACAAACAAAAAATCCCTCAGATCTGGCAGGTGCTTCCAAAGACTACTGTTGTCTGATTAATATCCTTAGATTGTGGTATCCCAAGGAGTGCTCACTGCAGGTCTGAAGCATGTGGTTTTGTCTTGCCACAGAACATCACAGGGACATTTGTAAGGTGTGAGGAATGCATCTTGGGTGGGGACTCTGAGCTTTTTATTAAAAATAATGAAATGAGGAAAGTTTGGAGCAGCCCCAGGAGGGAACTGAGAGACTAATTGCAGAAGTCATTCCACACAGATAAGGTGAACATTAGGAAAGAATGTCTCAGAGCTTTGAGGTCACTTTTCCCATGACTAAGAGCAGATTTTATCCAAAAGGGCTCTTTACTGCCTCAGAGAGATTATAGGAATAGTAAGCCAAAATACTAAAATAAACATTTTAAAAATAGGACTTCCTTGTGACCCTCCAAAAGCTGGTGTATGTTAAATACACAGACTTCCTTTTTCTTTTGAGACATGGTCTCTTATAGTTCAGGCTCATTATGTAGCCCAGGCTTTCCTTGATCCTTCTACCTCAGCTTCCTGTGCTGGAATTACAGGTGTACACTACCATGTCCGGGGCATGCAGATTTTAGAAGCAATTTAAGTAGAAATCTCTTGTTAAGTAGAAAATATAACCAATATGGATGTAATAGAGAAAACATTTTTTTCAGATTCTACAACAAATTGATACTTTGTTGTCTTTCTGCTACCTTCCCCTTCTCCACTGTTGCCAAAATTGCAAAGTGATGAAAATATTAATTACCTTGATGTGATCAGTATACATTATGTAATGTATTGAAATATCACACTGTACCCCATGAATGTATACAAGTGTCAGCCAACTTGGGGCCCAAGGGAGATTTTCAAGGGTGAGGTCTCAAGGTTAAAGAACGCACATTTGCAAGACATGAGCAACAATAGCACGCACCCTGGAGCAAAACAGCACAAGCACACAAGAGCCCCCTGCATTTTTATTGTATAATTCTTATACAGATTTTTACCTCATGTTGACATCCTTACATAGTGCTGTAACCAGCATATGTGTGTTTACCTGTCATGGTTACATGACTGTATCCCACTGTGTGTCTGCCCTAGACAAGTGGGATCATATCCTCAGGTGTCTTTAGATACCCCCGAGCTTTAAAGCAGTCTGAGTGGTTCTCCACAAGTATTACATGTTTAGTAAGAATTTTTAAGACTGTTTAAGGAAATGGAAATGGTAACCACCCTTATTTAATCATTACACACTGAATACATGGATTGAATTATTACACTATACTTAATAAATATGTGCAAGTAAAATAATGCCAATCAGGGCCTTTTGATAAAAAGGAGATGGTTAGCAGAAAATAAACACTCACCCAAAGAATAACAAAATCCCTGCTGGGCATGGTAGTGCATGCCTGTAATCCCACACTTGGGAGGCTGAAGCAGGAAGATCACTGGAAGTTCGAGGCCAGCCTGGGCTACAAAGTGAGTTCAAGGCCAGCCTGAACTACATAGCAAGACCCTGTCTCAAAAAGACCAAAAATTAATAAAATAAATAAATAATCCTTTGCATTACAAAATGCCTTTGAAAAACTTTTTTTAGGGGAAGGGGGGAATCTATTTTTTTATCTCTCAAAAAACAGGAGAAATTGTTTCAAAGTCACAAAAAATCCATGCCTTGACCTTAGGTATGGTAGTCTCTGAAGGTCCTACGAACCAAGGGGAAGACTACTCCTGTGAGCTAGTGTCCTATTCCCCAACCCTCCCCTGCACACAAACCTGCTTTTGGTCAGGGGCATGGAAAGGCTAGAACAGGTGGGACAAACATATTGCCTCACCCTCCAGGGATAGATACATAACTAAAGTGACTGGTGGAGACACTGGCTGAACCTCAGACTACACTGACTAGCCACCTTAACATGGGAATGCTAAAGCCAGGGAAGACAGGATGAGTTGGCACGGGCAGCCCCTGCCTCCCCTCTTCAGGTACTTGTTTGGCAGATAGGCCTTGTGGGGACCAAATGACTGAGCTTCAGCCACCTCCTAGCCCTATGCCCTCTCAAACCTCCCTATACCCACTGTGTGGGTGGCAGAAATCCTGCAGGCAGCCTGTCTGAATGCCAACCTAGTTCCTTTATTGGAATTGGGAGCAACCTCACTCACAAAAGCTATCATGTATGCCAACTAAAATTATATCTCAGAGTAGCTCAATCAATGTAAAGGAAAAAGCAAAACAAAAGCTAACCAGGCCAGCTTAGCTTCTTCCTAGATTTATTTTTTTAACAGATACATAAAAACATAATTGTATATAATGCCCAGTTTTATTAATACTGGTGTGATATGCATTCATTTGTTCTCAAGTGGGCTCAAAAATTTATGAAATTTTTAGTTGGCTATGAAAATGGGAGATGTGGTATTTCCTTCTGTTCTACATGGAAATTAGAATGGCCTTCTGATTTGGGTACTGGCTGACAGTGGGCTTGAATGACTCAGGTGGACTGATACTCTGAATTCCTCATACAGTGGCTAAGACAAAGCAGTGCAGGGCTGCCCAGCCATCCCCTGGAGTAACCCATCCTGGCAAGTGATTTCTCTGCTAGTTTTACCCTTTACTCCTGGGGCACATGTTTCCTCTGTTTTTGTTTTGTTTTATTTTGACTTGACCCATTTTTTAACATGAGAACTGTTTCAAACCACTGTAAATAGGATTGAAATTGTTAATTACCTAGTGCAGGTATAACCACTGCCACTGCCACTGTCAATTTTCCAGATTGAAAATTAATTGGAAATTTTAGATAATATTTACGTTCTATAAAGTACACTTCCAGGCTATTTGAGGGTGTGTGGTTTATTGACAAACTAACCATTTTGCTTTAGAATCACAGTGAGGGAATGCTAGTGCTTCCACATCGCTCTATTTCAAGGATTGTTTTACCATTACCCCATGGCAGCTCCCTTACAACAAAGCAACTTAACGGTCCTATTGTCTTCACTGTCAGTCATTTCCTTTTTCTCTGACACTGTATTTCACTGATTTGAAGTGAAAACAGGAAGGTTAAGAAAGCTAATCCTGGTTTAACAGATAAGCCTAGAAGTTAACACTGTCCTGATTCCGGTTGTGCTGAAAGACCCCAAAGAACACATCTCCACTGAAAAGGTTATAGCACCTTTCTTGGGGTGGTCCTGGAGGAAGGCCGTGGTGGCCGCAGTGGTGGATTAACTAACGTTCAACTTGTAATGCCCAATTGAACTGACTCAGCAGAGTGCTGGGGTAGAAGGCTTACCTGAGGACTGTTACCAGTAGTGTAAAAAGAGAACTGGGCACCAGAAGATGGAGCGCTGCTGATTCTCCTGGAGAAGCTTGTTGTGCTGGCTTTCCTGATAATGAACATCATCAGAGGAACTTGGGTCCTCGCTGTCACTAAGGATAGCTGTGGTTCTTTTAGGGAAGCTCTAGTCCTTACCTTGAACATAGCTTCCTGGCTCAGTGCAGATCCCTCAATCTGCTGGCACAGATCCTTCATCCCACTGGTACAGACTTTCTAGCTTCTACCACTGACTTTTGGGCCTTCCCAGTGCAGATCCTTGATACAGACTTGCATGAGGCATTGTTGTGGGCTCCCGGCCTCGAGCTAGACTTGTGCAGAACATTGCCATGGGCTCTAGGTCTTCAGCTGGACTCATGTAGGACATTCTTCTGGTCTCTAAAGCATGGACAGATCTCCCACACTCTTTCATGTATGACTCTTTGGGTGAATATTATAAAATAATCCTATAAATTCTGTGCCACCTATTAAATATTTTATATTGTAAACCCTGACTACAACAAAGGCTGTGACTATCAGCTGGAAAGTAACCAAGTCCCCACTGACAGGGACTTGCTGTGAATACCCAGAAATCTCAACCCTCCTGGCTGAAGTGCTAAGTGACAATACCAACTTTTAGCATCTGTGAAGTAATTTCTGGTGGTCAACCCTGGGCTCTGAACCTGGCACAAATATATGGGCAGAGACAGAATACAGTGGGGTCCCAGGCAAAGGCAAGTATAGTCCGGGTGTGAGACCCAGAAAAACTTTGAAAGGAAGAAGAGCAGGTAAAGTAAGGGACCCATGCAAGTTCTCAGATGCCTTGGGTGGCCCAGGGCTCAGTCCTGGACCTGAAACGGGACAGGAAGGTCACCAAGAAAGGCAGAACAGCAAGTGCACTTGGTTGAACCCTCTTTTCACAAACTTCAAAGCCAGCAGGAAGTTGATTCTTCCCCCTCCCCCACCCTGGCTTCAAGGGTTGAAAATGTATGATTAAAATGCTGAGTGTGTCTTCCTGAGTTTTTCTGTTGTAGCCAGCAGTGCCACAGCCAAGACAAATGCATGCAGTCCAGGCAAGAGAAACCGCAGTGAACCCACAGTGAAGTTTCCCTTTGATAGCAGAAGCTATTAGTAAGTCACCGAGCTGCGTTTAGGGCCTGGTTGGTAATTTAAACACTCAGGGGAGCTGTAGCAAGGGAGATAAAATACACCCAACTCATTGGAGTATGACTGAATCTTTAAATAAACAATCTGGGGTTTTTAAGGAATGATCTCACACTTCAGTGCTGCATTTTTAAAAAATCTTTTTATAGATGCTTCTCAAAACAGTAATATACAGAACTCCCTATGACTCTCAATTGCACTGTTTTATTATTTATTTTCTCTTATCACATAGGATATGTCTTTAAATAATTCCAATTTAGGAATTAATGGAGGAACCATGCTTTTTTCAGGCAGTAACCAATGTTTTCCCAGACTGGGTAAGTAGAAATAGTTTTACCCAAGAAGGCGAGCAGCCTAAAAATTAATTTAAATTGTAAAATATAGCAGCTGGGGAAAAAAAGCTACCTGGTCACTGTAGCTGATTGATAAATCGAGTTATTTTTTGTTTTTAATCCAGGGTCTTTGTTCTGAGCTACCTCCTCAGCCTTTTTTGTTTTCTGAGACTGGATCTCACTAAATTGCCCAGTCTGGGCTTGAACTTGCAGTCCTTCTAGGAACCTCAGCCTCCCAGAGTGCTGGGACTGCAGGTGTGCGCCACTGTGCCCAGTATGGAATTTTAAATATAGTATACAACCAAAGTTGTATATTTCGTTGCTCTCATGAGCACGCCCCCATAATATTGACAGCTGGAGTCTGAAGCTAATGAAAAATTCATAAATAATTCTATAGCTAAAATACTGAGGGTTTAAAGGTTTGGGGGAAAGATAACCCTAAGAATTCGTGGATGTTTATGGTTTAAGTACAAGCAGAAATATTGAGGAATAGTAGGAAAATAGCTGATGGATGATTCAGGCAGGGATAGAAAAATTTTCAGAGCTTTCACCCATTGTGGCACACATGCCATAGGTTCACCACCACCAATTTAGGGTCTACTTGTGGGCTGTAGAGCCCATAAAACTAAGTCAGAGCTAAAAGATGTCTAAGCAGCCCTGACCTGTTCAGTGACATTCAGACCTGTAGATCACAGGAGGATGGAAACTCATTCTTGGTGCATGGAAAAAGCCTTTGCAAGGTTACTACCTTTATGAGTGCTCCAATGTCTCTGTCTCTTTTCTCCTAGGTTGGACTGCCAGTTATTTGATCAGACATTTGAACATGAGGGTCTGGGGTTTAGATCAGTGGTACCACATGTGTCCAGTATGCACAAGGCTTTGGGTTCAATCCCATCAATGAAAAAAACAAGTAACTTTTCAGATAAAAAGTTTTTAAAGACAACATTTAATAAAAGGACACAAAAAATGTAAAAGAATGTGTATGGTCTAGAGGTTGGGCTGATAGTATTTTCTGGTAATGTTTCTCAGGAAACAGGATCTGACATGGCAACATTTAGCACGTGGTTAGTCATTGACAACACCACTCAGTTACTGCCAAGCTGATTTCCAGGTCTTTAAAATAACCCAAGTGAAGAGCTGAACATATCACACAAAGAACAGCAGTGACAGAGGAAAATTTTCTTCACTTTTTGCTTTGAAATAATTATAGATTCACAAAATCTTTCAAAAACAGCACAGACAGATCCAGTATAGCCTTCATCTAGGTACCCTCAAAGGGACCTTTTTAAAAATGGTACTAGAGATTGAATCCAGGACCTTCGTAGTGAGTTACATCACTAGCCTTTAAAAGATTTTTTTGAGACAGGGTCTCATTTTAGCAAAACCTTGTCTCAAAATGAAAAAATTTGGGAAGGTCTGTGGATATAACTCAGTTTGATGGCCCTGGGTTGAAGCCCCAGTACACCATAACACACACACACACACACACACACACACACACACACACACATTATATAAATTGACTCACAATATATAGTCTTTTGAGGTTGTTTTTATCATCTAGAATAATTCTCTGCAAATTCATTGGGGTCATTTCTTTTCCTTACTGAGTAATATTTCATGGTATCAGAGTAACATAGTTTAACCATTCATGTATTGAAAGACATTTGGCTTAATTTTTAGCTGTTACAAGTAAAGCCATTATGAACATTCCCATACAGGGTTTGGTGCAGGCAATAATTGTCACAGATGGGATGAATGCCCCAGAGCGCAATTGTTAGATCATGTCCCAGGATACATTTTGTTTTACAAGAAAGTATCACACTAGTTTCTAGAGTGGCTGCACCCTTTAAACATTCCCACCAGAAATACATGAGAGGTGAACCATCTGTACATCCTTACCAGCACTTGGTTCTGTACCTATGTTATATTTTAGCTGTATCAATAGGTATGTAATGATATTCATGTAGTTTTAGTTTTCATTTTCCTAATGATTAATGAGCTGAACATGTTTTAATATGCTCCTGTGCTATTTATAGTCTCTGGTGAAATATTGGCTCAGATATTGTGCCTATTTTTAACTGGATTGTGTTTTACTTTTTAGTTTTGAAGCTTATTTATATATTCTAGGTACAAGTCATTTATCAAATATGTAGTTGAAAATATTTTCCCAGTCTGTGTCTTGCCTTTTTATCCTCCTATGAAGGATTTTTAAAAGCAAAAGTTACTTAATTTTATGGAGTTTGATCTATCAACTTTTTTGTGAGTTCCACAGATTTTCTTTCATTTTTTTCTTGTGAAAGTTTTATATTTTATTTTGCTTTTTCTTATAATTTATGGGGTAAGTGTATATATACTTGCATTTAATCCTATAATCAAAGCTTATTTTTGTATAAAGTGTGTGACTTAGGTCAAATATTACTTTTACCTATAGATGCCTAACTACTCTAGCACCATTTGTTAAAAAGATTTGTTATTCCAGTGAATTGCTTTTGCACCTTTGTCAGAAATCAGTTAGCCATACACATGTGGGTCTATTAGTCAGATCTCTTTCTGCTCCATGGATTTAGGAGTCTGTCCCTTCACCAATACTATACTTCTTTGATTAATATAGTTATGTAGTACTTTATCACTGGATACAATGACCTTTCCTACTTTATTCTTTCCAAAAAGTTTTAGCCATTCTAATTTGTTTCACTTTCCATAAAAAGTTTAGAATAAGCTTGTTGATATCTACAAAAATTGATGAAATTTGATGGAACTGGTTCCAAAGCAGAAACATCCTGACAGAAGAATGTGGTGAAGCAGATTTCCTTATTTCTTGATGGTCAGAAAGGATAGCAGAGAAACAGCACCAGAGAGGAAGGGGTGAGGGATCGGATATAGACCTCAAGGTCATGTTTCTCTAATGTGGCACACCCAGAAGTATGCTCTAAGGCCCTGGGAGGATCCTAAGTCAATGAAGATGACAGTCCACCTTAAACATCACAAAATCTATAAATCTGAGGAAAACTGCTATCTTTACTATACTATCCTCCAGTCCATGTATATGATATGTTTCTCTATGGATGTAGATCTTGCTTGACTTCATTTATTGATATTTTGTAGTTTTCAGCATACAGATCCTTTACCTGATTCACACATAGGTATTTCATTTATTTTGAGTTACTGTAAATATTGGTTTTTTGACACGGGTCTTGCTATAAATTCAGATACACTTGAACTCACTGTGTAGCCCAAGCTGCATAGATGAATCTCCTATGTGACCTTCCCAAGTGCTGGGATTCCAGGCTTGTCCACCATGCCTGGCTAATAGTATGATTTCTACAGTTTGGGGTCAACCTATTCATTTCTAATACTTGTAAAAAAATAGTTTTTAAAGTATTGATCTAACAATAAAATGTAAGGCTAGTATTTATTTGAAATTGTACTTAATTCACATCTGTTGGAATAATTAATATATTCTGTTGAGTATTTAGGAGGCTGTACATGTTTTCTTTTGTGGTTGGAGTCTTTGTACTTTTTCATGTTCAGTACATCAATAATAAAGTTAAATGGAAAAATACTCATCTAATATACTGAAAACTTACTGAACTCAATAGTTACAGGTTTTTAGTGTATTCCATAGATTATCTATATATATAATTATATCATCTGCAAATAGAGATAGTTTTATTTTCTCCTTTCCAATCAGTATTTTTTTTTCTTTTCTTGCCTTTATTGCATCATCTAAGAGTTCCTGTAGTATGCTGAATAAGAATGGAGAATATAAACATCTTTGCCTTGTTCCTGCATGATGTTTTTTACCTTTTCCCTAAAGGGTAAATAATTGTCTTTCACCATAAAGAAGGCTGGCAGATGTAGGTATATGTAAATAAATGTCTTCTATCAAGTTGCAGAAGTTTCTTTTTATTCCCAGTTTGCTGACAATTTTTATCTTAAATGGTTGTTAAAATTTGTCAAATGTCATTTCTGCATCAGGTGACATGTAAAACTTTTGTTTCTGATTTCTAGTTTGACTCTATTATAACTGGACAACATGCTCTATTATATCAGTTCTCTTACATTTTTCAGATTCATTTTGTGTATAATATGGTCTATGTTGTGAATGTTCTCTGTGCATTTGAATATGAATTTTACAATGATTGAGTAGAATGTTCAGTATATGTCAGTTCAATCCTGTTGGTTGATGGCACTATTCAGTTACTTTATATGTTGTTGATTTTTCATCTGGTGGGTCTATCAGTTGTTGAGAGAATGTGTTAAGGTTTCCAATTATAAATGTGGACTTGTCTATTTCTTTCTACTCTACAGTGTTTGCCTTGGGAAATTAGCAGCTCTCCTGTTTGCTGTGTACACATTTATGTATCCTATACCTTAGTGGATTAAGCTTTTTACCATTATGTAGTGTCCTTTGGCCCCATAATCTTCTTGCTCTGAAGTCTATTTTATGATATTAATATAACTACTCTTATTTCCTTTGGATTAATGTATGTATTGTCTATCCTTTTACTTTAAACCTATCTGTAATTGTATCTGCAATGAATTTTATCGACAGTATATGGTTACGTCATGTTTTTAAATCCATTCTGTGTTTGAGGGTACAGCTCAGTGGTAGAATGCTTGCCTAGCATGCATGAGGCACAGGATTAATCCCCAGCATGGCAAAAATAAATCCATTCTGCCAATCTCCTAGTTTATATATTTAAGCTATTATAATTATTGATATTTTAGGTCTTAAATTTGCCATTTTAGAACTTCATTTGTTGTTCCCCATTTTCTCCTCTTCTGTTTCCCTTTCCTGCCTATTACCTGAACAATTTTAGAATTTTATTTATCTGTTCGAGTCTCTCTTTTGAATGTTATTCTACTGGTTCCTTTGGGTGATACATATGTAACTTACCACAGCTTAATTTTGTTAGATGTCTCTTCTCGTTCAAGTTCAAATTTTCCTAGCCCTTCATTTGACAAGTGGCTTTTCCATTGAATCCTTGATTTTTAGGGACAGTCATGAGTTAGGAATTTATGACTTTTATCTAAACATTCTCTTTTAGCAAGTCTCCACAGACAGCACACTGGTGGAGAAAGGGGTACACCAAATGATTATTGCCAGGTCAGGATGGCAGTCCAGAAGTTCTGACCTTCCACAAGATCTGTGTTAACAGGAGGGGTGTCTTTTCCTGTGGAGCTTGGTTTCTGTGTTTATAAGCTGATCTTTTTCCTGTCCTTTGGCTAAAGATAAAAGGTTTTTCCGGGAGTTTCCCTTCATCTTTGACCATAGTGTTTCTGGCCAGGTCATTCTTCAATTCTCAGGTTGCTCATTAGTCTGCCTTCTTCTCTGTACCCTTCAGAGTCTTCTTTGTTTTTATATATCATCTTGGGGTTGTTAGTTATGTTTTGTGGGAGGAATAAGAAGTGTATTTGCTCTCTCTTATCTACAATCAGAAGTCAGCTCAGCTGGAAATTGGTTATTAAACTAAATTTTAACATGGTGGCTCTTTTATATAAATGACCCATATTAACAGAATACTACAGATTCATAGAGAGACCTCATGACATTTATGAAATTAGTTTTAATGCTTATTGTGAGTCATTTTTAATCATCTTGAAAGTGACACACTCAGTGTATATAAATGAAAGAAAAAGTTCAGATGCCATAAAGGTAGAAAGCTAGACATTCTGCTTATATACAGCTTCAGTTTTACAAAAGAGTTCACTGATGTTGACATGACTTATTTTACACACAGGAACTGGCAGACAAGTGAAGAATGGGTGGCTACATGGTTGGTACCTAAAGGTACACAGCTCAATCCCAGATCCTTTCTCTCTTCTACCCAGCATATGACCATAGTGTCCCAGAGAGCTCTCTCTGCTCTGAACAGGCACCCTACAAGGGGAGCTGCTTAAGGGACAGTCACATGGTGAGAGACTTCAACCATCTTCCTTGTCTTCACCACCCTAAGCACCTTGAGTCACATTTTCTCCTGTCCTGTCTTTCCAATCCAGAAACGATAGATTCAGATTCAATACAGATTTCTAGCACTGGATAATAAAGCTTAGATAAGGGAGACTATAGTCTTAAGTCATCAGAGTTCAACAGCTTTTTAGGGATTTCTATGGTCTACAGTTCAAATGTCCTTTGTTCCTTTCCTTCCAGGTCAGTTCCCATGAACTGGGGCACACAGCATGCTGCTCCAGCACCAGAGCAGCAACACTGCAGAGGCCATCTATCACACTGTCAGAGACTCGGACTTGACTTGGTACCAACCGCTGTGCAATTCTGCTGGACAGGAATATCCCAAGCTGTTAAATAATGATAGACACATTGATGGAACAGAAGTGACAGTTCAATGTGGATATTTATGGCCATAAAATAGGAAGAGCTTCAGTTCCCAGGCTGACCCTGCCTCTGCTGGAGCCATTTCAACAAAGCTTACAACAAAGACAAGATGGGATTTGGTTCCATTTCACATCAATAGATGTCTGGACAAAAATATCAGTGTGACGTGAATAATGTGCAGTCCTGTCTGTCTTGATTAAATCACTTAGCAGTAAATAAAAGGTCTTGGTAATACTGTTTTAAACATTCTGCTCTCCCTCAAATAGTTTACTTTCTCTGGAACCAGATTTTGGAAAACAATTTTTCTACCTGGGGTGGAAGAATCATAATGAATTAAACAAAATTTTGCTTTGAAATTGTTGTATCAGGTACTTTTGTAAATTATGCAGTTAAGTGACTTTGAAGTCATGCTACTGACAAGATTTATTTTGTTAGGAAGCAGATTTAGGATGTTATTCAATTGCATGGTTCAAATAAAATCTAGCCTCTATACAAAGCAATACATAATGAAGGAAACTATACTGGGTACAACCATTATCTAGTCAGAAGCATTGAGCTGCAGTGTTAAGTTTACTTGCCTCAATCTTTTTTTAATGTTTATTTTTTATTTTAAAGGGAGTAAAACAGAACAGTAAAATGAACAAAACAGTAATAGGGCAGTAGAGAATCCACAATCATTACTATGCTGCATATTGTTATTCTCTAAATAGTTGCCCAGACCACTGGCCGCAGGCTTGCAAAGTCAATCAAATCACATAAATGTCAGGTTTTTCTGTACTTCAGTTATTATCGTCTCAGCCTGTGTCGTGTCTGGTTGCTCACAGGTAGAGGGGGCAGGGGCAGGGACAGGAGGCAGAGGCAGCTTCCTTGCTGCTTCTTCCCAGCTGATAGGGCCTCTGCCAGCACACAGGGAGGCTACACAGGTTCCTTACTGGTTCTTCCCAGCCTGTAGGCTCTCTGCTGGCACACAGGGAGGCTGCATGGCTTGCTTGCTGCTTCTCCTCCGCTGATAGGGCCTCTGTTAGCTCACAGGGAAGCTATATGGCTTCCCTGCTGCTTCTCACCAGCCAGTAGACTCTACTGGTGCTTAGAGAGTGGGGGTCACATTGCTTCCTCAGCAGCAGAGCCTACCCCGGAGCATGTGGTGGGGGGCACACTGCCTCCCTACTGCTTCTCCCTAGTGGTCAGCAGGTCCTCCACCCATGCACAGGGGTTGGATACTTGCCTCAGTTTTACAGTTTAATATTGTCCACATCCAGAGATGCCTTCCCCAGGATTTTGTGCTCAAAGCCTGTTAGACTCTTGCAGGCCAGAAGGTGTCCTAGGCAGAGGTCAAATTTCAAGTATTTCTTTTTATCCTAGGGCACATTAAAACATCTAAAAAACCTCTTACCATTATTTTTACACCCTATTTTACAACTAGATTTCTTCAAACATCTAAATCAGGGGTTAGTAAGAATTTTCCAGGGAAAGGGCCAGGCAGTAAATAGTTTATGGGCCTTAAGATCTCCATCACAGCTCCTCAGTTTTGGCACAGTAGCATGAAAGCAGCCACAGATAGAATGCTAATGAATGAGTAAAGTGACACTAATAAAACTTCACAAATCAGGCAGTGGGTTTGATTTGGTTCAGGAACCACTGTAGTTTGCCAACCCTGGTCTAAATGAATCCCCTGCAGAAAAATAGCTTCCATCCAGAAAATAACTTAGCAGTGAAAGCAAGAAAAAGATAGTAATAGGATCGCATTATATACCTTTCTACTAAGACGCAACTCTTAAAATACAAAATAAGATTAGATCAGCCAGTTAATCTTTTTATTTTTAGTTTTGTAAAAAAAAAAAAGCTTTGAGAAAATGTGTTCAAAATCAGTAAAGGGCAGAAAGACACATAACTAGCTTTACAATAGCAATCTAAACATCTACACAAAGGCAAACATTAAGTAAAATGTTAGGGAAAGATAGCACTTTGGGGGCCTACTGCAGTTTTCCTTATTGCACAGAACAGTTGCAGATAACTCCAAGTCTTTAATTTTTTCACAGTTACAACATACTTTAATATCATTTTATATAACATTTTTATATAACATACTATGTTAATCTTATAAAACCACCAGTTTGCTACTGTTGAATAGAAGTAGAAGACAAAATTTTCCCCAAATACAATATGTAAGCCCTCTATAAAAGGTTTCCCCAATATCACATCATTCCATGTTAAATTCATCCTACTCTACTTTAAAAAATTGTTTTTCACATATTAAATGAATCTTGGTGGCCTTCCCATTTGATGATTTTAATGGATATACTAAAACTTTCAAGTAAGTATTAGATGTACTTTACATAAAAAATAAAAAAGACAATCTACAAGGAGCTGATTCGAGTATTAAGTCACACTTTGGATGAATGAGTGATTTAGTGACAAGTTACAAATTCCACATTTAACATCCATATAACTGAAAATCATTCCTCTGTTTCTCCAAAGCCCACAATGGGAATAAGCACAACAAAGTCAGCCCCCATATGTCCATGAAGTTAGTCATCCAGTAACACTTGGATGGTAAAAGAAAGAAAAGTGCTTTAGACAGTAGATGTTGAGTGCTTCATGCTATTTATAGTCCTTTTCTGAATTCCTCCAACATAATCAGGCCCAGACAACTTTCTAAGGGCTAAGAGTTGAGAGTTGACTGTAACATTTGGCAATTCTGTTACATCTTTTTAAAAGGTAGCACAGTAGACACACCTCCCTTCTCATCTTCCCCCAAAGCTCAGGTACCCAAACTGGCTGCCTGTGCTTTGCATGTGGGCCATAGTTATAGTATATCCTGCTTATGAAATAAAACTAACATCAAAAACTTTGGTTTTGCTTTTCACAAATTTTACTACCACAGGGTGACAAGACAAGGTATGTTTGCTAATCTTAAAGAAAGTATGAAAACAAGCAGAAAAGGGAATGGTTTATCTAGTTCTGATTTGGAAAGGATTGTCCTTTTCCTGGTTAGACACTCACATTGATTTCTACAGTATTCTCTGTATGTTGTTTTTACTATGTTTGAAAAAGGAGGAAGGCTTTTTAGGTATCAAAGGAGTGAAAACAGCATTCAGATAGGTTGTTTCTAAATTATGATGCTTGGCCACTAGACTCCTTCAACTTACTGTATCAGACAGAATGTAGCAGTTGACCCTAACAAGCCAGATTATCTCTTACAGAACAACAAAACACACCAGAACTCAACTGTAGTCTAATGTATCTGACAGATTCCTGCCTGCACTAAATGATCTATAGAATCAACATCAAAAGGCAGTCATAAAAGTTGTCAAGCTCCCTCACTTCTGAGGTGGAATAAGAAGGCATATACTTAGCAAGTTACTCCCATTCTAGATTACATTTTATAATCAATGAAACAGTCAGCTTTTTGATATACCTCTTAGAACTCACAATGGGAACAAGGAAGATTTCCAAGATGATTTTCACCTCTGATGAGTTGTTCAACTGTGTTGCTACCAATCTTTTCTAAATGCATTGTAGTTTACAGCAAATCTGACATGATTACATTAATTTCCACAGAAGATGAGGAAAGGGAATGAGTTGGTGTGGGGTAATAGAAACAGAGCTCTCTTTTGGAAGGAATAATTCTTTGTCCTAGATTGAAATGTTCATAGATAGCTAACACTTTGCATTCTTTTTAAAAAGTTGCATTTGTCAACCAAACCTAGAGGACATTTGCAGGTCTAGAGAATACGGTCTAAAGAGCTCCTTGCTACTTGCTTGATGAGACATTTGATTTCACAGTGTGATTTTTGGCTTCAAGACAACAACATTCATTTGTCTGGTCACCCCACTGAGTACCCTGGGTGTCAGTCCATATGTCCTTTCTGTGCTTATTTCCTAGGAAGAGATGCAGCCTATTTAAATTGCAAAAAATCCTTATCTAGGAATGTTTACGTTTCCTGGTGGTTTCCACAAGGAATATTATTAAAAAGAATAATGATTTGTATCCTCTCTCTGTTGTAGCTATACCACTGCTACCATGTGACACCACCACCTTCCCCTGTGCTCTGGCAGTAAGTGAGTTTACACTTATTCTATGAAATCCGACATGAATTTAGGTATGGGGACAAGCAAAAGACAAAGTCTGACCACAAAAGGGATGAAGATAATATTTTAAATTATATATGTATTCAAGTCATATGTTTTTCTCTCAAAGAGTCTAAGTTTTTCAAGTGTGACTTGTACTTCATTGAGTACATTCCTGAGTTCTGCAAAGATAAGCATACGCAAATTTATATCTTATCCTATCATCTTGTTTTGAAAGCCTATATTGTTACTGTTTTGGGTTTTTTGTTGTTCTTGTAGTTGTTGTCTGTCTCTTTTATTATTTTCTTTTGTTTTCTCTTTAGAATTAAAAAAGATTAGCGTAAACTCTCTTCAGCTGCCTAGCCTCTATTACTGATCAATACTCAATTTGTCCCTCATTTAACATTTAAACCATAACAATTAAAAACACTTAAATTTGCTAAGTCATTCTTTTAACTAAGGTTCCAAGTTTGGTTCACTAACCTCCAGCTGAAAGGCTCTCAGCTGTGGCCCCACACATGAAGACTTCCTAAAGTGCCAAACCAGAGTACAGATGCCAGGCCCTAGCCTAAATTACTGAATCTCAATCTCAGAGCAAGACGCTTTTGTGTCAAGTTTTTAATTTTTTTTAAACTGGCCAAATGATCCTAATGTGTGGCCAGAATTCAGAAACTTTCTTCTAGAACAGCACAGTGTACTTGGACTGTCATCTCCCTGAAGTCAGAACAAAAGCATGACTAGGGATGACTTTCTCAGAAGAACTTTGTTTCATTGGATGCACACTACTTAGCACTTTTAAGTCTGGTTTTTATGCCAGATTGACAGCAGACAGTTGGCCTTGAGTTAGATGGTTCCTGGACTTCATGGCACTCTACTTTTCTCCACACAGCCTAGGAATAAGACTTCTGTATGTGAAACCATTTCAATAAACAGATTGACCTTCCCAGGATCTCTGGTAAGTTCAGGGTATTCTCCCTATTTTATGAACAAAAATTAGGACCACAAGTCAAAGTAACTTACTTTGAGCCACTGAATAAAAGATTTAATCAAATAATTACAACCCTAGTTTTGGTCTTGGCAAATCTGCATTTAGTTATATTTAAGTAGGTCAGAATAAATGATTACAGTGAAGACTACGAGACCCTTTTGGGGAAAACACAAAAATCTACAGATTGAGCAAAGACTAAGCTGGAAAGTATGGTAGTTATTCTTTTTCCCTAAGAGGGCAATTTGTTATAATCTGCTGAAAGCTTCCTAGAAACTCAAAAGGACAACAAAGGCTTGAGGTGAATGAAGACAGGGTATATCCTACCTGGTTGGCTTTATCATTGTGGCTTTTCCCCTCCAAAATTAAGCAGCATGTAAGCAAGTCTTTATAGAGACCAACCATAGTGGCAGCCTATTCCTCTATCCCTTCAAATAAACCAAATAAGCTATGGGCAGTGGTGTATCCCTGTAATCCCAGTCACTTGGGAAGCTGTGGCGGGAGATCATGAGTTCGAATACAGCCTGGAATAGTGAGACCCCACCTCAAAATCAAAAACAACATCCCACAAAAATATAAATATATGTCACCTTTTAAGCTTATATGGCATGACTGGCCATCACTAAGATAATAAAAAAAATAAATGCACATGTGCTGGCTTTTGGCCTGAGCACATACACACAACTCTAGGATTCTGCCATGCCTGTCAGCTGCTGTCTGCAATCTGATTCTTCAATTTAAGAGCCTCCCTTCTAGAGGCTAAGAAAGTTCTTTCTCTGGCTGTGAGGCACAGGTCTTATGAAGTCCTCTAACCTAGTGACCCAGAGGCCTCATGGAGTTAAGTAGGTGGTTTAGGTTTTTTGTTTTTGCTTGGTCTTTTTGAGACAGGGTTTCACTATGCAGATCAGGCTGGCCTTGAACTCACTTTGTCGTTCAGGCTGGTCTCGAAATCTCAGTGATCCTCCTGCCTCTCAAGTGCTGGGACTACAGGCATGTACCATCATGCCTGGCCAGTTGTCTAATTTTATTCAAACTTACAAAGCCCATGGGTAACCATAAAATTTTAAAAATGAACTTTACTGTAGGTAGAAAGGAAAAAGCCAGTAAGATTCATTCTATTATGTTATAGTGATATATATGAAATGGCCATTTCTGAGTTTTAAAAATAGTTGAATATTAGCAATTTCACATAGCTCAGAATTATTAAATTTTTTATTTGTAAAAACTATCAGTTCAAATACAGAAAGCTGTGAAACTATGTCTTAGTTTAAAAATTAATAATTATCCAGGAATTACATTACACATCTACACTCCCAGCTTACTTAAGAGGCTGAGGCAGAAGGATCACTCGAACCAGGAGACTGAACCAACCTAGGCAATACAGCAAGATCATCTCTAAAGGGAAACAATAACTATTAAAAATGTGTGTTAAGGTTAAAGGTCTAATTTCACATGTGTGTGCCAGATTGAGACAGTATTTCATCTGCAATAAAGAGAAAAATGCCAGCATATTATGAAAGCCTTTTTTAAAAAAGAAACTGGGTTTCCAAAAATACTAGTGCTAAAGCACAGAAATGAAGGAAGAGAGACCCAAAACTTTTCGTAAGCGTTATCTAAGTATTTCACCTACTACAGGTGTGCACAAATAGAATAACACATCCAGAAAGGATAACTAAAAACCTAAATTTCACAAACCACATCTACATGTTAAGGTGATGTGAGAGCCTCTTCAGATACCAAGAAAATTATGCCTTTCTGTGTGGCACTTGGCATCAAAACAGGTGGATTCCTGATCTGACAGAAGGTATAACATTCTACTGGGTCAAATAATGCTTAACAGTCCCTGTCTTGCATCCAATTCCTTGTGTGGCCACTGAAATCACATGCACACATCCGCTCAAAGTTTGGAATCTGACCCAGTCTGGAGACTCCTGTATTATAATTTCATTGCAGGTGACTTTTCAATTACAGCTTTTCCCTCTGAATATTAACCTATTGCCTTTCCAGTTTCTTGCTTCCTTCCCTTCCCTAGATATAAGTATCTTACAAACGTTGGTGTCATCTGTACCCCTACAGTAGGTAACTCAGTGCTACTAATCATTTCCCAGTCTCACATAGTAGCCCTCAAAAGATGAATGATTTTTGCAGTGATATTATTAGTTTCTAAATATCTCCTGTCCTCAGATTAATTTTAAAAACAACAGTGTAACACTATTTGCCTTTGGTTTTAAACATTTCATAACTTCTTTCTTATAGAGATTCCAGAGAAGGAACTGTACTTCTTCTCTCCATATTGAAATGTTCATGGATATATTTTTCTACTCTTCAGTCTAGAAGAAACACAGGTAGCAGAGTTAAAAGTCATGATAGAAGGATGTAGTCCCACAGCCTTCACTGCCAGAGCTTCCACTCAAACAGCTTTTTCTGTCCTGCTTTACACTGGCATCACAGAATTCTTGGAGATCCAGCCTCAGATGCTTTCCTTCATGGTCTTTCTTCTAGCCTGTTCTCTCCTTACTTGACATTCTTCCAGCCAGCTAGACAGGCACTGCTGAGTAAGTAGGGGGCTGAAGCTTATCCTGGGCAGAATCCCCAATACCTGCCCCATGTTGGACAGATGTTGCAGGCTGATAAATTAAAAGACCATTAAAGCATGCTATGTTTTTGTTTGCTTAACTCCGAAAGCACACTACTATGTGAAAAAGTGGGAAAATCTGTCTTAATTTTAGTGACACTTTTATCTTCACTGTCTGCAACTTGGGTTAAATTTTCATTGTTAAAATAGCTTCAGACCCTGATAAAATAGAAATATTACTTCAATCCAGTCAATGCTTCACCTCAAACAACACTGGGGTTGCAGCCACCCTCAACCCCAGAGGCTGACTGCATTGCTTCTGGGGTTAGGGAAAAATCATGCATTTTCCTGCAGCGGGAACACGAGGGGTGTACCCCGGCTTGAAACCTTCTGGTCTCCAATCCCTAGATCTCGCTCCAGCACCTCCTCAGAGCTGCTCTTTGTTCTCCGACCACCCTCAAGACTTGTGGAGGCCGTGTGGGAGCCCGAGGAGCCGTTGGCTGTCACTGTGCTGTCTCCATAGGTCAAGGTAAGGTCACCCTCAGTCAGGATGAAATCGGAGTCCTCCTCTCTCAGCGGTTCTTGGTTCTGAAAAGTGCAACCAACAACAATAACAACAAAAATGGGAGACAGTTTCTGGGGCTGCAGCCAACAGCAACCTTAACTCCTCACCAAAAGACTGAGGATTATAATGAGACTTGCCCACCTCAAACCTCTAGCGTGATCACTAGATGTAAACTGTAGAGGGCTATAAGTCACTAGATGTAAAATGTAGAGGGCTATAATACAAGGCACTGTTGCTGGAAGCAGGATCTAGGCAGAAAGTAGTTTTGATTTCAAGTGTCTGATAGCACAAGGGAAGAGCAGCTGGATTTTCAGATTCTAAACCCACAAAGGAAGTTACAGGGAAGGTCACAGGCAAACACTGCAAATAGTTTCCCAACCCTTTACTCTCCTCTCCAGACATGTCTTGTGCATGGGCCTGCTGCTTGACTCAAACCATCCTAACCTTTGTCCTAGTCAGCAGCTCGGGCAGAAGAGAAACCAGGATTAGGACTTCCTCCCTGTTTTGCCTCTGCTGACATCATACAAAATCCCTGATGGCAAGATGCAGTGGTAGTAGAGAGGGCGAGAATTATTGAATATCTATTATATGCCAGGTAAGACACACAGAAGACACACAGAAGCTCCTTTGATCCTGACCTTTACCCTGCGATGACCACAGACTAGAAACCTGGGCTGAGAGAATCCATGAAGTGTCTCAGGTTGTTCAGCTGACAGAAAGTACAGCTAAAACTGCTGCTGCCTCTAGATTGGTTTTATCTACATGAAGGATGTGAACCCTCTCCCATCAGGAAAAGAATTGGAATGGTGCCTCATCCTATGCAGTCGCTCTAGCAAAACAGACATGTCTAAACAAGGAAGGGGTTAACAGAATCAGGGCCACTTGAAGCTAGGGTGGGATGTCAAGAGAGAGCAAGAAGTCAGCACCTTTCATCTATGGTTTGTGTAAGCAAAACAGGAGGAGCACAGCCCTCCTCCCCTGCTGTATTGAGTCCTGTCAAACACTAAGAAGGTGTTTTTCAAATGGCAAACAGTGTCAAAATGTCCCACATAAACTGATATTCTTTTCTGTTTCTTATCAGCCTTTCAAAGCTTATCTGAAGTCCTATGTTCTCTACACACCAAGGCCTCCTCACCCTGCTCAGTCATACTGCCCAAGGCAAAGGGCATATTCCCTTAGGTAAGCACCTGGACTCCACATCTAAGAGATAATCACTAAAGGGAGTGAGCTTCTGTTCTTGGCATCCTTCCTCAACGGTGTGTTCACCTTATACAGGCTGAACAGCCCTAACCCAAAAATCCAAACTCTGTAATGTTCTGCACATCAGATGGTTTCATGTATACAAACTTTGTTTCATGCACAAAACTATTATAAATAAAATAACCTCTAGGCATTGGGTACAAGAGTATATGAAACATTCTGTGCTTAGACTTCAGTCTCATTCACAAGATATCTCATTATGTGCCAGTGTGAAAAAGAATCTGAATCACTTAACCCCAAGCACTTTTAGTAAGGGACACTCAACCTGTCATAGGTGCTATGTGAATGCCTTTTAAATGCACCAAACCAAGGGAATTCCTAGGTCAAGTCTCCTTCCCTTCTCCCCCATCCATCTCTGTACACTTACTGGTGACAAGCACATGCTTGCTTGCTTTCCACATCATGTCAGAGATGTAGACTTCTTCACAGCCCATAGTGTTACTTCACTCAATCAACATGCCAGCATTTTTGGCAGGCAAGTTCGCTCACTGCCTCAGGTCCCCATGGAATATGGAATGCGGCAGGGTGGAGATGTGGATGACATACAAATCCTGCACTCAGGCAGATGTGTAGAGGAGAATTTATTCCAAACACCCAAATTTCCTCCTCTCCCACAGTGTTTACAAGGTCCTGAAACTCAATCTGTTCTATGAGAATTTTCTGAACAACAAATAACATCATGTGTCCTATTCAAGCTTCCAGCTCCCAGCAAGTTCTCCTGTCTTAGCATGTTTAAATCCCCCGTTCAGACACGTGCTAAGTAATGTTTTTGTTCATCTCTGTCAAAATATCTCTGCCAGGATCTTAGCTCCCAATTTTCACGGAGATGATCCTGGTACACATTTTACTATTTCAAGATTTAGGGCCACACAAAGAAAGAAAAACACAGGTCATAGTATGTGAAGGTAATTCTCTAAATAGAGAAAAGCCCAGCATAGCACTGAGAACCTCAAGTTCAGCATGGCCTGCTTTGACTCTACAGAGGGCCTCACTAGTAGAAGAAATTAAGACAGGATGTTGTCACAAGCTCAGACAGTACCCAAGGACAGATTGTTCACAAACAAAGACAAGGGGCTAGGGATATAGCTCAGCAGCCCAGTGCTTGCCTGACAAGCAGGAGGTCATGAGTTCAATTCCTGGCACACACACACAAAAAGGAAACAAGGGCAAGGTAAAACCTGGTGGAGAGAGACTCCTAAATCAAAGTTTAATCAGTGTTACATGTAGATGATGAAACCAACCTACTTCTCAAATTCTAGATGATAAACTTGGTTAAGCCAAAGGTCTATACAGTTATGTAAGTAGCTGTTCAGTAAGATTGCCATGGAAATGCAGTGAAATAATCCTGAAAATAAGAGCATTGTAAAAATGTGTAGATGGTCCATAACCAGAGGGCATTTTTATAAATGACAGAATACTGTTTTCTTGGTGGATACTAACATTACTGGCTTAGAGTTAATTAATGTAAATAATGAATGATGAATATCCTAGGTACCTCCAAATAAACTTGGTAAAGTATGAAATGTCCTATAGGTGACAGGCAAGAACCATACATACAACAGCTGCCAAATGACCAAGAACTGCCCATCCTGAGACCCTCATCAGGCATCGTGTCCCATAGAAAGTCTCTCTACCTCTCTCAACTTTGGGCTCCTCAAATGATATAATTCTGAAAGGATGCTTTGCTCCCTCTTACTATCAAGTGTCACTGTGTGTGGAGCTGGCTGAGAACCTGGGTGAGACACCAGCTGGAAAGGGGCAGCAATAGCACTGGTGGTGGTTCTTGCTGGCAGCCCAAGTTTCTCCATCTTAGCTTGGCCATGGAGTCCAGAGTCCAAACATTAGCTCAGGAAGCAAATCTTCTACAGTTTCCTGAGTTAGTGAGTGAAGTACTTTAAATTCATATGACTGTAAGTTTACTGATTCTATGCCAGTTCAAACTGGCCAGGATAGCTCGAATCTATAAGCATGATTACTACAACCCACTACTTTTCAGATTAGAGATTTTAAAAGTATAACCAGTTGGAGCTTTATTAGGGAAACCTATTGGGGTAGCATCCCATCTAAGGAGCTGTATGAGTACTCTAACGTGGCTCCCCTTTACCTCAGTGTTTCTTGGCTGCTATGGTGTCCACATCCCTTTCCCCTTTGTTCAGCCTGAATGCCAGCACCATCACTCCCACTCCCTACCCCATAAAACTTCCTTGTTTAGGGCCCTTTTCCCTGAAAACTGGGCTTTGTGTTCTGTTTTCTCATCACTGATCAGGGAAACACATATTATCTGCTAATTATTTGAAGACCTATATTAAGGCCTCAGCTCTGCCAATTAGTAACTGTGGGACTATAGGTAACTCATACAATCCCTGAAACATACCCTTCTCAACTGTAACACTACAGTATCTGTTTCTGATAAGGTATGGTTAAGAGAAAAATAATACCCTTTGGGAGCTGTAAAGCTGTATACACATTTAAGAAGTTCCTTTCTCTTAGGGGATAATAATTGTGTTGATGACAAGATGATTACAATAGTGGAGAAGAAATGGGAAAGGAAGAAGCCTTTGCCCTCCCCTGTACTCCTGTGTGGTATCTGCTTGTTCTCTCTACCTCTCTGTCCTGAAACTCACATCAGGAGCTCAAGTAGCTCAAAGGCTAAGGTCGCCACAGCACCGTATTCTTTTCCTATTGTACCAACTCAATTTCTAGACTGGCAAATGGGAAGAAAAAACCTAACAACCTACATCAATATAAATAAACTAATTCTTACAATAAATCTTACATCTGTGAAATGCTTTATAGTTCATGGTGTATCTTGTTGTACTTACCTTAATGCTCATAGCCAGGCTGAACTACTAAGCCCATTTCAGAGACAGAAAAACCGAAGCCTGTCAGGGTTTAGATTCCAATCTAGTTTTTCTAATTCCCAATCCAGTATCCTATTATGCCATGGCTGCCTATGCTGGGAAACCTTCATAACCCGTGGTATAAGATTTCTGGTACTGTGAAAAATATATAAACATATGTGAATTGGCTATTTCTAATTGCATTATTAGATGAGCAAAATCTGTGGGTTTTGAGGTTCAAATGTGATAGCTTTCTTCCTAGGTAAGAGACCACCCTGCCATGGTGAGCAGAAAACAGTGCCGAAGGCTTCATGTTATAGTTTAAGTCTAAAATGTCCCCCAAAAGTCTCATGTATTTAGAAGGGGATTAGATTATGGGAGTGGTATACTCATAAGTAGATTCATCTAATGATGTATTCATAGCTGAATGTGCTGTCAGCAGGTAGGGCCCGGTTAGTAATGGGTCACTGGGGATGTGACCTGGAAACATGTATTTTTATTCCTGGCTCCTTCTTTCACTCTCTACAGCCTGACTATCATGATGTGAGCAGCTTTGGTACCCCAAACCCTCCCAGCATGCCCTTTTTACATTGGAGCCGGCCAACTAAGGACTAAATCTTTTTTAAAAAACCTATGAGACACAATAAACCTCTCCTTCAAGTTTTGAGTGTCAGGTATTTTATCCTAGTGACAGAAAAGTTGCTAATACATTGTACTTACATCATACACTTGGGGACTGGTCAGACATCGAGCTAGCAAGCCACACCAGGCAGGGAGAGTGGTGGTTAGTGGGGGACCACTGTGTGTGAGGATAGGTTTCAAGTAACTTTAATAAGAGAATTAAGGAAAAATAGCTGCAAAAAAAACTTACACACAACAAAATATGTTTTAAAATCCCAGTAAGTCATCCAACATTCTACCCACAAAGCCCACTCCCCACCATTTTACCACAATAGAACATGAAATACTTGCAAACTGCAGGAATAGAAATGAAAGATTAAAATATACTCCATCAGTCTTAAATGGTGATTCTCAATTGCAAGATAAAAAGAAGATTGGATTCATTAGAACATACTTGAGTTCTCTGTTTTGGTTCCAATCAGCATTTCAATCTTTTTCTTTTTCTTTTGAGACAAGGTCTCACTACATAGTTCAGAGTGTCCTTGAACTCACTATGTAGCCCAGGCTGACCTTGAACTCACAGCAATCCTCCTGCCACAGCCTTCCAAGTGCTGGGATTATAGACATGTGCCACCATGACTGGCAGTATTTCAGCTTCTGACCCGCAACCAGCTCAAATCTTGCAAAGAGGAGAGAATGGAATGAGAGTTATATCCCTGGGGTTCCCTCTGTTCTTGTTCTCTGCAGGTATCCTTTTTAAACCACTGAAGTGATGACAAACCTTTTAGAGCTTTCATTGCTACAAACAGCCCAGGGTAATACATATGCCATAGGTTTGCCACCAATGACCTAGAGGTACACGGTGGACATGTTGGGGTTCCAAAGAATCTTAGAGGTATCCTGGGGCTACTACAAAGAAGGAAACTGAGACTTGACAAGATGATTTACAGGACTATTCTTCATCCTACCTGTTATTTCTCTCCCAGACTCTCTGACATATAGCTTCTCTACTTTGACACTACTGACATTTGGGACCAGATTATTCTTTGTTGTGGGGGACAGCAGCAGGCAGAGTAATATGTTAAGAGGCATCCCTGGTCTCCCATCATTAGATATCAGTAGCACCCTTCCCTACTGATCAAGTTGTGACAAAAACATCTCCAAAAAGCTGCCAAATGTCCCCCATGAATCAAATTCACCCTTGGTCAAGACTACTGCTCCAATATGCAGAGATCCCGAAGTTTTTTAACCCTGTACTGGAAACACCAATGAGCACCTGCCTCATTAGGAGAGAGTTGGGCCATTGCTGAGACCCACAGTTTAAGCCATGTGGAAAAGGTGGAGTCTCAGGCAGTCACTTTGACTTCAGGGATGGCCAAGAGATGTTAAAGGAAGACATGATGTCACAGTGATCTGTGCCTAAAAGACTGGACTGTTTGGTACACCATCACTTCCTGTCTTCGTTTAGAACAACACCTGAGAGAAACAGCTTTCTCTGAGGAGGAGCAAGAAGGAGGAGGTATGCTTCCTGCTGGGAACTAATCAACGAGGAAGGCAGACATGAGGACTTTATTGAAGATATTTGCAGGCAGAATGAGATTCTGGCTGAGTGCTACCCTTTAACCAAAGACCTGGCACAGGAAAAGGCCAGGCACTCATTTAGTCTAGGTACAGTCTTTACAGGGCCATAAGTTTTTTCCTATTTTTCTGGGAAGATAACCAAAGACTCCATCTGTTCAATGATGAAAAGCCAGCAGTCAGAAGTTTCCTTTTAGTTTCCTGCTTCAGGTACTTCAAAGACAAGACCCATTTCCCCAAATCCAGAAGGCCTAGGACAACCTCCTTGAAAAGAAACCTATAGAGAGTCTGACAAAAACTGTATACATATTCCAGGACACAGTATAATTTTTTTTCAACAGGTGATGTTACCCTAGTATGGAAGACCCTAGAGGATGCCACATATCACAGAAAACCCACTACACTTCTGGCCCTTAAAGAAAAAATTGAAAATGCATGTGCAGCAATTTCAATGGACCAAGGTGACCCAAGAAGCAGTTCACCAAACTGATAAATGTCTGGGAGCTAATGGTCACCACTTTGAGCACCTCTGGTAATTACAAAGGTCAAAGGTAACTTGTATTTATTGCATGATTTTTCAATAAATTTAGTATTAAAATATGTATACAAGTTTTTCTTTTCCTTAGGTGTATACATTTTTTGGTGGACACATACAAACACACATCCAAACTTTTAAATATTCAAATTGTTGAATGGAAATACACAAACTGAAACTGTAAGTCTCTTTCCCATTCTTACTGGTCTGGTAACTGACATTAAACGCCATACATTTTTTCTAGTTCTTTATTTATAAGCTATAGTCAGAGACTGTTAATTCCCTCTTATGAATAAATGTAATTCATTTACATCCCTGTATCTTCAGATTTTATTATAATTAGTTATATACTACAAATACATTTGCTAGTTCATAAGAAAATTTTCTATGCTTTGTCTACAGATTAAATCTAAGTGTTTAAAACCAGAAAAGCAGTATTTGTAATGTCATTGGGCTGAAGATGTAGCTCAGTGGTAAAAGTACTTTACCTAACATGAATGAGGCCCTGAGTCCCATACCTAGCATAGAAAACAACTAATAATGTCTGTATTGCTACTAGTCACTCTAGAATCAATTACTTGTTTATTCTCCTAGTTTTGATTGGTAGTTTAGGTATAGAATTATATGTTCAGGCTTTTTTATCTTAGAACTTTAAAGAAAACTTTAATTTTAGAACTTCAATTGTACTCTAATATTTAATTTTGTTGATGAGAAATTTGACTCCTGCCCTTTTTAATTTGCCTGTTTTTACTTCAGGAGCATTAAAAGTTCCCTCTTCTTCTCCTGTAGTTATGGAATGCCCCAGGATGTATCTATCTTGCTCTCACATTTGATGAATTCTTATCCTCTGAAAATGAGTATCTTTCTTAGCTAAGGGAACTTTTCTTCTATTATTTCTTTGGTATTTCTTTTCCTCCATGGTCTTCATCTTTTCCTTTCAAATGCACTATACCCCTAGAACTTTATTTCTTTAAGACAGGAACTTGCTAAATTTCCCAAGCTGTTCTAAAACCTGCAGTCCTCCTGTCTCAGCTTCCCAGAATGCTGGAATTAAGTGTGCACCACCATACCTGACTTGATGTGACTTTTGGTCTAATTCTTGAAGATTTTTCCTCAATCTTATCTTCCAAATCAACAGTTTGGTCTCTGTCACATTTAAGCTGTGAAATTATACATTGTATTTTAAAATTTTCAGACTTCATTTTTGTTTTGGTACCAGGAATCAAACTCAGGACCTCATGCTTGCCAGGCAGGTGTTGTGCTACTGAACAATATACCAGGCTCTAGACTTTATTTTTAATATCCAAGATTTCTTTTTGTTTAGTTTACTCATTTTTCTAATAATATTCTCTTATAACATGATTGGGAAATTTTCTTTATGCTTTCTAAGGATTTTATTAGAAAAACTTCCAAGTAAATATATGGTATTATTATTTTTGTACCTTTCCTGTGTATTTATTTAGTTTCTTAGTTCATCACAAAGGTTGGAGATTATTACTGCGGAAGAAGTGAGGGCTGGTTTTTTCAAGGGAGAAACAATTTTTGGTGCCTACAAAACCTGTTTTTCTATTAAGCTCCATCAGGCAGTCTCTGACACAAGGAGTACCTGTTCTTGACTAAATCACCTTGAATAAGCAGGCTCTAGACTCACTTTTGTTTCGGGTTACATTGGCTCTGCTAAAATTCCCTTTCCCTGGTATGTAGATGGTTTCACCTGGAGCTTAAGCAGCTGCAAGCAAATATCAAAGAGAATGGCTAAGAACAAATTAAGAGAGGAGAAGTTCAGGAATAATGCTAGGTATGGTGGCACATGTCTGTAATTCCAGCACTAGGGAGACTGAGGCTGGAGGATCACTACAAGTTCAAGGCCAGCCTCAGCTACATAATGAGTTCAAGACTAGCCTGGACTACATATATGAAGCAAGACCCTGTCTTAAGAAACAAAAAAGATAAAAAATTCCAGAAATGTATTTCACATAGTCAGTTAAAAAACTTTAAGTCCAAAAACAAAGCCAAGCCAGTTAGCAATAATTTTAAGAAGATAAGCATTGTGGATGATAAAAAATTCAAAGAATGAATAATGTTTTCATAAAATTCAGAATGGACTAGCCCATTCTCAAAAAGGCATACTTTTGTTTTTGGTACTGGGAATTGAACTCAGGACCTTGCATTTGCCAAGCAGGTGCTTATGCCAGTGAGCTATAGGCTTGGCCCTCAAAAAGGCTTATTCCTGAACCTTTGCAGAAAGAGCTGATTAATTGGCAGCATCATGAAAACAAACCAGTTAAGGTTGGTGAAACTGTATTACAATAGTGCAATTATAGTACAGCAGAGATTCATCAAATTCCCACACCTAAACTCAATAAAATAAGTACTTAAAAAAATTTCCCTTCTCTTAGGTCATCCAAATAGTCAAAAATACCTCTAATAGCAAGTTAAATCCAAAGCTCATAGAAGAGAGGAAAGTGTAAAGATTAGAGCAGAAATGAATGCAATTGAAACTTAAAAAAACAATACAAAGAACTGGCAAACCTCTAGCTAACCTTATCAATAAAAAGAAAGAAAAAAAAACAAATTCATGCAATAAGGACTGAAAAGGGGGAAATTAGTACAGATTCCATGGAAATTCAAATGATTATGAATACCTACTTTGAAAATCTCTACTCACATAGAGTGGAAAACACAGAGGAAATGAACAGATTTCTAGAAACATATTTTGAATAACCCAATATCAGCTATTGAAATTGAAAACATAATTAAAAAGTTACCAACAAAGAAAATCCCAGGTTCTGATGGATTCATGGCTGAATTCTACAAGAAATTTAGAGAAGATTTGATGCCAATACTCCTTAAACACTTCAGTGAAATTGAAAAGGAAGTAAATCACTAAATCATTCCTGGAGGCAAGTATTACTCTGATAGCAAAACCAGAGAAAGACTCAACCAAAAAGGAAAACTATAGGCTAATGTCACTAATGAACATTGATGCAAAGATTCTCAATAAGATACTGGCAAACAGAATGCAACAAATCATCAAGGAGATTACATATCACGACCAAGTGGGATTCATTCCAGGAATGAGGGGATGGTTCAACATATGCAAATCAATAAATGTAATACACCACATCAACAGAGTGAAACACAAAAACCACATGATCATCTCAATAGGTGCAGAAAAAGTTTTTGATAAAGTCCAACACATGTTCATGATAAAAACCCTTCAGAAACTTGAAATACACGGTGTCTACCTCCATCTCATAAAGGCCATCTGTAACAAACCAACAGCCAACATTATACTAAATGGACAAAAACTGAAAGCTTTCACTTTAAAATCAGGAACAAGACAAGGATGTCCACTATCACCACTTCTATTCAATATAATTCTGGAAATAGTAGCCAGGGCAATCAGACAAGAGAGTGAAATAAATGGAATAAAGATAGGAAAGGAAGAAGTTAACGTATCACTATTTGCAGACATGATACTTTATATAGAAGACCCAAAAAACTCCATTGAAAGACTACTAGAGGTAATAAATAAATTCAGCAGTGTAGCTGGATACAAAGTTAATGCTCAAAAATCAATAGCATTCCTGTACACAAACAAAAAACTCACCAAGAGAGAAATTATGGAAAATATCGCCTTTCACAAGAGCATCTAAAAGAATGAAATACTTAGGAATCAACCTAAGAATATAAAAGATCTATTTGCTGAAAATTATGCTACACTACACAAGGAGACTGAAGAGGATATTAGAAAATAGAAGGATATTCCTTGCTATTGGCCAGGAAGAATCAACATTGTGAAAATGGCTATACTCCCAAAACTGCTATACAGATTTAACATAATCCCAATCAAAATACCATTAACATACCTCACAGATCTAGAGAAAACACTCCTAAAATTCATCTGCAAACAGAAGAAACCTAGAATAGCAAAGGCAATTCTGAGCAACAAAGGCAAGGCAGGAGGCATCTCAATTCCTGACTTGAAACTATACTACAAAGCCACAGTGATAAAATCAGCATGGTATTGGTAAAGAAATAGACCTGAGGGTCAATGGAACAAATTAGAAGATGCAAGCACGACTTCCGGGAGAACATGGCGGACAGATAGCAACAGCTACAGAGGCTCTCTGAAAGACCCAGCTTAGAATTCAGGAATGGTGCGGAGTAAGGAATCATAAGCAAGTGGAGATATGCCTTGCTGACCCAAGAATGAACTGGGCTGAGAGAAACCAACTGGGAATGCAATCCTGGTGCTATAACAGGAACAGAAAAGCCTCAGTGTGAAAGTTGGAGCCCGTGCCATTGGAAGCCGCGATTTGGGTTTCCAGCCGCCGCTGCTGAGTCTACATCCACTCGGCAGGGAGAGAGATGTGCGAAAGCTCTGAGAACGGGAATCAGTGAATGGAGTTGAAAGCAGGATGGGCGGGGAGCTGTGCATTGACCTGTGATGAGTGAGAGAAACTGGGACTCTTCCACGGTCTAGGAGACTCCAACGAGGACATTCTGGGACCGGGCAGATTTGCGGAGACAGGGTGCTGCAGTGATTTCAGTCACCAATCCCCCTCTCAAGCGGGATTGGTGAGCAGTGCCTAGCCCACGTGACGCTGCTGGCTGACACCCAGTAGGCTAGCACAGCCCGGGTCCCAGCTCCTGAAGGTAGATTGACCTGGAGGAGCGGGCCCCGCATAGCCTGCCTGGTCTGCAACTTCCTGGTGCACTGCGGTGGGTGGGAACACCTAGCCTGCGCAATTCAATCAGACTGTGGCTCACAGGGAAGGAAGCTGGGCCTCCTATATACACTTGCATATATAAGGAACAAAGAATATAGGAAGAGGCAGCAACAAGAAAGGGTCCTCGGCCCCCAATCCTGAGAAAGAGGCAACAGCAGACACAGCATCAATAGATATAAAGCGCTATCTCGAGAGCCTCATAGACAAGTTCAGGAATGAAGTTATTAATGACCTGAAGCTAGACATAAGCAGAATAGTTAGAGAAATGCTAAGCACCACCCAAGAAAAAACAGATGGTGGAAGGGAAGAACAGAAAAAGAGGGGAGAGTTGTTTAATGGAGAAAATAGAGAAAGCATAGAATACGTGGAGCAGGTTCAAAGAGATTACCAGGAAACTAAAAAGTCTATCGAAAACTGGCATAACAGCTTGAAAGAAACTAAGGACAGATTATCTGAACTGGAGGGCAGATTTGTAATATGGGAGCATGAAATGAAAAACTTTTTAAAAATAACAAAGAAACAAACAGCAATAATACAAAGACTAGAAGATGATAAGAGGGTCTATAACTTAAGAATTAAGAACATAAAAGAAGAAGTAGGGACACAAACAAATGAACTACAAAAGCTACTCACAGAAATAATCCAGGAGAATTTCCCTAATTTAGCAAGAGGTAAAGATACTCAGTTGTATGAAGCATACAGGACCCCAGCCACCTACAACCCAAACAGAGCAACACCCAGGCATATAATTAAAATTCCAGAAATCCAATACAAGAACAGAATATTAAAAGCCGTCAGAGACAAGAAACAGATCACTTACAAGGGAACACCCATCAGAATTACAGCAGATTTCTCAGCACAAACCATCAAATCACAAAGAGTGTGGTGGGAAATAATTCAAGCTTTGAAAGATAATAACCTCCAGCCAAGATTGAGATATCCTGCACAACTATCCCTGGAAATTGATGGAAAAACAAGATGCTTCCAGGATAAAGAGGAACTAGGGGAATATGCAACCACCAATTCAACTCTACAGAGAATACTGCACGATATTCTAAAAAAGAAAAATACAAAAAATCCAGAAATAGTGGCAGAGAGGCCACAATGAATGGAGCAGAAAACAAAATGAAGAAGACAAACTGACAACTAATGACAAAATAAGAGCTCAACAGAAATGAGGCAGAGAAGATTGGATGATAGGAACAGCTATTTTGGAGAAAATGACATCTTAAGAGGTAATACTGATTTAGTATCATCTTGTTTTGAAGTCTCATCAAGCTTTTGTTCTGTCTCCATTGGTCTAAACAGGTTGTATCTTATTGGATTTTATTATGTATGATAGTATAAGCAAAAACTTTTATAGACAAGGAGATTATACAGAATCTGTAATCTATAATACTGTCATTTTCTTAAATGGTTTTACATTGTTTTGATATATTTGATACTACAGTATATGAAGTTATACTCAAAGATTTCAAGGAAAGAGACAATATGGTAACTACTTTTACGTCAGGATTATCTTGTGGTGAAACACTATTTTGCTTAAATGGTTATGTTTTGATCTGCGTTGTTTTGCTGTTATGCCCTCTTTTATCTCAATCTCCATTTTATGATTTACTTTTTTATTTTTATCCTTTTAATTAAGGGAAAAATAAATAAAAAAAATAGCAGGATATATTATAGTAACCCACTTTGACTTTCCATTATCTTGATTTAAAGCCCTGTATAGCTCTCACCATCTTGTTTTGACTGATGTCCCTCTATTCTGTTTTGCTTGATAGCACCAGGTTCGAAAGTTTAGGCAACAGCTGTGAAGATAGTGGGATTCATTATGATGCCCATTCTGGTTGACTATTATCTACTTTTGAAGACCTATAATGTCTCCAATGTTTTGGTTTGTCTGGTTTTGTTCTTTACTGTTTTGTTCAATTTTATTATAACTGATGATATAGGCAATTCTACTAGAGATAGCGGGAGGCATTATGGTAACCATTGTTGATCACCTTGTATTACGCTTTTATATTATCTATTATGTCCACCCTTTTGATTTGACTGACTCTGTTCTGTTATGTCACATTTGGTTCTACTCTCTTCCAAAAAAGTAATAAGAACTGTGGGAGCAACAAAACCCAAAATGTGTAATTTTCAAAAATACTCCTTCTGTAATTTCAATTAGGCAGGGAGAGAAAGGTGGCATTTGTGCATGATGAGCTTCTTACTTTAAACTGAAAGCCTCTCTACTTGATTTTAAGGGTTGCTGGGGGAAGTCCCACATCCTCTCATGCCAGCCTATGAGAGTAATTAATGTCTAGCTAAACTCTCTTCTGATGTTGCTGAAGTCTATGTTTTATTTTTCATTTCCTTCCTTTTTTTCTTATTTTTCTCCTTCCCTCCTTTCCTTCCAAATGCTAGGCAAGTGCTATACTACTGACATACATCCCCAGTGCTGCTCACATTTTCTTGTTAGGTTATCTGTAATGATATGGAGCTAAGGAATGTGTCATAGGCACCTTTCTCATCTAAGTCTTCAGAGTCTTTGTGCCTGCTTAAGTACTTCCCTTTTCCAACTTAAAAAGAAATCCCTAAATCATTAAAATTTAAATTAAAATGGAATTTTAGAGGTCACTTCTTCAAAGAATCAATTTCTTGTCACTTTAGCATTTTATCTGTGTCCTGTAGTCTCTTCAATTTTCTCTACATCCTTTTCAAGCCCAGGAAGCAAAATGCATTGTAGATTACAATTTAGACAAATCTCATGTGGATTAAATAATCCCTGGAGACTCCAGTTCAGTTCATTTCAGTTGACACAGTCAATTGGACTAACCTTTCCACTGAGAACTAGAAAATCTTGGCAAAATAAAAAGAAACAAGACAAAAGCATCTACTTGATGGCTTCAGAAAGCTGCCAAGGCAGAGAAGAAGATCAGAATCTTGAAGGTCTGAAGCTCTCAAAGTGAGTTCCACACATAGTAAGCACCATTTTTCCTTAAGGCCCTTGAGAAAACAGAGTAGAGCACATGCCAGGTTCACAAAAACAGAGTTTGACAAAGACAGGCGTCCAGGGCCTACAGAGGCATACAATGCAAACACTCCAGGCCTTAAGATGAGATCCTGGACAAAGAAGCAAAGCGAAAACAGATTAACTTTCACAGGAGAAGCCCAATTTTAAATACCTTACGAAAGAGAGCTTCCAGAACTGCTTCACAGTGGCAAGAGTGATGAGATGAATGTGTTCAAAGCATAGGTGAGTATTTTGAAGCAGGCTGATGGCAATGTCTCTTCATTATAATTTTTTTTTTAAATGTAATCATTCGCTGAACATTTTGACCATATTTTATACTTCAAAAAATATTTTTCAACATTTTCAATGTTCCTAAAAGCCATCTGGAATAAGCCACTTGTCCTTTTGAGCACCATGCTAACTTTTAAAGCCATGAAGGTTTAACTTTTTGGTTTTTAATTTTCACTTGAGACCAAAAATCTATTAGAAAATGATCTGCATGAAGTCCATTTATTCTAGTATATTATCACACATGGCCAAGTTCAATAGGAATTATTCTTCCCACATGGATTAACTTTCTAATCTTCATTGTCACTGTGTAGTTTTCCATCTTCCTCTGTTCATTGTCACTGTAATTTTAATGAATGCACCTAAAAAGGCATAGTTACCTAGACACAAAGCTCTCAAGAGCCATTGTGCTCACCAGGCTGTAATCTAGCCAGTCAAATGATACTGCAAATACTTCTCTTGACCAGAGAGATGTCCACCAGTGTTATTTGTGATTGAATGATGGATGCATATGTCCCAAGAGAGGACTGACTGTACCTGTCCAAGCACACATTTTTCTTTACTCATCAGAAATTATTTGCTAATAATTCAGCTAGTAGATTTCACCATCAATGTCTCACAAAGATGCCACTTAAAAGGATACTTGTGGTCAAAGCTATACCATAGTCTGAATATCCATGCACTCTCCTGCTTTGTCCGGTTTCCTCCAACAGAATCTGGGCCATCCTGGAAACAAACAAGAGGACATATGCTTAGTTATTGAGAAAAGATCTGAAAGAAGTTATGGAAAATCTTTTTATTATAACCAAATTACACTTCTTCTTTCTGCATTTACTTTATTTTTGTTTTGTAATGCTGGGAACCAAACCCAGGACTTTTTGCATATTAGGCAAGCATTCTACCACTGGGCTACACCCATCCCACAAACTATAATTTTTCTAGATCTAGAGCTAAGTGTCATATATCCCATGTCACCAAAGCTTCAACAATATATCGACAGCTAGTATTTTAGCAGAAATTGAATAAACTCAAAAAGCAAAAAAATTAATCTTCAAAGTAAAAACCTTTGTAATGTCTGTGAGTACATCAACTCAATATTAGCACAAAATTTCTTTTGGTACTACCAGTGTAATTTTCCTCAAAATGACTTTCAGAAGATGGCTGGGGATTTAGCTCAGCGGCATAAGCACCTGCCTTGCAAGCAGGCGGTCGTGAGTTCGATCCCTGGTACCGGTAAAAAAAAAAAAAAAAAAAAAAAAAAAAGATTAATTATCCTAAAAAAGTCTAGATCCCTGCAGGTAAAATTGATATATAGAGGATATTTTAAAAAGCTCTGTAGAACTAACTTTCCAGGCTCCCCCAAAGTTAGACTGAAGACACAACACTTTGATAAGTTTCCTAACAAGGTAGCTGAAGAGTTCTCTGTGGTCTTTACCCAGGTGTTCCAGGTGACATATATTTATTTTTCCTGCCAGTATGAAGAAAGTGGGGCCAGTAGGAAGGGGAAACAGAGCCAGAACTAACAATTCTGATATTCTGTCTATCCTGATGTAGCAAGTTCTTTGGTATTCCTTTCATGATATTCCAACTTAAACAATTTCACACTCAATTTTCAAAATAACCAGCAAGGCTGAAGGTCCACTCAGCATATTTTTACCTAGCCTGGTAGCCTCCATGCACACTGGAGACCTGGCAAGGCCATGCTCAATGACCCCTTGGTGTGTTACTCAGGATCAGGTAGGACCCCATCCAGTAACTTCAAGCAGCCCAGAAGCCTCAGTGTGCCGCATGGCACCTGCTGAAGGCCTGCCCAGCATATTCCCTCTTTGTGGGGGAGACTCAGTGCAGTGCTTGGGACCTAGTAGGTCCCCACGCAGCAACCCCAAGCAACTGGGCAGCCTCAGTATGCCTGCTGAAGGCTTACCCAGCATACTCCACCTAACCAAGAAGGCTTGGTGTGCCACTTGGCACCTGGTAGAGCCCTATTCAGTAACCCTAAGCAATCAGGGAGACTTGGTGCACCACGTGGTGCATGCTGAAGGCCTGCCCAGTATACTCCACCTAGCCAGTAAGCCTCCATGTGCTGCTCTGGACCTGGTAAGGACCTGCCCAGTGACCTTAAGCAGCTGGGGAGCATCAGTGTGCTGCATGGGGCCTGTTGAAAGTCTTTTTAGGGTACTCCACCCATTTGGGGAGCCTCTCAGAGCCATTAGGACCTGGTAAAGCCTTCCTAATAACCCCCACTCAGCTGGAGAGACCCCCTCCAGTACAGACAGCCATCATTAACCCAGAAAGCAACTGGGACTTTGCATTCAGGTACCCCATATAGAATATAGAAAAATGACAAAAGGCAAGAATAAAATGCAATCTCAAACCTCCAGCTCATCCCAAACAAGCCTGGGATGCACAGACATAGAAGAAAGTGCAAGTGACACCTGAAATTTCTGAAATGATAGGAACTAAATTGAAACAACTCCATGAAACTGTAAAGGAAATCAGATCAGAAATAATCTGTGAGGTAAAACAAAAAAATGATAAACATAATGAAAGAAATGCTGAACACATCTAAAGAAGACATAGTTTAAAAATGGAGCACTAGAAAATGATAGAAACCTTGAATGCACAATATAAGAAAGAATTAGAATGTGTGAAACAGATTCAGAAATATATCCAGGAAATAAAAAATTCCATGGAAAGCTGGCAAAACTGCCTGAATGAATGTGAAGATAGACTTTCAACCCTTCAGTGAACAGGAAAGGAAAGATCTTTTAAAAATAACAAGGAACCAGGAAATAACAATTCAACAGTTGCAAGACAATACAAAAAACACAATATAATATTGACAAGTGTAAATGAAAAAGAAGATGACAACATAAATAATATAAAAAGACTATTTACAAAACTAATAGTATAAGCCAGGCATGGTGGTGCACACCTGTAATTCCAGCATTTAGAAGGCTAAGGCAAAAGTATCACACTGTGAGTTTGAGACCAGCCTGAGTTACAAAGTGAGCATAAGGCTGGCCTTTGAGACTCTGTCTCAAAAAGACATTTATTTCCCAAACATGGGAAAAGAAAATGACATATAGATAAGTGAAGCATACAGAACTCCAATTAGCCATAACAAAAATAAATCTATACCCAGACATACAATAATCAACATCCCAGAAATTCAACGTAAGAACAGATTATTAAAAGCTGTTAGAGAAAAGAAACTAATCAGCTATAAAGGAAGGCCCATCAGAATCACATTAGACTTCTCAACACAAACAATCAAATCAAGAAGAGCATGGAGTGAAACATTTCAAATCCTGAAAGAAAATGACATCCAATCTAGATTGATGTATCCTGCAAAACTATTCTTCAAAACTGACAGAGAAATAAGATACTTTCATGACAAAGAACAGTCGAACAATTACATGACCACTAAACCAACCCTACAAAGAGTACTAAAAAATATTATAGATAGACATAAAAATAATTATGACTTCAAGAACACCAACAGAAAGGAATCACCAAGCAGGGTAAACAATTAAACAGAGGGAAAAGGTAAAGAACCAACAACAGAAAGATAACATGACAAAAAAAGTCAATATACATCACTTATAATCATTAATGTAAATGTTCTCAATTCACCAATTAAAAGAAAAAGAGTGGCAGAATGATGAAGAAACAACATCCAACCATATATTGTATACAGTAAACCCATCTGACTCAAAAGAAAATTCATAGACTGAAAGTCAAAGGATGTCAAACATTACTTCATGCAACAGGAACCCCACCCCCAAAAAACCAGACATAGCTATTATATTTGCAGAAAATGTGAACGTCAAATCAAGAATGGTCAAAAGAGATAGAAACGGTCACTATATACTAGTTAAGGGAAAACTTCAAGAGGAAGAGATAACAATCTTAAATATATATGCACCAAGTATGGCATTAAACAGTTGTATAAAACAAATATTAATAGACATGAAAAATCAAATAAGCAATGACACAATTACAACAGGAGACCTTAATACACAACTGACAAGAAGATAAAACAATTAGACAAAAAAATCAGCAAAGGAAAACAGAACTGAACTGAACTTGTGAACAAATGGACTTAGTAGATGCCTATAGAGCATTCCACCCAACAACATTAGAATACACATTCTTCTTCTCAGCTTCACATGGGACATTCTTTAAAATATACCATATACTAGCCCACAGAACATGCTTACATAAGTGCAAAAGAATCAAAATTATCTCATGCATATTACCTGCTCACAGTGCCAGATAACTGGAAATTAATGACAAAAGAAACTGCAAAAACTCCATAAACACATGGAAATTAAATACACTCATGAATAATCAATGGGTCACAGAGGAAATTAAAGAAGAAATTAAGTGATATCTATAAGCAAACAAATATTCAAATACAACTTACCAGAACATGTGCGATGCAATGAAAGCAGTCCTCAGATGGAAATTTATTGCAATGAATTCCCACCATGAGGAAAATATAATGTATACAAATAAATAACCTGATGCTACACCTCAAACATCTAGAAAAAGAAGAGTAAGTGAAGCCCAAAGCCAAAAGAAGGGAGAAAATTATAAAGATTAGAGCAGAAATTAACACAGTTGAGACTAAGAAAACAACACAAAGAATTAACGAATTGAGTTGGTTCTTTGAAAGAATAAATAAAATTGATAAGCCCCTAGCCAACTTTATTTTAAAGGGGTAAGAAAAAACTGAACTTCATACATTAAGGAAAGAAAAAGGTGAAATCACTACAGACCCTGTGGAAATACGGAAGATCATCAATACCTACTTGGAAAAACTGTGGTCTCATAGGTCTAGTAATGCATAATAAATGGACAGATTCCTAGAAACATATGAATTCCCTAAGTTGGATCGACAAGATGTAAAAATGCTGAATAACCTAGTTCCAGTTAACAAAATTGAAAATATAATTAGAACCTGACCAACAAAGAAGAACCCAGATCTGATGGATTAAATTCTGAATTCTACAAGAAATTCAAGGAAGAATTAATGTCAACAGTCCTCAAACTCTTCATAGAAATTGAAAGGGAAGCAATTCCCCCTAACTCATTCCTGGAAGAAAGTATTACCCTAATACCAAAACCAGAGAAAGTCTCAACAAAAAAGAGCACTACAGGCAAAATGAACATAGCGGCAAAAATCCTCAGTAAAATACTGGCAAACAGAATGCAGCAAATCACCAAGAAGATTATACACCACAACCAAGTGTGATTCATGCCAGGAATGCAGAGATGGTTCAACATATGCAAATCAATGAACATAATATACTACATCAATAGAGCCAAAGATAAGAATCACATTAAAGTCCAACACTCATTCACGATAAAAACCCTACATAAAATTAGAATAGATGGTCTTTATCTCAATCTGATAAAAGCCATCTATGACAAATCAACAGTTAGCAACATACTAAATGGTCAAAAACGGAATGCTTTTACTCTAAAATCAGCAACAAGACAAGGATGTCCACTATCACCACTCCCATTCAATATAGTGCTAAAAACATTAGTCAGAGAAATAAAAGAAGGATAGCAAAAGAAGTTAAATTATCACTATTTTCAAATGACATGATACTCTACATTAAAGACCACAAAAACGCCATTGAAAGAATTCTAGATGTAATAACCAAATTCAGTAGCATAGCTGGACACAAAGTCAACACTCAAAAATCAATAGCATTCCTGTACACAAACAATAAACTCGCTGAGAAAGAAGTATGGAAACCACACCCTTCAAAACAGCATCCAAAAAATGAAATACTTAGGAATAAATCTAACAAAGGAAGTCAAAGATGTATGCATTGAAAATTACAGTATTCTGAAAAAAGAAACCGAAGAGGGTTTCAGAAAATGGAAAGGCACTCCTTGTTGATGGATAAGAAGAACAAACATTGTGAAAATGGTTATACTCCCAAAATTGTTATATAGATTTAATGTAATTCCAATCAAAATATCATTAGCATACCTCATAGATCTAGATAAAACATTCCTAAAATTCATCTGGAAGTAGAAGAGACCTAGCATTGCAAAGGCAATTCTGGGCAACAAAGGCAAGGCAGGAGGCATCATAATCCCTCAGGTGAAATTATACTACAAAGCTACTGTGATAAAGTCAACATGCTCCTGGAAAAAAACAAACTTGAAGATCAGTAGAATAGATTAGAAGATACAGTCACAACTACAAACACACTCAGCCACCTTATCTTTGACAAAGTGGCCAAAAATGTTCACTGGAAGGTAGCGTCTTTAATAAGTGGTGCTGCAAAAACTGGCTTTCCATATGCTGAAAACTAAAACTAGACCCATCCTTATCACTATACACTAAGCTAAAGTCAAAATAGACCAAAGATCTAAATATTAAAGCAGAAACACTAAATCTGCTGGAAGACAATGTAGGTAGAAATCTTGACGACATAGGGGTAGGCAAAAAATTCATGAACAAAAATCAAACTGCACAAGAAATACTTCCCAGAATCAACAACCAGGATCTCATTTTACTGAAAAGTTTTTGCATGTCAAAAGAAATTTCCAACAGAATGAAAAGAAAACCACAAACTGGGAAAAATATCTTAGTCAATTGTCCTTCAGACAAAGGAGTTCTGTCTAGAACATATAGAAGAATTTTTTAAAAATTCAAAGACCCAATCTATAAATGGGCATCTGAGATGAATACATACTTCTCAGATGAAAAAATACAAATAGCAAATAAATATATGAAAAAAATGTTCAGCATCATTGATCATTAGAGAAATACAAATTAAAATAATGCTGAGGTTCCATCTCACTCCAAAAAGAATAGCCAGGAACAAAAAATCAACCAATAACAAATGCTGGCAGGGCTGTGGGAAAAAAGGAACTCTTCTCCACGGTTGATGGGAATGTAGGCTGGTACACCCACTGTGGAAATTAGTGTGGAAGTTTCTTTAAAAATTAGGATTGGAAGACCCATTTGACCCAGCTATCCCGCTTCTGAGCACATTCCCAAAAGAACTGAAAGCATCATATCACAGTGATATATGTGCACCATGTTTATAGTGGCACAATTTGTAATAGCTAAATCTTGGAAACAATCTAAATGCTAACTGAGGAATGGATATACAAGATGTGGTATTTTTATACAATGCAGTACTACTCAGCAGTAAAGAAGGATTGTATTAAGGCTTTTATAGGTAAATAGATGTGACTTGAGACCATACTCATTAAGTGAAATAAATCAGACTCACATATATAAATACCACACTGTCTCTGTAGTATAAGAAACTGAAAAAGTAAATAAGATCCAAAACTCTACAATAAATATTGTGAAATGGTAATAAACCGCTCAACGGGAAAACGTAACTTGGATAGGGAAAAGGAGAAAAGAAGGAAGGGAAAAGAAAAAAGATATAAATTTATATATATACATCAGATAGCTAAGATGGTTATACTGCTAATTTTATTAGTTCTTGGAACAGAACAGTTAATACTCATATGATTAGAGCAACTTTGCATGTTTACATCTGGTAATCTAAGCAAGTCTTTTGAAGATAACTGTGTAAAATAACAACCATTGTTAAATTCCTATCATCTTGTTTTAAAAGCCTACATTATTACTGTTTTGGCTTTTTTGTGGTTACTATTTGTCTGTTGCTTCTTGTTTTTCTTGTCTGTGGTTTTTGTTGTTGTTGTTTTGGTTTTTTCCTTTTATTTAATTAAAATTTTACAAAATAACCAGCAGGATCAGACATTCATTTGAAGTCTGTTCTGTATAAGTATTATAAGAACCCAATTAATGTGAAAATAGATTTACTGCAGCCTGTTGGGGGTACTGCTAGTGTTTTATGTCCCCGGGTGACAATTATACACTCTAGGAGATGCACAATCATTTTATTTTCATCCTCTTTGATATTATAGGAGACTCAACTCTCCAAAGTGAGAGACAATAGCCAATAACTGAATAAAACTTGAACTACGGTGGGCTGTGCCTGCAATCCCAGCACTCTCAGAGGGTAAGGCAGGAGGGTGGCAAGTTCAAGCATAGACTGGGCAATTTAGAAAGACTCAGTTTCAAAGTTTTAAAAATTGGGAGGCAGGAGGTCTGAGGATATAGCTTAGTGTAGTGCCAAAGTCTTTTAAACCCCCCAGTACTCAAAACTAAGGGACCTTAAACAAAATTAATTCCAAATTGCAACAAATGTAAATTCTACCTATAATGGCTCTTAACTCTCAATTTTAAGTGCCTGTAGAGTTCTGCTAAAGACAAAACTAGCAAAATGACAAAGATTATTAGGAAGGATACTATAAACTATTAAGCACAAAATAAATCTCTCAAAGTCAGTTTCATCCCTTAAATCAACAATGAAAACAATAATCCCTAGTCTGTCATATTTTCCCCCTTTTTGCACAGTACTGAAAGTGAACTCAGAGCCTTGCACATGTGAGGCATGCACTCTATCACTGAGCTACAGTCTTAGCCCTACTCTTTAAAACCACCATGTGTTTAGTATCCCCTGGAATACTTAAATTCTTGCCCTCTCACCTTCAGGAAGCTACAGGACAGTTTTGTAAGTCCCCAAAAGAGATAATTAAAGTGAATAAAGTCAGACAAGGGCTTCTTTTTAACAACATACTAACAAAAGGTTTTCTCAGGTCATAAACACAAAAGTCTATAATCCACAAATAAGATAAAGTGACCTCAAATTCAGCAGCAAACTCTGAAATGTAAGAGCCTAAAACAACATTGAAAGGCTAGGAGAGTAAACTAGGCACAAGTCAAAAGTGTTAGCTTTGGTAAGAAGGGCATTAAACAACTTCATATTCTAAAAGAGTGTGCTACAGGCATGATTAGATACAGAAACAAGTCTGACAAAGCCACAGATAGTAACTTTGGAGAAACCAGGGCAGTTCTATGGAATGGAACTAAATGTTAATGCTGGCCTGGAAGACGACCCTCAACTGCTTTATCACAGAGAAGTCACAAGTTCCCTTCCTGTCCTGTGGGCTCCCATCAGCACCAGGCTGAGCAAGCGTTGCTGTGGGGGCAGATGTGGCTTCCTTCCTGCCTGCAGTTGGAGGTTTTTGGATTTGCATGCCAACCATGGAAAAAGTGGGGGCTTGCTCTCTTACTCCATCCCTCCTCCTCATCTGCCTGCCCACTTGGTGGGTTCACTCCCCAGACCTTGAGCTCAGAGCCAGGAACTGCCTTTCTTCCTCTCACCTTCTCATGCCTATATCACCTTCTTGGCAGACTCCTATTTATCTTTCAAAACTGTTCACAAGTTTAGTTTCTCTGAGAAAGGTTTCAAAAGCAAGAGAAACTCCAAGAGGTACATCACAGGCCCTCTTAACAGTCTACTGGGCCCCTGATTGTGCATCTGCTTTACTGGGCAACTCTGGGCAAGATGGCTAATCTTTCCGTACTTCAGTGGCCTCATCTATAGAAGGAAATATTAATAATCACCTACCTTGTAGGATTATAGTGGGGCTGTGATAGCTGTGATACCATGATACGATAAGGAATATATAGTTGGTTTAACCCCAACCCCTGGTACAAAATGTTCCAATATTGGGCTAAGAGGAACATTACATTAGTCCTAAGTCTCTTTCAACCATACCTGAGTTTATGCTAATGAGGTTGCTCTTGGAAGCTGGGGGCTGGTGCCAGTACAAACCAACCTTGTGGTTACAGGGTTGGCAATTTTAGCCTTACCCCCTGCCTCCAGAGGGGAAAAGATATTGGAGACTTAGTCGATCACTAATGGTCAATGATTTCATCCACTATGCCTGTGTAATGGAACCTTGATAAACTCACTCAACAGCTAGATTTGAAGAGCTTCAATACTGACAAATATATCATGATGTTGGGAGAATAGCATGCCAGACAGGCAAGGAAGCTCAATGCATCCCTGTTATTATACCTTGCCTTATGTATTTCTTCCATGTAGTTGCTGCTGTGTTATACCATTTATAAGAAACAGCAAAGTGCTTTTCTGAGTTCCATGAGTCATTTTAGACAATTACTGAATGTGAGGAGGAGGTTGGAGGAGCTCCTGATTTATTACCAGTTAGTCCAAGTTACAGGTCACAGCATGGGACTTGACAGCTACATTTGAAGTGTGAGCAGTCTTGTGGGACTCAGTTTTTAACCTGTGGGGTCTGATGCCACCTCCAAGCCAGTAGTGGTCAGAATGAAGTTAAAATGTAGAACATCTTCTTGGTATCCACTAAGAATTAGAGAATTAGTTGGAATGGGTTATTTTTTTTTTTTTTTTTTTGCTAGACGTGTTTTGAATACAGAAAAAGACAGGATTTTTCTTTTAGAGTTGTAAATGATTTTTATATTGGAAGAATCTAGGACAATATTAGCCATGTGACTTTTTGTACTGATTAAATGTTTGTGAAATATTTAGCTCAGCATCTGCCACATATTTAGAGCACATATTGTTAAATTCAGTTAATTTCCAAAGACTGAATATATCATTTCATACACACATTTGCTAGGAATCTATCATTTCATACACACATTCATTAATGACATTGGCTTATTTTATGTGGCTTTTTCCAGGAAGAGTTCTAAATCTTTTTACTGACATGAATAGAAAAACTGCTTAAAAATAAATACCATCAAGTCTGCTTACTAGAATTTGAGCATGTAACAATAAATGTGTATTTCTTTTGCATTAAGAGCCTGCTATGCACCAGCCACAACAAGGAGGAAGAGTCAGCACTGCCTCTTTCTGAACACTGGAAAAAAGTATATGTATGTTTGTATGATATAAATGTATATGTGTGGGTGATACACAGAAAGGTACATATGTGCATGTATGTATACAACAAAACCTTGGATTGTAACTCATTCTGTGAGTGTTGTGTAAGACAAGCAAACATTTCTAATAAATTTGAACTTGATAAAAGTCTTGCAATACAAGTAGTATATGATGCTGAATGCCACATGATCACAAGTCAGCCAAAGGTTCTCTCCCTTTCCTTTGCTCCCTCACTTACTGTGGGATTGCAGGTGATCATCTCCCACTAGCAAGAAGTTATGGAGGAGATCTCATTTGCATATTAGAAAGAGAAAAAGTCAGAGGAACCCCTCACTTCAAGTGTTTGGAGAAATGTGTATAATATGGGAAATGATGCAAAATTTTAATAGAAAAGCACCACCCAAACAAGGCTGTAGCAGTGGAAGGATGAATCTGTTTAATGACAACACAGTGTCACATTTCCACAAAATCCTCTAAAGGAGGCAAAACCAAGTGTCATTGGCTAGGTTCCTTGTTAAAGCTGCACAAAAAGAAAAACATTACATTGAGCCAACAGGTAGCAGTCATTCTGTTAGTGACAGTGAAAGTCATCCTACATAATAACCCTCCTCATTTTCTTTTCCCTCATACCAGCTATGAAGATTTTCAGAGGTTAAGTGCAGGGTTTTAAAAAATATAGTACTGTAACCATTTTTATATGAATATTTTTGGGTTGTGGAACAAATCATCTGAGTTTCTATCATTTCTTATGGGGAAATTCACTTTCATATACAAGCACTTTGGATTACAAGCATGTTTCTGGAATGAATTATGCTCACACACTAAGGTTTTGCTGTATATTCTTTTTCATGAAGAAAAAGAAAGGTGATTAAACAACCAAGGAATGGCAAACAACATTATTTTTGAAATAATTTTTCTAGAATCATGGAATATTGGTATCTTCATAGTTATATTTTATTCCATCCTTTCATAATGTTAATTTTTTGGTACGTTAATGAGAACAGCTTACATTTTCCCAGGAACAGAGCATGTCATGGGAAGAATGATGGCATGATGGCCTCCCACCCATGTCTCCATCCTCATCACTGCAATCTGTGAATATGTTACATATACAGCAAGAGGGGCTTTATGACTGACTCAGGGTTGTGCTGGCAGGCCAGGACTACCACACAGGTCCTTATAAAATAGATAAATCCGACAAAAGAGTCAGAGACATGGAGCAAAAGGAGAAGCAAGAGAGACTCAGAGAGTAACAACCACTGTTGCTGGTTTTGAAGACGGTGGTGGCCACAAGTCAGGGAATATGAGTGGCTTCAAAGAGCTAGGCATGGTACTCCCATCCCATGCTCCAGAAACAGACAAAAAGATATGAGACCTTAGTCTTATAACTGCAGGAAAAAGAATTTTACCAACAACCTGACTGAGCCTGCTCTGGCTCCCCCTCCAGAGCCCAGCCCTGCTCACACTTTGATTCTTGGCTTTGATGCAGAGAAACAAGCTGAGCCCACCAGACTTCTGACCTACCCAACTGTCAGATAATACAATCATGTAATTTAAGCCATAGACTTTGGTGTAATTTGTTACAGTGGGCCCAGAAAACTAATAAAGAACATAACAGTAAATAAATGATGTAACCTGATTTGTGGTTTTTCCCTAGTACTGGTGACTGAATGCAGGGCCTATTCATTGGGCTGTAGTCCAGCTCTTTCATTGTTTTTTAGAGCTAGATCAAGCTAAGTTGCTTAGGCTGGCCTTGAACTTATGATCCTCCTTTCTATATATCATAGGGTACTAGGACCAAGATATTTCATCATACCTGGGAATCAAGTCCATGACAGTGCTGCACAGACAGTTCCTTCCTTGTTTAATAAGATAGTTTTCTTCCCCAGATCTACCTTACCTAACCCAGGGCTTCTCAAATCGTATACTGCACCAACCACCTGGGGACACTGGAAAAATGGAGATTCTGTTTCAGTGGGGCCAGGTGAGCCCTGAAAGCTTACATTTCCAACAAGGTCTCTCCTGAAATGATGGACCACAAGCATACTCAGAGTAGCAAGGATAGATAGGTCTATGTTCCCTGGGGGCAGAGCAGATAAGTTCTTCCATTATGTCACTTCTGCCACTCTCTACCCACTTCACCAAACTGTCACCAAGCTTTTCAGGACAGATTCACCTGTCTTATTGCAGACCTATTCCTGAAGGGTCTGATATTTAACAGGTGCTCAATAAATATCTGTAAATTGGATAAGTGTATTAATATTTATTCAGGGCTTCTATAAAACAAAAAAAATAATATAAAGGGAAATCAAATTGCCAAAAGATGCAATCATAAGACAAAAAGCTTGAGGAATAAGGGGTCAGAAAGAAATAATTTGGGGAAAGTCACTTCAGCAGCTAAAGTTAAAAGATTTAGGTGACCAGGTATCTGATTTTAGTCAGAGGAGCCAGAAATAAATGAATGCAACTTGTTCACCAAGTCCTATGTCAATGCAACTATAAACAGCTAACTTTCTACGTATTTCACTATATACATGCATGTACTTATATATATATATATATATATATATATATATATATATACTCACACAGAAATTGTTTCATTTTCTCCACATCCCAGTAATACCTAGCTTGCACACTGGTCCTACTCATACAGTAAATCCAAGATCACTTCAGATCCATGCTTTTAGTCACTCCAAGCGACCTCATCAATGAACACTCTTCTGGAAACTTGGGCTTCCAGAAGAGGAAGTGAATGATGTGTCTGCATATCCAGCCAACAGAAATCTCAGCTGTGCCTGATTTGGCATGGGCAGTCCCCCTTGAATGGGATAATAAGCCAACCCCCCAGTCTAGGCAGCTTGTTTCCAGCTGGGCTTGTTTTTGTTTTGGTTGCAAAGTCACTAAAACCTCTAGAGAAACAAAGCAATGCGTTTTTAGTCTTGTTTTGTTCTAATGAGTCAAACTTGCCAGGAACACAAAGCTGAATTCTGCCCACAATATTCTTATGCTTCCCTTACACAGAGTCAAAAGTTTCAGCTAATCATTCCTTTCTTTCTCCCACATGAGGTAATGACTTTAGCTCTGTAGCCATGACACTGTTTACAACCTTGGGCTTCTAGAGTAAGGGGAAATTGCCCTTGAATGTTCTGTCAAGAAATGTTCTGTCAAATATCACTATCTTTATTTGTTGTTTTAAGGAGGGTCATTTAGAAAAGGAAGTCAGGAGAACAGCTTTCCTACTTAAGACAAACATCTGGACTTTGCCTACCTCTTTTTTCAGTTTTGTGACAAAACAAAGCACATGATCTGGATCCATTTCAGGAGAAACTGCAAGAACCCAGGGTTTCACCCAAAACTGAGAAGGCCATTTATTTATGTGTTCCTGTTTCTAATGACTGCTGGAGCAGTCATGAGTGGCTCACTGGAATGAGAAGATCAGGCTAGGAAGATTTTGAGAAACAAGATCCTTTTGCACAAGAGCATGAATCATTTTCGAGAGGGTATCCTGGGGAAGCAGGACTGAAGTTCGCCTGCTTTCCTACCCTGACACCAAACTGACTGCTTTCAAAAGTTTAGAAGAACTGATTCTGAGAGCCAATGTTTATGACTGTATGTGGTTTAAAATGAGGTCAGAGACAGCTGTGACACCAGCTCTAGGTTAGCAAATGGGGTGCCATCAGGAGTGTAGCAAAAGTTGCTCCCAGCCCACTGACAATGCCAAATATGCAGTGCTCCTGGCCTTTAATGTGTTGGCTCCTAGATTGTCCAGGAGCCAATTGGCACACTGAGCTACTTGAACAGGCATGTTAAGATTGCCTCACCTCACATGAGGATGGGGACTATTTTAGATGTCACCAAAAGGACTAAATATCAGAACTTTTAGCACTGAAGACCTTTTGTTTCTGAAGTTATTCCTATGGAGATGTGACAGCAAGCATACTACTCAGTCTAATTCAAGCTTGGTGTTTTTCCAGTGTCTAGATCTTAAAAAATATATAGTACATCCTGCAGCATAAAATCAACCAAGTCATTTCACTTATTTCCCTTTAGGTGTGCCTGAATGCAAAGGTAGGAGCAACAGGGAACAGCTGAAGGGCTGGGGATGTTGTGACTGATCAAGATGATGAAATATTTCCAAGTCCTGACTATCCAACTGCTCCTGAGCTGTTTCACTTACAAAATAAATCAGTTTCTAATTCTCTTATCTTAGATGACTCATGTTAGTCTTCACCCTTCAGCTCTAATCTGTAAAACAGAGATAACAGTACTTGCCCCAAAAGGGTACTATCAAGATGTCAACTAGGGAGTTCAGGTAAAATGCCTGGCATATAGTGAACTGCACACTAAATGTAAGCTACTTTTACATATCTTCCCTAGGAAGATGCATTTCTTGTGACTTACCCCTTGTAAAACTTGAAAGCTGTCGTTGTTAGGTGGTGGGTCTTGATCTGGGTCAACACCAACTCTAAAAGTCACCAAGGAGGAAGACAAAGAAAAGAACAGTAAGTATTAGTTCTGTCCATGGAAATCATGTAGGGTGAAGTCAACAACCATATTCCCAAAGCCGAAGGAGTGGTTAGCTACAGAGAGAAAAACTGTCATGCAGAGGTCAGGTCACATACCACATCAGATTCCAGAGAGTCGGGAAAATAAATCCTGTGTGCTTATGTTGTAAGAAAGGCCTCTAGAAACAGCATAGCCTCTGGAAAAAGCACATGCTGCCCACTGTCTAGCTGCTTCCCATGCCAGGTGGTCCCCCTTATCAAAATGTTGCCAACCCATCGTGCTCTGATGTTCCTAACATTCTGTTATGAAATTCTTCAATTACTAAAGGAAAGTGTTAAAGGACTTTATAGTGAACACCTGTATGCTCACAAACACAAGATCCTACCATTAAAATTTACTGCAGTTTATGGCCTATCCATTTCTCTCTCCATCCTCAATCTTACTTTTTTGCATGCATTCAAATAAAGCAGCAGACATCAATACACTTTTCCCTGTTGCTTCCATACGCACTGTGGCAGTCTCTCCTTTTCCCAACCTGAGCCACGCTCTTTCAAATTCTCTTCCCAACTAGGCCCTGACTTTTGGGCTTCTGGGTTTTACTCTGTATTACCTAATTTTAGCGAAGAATCCTGCTAAGTCAGTTTAGTGAGAACTTAACCCTTATCTGATTTCCATCCCATCATCCCCTACTATCCACCAGGTGAGGTCTGATCACCCTCCGTTGCCTTCTGGCAAGAATCCTAGTAGGTCAGTTTGGACAGAATCCTCCTTACCCTGATGTTTCCTCTTTATAACTTTCCACCCATGGAACCTTATCTTCTCCTTGCACTGCAAAACTCCATCATAGTAGTTCCTATACCAGCAGTCATGATCCTGAAAATAAAGTCTACTTTGCCCTTTTAGCAAGTGGCAGAGTAATGTTTTCTTTAAGCAGTATCATTAACTTGAGTCTTGATTTGCTTTAATTCTGATACTTTTACATCTTCCCACATCAAAGATGACTCAAAAAGTCACAAATTTGAGAGCAACTAAAGATGGAAAGAAAAAGCAAAGTGACAATATCAACTTATAACAAATTCCAGAAAAGCAATGGAGCTGCTGTCTTGGTTTAGTCACATACCAACTGTTGCTCTATGCATTTGTTAATTTTCTATCCCTGTACCTTCCTCATTCTGAGGTAGAAAACTGTGACATGGATGATGTAGACAACAAATACCAACAGCGGGGGTGACAAAGACATCAGGAAAATCGTCTATCTTCTTGCACTTGATCCAGGGTCAAGTGTCACCAAGAATGGATAGGGTCAAAAAGGTCAACCAAGGACCCAACTGTTAGCAGATTAGGTGGAATCTGTGCTTGAAGAGAGGTACCAAGGTGATTTTGCAGAGGTGTTTTTGCTGTCTGCTATCAGGACAATGTCTCTACTGGGCAGATGATGAATGAAGGCAGAAGCCCCAAATCCCCTCCCTTACTCTTCTCTTCCTCCTTTCTCCTACCTGTGATACCCAGGATCTTTCCTAGGGGAAAAAGAAACTACATGTAAATGGGAGTGGCTCAGAGACAGGACAGATGTACCCAGCCTCTCAATGCCAGTCTCTGGCCTTTCTCATTGCGGGCTTGCAGAGCACTCACTCAAGATGTGTGCCCTGCAAAAGGAGACAAAAAACGAAATGTCTCATATTATTCTGAAGGCAAAGTTTAGAACTACAAAGTGAATTTACAGAGACTCTAATTTGCTAGGCACTGTTATGAACTCCTGGTTAAAGCTTGAAGTGGGCCTAGTGCCAGATTTCCTTGCCAGGGTTTGGACAGAACCTTTGGGTTGAATTAGATGGACTTTATATATTCTAGAGGCTACTTCTAAGCAGTGGTTTTTGAGGGCTGGGGATTTTTCCTTGGCCACAGGACATTCTCTAGGCATGTTTGAACAACAAATATCACATAGACCTTTGGCATGAAAATCATGCAGTTGAGGAGTCCAAGGGATGCCCACAAAAGTCAGGCCAGAGCCCTAGTACATACAAAATGTATAATGAAATGAGCTATAGGAGAGGTTGCACTGTGTTTGTAGATGTTGATACTTACTCACCTGTTTTTAGAGTCTCTTAATGTACATTCCATAGAAAACAATCATTTATATGGTGTCTGTGTCTGAATGTGTAAGGTCAACAGCTAAGAATCCAACATGAGGCCTCATTTGGTGGATTATATAGCAGTAGTACAAAGCCACTTCATGTCAGACTTTTCCTTAAGATGCGCTCCAAGTTGCAGACTCAGAGAGCAGAGTGCTGGTAACTCTAGAGTCTCTTAACCTGCCTGTAAACCAGGTGTCATGGCTGCCCTCAGCCTAAACACAAAGAGGCTGCTGGTGGGAGGAATAATGTGCAAGATAGCCAAAAATACAGCAGTTCAGATCTGTCACTAATAATCTCTCTACTCAGCATTGTGGATTTTGAAAGATTTATGACTTTTGTTATAAAGTTATAACAGCTGACCTTATCAGCCCAGATGAAATAGGAGGCCTATGGACAGGGGAAAAGAATGTGTGTCCTGTGCTATAATGAAGAACATAAACTCAAATACTACTACATTTGGCCTCTAGTGAAATCTAGCCTCTTCTATTCTCTTAATTTCTATAAGGAAAATAAAATCTGCTTAATAAGAATTGAAATAAATTCTGTTTAGCAAAAATAACTTATAAAAATGAAGCTCAGACCACTTTCACTCAAGTCCTGAAGATGTCAGTAGAACTCATGTGTTCATCCTGGCCAGGCCAGAATTCCAAACAATGCCCACAACATTGCAATAACTTGGCAAAATCATGAAATTATGGCCACTCTAATCTCATCCAGAACCTATAAGAGTTGCCATTTTATTCTGGGGAGGGGGATAGAGTAGTTCTAGATCAGTGCTGCCCAGTAGAACTTCTAGCAAAACAGCAAGGTTCTTTACTACAGTGTCCAATATGGTAACTACTATATAGTTACCATAGTCACTGAGCACTTGCAATGCAGCTGGTATGGCTGAGGAACTGCATTCTACATTTTAATTTTAATTAATTAAAATTTAAATAGTTACATGTGGTGAGCCATTCCTGAACTACACAGGGTAGGTTCTAGAACGTACTAATTCCAGCCATGTCCCTATACTCTCACTTGTTTCCCCATTAACAAAGCAACAACTATCTGCTCTCTGCTTTCTCAATGATAACACCCAAATTCCTGCTGGTATCCTGCAAAGATACAACTCCAAATATCATAAATATTAAATTAAAACTCTGCTTGAACCTATTACTTAGTGAATGAAGAGATTATTTACTTTATTGGTATATAAAATGAATTCTAAAATCCTCTATAGAGAGAACATCATCTTATAAAAGTGAAAGTAATGGTAAAATCAGAAAACTGCCATTTCTGCCTCCAGGGTAGTCGCCATTTCAAGCAAGGATCATTAGTGAATGACTTTACCACTGAATAAAAGATTATTGGGAACTTGGCCATTTGAGTAATGTCAAAAGATCATTTTACAGAATACCTTTTAGTTATAAAAAGAAAATTGTACCTTGACCATACAGAGACTTAATGTCATTACCTTAACTAAGTGATCAAATGCAGTATCATTAAGGGGCAGTCTGACACCATGCCTCATATCACAGGATACAACAAGGAATAAGTATGTAAAACCAGTTCTAAAGGATTTTCGACAGAAATGATTATCTATCTTTAGCCATGATGAAAGCATCAGAAAAATCCAGACTATGGGACATTCTATGCATAAATATTCTGAATACTTTATAACTGACCCCCCAAATTCTGAAAACTTTATAAGTGACCCCCAAAAAGGGTGGTGGTTCTGGATTAAATGACACTAAACAGATGTGACAATCAAATTTTCATTAGATCCAGGACATGTGTGTGTGTGTGTGTGTGTGTGTGTGTGTGTGTGTGTCGTGTATATGTGTGTGTCTGTAAAATCAGATAGCTATTCTCAGATGCATTATCATGTAGGAGACAGGATTCCTAGAAGATGTAGGCAAAAATATTTATGGGTGGAAAGTCTGCAATATGCAAGTATTTTGAAACAGCTTAAAGTGAGAAAGAGAGAAGGCAAAAAACCACCCCCCAAATTAACAAATACTAACAAGTGATGAATTTAGGTTACTACTTGTGTATTCCTTGTTCTATGCTTCCCTCCACCCACTTTTTTCAGACCTAACAGTTTTAACAGTTTAAAAGAAGGATACTTAATTATACCCTTAGTAAAAATGTGTTAAGAACATTACTGTATACTTCTTTAATCTCTCTACTTTAATCTACTAATATTGATGATTTGTGAGTTTATATTATTCTAGGTCTTTACCACAAATTGTAAAGATTCATGAATACAAGATGCTATAAGTAATATTGGTCTTATGTGAATATATATTCTAGTAATTGTGTGGTCTTCTTTTCCAGTTAAATAAATTCTGGAATGTTTGTGGAGATACTTTCTCCTAAAAGTGAGAAGCAAGGAAAACAATGTTTGGTACTGGGACATGGTTAAGCAAATAAAACCATTTTCAGATCTGGTTGTGTATATCCCCCAGAAACCTGTAGTTCTAAGGACAGTCTTACCTGATGCTCCATTTTCTTGCTTTTATCATCATTCTGCCATGGAAATTCCAATTTTCATAGTAGCTACTTGCTATCAGTCAACTATCTGACATACAACCCAAACTCTTGACAGCACAGAGACTGAAAGGATTGCTTGGGCCCTCCCAAACACAGAGGAATGGGGGAAGACCCCCTTGGTCTTTTGGAGGTCCCTGCTACTAGTACTTAACAGGAATAGTTCAAGAAAAGACAGACCTGTTTCCCTAATTGCTACTACTTTTTAAATGGCCAAAAGAAAACAGAACAGGGGCCACAAGACACAATGATGTTTTTCTGCAGCATGTTTTCTTATCAAGGCTGTTTACTTTCAGGTGATTTAATGATTACCTTACTGACAGGCTTGAACCTTGGACCAATCCCCAAGGATGACATAGGATTCTGGGGCTCCTACTAAAGGCCTCACCCTTGGGGCAGAGCCAAGAACCAAACCATTTCTGAGAATAGAAAGTAAAACAACAGTCTAGGGTACATGGTGTGGTGCTAGGCAACAAGAAAGATCAGCTATATGATTTTAATTGCAGATTTCAAGTCAGGCAGCTATCCATAATTTATATCTCTCTCCTGACCTGCTACAATGCTTTAGATCCAGGACACTGTATACATAGCTTTGTGGGCTGCTTTAATATATCATATTAGCATTCCCCTAATTCACCTTGGCTGAACTTGGTGGAGCACATGCAACACTCTTTTCTTCCAGAATGAACTGATTATTTGTATTTTCATTAAGCATGAGACAAATGTGGAAATCCCACACCAAATGACAGCATAAAGTGATCAAACCAATATGGTCATTCTAGAACGAATAAATATCAAATCTGATAGTTTTCTAATAATTTACCAGTTCTGATTAACATATAAGACACTATGGAATTTCAAGAATCTTAGAATTATTCTACTTTAACCAGTAATTTTTTGAGGAAAGTGGTGCTCAAGATTGAACACAGGGTTGCATGCATGCCAAATATACATTCTACCACTGAGCTATACTCCCTAACCAATGATAATATTTAAAATCTGAATAGTGAAGGCTTTAATATGAAAAATGAGACAAATACCTCCATGTAAAACCTTGAACAGCAAATCATACTCTGAATTCTCTCATGTCCTATGTCCCAAGTGTAATAACTTACACTTGCCTGGAGGATCTTCTTTCTTGTAGGGTGCTTCAAATGTGAGGGGTTCCCCTGCAGTTTATCTGGTATCTAAATTCAAAAATCTAGTCTAGTCTATCGAGTCTAGTCTAGTCTAGTCTAATCTAGAGTCAAAAATGAACTCTGTGTGCATATGTATATGTGTGTGTGCAATTGAACAGTATAAAAAAGAGTGAAACCAGTGAGTTTAAATACATAAATCAATTTCAAGTGTGACACCAGAGTGTACACATGAGCTATAATGTACACACACATGTACCTACACACGTGAACTAAGACTCATGACTCTGGTATCACTGCTTTCACCACTGCCATCAGGGAGAGATTTTTCACAATTCTAAGACAAAGTTCAAGCCTATTTGTTATCTACCAAGAAAACAGATAAAAATAAGCATGAAATTAGAGATCTTTAAAGGAAAGAAGAAACATTTTTACTCAGTTTGCTTCTATCTCATCCTTAAGCAATCATATAATGAACCCTGGTGCACACTGAGAAACCAGTTACATTAGAGAAATCTTTATTCTTTTGTTAAAAAGTTCTTCACATCGTCTGAGTCACCATAAGAAAGTATAAATATACAAATAACATACTTTCAAAAACCACAACAGCACTGGTATTTAATAAAGATGGTATATAATTCATGACCCACTCAGCTGAAATTCGAAATTCTAGCTTTCTGGATGAGTTACAAGCCTTGCTTACTAGATCATAAGCCGGATTTTGTGGGAAAGTATTAGTGGCTTTGAAAATAAGTTGCTCCTAACACTCAGCTCAGTTGTACTAGAAGGAGACACTTGCCAACTTAAGTCTTTGGTGTTAGCAACACATTGCCAAAAATATGGGGAAGGAACAGAATCCAAGGAAAACTGACACATCCATCAATCCAGAGAAACAGTGGAAAGAATGGTTAGAACTGATTTAATCTCTTGCCCCTTAGTAAAAGGGAAGTGTGATGTGCACACAGGAAGGAAGAAACAAACAACAGTAAGAGAATATTTCAGGTTAGAAAGAAGAGGAAAGCCAGGCCCAGTTAATTATTTTCTGAGGATGTCCTTGTGTCACCTGAAGTACTGCCAGCGGTGTTCATTCTGGTCCTCTTCGGAGGGCTCCTCCACGCCAACTCTGGGCAGCAGAAGAAGGTAATATGAGTGTGACAGGGAAAGGAGGAGTGCTAGGGAGCTCTGGGCATACAATCCAGACCATGTCTATGAACAGGCCACCTCATTTTGATGTAAACCCACACCACTCTTTTTCTGGTGCTGGGGATGGAACCTTGAGTTTTGCACATTCTGAGGATGCATTCTACAACTGAGCTACATATTCCTGCTAAGTGTCCCCAGTCTGTAAACTCAAAAGAGGCTGCTAAATTTAAAGCAACAATGCTAGGAGCCAGGTCCCCAAAAGCATATATAACATAACAGTAGTAGTCATCCAAAACATCATAGCACATAAATAAATATACAGCAGACTGATGTTAAAATTTCACTGGAGGAAGTAATTATGGAAGAAAATTTAAGGTACTTTACAGGGAGCAATAGTGAAAAAAAAGGTTGAGAAATATTATACTCAACAAAGCTTAAATTTTCATGCTACTTATGTCCCCTGAAATATGCAAGTACTGCAAAAACCTAGCACTTCTTAAGGTGGTACTTTTAATTAGTTACAAGTTCAGAATTTCACTTAAATTAGACTTTATTACAATAACACTGAAAAACCATAACATACCAGAAAAAAAGCCAGATTCCTTTTAAGGTTAAGATTCACAATTGTTTAAGTAATTGATATAGTGATCACAGATAATACAGCAAGCAGAATATACCAAGTGCATACCAAGTGCCAGAGGGCACATTTGATGAGACAATTTTTTGTTGGTGCTGGTGACTAAAGCCAGGGCCTAGTACCTCCTAGGCAAATGCCCTACCACTGAGTTATACCCTCCAGTCCCTAATAAGAGAATTCACCATCACATTTACTTATAATCATATTTTATCACAGTATGATTGTCTCTATTAATCAGTGAAGAAACCAAGGGTTAGAGGTGAAATAAGTTGCCCAAGGTCACAAAGGTGGGGGGCAAGATTCCAATTCAGGCTGTTGTCCCTGAAAACCACAGCTCTTCCTTTTACAGGACACTGCCTTTGAGCACAAGATAGAATCTTTAAATTCTTTAAAAATATCCAGTGCCAAATACAAGTATATAAAGAGCTCAGGTTTTTTGTCTGCCTTTACTCCTTACATTATTTTGCAAAGAGCTTTATCATAAAATCTCAGTATCATAAATTCTCCCTCTAAATAGGATTATGCCAAGCAGACTGTTTATTTGTCCCTGAATGGTTACATTGCTGTCCTCCGGGGGAAAAAGATTATCGGTACATCTGGATGTGTATCTAGCAACTGCCCCCCTGCACCATCATCATGTGTGCCCCGTGAAGCTGGAGGCTACAGAAGGATAGCCACCAAGCCACCACAGTGTGGTCAGGACATACACAAGGATTATCTGCTGAAATAATCCCACGATCATTTTGTTTAAGGTTCACAAATTATATTCTTTGTAAATAACACTTACTCAAGAAACTAAGAAAAACAAGTAGTTTTTATATTAACAGAAAAAACGGAACATTATATTTTAAAATACTAATCACAAACAAAAATATAAATTAGATTTATGAAAAGTAGTAACTAGGCTTTGGCTTTGTAGTTACATTTTTTGTTTTCGTTTTTGAGACAGACACTTGCTGTGTAGCCCAGGCTGGCCTTAAACTCACTATGTAGCCCAACCTGACCTTAAACATGCAGAGATCCTCCTGCCTCAGTCTCCTGAGTGCTAGAACTAGAGGCGTGCATCACAATACCCAGTTGTGATTATATTAATTTTTATTTTATACTCACATTTGAAATTAGCCATGGTTAAGGACCACGGCTAACTTCAAATTATGTATGGTAGAACTCCCAGACCCACCCTGGGTTTCCAGTGTCTGAGCAGCTACTTAATAGCTCATCAAGACCTTCAGGAGAAAAAGGAACAACTAGTACTGATCCTAGGGGCTAAAATACCACATGAACATCAGGGGATTTCTGAATCAATTTAAATAAGAACTTGAGTTACGGAAATGAGTCATACCCATTACGTTAGCACCACAAGTTACAAGCCAAAAAAACCAATCAGTTGTATTATCTTATTTTGGAGGGAATTTCTCTGGATGTGATCTTTGTAAATGTCAGTTGCTATACTTGAACAGTATTATTATACATACACATCTGGAAAAAACAATGAACTAACACTGTATATATTTTTCAACAATGGTACACTGCTTCATTGTTTTGTCTGGGTAAGGTTAGACATAAGGAAGGAAATAAAGACGGAAATAGAAATCAATTAAATGCAACATAGGAAAACAATACAGAAAATTAATGAAATAAACAGCTGGTTCTTGGAAAAGATCAGTAAGACTGACAAACTCCTAGCAAGACTGAAGGGGCAGGGAGGATACACAGTAGCAAAACTTATCAGAATAAAACAGTGTATCACTGTAGACACCAGAGACATCAAAAAGATAATAAAGGAGTGCTATGAACAACATAAATTTGACAATTTAGATGAAATTGACCAATTTCATAAAGTACCACCACTCTCACAGTATGAAATACATAATCTAAATAGCCTGTAACTACATAGCTTAAAAATTTCTGAAAAAGAATTCTCCCAGACTAGATGTTTTCCCTGGATAATTCGACCAAAAGGTCAAGGAAAAGAACACTAATTCTACACAATTTCTTCCAGAAAACACAAAACTAGAGAATATGTTCCAACTCATAATGTGATGTTGCATTACCTGGATACTAAAATCAGACAAAAAAAGAACTACAGACCAATATCCGTAATGAACATAGATATAATAATTAACAAAATTTTTGCTCATGAAAGTTAGCAATATGTATATCTGTATTAATAGGTTAAATAAGAAAAATCATATGATCATATCAATTGATGCAAAAAAGCATTTGAAAAAATTCAGCACTTGTTCATGACAAAAATTATCAAAAATCAAATGAGGAATTTCCTCAAACTGACAATAAATATCTACAAAAATCCTATTGTTAATATGATTACCTGATGGTGGAAGATGAACTGCTTCACTCTGAAGATTGGGAACAAGGCAAGGCTGGCTGCTCACACCATTAATAAACACAGTACTAAAAGTCAGCCAGAGCAACAAGGCAAGAAAACAAGAGGACATTCATTGGAAAGAATGAAATAAAACTGTCACTACTTGCAAATGACATGATGGTCTATATAGAAAGTCCCAAAGAGTCTACAAAACAACAAAACAAAAAAACCACTAACTCCCTTCCCAGAACTAACAAGTGAGTTCAACAAGGTGACAGAATATAAGATTTAACAAAACATGCACATGCCTTGAATGCTAACTATCAATGATAGAAGTCAAAGAAGGTCCAAAAAAATTTGGAAGCACACTATGTTAATGGGTTGGAAAACATGATAAAGTTATCAACCTCTGCAAGTTGATATATAGGTTTACTGTAATTCCTATAAAATTCCAGAAGGATTTTATTTCAGATACAGACAAGCTTACTCAACAATTTATAGGGAGTAGAACTAAAGTGACAATTTTGAAAAAGAAGAATAAAGCAAGAATTCCTCTACCTGATGCCAAGGCTTACTGTGTAACTATCATTATCAAAATAGTATTATTAAAATGACATTATTGGTGGAATACATATATAAATGTATATAAAAGAACAATAACAAGTTCTTATACACACAAACAACCAATTTCTGAGAAAGGAGCATAAGTAATTCACTAGAATAAGGACAGTCTACTAAATCATGCTGGAACAACTGTGTAACCATAGGAAAATGAAATAAAATCTCAATCTACACCTCACGTCTTACTTAAAAATAACTCAAAAAGGATCCCAGACTAAAATGTAACCCATAAAACTAAAAAGGTCCTTATGTAAATAAGACAAGAAAATCTTCAGGACCTAGGGTTTGGTGAAAAGCCCTTCACACAAATTCATGGTCCATAAAAGTAAAAAAGATAGACTGCATTTCATCAAAATTAAAATTTTTTGCTGTATGAACTCTTATTAAAAGTATTACAAGACAAGCTACAAACTAGGAAGAAATATTTACAAACCAGGTATATGACAAAAGACTATTATCTAGAATAAAGAACTTCTAACACTAAATTTTTAAAAATCAGATTAGAAAACAGACAAAAGACCTGAATAGATATTTTACCAGAGAAGGTACATAAATTGCAAATAAGTACATGAAGAGATGTTCAATATCATTAATCGTAAGAGAAATGCAAATCAAGACTGCAATGAAATATTTCCACACATCCGTGAGAACAGCTAGAATAAAGAATGGTAACAACAACTTCTGGCAGGGATGCCAAGAAACTGGATCTCTCATGGCTACTACTGGGATTAAAATGGGACACCCACTCTAGAAAACTAAACATACATTTACTGTCCGGCCTAGCAGATGTAAAAATGTATTCACAGTAGCTTTATACTACTTAGCTGTCCTTCAGGGGTGAATGGTCAAATCTAATACATCCATATTGTGGACTTAGCAATAAAAAGGAACAAATACTTGATAGACACAACTACCTACATGGATCTCCAGGGCATTATGTTGAGTAAGGGAAAAAGCCAATCTCAAAACATTATATATTAAATTATTCCACTTCTATAAAGTTCTGGAAATAACAAAATTATAGTAATAGAAAACAAATGGAGATTTCCAGGTGTTAGGGAGTAAGGAGGTGGATGTGATATAGATCTAGTAACATTTTCATGCTTTGAATCGTAGCCATAACGGTGCTTAGGAAAATCTATGTGTAATAAAATGGTACAGAACTATGCAAATGCATTGAGTTCATGTTGGCACCTATACTATAGCTGTGTAAGATGGAATCATCAGGAAAAACTAGGCAAAATATACATGGAACCTCTTGGTTCCATCTTTCAACTTCCTGTGAATCTGTGACTACTTCAAAACCAAGTTTTTCTAAAATTATGCTGAAGAAAACTTTTATCCCGATACCTTTTTTTTTTAGCTCAAGACCTTGTGCTTGCCAGGCAAGTTCTTGTGTAGCTGAGCTATATCCCTGGCTATCCCCTGAAATCTTCTGGCTCACATGTGAAAGAAACTTGAAAGAGAGGTTTTCCCAAATTTGACAATTCCCATAATGTTTATGATATTACCAATGAAGAATAGTGAAGCTGAATAAATCTTTTCTGAAATATCAATTCAGTATTGGCAAATTTTGATGGCCTATGTTAAAGAAAACACTGATTTATCTTTTTATTCTCTCTGTACATAGTATCACAAAATGATTACATGAAAGGGGAATCAAAAACCAGGCAGATTTTTAAAAGTACGAAAAAGTATTACAGATTGAGTTCCATTATCTGAAATGCTTGGGACCAGAAGTGTTTCAGATTTTGGAGGAGTTTTTTTGGAATACTTACATAGATTTTACCAGTTGAATATCCTTAATCTGAAAACTGGAATGTCTTAAAATTTGAAACTTTTTTTTTGAGCGTCATAATGCTCAAAATGTTTTCAATTTTAGACTATTTTAAATTTTGGATTTTTGGATTAGAGATGCACAGCCTGTATAGGTAGCTAATAAATAATTTTTGCATGATTATTTTATATTTTATGATATTTGTTTTATGAGGTTTTGAAAACTTTGAAACGTATCACAACTTCTCATTTTGTTTAAAACATTACATATATGTATTTTTCAGCAAATACTTGATCTTATACCACCTGAATTTGTATAAGCAATTTAATGTAGTTCTCCAAATTGTACAAAAGTGTCAGGTACCACAAAATTAGAAGCTGGTACTATATGCAGGTTTTATAGTAGACTGCAAAAGAACTTCAGACTTCACAGTTGCATAAAACCTTTGTACCATCATCGTATAACTGTGAAACTAAAGGTAAGCTACCTAACCCTTTAAGTTTTGGTTTCCTCATCCATAAAATGTTCATAAAACCAGGATAACAGTATATATGCATGAATATGTAATTGGTTGTCCTTTATATGAAATCGATTGGTATTGAAATAGACTCTATGAACATATGTTTAATCATATCCAGATTACTTATGATAACTAACACAAAGCAAATGCTACATAAATACAGTAGTATTGTCTAAGAAATAATGACAAGAAAAAAGTCTGCATGTTCAGTATAGATGCAATTTACTTTTAAAAATATTTTCAATCTGTGGTTGACCACATCTGCAGATGTAGAAACCACAGATAGACTGGCTATACTCAGAAAGCACTTAGAACATAATACCTAGCACACAGTAAGGAGTTACAACGTGACCCCTAGAGCAGTCACTGTTGGCAACAGTCATCATAAATTTCTCCTTCCTATCAGCTCCCAGCCTAGTTTGGGCATCTTTGTTCATATGTGCCTCAGGGAAAGCTGCATGTGGTGTCAGTTCTTGGTAGGTCTGTTTTAATGGCCTGCTTTTTGAAAAAGGTCATGAAGAGTACCAATATGTCAACTCTCTATTTTCAGTGGAAAATTATTTGGCCCTAGATATGTTTGGAGGGGACTGGAAGACAGAAAATGATTTATTAAATAGCATAAAAAATGAGTACGATTTAATCAGGCTCTGAGCATCCAGGGTACTTACATGACTAGACTAATAAGAATCAGAAGTAATCTCAAAGGTCACAGAATGTAGATTCTCAACTGTGTGCAGGACCAACCAACTTTCTTTTCCTAATCCTGATATACAGAACAAAGATGGTGCAATCTTATGTCTCCAGTTTAAAGTCATGAAACTATAAATTCTTTTCTTCAGGTATATATTCCCATGGACAGATTATTTTCTTTAATCCAACCCTTGAGGTTCATGCCAGAAAGTTGAAATGCTAATCATCCCAAATGTCATGACATTAAAGTCACCCTTAGTACAACTGCATTCCTTACAGGCAGTATAGCACAGCAGTCAAGTGTATAGACTCTGTGGCAAGAAGGTCTGGGTTCAAATCCTAGCTTATCCAGTTAGAGCTGTTGCTTTGTGTCTCCGTTTACCCAACACTAAAACAAAAATAATAGGATTCTCTGTCGTATAAGAATGTTACATGAAGTATCTTAATATATACATAGCATCTCAAACATTCCTGCAACACAAATGTGTGTGATAATTATGAATGTCACCAATAAGCCCCCATTTGGAGATGCACGCTGAGACATGCTAGTCCAGAAATGGTGCAGTTGGCAGTGGTCAAGCCTGGTAATCCCTGCCTAGCACCAATTCAAAAGTTTCAGGGAGAAAAGACTAGTTTATCAAATATTACTTTTCTCTACAACTTCAAGGTCAACTGGGAGATCCCTGTTCATCTTCTCATGCATTTTAAAATCTAGAGAAGGGAATACAACTACTGTATAAACCAGCCGAAAAAGAAAATACATTGCCACCTTGTGGCTTTTCAGAGAATGATTCCTTACACCTTTGCACTACCTGAGTGTCCTGGTCCTGATTACTTTCAGGGTTACCCTCTGCAGTCTTAGGCTGTGGCAGGTGGCCAGTGCACCTCTAGAAATGCAGAATGTAACACTTGGAGATACAGGGCCCTAGAGGCAACCTGGAAGAGCACCTTCATTTACCACTGAGGAAAACTGAGTTGAAAGACATGAGGGGCTCGTCTTAAACCAGTGCCAGTGTTGGGCTATAGGTCTCTGGAACTCCTTTTGAACGTTGGGGCTAGAGTTCACAAACACTGTTTGGAAGTCAAATTTTCTTTTAAAAAATCAAACTCACATCAGTGCCTTTCTGTCCTGACACTGCTGCAAAACCACATGCAGAAGTTATGAGGCTGCAACAGATGCGGGTTACACAGGAAATATCACTACTCTGTGCACTCAAGTGAGTAGAGGCACAGTACACAATTTCATGATAAAACAAAATTCTAATTTTTCCTTTTTATTTCTGAATGTTGAGCTTATTCTTCAGGTCCTAGATTTCACTACGTAGGAACATAAAATACTAGACATTGCTAGCAGCTACAAGTTTCTTCTGTCTCCTGCAGCTTTAAGACTTTTTGGAGTTCTTGCCCTAATGTCACTGCTCTAGCAAGATCCAAGGGTTTCTAGATCTTTGTGTGCTTATATCGATAAAGATTTTAATGAGGATATATTTTTCTCCAGGAAAATCAGAATACACTAACTTTTAAAAGAATTTAATCTGCCCCTTCCTCCCACAAAAAACAAGAGACTTTGAAAACCTTCCATCAACTAAACAGTAGCATATCCTTTACGGCACACTGAACATTCTCAGGAATGCTCATAGTTGACATCTGTAGACACAAAACTGGCCTTGGTTCCAAACTGACCTTATGTTAAGCCATGACAGCATGGGCGTCGTGCCTCCACCAATGATCCAGACAGTGAAGAAGACGATGAGAAGGGTGGTTGTGAACATCATCTGCCGAGCATAGGATGCTGTGTCCCGGATGGCCAATGCAAATGCCATCGCCCCCCGGAGGCCTGCAGGGACCCAAAGAGAAGATCTACTGGTGATAACTGATAATGGTTCCTCAAAATCCCTGCTGTCAATTGGGGCTGGCTAACAAACTCTAGCAATCTGTGCTTTGGGAGCCTAGTAGTTTTACTTAGAAAGAATTCTAAATACAGTTTTCCCCTTTTTGAAGCTGTCTTTAGCAAAGTTCCCAGACATAATTAGAAGTACACTGCACTGCTTTGTATAACATATTTTAGAATACTAACACTCTTAGTAAATGATTCACCTGCTAGTAACTTCAAGTAAAAGAAACACAAATAAGCAATAATAACATAAAATCTCTCTAAGTCTGTGATCCAACTCTATACAAATACTACACAGTTAAAATAAGCTTAAACAGGCTAGGTATGAATGTATCAAGCACACATCTAAAGAAAAAAAGTAGCATTTTCTTAGCAAAGGGAGAAGCCACCCAGAGAAATATGGGGAAAAATGGCCTAACCTACCTCGGAAGTTGGCAGCTATTGAAAAAATTTTTTATTAGTACATATTTTTGATACATAATAAACATATTAACTGTCTCGTATTGCTACATATACATGCATCACCTGCCATCTCTAAAGAGCCAGATACTAAACATTTTAGATTTTTTTTGAGACATGGTCTCCCTATATACTCCAAGTTGGCCTTAAACTTACTACGTAGCCCAGGCTGGCTTCATAGAAATCCTCCTGCCTCAGCCTTCCAAGTGCTAGGATTATAGGCATGTACCACCACACCCAGTTTAAATATTTTAGGTTTTGTGAGCCAAGAAGCATAATTAAGGATGTTGTATAAGTACTTATGTAAAAGACCAAAGATAGACTTCCACATTGGGAAAAATCAAGTATAACAGTAACTGAGTACACTTTGTTGCAATACAGTTCTACTAATGTAAGAATGAAATTCTCTGGAGGAGGGGACATTTTGCTTAGTTGAGTTTCAAAGTTTATGTTTCTTATCATCAAACAGATTGTACATACTCATCTGTAAAAAGGGCATATAAATACAAGCAGTAACCAGTTAGCCCAGAAGCTGTGGTTTGCTGATCCTTGATCTACATTAATGGGTTTTAGATTAACACCAACATTTTAATGTTTCAGAGTGTATCTTTCTAAACTCTTTTGCTCCTTCCCCATACCATGTTCATAATTTGTTTTGCAGTAAAGATGGAAGCCAGTCTTCAGTACATAGTTAGTACTGCATATGAGTTATGATCACAATGTACAGAGAATGCTTAAACTTTAAAAATTGATTATAGTAATAGATACATTGCTATTAACCCCCCCTCAAAATATTACCCTTAGCTTCAAACACATTTATAACATCAGTCCTGGCATTTTCTGAAGCAGTTCTGAAAGTCCCCTCTTACGTCTTTATGAGATGTGATTAAAAATTCAGTGAATGGAGCCAGACAAGGTGACACTTGCCTGTAATCCCAACACTTGGGAGGCTGAGGCAGGAAGGTCATTGTAAATTCAAAACCAGCCTGGACTACAAAATGAGCTCAAGGCCAGGCTGAACTATATAGTGCGACCCTACCTCAAAAAGACAAAAAAAAAAAAAAAAAAAAACCCTCAATGAATGCTGCTGTCAAGTATCATCCAACATAAAGGCAGGCTTGTAAAAATATTACAGTACGTCCTTATCTACCTCATTAATCAGATCTGGCACCATGCAACTTCTGGCTCTTCTCCAAGGTGAAAATGATCATGAACAGTAAATGTGTTGAGCAGATTAAGGACACTGAGGTAGCCATGATAGTGCAACTCAAGACACTCAGGAAAGAGGACTTCCAGAACTGCTTCAGAAAGTGGCAAGAAAAACGGGCTAAGTGTGGTCAAAGCAAGGGGAGGTGATTAATGATAATGTGTCCTTTATTGCAGTAATTTCTTAAAAATTAAGCATTCATCACATTTTTCAATCACCCTGCATAAATTCTTATTTCACCATGGGGAAGAATGTGTATACATTATATGAGACAATACAAAGTTAGACTACTGTATCTGTCTACATATAGTCTTCTCCTTTTTAACTTCACAATTATTAGTACAATCTGCAAGCTTCACTACACTTCACTAAAAAAGTTTTAGTCAATAAAAGTTAACATTAAAAGCAGAGCAAAGTAAATGCATTCTATTAACCTGTCCTACTGAAATATTTATATCTAAGTGACTCCAATGAGGTCACTTAGTCAATATTTAAGCTCCTACCGGGATACTGTCTCAAAGAAGAAAATTAGAGAACTGGGTTCAGAGAGAGACAATGTATATGCTTCTTTATCTTATTATGTAAACACTATAAGCAATGTGAGAGTAGAACCATAGGTATTTCAAAGTCTTAATGAATGAGTTCTTTTGAAGCAGATTTATCCCAGAATAAAATAATATTTGTTTTTTATTTGTCTTTAAGCATCATAGTGTACTCTCAGCCTTTTGGTAAGGACGATAATGAAAATACACAGTGTGATTGAAATATGTAGTGAATGTACAAATTTTAAAGGTTATTATAGTAAAAAAACACTGCCATTAATTTCCCTCAAATTATTCCCCCTCACTTCAAACAGATATCCTGTCATCCTTGTCACTTCCTGAAGCAGTTCTGGAAGTTCTCTTCCATGTCTTTAATAAGGTGTGATTAAAACTGTTGCAAATGCTAATGCCAAGTGCAATCCAACAGAAAAATGGTCACATAAACACATTATAGTGAGTTCTCATCCTTTATATTCACTAGATATGGCACTGTGCAACTTCTGATTCTTTGCCAAAGTCAAAGTGACCATAAAAGACTAGTGACTCATATACAGACTAGGTTCAGGACACTGAGGTAGCCACGAAAGTACAATTAAAGACAATCATTAAGAGGACTTCTGAACTGCTTCAGAAAGTGGAAAGAAAATGGGATAAGTTTATTTGAAGTGAGAGGGAGTATTTTGAGTGGGATTAATGGCAATGCGTCTTTTACTACAATTAAAAATTAATTGGTATTTTTATCATTAATCATATTTGAAGTTTACATAGATGACAGTCATCTCTAAGTTATCTTCAATGTATCTACCACCATTTTCATAATATTTGAGCAGGAGCTTGTCATTGCCTTTCCTCACCAAACTCTCAATGTCACCCAGCTGCCACTGAGTAAAACTCAAGCTTTTTGACACAGCTTTGGAGCTTCTCTGTAGTCTCTACTCCGTAGCAGTGGTTTTCAAAGTGTTGAAACACTTTCAAAGTGTTTAAAACAGCAGCAGCAGCTGAGAGTATACTAGAAATGTAAATTCTTGTGGTTCACCCCCAGAATTAGACACTCTGGTGGCAAAGCCAGCAACTGGTGCTTTAACAAGCCTAACAGGAGACTGTGATGCAACTCAAAGGCTGCAAATCTCTAGCTTAGACAGTTTTCTTTTCCAGTCTCATCGTCCTTCTTTATTGCTCTATATGTCAGACACTTCGACCAGACTGCTATCTTTCTTTAAAAAAAAAATACTAGGGCAATGCTTGTCTCTTCTTTTCCACACTGGTTCCTCTTGAAGTGCCATCTCTTTTAAGACCATTTTGAAGGCTACCTCCTTTGTAAAGAGATCCTTGAGCCCTCTCTTCTTGTCCACATGTCTTTCATACCTCTTTGTGCAATTCACAATCCTCTCCCAGCAGTCTGTGAGCTCCTGGAAGGAGGCTGATCTTTGCTTCCTGACAACCCACAATTGTACCTTATAAAAAACAGGATGTCAACAACTGTTTGGCACAGTGAAAATAATCACGGCAGGCTGCAGAGCATGTTCACATGGAAGTCAGCACAAGACAGAGTGTGTGCTTTATAGAGCAGTGTCTGTTGGTGTGATTTCAGCATGACTCTGTCAGGTCCCCAGAAACCACTGCATGGAGTAAAGTCAGCTGCTACTTGTTCTACAGTTTGGTATAGTATACGTCTCCCATCCCCACAGAACAGAGATATTTTTAAGGGTCACAGTGGCCCTTTGCCCCCAATGTCTTCTCCCTCTACTCTGCAAAAATGCTTTAATCTGAGTCTCATGTCTATAAAAGCTAATGTTTACCACCATCACCACATCATCTTCTCGTGTCAATCACTTTTCCCTTCATTACCTCAACATCTTTCTTTACTGTCCTTTGTTGCCTCAGTGGCTTCACCAGGCCTCACAGCTTTACAGCGAACAGGAAGGCGTGTAGGTGACAGTGTAAATCAAGCAGAACTCTCATAGCTGTTAAATTCTAGCTTTGGGTTTATCTTGTTTTGTGAGTGTACTTCACTCCTTTTGCTCCACAGAAAGTGGTACTTCACCTAGTTCAATTTCATTATTTTATAAGAGAAGCTACTCTAGCTGGCAGGTGTTGAGTGACATGGCTCATGTTCTTTCTCATTACTAGCTATCTTCTAATTTTAGGTCTGGAACCCTTTTGAAGCTTAAGGGTTATAAATATCTACTAGAAAACAATCAAGCATTTTAAACAGTTATAGTCCCTTGGGTAGTAGAGATGAAATAGATATGCAGTATTTTAGGGGAGAATGTCCACATCTGTTTAGTTTGGTTTGCAAATCAACACTAGAGTTAACATGTGCATCTGTCTACAAAAGAACTCAGAAAATTAAATGTTTTTTGTGTACTTTATCAATTATATTTTCATCATACTATTATTGCTTGCCAAATAAAACTTATATTCTCTACACTTATAATTTTTTACCTGAAAACATCATCATGTGTTGAAAATTCCAGCCAATCTTGTGCCTTCTGCCCAAGTTGAGGAAGAAGGAGAGCGGGTAGATATGTGCAGCTCTGCCCAGGAAAATGGCAACCTGGTGACCAAGCAGAGGTTAAGGGCCAATAGTTTTCCAGTGTAGCCCTTCTGCACAAATTCTAGTTGAGCAGAGAATTTTAGGGATGCCATGATCTGGACAGCTTTCCAAAGAAACCAGGCTGTCTAATTTCCCAGTCTAAATCAATTTCTCAGCAACAAACTTATAGCCAACTCTCCCCACTTCCTGGTTCAAAAAGATAATTTCTAATTTGTTAAACATATTGTTGTAATTTTCTGACTTAATCTGTAATAATCAACTCCTAAATCTATCTAAAAATGAGTTAAGAAATGAACTAAAGTACGGCAGAAGTGGGGAGCTGAGAGAAGCAAACAGTATGTTGGGCTCTCCTGGAAGAAAAATCACGAGACAAAAATTTCTGACCTTGGAGATAAACTATAAAGTTGGCCGGGTAAGACCATGCAAGCTTCACTTGCAACCAAACATGGGATTCCAATGCTCAGGAAGAGCCTAAAAATAAGATGGGGGAAATGTGCAGTATTTGTCTCACAAAAGACCTACAACACACGGTGATTGCTTTACCTAAATGGCTGAAATGTTTTTTGGAGATATAAAGGATGGAAGAATGTGGAAATGGAACTCTACTGTGAAAAGTAAAGAATTCAGGGAAATTGGTCATCTGTCACTTGCCAAATTTACATTGTGCCCAGCAGAGAGCTAACCACTTCCCTGATCAGAGAAGGAAACCCCCGTGGGAGCCAGAGGAACAAGGAGCTTCCGTTTTGGCAAAACACCAGCTGCAGGAGCCACAGCTGTTTTGTAAAAAGGGGCACATGGGGGGGGCTGTGTGAATATCTTCTGCTTCCTCCAGGGTAAAGCATTCACTGTTTTGCTTCTTATTTATTTCTTTCTTTCCTTTTTCTTTGGCTTGTTTTTAACCAAATGGAAACATGTACTGATTATCAAGTACATTTTATCCCAGAAGTAAAGAAAAAGTCCTTAAGTGGCCAGCGGCCTTTAGGATTCCTAAGAGGATCCAGCTCACCCTTTGACAGGCCATCATCTGCAAACAGGGGCTGTGCACTCAATATCTCTCACAGGATTCCATGCTGGGAATACAAACCAGGACAATGTGCTAGATCTTTGTGGATAAAAAAGAAAATCACAAACTGCAGATTTTGAGCTATTAGTCTAGTGAGTATGTGAGCTATCAGTTGATGCATATGACACTAAACTAGAAGGATTCCAGTGCCATCACTATCTAGCAGCTTGGGAAATGTCAGTTATTCTTGAACAAGAAACAAAAAGCCCAGAAGTAAAAAAAAAAAAAAAAAAAAAACTCCGTTTTTTTGTCAATATTAAAAGGGCTAAAGGACTCTCATGAGGCCTCAGAAAAAAGGAAAGCAAATATTAAACAACAGGGGACTTCTGATCAGGATCTTAATCACAGGCCCACAAAAGTACACTCAATGAAAACAACAGTATCTGCCGCAAGATGAGTGAAACCCTCAGCTAAGATCCATTGCTAGCATTCACATCCCTCCTCCTCCAAGACAAGTCACTCCCCACAAGTCATGTCTCCCTTCTAAAAACTGCATTTAAAAAGGGATCAAGGCAAGAAATCAAGTAGTTTTCCATTTTTTCTTTTGTTCTGTTTCCTCCGTTCCTTTAAACAAAACAAAAGAATCTTTCCCACAGTGATCCACAGCAGCAGGACAGTTCAGGTGAAAGCATGGTCACTGCCTGTGGACACCCCCTGGGTAGCAGGAGGAAGGGCTTCCCATGTTGAGTATGCAAGTGGAAGCAAGAAGAATGGAACCTTCTAGTTGCCTAAATCAAAGAACCTCCTGGATCAGAATTTACATGGCAATGAAATGTCAAAATAAACCTGAGAATGGACATGATTGCCAATTGCTTATCCAGAAGGAACTCTACAAAACAAACAATCACCTCTGAAACACCAGCTTAAAAGAAAAGCCAATTTACACAGAATGTGCAGGCAGGATAACCTGAGAATAAATATCAGTCCTTTAAATCACATACATCTGGTTTTGTGAAATACCACTTAAATCTTTTTTTTTCTCCTTATAAAAATACCATGAGCCAGCATGGCCTAGTCACCCATGCAAAACAGAAATAACAATAAAACTTTAGAGCTTCCCTAGCAGTGGTTACCTCCCCGTGTAGAAAATGGCAGAATGAAAAAAAGGATACAAAAGCACCAATGATGAAAATGGGGCTGAAAACGTGCTTCTGGAAGGTAAACAGCGCCAGGCCCATGTAGGAGAAGATGAAATTCTCTGCCAGGAAGTGCAACACCTCAAACAGCTGCATAGAGAAGAGAAAAAGCCATAAACCCTGAACTCCTGCTCCTTGCACAGTACTGCCAGGTGATGCATCAGTACAAAGCCCATTCTCACCTGTTTGGTGCGACTTCTTGATTCTACTGACAGATTGTTGTAGGTATAATGAGCTTGTGTGATTCCACAGAAAAGGACAGCTACGACACCTGTCAAGAGATTTTTTAAAAATCAGTGGAAAAAAAGAAGCAAGAAAACACCCTGGTCAAACAAAAAGTTAAGCTGTAGCCAATCTGCTGAGCTTTGAGTTTCCTATTACTGAAAGCTCCCTCTGCCCTTCACCACACCTCTCAGCCTTCCCTCCTCAAATCTTGCCTTTCCTGCTTCTAGGTCAGATTCCCCAACTTCCCTTCTTACAGGACCATTAAGAGTGTTCATTCTCTTCTTGTAAATTTCTCCCAAATCTGCCATCTGTAGTTGGCATATAGCATTCATACCCTCAAAAAGAGTGTGAGAGCCCAATGTACATTTTGGTCATATCCTTGTTTTTACAATGAATAGACTTTTAACTTCAAATCAATGCCTTGTATTTTTGCATAAACTCAGGCTTCAGGCAAAATAGATACAGAGTACTATCTCATTTATCTAAGGCCTAATAATCTGGAATTCTAGTTAAAGACCACCATTTTGTCATGCAAGGCAAATGAGACACCAGGAAGTATACATTCAGAGAGAACTGTCAAGTTTTAAGGAAGTGGTATACTTTTTCATTCTACATTCTACATGTTGCAGCGTTTTGATACAACTACTTTCTAAGTACCTAAATTTTTGTGTGGCAATTAAGTTTTCTAATGGAAAAATCTGTGAATATTTTATTTTCAACTTTTAAAAATTAATTTATTAATTTGCATTTATTCATTTATTTTTGCAGTACTGAAGATTGAACCCAGGGTCTTTGCACTGAACTATACCCCTAGTCCTTTCTTATTTTGGATAGGGTCTGATAAATTGCTGAGTTGCCCAGGCAGGGCTTGAAGTTGCAGTTCTCCTGCCTTAACCTCACAGAGTTCAGAGATTATGAGAATATGCCACCAGAGTCAGCTTCAGTGATTTTTTAAAATGAGAGGATGGGAAAAAAATGGAATCACATGATTAATCACACTAATATTATAGGCTGAGCACCCCTAATTTGAAATTCTAAACTGTTCTAAAATCTATAACTTTTTGAACACTGACATTGTGACATTTGAGAGACACATTTGAGATTAGTAAAGCACACTTCTGGGTGTGTCTGGGTAAGTCGTGGAGGTGTGACCTTAGAGACTACATCTGGCCTCTGGCCCTTTCCTCTTTGGCTCTTTCCCATATTCTGCTTCTCAGATGCCAGGAGTTGAGTAGCTCTCCTGGGCCACACCCTTCCACCATGATGCTTCTGCCTTGGACTAAATCAACAATAGACTTAAGCATGAGCCAAAATATACCTCTCCTAAGCACCTGCCTTGCAAGCAGGCAGTCGTGAGTTCGATCCCTGGTACCGATAAAAATGAAAAAGACAAAAAAATATATACATATACCTCTCCTTCAAATTGCACCTGTCAGGTATTTTGTCTCAGTAACTGGAATGCAGGCCAAGACAGAAAGAATGCCACAAATGGAAAATCTCACACCTAACTTCATGTGATTCATCGTACTCAAAGCACAAGTACAAAACACAAAGTTTGTTCAGTGTCCTTAGGAGGGAAAATCTCTTTCAAACCCTTTAGCTATAATACACAATTTCTTTGCATATAAAATTATTAAAAATAATACATAAAATTATCTTCAGGTTCTATGTATAATATATATTGTAAAACAAATGAAACATGCATCCCCAGATACTTCATTGTAAAACAAATGAAACATGCATCCCCCAGATACTTCAACATGTATATATAAATATTAAAAAGTTTTAAAAATCTGAAATACAAAGTACTTTTGGTTCCAAGCATTTTGGGATGCTGAATTTGTACATGAAACTGACACAATAAAAACATACATGGTATTGAAAACCAACAATCATCCCAGAGACAAAACAATGAAAAATTGTGTTCACCTTTCTCTGAGTTTATGCAAAATTTCTTTGAGAAGGATACATATTTGCTAGTAAGAATTATTGTTTGTAAAATCACATAGCAATCCAGGGAAGAATACAAATCAGATTTGAGCATATTCAAAGCCTTTGCAGAAAAACATCTACCTTATAGTTAGAATGAGTATAAATAATAAACTTTATCCTTAAAAAGTATGTCATTTTTGGAAACAGTGTTTAAGGCAAAACACTAGCCTTGTTCAGCAGTCTTACATATGGATACTAAGTGAGCAGTAATTAAGTTTATGAAGCTGCTATCTAAAAATTCCTCAAGTACCCACATCTCCCACTACCATGAGGGAACAAGTAAACCAAGAGTATAGAAAACCCACCTGTAAATCCGCAGGCTTCTGCCAAGAGAAATGTACTCCAGGACATCAGGAAGAAGAGTGCAGTCTCTAGCAGGGGGAAGCAGTGCAACTTGGTAAACTTGGTCACGTTGGCATCCTGTCAAGGACTTCAGTTGGTTGTTTTAAACTAAACATTGTGCCATCCTTACTTATGGAAGGAAGGCTTCTGTGCAGCTGCAACCTCGGGCTAAAGGACTTCCTAGCCAGTGGTGCCTGCTGGTCAGCCTCCTTAGGACTCCTCGGCTCTTTTCATTACCCCTAAAATTAATGTTCCAATTGGTTTGGGAGAAGGGGAGAAAAAGCAAAGGACAGGACAAAGTAGAGTCTAGAATTGCATTCCAAATCTTCTTAGACTCCTTAGCAAGAGACCCAACCAACATGTATCACCAAAGGGACACATTTCAGGAATCTCCACATTCCAGTGAAACAACCAATTTAAGATTCTGATCTGAAAGGAAGATCTGAGAACATTCTCCTGGAAATTATAATGTTACCTATCCATACCCAGGCAGGGATAGAAACTACAAAAAGGATATCAGAGCAGTCACAACACCAGTCACAGCTCCCATGGTAAAAGAGCCACTAAATATACCTAGAAAAATGCCAACTGACTTAAAAAAGGCAGCAGCATCAAAAGCATGCGTGTTCAACCCTGCTGGTTGGTAGGCAACAATAGACCTGAAATTTAAAAAAAAAGAGTTACAAAAAACTATCCTGGTTTTATGCGGACGTACAGTACTTCCCCCTCACCCACAATTTTACTTTCCATTGTTTCAGTTGAAGTCAACCACAGTCTGAAAATACCAAATGAAAAATTCCAGAAATAAAAAATTTCTAAGATTTAAATTGTGTATCATTATGAGTAGCATGACAAAATACCACACCATCCAACTCTCTCACGCTTAGGATGAAGAGCATTGCTTTGTCCAGTGTATCCAGACTGTGGACTCTACTCACCTATTAGTCTCTGCTTGTGTTCAAGCAACCCAGAGAGCAGGAGTAGTGATTCTGGCAATTCACATACGCCAGAAAGAAGCCACAAAGTGCTTCATTTATGTGAAAAGGTGAAAGGTGCAATTTCAGGTGTATTTTTAAACAGACTTCATATTCATATAACTTTTATTACTGTGTATTTTATTATTAGTTTTTTATTATTAGTTATTATTATTAATCTTTTTCTCTGCCTAATTTATAAAGTAGGCTTTATCATACATATGTACATATAGGAAAAACATATAGTATGCATAGAGTTCAGTACTATATGTAGGCATCCACTCGTGGTCTCGAAACATATCCCTAGAAGATAAGGTGGGCCTCCTGTAACTGAAAATACCAACAAACATAGATATCGATACTCTGCCAACCAGTGCATAGGACAAAGTCATTTATTTTAATCTGCAGTCATTGTGTTATGCTGTGTTATGCTGGCATCAGGATTCTGATTCCTGCTGAGTAGACAAAGCAGCACAACTACATAAAAAAACTGATAAATCTTATTTAGAAAAATATGCAATTCAATATTTAATGCTTTTAAGATATGCCTCTGAATTTGGCCCCTAGAACGCAAGAAATCAAGATATCTTTTCTCCAGAAGACACATCACTACTTACGAGGACAGCACAATGGCAACAGCATCATTGAGGACGCTCTCTCCAAACAGAAGGGCGTAAAGATCCACATCTGCGTGCAGTTCATTAAATATCGCCAGCACAGTCACTGAAATGTCAACCCAAAGCACAAAAGTTATTTCTGGTTTCTGCCCTTAAGCCACTAATTATGGATTTATAGAGGTAATTCTTACCTTATGTGGAATTGGGCAGTTCAGAGAGTCAAAGATGGACTGTTTGTCTTTGACAGAAAGGGAAATAGCAATCTTCCCAATATGAGGGAGATTTGATGTGACTTTTGAGACTCATCACCCTGTATCCAAACACTGTGTCTTCCACTATAATACCACTACACTATGAAAATACCTGGTAGGGAACTTTTTAAAAAATCACCATTACTATTGTTTGGCTTTTCTGGTGGGGTGCTTACCACCATACTCCCACAACCCAGCAAGAGATCTGTGCAAAAGGAAGACTGTCATAAAGATTTTTTTAAATAATGAAAGTCTTTACTTTCCACTATTTTTATATTTCTTGAACAGTTAGCAATCAGCATTTCTTTAGATCAGTGGTTCTCAAAACTTTTGGCCTCAGAATTCCTTTACATCCTTAAAAATTATTGTTTCCCTCAAAGAGCCTGTCTTGAGGGTCATAGCTACTGATATCTACTGAAAAAGTAAATATTTATTTAAAATTTATACCCATTGTGTATTAACACGAAATGTTTTTAAAGATTGTATTTTCTAAAACAAAAAATTACATTTACATTACAGAGAGCCAACTGTTCACATTTTTACAAATCTCTTAAACATCTGGATTAACAGAAGGCAGATGATTCTCATATCTGTTTCTGTACCTGAGTAACAGATAGGTATTATCAGATAGGTATTGAAAATGCCACAGTATGCTGTGAGAGACGAGTAAGGAAGACAAACACTATGTTGCTGCTATTAATAAATCACTTTGCAACTGATGGACTCCACAGAAGTTTTAGGTCCTCTTATAGACAGTGTCATCTCTTGCTGGTGGAAGAGTGCAAAGGGGCTAGATAAATGTAGCCATCTTGCCTCCATGGGGCAACTGACATACCACCAAAACTCAAAGATGGTGTGGAATTATGATCCAGTGCCCAGATCCCTGATTGGACCAGAATTCATAGCAGCAGCCCGTAGCCCAAGATAGAGACCAGTTTTTACTAGCTGTTATCAGTCATGTTTTTCTGTTACCTGTAACTAAAAGCACTACTAACTGATATAATTAAAAAGCCAACCCAAAGAAATGCCTCATTTAGGGAGTTATAAGTCAGCAGTCTTGTCACTACCATATAGTTCAAAAAAGCAGAATTTGCCAGCCCTATTTGAAAGCTTCCCATTCCTTTCTTTGCTCAAAAGGAGCAACTGCGAAAAATTCTTTTTGAAACAAGTTCAGGCTGGCCTTGAATGCACTGTGTAGCCCAGACTGGCCTCAAACTCATAGCAATTCTTTTGCCTCAGCCTCCTGAGCGCTGGGATGACAGGTATGTGCCACAACACCTGCTTACAGGAATTGTATAGAAATCATTTTCTTGCATTTCCTTATATTTTAATTGTCCCAAGGCACATTCCCTGACACTACTGTTTAATTTTGCTCACTTAAAAAAGAAAGTATTGGCCATTTGCAGACTGCAGGGAAGGAGAATAAGAAGTCACCAAGAAGAAAGCTCACCCTGTTTATCAGCAGCATGCACAGGACGCTGGGGCAACAGCCAGACCCCAGCTCCTTCTGGTGTATGGACTGGGAAACAAGAAGCAACACACACCACCCACCACCCCACCCTCATAAGCAACTGGCTGATCTGCAGAAACACAGTCTGCAATGATAGCTACTGAGGTGAAATGCAATTAGATGCCTGTGGTGTTTGGTATTTCACTGACTGAAGGTGTAGGGCCAGTGGTTTGATCATCTATTCAGACGATAATGATACACAGTGTGCCATCTAGGGGGGCCCTCCTTGGGGGGGGGGTTAACCATTGTTAATTCTCTATTGTCTTGTTTTAAAGTCCTATATCATTTTCATTGTTTTGTTGGGTTGGGTTTTATTCTGTTTATCTTTGTTTGATTTTGTTATATGCAATGGCATGAGCAACTATTTTAAAGATAGCAAGATATATTATGGTAGCCATTTTGGATTTACTATTGTCTTGTTTTGAAGTCCTTTATTGAATTCACTGTTTTGCTTTTTTGGGGTTTTATTCTGTTCTGTTCTGTTTGATTTTTACTATGTCTGAGGGTATCTGCAGCCATTCTGAAGACAACAAGAGGCATTATGGTAACCATTGTTGATTTCCCATTGTTTTGAAGTCCTCTGTCACATTAGTTTGTTTTGATTGGCTTTATTCTGTCATATTCTGCTTGGTTTTATTGTCTTTAAAATAAAAAAGAATTCTCTATTGTTTTGTTCACATGCTCCTAAATTTTGTTAAATTTATAACCCTGATGCATGGAGCTGTTTCATAACTTCTGTCATTTTCTTTATTTAGCTTCATTTGGAATATGAATGAAGTTTCATCCTTTGAGGAGTTCTATTTTTCTGGTATGACTTCATTAGCGTTAGCTTTAGCTTTTGTTTGTTTGTTTATTTGTTTTTTGTATCAGGGATTGAACTCATGACCTTGTACTTGCCAGGCAGGCGCTTATGCTGCTGAGCTAAATCCCGAGTCTGCAGCTTTATTATTAATGGGATTACCCTAATTTTTTCCTTATGTTTCCTTGAAGTTCAACCTCAATCCATTTGTGCTGCTCATATTTAATTCAGGTGAATAAGGAGTAAATATGGACCCAGAAAGGCTTTTCTAGTTTCATAGCTCTACTGTGCCCTCTTCTGGTTTTATATGGAAATATTACAAATACGGTAGCTATTTCTCCAATACTTTTTGAGTTCCACAGCTTCTGACCCCCTCCTCCATTGGTATCTAAAGTGTCTTGGTCCCAATCAGGGTTTGCTGTCCTTCCAGGGAGATCTTCATTGGATATTTCTGAGAGCTCCAAGGATCCAGATCACTGTTGTTGCCTTTAACCTCTCAAGTATTCTTGGAGTCATCCACAAATTTAAGCCTTAAAAGCCCCTGTTAATTTTAACTATTACCACACAGGTCCAGAAAGTTCTTTACTCTAAGAAGGAATGCCTCCTTAAAGTATAAATATTGGTAGGAATTTTCAGGGTTCTCTGAAAGTCAGTGATCAACAGTTTCCTTTGCCCCTTGCAGCCACTATTCCTGTAGCCATTGTCTCATGGTGTTATCTTCTAGTTTTATCTCTGCCAGTTTCTTTTGCAGTTCTTCTTTCTCTATTTTTGCTATAGATTAAAGAAAACTTCATAATAACAATTCCCCTAACAACTCTTCTTTTTCCAGAAGTTTAATTCATTTATTGAAAATGAGCAAAAAGTAATTTGGACTTCAAAAGGGCAAGCAGAAGCATGACCATAAGCAATAGTTCTTAAAGGACATGTTTTTGTAACACAAGTATTATCACAAGATTCAAAGTCAACCTCTTTCCTTTACCCTGAAGTATAATATAGCAGGTTACACAACAGGAAAAATCTTCAGGGGTGAGACTTTTAAACATTTTTTTCTCAACTATTTACTACATAAAAATATTTGTGGCTCCTCATGTAAACTCTATTAGTTTATCATTGTATGACATAAAATGTGTCTTCTTGCACTCCGGGCAGCACATATACTAAAATTATGTCTTCTTTTTATTTTGTGTTGGGATTTTCTTGTGGTACTAGGATTGAACTCAGGGCTTTACATATGCTAGGCAAGTGCTTTACTACTGTGCTATCTCTCTCCAGCCCTTTTTATACTTTAAGACAAACTCTCACTAAGTTGTCCAGGCTGGCGCAAATTTGCAATACTCCTACCTTCAGCCTTCTGAGTAGGTTTAATTTCAGGCATGCACCCCCTAGCCCAGGAGAACTGTCTTGTTTTTAACTTAATTGCTGAAGAAAAATTACAAATGTTAATAACAAAAACTACTGGGGATTTGCCATGAAGCAGTCACTATGACAAGCATTTAACAATCTCATTTAGTCATCACAGAACTCTGTAAAGCTAGTACTTTCATTTCCCTCAATTTAGGAATGAGATAACAGGCTACTCTATGCTACGGTGCTAAAATTCCCAAAATCTCAGTGACTGAACACAAGAAATGTGTTCGTCACTCATATCACATGTCCAACATGAGTCATCACAGGTCTCTGTCCACATCAGGCACTCAGAGACCCAAGACTAATGGGGGTTAGTCTCAAGGAACACAATCCAGCTTGCCTATCCAGAAGATGTGATCCTAGGACTCTAGGATGTTAGGTCTCTACCAATAAGGGTAGATTCTGGCAGGAAACAGCACCCTCCAACATAAAAATTGGAGGAGAGTTTTATAAATAAGTTATTTTATAAAAATGTTGGCAAGGAACAAGGAAACTCAAAGGGAGAAGACAATATATGAAGCTGGAGACAGGGAGCTTCGGTATCATCCCTAGGCCTGAGGGTTCCAGGGGAAGGAGTGGTTACCAGAACCTGGACTTGTAGGCCGAGGGTCATCTGACAGGAGTTGTGAACTTTGATAAAGGGACCTGCTTAACCTGCATGGCTCCTGCATCTCTGTCCTCCTCCCAGTACCACTCTTCTATGGATACCTCCAGTGGGAAGTCACAAGACAAAACAATCTTTAGCATATTCCATACAAGTCAGCCTCCTGAGGCCAAGAGATGGTAGAGAAGTGTGGTTAGTAAATCTGGAGAGGCAAACAGAAGCCATCCAACAGAGCCATGAACTGGCTAGGACAACTCGGCACACAACAAAATTCAAATGTGGTAAACTGAAGGATTGGGCTACATCTTTTCCAAAAGCCCTTTGACTTTAAACATGGTTTGTCTAAAATACTACCGTTATCAATAGTAAAAACAGTGCATAATCAACTCTTTGATCCATGACAATAAAGCACAGCATGCATAATAACAACAGATATTCACATAGAACTGGTCTGAATTTTAACTTCTCATTTTCCCTACATGACTACATAAAGTGGATTAGAAACTCTGTAATGACTTTGCTAAGCAAGTCTTTTCCTGACCACAAGATGGAACATGGTGCTGACAACTGGAAGAGGATGATGTGGGGAAGATAGACTGGGTAAATGGCTTAGGAAGAACTTGTTATGGTTTGGGTCTAACGTGAATGTCTAAAAGATCCATATACAAATGCTTGATCCCCAGGGTGGTGTTACTGGGAGATGCTGTGTACCTTTAAGAGGTGCAGCCTCTTGTGGAAGATCTTCAGGTCAAGGGGACAGTAGAATACTGGCCTCTCAGTCTTTAAGCTCCTGGCTTCAGCTATATTGACTGCTCAGATATGTGCTTCTACCACTGACATCCAGCACCCTCACCAGAGGCGCAAGTCAATGGGGCCACCTGATCTTGAACATAAACCTTCAAAAGTGTAAGTTGGGTGATCTATTTCTCCTTATTAAGTTAGTTTCCCTGGGTATTTCACTGTAGAAATGCAAAGCAGATTAATACAGGTCTAAACCCCTCTTGAAATGAAAAGAACAGCATCTCAATAGCTATTTCCAAGTAGACATGATCTGGTAAGTCACAAGGTAATTAACTGACCAGTCTACTGGTATAGGTATGTTTTTAAAAGTAAGAAAACATCACAGGATAGTAAGTCTAAAAAGGAGAAAAATTAAGAATTCAAATTTGTTTGTTCAACTAACTTTTCTTAAATACATCACCTGTGTACCAAAGAGTGCTTAGCACCCATGAACATTAAGTATAAAGCATCATTGTGTATAAAACAGACTTGAAGAGTAATAGAAGATCACTGAGAGACTATGGGAAGAATGACTAGGTGGGTGGCATGCTGGAGCCATGTCTCAAAAGATGTGCAAAGGAATAACCACCCTGGCAATGCAACTTACGGACTGGTCTTGAGCAATACAGATCACAGACTTAGAAACCTGGAAGGCTGACTGACTGCTGGAGTATAAAATGAAAGAATTAAAAATTTCCAAATCCATTTTGTTATGGCTTGCAGGAAGGAAGAGCATTCATCTTTCTGGGAGCTGCCTATGAATACATGGAATCATATATTTTGCTTTCTTAACCATGGATCTATCTAAAACAACACTTCACACTTCACAAAGATGACACATAGCACCCATGACAGCCACTGAATGAACAGAGATTCTGATCATAGGGAAGCATTTACCGTCCCACGCCTGTGATGTCACCTTCACTGTGAAAACCAAAGACAGGTGCCTTGATCTGTGCCTACAGTATAATCAAGAACAAGAACCTCTTATTCTTTTATGTCAGGTAATATAATCTCATATCCCAATATAGGAAATTTGTTTTATACACTAAACACAAGAAGCCAATTTGGTTCTTTAAAATCCAGCCCTACAGTGTCAGATCATGCTAACATTGCCATTTGCTGAACATCTACCCCACAAAAAGCCATGATGTTTGATTATGTATGTGAAGACCACTGATTACTATACCTCTAATCACCTTTCCCCATGCCTTGGACAGACCATGCTGCTTCTTTATCCCATAAATATCCACAGCTCTACCCTTAGAGGAGTGGATTTGAGAATTGAGTCACAATATCTTTGCACAGCTGTCTGGTGAATAAACTCCTTTCTATTTGCAAAACTTGTATCAGGGATTAGAATATTATGCAGAAAGCAAAATGGGCCTCATTCAATAACATCATTTAACTATGCAGCAAAAGTTTAATCTCCTTTATGGCTCATGTTTATGAACAATGAATTTTTAGGTTAGTAAAACACTTTTAATTTATAAAAACATTTTATATTTCAGAAAGATTTCTATTAGAAAATAAAGATTTCCATTAGAAAACAAACTTAGGGGCTGAGGGTTTAGCTCAGCAGCATAAGCGCCGCCTTGAAAGCAGGTAGTCGTCAGTTTGATCCCTGGTACTGATAAAAAGGAAAAAGACAAAAAAAAAAAAAACCAGAAAGAAAAACAAACTTAATGTCCTGATTTCTACTGTTTAAACTTTGAATTTTCAAGAAAGAACTTTCATTTACACAAGACCTTTACTGTGTCACTCTTCACAGGCCAAATAAAAATGAGGTGGAATGGTAATGCCTTCCAGTATTTTCTACCACAGCATAGACACATTAAAGGGAAGTAGACAACCACAAAGATAATATGAAAAAATAATCCTTTGCATGCAATTAAATGAGGCAACACTGATAGCTCAGAAAACAGTATCAGTAATCTGTCACATTAACCTCTCTTTACTAGAGTAAGATATATGAGCAAAAAGCAAGTAATAAAGTTATAGACAAATATAATTAATAATATATTTTTACAAAAACTAAACACCTTTCTAAAACTTATGAAGAATTTATTTCTCAACAGATACACATCTGCAGGTAGTCACCAAGAGCACAATATTAAAATTAAAAAGCTACTTTTTGGAATATTCTTTGGAAATATGCTTAAGTGATGATCCAATATTTTTGGAAAAAACATGAAAACACACCTCTCCTTCTATCAGACGTGCAGAGGCCAGTACAGCAAGCAAATGCTATGCCCAGTACTTTGCATGTTTTGTTTCATTTAATCACCACAGCAGCCTAAGCAAACAAGAACCATTACTCCTGCTATATAGATGAGGGAACTAGTGGCAAGGGGAAATGTGGGCCCAAGCCATTTGATCAGTGACTGGCACAGCTATAATTCAACCTCACAACTGCGACTCAGTCTCAGTTTCTTTTCACAAATGAGCGTGCCTCAACCAGTCACATTCTCAATACTAGTTTATTTAGGATATTTATGATAACCAATGAGGTAAGAAAGATCCATGGTTTTTGGAACATTGGGATTCTTCAGAACACAAAACTATCTAGAGTGGTACAACCAAGGTGAGAGGCTGCTCACTTCCTCCACCATTTTGTGCTAATTTAAAATCTATCTACTGCAATGAAAATTAATGACTGCTCCTCAGGATATAAAATCAATACATAAAACAAATAATTTTTCTATACACCAAAAGTGAAGCAACTGACAAATAAATCAATGAAACAATTACATTCACAACATTTTTAAAAATATCTAGGAATCAACCTAACCAAGGAGGTGAAAGCCTTCTTTAAAAATCTCTATAGACAACTGAAGAAGACAGTAAAAGATGAATAGACCTCCCATGTCCTTGATTTTGTAGAATTAATACTGTTAAAATGGCCATTTTACAGAAAGTGATCTACAAATTCAATGCAATTCTTATCAAAATTACAATGACAATTTTCACAAAATTTATATGGGAACATAAAAAAACCCAGAATAGCTAAGACAGTCCTAAGCAAAAATAGCATGATATTTGTACAAAGATAGATACATGAATCAATGGAAAAGAACAGAGGATGCAAAAATAAACCAAACCAAACCAACCAAAACAAAACAAAACCAAAAAACCCCACCCTGCAATGGTTGTCTGATTTTTGACAAAAGAGCTAAAAACATAAAAAAGAGACTGCCTCTTTAACAAACAGTGCTAGGAAAACTGGGCTCCATATGTAGAAGAATGATGCTGGATCTCTCTCTTATCCTGTACATAAATCAATGCAAAATGGATCAGAAACCTAGCTATAAATCCTGAAACTTTGAAACTGCTATAGGAAAACAAGGGACACTTAAGGCCATAAGCACAGGCAATGACTTTCTGAACAGGACACATATAGCACAGGAAATAGCAGAAAGAATCAATAGACGGGACTACATCTAATTAAAAAGTTCCTGAACAATAAAGGAAACAACTAAGAGAATGAAAATGCAGCCTACAGAACGAAAGAAAATCTTTGCCAATTACTCTTCTAACAGAGTATTATTTAGAATATATAAAGAACACAAGAAACTAATACCAAAAAAAATCACATAGCCCCCAAAAAATAAATAGGTAAATGAACTGAATGGACTTCTCAAAATAAAAAGTACAAATGACAAATAAATATATGAAAAAATGTTCAACATCTTTAGCCATTAGGAAAATGCAACCCAAAACTATACTGAGATTCCATTGCACACCAAACAGAATGGCTACCATATAGAATACAAAAAATAGCCAATGCTGGTGAAGATTCAGGGAAAAGGAACCCTTCTACACTGCTGGTGGGTATGTAAATTAGTAGAGCCACTATGGAGATAAGTATGGATGTTCTTTAAGAAACTAAAAATGGAACTACTGTATGACCTTTGGTATACACCTGAAACAATTCAAGTCAGCATACCATAGGATACCTGCATATCTATGTCTATTGTGGCATACTTCACAATGGCCCAGATACGGAAAGGTGTCAATCAACAGATGAATGGATTAAAAAGTAATATATATATATATATATATATATATATGAGTATTATTTAGTGTAACGAATTAAGTCATTTGCAGAAAATGGAAGGAAATGTAAATCATCATGTTAAGCAAGATAAGCCAGACTCAGAAAGACAAGTATTATATATTTTCCCTAACATGTGGAAACTAAAAAAATGACATGAAGTAGAAAGGAGACTATCATTAGACAAGAGAAAGGAAGTAAGGGGTGGGATGTAAGGGAAGGTAAAGGGGAGACAGAAAAGAGCTATTAATATCTTTAAGATATCATGATGTTGACATAAATTTATTGAGGTAAAAGGCATCCACTACACTCCATTAAGTGAAATAGTGGTACAAAACAATTGGTACTGTCAATTTTTTTTATTTTTAAAAATAAAGAACATATAGAGATAACAAAAAGTCATCTAGAATGGTTTGCTTAACTATTTTAATCTATTTCTGGGAGTGAGATGCTGAGTACATTTTTCTTTTTGTAGAAGAGTATTATTTGGCTGGTGATATTATAAAATGTTTCTAAGTAGAGGAAATTAAGAATTGCTATGTGAAGTGATAGATATGTCAATTAGCTTAATTATAGTAATCATTTCATAACATACATAGATCTCAAAACATGTTGTGTATGCTAAATATATGATTTTATCTGTTATTTACACTCAAAAAAATATTTTACAAAGCAAATAAAAAAGACTGAAAGTGGCTCAGAAATATAAAGAAAAGAATAGAAATGATTAATATAAAAGTCCAGGGTGAAGTAGTAAAGTACAGCTGAGAAACAATTTGAGGTTGTTCTTTCATTCTTCCTGGTAAAAACATGGTTATTCGTTGTTATTATTTTATACATTTTTTTTCCATATACCCTTCCATATGTACTTCATTTCACAGTAAATTTTTTTTTAAATAAATTTCATAAAATCGGGAAAAAATTAAGGACTGCTTTGAAATTTTTAAGATTTAAATAAAAGCAATACCATAATGATAAAGGCAAAGATACAAATACCTGGGTCAGTAGCAGAAATAATTGCTCCAAAAAAGAGACAATCTGTGTAATAAAATTTATCAGAGAGCTGCCCCACAATCTTCATGAGCTTCACCACACCATACATGAGATTTCTGTAAAAAGGTAAAGTACATTATGTGTAGAAAAAATGTGCAAACATGCAAGAAGACAAGCTGCATGCTTTAAAAGACATTTATGAAAGCAATAGCTAATAAGCATGATCTTCAGTTAGCAACAAAATGAAGGCAGCTTAAGCAACTGGGTAATAGAGGAGAAGGAAAATGATAGAACCTGACATAATATGCAATAAATTGCTACAAAACTCATAGATTCTAAGATGCTATATCTATAGTCATACAAAGGAATGGGCTATACAAAGCTGGAAGGGAAAATGAGTTGATCACAAAGATTCAACCTGTTACTGTCTACTCTACCCAGAATTATTGCAAGGAATGGAAAAGAGGCAAAACTCTGTCCTATTAACATATCAGCATCCCTACTGACACAGCTGGCCATTTGCTCTACATGGGTCAGGTAGGCCAGCAGCAATCCTCTTTGTGTTGGGCAGAACATAGTCTAATGGGGACAGCAAAGTTCAATTTTTGAGCTCCACTGAATCCCTACATGATACCTAAATTGGGAATAGAAAGGAGTATTTTTAAAAGGCCTAGTATGTGAAAGAAAAGGTCTAATATGTGTTACAAGGGTGTGTGTGTGTGAGTGTGTGTGAGAGTGTGTGTGTGTGTGTGTGTGTGTGTGTGTAGTGATACAGCACCTGCAGGGGTTAAGGAAGTAAAAATAACCATGACTCACTGTATTCTACAGCTTTTACTGTAATAGTGAGATTTGTGATGGATGCTTAGAACAGCAGATGGGCCAAGCTAGAAGTGAAAAGATGTAGTACTTGCAAAATGGAATCTTCAAGAGAAGAAATAGTTACAACTTAGTGGTTGCCTAGTATGGTTAAGTACTGTTCCAAACACTTACCGTGTACTTAAATTTCAGTCCATATCCATGCAGTGGCACAAATTTGATTTGCCTTTTCTTGCTCACCAATGATTCTTTTATATACCTTTTAAACATTTCCTCAAACTAGATCCTTCTCTCTATTTCCCTCTACTACAATCTTAGACCTGGGTAATAGAGTTTTTTGGCAGCCTTTTCCTCATCTTGCTTCCTAGTCATTAATGCCAGTTACATAACCTGTGGTTCATCAATGGTTTGTCATTTCTTAAAGGATAAACTCCAAGCCCCTCCTTTCTTGAAAAAAAAAATAAAAGCCTCCTGCCTAGTTTCCACCTATTTTTTTAAAAAATTAACTAACATCCTTACTATACTCAGGAATAATGTCCATTTTCTGTTCCAAGATCCTATCCAGGTACCACATTTAGTCATCAAATCTCTCCAGTATCCTCTCGCTTGTGACACTTTCTTAGACATTGCCTATTGCTGATGACCTTGGCAGCTTTGAGGAATACTAGGCATGTATTTTGTCCTTCATTTGGAATTCATCTGAGTTTTTCTCATGGTTAGACTGAAGTGATATACTTTTGGGTGGAAGACCAGGGCACACACTATCAACATCATTTATCACTACCGATACTGATATCTTGATTACCTCATTCAACTAATATTTTCCAGATTTCTCCACTTAAAGGCTATTCTTTTCCCCCTCTTTTCTGTACCATACTCTTGAGAATAAGTCATTAGGCACAGCCCATCCTCAAAGCAAAGTTGGAGTGAGATATTAGAATGGGGAGACTAAGTTATGTTTCCTTGAAGGAATGCATCCATAAAAATTATTTAGAATTTGGCACAGGAAATATCTTCTCTCCCATTCATTTACTCATCCAATTATTTATTTTACTCTTTGGATGATAATGTAATACAAACATAATGTTATTAATTTTTCAGTTCTTTAGCTACTGGGGAGTATGGCCATTAAGGAACTTTAAGGTTGGCCCTTGTGTCCCTTTGACATCCTCTTCATCCTTGTGCTTGCATGTCTTTTGAGCACTTACTTTGTGGCATTAAAAAAAGAATTTTCATGTCTATTTCCTTTCCCCACCTTAGAATAAACCATTTCTGCAAGTGACTCTGGTTCCTTTTATTGGAGAATGCTAACAAAAGCCAGATCTGAGAACTGGAAGTAATTGTATTTCATTTTAATCTTCTATTTTTTCAAAAATTTATGTTTATTAGTACATATTTTTAGTACATAATGATTACATTCTTCATGGAAAATTGATACACATGCATACACATATTAATTTCCTTTTTACTTCCCCTTGCCTTCCCACCCCTCTCCTCCTCCATCTCTAAATTTCCTTCCCATTCATAGAAAATCTATCTTCCTATTTTGTATTATTTATCTTTTATTTTGCTCTTTCAGTTATTTGTACTTTGGGTATCTCCTGTAAGAGGAACTATATTATATTTGTGTTTATGTGTCTGATTCATTTTGGAATTCAGCTTAATTTTAATCTTAATTTTAATGTAATGGCTACATGTGGCTAACAACTACCATACAGGATAGCACAGCTCTCAACCCTAACTGCCATCATCTCAAACTCTAAATACTGGATTCTGTGCACCCATATGGATCTCATCCCTTTAGAAAGTGTTTTAATTTGATTATAAAAGAAAGATTACCTTACCCAATAATGAAACAAGAAACGGCAGTCCCCAAGAAGGCATAGGCCAGAATAGATCCAAGATTTCTGAAAAAGTGTCTCTGAATAAAACAAACAACAAAGAAAAATAGGAATTACACTGTGATTTTTGACAGCAAGCATAAAACACACATAAGTAATTATAATGAAAGTTACTCCTGATTAATGCCATTTAGCCTTAAATACCATGGTTTTAAAACATTCTCTGTGCTGCTACTCACTGATCAAGCAGGCAAGGGCTTGGTAAATTTTCAGAAAAAGCTACTGTGGTTGATATTAAATTAAACTGAGAAAGATGGGGTGAGGAGGGCAAGGAGAGAGGGTAGGAGAATGAAGGAGGGAGGGAGAGGGAGAGAAACAGAGCACTAAGCACTCTAAAAAGCTAATTATATTGATAGATTTAACCCAAATCATTTTTTACTCTATAACCCAGCTAGTCACTTCCAGCTCTGGTGGTATTTTCAGAGAACATTATAGATAGAAGTGAGAAATTCTCATCCAAGGAGATTTCTGTTTGACTTGATTTGACAGCAGAAAATAGAGCCCTAAATATCTGCTCATGGGGTTTGAACTTTCCTTTTATTAGTCTGGATTAATCTTTGGAGCCTGGGAAACAGGAACAATAGAGGTGGAAGAGAAATGAGAATAGGTAGTTTCATTTAAGATGGACATGTTTATATAGAAAGAAACTCATACCAATATAAAATCTAGCTATTACTCAGAAACAGGAGGCAAAACTATAATCTTTTCAGTATTTCTGCACATTGGTTATCTTAAAAATATAAACACACACATGCACACACAGAGGACATACTTTTTAGAAGTCTTCAAGCCTGTGAGATACTGTGATTGTAGGAAAAGTTATACTTTCCTTGAAATCCTAAACCATGGTTCTTACTTCTCAAGGCACTATCTGTTCTCATTCAACAATCAGAATTATTTAACAAAAAAAGACAAAAAAGTATCCCAACCATCCTAATTTAACAAAGGCCAGAAATATTTTACCTAAAATATTTCAATAAACAGTAGGGCCCCAGTGTGCCAGCTGAGTAATATCAGAGAAAGACAAGGCACAGGAAGAAGAACCCAGTATGCACCACGCAACCACCACAAAACAAAATAAGACAAAGGCATCTTCTGGCCTGCATCACAGATGGAGAGCTAGAGCTCTCAGCTTCAGCCTTTCTTGACCCTGCCCCAGTCCGAGGCTGCTAAGAAGGTGTCAAGGAATGGCCAATGCCCTAAATCGTCTGCCAAGAAAAAATACTTCAAGACCTTGCCCAGTCACCAAATGAGGGTGCTGCCTAAACAGATTATGGACACATTATGTTTGACTTGTAAATCATGGTCTTCAGTCTTTTTTAAGACAATGCATTTATACACTAATATTTTATAAAAAGATAATTATGTTTCAATAAGTCAACAACTGTAAACCCACTTCTCTTTTAAAAAATCTATTAAGGACTTATAAATCATAGAGTGCTAATAGTGCATCGAGGACAAAACACAAGACCAATGACACTCATATGAAGTATCCAGAAACAAATTTCAACCCCAGATATGCTTCTCTTACCATTTAGCTTGCTTTTGGGTAACTATTCCTATGATTAGTATGAATATATATTAAAGTAAATTCATATTCATGATACTAGCCAAAGTACAAAATTAGAAATGTAAATATACTACCAAAAATACATTCATAATATATTCTAGAATCACAAGCACATAAATTACCCATTCCCCCTTTCATATCTGCAGATATGAACTAAAATTTTACTGTAGCTTGAAGAGATATACCATTTATTTGTATATTACATCTAGTACTTAAATGTGTACTTCATAGTTCACAAAGTACTTTCATATATATTAGCCCATCCAATTCTCATAATGCTTCCGGTATGAAGCTGTTGTTTGTACCATCTTACTCAAGAGAAATCTAAGACTCAAAAGGATGACATGAGTTGCCTGAAGTCATATACCCATCAAAACACAGCTCCAGAACTGGAAAGCCAGTCTCTAGATCCCAGTGCACTGCTATCGTGCTGCATAAGTTTGCCTGCTGTCCAGTTTAATCCCTACCATTTCCCTTTCTGCATGAAAGGACGGGAGGGTCTCGGGATTTAGCTCAGCAGCACAAGCGCTTGCCCGGCAAGTGCAAGCTCATGAGTTCCATCCCCAGTACCAAAAACAAAAACAAAAAAAAGAAAGAAAGAAAGGACAGGAGGTGTCAACAAAATGCTAGATCTATCATTCTATGCTTATTTGGCTACAAAACAGCCATGACTGGTCAGAGTCTCCCCTACTCATTACTCTGAAGTACGGAACGAAAGGAAGAGACAAAAGATGGTGGCATGACCCAGTAAAGCCTTCAGGAATCTATACCTATGACAGACCAGATCAAGTAAGATTTACTTTCAGTAAAAATCCCTTCCATATTCTGATTCCTACCATACCACTATAAGCCTTACATTTGTACTCCTTGGAACGTCCTATCCTCTCCCTTTTCTCACTGATAAGTGTTCACACGTTAGTGTTTATGTGTGTTTAGTGGGAAAGTTCGCCAAAAATGAAGTCTTCTCTAGATGAATTATTCCCCAGCCAATGCCCTGTATGCAAACTAGTGGTAGCACAAAACCAAAGCTAATTCCAATGATAACTATTTCTAATCAGGAAAGGCCTGTGTCTGCACTGAGGACTAAGTGCACATAGGTCAAATGTTCTGCATGTACCTGTTTACACACTATCAATTAAGTAGTGAAATATCACACATTCAACTGACAAAATGTTTAGTTAGAGATGGCAACCACAGTAAAAACCAACTATTTCAGTGCTTTTATAAATACTATTTAAAAAAGAAAAAGACTAATAATTAATAACCCAAAAGACCAGCATGTGAAGAACAGCTTAAATTGGGAACTAGAAAAGCCTGTTACTTGTTTTTGTTTTAAGAAAATAGGACTGATGAAGGAAAGATTGTGTAAATATGATGTTTTTCAGCCATTAAAGTGGCTTTCAGAACCATAATTTGGTTTCATTTAGAGCAATTAAGACTTTGATTATACATTGAGATTAGGTTGTTTAAAATACCAAATTGTTCATCATTAATTGCGGTCTGAAAAAGAATTTCAAGTTCTCCATTTAGGTAAATAAATAACTTTATTTAGACTCATAATAATCATCTTCTTAACATGTCAACGATTGACAAACAGGTTCAGATGATTTGGGCAACTCCATAGGCAAGTCAGGTAAATGGTACCGTTTATTTGTAAAAACACCTTAAGTCCAGACTGTGAAGTGGTGGTCCCTGGAGTCAGAGAAGGTATAACCTTGACTCAGTCGCACACCATCTACATAACCTTACACCATTAATATAAGTTGGTTTCATCATTAATGAAATATAGGACACTCATTATAAGAAATTGTACACGTGTGCAATGAACTGGTGTGCAAAACTGCACAATCTCCTACTCCAAAATATCCATTATGGAGAAAGGATTTATTGCATTCCTCTATCAGTGACGTTCCACCCTGCAGATAATGGAGTAAGGAGGGGTCACTTGGATATGAAAATGGAAACTGGTTTGACCTATTACACAGTAGGGGATCATTCTTGCTCCTCTAACTTCTATACTGTGAGCAAAAGAGGCAGCCTTTGGCAGCCTCAATGATTTCTAAGATCTCTCCACTTCAGCCTCCATATCTATGACTGTGACCAACCTGATTGCTAAAGGACATCTGTCCTCAACTGATGAAGTGGGTTTTACAGAGCCCCATTACTAAGATGTAAGTTACATACTCTAACATAGGCTTACCAGGGGTATTGGATCATGAATCACAAGGTAACAGCTTGTGTCTGTCTCAAATACACTGGAAACCTGAAGAAGCAGCAGTATGAGCTAATAGCCAAACACCATCACTTTCTTAAGAGTTTATGTGAGGATTAGAAAGAATGTATATAAAACAGAAATAAGTTAGTATATATAAAGTTCCTATACATAACTGATGCTCTATATACTGTACTGATGTTGGTTGGAAATAGTTTTAAAACTCTGAAAACTGGAACTTCCAGGAGAACATGGCAGATAGATAGCAGCAGCTATGGAGGCTCTCTGAGATACTCCACTTAGAATCCAGGAATGGGGCAGTGCGAGGAGTCCTAGGCAAGGGGAGATATACCCTGCCGACCCAGGAATGAACTAAGCTAAGAGAAACCAAATGGAAATGTAATCCTGGTGCTATAACAGGAAAAAATAAAATCTCAGCGTGGAAGCTAGAAACCGCACCATTGGAAGCCACGATTTGAATTTCCTGCTGCCACTGCTGCGTTCAAATAAGCACAGCAGGGAGAGAGACGCGTGAAAACTCTGAGAGTGGGAATCGGTGAACGGAGTTGAGAATGGGAATGGCGGGGAGCCCTGCATTAACCTGCAGTGTGTGAGCAGAACAGGGACCCTTCCATAGAGTAGGAGGCTTCAGCAAAGGACATACTGGGACCAGGCAGACTTGCTGGAACAGGACACTGCAGTAACTTTAGTTGCATATTCCCCTCTCAAGCGGGATTGGTGGGGAGCGCCTGACCTGGGTGACGCCGCTAAGACCCAGTAGGCTAGCCCAAACCAGGTCCCAGCACCTGGAGGTACACCCTAGCAGTGAAGCCTTCAGTAGGTTGACCTGGAGGGGCGGGCCCAGCAAAGGCTGCCCAGGTCTGTGTCTCCCTAGTACACTGCAGTGGGTGGGAACACCTAGCCGGCGCAATTCAAACAAACTGTAACAGACAAAGAAAGAAAGTGGGCCTCCTATATACGCTTGCATGGAAGGAACAAAAAGTATGGGAAGAGGAAGCAACAAGAAAGGGTCCTCAGTCCCCAATCCTGAGAACACTGATCCAGGAAAGGTGAATGCAAAGGAGAATGAGGACAGAAAACATGCAATATCAGACATGGCACCAATAGACATAAAGCGATTATCTCTGGAGCCTCATAGATGAGTTCAAAAGAGAAGCATTTAATGAAATAAGGCAAGATATAAGTAGAAGAGTTAGAGAAATGCTAAGCACTGCCCAAGAAAAAACAGATGGTGGAATGGAAGAACAGAAAAAGGGGGAGAATTCTTTGATGGAGAAAATAGAGAAAACATAAGAATATGTGAGGAATGTTCAAAGAGATTACCAGGAAACTGAAAACTCTATCAAAAGCTGGCATAACAGCTGGAAAGAAACTAAGGATAGATTATCTGAACTGGAGGGCAGATTTGTAATGTGGGAGCATGAAATGAAAAACTTCAGAAAAATAACAAGAAAACAAACAGCAATAATACAAAGGCTAGAAGATGATAAGAGGATCTATAACTTAAGAATTAAGAACATAAAAGAAGTAGGGACACAAACAAATGGACTACAAAAGCTATTCACAGAAATAATCCAAGAGAATTTCCCTAATTTAGCAAAAGGTAAAGATACTCAGATCTATGAGGCATACAGGACCCCAGCCACCTACAACCCAAACAGAGCTAAACCCAGGCATATAATAATCAAAATTCCAGAAATCCAATATAAGAACAGAATATTAAAAGCCGTCAGAGACAAGAAACAGATCACTTACAAGGGAACACCCATCAGAATTACAGCAGACTTCTCGGCACAAACCATCAAATCACGAAGAGCATGGGGGGAAATAATTCAAGCTTTGAAAGATAATAACCTGCAGCTAAGATTGATATATCCTGCACAACTGTCCCTAGAAATTGATGGAAAAACAAAGTGCTTCCAGGATAAAGAGGAACTTGGGGAATTTGCGACCACTAATTCAACTCTACAGAGAATACTGCAGGATATTCTAAAAAAGGAAAATACCAAGATTCCAGAAACAGTGGCAGAGAGGTCACAATGAATGGAGCAGAAAGTGAAATGAAGAAGACAAACTGACAACTAATGACAGAAAAAGAGCTCAACAGTAATGAGGCAGAGAAGGTTGGATGGTAGGAACAGCTATTTTCAAGAAAACAAGACATTACAATAGCTAGTGCTGATTTAGTATCATCTTGTTTTGAAGTCCCATCAAGCTTTTATTCTTCTGTCTCCATCGGTCTTAACAGGTTGTATCTTATTGGATTTTATTATATGTGATAATATAAGCAAAAACTTTTATAGACAAGAAGATTATACAGAAACCATTGTTCATTTTCTGATAGTTGGTTCTAAGTACCCTGTAATACTGTCATTCTCTTGAATGATTTTACATTGTCTTGATATGTTTGGTGCTACAGTATACAAAGTTATACTCAAAGATTTCAAGGAAAAAGACACTATGGTAACTACTTTTATGTCAGGATATCTTGTGGTGAAACACTATTGTGCTTAAATGGTTATGCTTTGACCTGCGCTGTTTTGTTGTTATGCCCTCTTTTATCTCAACCTCCTTTTTTAAATTATTTACTTTTGGGGCTGGGGATTTAGCTCAGCGGCATAAGTGCCTGCCTTGCAAGCAGGCAGTCGTGAGTTCAATCCCCGGTACCGATAAAAAGGAAAAAGACAAAAATAAATAAATAAATAAATAAATAATTATTTACTTTTTTATCTTTTTAATTAAGGGAAAAATAAATAAAAAATAGCAGGATACATTATAGTAACCCACTTTGATTTCCTATTAACTTGATTTGAAACCCTGTATTGCCCTCACCATCTTGTTTTGACTGATTTTCCCCTATTCTGCTTTGCTTGATAGTACCAAGTTCGAAAGTATAGGCAACAACTGTGAAGACAATAAGATTCATTATGACACCCATTGTGGTTGACTATTATCTTCTTTTAAAGTCCTGTAATGTCTCCAATATTTTGGTTTTATTCTTTACTGTTTTGCTCAATTTTATTATAACTGATGATATAGGCAATTCTTTTTAAGATAGCAAGAGGCAGTATGGTAACCATTGTTGATCACCTAGTATTTTATTATTACATTATCTATTATGTCCATCCTTTTGATTTGACTGACTCTGTTCTGTTATACAATATTTGGTTTTACTCTCTTCAAAAAAGGTAATAAGAACTGTGGGATTAATAAAACCCAAAATGTGTAATTGTCATTGTACAAAAGAAAGGAAAAGAAAGTGCTCTAAAGGATATAACTGCATATTTAAGTGTATAAGATAGATAATCATATTACTGAGTTTTGTTGGATCATTGAAGAAAACTGCAGTCTCACTGCTTGAAAGTCCACTTTATATGCTTTAATTTTGTAACTTGAACAACTATTTCTAAGATAACAATATGTAATTATTAACTAGTGATTTCCTACTGTTTATTCTTTCTGAAATTCTGTATAACTTGTACCCTTTTCTGTTTTTTTTCTTTTTCTCCTTAAATAAAATTTGAAAAAAAAACTCTGAAAACTGGAGTGCCTTTGACAGAAGAACCAGTCTGATGGGCAGGTATCCTCTCATAAAATGATTTGGAAAGTGTTCCTTCCTTTACTTTTTGAAAGAATTTGTGTAGGACTGGTATTATTTTTCCCTTAAATGCTTGATATAATTCACCCATGAAGCCATTTGATCCAGTGAGAAAGTTTTTAATTACAAATTCATTTTTTAAAATTAGTATAGGGCTGTTCAAGATTTGTCTCTTCTCAGGTCAGTTTTGATAATTTGTATGTTTCAAGGAATTTGTCTGTATCACCTAAATTGTCAAATTTACAGGCATAAATTGGCTCATAGTACACATAGTATTCCCTCATAATCCTTTAAATGTCTGAAGGGTCTTCTAGTCCTGATACAGCAATTTGTTTCCTTTCTGTTTTTTTCCCAATTGAATGGGCTAGACTTTATCAATTTGGAAGGCATTCTCTAGTTCCTAAAGATCCCATTGAGTTTTATTGTCAGCCAAGATCTCTCCTCTCTAGAATCCCTGAAAAGTGTGTCATAGTTATCATTAATAAAGAGAGCTGAAATAAGGTACATGGCTGTTATCTGAGGAAAGCATTTTTGGGAAACTAATATTCACAAAATATCCCAACAGTAGGAAAGGTATGTGGCTGTTATCTGAGGAAAGCATTATTCGGAAACTAATATTCACAAAATATCCCCACAATAGGAAAGAAATGGAGCTGTTCACACTGTGAAACAGGGTTTGATATTTTAAATAACTAGAGGCTTAAGCGTAACGTTGCTGTCAAGCACAACGACCCTCAATGTTAAGGATAGTGAAGTTTCTTAAAACATTATTCTGGAATAAATATAGATTCACTGAAGTTGTTAAGACAGTAAAAGAGGTCTTAACAGTAAAAGAGGTCTTCTGGATCCTTCACCCAGATTCCCCACTGGTTATACGTTATATTCACCGTAGGAAAGTTTCAAAACCAAGAAACTGACACTGGGACAATGTGTGTGGATAGTTAAATGTCATTTTGTTACACGTGCAGATTTCCTATTAGTACAATTAAGGCACAGAACTGCGCTGATGATGTAGCTTGAGGGAAGTACATCCATTCAGATTATGTCTCAATAGTTTGTTCTATTATATGGCTGCGAATTACTTATAGTGTAGATGTACCACAGTTTATTCAACCTACTATTGGACATTTTGGTTACTTCCAGTCTATTACAAATGCAGTAGAATGAACAACTGGATATAGAATTTTTGGAAAGGTAAGTTTCCATTTCTCTGAGATAAACCTTTGGTAGTGAAATTATTGGATCTTGTAGCAATCTCAACTCCAGTTTTATAAGAAATTGCCCTAACCCTAATACAGAGATTAATATGTCTTAAGAAATTACTGGCAAAACCTTCTTACCTTCTTCAAACTGTATCCAGCATGGAAAATAATTGGAGGCAACAAAATGTTGAAAAACACCTCTGGGTCAAATGTTACCTAGAAGTTTAAAAAGAGAAAAGTAATTTTTAGTACAATGCTGTATTTCTTTAGTATTGGAAGTCATTGGTTAAGACTTAAATATCTGTGGAAAATAAAACCAATCTGACAAAACACTGACTCAATCCAAAAGAGAAGCCATAATTTCCCTGTAGACTGGTATGTTCTTCTCACATTACCTCTGATCTATGATCTTGGCATGGTGGTTTAATTCATTTTTAAGACTTTGAGAACTCACAAAAAGCTACTAACCAATGTTTTCAATAAGAAATAGAAACATCTCGATTTTTATTACACCTTTATAAAGGCTTAAAGGCAACCAAATTCTGACATGCTTCTTTATTAACTTCTTGGACCTTCTCACATGATACATAATATTTTATAGACGCTTTAATGGTTGACACACTGTGCCAAATTGAGGTCAGAAGTTGAAGTAAGTGATTCATCAGGGGGACAGAGCCCTTACTTTGTAACATCCTCAGCCTGTACAAGAGAAGGGCACAGAGAAGGCGTGAGTGCTACACTCACCCAAGTGATGTAGCCTGCATACAATAAAAGGGAAATGAAGGACTGATTGCTGGTTCTTTCAAAGAACTGTAGTCTTCACCTTCAGCTTAGATATCGTTATCTAACTTCTGGCACAGACTGTTTGGCTTCTTAAGTCTTCAGGTAGAGACTTCAGCCTGAATCACAGATTCTTCAGTGAGCCATCACAGCCCTATCAGCCTCCCGATACAGACTTGCACAGGACACTGCAGTGAGTTCCAAATCTTGGGCTGGACCCTTCAGCCTCCAGTGTGCAGACACCCTCTGCATGCTTCCTCATCTGACTCTGTGGCTGACCATCATAAGCCGATCTTGTCATTTCTTATACATTTGTATATCTGATGTTATATGTTTCTCTAGTAAACCCTGACTGATACACATATTTCTGAATTTGAGTGTCTTTAAGTGAGCAGCATTCTTGATTCTTGATGTGGCCTACATCAAAGTTAACAGTGAGTCTAGTGATTTTGTGACTGTCACCATAAATTCAGTAACTCTAAAGAGACTAAAATTATCTGTAGGGTTGGTACAAAGAAACAACTCTTAAACTTCTAGACAGCAAAATCTTATCCCACCAAGAGGAGAATTAGGCATTTTATAAACACGCTAATCTTTTTTTAAAACAAATTTGTTCATGTGGGTAGACAAACTGGCTTTTATTTCAGTTAATTATCTCAAATCTCAATTTTTTCCTTGTCATTATTTATCTATTTTGGTTAAGACAAAGTCTTGCTGTATATTCTAGACTGATCTTAAACTCACTCCTCCACTCTAATTATTAAAATTTAGCTGTTTTTCTTTGGAAATTTGAGGTGTTCATCAGCCTAGTTAAAAAAATAATAGTTCTTTCAAATTATGTTTTATTCTATCTTTTTGGTAAAGGTAAGAGTAGCCTGAACATCAGTGAATGTCAGAATGAGTAGGAGGCTTAGATCTCCAAAATTAAAGTGAACCAAAAACAAATAACTAAGGGGGAGATGGGGACTCACAGAAATAAAAAAGTTCAAAGTGTTGGTTATTATGCATAAGACGAGGCAAGCTGTGTTTGTTGGCTGGTAATTATCAGAATTCTGTCTTCCCATTTAACCTTAGAGACTGAAATCTTACTCTTTTGATGATTATGCACCTGAGAATGGATTGGGATCATTTCACCTTTTCCCCCTGTTCTACCCAATTCAATCTGAAGAATTCAAGGTGCCATTTCAAAATAGCCATTAATGTGGCTTTTACATCGGGTCTCTCACAGTTGCATTTAATTTTACAACATTTACGGAAATCCCATTCCTTATTAGGAAGTGCTGGGAGTAAAGGCCACACACTAGTATTGCCATTGGACACCTCTCTGTACTCTACCCCTTTTGCCTACCAGTCTTCACACACATTAACCTCGTTTTACATGTTAAAAGGCGCTCTACAATCTGGGTTTCCCAGATAACTGTCCTGAAGTCTTCTTGTTGATAAACGCTGGTCTATACAGTAATGGAATATATGTCAATAAATACAGATCTTGTTTATTCTGGAAATTACCCACATGAGAAAATACAAAACCTTTTTTCTTGCAGAACATTTTTGCTGCCTCCACACCAAAAAAAAACATTTTTAGACTCAAATTGTAACACAAAAAGCCCTTCTTCCCTTGAAGGTCCATTAGGCATTTGTCATTAATCATAATGACAGTACACACTCAAATATTATTTGTATAATATGGCTAAAGAAGCATAAAGAACTAAGAATTGTACTTCTGAATACTAAATAAGCTAAAAGTGAAATCAATAATATTTTAAAAAAGAAATAATCTCTAATCTATAACATGGGAAAAATAGTAAAGAAGAGATGGTGGTAAGACAAATGAGGTGGGGACATGCAAACCCACTGCACAATCGGTAGTTCACATTAGCCACAGATCCTAAGAAGCTTAAGAAGGTCACAAGCTAAAAGTCTCCAATTAAAAATCTGTTTTCTTCTCATGATGGCCCAAAATCTTTCTATCAAAACTTAGAATTAGGAATGTTACTGATATTCCAGGATTTTGGAAGGATTTTTCTCCACACAATCAAAATAGAGTCATGGAATCAACAACCATACCACTGAGAACTATGTACCATCTCACCTTCCGCAGCATGTCATTCTGCTCTACACTGTTGACCTTGCCAGGGCTGATTTCTCCTTTCAGAGTGTATTCAAAGAACTTCCCACTGACATTCACTAGTAAGGTGCTGAAGGCCCTGTCTTCCTGAGTACAGCTGAGTGATTTGTCACGGCCACTGGTGGCAGGAGTACCATACCTCAAGATCACCCCAACGATGAGCCCTGAAATATAGCAAGGAAAAAAAATCAGACCTGTGGAAGGATAGAATATGGAAATAATGACACTGTTATTTTCAAAGATTATGAGATGCAAAGGAAATCATACAAGCCAGGTAGATGCTGTGTATTTAGCAGCAACTCCACAGTCCTTTAGAAAGGGTTGAGCATCACCTATTCTGGTCTCATTTGAGACCCTTGGTCATCAGAAAGACAAGATGGAAAGGTACCTCTGGCAGTTATTATGTCACTCTCAGTACTTTTAACACAAAATCATGTCTTATTTCTGGGCTTTTGGTGGAGGTAAAAGAAATGATGAGCAGTAAAGTTTTTTTCTGCTTAGGACAGCACAAGGAGGAACCGCTGAGCCCTTGATTTTCCCCAAAAGCAAACCTCATGCCAGTCTTAATATCATCTTCTAGCAAGGCCAGGCTGCTGGAACTCTGGTGGCTATAAATGCAGCTTGCTTTGCTACACACTGGGGCAGGGTGGGGAATGATTTTGCCTAGGTCACTTGAAGCACTGGGTATCACAGAGAAAGTAATTATACCCCTTGGGAAGCTAAATGCAGCAGTGTAAGTTTGAGCAGTCATTATTCAGAGCTGGATAGCTGGCTTCTTGGGGATGTGGCTATGAAACAGCTAAGATAATCAGCTGCAAGTCTTTAAGTCTCATTTCCTACTTAATAGGGTTTTCCAATTAGAGGAAAATAAAAACAGCAAAATTGTGTATAAGCATTCAATTCCATGAATGAGGAAGGAGTGTCAATTCCCTGTCCTGAACAAGAATCACAGATGCCTAAGCAAAAGTGACTAAAATGGGGAAGAAAAAACAAAAGGCATAAGTGATTACCAGACACATGTATAATTATCTCTTAGGAAAATTTTAGACTTCTCCCTAAATTCACTTCTTTGCTAGCAACATAAAAAGCATAGTGAAAAAGCTTTCCCAGCTCACTGACCATTAATGGAGAAAATTATATCTGAAAAAGAACAATGTTTACTATATTCTAAATGCTATGGTTTGGATCTTAAATGTTCTTCAAAGGCCCAGTAGCACCCCAGCTTGATGCTACTGGGAGACAGTGGAAGCCTTCAAGAGATGGGGCCTACTGGGACATCTTAGCCAATAGAGGTGTGCCCTTTAAAGGAGAGACTACAGCCTCTTCCTCTTCCTTTTCATCATTCCTGACACTGAGCTAAACAGTTTCACTTTACCATGCACTCCCCCATGATGTGCTGCCAAGTTAATTATCTCAGGTATTGTTACAGCAACAGCTAACACACTATATATAATGTTCTATAAGATCATCAAGATATATGAGAATTCACTAGACACTGAATAGCAAATCATATATAAAAATAGTTAAGCACAAATGTGTCTGTGGTACATTATTATTATCATAGACCTATATTAACGGATATAATTTTTTACTTTTAAGAAACTATCAAGTCTTAAAAGATCTTTTACAAATTTAAAACGAGATTCTTAAGAGCCTCAACCTGACTATATAAGAAACAATTTTTTAAAAGAAGTTTAAAGTAAAAAAAAAAAAAGAATTTTAAGGTGTATGAGAAAAATTAGACTTTTTATAAAATCACATTTGTCATTACCAAAAAGAGATGGCTTTGGGGAAAAATAAAAGTCACATAATGCAGATGGCTCTAGTTGTCCTGGTAAATGGAATAAACACTTACGGTTTTTAGCTTCAAACTTTGTTCAGGCTGTTTAGAATTACACCTTACTCTCTACCGACTTATTCAACTGTGCTCTTAGCAGCCTCAGTTACAAAAGGGAAACTGGCACTAGACTAAGCTTCCTTCTTTGATTACCCTCTGGGGTTTTTAAGCCCCATGTGACTCATGATTATATTCTTTCCTCATAGTACCAATTTTGGAATGGGCACATACATTAACTGTATATAGGCTTTTCTTGTTTTGGGTTATGTCTTTTAAAAATTAGAAAAGTCAGCAATTGTATACCATCAACATAATATGCCGATAGTTGTGAAGTGAGTTTTGCATACCAAAAAGTTTAAACACTCGAATTTTTGCACCTTTGAACTCACCATTGTGTCTTTAGCTACCTCAAATGTCAAAGGAATTTCATTCATATTTACTTTCCATAAAAGCTTATGGATTGTGAAATCAGTGATTCTCTCTTCATTAGCTGACATTTTCTGGGCTATGTTTTTCTGGCCTACATACATAGTTATTTCTCTTTCTGGCCCGCACACATGATTATTTCTCTTTACAATGTAGAACACTATGCTGTTGACATGGACATTGATATATTAAAATTCATTCAAGAAGAAAACATTCAAAATATTTTTTGTTTATTTTTTTAATTTTTTAAAAAAGATTAAGATAAAAGAGGACATAACAACACAGGTCAGAACAGAACAATTTAAGCAACATAGTGTTTCACCACAAGACAACCCGACATAACAGTAGTTACCATAGTGTCTCTTTCCTTGAAATATTTGAGTGTAACTTCGTATACTATAGCATCAAACATATGAAGACAGTGTGAAACCACTCAAGAGAATGAAAGTATTACAGGATATTCAGAACCAACTAACAAAAACAAACATGGTTACTATATTATCTCCTTGTCTATAAAAAATTTTGTTTATACTATCACATATAATAAAATCCAATAAGATACAACATGATAAAACTGATGTGTTGCTTATTTTAAATATGCAATGAAATATTTACTATTTTTTTAACTTTTTTTTAACGTTTTATCGGTACCAGGGATCTAACTCACGACCACCTGCTTACAAGGCAGGTGCTTATGCCACTGAGCTAAATCCCCAGCCCCTGAAATATTTACTATTTAAAAACAATTTTATTGTGGTACAATTTATACCCCATAAAATTCATCCATTTTTATGTATAACTCGATTATTTTTAGTATATTCACAGAGCTGTGGAATTATCACCACAATCTGATTTTGGAACATTCTCATTTGTAGTCACTACCTGATTCTTACTCCCATCCCCAGGCCATTATTAATCTAATTTCTATCTCTATAAATTTACCTTCTCTAAACATTTTATATAAATGGTATCATACAATATGTAGTCTTGGTACCTGGCTTCTTTCACTGAGCATAGTACTTTCAAAGTTCATTTATGTTGCAGGCACATATCAGTACTTTATTCTTTTTTGTTGCTGCGCAGTAATTCACTATCATATTTTATTTGTCTACTGTATTAGTTACTTTCTTGTTACTGGGACAAAATATCTGCTACCCATGGGTTAAAGAAGAAATAGTTTATTTCAGCTTACAGCTTGTAGAGGTTTCAGTCCATAGTTGGCTGGCTCCAAGGTAGAGCAGCATGGTAGAGGGCATTGCAGAGGAAAAATAGTTCATAGCAGAGCAGGCAGGAGGCAGCAAGCAGCAAGCAGCAGGAGTACAGCAAAGCAAGCCTCCTTTTCCTTTTTATACCATCCAGACTACAAGCCTTTTGGGTGATGCCACTCATAACCAGGTTGGGTTGTACCGTTATCCACAGCCAGAACTATGTTAATTCCAATCAGTGGACTAATTTAACATCACACACCTTTAATCCTAGTAACACATGCCCTACATCCATCCACTGATGAGCACAGCTTTGGAAGGATATCTAGAGATAAGCTGTAACATCCACTTACCAAGTGACAAATATTTACATTGTCACCCCTTTTGTTATTGTACATAATGCTGCTGTTTGTATGGATATGTGTTTTCATTTCTCTAGGATAGACACCTAAGAGTAAAACTGCTATAACAGGGCAAATCTATACTTAATATTTTAAAAACTGCTGAACTGTTTCTCATTTAAATACCCACTGTTCTTAACAAGATTCAGTAGATTTCCTTTTAAGAATACTCCCACTGAAAAAGAACCTGGCAAGCTGTTCCTCAATTTATTATTTGACAGTTGATCTATTTGAATAAACTTTATATTGTTATTTTTGACAATTCCTTCCAGTTTTACTGCTATATAGTACGGAAAGAGATTGTTGAGCTCCCTCTCACATGACCATTTTGGAAGTCCTGCCATGAGTCACTCACTCTTTCCACCTGCACAAGCATGAACAACAGAATTCCTCCATGTTTGTTAATTTGCTATGTTTCATACCATTTTTTACCTGAAAATGTTATTTGGTTTCATATATTGAAGTAAATTCCTAACACATTATTTGTTATTTTATACCAATTTTGATGATGTGCTTATTTCACCTAGTAATAACTAGGCAGCATAAAAGAGAATTTGGTGGGTTCAGCAACAGAAGTTGTGGGTATGTAATTTCACTTTCCACCTAGCCACAATCCAGAGCAAGGTATCTTTCTGCTGTTAATTTCTAGTACTGATCTTTTGTAACAGTGGAGTAAGAACATGCTGTGTCAAACCCCCTTATAAACTGTCAACTGTTGCACAGATGCTGGTTTTTGTGAGTTCTTTAGAAGAGTTATTTTTCCTTGCATTAATTTGATTGCTACAAAAATAGAGCATATTAGGAAGACAAGTGATATGTGGGCTGGAGTAAGGCACAAAAAAATACACCTAGAAAAGTAGGTACATGACTCCTTCTTGCTGAAGTTTTCCCTGCCCAGTAGAGGAACAGAATGCTATAACATACTTATTTGCCTCTCTAGCAGCTTCCTAGGTACCAAAACAAATGAGTGTTTGTGCCATAACTTACACATTATAACAATAAAGCAAGACAGTGGTATGATGTACCATCACACTATGCTATAGTCCTGTAAACAAACAGTAAGCAACTTTACTATGTGAATTTCCCAAAATAAATGAAAAAATGTTCTCTATATAAAAATTCAAAAATTGTAAGAAACACAAGTTCCATGAAGTCAATACTTTTACTACTAAAAATTTATACTTAAATGGGAAATAAATAATTAGGCTTAACCTGATGTAAGAAACACAAGCCACTGATTTTATTGCTCAATTTCTTTGATTTATTCAGGTGACTTAATTCAGGTGACCTGCGTTGTATTATCAAGAACAATTTTTCAAAACTGCTTGAGATTCAACATTGTCAAAGAATCAACCAATAATGAAAGCTGAATTGATTCACAAACATAGATCTATGTATTTGTTCAAGGAGAAGCCTTGCCCTTGTGTTCTCTATATACCTAAGGTACGCCTGTAGTTGACCTACATTCAATTTATCTAGATCTCATGCCACTGTAAAACGCCACAGTCTGAAAGAAGAACACAAGTGCAACTACCCATGACATTTCTAAAACACTCTAACCAATAGCAGGTCATGCACTGTAGTACTCTGCCATCTAGGGAAACACCTGAAATACAGATACCCAGCATCTCCCACATTACTGTTCATCTTGTAGGTCTGTCATGTGGATGTGGTCCTTATATTTAAAGAAGTTCTATATCAAGTTCTAAAATATACTCAGAAATGAAGACTACTGATGTCCAAGCTTTCCAACATGAAAAGCTTTTCATCCCTTGGTATTCATCGGGGACTGGTTCCAGGACTCCCTTTGCAAATACCGAAATCTGAAGGTACTGAAGTTCCTTCAGGAACAACACAGATGTCTACCAACTGATGAATGAGTAAGCAAAATACAGTGTATGAATAAAATGGAAAAAGAAATGAGCAACTGGTACACGCCAAAAATGCAGATGCAACTAAAAGACATTGTGTGGAGTACCTAAGTTAAGTGAAAGATGCCAGTCATGAAGATAGCATACATTTTGTGGCATCATTTCTATTAAGTGTCTAAGTGTATTATAGAGATGGAAAGTAGATTAGTGGTGGACAAAGGATAAGCAGGAGGGATGTTACTGGAAAAATAAAATATATATAAATACATATGTATATTATACATAAATATAATTCTGAATGCTAGAATGAGCCTAGAGAACACATCTGTCATTCCTTCCAATGCTAGTGTTTCACACTTTAACAATGAGGTCTCTCAAAGGGAAAAATGAACTACTGTAAAATCAGCAGAATGTATATTTTCTACTTCCAGTGCTAGACAATGAATACTTGCAAGAAGGTTAAATAGTTATACAAAACTAAATCCTTTAGGACCCTAGAAGAAACACAAAGTAACATACACGTTTCAGGAAGTGATATCAGGTTAATAATATAAGTGGGAGATTTACATGTATCCTTACTGTTAATTTTTTCTAATGAGTAGTACAGTTTAAGTATTATTTCCTCCAAGAAGCCCTCTCTGATTCCGTAGGCCAGGTTACCTAACAACATTTTGTACTCCCATTATAGTATGTGCTTCTCATTTGATAAACACATCACGATTTGCTATAAACACTTATATATGCCTATCTGGCCCAACTGTCAGCTCTGCTGGGGGAATAGGGAGGTATCTATGGATGTATCTTGCATATTCATTGTTCAGAACCTACCTTCTAAGTGGCAATCATATGCTGAATTATAGTCAAACATACATGTCAAGATTATCCACAGAGAAATAATAAGATAAGAGCTAGTATCACAGGTTTGACATGTGGAAACTTTTCTGACTTTAGAAAACTTTCTTTGGGGAGAGACTAAGATGACAGAGCAGTAAGCAGCAAGAGAAAACAGCCTCTCTGAGAATCAACGTCCACATACTAGAATATAGCATCAGGAAGAAGGTAAGAATCAGGAAAGTGGGTCTACTGGACCTAGGAAGAATATGAAGTACAAATTGAAGCCCACAGAGAGAGTGAAGAGAGAAATTCCAACAAAGAAGGAGGTAAACAGTGGTGCCTTCTCTCTCACCGTGTGAGAGGAGTGGTTCAAATCCTCAGATGCACAGAGATGGTGATGTGACAACTGGCAACCTCAGAGGCTGCTGAAGAGAATGTGGCAGTGAAGGACAGCAGCAGGCGTGACAGACTATGCTGCCTGGTGGTGAGTGCAGAGGAATTAATCCTCATGTGGGAGATAGCAATTAGCTAGGAGCATCTTGGAGATGAGCCAGCTTAGCTCAGAACACAGAACTGCTTCTGGCTTCATCTAGCAGCTCCCAGCTGGGCTCAGACCCACAGAAACTACTTGGACAGTGGCGAGCCCAATGAGTCTATTCTCAGTGCAGGCCTCACCCCTCACCAAAAAGCTACTGCTGGCTTGCTGGGAGAGATCTGCAGGAATAGGAACTCTGTCTCCACAGACTGTCCACTGTGAAACTATAGAGAACCCTGGAAGTGGACTTTTTTCTTTGTTTTTTTCTTTCTCCTTCATTATTTGATCTTGTTTTTAAAAGAGTATGAACATGGTTCCTAGCCTCTTTGTGGTGGTTCTGTTCTGTTCTGGTCTTCCATTTATTTCTCCTTTCCTTCAGTCTTCTGCACATTTCCCAAAGTTGCTATGATTTCCCTTTGTCCTCCAACCTTCTCTCTAGTCACTTACTCTTCTTACACTTCTGATTTTCTCCTTAATCCATTTTAAATTTTAACCCCTGAAGACAAAACTGACTTGAATGCTACATATAAATTTCTGGTTCGTTTTAGATTTTGTTAAATAAGTGCAAATCTAGTTCATAAGGTTGAAAGTGGCAAATTAAGGGCTTGCTCAGATTATCATTCTTTAGGATATATTTCATGCTATTGGAACCACTACATCCAAAATTAACACAATTGTTCTAAACAGCTGTTGATCTTGGTATTCCATGACTGAGATGGACTAAGGGCCACAGAAAATAACATGCATACTGTTAAGGATTTGGAGACTGGGCCAAACAAGCAACTTCTCATCTCCGACAAACTGAATAGCTTAGATCTTCCAACAGACTCAAATCTTAAAACCAGCTGTACCTGGAAGATACCTCAGAGAAGTAGTCATCACCTAGGGATCCTGAATACTAGTAATAAAGCAACCCTAGGGATTTACAAGCATAGCTCTAGGAATTAAACTTTAAAAAGAAATAAAAAATGAAGACACTTAAACAAAATGAATCCCAGACATCAAGTCCACCAAAGGCAAATCCAGGGGGAAATGAGATGGGACAATCCAAAAGCCTCCCAGGTGGACTCCCCAAAGTGGTAACAACAAAGCAATTGAATGAGGCTCTGTAAAAAAAGAAATCAAAAATAATCTCTCAGATAAAGACCTTGCTTAGTGATGCTAGAGCAGATACAGACAAAAAAACAGAGAAGCTTAAGAAATTTATGGAAATTCAGCATATGAAAGAAATGGAATCCATAAAGCAGATTCAAGCAGACATCTAGGAGAATAAAATATAAGTTTTTGAAGCAGATTTGGCCAATGTGAGGATAAGGATCTCAGAAACTGAGGACAGGCGTATAGAGAGTGATCAGAAAAAGCAAGAGTTCTCAAAAATAGCAAGAGACCATGAGAAATCAATCTAAAGGCTGTTAATTGAGACAAAGAAGAGTAACTCTAAGGCTAACCAGAGTCAATTAAAAAGCAGGAGAAACCATTAAAAAATGTTTACAAACGTCATGTCAGAAAACTTTCCTGGTAGAGAAAAAGAATTGGACATAAAGATAAGTGAGGCATATATAACTCCAGTTAGCAATGATCAAAAAAATTCTATAGCCAGGCATATCATAGACAAGATCCCAGAAATTCAACACAAGACTAGAATCTCAAAACCTGTTACAGAAAAGAAACAAATCACCTATAAAGGAAAACCGATGCATCATAATCACAGCTGACTTCTCAGCACAAACTCTCAAGTCAAAGAGAAGTTGGAGTAAAACATTCCAGGTTCTAAAGGAAAACAACTTTAAAACCAGACTGATGGACCCCACAAAACTATCTATCAAAACTGATGGAAAAATAAAATACTTTCATCATAACATCTGAGGAAATTTATAACCACCAAACCTCCAAAATGTTCTGAAGAACATTCTAGAAAGAGATAATAATGACTACAGCTCCATGAATCCCAACAGAAGGAATCCACTAGGCAAGGCAAACAATTAGAAGGAGAGGGAAAAAACGGGAGCCAACAACAGGAAAATAACATGACAAGGATAAGTCAATATATATCATTTATAACCATCAATGTTAATCGTCTCAATTCACTAATCAAAAGACACAGACTGGAGCAAGAAACAATGTCCAACGATATGCTGCTGCTTGACAGAAACTCATTTAATTCAAAACTAAATTCATAGAAAGAAAATAAAAGGATGGAAAGCAATACTCCATGTGATGAGTATCCAGAAAAAAAGCAAGGTTAGCTATTCTATTTGCAGACAAAGTGGATTTCAAACCAAGACTGATTAAGAGAGATAAAGAAGGTCATGACATCCTAGTAAACAATGCAAGAGAAAAGAGATAACACTCTCTCTCTCTCTCTCTCTCTCTCTGTCACTCTCTCTCTCCATATATATATATATATATATATATATATATATATATATATATTCAGCAAATACAGTGCACCCACCTATATTAAACAACTACTAATGGATATGAAAAATCCTCTGTCACAAAAAGACAGATCAATTAGACAAAAAATTAATTATGAAATATTAGAACTGAACCAAACTTTTGAACAAATCAATTTAGTAGAGCTCTACAGAGTGTTCCACCCGACAACATCAGAATACACATTTTTCTTAGATGCACATGGAACATCCTTCAAAACAGACCACATATTGGCCCACAGAACATGCTTAAGTAAATACAAGGGAATTCAAATCATCCCATGTGTACTATCAGACCACAAGGTGGTGTAACTGGAAATCCAAGGAAAAAGAAACCACAAGAACTTCATAAACACATGGAAATTAAATAGAATCATGCTGAATAATCAATGGGTCAAAGATGAAATTAAAGAAGAAATTAGACACTTTCTACAATTGAGTGATAACAATACAACATACCAGAACTTACAAGACACGATGAAAGAAGTTTAAAGAGAAAAATTTATAGCAGTAAATACCAATATCACGAAAACAGAGCAAGTGCATACAAATAATTTAATGATGAATCTCAAACTTCTAGAAATAGAAGAGTAGTCTAAACCAAAAGCTCATACAAGGAAAGAAATTATAAAGATCAGAGTAGAAATTAACACACTGGAGACTAAAAAAATAATACAAAGCATCAATGAATCAAAGAGTTGGTTCTTTGAAAGAAAGATGAAAGCCATAAAGAAGGATAAACGAGACTTTTATCAGTAAATGGATACTACTTGAGACCATACTCATAAGTGAAACAAATCAGACATACATGTATAAACACCGTACTGCTTCACTAGTGTGAGAAGCTGAAGGAAATAACGTAACATGTATATATATATATATATATATATATATATATATTATAGTTAAGAGTTATACAACTGATTTCTCTGATTTTATTGAAGGGAAAATTTTGTGCTAGTACTGTTCAGATAATTAATGCAAATGTCTTGTGCTCTGGGTAATTGATCTGGGGACTGCAATGCATAATGTATGTACCACTGTTGTCCTGTTTGTTGTGGTTTGAAATTTTGTTTTATTTTTTTCTCTTTTAAATAAAATGGATTTGATTTTAAAAAAGAAAATTTTCTTTGGATCTCATTTCTCTAACTTTACCATAAATAAAATGTCAACCAGACAACAAATTTAACCCAAAAAATCAAATATTGTGAAATCACAAATGTCCTTCAATGAAAATCTCACCTTTTTCTCTTCTCAAAGTACAGCTTTGATCCTGGAATAACACACTTTATATCCAGACACCTCTTAAAAAGCCCCATGTATGAGTGCATGAGGCTTTGGGGGACCATCTAGACAAGCCATAACATTTTCCTTCCCTTCATTAGATGTCATGGGAATTGAACCCAGGGTCTTGTGGTAACTAAGTGCTTTATCACTGAGCTATATCTCCATCCTTTTTTAGTTTTTACTGAGGCAGGGTTTAAATTGTCTGAGGTGGCCTCAAACTTGCAATCCTCTTGTCTCAGCCTCCACAGTGGCTAGAGCAATAGGTATGGCTACCACACCTGACAATTTTATTTATGTAATGAATAGATATTTGTTTATTCATTCATGCACTAAAAATATGTTGATACAGGCCCTGTGGTGGGAACTGGACAAATGGTAGTGCTCTGCTCTCAAGGGAGTTTACAGTCTGAAAGAGCAGACGAACAAAAACCATAGTGATTGTTAATACCATGTGCCAGGCATTGTTCTAAGCACTGTGTGTGCACATTAAATGAGTTAATGCAATTCTTTGAAAAGATACTATGATATTCCCATTAAAATGAGACAGAGAGAAGCCAAATATTTTGTCCCAAATCACACATAGGTTCACATGTAAATGGAGGACCCAACGTTCAAATACAGGTAGTCTGACCCCAGAGTCTCAAGACTGACTATAGGTAGTGTACCAGTCTATCTAACCCCAGTCTCTTGCCTCGACTTCCTCAATAACCTCTTTATTTTTCCTTTAATGAAGCAGATTAAACTCAAGGCTTCATGCATATGAGGCAAGCACTCTGCCCCTGAGCTGCATCCCTAGGTCTCCACAGTAAGCTACTATGTGGTCTTCTGGATGGAGAGACTATGGGAACTAATAAACAGAAGAATTAATAATGAATCTCAGGTTCTCAGACTTAGCAATTTGATATATAGAGGTAAATTCACTGATATTAAAGACATAATTACAAATACAGTACACTGTACATATATCATATACACATTGTAACTATGTTACAAATGCTGAATAAAATTTCATTCATAGAAAGCAGTCAAAGAATATAAAATTTCAGCTAGGAGAAATAAATTCAAAGGAGATAGTATTTCACGGTAACTATAGTTAATATCAATATACTATATTCTTGAAAACTGATAGATTTTTAAATGTTCTCATCACAAAAGGTAAAAATATGTAAAATAATACATAATCAGTTTGATTTAGCCTTTCCACAATATATACACACATGATGAAAATGCATGGTGAATATTTAAATTTTAAAAATTATTACACTAAAAAGACATATTACCATTGATTCCCTTCAAAATATTCCTGCTTGCTTCAAACACACTTATTCCATCATTCTAGCCACTTTCTGAATCAGCTCTGGAAGTCCTCTTTCACGTGTTTACCAAGTGTAATAAAAATAAGAGTAAATACTGCTACCAAGTGCCATCCAATGTAAAGGCAGGCTTGTAAAAACATTAAAGTGTTTATCTACCTTATTCACAGACCTGGCAACATGCAGATTCTGGGTCTTCCCTAAAGTCAAAATGTCAATGAAAGGAGTCTCAGCCACTTTCCCGTCACTAAATACCCAACACCTGCAACTGTAAGGAGGAAAGATTTATTTTAGCTCTTGGTTTCAGTCCACAGTTGCTAGCTCCAAGGCAGAAAGAGGATGGCAAAGAGGCAAGGTAGAAGAAAAAGGCTAGTATGGTGGCTCATGCCTGTAATCCCAACACTTGGGAGGCTGAGGCAGGAGGATCACTGTGAGTTTGACACTAGCCTAGGTTACAAAGTGAGCTCAAGGCCAGCCTGAACTGCACAATGAGACCCTGTCTCAAAAAGACAAAAAAAAAAGCAAAGGACTCTACTCATGGTACTCAAGAAGCAGAGAAGTGGGGAGCCAGGGACAAGGACGTATTCTTTCAGGTCGTACCCCCAGTGATCCACCTCTGGCCAGGCCCCACTTCCTAACAGCACATTCAGCTACCACCCTCATAATCCAAAAACCTTCCAAACATTAGTATTTGGGGGAACATTGTAGAACTAAAGTTGCTAGAAAGATGGATAAGTGTGTTTGAAGTGAGAGGGAGTATTTTAAGACAGTTAATAGCTATGTGTCTTTTATCATAGTAAAATTTTTAATTTAAACATTCACTGCATTTTCCAATCACATCTCATACATATCTCAAAAGATGTACACAGTACATGTGTAGCATTTTGCCAGTTAAAAATATTTTTTAAATGTTACAAATGCATAGGATATAAATTTATCTCAGTATAAGTAAGGCATTCATAAGCCCACTGCTCACTCTCTCTCAAACTTAGGAACCCCTACAGAATATGACTCACACCCTAGAATAGTTCAACTACTATTATAGGCATATAGTAGGTATTTCTGTGCCTTAACACTTTTGGAGTCTTTGTAGTCTTAACACCTTAAATCTTCAAGATGTGATCTTTTAAGTATTAAGAACCAACATATTCCCTTCTCAGTAATTTCTTAGGGAAAAGTATCTGTGCAAATGTCATTAGACAGTGAATAAAATCCACATTAAAAAAGTCTTAAGAGCTGGTGGATAGCTGGTGTATAGCTCAGCGTAAGGCCTTAGGTTTGTTCTCCAAAAAAGGTGTAAAAGAGGACTCAGAATTTGGAATTTGGGGGATAAGGGCTCACTGATAATTTCATAAGACAACAAAAAAATCCATAAATCACTAATTTAGGACTGGTGCTGCTCTGACATAGGACTACTTTAAGTAAAATTTGAGTCTATACCTCAAGACAAAAGTTTTATCTTGTCATTAACAGTAAAAAACACTAAAAGAGTTTACCTTGTCATTAACAGTAAAAGACACTAAAAGAGTAAAACTCAAATCCCTTCCCAAAAGTTTGACCTCCAGTCTAATGCCTTCTTCAATAGATAAAATTGCAAGGATCTGACCAAAACCAAAATGGAAGAAGTCAGGTGATTTAAAAAAAAACAATAAACTCTAAGTAGTTTCCCCAAATATGAAATGTCACCTTTAGACATAAGAAATGGAATATTAGTTTAGGTATTTTCAGTATCTGCTTGAAAGAATGAGACACAGAAAAATGTAGTTACACTGCCCCATGAAACTCTCAAGTCCCAGGAAGAATTTCCCATCATTGTGGTACTCCATTTCACCATGGGTGACCACACACTTTCTGACAGTCTTTAAAAAATGAGCATGCCAGTTGTAATCTAGGGTTAGAGAATAGAAGCAACACACTGGAAACACACTTGAATTTGATGACTGTAATCTTAACTACAGAAGTCCAATATGGTACCCAAGTGTAGGCCAATTAAATTGCATCATTCTAGGTCAGGCCCAGGACCTGGGGAGATTATTCTACCTAATCCAGGATTGTGTTCTCAAGAAGTCCACTGTTGCCACACACCTAAGTCATATTCTACAAGCTCTGCTGCTAATGAATGAGACACTTTAATCTCTATCCATGTGGGTCTTTTATCTTCCAACTGGTTCCAAATCTGAGAGATAACAGAGTACTGTACCACTAACTAAACCCCCCAACTCCCAACAGTATGGATACCCATAATTTTTTTTTCCTCACAGTGCTTTGGGATTTAACCCAGGACCTCAGGGATACTACACAAGTGTTCTTCACTAAGTTCTCTTCCTAGTCCCTCATTCATACTCTTAAAACACAATTTCTTTAAAATATAATTCATTAATATATTTGAACATAAGATGATGGAAGCCAAGTAGATTCCTGTATTAGGTCTAAGGACTTTTTAAACTATAGCATCAGCTTTCTGTTTTAGATTGAGAGCATGAATATTTATTTGGTTTTGACTCTTAATTTACATTTGTCCAAATCAAATACAGTGTGCCTATAGCTGAATTATCACTCAACACATTTTTTGCTGTCTTATATATTTCTCATTTAATTAAACACATTAATCAAAATCAACTCAGTTGCCTAAGGATTAAACAGGTTACTATAGCAGATTATTATACATTTTTCTGACCTGTCACTTTTTAGAGTTCCAGATCAAGATTTCCACTGATATATCAGCTACGTCTTGAAATAAATTGGTCTTTCTTCTGAGTCTCTGCCTGAAACTCTCTTTGTACGCTCTCCTCCCTAACCATGTTCATGTTAATCCTTAAATATCATTCAAGTCACAACATCCATATCATGTGAAAGAGAGTTCTCACCAGAAACTATGCTTGAACTTCTGAAACTAAAGGAAATAAATTTCTCTTGTTTAGGCCAACCCTTTTACTTCATGCAGACTATCTGCCCTAGGATGGGTACAGCACTCACACCCTTAATCCCAGCATTACACTATGAATCGATCACAAACTCTACAGTCAGCTCCCTCCAAAAAAGTATACCCTCCCCATTACCACATGAGGCTTTGTGGGGACCTCCAGACACAAACCATAAGACATATCACCATCACAATGAGTCTTCTTGACCTTCCAAAAGAGACTTTTGTCATATGACCTGGTATGCGCTCCACTTTCATAGAAAATATTACCCTAATGTATAACTCATCAAGAAATTACCATAGCGCTCTTTTCCTTGGTCAAATTGAAAGGACAAGACAAAAGATTGATTTTCACTAATGCTTTGAAGACTTCACACACTTTGGAAGAAGCTGAAAATATGTTGTATTTAGAAATTTAATCATAGGTACATAAAATAATTCTTTAGTTAGATGGCTAAAACAACAATTCTTAAAGAGACAGATATTTAAATGCAAATTAATTACTACATATAAATTTGAGTACTCCTTAGCAAAAATGATTGGCACCAGCAGTATTTTGTATTTCAGAATATTTGCACATATACAATATATCTTAGGATAGGACCCAAATCTAAACACAAATTCATTTATGTTTCATACATACTTTACACACATACACTGCGGTCAATTTTACATAGTTTAAGTGCATCTGCATTTTGATTATACCCTGTGATATGAGGTGAAGTGTATTTTTCCACTTGTGGCATCATGTTGTCATTCAAAAGGTTTTAGATTTTAAAGCATTTTAGATGAAGGATGCTCAATTATACTTATAAGATAACTGTAAGACCATAGAATATTCCTTTTTAAACTTTATTATGAAATATATCTGATACATAAATGTTGTGGCTTGTATCTAAATGTCTCCATAATACCTCATGAAATCATAAGTGGGAGTTTTTGGAGGTGTCTGAACCTAGAGTGTGTGATTCTGGGATTAAAGTTGTGATGCTGGGATTAAGGACAGGATTCTGGGAATAAGGGTGCTCCACCCTAGACATGAGTGCTACCCCTTTGAGAGAAAGTAACCTGGATGGAATATAAGGGACAGAAAGTGGGTTGCTACCACCACTTGCTGCTGCTTGTCTTCTGCTGCCTACTGCCTGCTCTGTGATGTCTCTCCACCGTGCCAGTCTGTCTTGGTGCCAGAAGATTATGAACTGAAACTCTATAAACTGAGCTAAATAAACCTTTCCTCATTTAACTTTAGGAGTTGAGTACTTTGTCTCACCAAAGACAAAAGTAACTAAGACAACAAGTGACTAAAGATAAGAGACAAAAATAATTGGGAAGAAATACACAAGGAAAGGGTTTGAATGTATTGGTAACTTTTCTCTCAAGCCAGGCAGTGAATATGGAAGTGTTTATTCCATTTTTACCTGCATATCACATGTATTATTTTGTATATTTAATATGTTTTACAAGGATTTATCAGGGTACTAATGGTCTACCAGACATCTATGTGTCCACCACTCAAATTAATCAATAGCACATTACCAGGAGAGCCCAGCATCCTTAGTAGCCCTTACCAATGGAACCTACTACTTCCACTCCATTCCTGGACACTACTACTCTGAATTTGGTATTTATTATGCCTTAGGGTATTACCACAGATATGTGTTGTTTAACTTTGTAAGTCTTTTGATTATATACTGCATAAATTATTCTGCAACCTGCTTTTTTTCACTTCATCATATTTCTTTGGGAGTCACCCATGCGGACATATATTTCTTATTCATGTGATCAATACTATATTTCAGCATGTGCTTCTCCATTGTAACTGGATAATTTCTTTGGATCAATCATCTAGTTTGCTGAAAGAATGAAATAATGAAAATCAAAAGCTGTAATCTGACTACAAATAATATTAGTAGATTATACACATACAGAAGCATCAGTTCCCTAAATTATAAGCATAATGTTTTCTTTCCATGCAATTTATGTCCAGGCTTTGGCAGACAACCAAACAATATCTGGGGAGACTTCAGTTTTGTGTTTTTAGTGCAATTTCCTGAGTCATGAAATTGATAGCTGGGAAGCAGTCAAGGTCAACAACAAGACTTGTTATTGATGACACGACAAGAATTGCTTCACATCTTATACTCAGAAAAAAATCCTTTCTGTGTTTACAGGGGCAAAATAAAATGTAGCTACATAGTGTCGTTCATTTATCCCAACTCAAAACTATACTGAATAGGCTTTCTGATAAAATTATTTTAAAACAAAACACAGATCAGAGTAACTGTAACAAAAACTTGCTGTTCATCCTCCTAAGAGTTGTTTCCAAAAGGTAGACTCTATTACAGGAGAGAATTATTCTGGGCTGGGTGTCCACAATGAGATATGGAGTTGATCAGGACCTAGAGCCTGTCCTCCCAAGCTCCTGCCTCAGATACACCTATACACACATACACACACCACAAACACGCACACAATGCTCTCCCCATACAAATGTCACTAATAATAAAGCCAGATGAGCTGTAATAGGCAGCACAGAAACAGAATGAATCATTCTTTGGGGTGAAAAAAGTGTATATATGAGTGTGTGTGTATATATGTATGTATGTATGTATAAATAGATAGATAGATAGATAGATAGATAGATAGATTGACAGAATACTACTAATCTCTGTTAGTTCACCAAAAAGAACAGTTTGTGTTTTTACTGTTTGTTTGATCATTTTTCATGCCAAACTTAAAATCTGAACAACTACTTTTAAGGTAACAGTATGCAACATATTAACTAGTTTTAATTTCCTATTATTTTGTTTTCAAATTCTGTATCATTTTTATCCTTTTTTGTTTGTTTTCAAAAATTTTTAAGAAAGTAGTTGAAAAAACTTTACAGAAAATGGTAACTTCTCAGTTGGGTGTTTCAAGATGAGTCAGACTGTATGGAGGAAAGAGGAAGGGGATCATAAACTAGATTTCAGAGAAAGATCTCAGCATGTGGCTGGAAAGAGTGTTTGATGTAGCAGCACTGATACAGCTAGCTTGGGCTAGAAACAAACAGGAAGGGTGGAGATCAAGTCTTAAAATGATAGGTTGGAGCAGGAATAGTAGTACATGTCTGTAATCACAGCACTTGGGAGGCTGAGGCAGTAGTATCAGGAGTTCCAGGCCAATTTGGGCAACATAGTAATTTCAAGTTCAGCCCGTGTTTCATGGTAAAACTCGTGTTTTTGTTTCAACCTCCCCCAAATGAAGTGAGGACAGCACAAGGAAGACAGCTGCCAGCCATCCCTTTGAGCCAAGCTCATAGGGTCAGTGTACCACAGAGAGATCAAAGACTTTTAAGCTAAGAAAGCTGCACAACCTAGCAGGAAAATACCATAACAGCAACAAACAGTGGGCTGCAGGACAGAGATTACATGTCTATTGACTTCTGCAAAGCTTTCCTAAAAGCATCATGCCTCACCTGGAGGTAAGGTGGAATCAAAGATATTCCTCCAATGAAGTTCTTGCCTTAGCTCATGTTTCTCCACCATTTTCTTTCATTCCAGTGTGGGCTATGGTTCAAAATTCACACAAATAGGTCCCAAAATGTTTTGATTTACACATTCAATCCTACCAATAAGAGAAATTTACAAGACACAGAGATCTAACAACCAAATGCTGCTAAAGGGCCTTATATAGATCTTAGAGAGCCAAGTGGGATCATCTGAACTCACTGAGTATTTCACTAACAAAACAAAATCACTGTGATTTCTAAGAGGTGATAATGTAGCTACAGTTATAACTATATTTTTTAAAGATTCCCTATCTTTTGGAGACTAATACTGAAATATTTACAAATAAAATTATATAATGTCTGGGATTTACTTACAAAACATCTTGACTTAGGAAGGGGTAGCTGGAAGTTACAGATCATATAAGATGGACTATGAGCTGCTAAAATAACTAGGGGGATTATGGGTGCACAATATGTGGTCTATTATATCACTGTCTCTACTTCTATGCATTTGAAACTTTACATAATAACAAGTTAAATTTAAAAAATCATCTCCCCAATATGAATCTTTAAAGGAGTGTCTCTAGCAACCACAGGTCAAACACAGATTGTTCCCCCTACTGCTCCAGAATCTTCATCCAAACATATGCTCACCATCTCCCTGACATCTTGAACTCCATAGGTCCAAGAGGTAACTCTCATTCTTTCCTGTGAGCACTGCTTCTCTTCCCCATTCCCTGTCTCTGCCAGAGCCAGCTACCTATCAATCATCTTTAGCTCACTCACACCCACAGATGTCACTTAGGTCCCACACAGTGGAAGCCATTCTTCTCAATTAACTTTTTTTTCACAGCCTCTTTCTGCATCTACTGCACTCTCCTCAGCACTCTACCCTAAAATCAATGCAATTGTAGTAATTTTAAAAGAAGTGTGATGGCCAGACATGGTGGCATATGCCTGTAATCCCAGCACTTGGAAGGTTGAAGTAGCAGGATCACTGTGAGTTCAAGGTCAGCTTGAGATAATCACGGAGTTAAGGCCAGCCTGAACTACACAGCAAGACTCATCTTTAAAAAAACTGAAAAATTAAAAAAATAAAAGAAGCATCTTTGGCCTGGTGTGGAGGTACATACATCTAGATCCAGCTTCTGGGGAGGCTAAGGCAGGGGGGTGGTAAGTTCAACAAAACCCTGGGCCATTTAGCAAGACCTTGTCTCAAAAACCAAAAAGGGCTGAGGAATGTAGCTTGGTGGTACAGTACTTGCCTAGCTTGCGTGAGGCCCTGGTTCAAGCTCTAGTACCAAAGTCAATCAATCATTCCATCCATGAATCAAAAGAATCATTTTTGCTTCACTTAAAGGCTCTCAATGGCTTCTCATAGAGTACAAAAGCCCAATCTCTCTGCAAGGCAAAATCTGTTAATCACTTGGTATTTGTAAGACACTGAGGTTTTGCTGATACCATCTTAGTGAATCTAGGATCACTAAGGATCTGAAAGCCACTTCACAGATAATTAATGGGGGCTAGGGATTTAGCTCAGTGGCATAAGCACCTCTCTGGCAAGTGCAAGGTAGTGAGTTCGATCAAAACCAAGCTAATTAAGGATCTGACTAGTGAGTGACACAGCCAGCAAGTAGAAAAGGTCCACAGTCACAGCATGGGATCTCTTGAGCCAAGATGACCAGACAGCCTCTACCTGAAAGTCCACTCTGCGAGCTGACATCCTCTCTGTGCTGTGCCTATGCCAAGGCTTATGTGACTGGCCCTTTGGGAAACAGAGGCAGCTGGCCAACACATTCATATCTAAGACCTAAGCTGCCTGACTGGCTGGGCAAATGTAGCCACAAAACAGAATTTTTCTCTGTGAGAATACGTGATCCAGTGAATCCTCAAATTCAAAATCCATCATCTGGCTTCCTCCTCAATATCAGAGTGACAGTAGCTAAGCCAAAGAATCAGAACGGATATTAACCATAAAAGGTGTAGAAATTAAGCCATGGGAAAGCACATACAATGTGATGAGAATTACAAATAGAGACATGAGTCATCTTGATTAAAAGTACTCAAAATAGGTTAGCAAAGTACAAGTAGGGAGTGTTCAAAGAACGTCAGTTGCTGACAGCCTAGCCCAAGACATTTCCTGCCAGCCCCCTCAATTGTATTGTTTCTTCTTTCCTCATGCTTCTCAGTCACTCAGCCCCAAACTAAAGTTTATGATTGCAGAAAGATGAAAAATGTCTTCCTGATCTTAAAGTGCTGATGCCAAGTAACAATGAACAGAACAAAGAGAAATCTAGAGCTGGTTACACTTTTCAAATTAGTGACTCCACAATTGGTACCTGCCCATTTGATACATGTAACAAGTATTTATTGTATAGTTTTCCATATTCTAGGTTCTGGGAATGCAACAGTCAATAAAAGGAACACAAGTCCTGCATTCCCTTGATAATCCTTATATTCTAGGAAGGGAAAGAATTCTTAAAAAGAACATAAATAAGGTCATTGGCATGTTATAAGTAGTATAAAGGAAAATAAAAGAAGGAAGGAAAACAGACTGCCATGGGAGGTTTCAGGGTAGGACCATATACAGTGTTACTCAAGAAATAAAAGGTTTCACTAGAAACAAGATGTGATATATCATATAATACTACAAGCTAGCTACTCATCTTCTTGCCATCCGATTCTTTGCCAAAAGTTTTTACTACCTGTGAGGAAGGAGGATTGGGCATTGAAAACCCAGGCCTTCACACTGAGTTATATCCTCAGATCTTGTTTTACCTCTTATTTTGAGATAGATACACTAACACTTAAGTTGCCCAGGCTGGGCTCAAACGTGTGATCCTCTTGCCTCGATCTGCCAGAATGCTAGGATTATACACATATAGCTGTGAAATTTTTACATGCTCTTTTAAAAAATGACTGCTGGATGCAGTGGCACATGCCTGTATTCTCAGCTATTGCGGAAGCCAAGCAGGAGGATCACAAGTCAAGGGCAGCCTGGGAAAATTAGAAGACCACGTCTCAAAATAAAAACTAAAAAGTGCTAGCAATGTACCTCAGTGCTAGAGTACTTTCCTAGCATATGCAAGACCCTGGGTTCATCCCCCAGTACTGTAAAAATAGGAGGAGGAGGAGGAAGGTAAGAGGAGGATGAAAAGGAAAAAGGAAGGAGGAGGAAAGGGAAGGGAGGGGCAGGGAAGAGAGAAAGAGGAAAGAAGAAGTCGCCAAAATCCATTACTAGAACAAAAACTGTTCATCGTACCATTTAACACATATATTTGACATATATATATATATATATATATATATATACATGTATTATATAGTCAGAGAGACAGAGAGAGAAACAAAGAGAAAAAGAGAGAAAGAGAGCCCACTGTATGTGTAAAACTGTAAGGTACAAAAGAGGATATGCCAGAAATAGTACATAGTAGTTCCTGTCCTCTGTGAGTCCACGGCCCATTGAAGATCAATTGTGCAAAAGAAAAACAGCACAGGATGGACCCTCCATTGACCATCCACGCTTTTATTACAGCAGTGGGATGTTCAAGGTTCTCAGGGGAACCTTATGGGTAGAATGCTGCGTGGGAGAGGAGGGCACTCCACCATCTGGCTGGGTGCTGACAGCAGTCTACTGTCACAGGAGGACATATCTACTGCAGACTGCACAATGAAGAGGAAAGTAATGAATAGGGCAAGGAAGAAGATATGAATGAGGCAAAGACACATACAGAAGCCAAAGAAAAAAAGTTAAAGGTGGAGGTTTTGATCTTATGTGAATGGTAAAACATAGATGCCACTTACAGAAGTGAGAAAGCCCATTGGAAGAGCTGGTTTTAAAAGGTGAGAAGTATATTGCTTCATGAGCTGATTTCAGAGCATGGTATCTTCAGATGGAAATGGTTCAATGGATGGGAATATTTGACTCCAGGGAAGAAGATGTGATAAATTTATTTCCAGGAAGAAAGGGAGGCTGATTTTCTTCAGATTGTCTCCTGCTCTAACTCTTAAATTGTATACTACCATGTGCATTGTTTACTGAAAACTAAGTTTCAAAGCCAAGTGCAGTGTTGTACACTCACTGAAGTCTTAACTCTCTGGAGGTTGAGGCAGGAAGATCGTTTGAGCCGAGAAGTTTGAGACTAGCCTGAGTGACACAGTAAGACCTTATTTCTTTAGAATATTTTTTAAAGTAGTGACTTTCACAACTGCATTTAAAGAATATATTTAGGACTAAATATCAAAACCTGGAAGCCAGTTATACAAAAATGATATCCAAGGCAAAAGTTATCACACAGAGCAAGGACTGCCCATTTGACACTTCTACATTTAGGCAAATGGGGTGAAAGCAAGGATGACTAGGCAGACACAAGTACAGCCAAAGAAACAGAAGAACTTGGCAAACATGACGATTAAATCCATTAAGGAATATACCTGAAATAAGAGAGTGGGTGATAGAAGGCCTCCACAGACATAAAAGTAAGAACATGAAGGTGTTTTCCTTGAGCTAGCCAACCAAACTGCCATATATTGGATACAACTGGGAAACTGTAGGGGCATACCTGCAACTTGGCTATTTATGTGCTCTTATGACCTGGGGATCTCCAAACCACAGGATGACTCACCTGTGGAATCTACCTGAGATTCATGTAGGGAAACCCAAGCAATTGTGTCATACACAGTTTAGAAAAAAAACTCTGCTGAAAAAAATGGAAAAAATAAAACTTCCAAAAATCAGAAGGCCATCCCAGCAAGGAAACTGACCCACTAACCTTTTCCAGGGTATATATATATGCACACGATAACCACTGCTTCTGTTTTTACTCTGGCCTCTCTGCAAAACCTTCTATGGATGGTCTAAATGGTGAGCTACTGCTGCTTGCCTCCACTGAGGAAATGGTTGGCCTGAATCTATTTCCTGCTCTGCTTCAATGGCAAATCTCTCATCAGAAATGAATCAATTGGCACTCAGTTTGGGTTCAAGCTCTCTGAACCTGGCTAATTGTGAGCTAGATCCTAAGAGAGAGTCAGATACTAGGGGATGACAACTGCAGCTTTTGAGTCATCAATGTCATCATTTTTGAGCCTGAGCCAAAGCACATTTTATCTATGTGACCTCTTGCAGCCTGCCGGCAATACCTGTGCCACACACCTTAACATCCAACTGCAACAATGTGTATTTTCCCAGTTCTCTTTCACATTTTGCTCCTGTGCTGACAACTATGGCTGTCTTCCAGGTTTGTCTTAATACTTAACCTGTAATACCACTATTTTTAATCCAACCACTTCATATAGATTAAAAGTCACTGTTAAAAATCTCAGAAAATAGCTTGTTATATATAAAGCAACCACAAAAATCTTAAATATACATCTGTTCACTGTTCATCACTAAATTACCTGACCTTTTCAACATCACTGATTAAGGATTACACACAGGAGAAAGAATTCTGTATGGCTTATTAGAAAAATAGGAAGTAGGTTGTATGCGCCCCCCAGCCTAGGTCCACTATCTCCTTCTGCCACTGAGGCAACCATCATTCATTTTTGTCTATATTTCTAGTCCAAAATTTACCAAATACACAAAGCTAGAAATATATAATATTCTTTTGCTTGTTTTAACTTACATAAATAGTGTTCTCTAGAATTAGGAAGCAGATTTGACTGTGGAACAAAGACCAAAAATAACAGTGGCTTAAACAAGACAAGTTTATTGTTCCCTCATATAAGAGTCAGAACCTAAACCACACTGAGATGAAATAGTGGTTCTCCAATTTACTGCTTCATCATCGCTGGAGTGTTGCCCTCACCATCAGGTCCATGTTACAGGCAGAAAGAAATGATATACTACTTCTACTCACATCCTGTTGGCCAGAACTTGATCACATGGTCACATCTAGATGCAAGAGAGACAAGAAAATAAAGTCTTCTTCCAGTAAGGCCACTGATCTTTTTAAGAATCCATTTCTATGGGAGAAATAGGAAGCACCTGCTGGAGGACAAGAAGCATTTTCTGTCATATTTACTGGCTAGATTCTGCAGCATCCTCCTTCCTTTCACTCAATATTATGTTTTTAGAGTTTCTCAAATTTAAGCATATACAGTTGTGCGTGTGAATTGCTGTTCAGCTGCATGTTGTTTACTGAGTCTTATATACGGGCTCAGGTGCAGATTTTCTTTAGAATGTAGGATTTAAATTTGAAATGTGGTGCATGAATACACTGCAATTTATTAAGCCATTCCCTACTGCTACACACCTGGGTCTTTTAAACACTATATTTAAAAAGTGAGTCACATCAATAGAAATGTTAAATTAGTTAAATGCTAAATTATATGTATCTGTCTTAGATACATTTTGAGCTTCTAAAGGTTTTAAAGTGCTCTACAGCAAGCCAGTTAAAACAGAAACTGACAATATTAGGCTATACAGAAGGAGGAAATAAATTTATTTCCTAGAATTCCTAGAATTTCCGTTATTATAATCAAGTATTGCATGGTGTTCCAAGTTTCTTGACAACTGAAACAAAAAGGAAAAAAATGTGTGGCATTTAATTCTCATCATCTGATAAAGGGAAATAAACCAAATAAGAGAAATAAATGATTGTTTAATGTCAAATTCTAAAACAAAAGCTGTCACATTAGCCGTCACCCAAGGCTCAACAAGCAAGAAAGTAGTATGTGTTTAACAAGCAGTTACATAAAATACAACACAAGGTTTCTCTAGGAGAATGATTCATGGTTGCCCCTTAACAAGCAGAGGACTTAACACTATTTTTTCCTATACAAGGTAAGGTAGTTCCCCAAGTTAAGGTCAGTAGGAGAGTTCCTCCAAGAAAGCACATCCACAAGGATCTGACCATTGAGACAGGCTGAGTCTCCTAAGAGCCTGATGGTTTCCCTGTGGTTTGGTACTTTTGGAGAACACACTACGAGTGACTCTAGTATTAGGGGATTTTTTTTCTCTCTTTCTCCTTTAACACAAGATTTCAATCCCTTTTAGAGAAGTGAAAGATACTGGTTATTTCTGTGAGCTTTTTAAGTGATAGTAAAACATCTAAATATAGTATTGTCCTTTTAATTTTTACTTTCATTTGGCAGTTATTTTTCTTTTAATATATTTTTATTATTATTTTAATTTTACACATTTATGAGATATAATGTGACAATGCAATGAATCTATAAAGTAATGATTAAGTCAGGGTAGTCAGCATTTTCATCTCCTTAAACATTTTTTAAATTTTTAAAATTAAATCATAGTTGTAATACTCTACCCCAATAAACTATCTTCAATTTTTTTAGCTTCCTATTGTTGCTCTAAGTAACTTACAAACAGTGTAAGTAAATTTTAGGTTAAGAAACAGGGTTTCAAATCTACCAGAGACGTCTAAGGAATACTGAACACTCACTTTGTACTAAGAATTTTACTACAATATCATCGAATTTTCACTGGCACTTTACAAGGTAAAGATTACTAGAACTGCTTTATAGTTAAGAAAAATAGATCTTTAAGAAGAATTTGCCAAAGATCACATGGCTGCTAAAGTGTAGAACTAGGTATGACAGTTAAATTGGACTGTCAACTTCATTGCCTTGAAAGCTGCCCAGGATTTTAATTAAAAAAAAACTTCTGGGTGTGTCTGTGTGAATCATGAAGGTGTGACCCTGGATACTATATCTGGTCCCTGACACTTTCCTCTCTGATGCTGTTTCCCTGGTCCGTTTCCTGGCCACCACAAAGTGAGCAGTTTGTTCCACCAAGCCTCTTTACCATGATGTTCCTGCCTTAGAGTCAGCCAAACAAGAACTGAACTTTCTGAAACAATAAACCAAATTAAACTTCTCTTCTTTTAAATTGTGGGTATCAGACAGTTTGTCTAATAACACGAAAACTATTCAACACTGAAATTGGCATTAGAAGTTGGATAATTACTGTGACTATATCTGAAAATGTGTTTGAGAAGCTTTGGAATTGATTTGCAGAGGGAATTTAGAAACGTTCAAAGATGTGGGCTAGAAAAGTCCTGGACTGTCATAAGCAGAGCCTGGTGGGTAATTCTGGTCAGAGCTAAGACAACCACAATGCTGGCAGGAATAAGGAGTAAAGATCATGCTAATAAAGTCTTAGACTGAACTTAAGACTTTATGGGAAAACTGAATGACAAGCCAAACATGTTATACTCTGGGAAAAATTTATCTACATTTTGCCCAAGTTGTAAAATTTTACAGGAGGTCATTTCAGGGTTATAAAATAATCGATTTAGTGGAGGGAATTTCAAGACAGCTCAAAGTTCAGGATGTTCATGTTATGGTATAAGTACTGCTGGCTGTTTTTAGACAAATATATAGTAAGAATCCAAAGTAAAAAGCAGAACAGATGTATTTGAAAAACTTAAATTTTGGTTCAAAAAGAACCACATGTGAAACTGGGCCCAAAGCTGAAGGCATGGTTGATGAAAAGATTTGTATCACTAAAAAAATACAAATTCTTTGAACTGGGTCAAGAAGACGCCTTGAGGACATTTCAGGAATCAGCAAGAACTAATGTATTACAGTATCAAGGTGCAAAATTGTAAACCTTTTATTTGAGAAAAGAAGTGCTGCTTCCTTTGCTTGAGAAGGATTGCCTAGGGAATTGGTTCCCCAGGATTCATTTTATTATGATCAAAATCCAGGCACTCAGAAGCCACTGTAGCTTCTGGACAGTGGGAGACTGGCTATTTCGGGAGCTGGCAGTATACCTTGGCATCATCCATGTAATGCTGTTGTTTAGGCATGGAGAATATAAGAGTTTTGGGGTCATGAAAGCATCCACTCAGATATAAAAGGAAGGCCTGATTAGCCAGGCAAGTAGCTCCTGAGAGGCAGGTACATCAAACTGCCACAGGTTCAGTGGAAACCCCAGAAAGTCATAGATATCAGTAACAGGGAAGGAAATTTGCAAGCAGAAAGTAAAGCCAAGCCAAGAGGGAGAGGTTACAACTGACAATGCCATAGTGCTAGAGCTACCCAACCTCTCTGGAACTTATCCCTTACTCATCTACCCTGGATGCTGAACATGGAGCCATAGGACTTAATGTTTGCACTGCTAGTTTTTGGCTTATTTTGTTCTGACTCTTATCTAGCCCTCTATCACTTCCTTTGGAAAGAGAATGTTTAAACAATACTACTATATATTGGAAATATATAACTTGGTTTTTTAATTTGATAGGCTTTGACAGCTAAGAGTTGGCCTTGGGTCTCAGAGCAGACTTGGACTTGGACTTTTGAGCAATGCTGAAACTGTTGAAACTCTGAGTGCAGTATGTTTTTGGTTGTACTTAGTATACTTATATCACGATAGGTGAAATTATAGCTTTGTGTTTACTTGGAGATTAAAGTTTAAGAAAATATGTTTGGGTGTCAAGTTGACAAGGAATGTGTTAATGGATTAAAAATTGGCGGTCAACTTAATGCCAGCTGGATTACATCACCATGGTGCTGAACGTAGATGTATCACCTGAGGAAAGTTGCCAGTATAAATAGAAACATGGAGAAAGAGAAGCTAGACTAGAGTACATTGAGGTACTGAGGCCTTGTGGCTTCTCCTACATGTTGCTGTTTGAGCCATTGGTTCTCCTGGAGAAGCTCTGGTCCTCACAGCAAGCACTGCTTCCTGGATTTGGAGGGGAAGACATGTGCTGCTTGGTCTCCAGGATGAACTCCTCACACTGGCTTCCCGGCATGTACTCAACTATGCTTGGAGGAGGAGGAGCTCGGGGCCTCAGTGTCACTGAGGATGGCTGTGGTGCTTTCAGTACATCCCTGGTCTTTATTTTGAGTGTGACTTCTGGGCTCCAGCATAGAACCCTCAACATACCTGCACAGCTCCTTCACCCCGCTGGCATGGACTTTCTAGTTTCTGCCACTCACCTTTGGGCCTTCCCAACATGGATCCATAAAAGAGACTGGCGTGAGTTCTTCTTGTAGGTGCTAGACCTCCAGCTGGTCTCGTGGGATGCATTGTCATGAGCTCTGGGTTTTCATCTGGACTTATGTGGGACATTGCTGTGGGATTCAGACCCTTGGTTGAATATTCTATGTCTTTGGTATTGTGGATAGATTTCCTGCATTTTCTTGTGTTAAATCTGGGTGACCATCATAAAAATAATATTATAAACTCCATGTCCTGATTCTAATTGTTCTCTGCACCAACCCTGACTATAACAGAATGGAATATGACAGTTAAGGTAGACTTGAGAGCTGCCCCCAGAGATTAATAAAGCACACTTCTAGGTGTGTTTCTGTTGGTGATAGAGATGTGACCTTGGATACTATATCTGGTGCCTGGCCCCTTCCTTTCTGGTGTTGTTCCCCTGCTCTGCTTCCTGGCTGCCATTAATACCTTGTTTGATTCTATCCCTCCACCATGTTTCTGCCTCATAGCCAACTGAATGTGAACTGAACTCTATAAAATCATGAGCCAAATTAAACCTCTCATCCTTAAAGTTGCAAGTATTAATTCTTTCCAATAACAGGAAAGATGACTGATACACTAGGATAGAAATATACATAATTCTAATTCCAAATTTAGAATTATTTGTGCTACTTTCTGATGTCTCCTAGATGACAAGTAAATTAAGGGTAAAATTTTGTCTGAGTTTTTAAATAATATATGAGCTTCTACGCTGAAGCCCCAAAACTATCCCAACACAGGCTACTTGGTATAATCTGGTCGTAATGAAGTTGTCTCCAAAAATTTTATTTCCTACTTGATTCCACAAGGACTCCACTCCTCACTCTACTCTGATATGGCAGATTTCATCATTGCTGACACATTAATAGACAATATATTGATTCAACAATTTTTTTACTTCCTACTATGTCCCAGGCAGTGTTCTAATATTTGGAGATATATAGCTGAACAAAACAGAAAATTCTGCTCTCCTGGAAGTTATTTTTATTGCTAACAGAAGAAGATAAGAAACAAAATAAGTTGATGATATGGCATATCAGAATATAGTAAGTACTATGACACAAAAACAAAGAGGTAAGGAGAGTAGTGTGGCATAGAGGGTTCTGATTTTAGAAGCAACCAGTAGAAACTCTAGAAAAGAAAAAATACAAGCTTAGGAGTTTTACTTCACTTTCAACATCTAGTAGACTAAGCATGGTAGAAAAAAGAATTGTCAAATGGGGAGATTAATTTGTTGAAGTACATTCATTTATCAAGAAAATTAGTATTAATTATCTACTAAATAATAATATAAATAAAATAATATAATTACATTATTATATAATATATTAATATATAATTAATATAATCTATAATAATAATAAAAATATAAATAGTCCATCTTTGTATCATCACAAAATTCCTTTTCACTTGCATATATTGTCCCTTGTTTAATATTAACTCTTTAAGCCTACATTTATTCATATGAGTATCTAATTTCTTTTAACAAGTACCTTACATATAATATTAAAAGAATAAGTATTTATTTGTATCACAGATTAGTACAGTTCTTTAGTTATTCCATGTCTCTAACTAGATTATAAATTCCTTGAGGATCAAATTTATAGATAAAAAATCTTTTATATCTCCTACATGGAATAGCATAGTACCAGGCATACAATAAGTATTCAATAAACACTTGATATATTTATAGGGCACTAATACTGAATAGCTTTTTCTATATAATGACCTAAGCTTCTAGAAATGGTCATGGTACTATTAACAATAGCATTATGATTAGTTAATCTCAAAACAAAAATATGAATTCAGTAATATAAGTTAAATTCTGGATCTAACCAAATATTTTGTCAATATACTCCTCTTCTTGGTTAGCTGAAAATAATAAATGTCATACAGAGTGTATCTTTCAATCTTGAGATTTTATATGTATATCACTAATTTTATTCCTGACAAAAGCCTTCAAAGACAGACAGTATACATGTCAATCTTATTTTGTAAACCAAGATACTGAGATCCAGAGATATTGAGCAGTCCGCTAAAGTACAGATAGGCAATGAAGCCGGAAGCAATGACTCAGACCCCAAGACTTCTGGCTCCGAGGCCAGAATTTAGATGCATACACTTAGATGCACAATATATAGTATAGGGGTTTAACCAGTAAAATGAGTATCTACAACCTCTTAGAAGGCTTTGAACTCCAGTAACACCTCATAAAGATATACTTGCTTTGAGTATGCGAATAGAAATCAGTTTCTTTATTAAAAGGTGGGGAAAATTAGCTGGGCATGGTGATGCATACCTGCAATCCCAGAACTTGAAAAGCCAAAGCAGAAAGACTGCCACAAGTTTAAGGCCAGCCTGGAATGCATAGGTGAGACTCTGTCTCAAAACAACAACAACACCACACACCCATAAAAATGGAGAGAAACATTAATGAACAAAGAAAGGCATCCTCATTGCCTGCCTTAATTCAATAAACATTCACCAAATGTTTCTAGATCACTGGATGCTGCAAGCATTGAGATGAGTCAGGCAGGACCCTCTGCAGTAAGACCCAAAGAGCTAGCATATGGCACAAATGCTGTGAGAGACATAGGTGCTACAGAGTCATTAGAGTTGGGAATAATCTATTGCCCAGAGATCTGCTCTCAAACTCCCCAGACTTACTCAACTCACTTTACACAGCTGTTCATCCTCTAAGTCTACCATGAAGGCACTGACTCTTGTGGCTCAAAATATCCATCACAACCACTGACAAAATGGAGGTCTAATGTATTTATATTACTCTCACATAAACAAGGCAAATACTGCACAACTGGCTTTAACACCCTATGTGAAGTTATTTTGACCATAATTTTGTTTTTCTTAATTTCTTTTTTTTCTATTTCTGATTCCAGTTCCTTAATATCTCAGGAGAAGGGAGCTGTCCTTGTCCTGAAGTTAGTTGGTTTCTGGATAGTGCCAGAACTCTGATCAAAATGATAATGGGCTGCCCAGAAAAAAACTGAACAAAATCCTTAGGCCTCGATTTCTGTCCTCAACACCTGATCACAGGAGTTATACCAGGATGCATTCATAATCTAATTGCATTTTTGTGAAGAAAAAAATTAAATAACTGGGAAGAGATTGAACAAAGTATCAACATTGCAAACAGGAGCTATGTTATCAAAAGTGAAGTTGAAATTGCATTATATATTTTCGGAAAATGCTAAAATGTTACTCCAAGCCCTAGAACATAGACCACATACTATAAAAACTAATTAAACAAAGGACCAGTGACTTGAAATTCTATAGCATACCACAGAATCACCCTAACATTGGTTTTGTTAATTTCTCTTATATTTGCACAATTGTTTAAAGGTTATCAGGGTAAAATTACTGTGCAAGTCTAAACAGTCCTCTTCTTAAATATCCCAATAAATGCTGCTTTTGAGTGTCATTTGAAATTTTCATTCATCTTTGAAACTACTTTAAACATTTATTCAACTGATTAAAATAAGTTAAACAAAAAACAAATCCAGTTAAAACATAGAGTACAATAAGCACAAGAACAAAAGAAAAGCCGCACTATAATAAAGAAAAGTTGACTGAGGAAAACCATAAAAAATAAGCTTCAAACCTCACCCTTGTTGTAGATAGGAATAAAATTGAACACATTAGAACCAACATGGATTTGCTGGTCTGGCCTAAGGTTTTATAAAATTAAAATTATCTTGTTGGTCATATGTTCCAAGAAGAAGCTATTTCAGGAGATATATGAAAACTGGAGAAGAGAGGCCACTAAGGCCAACAACATCAATAACAGTATTTTCCTCCAAAATGAGAGAGCATTCTCCACATAAGTAGCCCTAATAGAAATCCAAATCATAATGTTAACTTAAGGGCAATTCCAGAAGTAGATGACTGGAGGGCAAAACAACATGTTCTAATCTGTCATTTCCAGGTATTTTTGACTTAAATTATTTATTTAGTTAGTTATTTGCTACTACAAATCGAACTCATGACCTTGTACTTGCCAGGCAGGCACTGTGACACTGAGCTATATCCCCAGCCCAACTTAAATTATTTTTAAGAACTCATATGTAACATATCTCTTAAGAACATTCCTCTCTGTTATCAAGCCTTTCGGCCTGGTTTCTTACAAGAACAGAATGAATGACAAACACAATATGATCAGTTTTGAAGACCTTGATAGCTGATAATTTTAATATCTATACCTTCTATGAGTACAGGCCATAAAAATACTTATTAGATTATAAAAAATCAAAATTTCAATTTGAATATTCTTGCCTGTTGACGACACTGTAAGATTACAAAAGAAATTTTCCTCAAAAAGTAACTTAGATTCAAGGACATGCACAATTACTTGATTCAAGCACAGAAACTTGGTACCACTCATTAAGTGACTTCATTTACCATGGACAAAGTAATGCATGCTCTTAAAGTGGCATTCAGGGCCCACAAAGCATGGTATCTTCCACCTCACCAATTTCACTTCCTATCACTCAAACATAAACACTTGTCATATTTATTCCTTAGAATTCTTCATATATACCTTGCTGCCATCCTCTACATGACAATACTGTCTTCCACGACCTTCCTCTTAGCAACAGGCAACAAAAGGTGGAGACCCTCACTGTTGAAGCCTACCCTCCAAATAAACCCTGGGGATTTCTGAAATGACATATCAGAGCAAAGCTACCTACATATTTAGACTGCCAAGAATATATCCTTGAATTCCCAGAACAAAACTTTTCCCAAAAAAGTGATACATCATCATGAGTGGATACTGTATGTGATATTTCCTGGAACAAATGGAGTGAACAAAGGACTTCAAAGCAGCACTCCCACAAAATAATCACCTCTGATCCAAATATATCTAGTGACATTAATAATAGTTTAAAAATACCTTTGTTATTGGGCTGATTATACTTGTGGTCCTACTGGAAGATACAATTTGACAGGAAGATTCTGACATAGATCTTACAAAATTTCAGATATAGTTCTTATTCATAATAAAGTTTAAGACTATAGTGTGTTTAGATTCAGTTGCTCCAACAGATAAGACTGTTTCCACTTCTAACATTAACTCCCTTAATGAAAATTAAGATTTTGGTAACAATTCTCCAGAACAATAGAGGACACATAATATGTGTTTCCACTGCTCTACACTAATCAGCCAGCAGAAGAATAAAACTTCCAAAGATGCAAATAAATAGTTCCCTCTGTCATAATATCCTAGACATAACTTAGAGCTTAGAGAAAGACTGAGGAAACAGAGCACAGCACATTTCCGAGCCGCTGGCATCTGAAGCTAGAAGGAAAAATGATACCTCGGTTCATCAACTTGATTCTTTACATGATTCTGGTCACAAACTGAGTTGGAACAGAACTAAATCAACTTCGATGGTTTAGGATCAATGTTGACATTATGGGGAAATCCGAGTCAATTCTCATCCACTCTCATGTAACCATAATTTATACAATCATGAACAAGACGGTCAAAAGTCTTGCCGTTAGCAACCTTACAGTCTAGTGCAGAGACAGGGATGAGCAGCCAAAATATAAGGGAAACAGATGATTACACATTGTGGTGAGTACAGTTAGTGAAAAAAGCTGGCATTGCTGGCAAATTGCATTTTTATTTTTCCATTTTGCTTCCCACATCCTCAATCAACATATAACTTCACAGTTTAATAAATGCATAAACACTAAAACAAAGGTTTTTTAATCCATTTGTGATATTTCACTTTAATATTACATATAAAAATTGAAATATTAAAGAAAGTAACCAAATGAGGGAATACTGCTTTAAAAATAACATGAAATAGGTTGTTTGAAAACTGCAAAGCTTATCTAACACAAATTTTTCTTTCTTTGTGCCTAATGGTCATTGTAACTCTAAGTCTACAATTTACTACATGCCTTACATTAAATTTTCCTGTGGGCTTAAAGCAGAGGGGCCAGAATAACCTTCAGAAGAATCTTCCTTAGTAAGCAGGTAACATTTTGGGTCACTTATGGAATGAACTGTCACTTAGAACTTTGATCAGAATATATGACATACTTCATTCAGTGCAAAAGATAACAACAACAAAATAAACCTTGTTCAATCTATTTCTGCAGCTTCTGCTCACCCAGAAATGTGAGGAGCAGGAGAGCTCGGAGAAAACATTAGGCTGCTTACTATGCAATCTAAAAACCAAATCACTGCTTTATGGTAAGAAATGAAAATCATGGTGGAAAAGCTACAGTTAAGCTACTCACCTAGCAAAATAAAGGTGGATAAAACGCAATCATCTCCACACATTTAATGTAAGAGATAATAATGCATGTGTTACAAGGCTGTCTTAGAAGGGGAATAATTTGCTTCCTTAGCTATGACTAATGTACCTGGGTGGTGCAGCCCATGTATTGACAATGAGCTTTCTTCCACAAAAAGTAAGCCGCAAGTGCACACCCACAGCTCAGATCTTTCCTGGACCTCTCCCAGAGTAAATGCACTCCCCTAGGAAGAAGCAAAGGAAAGAACAGAAGCCCTGAAAAATTGTCAAGGAGAAGGAAAATATACCTTCTAGCCCCCAAGAATTTGAGAATTCTCAATAGGAAAAAGCATCAAGAGATGTGACAGGAGTCCTTAAAACATTAACACTGGCCTTCCCTGGTAGTAGGATAAGGGTATAAACCTCTGCACTACCCTCACCTCTGCACAACAGAAGAGATCCATGCTCCCAGGAAACTCCCTACTGATGTTACCTTATATAGCAGTAACATGTGCGATTGTTCTGCTCCAGTCATCAACAATGACATTACAAAGCTAGTAACCCCACACATTGCCTATGAGGAAGAATGGAGAAGAGAGAGTATGGTGATCAGAAAGCTTCAGAGCAGGAAGTCTAGAGCCAGACCAGCCTGAGTTTAAAGCTCAACCTCACCATTTAGAAAGCTTAATGACCTGGATAAGACATGTGAATTATTTGTACTTCAGTTTTTTCATCAGGGAAGTGTAAATGGTACAGAGTTGTTATGAAAGAATCAATGGCTTGATGTTTGTAAAATACACAGAATGGTTCTTGGAACATGCAAACAGTTCCTGACTTATAATGGTTCAACATAAAAATATTTTGATTTAGTCAAAGTTTGATTTAGTCAAAAGCTATAAATCACCTCTAATCTTCAGAAGCAACCAAGTGTCTCCTGCAATGTCATGTTTAGTATCCCTTAATCATCAGGGACCAATAACCATATAATGGCAACGATCATCATCACATGTAATCAGCATAAAACCTGAGCAGTATAAATGAGGCATGCTATTTGATTCTATTAAGTCTATTTCTAAGTTGGAATGAAAATCACATTATGCACTTTATATGTACAAATTAAAATTACATCAATTTACTGAAGGATACATCTTTATTATTATAAGAACTAAATTAATAATGACAGAACTAATTTTTATACAAAACAGTTAACTTATTAAGAATGCACTAATATGAGCATTAAAACACGAACTATTAGAGCTTGGTGGCACAAGCAGGCAATCCCAGCTACTTAGGAGACTAAGGCATGAAGATCACAAGTTTGAGGTCAGCCTGGGCGACTTAGCCAGATTCTGTCTCAAAATAAACAGGGCTGAGGATGAGGCACAGTGGTAGGGAACCCCTGAGTTCAAGCTTCAGTAGTGCAGCAGAAAAAGTATTTAAAAAATTGAAAAATTGGACTTTATCAAAATTTAAACTTCTTCAAAAGACAAGCAACACACAGGGAGAAAATACTGCAAACCACTAAAGGACTGGTACTCAGAAAATACAAAATACACAACTTATGAAGACGAAATATAAATTGAAAATAAGCAAAAATATAACAGACTTCATCAAAGATAAAGGATGGCACTAAGCATAAGAAAATGTGTTTAATGTCATTAATAGGCAAATACAAATTGAAATAACAAGATACCACTTTATAACAGAATGCTTAGTTAAGACTTCTTAAATAAAAATCATTGCTAATGACATAGTACAACTGAAAACTTTATACAATGCTGATGGAAATGCAAAATGTTTAGATCCTTTGAAAGATCCTTTGAAAGAGGCTGCCAGGTTTTTATAAAGTTAAAACATTCACTTACATGCAACCCAGAAATCTCACTCGACTATTTATCCAACAGAAATGAAAACACATGTCCACAAAAAGATGCGTAGGCAAATGTTCATAGCAGCTTTATTTATAATATCCCAAAATTAAAAACAACCAAAATGTTCAACAAATGGTGAATGTGTAAGTAAACTGTGAAACATTCATACAATGGAAAACAACCCAGCAACAATAGAGGAACAAACTATTGATACGTACAATGCAGATGAATCTCAAAAGCTAAGTGGAAGAAGCCAGACACAAAAGGTTACCTACAAGAAATTCCTTAAAAAGGCAAAACTATGAAAATGGAAATTATATTAGTATGTATTTGCCAAGAACTGAAGGTAGATAGAGGACATGTTCTGTAAAAGTACAAGAGAATTTTTCAGAGGGATAGTAATATTCTGTATCTCAACACTGCTGGTAGTCACACAAGTGCAAACAGTGTCAAACTAAAACTATACGTTCAAAAGGAATGGATTTTATTATATGTAAATTACACCTTAAGAAACATGGGTTTTTACAAACAATATATTTAAAAAAAACAAACAGTAAACAATGACCGTTTGTTGAATGACTCAATGAAGAATTTGACAATTAAAGAATTTAAAGAAAAAGATAAGCCAATAAATATCTGAAATTTTAAGTAAAATATTAAAATATACATATTATATTGTAACATAATTATAATCTTTGCAGAAATACTTGGCATATTAGCATTTGTAACATTACAAAATAAAACTTTCAGAGCTGTGTTAATTTCTAGTTATCTAACTGGATCACACATATACAATCTAATGAACTCACATGCAACCTAGCAGCTGATGATGTCAAACTTTAAAACTATGACTACTTACATTTTCGTGTATATATCTGGTACTGGGGAAAAAGGTCAGAGGCTTCACACAGAACTACATTTCCAGTCTTTTATTTTTTATATTAAGACAAGATCTCAATAAATTGCTAAATTACCTTGGCTGGGCTTGAATTTGTGATTCTCTTATGTCAGCTTCCCAGAGGACTGGCACTACAGTTATGCACCACGATGCCTGGCACTATGTATATTTTTAATAAAATTATAATAATGATGTATCTTTGAATAAAACTTCAGATTTTATTTAACTCATGGATTTATTCAAAGTTGGTGATATTTTGATTTGGCCTTGACCAAACCTATGTCAAAATATTGTACACTTGGGGTCAGCCTTCTTGGAATTATGGTTAAGCCACCATCACCAACAGCTCACAAATCAGAATCCATCTTCAGTACTTTAATTTTGCTGATTTTTTTCTACAGTATCAGTCAGGTGCTTTACCATTTAGCCATATTCTCAGCCCTTTTTTGAACCAGAACAATACAGTATAGATATAATGGACATGATCTCACTTTTAATAGTAACCAAAATAAAATAAACCAAAGTAAAAAATAAGTACTAACAAAAATATAAAATGTCTAGGAAGAAACTTACATTTGAAAAGCTTAAGAGGAAAATTCAAAAACCCTGTAAAACAACACAAAAGGCTTGAACCAATTGAAAGGCACAGGAAGTCCTTAACTAGAAAAGACTCAACATCATAAAAATGATTCTCTCCATGATGACTCATAAATTCGTTGCTAACCTGAAAACAAAATACCTGAAGGCATTTGCACAGCAACCAGAGAAGGTGATTCTAGGGTCACTTGACAAACCAAACAAGAAGAAAATTACAGGGGAAGGGCCTCAACAATTAGCACTGTAGTATTAATTCACAAATAGAGCCGTAACAATGGACCAAGGCAAAAGTCAAAAAATATATACAAGCATTCAGCATATATTAGAGAAGGTAACCCTAATCAGTGGGGTCAGTGTGAACTTTTTTGTCATTGGTACTAGGACACAGAGTAGCTATTTGGGGAATGTCTTTTTCTTCTTTGTTTATTTCAGTACTAGGAATTGCACCTACAAACTGCACCTACAGCCTTCACATAGAGTTATACCCTTAGCCCTTTTTGATTTTTTATTTTGATTCTGGATCTCGCTAATTTCATGTCCAAGCTGGGTCAAACTTGCAGCCCTGCTGCCTCAGCCTCCCAAAATGCCCAGTGGGAACAAGGTTCTTAATGATGAAATTCATACATCATTTTTTAAAATGGAAAATTTCAACTAGTTGATAGCAACAACAAACTTGGGGAGGTATAAGCAAAGCAAACAAGGTGGGGGGACAAAGTAAAAAAATTATAACTCATCACTGATAAAGGGCTAATCTCCTTGATGTAAAAAAGCTCCTAGATTCAAACTCATTCAAGAAAAAATACTAATATAAGTATGTAACTCATAGAAAAATATATAAATAGCACTTGCACTTAAAAAATAAAGGTGTTCCCCAAATAGCTACTCTGTGTCCCAATATCAATGATGAGAAGTCCATCATTACTTGGAAGAGAAAAGCAAACTCAACACTGAGACACCACTCTCTCTTACTGACAAAAAATCCCTAAGACTGTGGGAGAACAGGCATGTTCATTCACTACCAAGGCGAGTGAAAAATGATAAAATCTCTGAGAACAATCTGGCCACATCATACAAAATTACAAATACATTTACCTTTTAATCCAACAACCCACTTTCTAGGAATCTAACCCATAATTACACTTGCAGGTGTATAAGACGTTCAAGGTTAGGTGTGGTGGACACCACTTATAATCTGAGTACTCTGGGAGGCTGAGGCAGGAGGATCCCAAGTTCAAACTGGCCTAGGCAATTTAGCGAGACTGTGTCTTGAAATAAAAAGTAAAAAATTGTTGGATAAGTAGCTCAGTGCAAAGGCCCTGGTTTCAATTTCCTAAAGGGGAAAAAGGGCTGTAAACATCCCTAGGGCCCCAAAATAAGGACTGAATTATGTCACAGCCACACAATAAAACACCATAAAGCTATAAAAGAAAAGAATGAGAAACAACTTCTACTAACAGAGCAACTATTCTAGAAAAACTTAAATTGGAAAAAACACAAAGTACAGTACAGCCCCATAGTATACTGCCCTTTGGGACAGAAAAAATTAGCACATATGTTTTGTGTTTGCTTGTATTTATGCAAAGAAACACTGGAACAACAAATAATACAATTCAAGAAGAAACGGAGAAAAAGAATGTACCTTTTCACTTTTCATTTACACGTGGACCACATAAATATATGATCTAGTCAAAAACTTTAAAATATCTGCCAAAGAAACCCAAAAAACAAAAACAAAGCTGGGCACAGTGGCAAATACCAATAGTCCATGCTACTAGAGAGGCTTAAACCCAGCAGTTCAAAGACAGCCTGGGCAATGTATCAAGTTTGTTTTTCAAAAGTGACCCAGGAAGGGCAAAACTAGGCATGATTAAACAATATGTTATTATGAGCGATACACATATATCATAAAGCCAGAAAGACTATTACAACATTTGCCACATTTCTTCTTTTGCTTTTGAGATTTGTGTTAACAATATCTAAGAGGTAGCTAGCTTTGAAGGCTTTTGTTTCTATGGCTACACTCAAGCACCAGAGCTCTCAATGTCTTTAGTTATACCTTTTGTTTATAAGAGTCAGGTAATTTGCCACAAGGTTTTTCTTAATGTCTTTTCCTCACCCGGCTCTCTGCTCCGTCACTGGCTTTGTGTTTTTTGTACTGTTGCATTTCTCTCTGTCTCTGTGTCTCTGTGTCTGTCTTTGTCTTTGTCTCTGTTTCTGTCTCTCTCTCCTAGTTCTCCCAACTGTATTCCATTGCTGCTTTTACTTGATGCTTGTTAACTTGGTAGAGGGGAAGCTGGAGATGATGCCATTCTCTGATGTCTGATTAATCTTCAATACAGCCAGACACTATGAACCTGGGTCTGGGAGTCATAGTCTTCACAATTGTCCTCAACCCTCTTCCACATGCAGTGCTGGGCCAGCAGGTATTCTTGTCCCTTCCACAAGGACAGTTTCTCTGTTTCTCCTGTTATCCTGTCCCACCTGTAGGAGGTTTCCACCAGTGCCCTGTTTCTGGCATCCTTCTTTCCACATAACAGGACTTTTGTTCCCCAGGGGGACTGAGATTTGTGTGTGCAGATTTTGGCAGTGGCTGTTTCCCTTACCTCAACCAGTACATGAGGAAGCTTTCTCAGGATTCACCCTGCAAAAAAAGCGACCTTCTACACCCCTGAGCCCTAATCTTTGGAAATTTTTTGAAGTTTCTAGTATAATATTACTTGCTTATGTGTCATTCAGTAGTGTCTGTCCCAGGCAGGCAAATGTTCACTTTTTATTTGATTGATTGATTGACTGATTTTGCAATACTGAGGATTGAGCCCAGGGTTTCTCAGTTGCTAGGTAAGCCCTCTATCACAGACATATATTCCCAACTCTATTTTCCTTTTAAAATTTTGAGACAGATTCCCACTAAGTTGCCCAAGTTGGCCTAAAACCTGTGATCCTCCTCTTCCTTCAGTATACCAAGGAGCCAAAAATACAGGCATGTACCACTCTAGCTCAGGATCTCTCAACCTGATTTGGGAATAGTTGTTTGCCCTGAGGCCTCAGTTTTTCCCCTGGATTTAAAAAAGTTATTTATTTGCAAGTTGTTTAGCTTTTTTTAAAAAGTCTGTTTGTTAGTTTTTCAAGTATACTTATATGTAGCCTTTCCCTCCAAGGGCTAGATATTTGAAATACTGAAAGACAGTGTCAGGTAACAATCCACTGAACACTATTAATCAGACATACATAGAAATTTTGGAAATCCTCACAGTATAATACTAATACCCAATTAAGGATGCTGATTGGTTTGACAGCTGAGTTGCTACAATACACTCATTTTCATTAATTTGTATATTCTTCTAATACAGAACTTTTTGATGTCTATCTGGATTTCTGGGGTAGAAAAAAATTGCTCATACCTGCATAATACCTTGACCTTACATCACTGGCCCAGCCAGGCCCTCCACTCCAAGATGGAGACTGAGATATGCAGGGGATTAGCTGCCTTATTCTCCTGGAGATGTCCCCTACAAAAACCCAACCCTATTAGGAATTTTTCAGGTACTCTTTAATTTCAGAAAATAAAGAAACATCACTACAAAGCCAAACAACAATTCAAAGAGATGAGTACCTCCCCAGGATGAACTCATCCAAAGGGTACCTAGAGGGTACCAGGGTATAAAATGTCAGTGTGACCCTGCAAAAAAAACAACACTTGTTACATAAATACTTACCAGTTTGCTTACAAAAATTAATGTGCACGATAAAATTACAATGTTATACTTACAAAGAACCTCCTGCCACCTCCTCTCCCTAAATATCATATACGAATTCAACAAAATAGCATTAATAGATAAGCTTACAAAGCTCGTGTGTTTTTAATGCATATGCTCATATTTTAACACATATACTTCACATTTTTAATGCATATACTTAATATTTTAAACATGAACAACTGCTTACCATAAGTGCCTCATCCTGTCCTTTAGGCCTTCACTGCCAAAACAGCTGCTGATTGTGCCTCTGCACCTATCTCCCTCCTCATCCCCTGAGTTTGCTGATAAGAGTACTATATCTTCTGGTTCCTGACCACACACCTTCCCCTATCCTTCTGGAACATATCCAGATATTGGATATACTGCACACAAGAATTGGTTCTCAGTGTGAGGATGGATCTTCATGCCATCTTGGGCTTCGGTGCCTTCAGATCTACTTTCTGTCCTTTCTTGTTCTACTACACATTACAGGGAAGAAGGAAGGGGGAGGGGAATGGTGATGCCTGGAAACTACATTTCCAGGTAAAAGTAGAGTTCATTATTGGAACCTAGAAATACAGTCACCTGGCAGGAATTGGAACCATTGTGGGGCTGTCCAATAAGGCTAGGAGACAAGGCTGTCTGGTGGGAACTTCAGGCATTGAGAACATGTAGCTACCACCAGAGGAGTGGAGGAGGAAGAATAGAAGAGGGTTGGCCTTGGCTTCTCCCTTTCTTCCACCCTCTAGTCTGTCACCTGTGACTTTCATGGGGTGAATTTCACTAGTAGCCACTTGAAAAAAGCTTACATTTACTGATGTTCAAGGAATGACAATGTCTTCCTACTATGTCTCATCTCTAGGTTACTTCAGCACACTGTTTGGGCTTCTCAGTTCTTTATGCCTTAATTTTTATACTGATCAGCTTTGCACAATACCTGATGCCTACAAATTATAGAATAAGAGGTTTACTTTAGTTCACAGCTTCATAGTCTGTGGTCAGCTGATTTGAAGGCAGAAACAATAAGGTAGAAGACCATGATAGATAAAGCTGTTTAATTCAAGGTATTTGGAAAGCAAAGAGCAGGGAAGAACACTCACAAAGGAAGGGGCCAACGCCTAGATATTACAGTCTCCAAGGTCATTGGTATCGTTTGTGTCTAGAGGTCCCCCTAAAGCCTCATGTGGTCACAGGGCTTTTTCAGAGGTAATTGAATCTAGAGTGTGTGATTGATTCCAAGTGCAATGCTGGGATTCAGGGTATTGGGATTAAAGACGTGAGTGCCACACACACCCTAGGGCGGGTAACATACATACAATATAAGGGACAGAAAGAGACTTGTCCTCTCTCTCCTTCATCTCTTGTTGCTTTTTCTGCCTTCCACAGCCCCAGCCACCCTGACCAGTTGCCCTGTGCTAAGTGCCCTCAGCCGATTATAGACTGAAACCTCCATAAACTGGGCACTAAATAAACTTTTCTTCCTTTAGCTTTAGGTGTTAAGTATTTTGTCTCAGAAAGGAGATAAAAGTATATAAGACAGGGACAGACTCATTACTTACCCAGACAAATCCAGACGTAAGCCTTACAAATCTAGGTCTCTCTCAAGCCAATCGAGTTAACAATTGAAACTGTCACAGTTACTACCAGTTGCCTCCTACTGAACTATGTGCTTCTTTTTTCTGACTGAATTAGAAAGACTTCACCTTCCATATCAGACCTATAACCTTTACCAGATTTCCCAGCAAAGGATAAAAATCACTACAGCATTAACATTTTGTCTGTGCTCTCTTTGGTGTCAAAATAAACAATCTACACAACACTGCCATTGAAAATAGACAATTCTCTTATTCATACCACTGAAGAGAAGCATCCTGGCTCACTCACAGCCTACTCTATTAATGAATGAAATATCTTCTTTCCCCAAGTCTCTCAGTATCAAAAATGTACAGCAGCCAAAATTCCTAGACTAGAAAAAGATAGTCCATGGGAGGTTTGTTTTAAGTATGTGTCTGTGTGTATGAAAATATGCCTAACTGCATAAACACACACACACACACACACACACACACACACACACACACAACATCCACAGTTCAAGAAAAATAAATATCAAATGACAGCATATGTCTTTAGGGTTTACAAAAATATGTGTAAACAAAACTATACCTTTATTCCCAGACAAAGCAGAAACAGGGACTGAAATCATGCTCATGCTTAAACAACAAAAATACATGAAATAATGATTTTTAAAACAGTAAGCATCAGGCAATAAAGGACAGTGATCCCTGAGAGAAGAGAAAACAAAAGGTCAGCCCTGTGATTGCCCAGCTTACTGCTTGAGAGAAATTTCAAGTTACAGAACAGAGAAAGGGAAAGATTAGAATGTATATAAGACAACAGGAAAATATAAGCCATAATTCGGTAGAATAACCAATTAAGTAAAACTGACTTAAATTATTAGAATATCAGAGAAGGGCATTAAAACAGGCATAAATAGTATATTCCATATATCTAAAAACTTCAGCAGAAATACAGATTTCAAAAGATCCAAATAGAACTTCTGAGCAGAGAAACTACAATGTCTGAGATGAAATATACACTGGATGGGATTAATGCCAGATTAGACATTATGGAAGAAAAAGTAAATTAACAGGCAGACACAACTATTGAAACTATCTCAAAGGCTCTGATCAAATGATCTAATATGTAAGCAACTGGACTCCCTGAAGGAGTGAAGGAAAGGACAGAAAAAATATTAGCCAAAATTTTTCTAAACTTAATGGAAACTATAAAACCACAGACCCAACAACTCCAACAAATCCCAAACACAAAACACAGACAGAAAGCTGCACTGAAGCAAATTGTGATCAAATTACTCATAGAATAAACAGAAAATCTGAAAACTTCCAGAAAAATTTACATCTTATACACAGGAACAAAGGGAGACATTAGGCTTCTATCAGAAACAGTGTACACAAAATAACAGAACAAGAAATGAAGAAATCGATTAATCTAGAATTCTAGACACCATTTCTAATGATTTTTAATTTCAGTGCCCCTTATTTCCACTAAAAAGAAAATGATACCAGATAAAAATAAGGGCATTGAAATTAAAAAATCATTAGAAATAGTATCTATACATATGTGGTATGAAAGTTTTTTTCTCTTATGATTTAAAAGATGTTTAAGTAAAAATAATAATAATGGATTACATGTTTATAACCAGTGAAAGTAAAATGCCTAAGGAAAATAACAAAGGCTTAGAAGAAATTAATGAGAATATACTATCATAAAATCCTCATAACAAATGGTATATCACTTTAACATAGACTGATAAAAATGTATGCTATAAATTCTGAACAACCGACAAACAAAACAATGAGTTGGACCTAACAGGCCATAGGAAAATAACTTGAAGATACTGTGCAATCAAAAAAAAGTCAGAAAAGCAGGGAAAGGGAACAAAGAGCACACAGGACAAATTGGAACCAAACAGATAGTAGATTTAGCCAGGCATAGTGGTGCATGCCTATAATTCTGGCTACTTGGGAGACTGAGGCAGAAAGACCACAAATTCAAGCCTAGTCTGGGTAAATTGGCAAGGTCATATCTCAAAATAAAAAAGGAAAAAAGGCTGGGGATGTATCTCACTCATAGGTATATACCTAAGGGAATAAAAATGTATCTCAAAAAAAAGCAATAAGATATAGCTACACAAAAAATTTACATGACTATTCATAATACCCCAAAAGTAGTAGCAACTCAAATGGCCATTAATTGATAATGGATAAATAAAATACATATGGTATAGTCACAGTGGAATTTTATTTTGCTATTACAAATGAAGTTTTGACATACATTACAAAATGAATGAACACTGAAAACCTTTCATATGAAGTAAGAAAATTCAGACACAAATGACCACATGACATTTCTTAAATGGAGTCATGACTTAGGCAAAATAGGCAAATCCACAGAGACAGAAAGTAGAGTGGTGGCTAGTGAGATTGAGGGAATATTAGCTATCACTGCTATAGGATACAAGATTTCTTTCTGGAGTGATGAAAATGTTCTACAATTGGTTTGGGTGGTGTTGAATACACTAAAAACCAATGAAGTATACACTCTAAATGAACAAATTGTTTATTATGTGAAGTATATCTCAACACAGTCACAATCAAAGTACTAGCACGGCATTCTGCAGAGAAAGACGAGCTGACTCTAAAACTTAAATGGAAAGTTAAAGGAATTGGAACAGCTAAATCAATTCTGAAACTGCATAAAGTTGGAGGACTTGTGCTACCTAATTTTAAGACACACTGTAACACTGCAGCAAGACAAATAGTGTGACATTATCAAATAGCTAGATGCACAGATTAGGGAAACATAATTTAAAAAATCCAAAAATAGATCCACATAAATATGGACAATTGACTTTTGACACTTTTGCAAACATAAATCAGTCATCTTTTTAATAAAAACACTAGAACTGAAAATCCATACATCAAAAAAGAATCTTAGTATAAACATCATACCTTTTACAAAATTAGCTTGAATAAATTATAGATCTAAATGTAAAATGAAAAAGCATAAAATACTTAGAGAAGAAAACAAAGGAAACAATCTTTCTAATGTGGTATTAGTAAAGAGTTTTTAGACATAATACCAAAAGCACAACTGAGGGAAGAAAACAAAATTGGATTGTATCGTATTTTAAAGTTTAGCTCTGACAAACACATCAGATGAAAAACAGATCCACAAAGTAGGAGAAAATCTTACACGGTATTTGTATTCAGAGTATACAAATACTCAAAATTCAAAGAAAACCAATTACACAGTTAGAAAAACTTAAAAGGTCACTTCATTAAAGAGCATATATGAATGGCAAATAAGCTCTTGATCATATGCTCAAATTAGGGAAATGTAAATTGAAACTACAGTGAGATATCACTATACTCTATTTAAATGGTTAATTTATTTCCCATTTATTCCAGAAATACTCATCCGCTGACACACGGTTGCAGGGTTTACCTGAAGATAACTGATTACACTCCTAACATTACCCTGAAAGCTTGCGATCTTTTAAACATTATAGTGCTAAACTCCTATATCCTGTTCAGGAAGGAAAAACCTGAGCACACAGTGGTGTAAACTTCAGACTGATGTTGATTGAAAGAATGCTGGAAAAGCACCATTCATCAGGGCAGCAAAGGGTTCAAGGCCCACTATGTTCTGATGGAGTCACATTTCTTTGCCTATCTGAAATATATTTCCTCAAGAGCATACCATCAATATTAGGGAAACAAAATCCAAATGGTTGCTGCAAATTTTGGCAATGCCAAGGATAGCAAGAGGATCCAGAGCTCTTCTTTTGTGAATAATGTGATGTTCTGCTTTGTGTTGTTCCATACTTTGAAATTTACCACAGGAAAAAAATTTAGTAAATATAGATCATCATATACATTTCTGTTACATTAGGATTCAAGACAGGATTAGAAATAACTCTAAGAACAGTTTTTACGTTTTATTTTCACATTAAAAATCAGTCAGATTTGCTTTAGCTTCAAAGTGCAGATTTATGTAAAATTAAATGAATGCTGGCAACATGCTGCACTGTTTTTTTCTAAGCAGGAAATGAAAACTATTGACAATATCAAGTACTGGAAAGAATGTGGAGCAACTAGAACTCTTTCACTTGCTAGATGGAATGCATCCCCTGGACTAGAAAAGAGTTTAGGAAGTTTCTTATGAAGTTAGACATACGCTTACTCTATGTCCAGCAACCCATTCCTGGGATTTCCAATTCATTTTTAGTCCACAGAATAATGAAAACTTGCATTCGTATGAAAACTTGTATACTAATGTTTGCAATGACCCTATTTATAGTTATCAAAACTGAAAACATTCCTCATATCCTTCAACCGAAAAGTGGCTAAATAAATTATAATAAAGCCATAGAATGCAATCCCATACAGCAATAAAAATTACCTAATTATAGATACATGCAAAAACAAGGGTGATTCTCAAAGGCACTGCATTGAGTAAAGAAGCTAATCCCAAAACACCACATATTGTGTGATTCCATTTATATAACATACTTGAAAAGACAAACTATAGCAATAAAAAAAGATCAGTGATTGCCCAAGTAGGTTGACAGCACAGCACAGATGTTTAGAATGACAGAACTAGGCTTCATCTTGGTTGTGGTGCTGGCTCCGCATATCTACACATATTTTAAAATTTATAAAAGCAGAAAAATCTATTTTACTTGTCATCGCTTTAAAGATAAAAATAAATCTAAAAGAATACTGATTTTAAAAAGAGTGTCAATAAAAAATTAAGGGATCCTCAAGAACACCAAAAACTAACAAGCAGCTAACTAACATTTCTGCTTACTCTGCAAGAAAGTTAACAGCAAGCCTGCTGCTGTTATCTCTAAGAGGATCTGCTTGCACGACTGATCCTTGTAACAGTTCCCTGAAACTTTTGAATACGCCCTAAAGTATTAGTTGATAGGTTGTTTTGTGTGCCTGGAACAAAGAATTCTACACTAACCTAGCTAGATTATTTCTACAATGTGATTTATAATGAATGCCTGTTTTCCTTCTAAGCATCAGGAATTTCAGCAAGAGTGCCTATGCAGCCACCAATAAAAATTCCAATCAAGCTTCCCTAAGCAAAAAACATTGAGTATGTGCTGCTGCATTTAGCTGCTTGAGAAAAGTTGTTCTTTGCAATCTCTCTCCCAGTCTCCTACAGAAAAACTCCAGCAGCCATATTTCTAGATTCTTCCAGAACCCACTCATCATGTCTTTTATCCCTGTTGATCCTGCTGGGTTTCCTTTCACTGTAGTAAGTCATAGTCAGGACATATTATTCAAGTGCTCTGAATTTCATGAGTCTTTCTAGCAAGTCACCTAATGTATGAGTGGTTGTCAGACATCCAAAACAGTCATCAAATACAAGTGGCACTTTAAATCTGAGCCCTTTCCTCAAACCCTTTCACTGGACTACTACTGCCTACTCTTCAGCCTTCCCTAGTACCCCAAATAGTGCCACATCCACAGTAGATACGAACGTTTGCCTCAGGTCCTCAAAACAGACCTGTGTATTATATTCACATTCCAAGTGGAACTTGGGACCTGTTGTAAAAGTTACAATTAGGTTCAGCTACAAATAGCAGATTCATTTATCTCTCACAAACAGTACAGAGGTATACAGTCTAAGACTGGCATGGAAGCTCTAAAGTGTCAGAGACTTCAGCACCATCTATTCTATTGCACTGTCAAAGTTTTGCACTCCCAAGGTTATCTCCTGATCCTTCAAAGTGCTAGGGCTGTAGCCATTAAGTCCATAGGACAAAGAGCAGAAAGAAGACATGGTAAAAGGACATGCTCCACCTTTTAAAGGATACTTTATACAAACCCCACATGACTTCTATTTCCACTTCTGGCTAGAACTTGGGTCACATGATCCCAAGTTAGTCAGGAAATGTGTTCTCATTGGACAGCTACAGGCTGAACTGAAAATAAGGGTTCTATTAGGGCAATGAAAGGAGTAATGGATATTGGAAGAAAACTACAGTCTCTGCTATCCCTCATTAGTTTTACCCTTACAACAGTAATATGAGAATCAATCCTTTAAATAATTCAAGACAACCTAATGTAAATGTGTCATTGTCTAAAATGTGCTTTAAGGGTAAATGTGGGTAGGGATAAGAAGAGAAAATTTGTTGGGTATAAACCTACACTTGCCCCAGTTAGAAGTTTCTCACTTTCCAGCTTCTCAGAAAAAAGAAAACAAGCAATAGGAGCCTACAGTAAAATTTAACAGACTACCCTTAGGACATTACTATCTTAGTAACATGTTACACAAGTTTTTTGTGAATTTTTTTGAGACAGAGTCTCATTATGTCATGCAGCATGGCCTTGAACTTACTTATATAGCCCCGGTCTGGAATTCACAGTGATCCTCTTGCCTCAGCCTCTCAAGTACTGGGGTTATGGGCGTGCACCACCACACCTGGCTACATTAAACAAGTTTAACAAAATACAAGGCTTACCACTACTCTTCCCTGTAGACTGTAGTACCTCTAAAAATATGTGGAATCTTAATTTTTTAAAAAATTTTATATAGTAAGGACTAAAATGGCTGAATAAGCAGCTTCAAATTCCCATCCCACCATAGGAACATTACAAAACAAGCAAAAAATGTCAGAACCAATTTTACCCGAACTCTGGAAAACAGTCTGTGGTCTACAGCATGCAAGTGAACACTGAAGCAAGAACAAAGCAACTTTGAAATGTATATTTGTGGCATTTTATTTGCCCTTGCCTTCCCTCTCCCTAGCTCAGTAAGAGACTTCATTACAGAAGCTCCCACTCCCAGAGTAGGAGCCTGGCCAATGCACCAGACACAGTGGAGCAGATCTTACTTGAATTCTTTTTTTGTTTTTGTCTGGTCTAACATCTTTGGGAACCACTCAAAGGAATGACTGAAGGTGTTCGTCCCCATTTCATCTAACTAGGTGCTCACGCATGGTAGAGAAGCAACACACATTGTGGAACATGGTAAGGTGGGCTGAAAAAACCTACAGCTAATTCAGATGGAGAGTATGTCCCATTTAAAGAAAAAAAATGGAGAGAAACTGCCATGATTTTTATCTAGATGTTTCCACCAAAGCCTCATATGGTCATCAGTGGAGCCTTTTGGAGATGGGTGGATCTAAGTTGTGTGCTATTGGGATCAATGATGTGATGCTGGGATTGATTCATGGTGCAATGCTAGGATTAAAGGTGCCCCACTTAAGTATGAGTGCAACTCGCCCTAAGGGTGGGTAGACTGGATAAAATATAAGTGACAGAAAGAGGGTCACTGCTAGTCACATGTGCCTTGCTGCTTATTGCTTGCAGCTGCTTCAGTATTTCACTGCTTTGTGGTCTCCTGCCCACCATGAACTATTTCTTCTCTAGGATGCCCTTCTGACATGCTAACCCACCTTGGAGCCAGTCAACTATGAACTGAAACCTCTACAAACTGTGAAACAAAATAAACCTTTCCTCCTTTAACTTTGGGAGTGGGGTATTTTGTCTCAGCAATGAGAAAAGTAAGACAGACAGAAACCATCTCTGATATAGTCAACACACTGGACATATTAGACAAAAACTTTAAGTGCACTGCCTTAAATATGCTTAAAGAACCAAAAGAAACCATGAACAAAGACAAACTAGGAAAAAATGCCTGAATAAAATGAGAATATCAATAAAGACAAATTATTAAAAGCACTAGAATCCTAGAATTAAAAAGCACAGTAACTTAATTGAAAAATTGACTACAGAAGCTCAGCACCATATCTGAGCAGTCAGCATAAAGAATTAGCAAACTACAAGACAAGTAACCTTGTCAAGTCTGAGAAGCAAAAATATACAGAATAATGAACAGAGCATAAGGGACCTGGTGGGAAAACATCAAGTGGAACAACAAAAGAATATTTGAAGACACAGTGGCTGAATACTTCAGGACATGGCAGATAGATAACAGCAGCTACGGAGGCTCTCTGAGACACACAGCTTAGAATCCAGGAATGGTGTGGTGTGAGGAGTCCTAAGCAAGGGGAGGAACGAACTAAGCTGAGAGAAAAAAACTGGAAATGCAATCCCAGTGCTATAACCACAAGAGATAAAATCTCACTTCGGAAGCTGGAACCCACACCTCTAAAAGCCACGATCTGAATTTCCTGCTGCCGCTGCTGCGTCCAAATCAGCACAACAGGGAGAGAGATCCGCGAAAGCTCTGAGAGCGGGAATCAGCGAATGGAGTTGAGAACAGGACTGGCGGGGAGCCCTGCATTGACCTGAGGTGAGTGAGAGGAACGGGGACCCTTCCATAGACTAGGAGGCTCCAACAGAGGACATTCTGGGACCGGGCAGATTAGCCGGAATAGGACATTGCAGTGACTTTAGTCACATATTCCCCTCTCAAGTGGATTGGTGGGGAGCACTTGGTCTGGTGACACCACTAAGACCAGTAGGCTGGCCCAAATCAGGTCCCAGTGCCTGGCAGTGTGCCCTAGCAGTGAAGCCTTCAGTGGGTTGACTGACCTGGAGGAGTGGGCCTAGCAGAGGCTGCCCAGGTCCGTGTCTCCCTAGTACACTGCAGTGGGCAGGAACACCTAGCCGGCACAATTCAAACAAATTGTAACAGAGAAAGAGAAAAAAAAAAACTGGGCCTCCTATATTCACTTGTATGGAAGGAACAAAAAGTATGGGAAGAGGGAGCAACAAGAAAGGGTCCTAAGTCCCCAATTCTGAGAATACTGATCCAGGAAAGGTAAATACAATGGAGAATGAGGACAGAAAACATGCAATATCAGACATGGCACCTATAGACATAAAGCGATATCTCCGGAGCCTCACAGACAAGTTCAAAAGGGAAGTATTTACCGAAATAAAGCAAGATATAAGTAGAATAGTTAGAGAAATGCTAAGCACCACCCAAGAAAAAACAGATGGTGGAATGGAAGAACAGAAAAAAAAGGGAGAACTGTTTGATGGAGAAAATAGAGAAAACATAGAAGGTTCAAAGAGATTACCAGGAAACTAAAAACTCTATCGAAAGCTGGCATAACAGCTTGAAAGAAACTAAGGATAGGTTATCTGAACTGGAGGGCAGATTTGTAATGTGGGAGCATGAAATGAAAAACTTCTTAAAAATAACAAAAAAAACAAACAGCAACAATACAAAGGTTAGAAGATGATAAGAGGATCTATAACTTAAGAATTAAGAACATAAAAGAAGAAGTAGGGACACAAACAAATGAACTACAAAAGCTATTCACAGAAATAATCCAAGAGAATTTCCCTAATTTAGCAAAAGGTAAAGATACTCAGATCTATGAGGCATACAGGATCCCAGCCACCTACAACCCAAACAGAGCTACACCCAGGCATATAATCGAAATTCCAGAAATCCAATATAAGAACAGAATATTAAAAGCCGTCAGAGACAAGAAACAGATCACTTACAAGGGAATACCCATCAGAATTACAGCAGACTTCTGGGCACAAACCATCAAATCATGAAGTGTGTGGGGGGAAATAATTCAAGCTTTGAAAGATAATAACCTCCAGCCAAGATTGATATATCCTGCACAACTTTCCCTAGAAATTGATGGAAAAACAAGGTGCTTCCAGGATAAAGAGGAACTTGGGGAATTTGCGACCACCAATTCAACTCTACAGAGAATACTGCAGGATATTCTAAAAAAGAAAAATACCAAGATTACAGAAATAGTGGCAGAGAGGTCACAATGAACGGATCAGAAAGCAAAATGAAGAAGACAAACTGACAACTAATGACAGAAAAAGAGCTCAACAGTAATGAGGCAGAGAAGGTTGGATGGTAGAAACAGCTATTTTGGAGAAAACAAGACATCATTATAGCTAGTGCTGATTTAGTATCATCTTGTTTTGAAGTTCCATCAAACTCTTATTCTTCTCTCTCCATCAGTCTTAACAGGTTGTATCCTATTGGATTTTATTATATGTGATAATATAAACAAAAACTTTTATAGACAAGGAGATTATACAGAAACCATTGTTCATTTTCTAATAGTTGGTTCTAAATATCCTGTAATACTGTCATTCTCTTGAATGGTTTTACATTGTCTTGATGTGTGTGGTGCTACAGTTACACGAAGTTATACTCAAAGATTTCAAGGAAAGAGACACTATGGTAACTACTTTTATGTCAGGATATCTTGTGGTGAAACACTATTTTGCTTAAATGGTTATGTTTTGACCTGGGCTGTTTTGTTGTTATGCCCTCTTTTATCTCAATCTCCTTTTTTAATTATTTACTTTTTTATTTTTATCTTTTAATTAAGGGAAAAATAAATAAAAAATAGCAGGATACATTATAGTAACCCACTTTGATTTCCTATTAACTTGATTTGAAACCCTGTATTGCCCTCACCATCTTGTTTTGACTGATTTTTCCCTATTCTGCTTTGCTTGATAGTACCAAGTTCGAAAGAATAGGCAACAATTTTGAAGACAATAAGATTCATTATAATGCCTATTCTGGTTGACTCTATTATCTTCTTTTGAAGTCCTATAATGTCTCCAATGTTTTGGTTTTATTCTTTACTGTTTGGTTCAACTTTATTATAACTGATGATATAGGCAATTCTTTTTAAGATAGCAAGAGGCAGTATGGTAACCACTGTTGATCACCTTGTATTTTGTTTTTACATTATGTATTATGTCCATCCTTTTGATTTGACTGACTTTTTTCTGTTATGTCACATTTGGTTTTACTCTCTTCAAAAAAAAGTAATAAGAACTGTGGGAGTAATAAAACCCAAAATGTGTAATTGTCATTGTACAAATGAGGAAAAGAAAGTGCTCTAAAGGATATAATCCCATGTATATTTAAATGTATAAGATAGATAACCATATTACTGAGTTTTGTTAGATCATTAAACAGAACTGTTTGCAGTCTCACTGAAAGTCCCCTTTATATGCTTTAATTTTGTAACTTGAACAACTATTTCTAAGATGACAATATGTAATCTATTAAGTAGTGATTTCCTCCTGTTTATTTTTTCTGAAATTCTGTATAACTTGTACCCTTTTTCTGTTTTTTTTTCTTTTTCTCCTTAAATAAAATTTAAAAAAAAACTTGTCAAATTTGATGAAACATGAATCTATACATCCAAGAAGCTCAAGATTCTCCAAGCAGGATTAACTCCAACTGACCCACACTAAAACATAATCAAACACTGTCACAGAAGTCAAGGACAAAATCTTAAAAGTAGCAAAGAGAAAATATTTGCCATATACAAGGAATTCTTTTTTTGTTATACACAAACTGATTTCTCAGCAGAAATCCTAAAGGCCAGAAGAAAAGTGAGATGGTATCTTTAAAATGCTGAGAGGAAAAAAATACTGTACTCTGTCAGGAATTCTGCATCTTGCAAGATGATCCCTCAAGAATGAAGAATTTAAGAGATTCCCAGATAAAGAAAAACTAAATGAGATAACTGCTAGTAGACCTGACCTATAAAAAATGTTTAGGATTTCTAGTGAAAAGTTTAGGGTATCTAGTGAAAAGACACTAGATAGTCACAATGAAGAAATAAAGAACACTGGTTTAAAAATAACAGGTAAATGCAAAAACTTTTGGTTTATAACTCCTTTTTTCCTGTATGACCAAAATGACAAATTCTGAAAAACAGTAATTATAAATCCATGTTAATGGGCACACGATATATACAGATATAATTTTCACAATAGTAATACAGGAGGATACATACAGAGATATATAGGAGCAAAGTGTCAGCACACTACTTAGTTTTAGTATGGATTTTTCCAGGAGACAAAATCATTCACTAAAAGACACTATCAACACAGTGAAAAGGCAGTCCACAGAATGGGAGAAAAATTTGCAAACCACAGACCTACAAAGAGATTAATGTGTAAAATATACTAAGAATTTCCATTACTCAATAACAAAACCAACAACAAAGAACCTGATTTGAACACAGGCAAAGAACTTTAGTAGACATTTCATTGAATAAGATGTATGAATGGCCAGTAAGTACACAAAAGGATGCTCATCATTAGTCACCGAAGAAGTACAAATCACAGGGGCTGGGGATTTAGCTCAGCGGCATAAGCGCCTGCCTTGCAAGCAGGCGGTCGTGAGTTCGATCCCTGGTACCGATAAAAATGAAAAAGACAAAAAAAAAAAAAAAAAAGAAGTACAAATCACAGACACAACGTGACACCACTTTAAATCTACTAACATTAACTATAATTTTTCAATTGGGGAAAAAAAAACAAGTGTTGGAGTGGGTACAAAGAAATTGAAACCCATATACATTGTAGTGGAAATACAAAATGGTGCAGCTGCTGTGGAAAACAGTGTGGCAGTTTCTCAAAAAGTCAAAGAAACAATTATCATATAACCCCACAATCCCATCCCTAGGTACAATCTCTATAAAGAATTGAAAACACAGACTCAAACAAATACTGTTTATCAATGTTCATGGCAATGTAATTTATAACAGCTCAAATGTTCATCAACTGATGAATACACAAAGTGTGATATATATGAGATATATATATGTATATATATATATATATATATATATATATATATAGCACACACACACACACACACACAACATATGAGTATTGCTCAGCCACAGAAAGCAATGAAGTTTATATGTGTGCTATACAACAAGGATGATAGTCTTACTTTCCTTGTCACTGGGACACAATAGCCCAGTCTCACAAATTAAAAGAGGACATGTTTATTTTGGTTGATGTTATTAATCCCTAGTCCTCCAGCTCCAAGAAAGAAAGACATGGTGAATGGGTCTAGCGGAAGAAATGTCAGATCATGGTAGCCAGGAAGCAGAGAGCAAAGAAAGTACCTTTCTAGGCTACGCCCCCGGAATCTGTTCATCTCTTCTGACCAGATCCTAATAGCAAGTTAGTTGAACTACCCCCACAATCCAATCACCTTCCACACACGAGTCCTTAGGGGGCTAGTTTAGACCTGGATTATAACAATGATCCTTGAAAATATTATACTAAGAGAAATAAGCCAGATATATGTGTGTATCCATATTCACTTACATAATATCTAGAACTGGCAAATTCATAGGAACAAAAAGTATTTGGGGGTCTGGAGGAAAGAATGGACAGTCAGTACTTAAAGTTTTGGTACAATGAAAAAATTTGAAATGGTGAGGATAATCAAAGAATTTTGTAAATGCTATAAATGTACAGTAATGGTTAAAATTCTAATTTTAATTTATATATAATCAAAAGAGAAAAAGAAACAAAAAAACCATCATATTGCCTATTGACCAAACATATAAGCAACTTAAAACAGATAACCTCACCTTCCCAGGGCTTACATTTTAATGTATTTTGTAAAAGCTCACCTGAAGATTCTGCTTTGCCCATCACAACTAACAGAGTCAGAGCGGAGACATGAGAGATCCAAGGCCTCACTTGTGGGTAGTGAGGTCTAATGATGAGAAAGCTTTTATGTAACTACTTGCAACAAGAAAGCCTGGCACAGTTACTATGAACATGAACATTCTTCCCCTAAAATAGTAGCTTTCTGTCATATCAATAAAGAAATACCTGGAGCATGATATCTGGACTCACAATGAGGAGGCTTCTTGCTCCCACTTGGATTTAAGGCCCTGAGACCAATCTAACATAGAAACACCAAGTCTTCTGTTGCTAATCAACCTCCATCCATGCAGTTCTGCATAGGCATTTGGGACAAAGCCCCAGCTAATGATAAAGGGTCATTTTGCTTTGTTTTATACTCTGGACACTAATTTTCCTCAGATAACTTCTGGGTACAGGTAATAAGGTAGTATTAAGGTTCTACTGTATCCTGGATAAATATATCCTAAGCCACAATGATCTGATCCCTTAATAGATCTCCATTTCCCCGTTTCAAACTTGTTACTCTAAACAACGAAGGTACTTGACTCAAGATTCAGTTTCTCCACCTGGAAAAATGGGACCAATACAAACCTTTTCATATATTTCATGTGAAGAGTATTTAGCATGCGACAGGCTGTTCTAACAGGTACTCAATAAACACTTGCTATTTTCCTACTATTTTTTCATTACAAAAAACATAGTGAATATATTTGAATAATGAAAGCTTAGATATTTTTATTTGTAATTGTAACCTTTAGGAGGTGGGTGTAAATTGTGACATATCTAGAATATGGAGGACACTGCTAAGTGAAGCAGACAATCAGAAATGCCTCATATTGCATGATTCCAACTATATGACATTCTGAAAAAGGTAAAACTATATAGTAAAAGGATGGGTGGTTGAGTGTCAGAAGGGGAAGGGATGAGATGGGAGAAATGGGATGAACAGGCAAAATACAGAGGACTTTTAAGGCAGTGAAAGCACTCAGTATGATACAATAATGGGGGCTTCATCTTATATATTTATCCAACTCCATAAGAATACAGCATTAAGAATGAACCCTACCACAAACTACAGATTTTAGGTTATAAAGTTTTGTTGATGTAGCAAAATGTACCATTCTGGTTAGGGATGCTGATAATTGGGGAGCCTGCACATGTTTGGGATTATAAAATATATATGAACTCATTTGGTCAGTTTTCTGTGAATATAAAAACTTCTCTTAGAAAGCCCATTTTTAAAACCTCATACTACTAAGTCTGTAATTTCAGCATGAAAATAAAACCTCCTGCTAATGCCTCATTCCAGACTCTCCTGCCTTTGCTCCCACAGAAGCTGAGATTACAGACACTCACCAACAAATCTGGTACAGTTTATCAACAACCAACACTAAAAAACAAATCACATGTAAATCCTACTACCCACTTCTCTTTTCTGGCTTAAGTATGACAAAGTACTCATCAAACACTGCAACTAAGACTGGCTGGCTGCTTTCCAAACATATTCCTGTTCCTCCAACTACACTACATTTACCTGGCTCCCTTCCAGTTAGAGCAGATTTGTGACCAAATTCTATCCAACATAAATGGGCAAGAGATGTGCAACATTTCCACATTTAGCACATGTATCTTCCCCATATGATCTTCTTTCTCTTTCCTCATTCATCAGTGAGAATAGGAAGATTTCAAGTCCCAAGAACGGAGAAGCCATAAGACAGGAAGCACACGGTCCCTGAATCACAATGTGAAAGGCCCCAGTTAGTCCTTTACACTGGCCTGTTAGGTGAGTGAAGACATAAATTTCTCTCATCCTAGATTACTGAAACATGGGGTTTGTTTAACAATAGGTTTATGCTAACACAAATAACCATACTGATTAAAAGCCAAGGAACAAGTTTTAATCAAAAAGGTCTCCAAACGTATACTCTTGTAAATGAGGCAGAGGCAGTTTTTAAAAAACACACATGAACTTGAAAATCAAACCAAAAAATGAATTTAAAAAGAAATTACTGATCCTTAAGATAGATAAGTCTAACATCATCTCCTGTAAGCTAATATCCATGTCGTAAGTACCAAAAAGAGTTTAATGAGAGTAATATACATAAGGTATGCACCCTCACCTGTACAATCCTTCAGATAGGGAGGCTAACAAGTTAGTAGCTAACATGGTAACAGAAAGGTTAACTTCTTTCCCAATATATTGTGATAAAAAAACTTCAAAACATACAAAAATGTTCAGACTGGAGCATAATACATACCATTTCCTGCACCATCTATTTTAAATACTAGTGTGTTTCACATTTATTTTTCCTATATAATATGGTATGTGTATTTTTGATGAAATTTTAGAACACGTGTGTTCATCAGCTCTTATATACTTCACCCCAATATAGCCTGCATCTCCATGAGTACATTCTCCTACATTACCTCAATCATCCTAAGCAAAATAACAATAATTCCCAAATTGTGCCTTATCTAAATACCCAGTCCACATTCAAATATTAATAATTGTCCCAAAACATCTTTTATACTTCATTTTTATGATTCTAGAACCAATCAAGTTCCTTGTGCTATGCTTAGTTATACCTCTTTGGTATCCTTTAGTCTAGAACACACTCCTATCCCACCTTTCTATTCCCCTGATACTGATTTTTTGAAGAAAACAGATTTGAAGACTGTCCCATATTCTAGATTTGTCCAATTGCTTTCTCATAGTGTTTTATAACTTGATTTTCTATCCCCTGCATTTCCTGTAAACTAGAAGGTGTGTCTATATCCATGATTAGATTCAGATTAAACATTTAGGGGAAGAATACTACATAGGTAAAACTGTATGATTCTTACTGCATCATAGATAGCCCCAAGATGAGTAAGGATAAATCTGATGGTTTGGTTATGAGATAGTGACTGCAAAACCTCTCTGTAGATGAATCTTCTTTCCTTTTCAGTAGGCAAACAATCTATGGCTGATACTCAACACCATGCAAGTACCGTGTTACCCAACAGAACTTTACTTCTGTCTCTGGAAGTCACTGAAAATCCTTGTCTAAATCAGCTATTAGTAGAGGATGGAAAAATGGTAATTTTCTACTTATAATATCCCAAAAAGGTAAACTTTTTTGTGTGTATTTTGAGACAGGGTCTCACTATGCAGCTCAGGCTGGCATTGAGCTCGCTTTGTAGCCCAGTTCTCAAAATTGCTTCAGCGTCCCGAGTGCTGGGATCACAGGCCACCATGCCCAGATTCAAAAAGGTAAACTTTTAAGAGTTTTAATACTTGCAGGAAAGCAGTTTGCCTAATTTTTAAGACACAAATACCTCACTTCCACTTATAACTTTCAAATAAATAAAAGTATCTTTTATATTCAGAGATTCTTTAAAAATAACACTTTAGCATTCAAGGAAAATGTTACCCAATCACATAATCATATTTCTAATGTATTTTTATAGCATAAATTATTTGCTTTATTTTAATGATGCTTAAATTGCAAAAGCTTAGAATATAGCTTGGTGGTAAATTATTTATCTAACATGCCTAAGGTCCTATTTTGATCACCAGCACAAAAAAAGAAAGAAAAAAATTAAAGTATCAGTATGCATCAAAGAAAATTCAGGCCATTCTGAAAAACATGAAAAGAGAAGTATCATCTCTTCTCTCTCTCCCAACAACTTGTTCTACTTCCAAAAGATAATCCATTGCTCAACTTAGATATCCTTCCAGAAAAACATATGTTATGTATAAATATAATATAAATAATATTCTGTATCTTGTTTTTTCTACAACAGTCATACATGAAGATTTGTCTTCAAAAAACATCACAAACGACCTTTTTATCAGCCACATAGTATTCCTTAAGGAATACTAGATGTAGATTTTTCTAGGTATTAATTAGTAGTCCACCAAAACATATACAAAACATACACAGTTCTACTCTCTCATATTCACTGTGTCATAATCCACTTTAAAATCACAGCAGGCCTCTACTGAAAAAAAACCTCAAGAAATAAAGCTTGCCAAAGAATCACAAAGTCTAAAGTGAGAATAGGAACCAATATTTACCAAGCGCTTAAGTGCCAGGCACTATACTTGACCCTTTACATATCTCTTTTTTTAAATTTAAGTAGAAAAAGAAAAAAAAAGCAGAAAAAGGGTACAAGTTATACAGAATTTCAGAAAAAATAAACAATAGGAAATCACTAGTTAATGGATTACATATTGTCATCTTAGAAATATTTGTTCAAGTTACAAGATTAAAGCATATAAAGTGGACATTCAAACAGCGAGACTGCAAATACATATCTCAACAATACTGTAACATTAACTCCATCTTCCAAAAGAGGAAACTAAGGCTCAGAGAGTTTATCCAATGTAATATAGCTTCGTAAGTAACAAGACTATTATTTGAAACCAGGGGCAAATGACACCAAAGCAAGACCATACAGAGCTGATCCACTAGTTCCAAAGCAAGAAGCTTTAAAAAGCAATGAGGGGAATTCCCAGTTCACCAGAAAGGTGTTCCAAAATGTTTGCTCACAGGACCAGGAATGTAACTCACCGGTACAGTGCCTGCCTGGCAAGTATGAGCCCCTCAGTTCGATTCTCGGTACCAAAAAAAGACCCTCAGTTCAATTCTCGGTACCTAGTTTTAAAAATATCAAAAAATCCCCTTTAAAAAATGTTTGCTCACAGGCTCAGATACTAAGTTCATGTTACTGCAGAAGTCTTATTCGGCCCTTTAAGATTTTACCTATAAGCCCACTCTTAGGCTGTGCTTAGCAATCTAGCTCCAACCCAGCAAGAGGATACAATGAGCCTATGATCTACAGAATGCAGAGGGCATGACCAATGTGTCCTTCAGAAAGTTGCTAGGCGTGGAGGAAGGGAAGCGAGAAGCAGGTGGTGGGCAAGCATGGCAGAGTTAGATATTTTGAATGCGTATCAGTTGTCACAAAAACATTATGGAGGAAGTAGAACTATTGTTCACATGAAAAAGAACCACAATTAACTGACACAGTCTGTTTATGCCATCTTTCCTTGCCTCAAACACTTGCTATTTCTTCTGCACAGACATGCAAGCCTAGTGACTTTAGGATGACACTTAATCACACACAGAGCCAGCTGAGAGCTCCCTAGTCTGACAAAACAGGTCAGACTGGTATCAGGATAGTGCTCTGCCCAGCTGCTTGCAGCTGGCATGGCAGGGTCTGAGGACTGCTTTCTACTTCCCTGGAGAGTCAGATTCTGGGTCACCTTCCCTTGCAGCTGCCTTGGTCAGTTTTCAGGGAAGAGTGTTTAGAACTGTCCCATGGTGGGGGCTGGGGATTTAGCTCAGCGGCATAAGTGCCTGCCTTGCAAGCAGGCAGTCGTGAGTTTGATCCCTGGTACCGATAAAAATGAAAAAAGACAAAAAAAAAAAATGTCCCATGGTGTTGGGAGAGTTCCTCTAAATTCAAATGCTAAGCATTCACCATCACCATCATCTCTTAATGTCTTCGGCTCTTCTGCACTCAAGCAAGAGCTTAGTATGGGATCAATTGTTGTGACAACAGTACAGATAAGGATGGAGACAGAGAAGAAAATGTCTTCCCCTTTCCCTGTTTTGTTTCCATCTCAGGTGCAGGGCTCCAGAAGTTCCACGTAGAATCAACAATTGAAAGGTCACCGAAAGCTGATAGTGTAACATAATGTGATTTAAATAGAAATAGGCATCAAATTGAGGCAACTGATTTGAAAAATACCTTAAAATGCATCGTGACACAAAAAGGAAGCATTAATGCACAATTAGATGATTCCACTTCCATAATTCAAAAATCAAAAAGCACAGAAGGGTATACAGTGTACAGAAGTACAAAAGGGTACATAGTCCAATCTCATGGTCAGCTACCCCACCCTGCCTGAAGAAACCAACATAACCAGTCTATTGTATATCCGTCTGGGGATGTTTTTGGCTATATCAGTTTATATACTCAGATTAACATGCCATTTCAATATAAAAAGGTGGTCGGGACCTGGGAATATAACTCAGTTGTGCAGCATTTGGCTAGCATGTGCAAGGCACTGGGTTAGATCTCCAATACTACATAAAAAAAGAAAGTGGTAGAAATTAGACTTTTGTAAATTGTTTTCAAAATAAAGGGTTTTGAAATCCACAGTTAAACTCCTTTGTTCTGGCAATATTAAAAAGTTAAATTGTTTAACTCCATAAATTAAGTCAAATACCAAGCACACTGCAGATACTTAACAAATGTTTCCTTAGGTCTTTCTATCCTTATCACTCAGAACCAAGAAGAGGATTACTCACTTCCTCTATTAATATTGAGAAATAAAACCTGATTTCCTGCTACTTAAAAAGAGAAGTTCTGAAAAATCTGTACAGCATTCATTTAAATGTTCAAGGACATGCTTGACGTAGTAATAATTTCACATGATGCTTTAAATATAGCAAGTTTTAAAAAGATTGTCAAATTGAATTTTTTATCAGTATCCTCATCTCAATAATCTTTAGTGTATAAAGAATAATTAGAGAGTCAGATAATATAAGAATTCAGAATGGGGGGGGTGAAGCAAAATTCAAAATATCCCTGAGAGAAAAATAAATGTCTTCTCGCAATTAAAATCTACATCACAACAGTATTTAGCATAATCTAAGACATCATATATTGACAAATTAAATGTCTTTATATATTAAAAAGTAACACCAAAACACAAAAATATACAACAAAATTACATAGGAATGCTCTGAGATGATTTTACTTTTTCGGAATCATCAAGTAAACCAGATTTGTAACATGCTTGTCCACAAAATAAAATGGTACACAAGACTATGTCCTTTATGACTGAAAGGTTGAGGAGAGTTTTAAAAGTACATATCAACAAAGGAAAATTCCACTATCACTTTTAAGCCTTAAGATATATGGTAGGTGATTTAATTCTTAGAAACATGGAGTACTCCTCAGAAAAACATATTTTTAAATCCCCATTTATTTTCCAACCTCTTAAGCATGTATTTATGAGCCTGTTAAGGCTACTTATTTTATATTCCCATTAAGGAGTTGAGTCTGGAATTTGGGGGGGGGGGGTTGTTTGTTTGGTTTCTGAGATAGGGTCTCACTATGTAGTTCAGGCTGGCTTTGAGATCATTAGGTAGCCTAGGCTGGCCTTGAACTCACAGTGATTCTCCTGCCTCAGTCTCCAGAGTGCTGAGATTACAGGGTAGTCTGGAGTCTTTAAAATAAATATATTTCCATGACTATAATGTATAAAGGTAGTCTTTATCTGCAACACAGCTCAAGTCAATCACCTTGAAAGGACAACATGCTTCAATTTCCTACTCACTGTCTACTTAGGAAACCTCCAGGCTTACCTGGCACCCTGGCAAGGGTCATTTACATAAACTACAGGGCTCAAGAACAGCCAGGTTTGGAAACCAAAACCTGTCCTAAGTCCTACAATTTGTAATAACCAACTCTGTTTTAAACCCAGTCCTATGTCAATTCAATATCTGTTAAAGCCACTACTTCAAAACTGGAGGGCTCCTGACAGCACTTTTCCCTTTACCTGGTTTGTTTAAAAAGGTCTTAGTGGCCATGAGCCCAGGCTGTCAACAACCAAGCAACACCCAGAGAAGCAACCAGAGAAGCAAGGCCAGAACCAAGGGTAATTTTCACATTAAAGATTAAAATGTCAGCTTTCCGCTATCAGGGAGCCCTGGATGGAAATTGAGCAGAGAGATCTTTCCAGTATAAGTGATGAAGTAAAATGCTCCCTCTTGGGAATAGTCCTAAAGTGGTTCATCTATTTACTGGAGGATGCAAATATGGGCTTTAACACCACTGAATTAAACTCAAAAAGAGAACACATGACTCTAGTTTGGAGTCATGGGGAAGTGAGATGGGGAATCCAAGAGGAAGAGGGATGATTCACATTATTAATGAGATTTGTGCTGCCATCATGCATGTCCTGTGTCCTATTAAATCCAGAAAAGGATGGTGGCATCAGCCCATTCTTAATAACAAAGGAAATCTGACTCCAGAAAAAAAAAACACTACTTTTCCTCAGCACACTCAGAAATACATGCTCAAAATCATTTCATGTTACCATTTTAGGAATTCAAAAGCTCCTTTGGGCTTGAAGAAAGCAAGTACCTGGGTATAACTTCCCACTGGAACGTAAGAGCAGGACACGTACATAACCTGTCTCATAACCTAGGCCTGATATGATGGTACCATCACTCTGGCTTCTGGACCATGCTTACCTTTCACAGCACTTCATGCTCTAGCTTCATTAACAAGAAACCTGGGACGCAGACCTCAGAAGTGGGCACCTACTTAGGCTGGACACGGATGTGGCACCCAAGAGGACCAGTCACCCCACAACCAAGCTGGGACACCTTCAGCCCTCGTCCTCACCCTACTATGGTCTATCTTCTGGGGTGGTGCAGTCCCTTAGGAAATCACCCACTTGCACACTATCTGTGGAGCTGAACTAGGGGGTCAGGGGAGGACTCAGGGAGAAGGGTGCAATAGAGACAGAATGGGGCAGAAGGAACCGGACCACTTCTATGCCTTTCATTTATCTGGGAGCTCAGTCAAGAAATGTTGAAATGGGGCGGAATTTTTGTAAGGGCTATAGAAGGCCAGGAAAGACAGACAGTTGACCTTGGGAACCCACACCATCGCAGCGAAAAACGCTAAAGAAGCAAGCACGTTGGCAAGTGAAAGGGGAGCATGGTCCGGCGCCGGGAGGAGCGCAGCGGCCAGCTGCCCCAGGGCTACGGGAGTGGGGGCGAAGGAGGGGTGCTTACCATAGATCATGGCCAGTCCGGTCTCATGCAGGAAGCGCACCCGGCGATGCTTGAAGAGCCAGATGGTGAGGATGGTGAGGGTGAGCAGCAGGATGAAGGTGAGCAGGCTCACGCTGTCCTGCCGGTGGCTCTCCTCTGCCTCCTTCTCAGTTGCGAGCTCCTCCATGGCGCTACTGTCCTCGGCCGCCGCCCCAGCAGAGGAGGCCGCGGCCCCCGCACGCAGCCCCCTACCCAGCAGCAACGGAAGGAGCAGGAGAAGTAGCAGCCGCAGCGGCAGCGCCCAGACAGCCCGCCAGGGGCTAGGGTGCACCGCGTCACCAGGCTCCATGATCCCTGGGCCGCCCATGCCTCGTCCACTCGGGGAGCAGCAGCCCGCGCCGTCGGTGGATTCCCGTGGCGCAGCCGACCTGCCCTAGCGGCCGTGGCCACCGCAGCTCCTCCTCCTGCTGGAGCCTGGCCTGGGCTGCGCCAGGAGCCGCGCGGGGGAGGGGCGCGCGCAGTGCGCAGGATCCCCAAGCACCGCCCCCCCGCCCGCGCACCTGTTCGTCCCCCAGCAGCGCCAGCCACGCCGCTTGCAGACCCGGAGGCCCAGGGAGGGCAGTTGTTACCCTCGCAGACGCTGGCTCGCTGTCTATCCTTTGCGTTTCTGCTCTCCTCCCCTGATCTAGGGGTACCTGGCCGGGACGTCTGGGGTCTCAGAGCCAGTACCCGGGCAGCCTCCGCCGTGCTGCCTAAAGGGAACAGCAGGGGTCGCCCGCTTCTGGCGGGAGCACCGATTTAGATTCCCTCACGGAGCTATCTCCAGTCCTGACTCTGGCGCCACCGCAGAGTTTGAGCTCAGGCCGGTGTGTAACCGTCCTAAGCTGAGTAAAGTGGGGGCTTGAGGGACCCAAGGAGTCGTGAATCCATGTTAGCACCTGCACCTCTTTTTTTCATCTTCTCGCAAATTGCCTTCCATCTCGTAGGACTCCCAGAACATGCTAAACTTTATTCAAATCTCTTGCTTGTAGTCTAGTCTGGCTTAATTCAAGGAGTGATAAGGGGCTGGATTTGAATAGAATGACTTCTTTTTATATTTGTGTTTGTTTTTTATTTTTCCTACATGAATATAAATTATTTTGACCATATCGCCCCATTTCCCTCCCTACATGCCCTCCCCCTTCTCTGCATCCCCTTCTCTTTACACTGACTTGTGGGTGGTACAACCAAGCCTTTTGTAAAAGAGGGCTGCACCAGAAGGAACTGAGCATTTGCCATTGGGATGGATGAACACCAACTGGCCCTAAAGCAGAATCAGTGAAGAGGGTGGAGGTGATTTTCCTGATGACTCTTTTATGTTGACTTCTTAGTACCCTAGAAAGTCTTTGGTTGAATCTTTTTTTAATTAATTTTATTGGTACATTTTAGACATGACCACATTCATTAATATTGACCACATTCATTAATATTGACCACATTCATCATAGGAAATTTGTACCTGTACATAATACATCTTGATTCTTCTTTTTCCTCCAGTCACCTACCCTCCCTTCAACCCCTTTTCCTCTCCTTATTTACGAAAGCTTTGTTTCCGCTCTTTTTCCTTATTCCAAACCCAACTCAGTAGCCTCATGGAATATATCTTAGAAACGAGAATTTTCAATACACACATTGCTCTTTTCTTAAAGGAAGAAGAAAGATCAAAATAATTACTGAATTCATAGTGCTTAGCACTATGCTCTTAACTGTGCATTCAATCATTCTGAAATCTGTACCAACTATGCACATTTTCACAGAAAGAGTTTGCATTTCTTAGAGGATTCATTGAAGAAGGTTGGAGAGCTGTTCAGAGCATTGCTAATCTTCCTTTTCCCTTCTAGGTGAACATACTACCAAGACTGCTTAGGGCTTTCTTTACAGCTAGGAAATCTTTTCATTTAGATATTAACCAATGTCTTTTCCTATGCTCCAACACCACCTCAGGCTGTTACTCAGTCTCTGCCAAAACAAAAAAGTCCACATAGGATTTGAAGTCTCCTGCCAATTCCAATGAACAAACACTAAAAATCCGTTCAATCACAGAGAAAGTTATACAACACTGATCAAATGTGATCTAATTTTAGAAAAGTCACTAAAATCCATGTTTTTGAAACACTGGGCATATTGACCATATTACACCTTCTTCAATTACTAAAAGCACAGAACAAAAGGTCAAAACTGGTCATATTAATCATAGTATTACACCCTCTTCAACTCCCAGAAGTATAGAACAAAAGTTCTGTAGCTCACACTGAAAGCAATTAAGGAGGCTTCTAGTTGGGCATGGTGGTGCACACCTGTAATCCCACCACTCAGAAGGCTGAGGTAGGAGAGTTTAAGATCATTGCTCCCAGCAGTTAAGTACCCACCCAGCTTCCAGACACACTAGACTAGGCTTGGGAGGTTTTGCAGGTCCAACTAGACGACACCCAGCAACCTTCTTCAATCAGGGCAGCTGTGGGCACATGAAGTGAATTCCAGCACATCGGTGCTTGCCGGGAGAGACCTTTGGACCATCACCCACAGTGGTTAGGAGCCAGCCAAGCTTCCTGGAACACCAGCGGTGGCATGGGAGCACCTGTGGGCCTGACTGGACCACACTCAGCAACCTCCATTCAGTCCAAGGAGCTGAGGGCATAGGAGATGATTTCCAACATGCCAAGGGAAGCTTTGGAACAACATTTGAAACACAGGAATACAGAAAAACGATAAGACGAAAGAACAAAATGCAATCTCAAACCTCTACTGCATCCCAAGAAAGCCTAGGAGCCATGTACATAGAAGAAAATATATGCCATACACCTGAAACACCTGAAATAGTAACTGAAATAAAGAACCTGCTCTGGGAAGCATTAAAGGAATTCAAATTAGAAATTTTCTCCCACGAAAAAGAAGAAATGATAAAAGTAATGAAAGAAATGCTGAACACATCTGAAGAAGACACAGTTAAAAAATTAGAGGAACAAAGCAAAAAGATAGAATGCCTGGATGAACAATATAAGAAACAAACAGAATACATGAAGGAAGCAGATTCAAATAGATAAACAGGAAATCAAAAATTCCATTGCAAGTTGTCAAAACCACCTCAACAAAAGTGAAGATAGAACTTCAGACCTTGAAGACAAGATTGCCACTACTTAACAGGAAAATAAAGATCTTTTTAAAATAACAAGGAATCAGGAAATAATAATTTAACAGCTAAAAGATGATGCAAAGAAAAATAACATAAGATTGATAGGGAAAAATGAAAAAGCAAGTGTCATGGTTTAATGTTGGTGGCCCCAGGCCTCAGGCATTTGCATTATGCATTTGGGACTGGTTCATTGTGTAGAGCTTGGATTGATGGGGTCAGTGCTATACCCACATAGGGGTGGAGCCAGCATATAATAATTGTAATGGCAGGAAGAAGGGGTGTCTCACTCTCTTACTGGTTTCTGCCTTGCTGTTTGCAGCCACCATGAACTGCGGCCCAGCCATGCCACCCTAACTTGGAGCCAACTGAGTGTGGACTGAAACTGCCAAAAATCTATAAGAAATAAACCTTTCCTTTCCCAACTTTGGACTTTAGGTATTTTGTCTCAGCAATGAGAAAAAAGTAACTAAGAGAGAAAGGGACAACACAAATGATAGAAGAGGCTATTTACAGAAATAACAGCTGAAAATTTCCCAAACATGAGAATGGAAACTGACATTAGGATTAGTGAAGCATATAGAATTTGAAATAGACATAAACAAAATAAAACTACAACCAGGCATATAATAATCAGCATCCAAGAAATCCAACATAAGAATAGAATACTAAAAGCTGTCAGAGAGAAAAGACAGATCACCTATAAAGGAAAGCCTATCAGAATCACAGCAAACTTCTCAACACAAAACAGTGAAGTCAAGAAGAGCATGGAGTGAAGTATTTCAGATCCTAAAGGAAAATGATTTTCAACCTAGACTGATGTACCCTGAAAAACTGTCCTTCAAAATCAATGGAGAAATAAGATACTTCCATGACAAAGAACAGCTGAAGAACTTCATGATCACCAAGACAACCCTGCAAAGAATATTGAAAAACAGTTTAGATACACTTAGGAAAAAACCACTAAGCAAAGAAGACAATTAAACAGAACAGAAAGATAAAGATGCAACAGCAGAAAGATGACATGTCAACAATAAACCAACATATAACAGTTATAACCATTAATGTAAATGGTCTCAATGCACCAATTAAAAGAAATAGACTGGCAGAATGGATCAAGAAACAAAATCCAACCGTATGTTGTCTACAAGAAACCCATTTAACACAAAAGGCTATTCACAGACCAAAAGTTAAAGGATGGAAAACAATACTTCATGCAACAGGAACTAAAAAAAAAAGAAAAACTATGGGTAGCTATCCTGTTTGCAGACAATGTGAACTTCAAACCAAGAATGACCCTAAGAGATAAAGTCACTACACACTGGTTAGGGGAAAACTTCAAGAGGAAGAGATAACAATCTTAAATATATATGCATCAAATTCCAGAGCAGCCAGTTATACAAAGGAAATATTAATAGAAATGAAAAGTCAAATTAGAACACAATTATAACAGAAGACCTTAACACAACATTGACACCAAGGGACAGATCAACCAGACAGGAAATCAGCAAAGAAGTAACAGAAATGAATCACACCTGTGAACAAACGGACTTGATAGACATATACAGAGTGTTCCACGCAACAAAATCAGAATATACATTCCTCTCAGCAGAACATGGGACATTCTCTAAATTAGACCATATACTAGTTCACAGAACATATTTAAATAAATGCAAAAAGTTGAAACTATCCCATGTGTGTTATCAGATCATAGTGCCATGAAACTAGAAATTAATGATAAAAGAAACTGCAAAAACCTCACAAACACATGGAAATTGAATAATACACTCCTGAGTGATCAGTTGGTCACAGGGGAAATTAAAGAAGAAATTAAAGAATACCTGCAAGCAAACCAAAATACAAATACAACTTACCCCAATCTGTGGGATGCAATAAAAGTGGTCCTCAGAGGAAAATTTATTGCACTGAGTTCCCACATCAGGAAAACAGAACGAATACAAATAAACAACCTGATGCTACACCTCAAACATCTGGAAAAAAAGAGCAAGTCAAAACCAAAACCAAAAGCAGTGAGAAAATGATAAAAATCAGAGCAGAAATTAATGCGAGAGACAAACAATAAAAAGAATACTAACAATACAAAGAATCAATGAATCAAAGAGCTGTTTCTTTGAAAGAATAAATAAAATTGATAAGCCCCTAGCTAACCTTACTTAAAAAAGGAATAAAAAGATCAAATTCATGCAATAAGAAATGAAAAAGGTGAAACCACTACAGACTCGGTAGAAATACAGAAGATCATCAACACCTATTTCAAAAACCTCTACTCTCATAGGTTTGATAACACAGAAGAAATAGACAGATTCCTAGAAACATATGAATTACCAAAGCTAGGTCAAGAAGATGTAAAACTGCTGAATAACTCAATTTCTATAAATGAAATTGAAAATGTAATTGAGTCCTTACCTACAAAGAAGAGCCCAGGCCCAGATGGATTCACTGTGGAATTCTACAAGAAATACAAAGAAGACTTAATGCCAACACTCCTCAAACTCTTCAATGAAATTGAAAGGCAAGCAATCCTTCCTAAGTCATTCCTGGAAACAAATATTACTCTAGTACCCAAAACCTGAGAAAGTCCCAACTGAAAAAGAGAACTACAGACCAATCTCCCTAATGAACACAGATGCAAAAATCCTCAATAAAATATTGGCAAACAGGATACCAGCAAGTCATCAAGAAGATTATACACCATGACCAAGTGGGATTCATCATAGCCATGCAAGGATGGTTCAACATACATAAATCAATAAATGTAATCCTCCATATCAACAGAGCCAAGAGTAAGAATCACATGATCATTTCTATAGATGCAGAAAAAAACTTTTGACATGACCCAAAACTCATTTATGATAACAATCTTACAGAAAATTGGAATAGATGGTTTTTACCTCAATATGATAAAGGCCATTTATGACAAACCAACAGCCAGCATCATATTAAATAGCCAAAAACTGAAGGCCTTTACCTTAAAATCAGGCACAAGACAGGGATGTCCCTTATCTCCGCTCCTATTCAACATAGTGCTGGAAATACTGGCCAGAGCAATTAGACAAGAGAGAAAAATAAAAAGAATAAAGACAGGAAAAGAGGAAATTAAACTATCATTACTTGATGATGACATGATACTCTGCATAGAAGACACCCAAAACTCCACTGAAAAACTCCTAGATATAATAAATAAATTCAGTAATGTAGCTGGATGCAAAGTCAATACTCAAAAATCAAAAGCATTCCTATACACTAACAACAAAATCACTGGGAGAAAAATAAGAGAAGCCACAACCTTCACACTAGCATCCAAAAAAATGAAATACTTAGGAATTAATCTCACAAAAGAAATAAAAGATCTATATGGGGAAAATTACAATACCCTGAAACAGAAATCAAAGAGGATCTCAGAAAATGGAAAGACATCCCTTATTCATGGATAGGAAGGATAAATATTGTGAAAATGGCCATTCTCCCAAAACTCTTATATAGATTCAATCTAGTCCCAATGAAAATACCATCAATATACATCATAGATCTAGAGAACTCACTCCTAAAATTCATCCGGAACCAGAGGAGACCTAGAGTAGCAAAGGCAATTCTAAGCAAGCAGGAGGCATCACAATCCTTGATTTGAAGTTATACTACAAAGCTTCTGTAATAAAACCAACATGGTACTGGAATAAAAACAGATCTTAAGATCAATGGAATAGATAAGATGACACAACCACAACGACAAACACATTCAACCACCTTATCTTGATAAAGGGGCCAAGGATGTTGTTCACTGGAAGAATCATAGCCTCTTCAATAAATGGTTTTGGAAAAACTGGCTCTCCATGTGGTGAAAACTAAAACTAGACCCATGCCTATCACCATGTATGAAACTAAAATCTAAATGAATCAAAGATCTGAATATTAAAACAGAAACACTAAATCTGTTGGAAGACAAATCAGGTAAAAATCTTGAAGACATAGGGTAGGTAGAGAATTCATGAACAGAACTCAAATGGCACGGGAAATACTTCCCAGAATCAATAACTGGGATCATGTCTTACTAAAAATTTTCTGCATGTCAAAGAAATCTCCAGCATAGTGAAAAGAAAACTCACAAACTAGGAAAAAGTCTTAGTGAACTGTCCTTCAGACAAAGGACTTCTGTCTAAAACATATAAAGAATTTTAAAAAAATCAGACCCCTGAAATTCAAAAACCCAGTCCAAAAATGGGCATCTGAGATGAATACACACTTCTCAGATGAAGAAATACAAATGGCAAATAAATACATGAAAAAATGTTCATCATTGGTCATTAGAGAAATGCAAATTAAAACCACACTGAGATTCCATCTCACTCCTGAAAGAATGGCCAGGATCAAGAAAACCAACAACAACAAATGCTGGAGAGGCTGTGGGGAAAAAGGAACTCTCCTGCACTGTTGGTGGGAGTGTAGACTGGTACAGCCTTTGTGGAAGTCTGTCTGGAGATTTCTCAAAAAGTGGGGATTGGAAATCCCATTTATTCCAGCTATTCCACTTCTAGGCATATTCCCAGAAAAACTGAAAGCATCATACCACAGTGATATATGTGCACCTATGTTTATAGCAGCACAATTTGTAATCGCCAGATCTTCGAAACAACCCAAGTGTCCATCAACTGAGGAATGGATAAAAAAGATGTGGTATTTCTATACAATGGAGTATTATTCAGCTATAAAGAAGGATCACATTGAGATATTTATCAATAAATGGGCGCAGCTTGAGACCATACTCATAAGCAAAATAAATCAAACTCACATGTATAAATGCCATATAGTCTTCCTCGTGTAAGAAATGGAGAGTACATAAGATTTTATGGTAATCATGATTCCCCATTGCATTACTTTGAAGCCTTATAATGTTTTCATTCATTAGTTGGAATGGTTTTATTCTGTTTTTTTATTCTATTATGTATGATGGTATGAACAGCTATTTTGAAGAAAACAAGACATTATGACAGCCATTGCTGATTTAATATCATCTTGTTTTGAAGTCCTACCATGATTTTATTCTTCTGTTTCCATTGGTTCTATCATGTTGTATCTTTTGGATTTTAATATGTGTGATAGTACAAAAATTTTTATGGAAAATGAGATAATATAGTAGCCATTATTCATTTTCTGTTATTTGATTCTGAAAGCCCTGTAGTACTTTCATTCTCTTGAGTGGTTTTATAATATTTTGTTATGTTTGATATCATTGTATGTGAAGGTATGCCCAAGTATTTCAAAGAAAGAGACACTATGGTAGCTACTGTTAATATTAGGTTGTCTTGTGGTGAAATACTGTGTTGCTTAAGTTTTGATCTGCTTTGTTCTGTCCTCATTTGTCTTAAGCTCTTAAAAAAAAGTTAAAAAGAAAAAAAAAAGAAGGCTGAGGTAGGAGGATTGCTGAGAGTTCAAGACCCTCCAGGGCTACATGGTTCAAGGCCAGCCTACACTACATTTGAAGACTGTGTCACAAAATATAAAAATAAAAATTTCTTTGGTTCTTGTGGCAGATTATGTATTCAAAAAATAGCCACAACCATAATTCCCAATCCCAACCCTCCATCAAATAGTGGCATTTGTATTCCCTCCCCCATTGAATTTAAGCAGAACTTTCCTGTTTTCTTAATGAATAGAATGTGGCAGCACATGTTGACTTGTGAAACTAGGTTACAAATCACTCTGGAGCTCTGAGTCTCTATGGAGAAAATCTAGCTACTTTGAAGCTGCTATGCTGGAGTATCAAACTAGCAACAGAGGCAAAGAGACCCAATTTTTTTAGTGCCCAAAAAGGCAGACACATGAATGAATGAGCTTTAAATTTATTTTATTCTAAGTCATCATCTTGCTAGAAATGAGACTCCACACCATCTAGCTGAGCCTAGTCTGTGCCTGAACCTATGAGATAATAAAATAATTGATATTGTTTTAAGTAATGTCTCTGAGTTTGAAAGTGATTACTTTCACAGCAATAATCAGAAACTAATTACTGCATAAAATACTTATCTTCAGCAGAAGATGAAAAGGCTCCTCTAACTACTGACAAATAAAAACCAAAGAGACCTACAGCCACTCTGACAGAGAGGAAGTACAGAGGAAGGAAGGCAGAGAGAGAGAGAGAGAGAGAGAGAGAGAGAGAGAGAGAGAGAGACTTAAACAATACAGAACTTCTGATTCTAGTTAACATAAAATAGTCACATTCAGCTCAGTCTCTCCCACTGAATGGAGCTATAGAACCCATACAGAACTGGGGATCTTGGTGGACCTTAGGCCCAGCTACTCAGTGGGAGGTGGGATATGTTGTCACTTGAGTATGAGAGTTCAAGCCTGGGGGACAAAGTGAGACTTCATCTAAAAAAGAAAAAAGGAAACAAAAACCAAAAGACTGAAGAGGGGGAAAGTAGGGAGCTAACAGCAAAAAGACAACATGTCAAAGATAAGCCCCTACATATTAGTTATAACCATTTATGTAAATGGCGTCAATTCACCAATCAAAAGAAACAGACTGGCAGAGTGGATCAAGAGACAAGCCCCAATACTATGCTGTATACAAGAAACACATCATAGACTGAAAGTCAAAGGATGAAAAACAATACACTAGGCAACTGGAAACCAGAAAAAAAGGCAGGGGTAGCTATTCTGTTTGCAGATGATGTGACCTTCAAACCAAGAATGATCAAAAGAGATAAAGAAGGTCACTACATACTTGTTAGGGGAAATCTTCAAGAGGAAGAGATAGCAATTATAAATATATAGATTCATGGACTGCAGGAGAAGAGAACCAGGGGCCTCACCAGGAGGTGGCCCCCCCCCTAGAAATACCATGTGCCAGCTGCTGCCAGAGTGGGGACAGCCTCACCCAAGCCTCTCTCTGTGAGTCTATGCCATTCACAGGCTGTGGGAGAGAACCAGGGGCCTCACCAGAAGGTGATCCCTGCCTGGAAACCACATCATTTTCTTTGTTTTGTTGGGTTGGATTTTATTCTCTTTTGCTTTGTTTGATTATGTTAAATGTGATGGCAGAAGCAGCTATTTCAAAGATAACAAGACATATTATGGTAGCCATTTTGGATTTACTAGTGGCTTGTTTTGAGGTCCTTTATTGCATTCATTGTTTTGTTTTTGTTTATTCTATTCTATTCTTTTTCTATTCTATTCTGTTCTGTTCAATTTTACTATGTCCAAAACTATCTGCAGTAATTTTGAAGATAACACAAGACATTATGGTAACTATTGTTGGTTTCATAAGGTTTTGAAGTCCTATATCACTTATATTGGTTTATTTTTGATTGGTTTTATTCTGCTTTATTTCCCTTGGTTTTATACTCTTTACAATACAATACAATAAAATAAAATGATTATAAATATATATGCACCAAATAAAGAAGTACCCAAGTGTGTACAACAAATATTGATAGTAAAAATCAAATAAGCAATAACACAATTATAACAGAACTTAATACCACATTGTCACAAATACAGATCAACTAGACAAAAAGTCAGCAAAGAAGTAACAATACTGAATTACACTTATGAACAAATAGACTTAGTAGATGTGTACAGAGTGTTCCACACAACACCATCAGAATATACATTATTTTCAGCTGCACACAGGATATTCTCAAAAATAAATCATATATTAGCCCATGTTCTAAGGAATTGAAATTATCCCATGCATATTATTTGATTATAGTGCAATGAAATTGGAACTTAATGATAAAAGAACCTGCAAAAGCTCCAAAAACCACATGTAAATTAAATATCACCCTACTATACAACACAGAGTTGTATAGGTCACAGAGGAAATCAAGGAAGAAATTAAACAATATACACAGTCAAACAAAAATACAAATATAACTTACCAGAAACTGTGGAATGCAATGAAAACAGGCCTCAGTGACAAATTTAGAGCAGTGAATTCTCACATCAGGAAAACAGAACAAGCACAAATAAACAATCTAATGCTGTATCTCAAATTTCTAGGAAAAAAAAAAAAACAAGTCAAGCCCAAAGCCCAAAGAAAGGAGGAAATTATAAAGCTCAAAGCAGAAACTAATGAAAATTGAGACTAAGAAATCAGTACAAAGAATCAATGAATTGAAGAGTGTTCTTTGAAATAATAAATAAAATTGATAAGTCCTTAGCCAATCTTATCCAAAAAAAAAGGAAAGAAAAATCTCAAATTCATGCAATAAGAAATGAAAGGGGTGAAATCACTATAAACCCTGTGGAAATACAGAAAATCATCAATACCTACTTCAACTTTTACTCTCATAGGATCAAAAACACAGAAGAAATGGACAGATTTCTAAGAAACATATGAATTCCCAAAGCTGGATCTGAAGATATACAACTTCTGAATAACCCAAGACGAGTTAATGAAATTGAAAATGTGATTAAAAACCTACAAATAAAGAAATGTGCAGGTCCTCATATATTCACAGCGGAATTCTACAAGAAATTTAGAGAAAATTTAATGCAAATACTCCTCAAAGTATTTAATGAAAGAGAAAGGGAAGCAATCCTCGCAAATTCAATCTGGGAGGCAAATGTTACCCTGATACCAAAACCAGACACAGACCCAACCAAAAAAAAGAACTACATGTCAATCTTTCTAATGAACACAGATGCAAAAACCCTCAATAAAATACTAGCAAACAGAATTCAGCAAATCATCAAGAAGATTATACACCATGACCAAGTGGGAATCATCCCAGGGATTCATGGATGGTTCAACATATGCAAATCAAGAAATGTAATATACCATATCAACAGAACCAAAGACAAAACTAATATGATCATCTCAATAGGTGCAAAAAAAGAGCTTTGAATAAAACCTGGCACTCATTCATGATAAAAATCATACATAAAACTATATAGGGACTTTACCTCAATCTCATAAAAGTTATCTAAGACAAACCAACAACCAATATCATACTAAATGGAGAAAAGATGAAAACTTCAACCTAAAATCATGTACAAAACAAAGATGCTCACTATCACCACTCCTATTCAGTGTAGTTCTGGAAATACTAGCCAGGGCAACTAGACAAGAGAGAGAAATAAATAATATATATAAAGATAGGAAAGGAAGAAGTTAAATTATCATTATTCACATGTGATATGATACTCTACATAGAAGACCCCAAAATCTCCACTGAAAGACTTATAGATTTAATAAGCAAATTCAGTAGTATAATTAGATACAAAATAAACACTCAAAAATCAATAGCATTCCTGTACACAAACAACTCAGTAAGAGAGAAATTAGGGAAACCACATGCTTCACAATAGCATCAAAAAAAAAAAAGAAATACTTAAGAATCAATCCCACAAAGGAAGTAAAAAGATTTGTATGTTGAATATTACAGTACTCTAAAAAAGAAATCATAGAGGATTTCTGAAAATGGAAAGATATTCCTTGTTCATGGATAGGAAGGACAAACTTTGCAAAAATGGTCATACCACAACTTTTATACTGATTTAATGCAATTCCAATCAAAATACTATTAGCATATCTCACAGAGCCAGAAAAACCATTCCTAAAATCCATTTCAAACCAGAAAAGACTTAGAATATTAAAAAAAATCCTGGGCAACAAAAGCAAGGCAGGAGGCATCAAAATCCCTAACCTGAAATTATACTGCAAAGATAGTGAGATAAAATCAGTATGGTACAAATCTGAGGATCAATGGAACAGAATAGAAGATAAAGATAAAACTAAAAACATTCTTATCTACCTTATCTTTGACAAAGGGGCCAAACATATTTGCTGAAAAAAAGATAACCTCTTTAATAAATAGTGCTGGAAAAATTGGCTCTCCATATGCTAAAGACTAAAACTAGACCTGTGCCTATCACCATGTACTAAACTAAAATCTAAATGGATCAAAGATCTAAATATTAAAAGAAACACTAAATCTACTGAAAGACAAATAGGTAGAAATCTTAAAGACACAGGAGTAGACAGGGAGTTCATGAACAAAAACCAAATTGCACGGGAAATGCTTCAAAGAATCAAGAACTGAGATCTCATGCTATCAAAAAGATTTTGCATGTCAAAAGAAATCACCAGTAGAGTGAAAACAAAACTCATGAATTAGAAAAAAAAATCTTAACCAACTGTCCCTTAGACAAAAGACTTCTATGTAGAACACGTAAAGAATTTTTTAAAATCAGACCCCCAAAAGTTGAAGACCCAATCCAAAAATGGGCACCTGAGATGAATACACACTTCTCAGATGAAGAAATACAAGTTGCAAACAATTGTATGAAAAAATGTTCAACATCATTGGTCATTCAAGAAATTTAAATTAAAACAATACTGAGATTCCACTTCACTCCATAAAGAATGGTGATCATCAAGAAATCAACCAATAACAAATGCTGGAAGGGTGCAGGGAAAAAGAAACACTTCTCACTTCTGCACTGTTGGTGGGAGTGTAGACTAGTGCAACCACTACGGAAATCAGTGTGAAAATTCTTCAGAAAAGTAGGATTAGAGGTCCTACCCAACTTAACTATTCCCCTTCTGGATATTTTCCCAGAAGAATTAAAATCATCATACCACAACAATATATGTGCATCTATATTTATAGCAGTACAATTTATAATAACTTAATGTTAGAAACAACACAAATATCCATCAACTGAGGAATGGATAAAAACTATATAGTATTTTTATACAATGGATTGCTACTCAACTATAAAGAAAGATAAATTCTAGGGTTTTATAGGTAAATGAATGCAACTAGAAACCATACTCAAGTGAAAGAAATGAAGCTCACATGTGTAAACATCATATTGTTTCCCCGGCGTAAGAAACTGAAAGAGTGGAAAAGATCCGAATGGTACAATAAATATTGGGAAAGGGAAAGAAACTGCTCAAAAGGAAACAAAAACTGGAATGGGGAAAAACAGAAAAGAAGGAAGAGGGAAAATATATTCATATACATAAGATAGCTAAGATAATTGCATTACTAATTCTATTAATTTGTGGAAATAAACCATGAGTGCTTATAGTTTGATCTGTTTTGCATGGCTGTATTTTGTAATCTAAGCAACTGTTTCAAAGATAACAATATGCAATATAGTCACCAGTGTTAATTTCTTACCAACTTGTTTCAAAATCATATATCATTTTTGTTGTTTTGTTTGTGTTTTAATCTCAATGAAATAAAATACTGAAGAGAATGTATATAGCAGCTATTCAAGAATTCTGAAATGTAACTTGTGTGAGATAAATATGTGAAGAACATCATAACTTGAAGTAAAACTGAACTGGCTATGCGTTTTCTACTTTTTCCTTCAAGTTCCATCGGACTAGACTCAAGGCAACCCAAAATCCAGAGAGGCACATCACCGTGGACAGAGAGAGCACCTTGAAGACAGGAAATAGACCTCTCAATGTTTAAGGAAAGTAGGAAAAATACCATTTTTCTTTTGCTGTTTTAAGATTTTTTCCATTCTCTCACACATTAGCCCATAAGCAAACCCACTGTGGCAGATGGGGGAAGCTATACCACAAATGTGCAAAATGTCAAGAAAGGGGGGAAACTTCCTCTCTGGTTGAAGTAGTGATTCACTGATGCTCCCCTGGTGATGGTAGGGCCTTTGGGGTGTGGCTTTTCCAGACCAGTGCTGGGCTCATAGGATCTTCCAGGCTGCTGGTGCATAGCCTCTGAGTGTGGTTTGTTCCTATTAATGACATTTGTTCACAGGTTTGATTCAGCTCTGATATTTCTTTGTTCATCTTCTGTCTAGTAGATCTGTATCTCTGTGACAATGAGGTATTGAGGTCTTCCGTTATAACTATTTTATTGCTACTTTGATTTTCCATGTCTATCAATAATTGTCTTACATAGATGTGTGCTCCTGTATTAGGTGCATATATATGTATGATTGTTATGGCATTTGTGCTGTCTCCAGCTTTCTCTTTGACCCCAATCAATCTTGTATTGTTCTTCATTGCTTTGTCTTGCAGCTGTTGGGTTGATTTCTCATGGTCTCTTGCTATTTTTAAGATATCTTTCTTTTCATCATTACCAGCTGCAATTCTGTCTTCAGGATCTGAAATTCTATCGTTTCCTTAATTCAATCTGTTGCATAGACTTTCAATGAAGGGTTTAATGTCCTGGGTCTCTGTTTTGATCTGTTTCATGAATTTCATTTCTCTCCTATGTTGAGCATTTTTTGTTTCAATCTTTTTCTAAACTCACCTGTTTGTTTGTGTCTTCTCTATTATCTTTGATTTTAACCATCATTTATTTTCATATCTGAGAGATCATTTTCTCTATATGCTTTTCAACTTGTTTTTTCACTTATGTTGTTATCATTTCAGAAATTTTCAGTATTTTACTTCCAAATTCATCCATCTCATTGAGTTCCAGGCCTGCCCTGAGTGAGATGGAGGTCTGGGCACACACCTTGCCTCTGCATTTTGCTATTCTCTTTTTTCTTTTATTTTGTCTTCTATGCTGATGCCTGCCAATCTCCCAAAATATATAACTCCACCACTAGTATTGAGGCCTCTCTCAAGGAGGAAAAGAAACATCTGATCCTCAGGGATGTTCTCCAGATGTAGTCAGTTCTTTATAGCTATCCCAAGAACCTACCTCTTTCTGGTGTTTGCACTTCTGTGATATTGTTCATGTTACATCCCAGAGATGTGCTGGGTATGGAGCCAATCTCAGCCTCTGGATGTGGGGGCTAGGACTGGTCTTCTGTTGGTGGAGGTCTCTAGAGTGCAACTGCTGTCTCCTCACTGATGCTTCACATGCTTCCATGTTATTTGCCTTGCTGATTACTTTGCCCTCCAAAGGTGTGTGAGCATCTGTGCACTGGGCTATTGGCCTGCGTCTTGGAGTTCTCATGAGTTTTACACTCTTCCAGCTGGCCTCATCACCTGGTGATTAGTGGAAGAGGCCTGTAGTGTGAACTCACTGTCTTCCAGCCAGCCCTGCCATCAGGGACATAATGGAGATGCACAGTGTATGAAATAACTGTCTTCCAATGACCGTGCCATCAGAAATATAATCTCAGCATCCTATCAATACTCTGGAAATGTCATTGTTCTTTCCATCTTCTATCTTTGAAATATTTTCTAGACAACTTTTGAAATCTATTTCAAGTCTTTACATTTCCAGGGGCCAGAAGAATTTCTGAGAGTTGATGATAGCTGCTTGCTTCAAGAGGTGAAGAGCCTATTAACACTAAGAGGTGGTAGTTACTGATATTCAAATTTCAGAGATGTTAACACAGGAGTTATATTTGCTACTCATGATTTCTACATAAATTGAGTAAAAGAACCCTCAGCGAATTTGTAATGTATTAGTGGCCCATATACAGACACTGTATTTTAGAGGGCCCTAAAGAAGAAGGTAGATAATGGTGACGCCGGTGAGAATGTCAGCAATAAAAAGGTAGCTCAAGAACCAGCCCATGTCTGATTTCCATCTTACATACAGCTAAAGACCCATGCTTACCAGTAACCATAATAGCCAACAATCCCAATATTAGTTGTATATATCCAAAAGAAGTGAGAAAATGTTCATACAAAAATTGGCACATACATGTTAACATTACCATTACTTATAATTCCCAAACTGGGAATAACCAAATGAACTTCAACTTGTGTATGGATAAGCAAATTGTGGTATATTCATAAAATAAAATGCAATTCAACAATAAAAAGGAATGTATAACTGATATACCTAATAACTTGGATGAATTCCAAACGCATTATGATACATGGAACTGTCTCAAAAGATTCTATAGTGTAAGTTTCTATATTTATGACATTCTTGAAAAAAAATTATAGTTATTTTAAACAAGGGTTACTGGGAAAAGAATGCTATAACTATAAAGAGATGGCACAGGGATGTTTTTGGAGCACTGTAATTATTACATACACTTATGGTGCTTATATGAATCTGTACATGTGATATTTTTATAAAATTACACATTAAAAATAAATCTTACTTGATCCGGCCCGTGGATCAATCTGTGGGATGTACCTGGAGGGGGAACAGGGATGAAATAGAAACAGGGGGGAGACAAAGAGAGATGGAAGCAAGTTGAGGAGTCCAATCAAGCCTCGTTTATTCAGGAAGTGATCACATCTTTTATAGGCCAAGGGTGGGCTGGTGGGACAGGAAGAGGCTACGGGGATGAATACAACAGGGTCATCGTCACGTCCGGGTATGTGATGTAAGCAGGAGAGGATTATGGTTAATGTAGGCAGGTGCATCATATGCCCATAGGAGAGAGATGGGGAGGCAGCAATGGGGCGGTCATGCCACTCCCTACACTTACTATAAGTTGATTTAATTAATTTCTGTCTTTTAACCCTAAAATGTTGCAGATGAGGTAAAATTGAGACCTTAAGTTCTGGAACACCCACAAGGTTTTATGAAATATATAGATATAAATATTAAAATTATGGTAGGGGTCAGCTTTTCTATAGTTGGAAATCAAGTATCCAAATGAGCTCAGTTTTTCATAGTTTTTCATAAAGAAATGGGAGAAAATTCTAGAGAGATGGTGGAGTCGTAAGCAGCAATAAATCAGTATCTCCAAAATTTAGAACCAAAACAATGGAAAATAACAACTTGGGGAAGAAAAGAAGGAGAGAATTGGACCCTGGAATAATCTGAAGGGAAAATTGGAATGTTTAGAGAAATTGAAGAGACAACCATAGTGAAAAAAAAGAAAGGAGAAATCTGTACTTTCTCCATACCCTCAGCTTGTGACAAGAGAAATAAGGATGGAATCTACAGAGACAGTGAAAGTGGGTGGCCCCAGAGGTCTTCAGGGGAAAATACACCAGTGTAATGAACCAATGAATACCATGCATTACAATAGCTGGTGAGTGACTCCAGTCCAATCATTTTCCACATTCCCTGGAGAAATTGCCTCATTAGATGCCGTTTTAGGAAGGAACCAACTGAAACTGGTACTCAGAACAGGAAAGGATTGGCTTTATATCAGACTCTTACTGTTAAACTCCCACAGCACCTGGGGAAAGGACAACCACAGGAGATGGCCATTGTCAAGAAGCCATTGTTAGGGAGTTGTGGTCAGGAAGCCATGGTAAGGCCAGTAAGAGACATACAGAGTGCTATAATCCAAACCAGCACCCAACCTTAATCCTACTGCCATCTTGGTAAGATTATCCAGTGTGGATTTGGATTCTGACAGCCTCTCTTGTCTACTCCTTGATTTTGAAGTTGTCACAAAACTGTAGATCTCAGAAGATAACCATAGGCTTAAAATCACAAAGAAATTTCATTTGTTACTTTCCCTATTACCATTTTCCTTCACTTTTATGTCCATCTGCTATTTTTGTTCATTTGGGTTTGTTTGTTTGTTTTGGATTGCTTATTTTTGGATTTTTGTGAGTGGGATCATTTTGTTTTAGTTTTTTGTTCTGTTCTGTTTTTGTCTCTGTTTTCCCTTTTTTCTTTCCCTCCTGTCTTCATCAGTTTCCTGAAGCTTGAATAATCTTCCTTTGTCCTTCAGCCTCCCTTCTAATCTCTTTTTCTTTCTTATCTCTATTTTTCCTCTTCTCTCTTTTAAATTTTCTCCCCTTATTGCTTTATGAGTAGATATTTATTGATATAATTTTCTTATTTCTCTCAGATTTTGTTATATAACTATAAATTTCATACCTGGGTTAAGGTGGCATTATTAATTACCACAATTTATCATTTTCCACTCTGTTTGATACTACTGTTATTACTGATTGTACTACATTAGCCATGGAGACACATTGTTGTGATTAATTGATCTTATTTGTATGCCAATACCTAGATAGTCTGGGGATCATAAGCAATATTATATCCCATACCAAAGAACTGGGTGCTGGGCCAAACAGGCTACAGTCTTCCATCCCTAATAAACAGAAGAAGCAGAATCCTGGTACAAACTAAAAGGCCAAAAGCTAGGCACACCTAGAAGACATTTCTGAAAAGTAGTCACTTCCTTAAGAGGTATCAATAGTAGTAATAAAGCTACTTACCATAAGCAATCTACAAACCTTAACACAGAAAACAAACAAATTTAAAAAACAGAAAATGGAGAAACACAGAAGCATGATGCAACCCAACCCTCCAAACTCACTCAAGAAAAATCTGGGGGCTCTTAGTGGAAAGAAAGCAAAAGTCACACAATACACTTTCTGAAATGGTGACAGGGGAAGTAGCAAAACAGATAAATATGTTTCTTCACAATAACAAAACAGAAATAATTACCCAGACAATTAAACAGATGATGACCATCTGAAGGAAATAGTGAATCTAGGATACACACCAACAAAAAAGTAAAGGAGCTTAAGAAACATGAGGAAACTGTGAAAACCCAACTGAGCAAAAAACTGGATGCCATAAAACAGATTTAAACAGATATCCAGGAAAATAAGAACTCTATTGAAGATATACACAGAAGAATCAACCAATATGAAGAAAGAATAGCAAATCTAGAAGATAGGGTAATGTTTGACAATCATCAAATAAAAGACTTCTCTTTTTTAATTATTTATTTGAGGCAGTGTCTAACTATGTAATTCAGGCTGTCCTTGAACTCATTTATGTAGCCTAGGCTGGTCTGGAACTCATGATGATTCTCCTGCCTCAGCCTCACAAGTGCTGGGATTACAGGTGTGCACCACCACACCCAGCACGATTTTTTAAAAATAACATGAGATCATGAAAAATCAATCCAACAGCTGCTAGATGATGTGAAGAAAGATATAAGATTACCTTGATTCAATGAAAAAATCAAAAGATAGCATGAGGGACATAAAAAACTTATTTACAAAAGTAATAGTACAATACTTTGCAAGCATTAAAAAAAATTGACAAACAGTTAAGTGAGCCATATAAAACTCCAAATAGTCATGACCAGATAAAAACTTCACCAAACTATATAATAGTTAACATACCAGAAATTCAAGGTAAGACTGAATATTAAAAATGTTTGGAGAAAAGAAACAAGTCACTTATAAAGAAAAACCCACCAGAAGTACAGCAGATTTCTCAACACAAACCCTAAAGTCAAGGAGCACTTGGAGTGAATTACTTTAGATCTTAAAAGAAAATAACTTCCAGGCCAGGTTGATATACCCTGAAAAGTTCATGTAAAATTGAAATACTTCAAAATTCATGTGAAAATGAAATACTTTCACGATAAAGAACACCTGAAGAAACTAGTAATTCCCAAACATATACTCCAAAAAGTTGTGAAGGATATTTTAGAAAAAGATAACAAAGACAACAATTTTATGAATCTCAGTAGAACTCCACCAGGGCAGAGAAGCAATTAAGTACAAGGGAAATCAACAATAGGAAAATAATATAAGGATGAAGATAAATCAGTATCGTTATAACCATCAATATGAATTGTCTCAATTCATCAATCTAAAGAAATATATTGGCAGAATATATCAAATCAGATCGAAAGAAGTCAAAAAAGATAGAAGATCAGCAGCAAAAGCAGCAAAATACAGAGCCTTCCTTAGAGAAACAGCTCAGATGCCAGAATGAAACATCCTGCAGAAGACCAGATGGACGGAGATGGATCCTCTTGCCCCAGGAAGAAACTAAAGGGAAAGGAGCCGGTCAAATTTGTGGTCCCAGCACTACCATAAGAGCCACTCAGTTTCACAGCCATGTTGCTCTCGCTGGAGCTGTCCAGACTCACAGTGGCACAACACTTGCCCCGCGGAGCTGCAGTTGTGCTGAAGTCAGGGGTTGGCGAGCCCAATGGAGAACAGAGCCAGCGTGGAAACCTGCACTAACCTGCAGTGAGTGCTCAGAATAAGACCCACCCACAGGAAAGGGGCTACTGACTCAATGACATATTGGAATCAGGCAGGACGGTCATGAACAAGAAATGGCAGTAACATCAGTGGGTAGCTCCCTGCCCAGAGCAGATTGGTGGGATCTGCTTGGGGTGGGTCATGCCCCTGGCCAGAACCCAATATCCAGGGAAAAAATTGTCCCCAAAGTTGTCCCAAACGGGTTCTGTATGTACAGCACACACTAATGTGGTGAAGGCCCCCACTGGTTGACTGGCTCAGATTGGAGGGACCAGCATACATCACCCTTGCTTGCATCTCAATGATCAACAGCAAACTGGAGAGGGCAGCAATCTCTAGCCAGCTTCCGAAGACCCATAACCAACAAGGAAAGGACTGGGATCTCCACTATACACCTGTATGGAAGAAACCAAAAATATCACATGAGAAAGAAATAAGAAAAAGCCCACAGCCCCCAACCCAGTGAATATTGATCCAGGAAAGATAAACACAGAAGAGATTGAGGACAGACAGCAAACATGCAATATCAGACATGGCATCAGCTGACATAAAGAGGTATCTTTGTGACATCATAGACGAGCTCAAAACTGAAATATTAATTCAAGTAAAGCAAGATATAAGAAGATTAACAAAAGAAATGCTAAGCATCTCTGAAGAAGACACAGATGGGAGAATGAAGGAACACAGAAAAAGGAAACGTTTGATGAAGAATATAAAGAAAACCTAGAATACATGAAGCAGATTCAAAGTGATTGCCAAGAAATTAAAAACTCCATTGAAAGCTGGAAAAAAGTTCCTGACAGAAACTAGAGACAGAGGAAATTCAGCTAGCAGCTAGGGTGACTCTGCTCCTCATTCATAGCCTGGGAGATTGCTTTAAGATCATAGCTCCCAGCGCTCAAGAGCCCACACAGAACCCAGCTACACTAGGGTACCCTCACCTGGCAGGTTTCAGGCCTGCCCAGGACACACCCAGCGACCTTCTCTGGAACCGGGGAACTGGTAAACTCAGCTGGCGGCTGGGGTGAGTCCACATGCCATCCTAAGCCTGAGACATTGTGTTAAGATCATTGCTCCCAGAGCTCAAGGACCTGCCCTATTTGGCTGTGCATGCCTGGTAGGTTTCAGGCCTGTCCAGGACACACTCAGTGACCTTCTCTGGACCCGGGAACCAGGAAATTCAGCTGGTGGCTGGGATGAGTCTGCTCCCCATCCAGAGCCCCCAGAGACTGTTAAGATCATTGCTCCCAGAGCTCAGGGACCTTCCCAGAGCCCAGCCACACTAGACTCACCATGGGAGGTTTTGCAGCCTGAGTAGATTACCCCCACTGACCTTTTTCAATTAAGAGAGTGCAGAGTAGGTGAAGTGAGTTCCAAGGCATTGGTCTTGGCCCGGGGAGAGCTTTAGGCCATCATCCACAGTGGGTAGGTACCTGCCCAGCTACCTAGAACACTGAAGGTAGCACAAGAGGGCCTGAGGGCCTGACTGGACCAGGCTTAGCAACCTCCACTTAGTCCCCGGAGCCTAGGGCATAGGAGACAATTTCCAACACATCCAGGGGAAGACTTAGAAAAACACTTGAAACACAGAAATATAGGAAAATGATAAAACAAAAGACCAAAATGCAATCTCAAAACTCCAACCCATCCCAAGAAACCCTGGGAGCCATGTACATAGAAGAAACTATATGCCATACATCTGAAATACCTGAAATAATAGCAACTGAAATAAAGAAGCCACTCCAGGAAGATTTAAAGGAATTCAAACTAGAAATAATCTCCCAGGTGAAAGAAGAAATGATAAAAGTAACAAAAAGAGATGCTGAACACATTTAAAGAAGACACAGTTTAAAAATTAGAGAAACAAAACAAAAACATAGAACCCCTGGATGACTAATTTAAGAAACAAACAGAATGCATGAATCAGATTCAAAGACATGTACAAGAAATCAAAAATTGGATCGAAAGTTGTCAAAACCTACTCAACAAAAGTGAAGATAGAATTTCAGACATCGACAAGATTGCATCTAGTGAACAGGAAAGGAAAGATCTTTAAAAAAAACAGGAATCAAGAAATAACAATTCAACACCTGCAAGATGATGCAAAGGAAAAAAAAAACATAGCATTTATAGGGAAAAAGAAGGGAACAGCACAAATAATATCAAAAGGCTATTCACAGAAGTTAGCCGAAAATTTCCCAAACATGAGAATGGAAACTGACATTAGGATTAGTGAAGCATATAGAATTTGAAATAGACATAAACAAAATAAAACTACAACCAGGCATATAATAATCAGCATCCAAGAAATCCAACATAAGAATAGAATACTAAAAGCTGTCAGAGAGAAAAGACAGATCACCTATAAAGGAAAGCCTATCAGAATCACAGCAAACTTCTCAACACAAACAGTGAAGTCAAGAAGAGCATGGAGTGAAGTATTTCAGATCCTAAAGGAAAATGATTTTCAACCTAGACTGATGTACCCTGAAAAACTGTCCTTCAAAATCAATGGAGAAATAAGATACTTCCATGACAAAGAACAGCTGAAGAACTTCATGATCACCAAGACAACCCTGCAAAGAATATTGAAAAACAGTTTAGATACACTTAGGAAAAAACCACTAAGCAAAGAAGACAATTAAACAGAACAGAAAGATAAAGATGCAACAGCAGAAAGATGACATGTCAACAATAAACCAACATATAACAGTTATAACCATTAATGTAAATGGTCTCAATGCACCAATTAAAAGAAACAGACTGGCAGAATGGATCAAGAAACAACATCCAACCATATGATGTCTACAAGAAACCCATCTAAAACAAAAGGATACTCACAGACTGAAAGTCAAAGGATGGAAAACAATACTTCATGCAACAGGAACCCAAAAAAAGGGGGAGTAGCAATTCTGTTTGCAGACAATGTGAACTTTAAACCAATAATGATCAGAGGAGATAAAGAAGGTCACTATATACTGGTTAGGGGAAAACTTCAAGAGGAAGAGATAACAATCTTAACTATATATGCACCAAATTCCAGAGCACCAAGTTATATAAAACAAGTATTAACAGAAATGAAAAACCAAATTGTCAGTAAAAGGATACCTTAACACACCATTGACACCAAGGGACAGATCAACCAGAAAGAAAATCAGCAAAGAAATAACAGAACTAAATCACACCTGCGAACAAATGGACTTGATAGACATATACGGAGTATTCCATCCAACAACATCAGAATACACATTCTTCTCAGCAGTACATGGGTCATTCTCTAAAATAGACCTTATATTAGTTCACAGAACATATTTAAATAAATGCAAAAGAATTGAAATTATCCCTTGCATATTATCAGATCATAGCATTATGAAATTACAAATTAATGATAAAAGAAACTGCAAAAATTCCACAAACGCATGGAAACTGAATAACACACTCTTCAGTAATCAGTGGGACACAGGGGAAATTAAAGAAGAAATTAAACAATACCTACAAGCAAACAAATATGCAAATACAACAAACTGGAATCAGTGGAATGCAATGAAAGCCGTTCTCAGAGGAAAATTTATTGCACTGAGTTCCCACATCAGGAAAACAGAATGAATACAAATAAATAACCTGATGCTACACCTCAAACAGCTAGAAAAAGAAGAGCAAGTCAAGCCCAAAGCCCAAAAAAAATAGAGGAAATTATGAAAATCAGAGCAGAAATCAATGCAATAGAGACTAAGAAAACAATCCAAAGAATCAATGAATCAAAGAATTGATTCTTTGAAAGAATAAATTGATAAGCCCCTAACCAACCTTATTAAAAAAGGGGGGAAAAAGCTCAAATTCATGCAATAAGAAATAAAAAAGGTGAAATCACTACAGACCCTTTAGAAATATAGAAGATAATCAACACCTATTTCAAAAACCTCTACTCTCAAAGGTTTGATAACACAGAAAAAATAGACAATTCCTCTAAACATATGAAGTACCAAAGCTAGGTCAAGAAGATGTAAAACTGCTGAATAACCCAATCTCTATTAATGAAATTGAAAATGTAATTAAGTCCTTACCTACAAAGAAGAGCCCAGGCCCAGCTGGATTCACTGCAGAATTCTACAAAAAACACAAAGAAGACTTAATGCCGACATTCCTCAAACTGTTCGATGAAATCGAAAGGGAAACAATCCTTCCTAAGTCATTCCTGGAAGCAAATATTACTTTAGTACCAAAACCTGAGAAAGACCAAACTAAAAAAGAGAACTACTGACCAGTCTCCCTAGTGAACACAGATGCAAAAATACTCAATAAAATATTAGCAAATATGATGCAGCAAATCATCAAGAAGATGATACACCATGACCAAATGGCATTCATCCCAGGCATGAAGATGGTTTAACATATGTAAATCAATAAATGTAATCCATCATATCAATAAAGCCAAAAGTAAGAATCACATGATCATTTCTATAGATGCAGAAAAAGCCTTTGATAAGGTCCAATGTTCACTTTTCATAAGAACTTTACAGAAAATAGGAATAGATGGTCTTTTCCTCAATATAATAAAGGCCATCTATGACAAACCAACAGCCAGTATCATATTAAATGGCCAAAAATTGAAGGCCTTTACTTTAAAATCAGCTAAAAGACAAGGATATCCCTTATCACTGTTCCTGTTTAATATAGTACTGGAAATACTAGCCAGAGCAATTAGATAAGAGAGAGAAATAAAAGGGGTAAAGATAGGAAAAGAAGAAGATCAGTTATCATTGTTTGCAGATGACATGATAGTTTACATAGAAGACATCCAAAACTCCATTGAAAGACTCTTAGATATAATAAATAAATTCAGTAATGTAGCTGGATACAAAATCAATACTCAAAAATTAATAGCATTCCTATACACTAACAACAAAATCACAGACAGAGAAATAAGAGAAGCCACACCCTTCACACTAGCATACAAAAAAATGAAATATTTAGGAATTATTCTGACGAAAGAAGTGAAAGACCTACACAAGCAAAATTATAATACACTGAAAAAAGAAACTGAAGACAACCTCAGTAAATAGAAAGATATCCCTCGCTCATGGATAGGAAGAAGAAACATTGTGGAAATGACCATTCTCCCAAAACTGTTATACAGATTCAATGCAATCCCAATAAAAAACACATCGACATACCCCACAGGTCTCGAGAAATCAATCCTAAAATTCATCTCGAGTGAGAAGAAACCTAGAATAGCAAGACAATTCTAAGCAGCAAAGGCAAGGCAGGAGGCATCACAATCCCTGACTTGAAGTTATTCTACAAAGCAACTGTAGTAAAATCAACATAATACTGAAATAAAAACAGATCTGAAGATCAATGGAATAGATTAAAAGTCACAACCACAACCACAAACACACTCAACCACCTTATCTTTGATAAAGAGGCCAAATATGTTCACTGGAAGAACAACAGTCTCTTTAATAAATCGTGCTGGAAAAACTAGCTCTCCACATGCCAAAAACTAAAACTAGACCCATGTCTTTCACCATGTACTAAATTAAAATCTAAATGGATCAAAGATCTGAATATTAAAACAGAAACAATAAATCTATTGGAAGACAAATTGGGTAAAAACCTTGAACACATAGGGGTAGGTAGAGAATTCATGAACAGGAATCAAACCACATGGGAAATACTTCCCAGAATCAATAACTAGGATCACATCTTGTTAAAAAGTTTCTGCATGTCCAAAGAAATATCCAGCATAGTGAAAAGAAAACCCACAAACTGGGAAAAAATCTTAGTGAACTGTCCCTCACACAAAGACTTCTGTCTAAAACATATAAAGAATTTAAAAAATCAGAACTCCAAAATTCAAAGATCCAATCCAAAAATGGGCATCTGAGATGAATACATACTTCTCAGATGAAGAAATACAAATGGTAAATAAATACATGAAAAAAATATTCATTAGAGAAATGCAAATTAAAAGAATGCTGAGATTTCATCTCACTTCCGATAGAATGGCCAGAATCAAGAAAAGCACCAACAACAAATGCTGGAGAGGCTGTGGGGAAAAAGGAACTTTCCTGCACTGTTGATCAGAGTGTAGACTGGTGCAACCACTGTGGAGGTCAGTCTGGAGATTCCTCAAAAAGCTGGGATTGAAAGTCCCATTTAAACCAGCTATTCCACTTGTAGGCATATTTCCTGAAGAAATGAAAATATCATACCACAGTGATATATGTGTACCCATGTTTATAGCAGCACAATTTGTAATCGCCAGATCTTGGAAACAACCTAAGTGTCAATCAACTGAGGAATGGATAAAACAAGATGTGGTTTTTTAAATAATGGGGTACTATTCAGCAATAATGATCACATTGAGATATTTATAAATAAATGGACGCAAGTTGATACCATACTCATAAGCAAAATAAATCAAACTCACATATATAAATACCATATAGTCTCCCTAGTACAAGAAATGGTAAGAGTACATAAGATTTTCTGGTAATCATGATTCCCCATTACATTGCTTTGAAGCCTTTTAACATTTTCATTTTTTAGTTGAAATGGTTTTATTCTGTTTTTTATTTTACTATGTGTGATAGTATGAAAAGCTATGTTGAATAAAATAATTTATTATGACAGCCATTGCTGATTTAATATCATCTTGCTTTGAAGTCCTAACATGCGTTGGTTCTTCTGTTTTCATTGGTTCTATCACATTGTATCTTATTGGATTTTAATATGTGTGATAGTTTAAACAAAATTTTTATGAAAAAGGAAATAATATAGTAGCCATTGTTCATTTTCTGTTATTTGGTTCTCAATGCCCTATAATATTCTCATTCTCTTGAATGGTTTTATACTATTTTGCTGTTTAACACCTATTGTATGTGAAGTTATGCTCAACTATTTCCAAGAAAGAGACATGGTAGCTACTATTACTATTGGGCTGTCTTGTGGTGAAGTACTGTGTTGTTTACATTGTTCGGTTTTGATGTGCTTTGTTCTGTCCTCTTTTGTGTTAATGTCTTTAAAATAAAAAAAACTAAAACTAGAGGTTCCATTTGACCCAACTGTGCTCCTTCTATCTTTCCGAAACAGTTAAAAGCATTATATTACAGTGATATATGCACATCCATGTTTATATAGCAAGACAACTTATAATACCCAAATCTTGGAAACAGCCCACAACTCCATCAAAAGGTGAATGAATAAAGAAACTGTGTTTATATACAATAGAGTACAGCTCTGCCGTAAAGGAAGATAAATAAGTCATTTTCAGGCAAATAGATGCACCTCAAGACTTCATAATGGTAAGTGAAATAAATCAGGCACAGAAGTTTAAATATCACATTGCTTCTTCTTCCATGAGAAACCCAGTGTGTAAATAAGGAGCAAAGTGGAGGATAAATATTGGGAATTAGGAACAACAGCTCAAATTGGAAAACGAACAAAGGAGGGCAGAGGAGGAAAGAAAGGCCGAGTGAAGGATTTAAAAACAATGAAAGAGACAAATGGAAACAAAGTTTTTGTAAATGGGAAAAAGTAATGAAGTTATTATGTACAAGTACAAATTTCCTATGATAAATGTGATCATTACGTAATGCAAATATGCAGTAATAAAAATAAATTTAAAAATAAACCGGACAATTCTAATTTATTCAAGATTTAACAAGAAAGATAAAAATCACTCAGTATTTTCAAGGGAGAAAATTTAGTGCAGTAATGGATTCCACCATTGATGGATGAGCTGAAATGACAACAAGGGGATATGATATACACCTGAAGAGTAGTATACATTGGGGAAAGAGATATAACTCAGCAGCACAGCGCCTGCCTGACAAGCACAACATCCTGAGTTTGATTCCTGGTACAAAAAAAATCATACACAGAAGCCCCAATACTGCAAAGACAAGAGGGAATTTGATAGTTCTGTCTTCCTGCTCCTTCCAAAGCAGACATTAGAGTCACATGAAAGAAGCTGGCAACTCAGGAGGCTATGGTTTTAGCTGCTGCCCATTGGAGGGACTCGTGAGAAAATAAAAAGCATCCCGAAGAGAGAAGAAGGGTTTTCTTCCTGTTTCTCATTGTTCCTGCCTGCATTTCTCCAGTAGCACTAATTTGTTCCAATCTTCAGGTTCTTTTTGCACTACCAGAGCCTCTGCAGCACCCACCAGGCCACCTGAGGGGCCCAGATTCCAATTTCTGAGTATCTCCAATCCCGTATCTCTCTCTGCCTTTTCCCCCTTGTTCTTCCAACCTCAGAGTTAGTGGGTGCTTCTTGTAGTTATTATCTCCGGGTTTCTTCACATTTACCTATCCTTTTGCTTTCTTAGTTCTCTAACACCAATTTCTTATATTAAACCTCTCTGGAAGCACCTAGTGGTTCTGTTTTCCTGACTTGATCTTAATTGATACTGTAGTTTAGGCTAACCCTGAGTTCCTTGTGTTTGTTTTGTGTCTGCTTGTATCCGTTCCTAAAATCCAGGGGAAAATCACAGTTTCTCTACATGTTACTTAAGGGCTAGGGAGGATTTGAGTGGTGGTTCCTAATATTTCTGATTGCCTTTTTGGAAACACAGGAAGGATGGCATTTTTCATCTCTATGAAGTTTGTTGCAAATTTATGACTTACTGTGGACAATGAAATGAAATCAAAAGTGATAAAGTCACTTGGGTCAGAAGTTCTCTGTGCTCTCTCTCCCCGGCTAATAGTGAGTCTTAAAACCTCGAGTTGCAGTGCCAGATTTTAAGGCACTGAACCTGTCTATGACACACAGTCTGGGAGGGAGTTTTTTAATTTTGTTTTCTTTTGTTTTTTGGTTTTTGGGGGGTTTTTCTGATTACTTAGAGTTGTTAGTAGAATAATCTTCATTTTCTATAGTGGATTGGTTCCAGGAACCAAAAAATTGGGGGATGCTCAAGTCCCTTATACTAAATGATGTAATATTGATGTATAACTTACACATACCCACCACTTTAAATCATCTCTAGATGCATTATAGTTTGGAATATAATGCATCTAGATGCATTATAGTCTGGAATGTTCCCCAAAGGCCTCCATATTAAAAGCTTACTCACCAGTCTATGAAACTCTTGGGAAGTGGTAGAACTTTTAAGAGATGGGGCTTAGTTTGAAGTAATTAAGTCATTGTGGACATATTCTAGAAAGGGATGTTGGGCCCTTGCCCTTTCCTGTCTCTCATTCTATTTTATTTCCCAGAGGAAGTGAGCAGACTCCTCAGCCCTGCTCTCCTGCCATGATGTGCTATACTGCCACTGGCCCAAAGCAACCAGTTCAGGTCATTATAAACTACAACCTCTGAAACAGTGAGACAAAAATAAACCTTTCTTCCATTGCTAATCTTCAGCATTTTGTGATAGTGACAGAAAGCTAACTAGCACAAGACGATTCATAGTATCTGGTAAAAAGTAAATGCTGTATAAATAGATGTTGTACTGTATTGTCTAGAGAATAATGACAAAAACTTCTATGAATGTCAAAGACAGACAGAACAATCATAAGCCTAACTGCATAGTACACATCAGCAATACTTATTTATTGATTGATTGATTTGGAATATTTTCAATCCACTGTTAATTTAATCCATGGAAGTGAAACCTGTGAATATGAAGATTTGACTGCATACTTTAACTTGCCTTGCCAAAGTTAGGTATGATTTCCCTTTGCCTATCTCTGTAGGTTTATCTCCAGCAACTACCCTTCTTTCTCACTCTTCTCTAAGTTCATGAAATTATCTTACACCCTTGGACAGCAACATATGTTTCTTCTTTTGCCTTACCAATCATTTTGATCTGACATCTTTTGCTGATTATTCAAAGCTTTGTGCAAATGTTACCTGCTGCAAGAAACCATTAGAGTCTAGATTTGAGATCTTTTCTGCATTTTCTCTCAATAACCCATATTCCTATCTAATATGGCACTTCCCACATTATATTATTTGATCACTTGTTAAGATCCCCCACTTTACACCAAGCTCTTTGTATGCAAGGATTTAGTTTTTTCTTGTTATCTTTTGTTGTTGTTTTGTTTAATTGGAGCTAAATAATACAATGTCTGGTGCTCAAGAATGGTGAAACAGTGGTTAAACACATATAAGGCACATTTAGCTATATGTATATAATGCAATTTAATTGGTAGTTATTGGGGCATTTTATATGTTTCTCCAGTATCACAGACATATTATTGAACATCTACATTATTTTGAATTCATATTTTTTTGCTATTTGTTTTGTCTAATGTATTTTCTATCCCTTCCTTACATCTGTTAATGTTTCTTGGGACATCATCCGGCAACATTCATTTAGTTGATCTGTGATGGTAAATATATACAGTTCAATTTCAGTGCAGTGTTGAGGAACTGAATGGTAACAAGTATTTTGTATATACTTAATGCTATAATACCCCTGTAACATATACAAGTAAAACATATCTATAAATATTAAAGTCTTGGTTTTTTCAGCAGTTTTATCATTCCCAAATCAGGGCTATTTATTTTTTATTCTATTTTCAGACACCAAAATCGTCCTCCTGACTCAACTGAAAAATGTAGTCTCAATTCAGATTCTCTAGAACAAAAGTAAAGTCATTTCTTGACAGTTGTACTTTTGTTCTGTTTCTCATTATACATATTGAGATTCCTCTGTATGTGAGTCACTTAAGCAAAGCCATGAGATACAGCCAGATTCCTTTTTAATTTCCTTAAAGTCATTGGAACATATTTAAACAAATACTTGAGAGAATACCTTTATTAAGATGTTTTAAATCCAAGAAGAGCCTATTAGGAAGGAGTTCAAGATCCTTCTTAAAAATTTTATAAACAGTTCAACTTTGCCTCTTTTCTCTGTCTACTCCTGTCTCACTATGTTAATCAGAATGCAGGTCTTATTAAATTTTTTAGCTCCTGTTATCTTCCTCCAGATTTAGGTGTCCATTCAGAGCTTCCACTGCAGTACACTATTCTGTGAGCTGATGACAGGCAAGGTCGAACAGCCCCAGGAGAACTTTCATGGATGTGTAGACTACTATAGGTAAAAATAGATGAACCTCCTCTTAAAGAAAGATGGGCGGAAAGACACGGGGGAGCATCACTTGTTCTTGCTTTCGAGCCTCTGCAAATACATGCATAGTACACATTTTGATTCAGCAGCCGTGCTAGAAAAGTGCTGCCTCAAACTCTAAGACACAATATATCTTCAAGTGCTTTCTGAAAACATCATCCTTCTTCCTATGCCACTGGAAATGTTTGCCCTGACAGGTATAGAAAAACCAACCACTTAGGGAATTTGGCAGGTTTATTAGAAATATGTTTGCTAATAAGTAGCAGAAAGCTTCTCTCTATGGCTGAAACAAATGAAATTTTCTCTTGTTCAGTTAGAAAGGCATTTTGTCTAAGGAAGCTGGTAGTGCAGCTCAGTAACTCAATGATGTAACAGCCACATTTCCCCATAGTGAAGCTGTTATGACTGGGTGACAAGTACTGCAGCTCCAACCATCAGGTCTACTTTTAGAACAGAAAGCATTCCTGCAGCCTCTCATCTTTCCTCAAGAAGGCAAAAGCTTCCCCACCTTATCTTCCTGGGGCCAGGTCAACTTCTACTTGAGTTTCATTTGCCAAGAACTTGAAGAAGGGACTACCTCTGACTGCAAAGAGAAGCTGGGAAAACAAGAAACAGGCTTTTCACAGATGGCTTACTACAGTTGGGAGCCATTGACTAAATAGAACACACAGGTTCTTCAAGGAAAATCAAGCAAAGCAAATGACAAGATCTGTTTCTTGTCAGAAGACAGTTCAGAAACAATTCACTCAATTATAAGGCAACCAATTCATGTTAGGACCTTTATTTAGAATGTTGTGGAGGAGGTAATGTTACTGCACCTGATAAGACTATTCCATATTCAGCTATACAAAGGAATACTACAGTGTAGATGTATCTCAAAAATATGTTAAATTCAAGAAGCCAGATACAAAAGCCACACACTGTATGGTTTCATTTATGTGAAATATTCAGAATAGGCAAATCCATAGAGACAGAAAACAGTTTGGTGGTTATTAGAGGTAAAAAGAAAGGGGAATAATAGCCTTCATGGATTTGGGGGACCCTTTGGGGATCCTAAAATATTTTAGATTGAGATAAAGGTAATGTTGCACAACTCTGTAAGTATACTTTTTATTTTTTTATTTTAAAGAGATTAAGACAAAACAGGACATAACAAAGCAGATCAGAACAGAACAATGTAAGCAACACAGTATTTCACCACAAGACAACCCGTAATTAACAGTAACTACCATAATGTCTCTTTCTTTGAAATAGTTGAATATAACTTCATATACAATAGTATCAAACATATCAAAATAGTATAAGACCATTCAAGAGAATGAAAGTATTGGTGCAACCACTGTGGAGGTCAGTCTATAAGTATACTAAATACTAATACTAAGTATACTATATACTCAATTGTACACTTTAAACTCTTAATTTTATGGTACCTCAAAAAATGATACCCTAAATCATGATTAGGTTGTGCTCAATGAAGAAATCAGCATGTTTTACACAAATCATCTTTGTACATTATTTATACTTCAACTCCTACAAACCCATATTGGCAATAGAAGTTTCAATAATAGCATTTACCTTCAACTAAAACAGAGATAACTAGCCACCCTCTAATATAGTTCCTCTTTCTTCTGCCCCTTTATTTAGCTGATACCTAGTCAATGTGCCCAACAAAAATAAACAAATCTAAAATACTACATTTCCCAGCTTCTCTGCAACAAGGTGCTATCGTGAAACAAAGCTCTAGTCAATGAAATGTGATGCCTTGGGTAAGACTACTAGGTAAGATTAATAACAGTGAAAGACTGTTGAAACTTATCTTTTTCTTTTCTTCTAGCTTTCAATACAGAATTGATGGCTGGAGCACCACCAACCAACTTGGACCATTAGGTAACCTTGAAAATGGAAACTATGTACTGAAAATAGAAAGGCAAAAGGTTGGGGGCTCAGTGACAAACTGAAGATACAATACCATTCAGACAGTGTAACTTCAGATTTCCTTTTCCTGTGAGAAATTTTTCTATCTTGGTATCTGTTGGGGGAAGGGTATTATCACTTGTATTCAAACTTATTCATAACTGATATAACAACATAACCTCATTAAACAAGCTTTATTCTTTAAGATATTTACAATAGTACAAACCAAAACAAGAGTAACATACTCCACTCCAAGGTAAAAACGTATTTACCTACCTACAGGGAAAAATAGGTGCTACTGACACTTATTTGCTCTCTTTTTTATAAAGGATTTTATTTAAAGAGAAAAAAAGCAAAACATAAAAAATGGTAGAAGTAATACAGAATTTCAAAAAACAGATAGTAAGAAAACACTAGTTGATAGATTACATATTGTCATCTTAGAAGTTGCTGTTCAAGTTACAAAATTAAAGCATACAAAGTGGACATTTAAACAGTGAGACTGCAAACAGTTCTGTTCAATGATCCAACAAAAACTTAGTAATATGGTTACCTGTTTTACACACTTAAACATACATGCGGTTATATCCTTTAGAGCACTTTCTTTTCCTTTCTTTTTTATAGTAATAATTACACATTTTAGGTTTTATTACTCCTACAGTTCTTATTACTTTGATGGATGTATCAAGTACAGATTCCTATCAGTTTGCCTCAGAGATCACAGATTAATCAAAACCAGTATATAAACATGCTTTGTTTGACTAGCATACTGTTGTCGTTATTTTTCTTTATAGCTGGCACTTAAATATGGTAATAAGGTATTCATTCTATAGTTTTCCATGATCCTCTCATTCTGTATTTTCTCACATTGAATATTTCACAAGTATAGAGAGCCTGCTGGTCTCCTAAAGGCATTGGTGAGAACTAACCTTTGAAATGATTGTTTTCAATTTGGGACTTTATAAATAAATGAAGAGAATTAGTCAAGAATGTCTTAACCTTCACTGTGAATTGATTCACTAACAATGAACTTAACTATGAATATACTGATAAAAGATTATACATAATATACCTTGTGACTCATATGTTAATTTTAATTTTCTCTATATTAAGAGAAAATCAGGATGTGATTATGGATGTGTTTCTCCCTTTGCCCCTTTGAACTTCAATTTCCACAGTGTCAGAGTTGGTGTTTTCTTGTATCTGGAATACGTTAGTCAGCCATATAACAAATAGCTGATATAATCAATTTATAAAGAGAAAACGTTTATGCTGGCTCAGTTTTTAGAGGTTTTAGTCCATAGTCAGCTGGCTCCACTGATTTTGGGCCTAGATGAAGCAGCACACCATGGCAGGGAGTACATGGTATATCAAAGCTGTCCCTATCATATATGAGATGCCAAAGAGAAAACAAAGAAGAGACCAGGGTCTCACAACCCCTTTTAAGTGCCTGCCTTCAGTGACCTAACTTTCTCCTACTAGGCTTCACCTCCTAAATCTCTAACCTCTCCCAAAAGTATCATGGGATAGGGACAAGAATTTCAATACATGGGCCTCTGAGGACATTTAAGATGCAAACTACAGTAAAGAATGGCAAGGTAAGCTACAACCAGCAAAGTCATAGAGGTGTGGCTACCTTGGGTATCATGACTAGGTTGTGCTTAATAAAGGCCACTGTGATGACAGTGAAGAAAATAGATTGTTGTAGGGCAAAGTCAAAAGCCAGGAAGTCAGTTGTATCAGTTTTCCTTTGCTAAAAGAGAAACTACTCTCAAAACTTAGGAGAAGTAACCTTAGCTTATAACACACAGACACACACACACACACACACACACAGACACACACACACACACACACACGTACTTACCTCAGAATTCTGTGTCTTGGAAATTTGCGTTAGTCTTAAGTGCACAATTCTGCTGATTTGGGCCAAGCTTAGCTGGACTTGGCTGGGTTTGCTCATGTTTGTTGTCAGCAGTCAAATCAACTGGGAACAGGTTGGTGTAGGATGTTTCAGATAGGATGAGTTGTCTCTGTTAGATTTTCCCACATGGAAGGGATGATAAGTGTCCCCACAATCATGCTGGAAGAACACAAGATGCTTGATGTTCACATTTAGGACTCACAACAATATTGCTTCCACCACAAAGCAAGTGTCTGGCCCAGCCCAAATTCAAAGATTAGAGAAAGATTCCACCTTTTGATGGAAAGCTGCAATTATTTGCAGCCATCTCTGCAGCCCACCTCATCAGTTAGGCAGTAACATTTTGTAATTCAAAAGGAAATAAGTAATAAGAACAGATACAAATTAATGACTATGGGAATGGATAAGAGATTGAGTTGGAAGGAGTCAGTGATCACAGCCATAGAGGATCGACTGGGCTGACACGGGTAACCAAGAGGTTGGTGGCATGATTTAGAGGATGAGTGGGAGCAGAAGCACTGATGGTCATTCATACTAGATCATATCATTAATGTGTTCAGCTCAGCCTGTCACTGTTCTAAGCTCTTCCTCTTGCACAAAAAGCCTTTAGACATTGCTATGATTATGAAAAACTGGTATTTTTTTCATGAATGAAATAAAAATAACAGAAGTGAAAAGATTACCACTAGGTAGTTTTTTCTTTTCTATAAATAACATTTTTGCTATGTTTCTAAGTAGTAGGGAAAGTAATGATTTTTCTATTTTGGAGCTTACAACTGGGACTTGCACATGCTGTTGCCTTTCCTTGAAATGCCTTATCACCCTGCCTCTCTGCTGGTCCATCATCTGGCTCCTCATCATTCAAGTGTCAGTTTCCATGTAATTCTCATAAACAGATTACATTAAAATCAATCTTTGAGAGTAGGAATATGTTTTCTTTTGTTCACGCCACACAGAGCCTAGAAGATGGTAGTTGTTTTATACATATTTGTTGAATGAAAACAGACTACTATTTTATGCCTGGAGATCAAACACAAAGTATGCCCTTCGCTAAGCACTCTTTTAATCTGCTTTACTGTGAGTTTAGAAAGAGAAATTTAAAAGTATAGGGAATAGTTTAATCTTGAAGATGTGCTTAAGCATTGGAATTATTTGCTAATATAGTAAATGTACTCTGGGTGCTTACTCCCTAAATCTCTAACCTCTTCCTACAAGAAATGAGATAGTGACAAATGTGTTATATGTTAACAAATGTGTTATATGTTAACACACTCTTCCTACAAGAAATGAGATAGTGACAAATGTGCTATTATTATCCAATTTTACACATGAAGACAGTGAGTCACAAAAATCTAAATAATGTGTCTAGGGTCATACAGATCGTTCATAGTAGAACCCAGACAGTCTAGCTTTAAAGCCTATGGCTTTAAGTTTTTGCTATAGTTTCTTTAAAATAATTTTTATGCATTCATTTAAAAGGTCTGTTGTGTATTTGCTGGTATAAATCTGTTTGCAGAGTGATTCTAAATACATATTCTATCAACTTCCTTCCCAACCTTGTAAATTAATAAATGTATAGCAATCTGAAATGTTCTGTAAACCTAAAACAAATTCTAACATTAGTTCCTGTTTATTTATATTGACAGCATACTTGAACCAAGTTAATAAAAGTTAAACCTTCAAACATTTGATTACACTATGAAACCATTTTTTCAATTTTTATTTTGTATTTTGTACATGTTTGCAGCACAAAATTATTACATTCTTTGTGGGGAGTTGCAACATGAATATATCACATTTTAATTCTTTTATCATCCATTTTCCCTTTCTCCAGCTTCTATCCATCCCTTAGTCCCCTTCACTTTTGAAAAAAGATCTATCTCCTTATTTCCTAGTATCTGTGTCTTATTTTGCTCTTTATTTCTATTTTGGGTTTCTCTTAACACAACCCATGTGATACTTTAACTTGTGTGACTGATTGCATTTATCGTTATGATCTTAAGGTGCTCTGTTTTCCTACAGATGACTAAAGTTAATCCTTCTCTATGGCAGAGTAGTATTCCATAAATTCCACACTTTCTTTATACATTCATCTTTTGGTGTACACATGGGCTGCTTCCGAGATTCTGCTGTTATGAACTGTGGTTCTGTAAAGATGAGGATGCATATATCACTGTAACACCATGTTTTTAGCTCTTTTAGGAAGCTATCTAGAAGGGAAATAGCTGGACTTTTTAGTTTGTTTGTTTTTGTTTTTGTTTTTGTTTTTTTGCTACCAATACTTATAGAAGGGTTCTTTTCTCCTCTCCATCTGTCCTGTATTTGTTATTATTTGATCTCTTGATGGTAGTCACTCTTTCTGCAGTGAGATCATGTCTCAGTGTAGTTTCAATCTGCATTTCTCTAAAGACCAGAGATTTTGAAATTTTTTTCACATATTTGTTGGTCATTCACACTTTTCTGAGAAGTGTCTATTCACTTTGGCTTCCCGTTTTTTATTAAGCCTTTTATTTTGGGGAGTCTAATTTTTTAAATTCTTTATACATTGTAAATATTAGTCCACTGTCCAAGGAATAGCTGGCAAAAGTTTTTTGCCATATCATATGTTACTTCTTTACTCTGCTGACTGTTTCCTGTATTGTGCAGATTTTTAATTTGAAATGATCCCATTTCTTTGTTTGATGTTGTATCTTCTGCATTTGAGATTCTATTCAGAAAGTCCTTGCCTCTGTCTTCAAGAGTTTTTCTTCTTTTATTTCCTAGTGGTTTAAATATTTCTGTTTTAACATTTAGATCTCTGATTGATTTTTATTTTCATTTAGTACATGGTGAGAGGTATGGGTCTAGACTCAAATCTTCTGCAGGTGGATAGCCCATTTTCCTAGCACCATCTATTAAAGAGGCTATCTTTCCTCCAGCATATGCTTTTGACTCTTTTGTCAAAGACCAGATGGCAGAATGTTTCTGGGGTTGACCTGCATCCTCTCTTCTGTTCTCTTGATCTACATGTCCATTTTTGTGCCAGTAACATGCTACTTTTATCACTGTAGTATTGTAATATAGCTTGAAGTCAAGGATTGTGATGCCTCCTGCTTTACTCTTGTTGCCCAGGGTTGCTTTAGCTATTCAGGGTTTCTTCTGATTCCATAATAAATTTCAAAATTTTTTTCACTAGTTTTATAAAGAATGCTATTGGTATTTTGGTTGAGATTGCACTAAACATGTATATTGGCTTTGGAAGTTTGGCCATTTTAACAACGTTGTTTTGTTTGGGGATGTTTTGTTTTGTTTTTATTTATTTTGTATTTGAGACAGGGTCTCACTATGTAGCTCAGATTGGCCTTGAACTCACTATGTAGCCAAGACTGGCCTTGAACTCATTGTGATCCTCTTGCCTCAGCCTTAGTACTGGAATTATAGGTGTATGCCACCACATCCAGCCTCATTTTGACAATATTGATAATCAGTAAATTATCAGAAATTTAACTAGTTAAAACAATATTCTTAAAATGTGCTACAAACTACCAGTGAGATAAGACAATTTTCTTAATATTCTTATAAGTTTCACATCATCAGTGAAAATGTTATTGCTTTTAAGAAATAAACTTTCTTGCAAGATGGGCTCATATCCATTATCTATTGCTGTATAACAAATCATCTTAAATTTTAATGATTTAAGATAATTATTTATGGGCTGGAGATTTAGCTCAGCGGCATAAGTGCCTGTCTTGCAAGCAGGCAGTTGTGAGTTCTATCCCCGGTACTGATAAAAAGGAAAAAGACAAAAAAAAAGATAATTATTTATTCAACAGATATGAAGTAAATCAGTTACAAAAGACAACTACTGAATGGTTCCACTTAAATGAGATAGCTAAAGGAGTCAAATTCACAGATGCAGAAAGTAAAATGGTTACCAGAGGCTGACAGGAAAGACAGTGGGGAATATTTTGCTTAATGGGTATAGTTTTATTTTTACAAGGTGAAAAAAATTCTGGTGATCTGTTGCACAATGATGTGAACATAAATAACACTAGGAAACAGTATACTTACTGATTAAGATGGTAAATTATATTGTTTTGGTTTTACCACAGTTTAAAAACAATAACTTTTCTCAATTCTATGGTATGGCTGGAACTCAGTGGGGAAGTTCTTCTGGTGGTCTTACTTGGGATCTTTTATGCAGCTATGTTTGCCTTTTCCCCTCAAGTTCTGGCATCCCCTAACCTGAATCCTCAATGAAGCCCAAAATACATAAGCTGGCATTAGTGCCAACAAAGAGAGCTCCACACGAACCTCTAGGTGGGAAAAATACAGAAATCCAAGGCACATTTGCCTGTCATTTTTTAGTTCTTCCATCTTCCAACTTACAAGCAATCCTTGATGCTAACATTAGGATTTCTTCATTTGACATGAAATTTCTATACATATTGATTCTTAGTAGAGTAAAGAGAGTGGGTTTTTAGTTTTTTTTAATGAGCGTTCTTGTATAACACAAATCTTAGAGAAAAAAACATTCAGACTTCGCCCATAAAGTATGATGTCAACTATAGAAGTCATTTGTTTTTATATGTCCTTTATGATATTTTGGAACTTCTCTTTTACTTCTAGCTTATTGAGTTTTTTTTTTTCTTCTAAGAATGATGTTGAATTTTGTCAAATTTATATCAATTGATATGATCACATGGTTTTTCTTATTTTAATATAGAGGAAGTCATTGACTGATTTTTGAGTACTGAACCAGTCTTGCATTCCCATAATCGTGGTACATTAGTTATAATGGTATCTACAAATAGGGACATTACTAGAAGGCCTAACTAACACTATAGGCAAGAAAAGAGGAAATAGATATTTGGAAAGAAATAAAACCGTCCCTATTTGTACATAACATAATGGTTATCTACATTAAATAATCCCAAAGAATCCATGAAATGACTTAAAACTAATAAGTGAGTTTAGTAAGATCACTGAATACAAGGCCAACACATAGAGACCAGTTCTTTTTAATATATTAGTAATAAATAATTGCAAATAAAAATTTAAACAATGCCATTTAAAATAGTTCCAAAAATAAAATACTGAGATATAAATCTAACAAAACATACACAGACCTTGTATGCTGGATAACTCTATTGGAAAGCAGAAGTATGAGACTAGTAATGGAGATAGAGTGTGGGTGGAGGGCAGCCTCTGACAAACCATGTATTCCTCTCTAGAAGAGAACACTTCCCCTTCCATAACTCATGGGTATTATTACTCTGATTCTTATCTTTGGTTTTATTTACCTATTATTCCTTTCTCTGCACACCCTCAAAATATGTTGTCTTGACTGCAATTTTATTTCCACAATATTTCTGAATAATAAATTATCCCCAAAACTCATTGGTTTAAAATAATAAGCATGTATTTAGCTCAAAAATATGTGGCTCAACAATGCAGACTGTACTCAGATGGGGGCTTCCTCTGGTCTTCATTGGAATCATTCTGCTGTCTAGGGTTTGACTAGCTATTAGGTTAGTCCAGATATTCTTGGCTGCAACTGAGATGATATGACTCTGCTCCATGTGTATTTTGTCCTTCAATGAGCTAGGCAAGGTGACAGCAGAGGAGTTAGAGCAGAAGAAAATACCTCCAAATGTTTTCTGAAGCTTCTGCATGTATCATATCTGTCAATGTGCCACTGACCAAAGAAAGATATGTGAGTCAAAATCAGGCAGCACAGAAACATATTCTATCGCCTCAGTAAGGGGAGCTTCAAAGTTACATGTCAAAGGATAGGGAAAACAGGAAGAATGAATAATTGGGGATGTTAATGCAATCAATCTACTGAAAACAATGGTGCCATCTTTAGCACTCTCCCTTTCCACAATCCATTTGTAACCTCAGTTTTCATTCTGACATCACCTTGATACCATCATTTCTCTTCCTTGCACATCCCTTCAAGATTACCTACAGCTGGTCTAAAACTCCCAGAGATGTCTGGACCACTGATTTTTATTCCAGTCTTACAGCTCTAAGTTCTGAAAAACACTCAACTCATGCTAGGTTGGTCTATTGATCTAACGGTGAGAAGGCAAGGCTGTTTTTATGCCTGAGCACTCTGATCTGAACTGTACTGTTACCATACTGAGATTCCAGAATCTTGGACCTTAATTCACTCAGATTTATTATTCCCAGATGTGTTTCCATTGGTGCAGTCCTTTGGGGGATCTAGATTTAAACACTTTCCTCTGTCACTGGAAAATATTACTTATTTTGAGTTGTGCATCTGACCATACTAACTTCCTTTTATGTTCTTTACATCAGTCACCATCTGCATGTTCTGTCTTGCTATTTGATCCAAATTATTTACTTTCTTTAGTCTTATGGTTGTATGATTCTTAAAGTGGCCTAAAACACTATTACTGTTTTTCTTCCATGTCAATTTATCTAAATTATTGATCTCATCTTCAGTAAGGACTTAAAACTAGTGAATGCTGTGTTTCAAACTGATTACCAAAAGTACCATACTCAAGCCATGTTAGGGTTGGGTGGTAGAATAAGACTTCAAAAGCACTCAGTGAAATAAAAACTGAGTAGAGATTAAAGCTGGTCAAAACTTGATTAACAGGGGTTGGGGATTTAGCTCAGTGGCATATGCACCTGCCTTGCAAGAAGGCAGTCGTGAGTTCGATCCCTGGTACCGATAAAAATGAAAAAAGACTAAAAAAACTTAGGTTAACAAAGAGAGATACCATGAGTAAGCAGAAAATGTATGAGAATCCATTATTTTGGACTGAGCAAGGGGAAAATTTTATACGCGATAACATGGAGGTAAAACTCAGGTGTCCAGATGTCAAACATTAGGTTCCCTAAGAAGCAGATTCTGAAACCCAGTCTAACATGCAGAGTATTTATTAAAGAGCAAATAATACCAGGTAGAAAGGGAAGAACAAAGAATGAGACAGAGAAACAAGTCAACTGCAAAATAGGCTCAACAGACTCTTCGAGCCCTATGAAAATAATGGAGCTAAAACGACTCCTCATAGTTGTTTATCCTGGGCTGAACAAGAATGGCCAGGGCTTCTACTCCTGAATCCATTAGTCATTAGATGAGGGCCAACATGAGGAGTATCATCTTGCACTCAGAAGCTCTGCAACTGAGGCCATCTCTGAAATGGCTGAGCATTAATGGTTGCCCACCCACAACTCTCCTAGCTACCAAGACAAGTTTCCCCTGATCTGAGAGGCATGTGACAGTGTCCAACCACAGTTATTCAGAGAGCATGAGTTCCTTAAAAGTTCCTTAAGTTCCTGCTCCTGTAAGTTTACTGAATCAATCTTAAGCATAAGGTCCAGTCTCAGTCGCTGACAGTGATTCTACCATGCTCTATTCCTTCATCTCTGAAAATAGAGCTCTTTCTTCCCATAATGCTTATGCTGCTTGATGTATTGTTTGAGAATCATGACATACTTCTGCAGACATAAACACAGGAGCTTAATACATTGTGACAATTTAAAAATATGTCAACAATTTTTTTTTATTCTCCTTCCATCAAGAAGTACGGCTGGCTGGGTGTGGTGGTGTGTCCTGTAATCCTAGGCACTCCAGTGGCTGAGGCAGAAGGATCACAAGTTCGAGCCCAGCCTGGGTAACTACTGAGACCCTAACCAAAGAAAGGAGAAAAGAGAGAGAGAAAAAGAGAGAGAGAGAGAGGAATAAAGAAAGAGAGGTCTAGGAGTGTGGTTCAGTGCTAGAATGTTTAGCACATATGAGGCTGTGAGGCTCTGGGTTCAATCTCCAGTACCAAAGTCCAGAAAAAAGAAGCACAGTCTATGCACTCTCTCTTTGACCATGAAAAAAAATGTGATTGACTTGTAGCCAATGTAATGATACAAAAATGATACTGAGTGATCTCCAAAGCTAGCTCAGCAAAAGTGATGCATTTTCTGCCCTGTTGTCTAGAATGCTAACTTTTTAAAATGTTTTAGTTGACAGACATAATAATTATACAAATTTATATGAGGTAATTGGCATAACTATTCACCTCAAGCATTTATACACTTCAAAATAGCTATTAATGAGAATTTTTAAAGAGACGCTAATTTTGAGGCCTTGATTTGTTGTACAAATCTCAGACTATCTTGAGGCCTATTCTGTATGGCAGTCCAGCTCAGATGGAAAGGTCACAAAGAGGAACTCTGGTCAGCACTCTCAGCTGTGGGCACAGCTAATAGCCAGACATGTGAATGGTGACCTTTCCATATGATTTTTAATCCTAGTCATTGAGTCACCCCAACCATCAAATGTTCCCAGCTGGGATTTCAGATATCGTGAAACACAAACAAATGACTCCTACTGTACTCTGTCTGAATTTGTGACCCACAAAATCAGTGGGCACAATAAAATGATTATTGTCAGTCACTAAGTTTGGGGGTAATTTGTTACTGAGCAATAGTAAGCCATACATACAAGATACAAAACTGACTATGATAAATGCTCAGACTGTCTGTGCACACTTACAGAATATGCTCTTGTGCATCTTTTGGCAGTGCAGGAACCTGTGAATGACTCAAAAACATTCACACTTAGGGAGAATTAAAAAAGAAAGTTTCTGGATGTATAGTATCATTTTTATGAGTCTAACAAGTGCTTTATTTAAAGAAGCAAATATGTGACAAATGGAGTCCAAGAGTAAAGACATATCAGGGAATGTCGGAACTCAGCCATTTACAACAGCAGTTTAGTGTCTGATCTTAAATACGATGTGAATATTTTGAAATTTAATTTCGTTGGCACTATGCTTTTGTTTACTTTTGCATTAACTCAGCATAAGATACAAGTCAATCCAGTTATATGAGTCATAAAATATATCAGGTCATCTTAGTCAAATAGGTTTTAAAGTTGAGAGTTTTCTCTCTGTACAATATAAGATAATCTCCTTTAGATATTGTCTCCAGATACACTTAAATAAGCAGTGCATATCAGCATGTGAGTAATCCAAATTAAGGGAAGTCTTTTTTTATAGCACCTAAGGTAATTTATACTGCGAACAAACCAAAGAAGTAAGGAATTTCACTTTAGTTTTTGTTTTGTCTTTACAGAGGGCAGGTACTCAGGGTTGAATCCAGGGCCTTGCAAATGCTAGGTAAGACTCTGCCCTGAGCCATATTCCCAGTTCCCATTTTAGGTTTTAATTACAATGTCAGGAGTCATCGAATGAGATGACTAGAAAACCACCATCACCACAGGTTAAAATGTGCCCAGTGTAACAATACCTCTGGAAATTTCAAAGCCAAATTTTCCTGGTGTCCAGTGTGATTAAAACTCTGTGAGCTGGAATAATAAAAATGTGTACCTTATTACTCATAATTTTACCCCAGCTGTTGTAATCAGTTATTTTAGGGAAAGTTTTGGAGATCACCTGACAAAAACATCCTCCAAGGTTTGCATTTGACCTTAGAAAATTTCATAGAACCTGAACTCTACAGTCAGTCAACTGTTCTCTCCCAAATCCTTAAAGCCATTCAATTTTACTGAACATGAAAACTCTATATTGCAAATAATTTCTCTTCCTACTCGATGACACTGGGGATCTTCTCAAGATGTTATGGCAGCTGGATGTGGTGGTATACCTGAAATTCTAACACTCTCGGAGGCTGAGGTAGGAGAGTCTCAAGTTTGAACTTACCCTGAGCAACTTAACAAGACCTTGTCTCAAAATTGAAAGGGAAAAGAGGCTGAGGAGATAGCTCCATGCAAAGGCCCTAAATCCATTTCTTAGTTAAAAAAAAAGCTATGACAAACAAACTGAAAGAAGAAAAACCCCAAGGAGGTTTTCACCATCCCTTCAGTCAGTAGACAGCATTTGCTCCTGAGGTTACAGGACTGAGAAAATTTTTCTGAAGATTTAAATGTGGCAGCTACTATTGTTATCAGATAAGAAAATGAAAACTAAAGTAACAAGCAACCTTCCCAAGATCACGCAATCAGAAGGGATAGTGCCAAATTTTGAACATAGCCCCTTTAACTACAAAGAAGTACTGCTTCTTAGAAGAGGATATGTGAAAAATGGGCCCCCAAATAGTAGAAATATTTGAGTACATAAGATGGCAGTTCTCCCTATCACAACCAAAGAAAAACAGAGGAACAAGTCAGTCATGAGCTATTTTCTTTGCCTTTTTCTCTTCCATCTCTTTCATATCCACCTACCTATTCTAGCATTTGTTCCTTCACTCTTTGGTAGCCACTTTTCTACTCAGCCTTTGTGTGGCCCTTCTGCTTACTTTTATCACACTCACCCTACTCCATACTAGTTAGGAGAAGCTAAAAAGTGAGGGATTTCCACAGTAAAATCATGTAAATAGCAAAGGGCCAATTAAATGTAAGGCATTATTATTTTATACCAACTTAATGTCATATTTTGTCCCATTACCCTGCTTGGAATGGCTTACAACTTCTTAAGAAACAAGAGATAGAACCTTATTTTAAAGCATTTTTAAAAATTGTGGTAAAGTATATCTTATATAAACTATACCATCTTTTTGGTTTGATGAGACAGGGTCTTGCTATGTAGTTTAGGCTGGCCTTGATCCTCCAAGCTTCAGTTTCCCAAGTGCTAGGATTACAGATGTGCGCCACCATGGCCAGCTTCCATAAATGTTACTATCTTAACCATTTTTAAGTAACAGTTTTACATAACGGTTAAGTCGTGTGAACTGTATTCACATTGTTGTGCAACCATTACCACCATCCATCTCTAGAATTTCTTCATCTTGTAAAACAACTCTATTGAGAAGTTTCTTTTATAATAATATTTTTTGTATATATATATATATATATATATATATATACAAAATAACTATACCAATAATCTCACTTCATCAAAAAGAAGTTTGTGTTTTCATTGTTCAATCATTTAATCATTTTTTCATGTCTATATTTTGTAACCTGAACAATCATTCTGAAGATAACAATACACAATGTATTAATCAGTGTTAATCTCATATTATTTTGTTTTGAAATTCTGCATCATTGTTTTTGTTCTATACACATTAAACACTAACATTGTATTCCTAACTGCCCCCAGCCCATAGCAACCACCATTCTATTTTCTGTCTCTGTATTTGACTGCTCTAGGTACCCCATATAAGTGGAATCATACAATATTTGTATTATTATGCCTGGCTTATTTCCCTTAGCATAATGTTCTCAAGGTCCATCTATGTTGTAGCATGTCATATTTTTCTTCCTTTTTAAGGCTCAATAATATTCCACTGTATGGAGAGATCACATTTTGTTTATCCATATCTCTGTCCGTGGATTTGGGATGCTTCCACTTATCCTGAGAGCTTTTTAAAATCAGTCCCTCTGCACTTCACACAAAAATCTACCCCCACCCTGTCTGACCTGCTACCTACTCTGCATTGTCATCCACCACAGGCTGACCTTTCTCTCTTCCCTTTTGCCTGCGTTCCCTCCTTGCCCTGGGCCTGATTTGACTAGTGTGTCAACATTCCTCTTTTAGTCTTGCGTATGTCCCTATGGCCTTTGTTTTAGATGCCAGACTCTAATCCTGGGTTTCTAGAAGATTCTGTCAGTATTTCCTTTTCTGCTCAGAAACATACCAAACCTCTACCAAGTTCCCATAGATGTCGGTTCCTAGGCCCAAAGGCCCAGGTTTTGCTTTAGCTGAAGTCTTTCCAAATTAGTGAATTTCCCTGCTGTGGCTGCCTGCTGCCACCTGCTGGCTGTAGCTATCAATGCAGCTACAAGCCTGTTTCCTACCTAAAGGACGGGCCTGAAAAAGATCAAAACCTCCCCATCCCATCCTGCATCATGGGATAAGACTTCCGATTATTTACTTCAATGTTTTCCTTTCACCTTGCCCTGGTGGTTTTTTTGTTTTTGTTATTTGTTGGTATTGGGAAACTGAACCCAAGGCTGCACCATGAGTTACATCCTCCCTCCTTTTATTTTTCTCTTTTGTTTTTCATTTTGAGACATACTAAGGGGCTAAGTTGCCCAGGTAGAGCTCAAACTTGCCATGCTGCTTCACTATCTCACAGTGCTGGGTTTCCAGGTGTGTGCCATCATGCTAGGGTCACCCTGTCCTGTTTAAACAGAAAGACCTTTTTGCAAATCTGTGTGTAATTCACAGATAATATAATCAGACTTGCCAAAGTATAGAGAAAAGTCTCCTATCTATATTGAGGCACTGCAATTTTCAAAAGGACAAAAGAGTCCCATATATTAGTTCTCATTCACTCCCTGACAGCACTTATATTATATTCAAAATAAATTGAATTTTTAAAAATATATATATAAAACCACATTTTCTTAGAAACTCATGTCTTAAACTCTTTTCAAAAACGTTTCAAAATACAAGATGATTTATTATTATTTTAACTTTATCTTGAGCACAGACATACAAAACTGTAGAAATGTAAGAATTTTAAGCTTCTCAGATCCTCTTGAAATAAGGAGAGTCAAGAATGGTGAGTAGATTTGGGTGTTATAGTTTGGCTTTTAAATGTCCCCGAAGGCCAGATACACTGCAGGGTTAGTCACCAGCCTGTGGCGCAATTGGAAGGTGGTGGAACCTTTAAGCAATGAGGCCTACCTAATCAGAGGAAGTTAGGTCATTGGGGATATGCCTGGCCCCTTCCTCTCCTCCTCTTTCCTTCCCTCCCCACTCTCACTCTTCCCAGCTATCATGAAATGAACACCCTCATCCACCATGCACACCTACCATGATGTGCTGGGTGGGCCAACTACAAACCTTTCAAAGCAACATGGCCAAGTGACAATGAACTGAATATTCTGAAACCATGCACCAAAGTAAGCCATTCCTCATTTTTAATTGATTTATCTCAAGTACTCGTCACAACAGTGGCCAGCAGACTAACACAATGACTGAAGTAATTTGTGAACAGGCAAAACCGAAAGCACATGAAACTCGGGCCCTGGAAGGCAAGGGATTAAAATCATATGCTGATGTCAGTTTCTTGATTTTGGACTTCCCAATCCCCAGAAATGTAAGAGAAATAAATTTCTTTTCTTTATAAATTATGTAGGGTCAGGTATTTTGAAAGCACTACAAACATACTAAGACAGTGACAACCCAGATGGAACAAAATTCAAAAGGAACAAAAAATATTTATAGCAACAAAACTCTTTCCAACCCTTATCTCCCAGAAAACCAGGTCTTATTCCATTATGCAACTGGATTGCCAGCATTTGTCAGAAGTCATCTATCCATATACATGTATCTTTTTCTTTTTCTCATTGTTAGGTAAGTGGCACTCTATCCACCGTTCTGTACTATGCCTACTCCATCAAACAGTATTTTAAAGAAGTCATTCCAGATTACTAGATGAGTGCCTTTTCCTTAACCTGCAGCTGCATGTTTAATTAAATAAATGTCGCACAGAGTAGCTCTATTGGTATTCATTTAGATTGTTTAAAGATATTGTTAGTATATAATGTGTGCCTCAATTTGTATGAAATTCTGAATATTTCAAGCTGATCTATAATGATGGAAAGCACATCACTAGTTGATTGGAGAAGAAATAAGGTGTTATAACACCTGTCAAAAGTCATTGAATTGTACACATGAGATAGCTGCAGTTTATTGCCTAAATTATGCCTTCAATAAAGTTGCTTTTAACAGATCTAATGCTATTACAAGAAACACCATAATAAATAATCTTTCCATATTGTGTGCATTTCTTCCATCTATGTTTCTTTTTGAAAAGGATGGTTTTGATACAACCAAAATGATATTAATTTGCTTCATTGTTCTTTTTTTTAAATTCTGTTTCCCACTTCACTCTGTGCTCCCAGGTAAGAACAGGAACCTTATCTATCTCATTCACCACTTTGTCCCCAGAGCACAGACTGGTGCCTAGCACAAAGCAGGTGTTGAATGAAAGGGTGTTAAAATGTATATACTTAGGCTTCATATCTAGGGATTCAGATTCAGGACATCTATGAGAGGAATCTATTATTTAATAAGCTCCCCCAAGTAATTCCAACTTCTTCCCCAGATAACTGTGGCCTCCATCTGTACTTCTTGTTCTTCTTATTATTAATATTGGTTTTTTGTTGGTGGTTTGGTTTAGTTTGGTTTTTGCAGTGCTGGGGATCAAACCCAACACTTTGTACATGACAGGCAAGTGCTCTATCACTGAGCTACAATCCCAGCCCCTGCATCCTGTTTTAAAACATTGCATTATAGATTTCTTCCAAAGATTCCCACAACACTCCTTCCTATCCTGAATGTTCTTTTTTTCAATATGACTTTGCCATGCCTCCAATCAAGAAAGAGGTACAGCCTTGCTATCATGTAGTGGTGCACTCCTACAGTCCCAGCTACTTTGGAGCCTAAAGCAGGGAGACCATGAATTCTAGACCAGCAACTTAGTGAGACCCTGTCGCAAAACAGAGAAATAAAAAAAAAAATCTGGGGATTTAGATGTAGCCACTACTTGTCTAGCATGTTAAATTCCAACATCACAAGGGGAAAAAATAGTATAGCTTCCTTCTCTCCCTTTGAATCTCTTTCTTTTCCTGGTATTTGAATTCACAGCCTTTGTGCTGAGCTACATCCAGAGCCTTTTTTAATTATCATATTTTATTTGGAGATAGGGTCTCATCAAGTTGATAAATGGCTCAGGCAGGATTCAAATTTGTGATCCTCTTTTCTCAGCCCCCAAAATTTCTGAGATTATGGTTATACATCACCTTACCCGGCTGCTCTTTGAATCATGTCTGGTCTTCAACCTGCTTTGACCAAGAGAATATGATGGAAATGATGCTGTGCCGCTTCAAGGCCTAGGTCTTAAGGAGCCTTGTGGCTTCTGTTTGTGCTATTTTGGAGGTTATGTGGAAGAGAACTGAGGCAGCTGGCCAAAAGGCTCCACTAAGGTCCTATACATGTTAGTGACGTTGTTTGGGACCCATCACCACTAGCTGACAGTCACCACACAGAAAAAGGCCAATTGCCCTGTTAAACCTCTCCCCAAATTTCTAATTAAGAGCAATTAAATGGTATTCACAGTAAGCCCCTAAACTTTGGAGTTGATTATTACAAGTTATACATAACAAAAACAGGTTATTATATAGCCTAAAGAATAAATCCCTAAAGGTTTGAAGGGCTTGAAATACCTGTGGAGATCTGACTCCTGGTCACCTCTCAAAACTTACCTCCTGCTAAACACCCCAGTCCAGCAGAATTTACCTGAGTTCCTAGGTTTCAGATGGCATTGCATTGTGCTTTTGGCTTTGAAGTAAAATAGCCATGGAATTGCCTAAATTTTATACCCTTGGTTAAGTTACCAAAACTTTCTTGGTTTTATTCTTTTCATCTTTGACATAGGAACAATAGTAGTACTTACCTCACAAGGTTGCTGATGGAATAATAGAGTGTGGGAAAGATAACCCATGATAAGGATTAAAAATAGCATCTGCATATAGAGAGCACATAATAAATGCATCTAGTAAGAGTAAGGAAGGTTAGCCAGTGATATAGCTCAGTGGCACAGCATCTGCCCAGCAGGTGAAAGGTTATGAGTTCAATCCCCAGAACCAAAAGTTAAAAATAAAAGATTAAGCAAGGCTGGGGATCAGTTTTAAAGCACGTACACAAGATTCTGGGTTCCACCTCTAGCACCACCAAAAATCATGAATAACAATCACTGCACTGTCTTGTTGTTTATTGGTTAACAAGCTCCATGAGAACAACATAAACCACACTTTGTCCATTCTTAGGTCTCCAGGGTCTAGCATAATAGGTATAGTCAAGAAATAATTGTTGAATGAATACATGATTGAGTCAATCAATACATAAGGGGAATAAATAAGCAGACTTATTAGTTATGTGATGTGAATGAACAGAACTGCTAAAATATGTGAGTTGGTGTTGATTTCTTCTTTTTCTTTTGGTACCAGGGATCAAACTCACTACTGCAGCTTCTAAGGCAGGTGCTTATGCTGCTGAGCTAAATTCCCTCCCTGACCTCTTGTTCTTTGAGAACAAACTTTAAGGTATTTATTGGCTCCAGTTATTACAACAATGTGATGAAGTTGTCTCAGGATCCTGACTAGATGGAATTATAGAGCGCTGACTTGATTCTTTGATTACAGATTTTTAGTCTTAACTTTTTCCTTCCAAAGTGGATGTTGTATTTGGGATCTCAGTTAATTCTTCCTCTGAAAATGGAAAATAGGTCTCTTAATTTTGTCATTTGTAAGGGTTTCATCTTCTATTTATGTCACTTACCTGTATTGTTTTGTTGTGATAAGGGGACATTTTAGCAGCATTTTTGTTTTGAGAATTAAGACAATTTTCTACATACCTTTCCAGTTTCAACTTCTGCAAGACTCTTTGTTTTGAAAGCAATCGTGAACAACTGCTGGTAGTCAAGGAGATAGGATCATTACTGCATTCTGAGAGCTAAAAACATCCAAATGTGTCACATTATTAATTAATCTGCTGCATTATTTTTCCATCTTATCTTCAAACACAGTCCCTTGCCACCCTGGTTATTAACAAGCAGTGTAATTTATCCCTCAGAGGCCCTCAGAATGACATAATTCAGAACTACAAAACAAGACAGCAGACTGTCATATATTTTATAACACCAAAGCCTAGTTATAAAATTAATCAGGTGTTTTGTGATAATTTATTAGTTAATTAAAACTTAATGTATAATTTAGGAAGAGAAAAATTAATGGAATGGAAATTACAGAGGTTTTCTTTCTTTACTGTTTCATATTTATTTTACAAAATGAACCTTACACTTTTTCTACTTCCTTTCCTTTCACGCTCTCCTGAAAACACTCCAGTTGGGCTACTGTCCTTACTTCTTTACTAGAACTGTTCTTGTTTCTGTCCCTAACAACTTCCACATAACCAAATCCTGCTGTGCTCATACAAACTTTTCTTCTTTTTTGCTTGTCCGCTTCCTGACTTTTCCTCTACTTCACTGATGGTTTCTTTGTTTCTTAAATAGAGCTTTAACCAGACCTTTGCCATGAGTTACATCCCTAGTCCACTTATTTATTTATTTACTTACTTAATTATTCATTTTAAAATGTTACACCGGGTCTCACTAAATGGCTAAATTTCCCAGTGTGGATCGCAACTTGCCTCACTCTTGCCTCAGCTTCCCAGGATGTGGGATTACAATTGCATGCCACCAGTATCCAGCTCTTAAGGTTCTTATTTTGAAATAATTTAAGTCTCACAAGAAGTTACAAAATACTGTAGAGACGTCCCGTGTGCCCTTCCCCCAGCTTTCCCATGAGATAATCATCGTATAGAATCAAAAGCAGGAAATGGACACAATACTCTATGAAACTATAAATCTTATTGGATTTCACCAATTTTCACATGCACTTAATTTGAGAGAAGAGTGTAAAGTATCAATTCATGTAATCACCACCGCCATCAAGACAGAACTGCTCCACTGCCACAAAAAAACTCCTGCCTGCTCTCTCTTTACCATTATCTCTACCCCTACTCCCAGCAACCACCAATCTGTTCTCATCACTAAAATTTTATCCTTTCAAGAGATAAATCAGACACAAAAGCTTAACTATCACGTGGTTTCTCTTATATGATAAACCTAGAGTAAAAATAAAAAGCAACATAAAAGACATGATAGGAAGTAGGGAGATAGATTGTTCTTACAGGGAAGATAATTAAGAAATGGAGGAAGGGCAGAGAAGGAAAGGATAAGAGATGAAAAAAAGGAATTGAGATGTGTCATGTGCATGCACCAACTCCACACAAAGGGTGTAAACATGTACTGCAAACATGTAAAAAAGGAAGAGGATTAAGGGATATGTAGAGCGGGGAGGGAGAGAAGGGAACTATAGGAGAAAAGGAATTAACAGGTGTTCTGTGCATGGAGCAATGTTCCACAAGGAATGTAAACATTATATAGTACACAAGGTACTAATAAACTAAAATAAGTAAAAACATACATAAAAATAGTTTCAGAAAATTGAATTTTTGAGATTGCCTTTTTTATATTCAATATAATACCCTTGTAAAATGAGGGAAAAATAACTCAAGGTATTACATTTATAAATAGTACATTCCTTGTTCTGAGTACTATTCCATTATATGGATGTACCAGTTTTTATCTATTTGTATGTACACTAAAGATATTTGGCTTAGAGTTTTTGCCTGTTACAAATAAAGCTGTTATGACTATTACCTACAGGTGTTGTTTTTCTCCAGCTATTTTTGTTGTTTTTGTTTTTAATTTGTGTGTGTGTGTATGTATGTTACTTGTTGGTTGTAGGAGTTGTTTGTTTTTGCAGAGCAATGAATGAACACATGGCCTTCTACAAAAGCTACAGTCCCAGCACTTTTTTGGAAGAGCAGAGTTGTGATACTTTTCCAGATTGGCCTTTAACTTGTGATCTTCTTGCTTCCAACTCCCAAGTAGTTGAGATTACAGCATGCACTACCACATCCCATTTCTTTTTTTCTAGATTTTAACCAGGATGGGTTGGGTAGTCACTGGGGATTAAAGCCACGACTTTCACAATTGGCTACATTCCCAGTCCTTTTCTATATTTTGAGACAAGGTCTCATTGAGTCACTATGTTGGCTAGGCATGAGTCAAACTTGTGATTCTCTTGCCTCAGCCTCCCAAAGCACTGAAATTACAGGTGTATGCCACCTATACCAACTGCTTATGCAGCCTGAACAGAGACACCGAATGGAAGGTTGTTTCACAGAAGGCCTGGGTCTGAACTGGGATATGCTAATATCTTTCCTCTTTACAAACACTTCAGAGAATGTGGCAGGTTTAACTACGAATAATCAGTGATGAATCCTGGAGCTGGTCCACTCAAAGTCTTCTGGTTCTTGTCACTCTGAACAACAAACTATTCTGCCTTTTTTGATGTTCAAAATTAATCTATCAAGATTGAAAGTTCAATAGCATTTTCAGACCTCATTTTAGAAAATGGAGCAGACCAAAAGTCTCCACTTTTTAAATACTTAAGAGAATGTTCAAGCAGTATAAAACAGAAATGATTAATTAATCAATATATATATATATATATATCAGAAGTTTAGAATTTGCTAAATTCTGGAAAGGTAGAATTGGAGAAAACAAAATGACTAGGGAGTGTACACACACACACACCATCAAATGACTGTGGGAAAAAAGACATTTGAGAGTTATCTTAAATTAAGGTAGTTATCACAGTGTCCCCAAACCTCTTCTCACTTCTGAGGCCCTAGACAGTAATGAAGGAAGCTGAGGGAAAGGAGGCTTCAGAGGCAGCATAGGCATGGGCTACCCACCAGCTCTGGTGCCCTCTCCCTACTTTTACACACACCACCCCTGAGGAACATATGCCTTTGACTTGTACTACTGTCATTCATTCTTTTTTTGTGCCAGGGATTGAACTCACAACCTTGCATTTGCCAGGCAGGCACTTGTGCCACTGAGCTAAATCCCCAGCTACTTGTCATTCATTCTTTTCCCTTCTGCAAGGGCTGCCATATCAGAATACCATCTACTGGGGGTCTTCAACAATGGAAATTATTGTCAGATAGTGCTGGAAGTTCAAGAGCAAGGCATTAGCAGAATTGTTTTGTTTGGTTTGGTTTGGTTGAGGCCTCCCTCATTGGCTTGCAGATGGATGCTTTCTTGCTGTTTCCTCACACAGTATTTCCTTTGCGTGTATTTATGTCTGCATTCTAACATCCCTTTCTTATAAAGACACTGGTCAGAATGGATGCCATATGACCTTATTTTACCTTAACTGCCTCTTTAAATGGCCTATCTCCAAATTAAGGTCACATTCTGTAGTAGTAGGAATTAGGACTTCTACATATTAATTCAATCCATAAACCACCTTGCAGGGTATTTATTTTATTTAAGAGGATATCAGGAGTTTCCTGTCCCTTGTTTCTTGACTTGAGACTAGCAACCTCCTAATGTTACAGAAATGTTGAGATAGTCAGAGCAGCTAGCTGCCCATTATCCTGAGGCAAGAATGTGAGGAACCTTTGTGCAACTTGTCAAAGTTAGAACCCTCTTAATGCCCCTTGGTGTCAATTAAGTTTAGCTTTGGCTCTTTGAGATACGTGATTAGAGAACTTTCTTAATCTGGAGCTGGGAAGTTCCAGTTTTTTGGCAGGAAAAAAACATCAATAATCTCAAGAAGGAACTCACTGAGAAGCAAACAGGAATTGAGATGAAACTCAGGCTTGGCACTGTAGAGTATGGATTGGTGAGGATCAGGCAACAGGCATTCCAGGACAAAGCCACACTAGTCTCTGTATTCCAGCAGAAGGGTAATACTATTTCAAAGTCCCTTCAAAACTTTATTGAAATTTAATTCTCATTATTATGTATTAAGAGGTAGAACTAGTAGGGGCTGGGGATTTAGCTCAGCGGCATAAGCACCTGCCTTGCAAGCAGGCGGTCCTGAATTCAATCCCTGGTACCGATAAAAAGTTAAAAAAAAAAAAAGAGGTAGAACTAGTTGATATTTAAAAGATGATTTGCACACACCTGTAATCCTAGTTACTAAGGATACTGAGGTAAGAGGATCAAAAGTTTGAGACTAGCCTGGGCAACACAGTGAGACTCCATTTCAAAATTTTTTAAAAAGTGATTAGATCATGAGAATTTTCTCCCATGAAATAAATTGATACATTCCTGGATTAATGGGCTAATAGATTTATGGGCTAGTGAGTTATCTTTAGAGGGACTATGTCATAAAAGCTAGTTTGGAAGCCGTGTGTGGCACACATCTGTAATCTCAATACTTTGGAGGCTGAGGCAGGAGAATTGCGATGAGTTCAAGGCCAGCTTGGACTATGTAGTGAGTTCAAGGCTATCCTGAATTACATTCTGAGATCTTGTCTCAAAAAAGAAACCTAGCTTGTCTCTGTCTCTTGTATGCTCTCCTCCAGCCATGTAATGCCCTATGTTGCCTTGGGACTCCACAGAGAGCTCCACCATTGAGAAGGATCTCATCATGACAATTTCTTTTTGTTTTTTATTTTTTTGGTACTGGAGATTGAACTCACAACCTTGCGCTTGCCAGGCAAGTGATTATACCACTAAACTAAATCCCCAGCAAGAAGGGTCTCATCAGATGTGGTCCCTTATCTGGGACCTCCTACCCTCCAGAACCATGATTTGGTAAAACTTGTATTCTTCATAAATCAGCCTGTCTGTGGTATTTAGTTATAGCAATAGGAAATGAACCAGTATGATAAGAATTGCTCACCACGTGACTGGGAATCACAGAACCATAACTTCTAAACCTGTGAGAGGACCATCACCTAGATCTATATGGAGACCCATCCAAACATGAGTATCCTTGCTAGGGAAACAAATATTCACATCACTGGGGAGATTAAGGCTTCAAAAGCCACCTTGGGCTGGGGGTGGTGGCATACAACTGTCATCCCAGACTGGGGAGGCTGAGGCATGAGGATCTCCATGAGTTTGAGGCCAACCTGAACTAGATAGTGAGACCTTGTCTCAAAAAAAGCCACTCTGCAGGCCTTTGGAAACAACAATAGGGACCTGACCCCACTTTCGGCTAGCAGCAACCTATGTATCCAATTAGAGCAAGCTCAGAGTCATTCTGCCAGAGTTCACAACCTAGCTTAGCCACTTACTATGTAACACTGGGCAAATTATTCCCTGTGCTTCAATTGCCTGTCTTCAAAATGGAGGTAATAAGAATTCCTCCTCATATAGCTTTTAGAAGTATTAAATGTTTTAATGACTTGGAACTCTATTAGGCACATTAAGAGCTCAATAAATAACAGTCATTATTCCAATAACTAGATTCAATGTTATTATTTCTACTTAAGTTTTTGCCAATAGGATTGCTGCTCTGACCCAAGTAAGCTACAGGATTCTTTATTTTTTAAATTTTATTTTACTACTACATATTTGCACAAAATGAGGTTTATATTCATCTAAAGAGAGTGGTAAAGCCTCAGGATTCTTAGCAGTATGGGAGCTAAACGGGAATTTCTGGGAGAAGAGATCAGAATGAAAGATCAAAAGAATAATTGAACTTTTAAAAAATACTTGATTTTTGCCCAATTGTTGGGTAAAACAATATCTTTTACATACACTCAATTTGATTGGGAGAATATAAATAATAAAATAATAATCACTATGTTTTCATTCTTCACAGACAACCAGTTAATATTTAACATAGTTCTTTCTTTTTCTCTGTACTGAAGATGGAACCAAGGGCATTGCACATGCCAAACAAGTCCTCTGTCACTGAGGTACACACCTGTCCTTTGTTATCTTTTTTTTAAGAAACTGAAATGGAGTCTCTTTAAGTTATCCAGACTAGCCTCAAACTCGCAATCCTCCTGCCTCAGCCTTCCAAGTAACTGGGATTACAGGTGTGCACCACCATCCCCCACTTCTACTTTTTTCTCTGCCTGATAGATTTTACATTTATTTCTCATATAAATATGCAATTTTTATTTATTTATTTTTCATACATTGAGGAACCGTTCACACATTAAAAAATTTTGTCACCTTCTAGGGAAATGGCAGAGCAATAACCAACAAAAAACTGAGCCTCTCCAAGATTCAGAACCCAGAAACTGGAAGATGATGACTTGGAGAAGAAAACAAGGAGGGAAGTAGATTCTTGGGACCCAAGAAGGATCTGATAAGAAAATTTGAGACTATAGAGAACCTGAAGAGATAATACACAGTGCAGAAAAAGAAAAAGACAACTTGTCCTTACTTCTCAGCTCTTGACTTATGGCTCATGAGAAAAGATTGAATCTACAGAGAGAGTGAAAGCAGGAGATTCCCCAAGCCTTCAGGGAGAAACACAGGAGCGCAATGGACCTTCAGATGCTGTCTGCTGCAATAGCTGATGAATGACCCCAGTCCAAGCTCCAGCCACTTGCCCTGGAAAGAATGATCAGATGCCATTCTAGGGAGGGGAACTCAGGACTCAGAGTAGCAGCAGATTGGCTTCATTTCAGGGCTCCTGGTGTTATGCTCCAAGGACTGGGTGAGGAACAACAGCTGCAGGAGACAGACATGGCCAGAGAGCTGTAGTCAGGCTGCAGGAGATCCCCAAAGAGGTTTATTCTAAAGAACTCAGACCCTACCAGTGGCCAGAGACCAGGCTCAGCTTGAATTGCTCTGGATTTGAAAGTCACAGAATTGGCACCATTACCCTCATCCTACTGTCCGCAGGTGGCTATATCCAGCATAGTGGGATCTGACTGCCTTCTTCAGGGATCTGACTGCCTTCTCAGCATGAGCAGAACACATCTTGAACTGAACACTGCCCCCAAATTGTAGAACTTGGAAGAAAAAGAACACAGAGAAATTTTTTTGTTTTTGTTTTTGTTTGGTTGGTTTTGATTTTGTGAATGTGTAAATTGTTTATAGTTTTTTATTTGTTTTGCTTTCAGATTTTTTTTCCTTCTTTCCTTCCCTCCTTTCCTCTTTGCTAGTTTCCTGGGGCTTGGGAGATTTTTTTATGTGCTTCTTCTTTACTCTTACCTCTTTTTAAAACTTCTTTTTTTCTTTTTCTCCCTTTCCAGTTTTTTACTCTCTATATGATTGTTCTCCCTCTTTTTTGTATTATCTTTTGTTCCTCACCAAGTTTTTTTCAATCTTATCTTTACTTAATTCTATAAGCATTTTTCTATTCCTTTATAAGATCCTTTGTACCACATCTCTTTCTTCCATCTCATTATATAGAATTTAAGGTTTCAAAACTTTCCTCTTACATTCCCCATACCCAAACCTTATATTTTTAATAGTATAACCATAATGCTTGTCAATTTTGTAAATTATTGTGGATTTTTTTCTACCATTAGCAGAGACGTAGCTGTCAGATGTAGAACATACTAGCTCTAAGTCAATAAATAGTCAACTAGTCTTAATGTTTACACCATAATTGCATATTTATTCTCTAGGATTAAAGGTGGTATATAGTTGGTTCTTATGGTATGTTACTATCTAATTTGTCTTATTCAATACCACTGTAGTTGATTTACTTGATATTAACAGGATCACATAATTGTCACTATTTCTATATAAGCCAACAATCAAATTACCTTTTAGTAATACATTCCCAGAGAACTTGGTTGCTGGGCTATCCACATTGCATCCTTCCTTCCCAAATCAACCAACGTCATGGCAATGGATTGTAGTTAGCTATGCCCAAAATACTGCTGAAAAGCAACTAAAGAGCTCTCTATACCAGCAGCAAAGCCTGGGATTTAACACAGTAGGGTAAGCACCTGCCTGGCAAGCATGAAATCATGAGTTCAATCCCCAGTATCAAAAAGAAAAAAGAAAAGAGCTCTCTATACTAGCAACAAAATCTTTATAACTACCTGCAAATCTTCCCACAAAACAAAACAAAAAACAATAAGAAACATGAGAAGAAATGGCAGCAAAATGCCTCCCTAAAGTGCCAATTTTCCAGAAGCCAACCTACAGGGCACCAAGGAATAGAACAGCATAAGCCACACACACATAAATTAATGAAAGGTATAACAGAGGAGGTTATAAAACAGTTTAAATGAGATACTCTGCAAAATTAGAGAAGATAAAACTAAACAGATAATGAAGTAATAACCAGAAAGATGCAGAAGCTTTCAGAAGGCACTAATAAGAAACTAAAAGTGCTAAACAAATTGATACAAAACATTAATGACCAATTTACCAAAGAATTAGAGTTCATGAAAATATTTCAACAGAAATCTAGGATACTAAATATCATGTTGAAAGTATGGGCAACAAAACCAACAAATGTGAAGACAGAATTTTAGAACAAGAAGACTATGATGCCTTCAAAGACCAGTACACAAATAAACCTTAGAAACAAGAAAACATTAAAAAATATATACAACAACTGGTAGATGATGAAAAAAATAATCTAAGTATAGTTCTTATATGTAAAAAATCAGAAGACAAAACAAAGTCCATAAAAAATTTTTCACAGAAATAATGGCAGAAAACTTCCCAGATAAAGGGAAAGAAAGAAACATACAGATAAGTGATACATATAGGACACCAAATAGCCATGACCAAAAAAGAATCTGAGCCACATTATACTCAAAATACCAGAAGTTCATCACAGGACAAAACATAAAGGCTGCTAGGGAAATGCGGCAAATCACATAGGAAGGTAAACCCATTAGAATCACAGCAGACATCTCTGCATAAACCTTAATGTACAGGAGGGCTTGAGCAAAGTGTTTTAAGCACTAAAAGATAACAATTTCTAATCCTTTTGTGGTGCACTATGATGGTGTTTGGGGGACTAAAGCTGTGGGGAGGGAGAAGTTAAACTTTTGGAGGAAATATCTACCTAAAAGGATGTGGGGCATGTTGGTATTACCAGAAAGCTATAAGTGAAAAAGAGTTTGCAACCTGCATGAAATGGGCCCTGTTTGAAAAGGATGTGTATATTGGCTGTCAGCACCCACTGCAAAGACTGAGGATTTAATATAATGGCCTGAAAATTCAGGGAGAACACTATAGAAGGCCTCCATGTCTACAAGTGCAAAGAGTGTCTTATCTGAGGCCGCCAGTGAAATTCAGGGCTTTGAGGATACTTTACTGGGGATATGGGCCCTAAGCCCTGTCAATCATTAGCAGCAAGTCCCATTAGATCAGCCAGTGATGAATCTGGTGGTGAAAGATTTCTTGTGGGAGTGAGGAGTTAGAGGATGACTTACCTTCTCTCTGACAGCTAGGACAGTTGCTTTTTCAATAGCCCTTGAGATTGCAGAGTAGGAGGGCCCCCAGAGGAACTTGTGGGTTGGGGCAGTCTCATGCCCAGTGTCCTTTCTTGTTATACTTGAATTATGGTCTGGGAGGGGCTCAGGCAGCTTCACCCTGTTTTGGTTTACCTGTCTTAGGAGCCCCAAGTGCTGGTGCTAAAAGATTAGATCAATATGTAGCAAGTTTCCTTATTTTTCCCATACTTTTGGGTTTTATTTCTGTGGTTGAAAACGTGAAAAATCATATTAAGAAGGTCCCCCTGTGGGGTTTGAACTGTATTAACAAGGTCTCCCAAGTTTAGCCTTTTGTCTTGGGATCTGGTCTGCAGTGGGAGGTATCATCATACAAAGTCACAACAGGTCCTTTGTGCTGGCTCCTTTAAGGTCCTGTCTGACTACCTATAATATTTTTAACTGACTCATCGGCTTATAACATTTACCCCTCTGAAGAAATAACCCAAAATGCCATGAGGGGTAATGTGTGATGCCCAATCTGGCTTCTTCAAGCTGAAGGGGGTCATAGTTGTTAAACAGTGGTCGGGGATACTCTGTAGGGCTTCTAACTAATGGCCCTCAGTAGATACCAGGCACTTTCATCTTGGGTAGGCATACAGATTTAAGTCTAGAGAAGACAAAGTCAAAAAATCAATTAAGTATGCATGGACCAAATAACAGAATCAACAGGACAATTAAGAATATAGTTTTAATAATGGCTTCCCATAAGGAGGATAATGATAAGGTCCAGGGAATTTTAGAAACTGACGTCATTGGTTTGTCATATGTACATTTAGTTTTTACAATTGTGTAAATACCTCCTGTGCTGTTAGGATGTCTGATGCCATTTGATTTTGGAGGACTTTTTATTTTATTAATTTTATCTTTTTTATTTAGGAGAGAGATCAACTGGGTGTCATTTAAGGCCTGTTGAGTGCAATTATGGTCTCAGTACATGTCCTATAATGTTTTTCTGGACAAGATTTGGTGGATCCCAATAAAAGTAATCGAAAAAGAAAAAAACAATTTCTAGCCTTGACTTAGTATCCTAAAAAAACTCCCTTTAAATTTGATGGAGAAATAAGGTATTTCCATGACAAGGAACACCTCAAGAAATTCATAACCACCATACCAGCATTACAAGAAATTCTCAAGATTACTCTATAAAGAAACAATGAAACCAACAATGTCAAAAAGAATTAATACACCAAGTAGAGTAAGCAGCTAAGCAAAAGGAAAAACTAAAGAAATTAGCAACATGAAAATAATGCAATGACAACAATAAGTCAATAGCCCTCAGTAATAACTCTCAATGTGAAGGACTTCAATTCCCCAATTAAAAGGCACAGACTGGAAGAATGGATCAAGACACAAAACCCGATTAAAAACTGAGGATGGAAAACCATATTCTACACAATATGAACCCCCCAAAAAAGAAAGAGTTGCTATTCTAGTTTCAGACAAATTGGATTTCAAGCCAAGAGTGATTAGAAGAGACAAAAAAGGTTACTTCATATTGGTTAAGAGAACAATTCAACATGAAGAATTAATAGGTATAAAAACATATTCACCAAATACTGGTATACCAAACTACATAAAACAAACACTAATGGACATGAAAAATCAGATAAACACCAGTACAACTGTAATGGGAAACCTCAAAACATCACTGTCACAAATGGACAGATCAAATACACAAAAAATCAACAAAAAATATCAAAGTGACATAGGAGATTAGGGCATGGCAAAGATGTCTGGGGAAGTAGGCATGGCCTACTCATTATAAGATCCTGGACACATGCGATGAACAGTTCCAAAACCCCTACACCTGGACTTCTTCTAAGAACTCAAACAGGTCTTCAATAGGATGGCCTAGACCTGACACCTTCCTGAGGCATGGGATCCCATCACTGCCTCTCAGGAGCTGTATGTAGAAGTTCTCATGGGTTTCCTTGATATTTGGACAATACAAAAGGACACATATGCCAAGAAAATCTTGTTATTGTAGCTTTCCTCATGATAGCCTGCTCTGCTTTCCACAGGGTGTACTTCTATCTTGTCTTTTCCTCTTTTACTCAGCCCAAATTCATTCTGAAGAACCACTTTTTCCCTCACTCTTCACTTTTATTTTTTCAAATAAATTTTGCCACAGCTCTTTGCTCATTTTGTTCAATTCTTTGAGATAAGAAGAGCCTGGAATTTAACTGCAGAAGGAAAAGTAAGCAACCCAGAACTCCATAATGTTTAATTGGTTTAATTACTTTTATAAAGAGCTACCTGATAATATTTTGGCATACTGAGTCAGAAAATTTTGATAACAAGAGTTAAACCAAAACTGAATAAATGGACTTAATAGATATCTGTAGAGGGTTTCATTCAACAACAACAGAATACACATTCTTCTTCATAGTAAATAGATCTTTCTCCAAAATGGACCACATACTAGCTCATAAAGAATGTTTCAGTAAATGCAAAGCAAATAAAATTATCCCAATCATATCATAAGGCCATAGTGCAATGAAACTAGAAATCAATGGCAAAAGACACCACAGAAACTATGTAAACACATAGAAAGTAAATACCTTCTTAAATAACCAACAGGTCACAGATGAAATTAAAGAAGAAATTATACAGTTTCTACAATCAAACAAGCATAGCAATAAGGCATACTGGAACCTATGGAACACAATGAAACCAGTCCTAAGAAGGAAGTTTATAGCAGTGAATTCCTGTATCAGAAAAACAGAGAGAACTCAAATAAATTAACCTAATGATGCACCTCAAGATCCTTGAAAAACAAGAACAATCCAAACCTGTCGGGGTCGCTCCTGGCCGGCAGGAAAGACACACGACAAAGTCTGGCGGTGTGCAACCTTGCCTTTATTTGTCTCCGCGTGGGCCCCGCGAGGCCTCCTCTCTGCCACCAGCCCTTTTTCGCCGGTGGACTTTCTCTATCTCTCTCTGTGCTTTCTCCTGTGCTTCTCTCTTGTGGCGGGAGAGGCATTTACTTTTATAGGGTAACAGTGGCCAATCAGTTCAAAGCGCGCGATGCGGGCTGACTGGCTAACATCAGCTGTTGCTAGGCAGACTATCTTACAGAGCGGGTTGTTTAAGTCGCCAGCGCAATCAGGGGGCAGGAAGCAGGCGCCAACTTGACTCACTCGATGGGAGGGGCAATCTAGCTCAGGCTCCGCTCCCACCCACAGGCCCTACGTCCGCCAAGTAAGGCGACCGGTGTCGGCCGCGGCTCCCAACACAAACCAAAAGCTAGTACAAAGGGAGGAAATTACAAAGATTAAGCAGAAATTAATGAAATTGAGACTAAAAAACACAAATAATCAATGAAGTGAAGAGTTGGTTCTTGTAAAGATTAAACAAAATACACAGACCCTTACTCAGTCTTATCAAAACAAGGAAAAGAAAAGATCCAAGACCATGTGATTAGAAGTTTAAAAGGTAAAATCACAATGGATTCAGCCAAAGTCCAAAAAAAGATTATCAGTATGTCTTGGTTGCATTTTTCTTGTTGCTGAAACAAAATACCCAATGCCCAAAATTAAGGAAGGAAAGGTTTATTTAGCTCAGAGTTTGTGGAGCTTTCAGTTTATACTTGGATGGTACAAAGGCAGAATGGTACATGGCAGAGGATAACAGAAAACAGTAAAAATAACAACAGCAAAAAGAATAGGAGCACAGATGACTCTTTCGGTCCTTTATATTGTATGTAAGCCACCTAACCTAGGGTAGCTATAGCATTCACACCTGTAGTCCCAGTATTGGATCATGAATCAATCACAAATTCTAGAATTCTACTGCTATGACCATATGAGACTTTGGGGAGACATCCAGGTACAAACCATAGCACAGTAGTTACTTGGAGAACTTGTACTTCAGTAACATTGAAAATTCATAAGAAAAGAATAAATTCCTATGTACATATGAACTACCAAATCTGAGCCACGTAGATATAAAAATTCTGAATAATCCAATATCAGTCAGTGAAATTAAAGACATGTATACAAAACCACGAAAGACCTCAAAAAGTCAAAGCAGCCTTGAGCAAAAGGAATAAAGATAGAGGCACCACATTACCTTATTTCAAAGTACTTCAAAGCTATGGTTATCAAAATAGCATTTAAAACAGACACATTAACCAATAAAACAGATTACGGAGTCCAGAAATTACACTTATTGTCAATTGATTTTTAACAAAGGTACCAAGAATACCTAATGGGAAAGGACAGTCTTTTCAATGAATAGTATTTTTAAAAGCTAAAAAATGGGCAAAAGATAAAGTATAAATTTCTCAAAAGATGACATATAAATGGTCAACAGATATATGGAAAATGCTCAAGATCAGTAACCAATAGGAAACTGCAAATCAAAACCACACACCAAATCACACTTGTAAAAATCAGTATTGTCAAAATACTAAAGATAATAAGGAATGGCGAGGATGTGGGACTCATACACTGTTAGTAGAAATGTATATTAGTACTACCTTTATGAAAAATAGTATAGAAATTCTTCAAAAATGGAAAATAATGATCCAGATATTCTACTACTATTTGTCCAAAGGATTAGAAATCGGTACTGTATATTGGAGAAATATTTTCGTGCACCATGCAATGCAGCACTGATCACAATAGCCAAAGTATAGAGGTCAGCCTGACTGCTCACCAATGGATGAATGTATAAAAAATATGGCATATATACACATTGGAATACTATTCGGCCTTTTAAAGAAGCCATGAGATTAGTGCCGATGTGGATGAACTTAGATGATGCTATATGAAATAAGCCAGGGACAAAAAGACAGATACTACATGATCTCACTTATACTACATGTGGAATCTAAAAAGGTTAAACTCAGAAGCAAAGAGTAGAATGGTAGGTACCAAGACTGTGGAGTGAGGAAATGGGGAGATATTCTAAAAGGATGCAAAGTTTCAGTTAGGAATAATGGTTTTTGAGAGCTACTGAACAGCATGATGACTATAGTCTTTAATAATGTATCACATGTTTCAAAATTGCTAGAGAGTAAATTTTAATGTTTTCATCACCAAAAAAAAGGATTATGTTTCTTCTTGTTGGTTTGATATACAAAGAATTTAACCCAAGGTCTTTGCAACGAACTATAACCTCAGTCTTCTTTTTTATTGTTTAGTTTGAGACAGGGTCTTACCAAATTGCTAAATTGTCAGTCTAGGCTCAAGTTTACAATCCTCTTGCCTCAGCCTCTCAGATTACTGGGATAACAGGCATAGACTATCATTTCAGCTCAAAAACTGATTAGTATCTGAGGTATTGCACATGTTACTTAGTGTGACTTAATTGTTCCACATTGTATACATATATCAGAATACCACACTGTACTCCACAAATGTAAGTAATTATAATTGTCAATTAACAATTTAGCAGGTGTGGTGGCACATGCCTGTAAACCTAGCACTCAGAAGGCTGAGGCAGGAGGATTACTGTGTATTTGAGGCCAGCCCAAGTTACAAAGTAAGTTCAAGGTCATCCCTGAACTGTATAGCAGAACCTTTCTTCAAAAAGTTAAAAAAGAGTAATAAATAAGTAAATAAAGTAAATAAATAAAAATTAACAAATTGAACATTTATAAAATGGAATAGACATTTTAAAATCTCTTTATTCATATTGTCACTTTGTTTTCCTGACAGGTGGCACCTATGTGCTCCACTCCATACTATTGTCAGGACTTTGCTAAGTTAATGTTGTTATACTCTTCACATTTTCATTACTAGTGAGACTAAAATATTTTAAATACTTCATTGCTCTGTATTTCCATAAATGTACACGGCTTAGTCATTTTTTGTCTGTTTGTCACTCATTTTAACCAAAGGCTACCATATTAAAACATTAAAGGACTGAATAGAGATTGTTTTTGGGCAAGAAAACAAGGAGCTTCTGAGATTTTGGAAACATATTCTGACTTGCCCTAGATAAACTTTTCCATACTCTCCCCTCCAAACTAAACCTTGACCTTTGTACGTATCTAAATAGCAGGTGAGATATATATTTAGTCCAAGGCCCAACAGATTCTCCTGGTACAGAAACAGTTCCTTTTAAGATTCAGACAGTGTATCATGCATAAACACAGTAAAAGAAAAAAGCAGCCATGGGTGTTAGTGCTCCATGGCCTGTAAGTGTAGTAACACTCAAAAGGGCCAGATGACTACAACACAAATGATAGGACACCCTGTTGCTGAGGGACTCATTTAATATAATTTGTTAGTACATGTTTTCAGTACATAGTGATTACATTCATTTGGGGGAGTTAGTACATGTATGTAACATACCTTAATTTTTTAATCCCCTCTTCTTCCTCTTCTTTCCCGTCCTGTTCCTCCCCCAACATCTCTTGGTCCCCTTCTCTTTGAAAATGATCTATCTCCCTGTTTTATTTTTTTTATTTTGATCTATAATTGTTTATATTTTGGGTTTCTCATATAAAAGAAATCATGTATATTCAAGCCGAGTGACTGATTTATCTCACTCACCATTATAATTTTAAGGTATAGCCATTTCCCTATAAATGACTAAAGTTTAAACCTTGTCTATAGCACAGCAGTACTCTCTTGTACATAAATACCACATTTTCTTTATCCATCCATCTGTTGATGGACATATAGGCTGCTTCCAAGATTTAGCCATTATGAATTGTGCTGTTATAAACATGAGTACATATATACATATGTACACAGTGATACCACTGTAATATTATGTCGTTAACTATTTCAGGAAGAAACCTAGTAAAGAATACCTGGATTGAAAGGAATTTCTAGTTTCAGTCTATTGAGGAATTTCCATAGACTGATTTCCATAGTGGTTGTGTACCAATTTGCATTCCCACCAGCAATGTAGAGGAGCTTCTTTTTCCCGAAGTTTTGCTAGTACTTATTATTGGTTGATGTCTTGATGATAGCCGTTCTTTCTGAAATGAGATGAAATCTCATTGTTGTTTTAATTTGCCTTTCTCTAATTATCAGTGATGTTGAACTTTTTTTCATGTATTTATTGGCCATTTGTACTTCTGAGAAGTGTCCATTCATTTGATCTGTCCATTTTTGATTGGGTCTTTTATTTGGGGGATTTAATCTTTTTTAATTCTTTATATGTATTTATATTTTCTAATTCTGTATATTGTCTCATCCTTCATCCCTCATCCCTTCCTTTGCTGTACACAAGCTTTTTAATTCAACATGATCCCACTTGTTGATTCATGATGTTATTTCTTACGCAACTGGGGCTCTGTTCAGAAAGACCTTGCCTATGCATATGTCTTCAAAAGTTTTCTGTCTATTCCATCTTCTAGCAGGTTATTTCTGTTTTAACACTTTGATTTTAGTTTAGTACACGATGAGAAATATGGTTCTGGATTCAATCATTTGCATATGGATGGCCAGTTTTCCCAGCACTACTTGTTAGATGATCTCTTCTGAGGAACCCATTTTAGACTTCAGTGACCTTGGTTTTATTGTCTACAACTGTGTACAAAGTAAACTCTCTTACCTCATCAAAATCCAAAACACTATAATTTCCTGAAGGGCTGTTGATAGAACCTAGAGCCCTGCACATACTAGGCAAATATTCTACCACTGAATAACATCCCCAGCCTAAGAATCTCTTATGGTATCCTTGCAGGTAGATATCCTCCAGGGGTGATAGGGAGGGAGTGGGAAATGGCCACATAGCAGCTCCTCCCAAGATTTCTGTCCTCTGGTGTTTCAGAAGGATCACAAGGCTTTATGCCAAGACTTACATTTAGCTGTGGCTTCTGTGGATATATGCAAGGTTACTAGAGCATCATGGTCGAAGTCTTGGGATTCTATCTAGATATTTTTTCAACCTATAGAGTTTTGAGAAAATTTCATGCCAAGAAGGCCACTGTCTTCATTAAATTTGCACTTACAGCAATCATTCCATTATCAGGAAGTTCCTAGATGCCACAGATAAAATCCTTCTGCTATTTTAAGCCATAATATGACCCACATAGCAGGTACACAGAGGCACATCAAGATTATTACAATTTATTAATTGGGCTCATGAAGGCCTCTAACATTCTCAGTAACCTTGTTGGGTCTTAATGTACATTCAAGATGTCAGAGTGTATCTAAAAGGGATAATATATGTAGGTTAGTGTGCTATCATGCTACCTAAAATATTTTTATTTTACATGCCTTTGTATACATACTTAGATTATACATGCTTTGATTAAAATTTGTTCTTGCCTAAAGGATGCCAAACCCCAAGTAATCATACAGACAACAAAATAACAAATATGTTAGATACCTTTTACTGGAGTCCACCAGATCTTGTCCAAGGAGAAAGTTACTTGACACATATTGAGGCCTTAACTAACTAACTATACTCAACAGACCTTAAATGACACAGCACTTGGTCTCTCTCTTCTAAATGAAGAAGTAAAATTAATGAGACAGGCCATCCTTCAAAATCAAATGGCATTAGACAGTCCAACAGAAGCACAGGAGATACTTGTAAATTGTAAAAATTAAATGTTTTGTACATTTCTATTCCTTTTGCTCATATCTCAGTAGCTGTTCAAGGCGTTAGATGACAAATTAATGACAGTTGATTCCTAAATTCCGTACCTTATCCTTTTCCTCCTTATGGAAAGCCATTACTAGCTTCTCTTGGTGGAAATCTTTGTTAGATGTACTCATACTTATCCATTATTTGGCTCACGCATAATTAGTTGTTTTTTTATCGCCTCCAGACTTAAAGCTGTATGCCCACCCAAGATGAAACTTCCTGCTGTCTATCAAGGACCTTTAGGTAGACCCTCTGTAGAGTATCTCTGACTGCAGATCAACAACTATGACCCCTTTCAGCCTGAAAAAGTTAGATTGATTATCACTCATTTCTTCCTCACAACAGTTCAGGGTACTTCTTCAGAGGGGGAAGGGATTGTTTTAGGCAGTTGAGTTAGATAGAATTATTATAGGCAGTCAGCCAGAGCTGGGCCCTTGAAGGAGCCAGTGCAGACCACATACCTCTGCTATTGGCCAGATCTCAAGACAAAAAGCAAAACAAACGAAACCACACTCTAAGTAAAAACATCAGGGACTGATATTCTAAATAGATATGGATCACCTTGAGGAAGCCAGGAGTCACTATCCCAAAGCCCTTCAAAAAGAGTCACTGCTCTTTAAGCATGCCCACTTGCTACAAGACTCACTCCCCCATTTGTTACCAATTTAGTCAATTTTACCTGAACAATTAATCTTACTAGTTGACCATAGTTCTGTCCCACCTCAGGCCCGCCTGGCTTACCAATTCCTATGTTTTCCCCATGTTGGACCTGCCTCACCTCGTGGTTTTGCTCTATAAAATTCCCTAGAAAAGACAGTCTTTGGCAACCCACTCAGGACCCCTTCTATCTGTCTGTCTGTCTATCTCTCTCTCTCTCTCTCTCTCTCTCTCAGACAGAATCTTTCTTTCCTCTCAATAAATATATTATGCTCTTAAATAATTAAAAACCAGGGATTTAGCTCAGCAGCACAAGCGCCTGCCTTGCAAGCGCATGGTCATGAGTTCAATGCCTGTTACCAATAAATAAATAAATAAATAAATAAATAAATAAATATTTTTATTATAAATGGAGTGTAGCCTAGTTTCTTTGAAGCTAAAATCTATTGTAAAAAATGTTTCTTGTCCTCTTAGAAACTCTTTAAACTCAAAAGATTAGGGTTCCACAGCTCTTCCCCTCCTTTCCCAGGAGTGGGAACTGAACCCAGCAAGCACTCTACCAGTGAACTGAACTACATCCTCAGCCCTGCTTTTATTTTGAGATAGGATATAGCAGCTAAATTTCCCAACCTGGCCTTGAACTTGTAATCTTCCCGTCTCAGCTTCCTCAGTATCTGGGATTATAGGCCTGTGCCATTGCACTGGCTCCACAGTTCCTCTTTGATAATTGTATACAAAACCTCTCACACAGGAAGATGCCACATTCTGATTACAAATCTAAACAAAAACAAACTATCATTCCATGTGATTGAACAAAAGAAACCCCTACATACAGCCTACATTTGTTTGCTAGAATTACCCTAACAAAGTACCACAGAATGGGTGTCTTAAAAAACAGTCATGTCGTCCCATATTTCTGGCAGCTAGAATCCTAGAATCCTAAGGTCAAAGTGTCAGTAAAGTTGGTTCCTTCTGAGATCTATGATGCTGTTCCATGCCTCTTTCTTTGGCTTATAGATCGCTGTTTTCGCCCTATGGCCTGTCATATCATCTTATTCTCATCAGTATCTGTTATGACTTATATTGCAATGTCTCTCCCAAAGACTCACATGCTCATAGGTAGGGCTTTTCAGAGGTGGCTGGAACCAGGGTGTGTAAGTATGGATTAAGGACGTGTGATAACTAAATTAGGCCACTGATTGGTTTAGCACAGTTCTGAGTGTGAATAAAAGGAAAGCCCATCTTGGGCATGGATGGTCAGCTGACAGGCTTGTATCCTGAATAGAATAAAAGGGAAAGGGAAGCTCGATGCTGCTGCTTTCTGCCTACCCTGCCATGGACTGTTTATCCTCTGCCATGCCACCTTGCCTTAATAAACTAAAACCTCTACAAACTGTAAGCCAAAAAGAAGAAGAGAGGTTTATATTTGGCTTATAGTTTTCAGAGGTTTTTATTTTGTTCCAGCAATCAGAAAGCAACTAAGAAAGTATCTCCATGTCCTTATTTCCCCTCTTTATGAAGACATTAGTTAAATTGAATTAAGTTCCACCCTAATAACCTTATTTTTTATTTGATTACCTCTGTAAAGACCCTACTTTTAAATAAAGCCATATTCTTAGATGCTGAGAGTTAGAACTTCAATGTGTGAGTTTGGGGGGAGAAAAATTCCACTTGTCTTGTCATCCAGTTAACTTAGAAATAGTCATCAAACTCTTACACCAGGAGGTTAGAAAAATGAATCATAAAGACACACATTTTACATGTCGTTTAAACCCAAAGAAGAAAACTGACCTGACTTCAAATTCCAGATTCAAAGCCCATGATTTGGTTGTAGATTCCTGGAAAATAACAGTCAGTCATGTTGCTCAGGAGTAATGTTAAGAAAAATTATGCAAAATATGGAAATAAGTGAGATGATTGCATGATTTTTAGATGCTGTTCTAAAGCACTATCAAAAAGTCCAACCAAGGTTCAGCTTATTCTGAACTAGGAATGCTACTTGTTTCATGTAGCATACAATTACCATTGGCTAGGCCCAGCTATTTTATGTCTGTAAAGTTAGAGGTTAAGTTACAGAAAACTGGCATAATGTGATGATTTTCTTCTAAGCCCAGTAGGGAAAATGAACCCAAATAGTATAGTTTTAGTGCCCTTGAGGACATTACCAGTTTTATTTCCATAGTAACAATCTTACATCACACTTCCTTTTATAAAAATTAATTACATAGGGCTAGGGATATAGCTCAGCTGCACAGTGCCTGTCTGGCAAGTGCAAGGTCATGAGTTCAACTCCCGGTACCAAAAAAAGTTAATTATGTACAGCCCCACTTTTCATAGCCTCTTTGAACAAGCTTTGTGAAAGTTTCAGTTTCCTCATTAATGAGTTAATTGTCAAATACTGACTTAAGTATTTGACAATAAGACACAACAAGTCAATTTGTATGAAAATTATATTTTTAATATTTTAAAAATTATACCTTGGTAATATCCTGTTAAAGCAAACTATTATCAACTAGGAAGCAATAGAGTATCTATAAAATAGAATGTTTTGTTAAAATCAAAATATAAATAAATGTCAGAACTGAGTTATTTCTTTTGCTATGCGTTCAAGGCCAGCCTGCCTAGGAAGCGAGTGCAATGTCAGCCTGACTTGCATAGTAAAACCTTGTTTCAAAAAGACAAAAAAGAAAGAAAGAAAGAAAAACACAGAGAGAGAGAGAGAGAGAGAGACTTATTTCTGCTAGTAAATAGGAACAATATGACAGATTTGATAAGAATTTAGACTATTTTAACAGGAAATATAAGAGTCAGTTTTATGGACATTTGGAGAAAAAAATAGTCATGCTAATGGAGAACTAAAGTACTAGGGCTGCATATAAATTTCAAGATCCTAACTTACCTTCCTCATTGGAAATTTTTAAAGTACTGGATCAAATGTGTGTCTCTGGTCATCTCAAGGCCTGTATATGTGATTCCAGCAGCTAATTTTTTATGGCTTTCATCAGTCTATTGGTTTCTCTGTTTCTATTGAGATTTTTCATAAGTTGTGGTAGATCAGATCAGTGGCCTTTCTAGGTAAATATGACCTTTTAGTTCTTTGTCCATATAATGTGCTATCCTATAGACATTCTGAAGCCAATTCATGTATGGAAAACTATGTAGCACATGTGGATATAGATCTAATAATATTCCTAATACCTTCAGATAGGCAGGTTTATAATACAGCTAACAAAATATAAACTTTGGAACTCTGCACTTACATGGGTCCTAGATACACTCCCTAGAGGAGACCTAGCAATTTTGTATTCATAATTTTGTATTATTTTTCTTTAGAAGACCTCAATTCAAATTATAGAAACTTCAGAACCTACAAATCCTGGATTTCTTAGAAGAAATTATCATTTACTAGATGCTGTTCTCATCACTATGATAATTAGGGAATACATGAAAAGTTAGATATATATTCCCTTTCTGACACACTTTCTTAAACTGGTCCTAAGATTGTGCCATCTACCTGAGTATTTGTGGCAGCATAATGAAGAAGTAGGAATTGTACAAAACCTAGCAGAGCAGAGTCAAGGGAAAGTTTTGTCTAGGATGAGCTCTGGCTTTCATTCACTGTTTTACAAACCAGAAAATTGAGAAAGCGGGGCAGTAGGAGAAAAATTCTACTCAAATAAGTTCCAGGGCCTTCTGGGCCTGCTTAGGTGCTTGTCATCTATATGTTAAATATTTTCTAAGATTTTGAAAATATTGTTATATATACATTTCTTTCCTTGAGACTGAATACCAGAACCACAAAGCTACATTCCCAGTTGTTTTTACTTTTTGTAAATTTTGAGACAAAGTCTCACTAAGTTGCCCAAGCTGGCCTCAAACATCTCAGCCTGCTAAGTAGCTGAGCATTATACATCTTTTCATTAACACTTTTGTCTTGTGACATCAGTTAATTTGTACCAGTTTCCCCCTCCTCCACTATTTTGAAAGTTTAAACTACCTCATCTAAATGTTGGTGAGTAAGTTATGTGAGTTGGGACTTACATGTCAGATACAGATCTTCTTGGTGCATATAGGAAGTGAGATACACATTTACAGAGGGTGAAACATAAAGTCACTCTTCTTTAAGTAAAATCATAAGGATAAAAACACTGATTCACTCCATGGTTTTATTTATTCTTTAATCAGTTTGCCACTTCTTAGAAATATTGAAATGAGTAATTATAAAATGACAATTCCACTAAAAACGATGATATTGTGGTCCAGAGATTATGTTTTAGTTATAGTTACCATTGGAACTATTTTGATATGTTACTAGAATTACAGTATGTTTATCCTTCTGCCACTCACTTCTGCCAAGTTTTCTTGACTCCTTCCTTCTCTCCTCCTCCAGCTGAGTTAGAACTCTGTCCTGTAATTCCTCTTTGTACCAAGTTTCAACTCTCTGTTACATGTTCTTTATCTTTGTTCTGTGGATGCAAGTGTGTGTGTGTGTGTGTGTGTGTGTGTGTGTGTGTGTGTGTGTTTTGTTAAACCTTTGCTGTAACAATGTATTGGGATATTTTGTTTTGCTTGGCCTGGGAATGAACTTTGGACCTTGCACTTGCCAGGCTTGTCAGACTTGCACTAGTTCAGCCTTGCATCAGTCTGTCTCTTCCATGAAACTGAATATAATCAATTTTAACCTTTTTGCCTAGCACAGTGCAGAGTACTCAGGGATATTCATGAATTTTTTATAAGAATGAATGATAATGTTGTCAAACATACCAGTATGATAACATAGTCTATGTGACAAGTTGGCATATGCATGAGAGGATTGATTAACCAATTTTAATAGCTGGAAGAAGAAAAATAATACAGTATTGAATAAAGTTATGCTCACACATTGATAGAAATATCTGTAGACAGCACTGCATTGGCCGGGAATCGAAAGTGGACCTCCCATGTGGGAGGCAAGAATTCTACCAATGAGCAAATGCCCACCTATGCTTACATATTTAGAAAACTGTCTAGGAAGTCAGATAATTGGTGGACAAATATTTTTTAACTTAGCCTACCCTAAGACTTTTAGAACCACAGTTGATGCCTGTAACCCCAGCAGTTGGGAGGCTGAGGCAGGAGGATCACAGAGAGTTCAAGGCTAGCCTGGTTTATGTAAGCAAGTTGAAGGCCAGTCTGTATTGCATAGTGAGACCCTGTCTCAAAAAAATCCAGTATATAGTAAGAGCAGTTGGATTACACAAAATTTTCAATGCTTTTAAAAATCATTGTATCTGACCTTCAATGCAATCCCAATAGAAATACCGTCAACATACCTTATATAGATCTAGAGAAATCACTCCTAAATTTCATCTGGAGCCAGAAGAGACCTAGAATAGCAAAGGCAATTCTAAGCAGCAAAGACAAAGCATGAGGCATCACAATACCTGACTTGAAGATATACTACAAAGCAACAGTAGTAAAATCAACATGGTATTGGAATCAAAACAGAGCCGAAGATCAATGGAATAGATTAGAAGATACAACCACAACTACAAACACACTCAACCACCTTATCTTTGATAAAGGAGCCAAGCAGGTTCATTGGAAGAACGACAGTCTCTTTAATAAATGGTGCTGGAAAAACTGGCTCTCCATTTGCTGAAAACTAAAGCTAGATCCATGTCTATCACCATGTACTAAATTAAAATCTAAATGGGTCAAAGATCTGAATATTAAAACAGAAACACTAAATCTATTGGAAGACAAATTGGGTAGAAACCTTGAAGACATAGGAGTAGGTAGAGAATTCATGAACAAGACTCAAACCGCACAGGAAATACTTCCCAGAATCAATAACTGGGACCACTTCTTATTAAAAAGTTTCTGCATGTCAAAAGAAATCTCCAGCATAGTGAAAAGAAAAACCCACAAACTGGGAAAAGATTTTAGTGAACTCTATCTCAGACAAGGGACTCTTGTCTAAAACATATAAAGAATTAAAAAAAACTCAGACCCCAAAAATTCAAAGATCCAATCCAAAAATGGGCATCTGAGATGAATACGCACTTCTCAGATGAAGAAATGCAAATGGCAAATAAATACATGAAAAAATGTTCATCATTGGTCATTAGAGAAATGCAAATTAAAACCACACTGAGATTCCATCTCACTCCTGAAAGAATGGCCAGGATCAAGAAAACCAACAACAACAAATGCTGGAGAGGCTGTGGGGAAAAAGGAACTCTCCTGCACTGTTGGTGGGAGTGTAGACTGGTACAGCCTTTGTGGAAGTCTGTCTGGAGATTTCTCAAAAAGTGGGGATTGGAAATCCCATTTATTCCAGCTATTCCACTTCTAGGCATATTCCCAGAAGAACTGAAAGCATCATACCACAGTGATATATGTGCACCTATGTTTATAGCAGCACAATTTGTAATCGCCAGATCTTGGAAACAACCCAAGTGTCCATCAACTGAGGAATGGATAAAAAAGATGTGGTATTTCTATACAATGGAGTATTATTCAGCTATAAAGAAGGATCACATTGAGATATTTATCAATAAATGGGCGCAGCTTGAGACCATACTCATAAGTGAAATAAATCAATCTCGCATGTGTGAATACCGAATAGTTTCCCTAATGTAAGTAATGATTCAAATATATAAAAATATGTGATAATCATGATTCCCCATTAGGTGGCCTTGAAGCCTTATAAAGGTTTCACTCATTAATTAGAAAGGCTTCATTCTGGGCTTCTTGATATGGAAATATTTGAAGCTAGAGTATATGAAGTTTTATCCAAATATTTCAAGGAAAAAGACAGACACTATGGTAACTACTATTAAGTCGGGTTATATGGTGGTGAAGTAGTAGGTTGCTGAAACAGTCATGCTTTGACCTCTATTGTTATATTGTTATGTCCTGTTTTATCTCAATCTCCCCCTTATTCTTTTAAAAAAATTATTTAGTCATTTCTTATGTTTGTCTTAATTAAAGAAAAAATTTTAAAAATTAGGATATATAAATAGTAACTCTTTTTGATTTCCTATTAACTTGTTTTGAAGTCCTGTAATACTCCCATGATCTTGTTTTGACTGATTAGACTCTGTTCCATTCTGTATGATAGTATCAAGTTTGAGCGTATAGGCAACTACTTTGAAGGCAATAAGATCACTAAGATGCCCATTCTGGTTTGACTATTGTCTCTTTGGAAGTCCTGTAATGTTTACAATGCCTAAGTTTTATTGGTCTTGTTCTCTACTGTTTTGTTCAACTTTATAATATCTAATGAGATAGACAATTCTTTTTAAGGAAACAAGAGGCATTATGATAACCATTGTTGATAACCTTGTACTCTGTTTTACATCATGTGCTATGTCTATCCTTGGTTTTGACTGACAGCTTTGTTTGGCCATATTCGACTTTATTCTCTCCCCCCCCAAAAAAAAAGTAATAAGAACTAAGGAGTAATAAAACCCAAAATGTGTAAATTTTGTTGTAAAAAAGAGAGGGAAAAAAAGAGCTCTAAAGGATACAACAGCAAGTGTGTTTAGGGGTGTTAAATAGCTGACCATATTAATGTTTTTGGTTGGATCATTGAACACAACTGTTTGCAGTCTCACTGTTTGAATGTCCACTTTGTATTCTTTGATACTGTGATTTGAGCAACTATTTCTAAGATGATAATATGTAATCTATTAACTGGTGATTTCTTACTGTCTTTTTTTTTTTTGTAGTTCTGTATTACGTGTACTCTTACACCACTTTGCTTTGTTCTGTGTTTTTCTCTTTTTCCTTTTAAATAAAATTTAAAAAAATAAAAAAAAATAAAAATCATTGTATCTGACCAATAAGGTAGTGAAAGAAAATTCATAAGAACTATTTGAAAATTAAAGTGAGAAGAAATATTGTCTCAAAAAATTTATCTGGCTATATCTGGGAGCTGACAAATAGTTACCTATTTGTGTGTGTAAGACTGTTAGTCCCAAGGGTCTTGGGAGACAGGAACTTACTATGTTGTTCAGGCTGCCTTTGAAATCACTATATAGCCCAGGCTGGGCTTGAACTCAGAGAAATCCTGCCTCAGCTTCCTGAGTGCTGGAATTATAGGCATGTACCAGCACACCCAACCTCATTTCATGTCTTAATGCAGGCTTCCATGTCAGAGTCTCAAACTATACAGCAATTCACTTTTCAACACTGAAAATCATCAATATTTAATATTTTTGTATGTAAGTCAATGGATAAAAACTGAAAACTGCTATGTAATCTGTATTGATTAGCTATGATTGAGCATCATTTCAAATGCCTGTTGATTATCTGTAAACCCTCCTCTGCCTAGTTATGATCTTGGCCCTTTTTTTAATTATGGTATTGTAGTTTCCAATCAACTCATAGGAGTTATATACTAGGAATAATAATACTTTGTGTATCAAAAAAGTTATCTGCCAGTAGGATTTTTTAAATCTACCAATCCTCTTCTTTGGTACACGGGTAATACATCAACACTCATTATAGTAGCCAGCTCCAGAGATGACAACTCAAAGATCTGCACCATACAGTATTCACTTCCCTTGCTTAGTCTTCTCACTTTGTGAGTCAGGATGGGCCATGGATGACTAAAAGAACTCAGTAGAAGTGATATTGTGTGGCTTCTGAGGCCTGATCTTTTGGAACCCTTACCCTTAGAACCCTGAGTATACCATGTGGCATGGGTGGTGAATCTCTGGCACCTGCTGCAACAGGTACGCAGAGCCCTCTCTGTTGGCATGGGAGCCAAGTTGTCCCAGCAGCCGAGCACTGGCTACTCAGGTTTAATTGCAGTGTTGGCAATAAATGAGTTCTGAATTGCAGTTTGGGCACTTGGTCTCTAAAAGTTTTGCCATCGCTGCCACATGTAGATCAATTACCCTAAAGCCATGTTGCTGCGAAGAGCATGTGGAGAGGCCCTGAAATTTCATGTGCAATGATTCTTGGTTAACCCTCCTAACTATTTAAGTCATCCCAACTGAGGCTTTGAACATGCTGAGAAGCAGAATTGAGTTGTTGCTACTGCAACTTGTCTAAAATGCAGATTTGTGAGTAAAACAAATGTTGTTTTAAGCCATTATGTTTCAAGTGGTTTGTTGTGCAGCAATAGATAACTGACACACTAATCCCCTTCCTTCCTTCTTCACTTGATGTTTCCTTATGTGAATCCACAGTGAACACAAATGTATCATGTCAACTCAAGGATGGGAAATGTTTCAGTTAACTTTTCAGGGGTAATTGACTTATTCATGCTGTAGAGATATACCATTTCAAGACTATCTCTGCAGCAGTAACTATATCACTTTTGTGGTCAACAAACAAGGGACCCAGAGCCATCTCTACAACTTATGATCAGGCATAAATCTACAACCCAACATTTTAACACACATTAATACATATATTAAAGTGAATATAAAAGTCAGTATCTACAGAAAAGAAGTCATAGAGTGCTGGGCATAGTGGTAACATGTTGGTAATCCTCATACTCAGGAGCCTGAGGCAACAGGACTGTGAGGCCAACCTAAACTGGCCTCAAAAACAAAACAAAAGAAAAAGAAAAAATAATTCACAAAGTATAAATAGCAGGAGGGATTGTTCAACCAGAAGAAATAATCAATCTGTGTCTGGACTTTGTAGAATTGAAGCTACTAACACAATCATTTTCAGGACCTGCTCTCAATCATGTTTGTATTATGGAATTCATCCACGCTGGTACAGCAATCAGACTGAGAGTGCATACTGATCTATAGACAATTCATTAATGACTTCCCAGCAATTTATCATAGCATCCCTCTTGAGAGTCTGAACTAAGATTTAAAGACTATAGCATGCACTTGGACAGAAAAACCAGGAAGAATCAAGGTGGGATACATGTTATCAGTCATATATAAGCTGATTAGCAAGTGAAGAGACAGTTTGTAGAAGACAGTGATGAGAATTCATGGGGGAAAGAGAAAAGAGGGGAGAAAAGAATAAGAGTAAACTAGAGGGGGAAAAGAACGTGAGAGAGCACTAGCTCCACTCATTGCCTTCATAGTCCCTGATTTTTGTAATTTAACTTAAGTTAAATTTGTGTTTAACTTAACACAAATGTTAAGTTGATGGTGGGATTGGAATTAACAGAAAGAGGATTTTCACTTTTATTTGAGGGTTGCTGAAAAGATCGTTGCTAGCTACAGGTTTTGTTTTAGAGTTTCTCATTGATGAATATTGCAAAACAATGAGAGTTGTAGAAATTGTTTCTCTAAAATTTGTTTGGTTGCACTGTTTGTTCATGTGTTGTTGGTTGTTGAGTCACCACAAGCACCATAATGACAAAACAGATGCATTTTCAGTGAATAAAAAGGAGCAGACTTAAACTTGTGGACAATATAGGTTCTAGGTTTTTCTAGTCCCTGTTCAATCACTCTCATTGTGAAAACAAATTAGCCCTTTTATGTCTCTGTATCTCTGCTTCCTTCACTATACTATGTAATGATCAGAGTTTCAACATTTTATAAATATAAAATATCTACTGAATGTGTAACCTTAAAACATCCTCACACAGAATTTTCACCTGACTCTGAAGATGGAAAAAGTGCACTGGGCAAAGACCTCTTGTCTAAGACTTGAAATGTAAATTTGCAGTAACTTCTAATACTTAGCACTGTATTTTTCATCCTGATTGTGTAACAAAAGACAGGAAGCAAAAAGGGGAACATCCTTAATGCTCAACTCAGCAGCCCATTTAGGATACACAGTAGATGTGACTAAGTGTGATAAAGTCAAAAGAACCAAATTTGAACCTGAACAGATAAGCATTTGATGTTCAGCAGAGATGTCAAAATACTATATTAGAGAAACCCATTTATCTTTTCTATTATATAGGCAATATGTGTCTTGTGGTAAAATTTGACCCATGTAATGTTAATATTTGGTGTATGTATTTTTAAAAGTCTATCATCCATTCATTTCACAAACTTTATTTCTATGAGGTCTCACTATGTCACCCCCATTGGCCTCCAACACCTGAGCTCAAGTGATCCTCCTGTGGCAATCTCCCAAGTAGCTGGGACCACAGGCATCCCAATCCTGAAACTATTGAGTGCCCAGCAAGGACTCTGGCCAGGCTAGGGAACTAGAAAAATACATGCCTTTTGGTCTCAGATTCTCTGTTCATATAGAGAGATGATACACAATTATTTTACTAAGACCTGTGCAGTTTTAGAACGATATGTGAGTTTTAAGAAAGCTGGTAGAAAGGGTGAAGAGAGGAGTAAAAGCAGAAATCCCTGTTTCGTTATAGTTTGCATCATAAAGTAAACCCAATATGCCACAGAAGCAAGAGTAAAAAGACCGTGACAAGGAGTCCAACATCTTGCTAGCTAGGAGCCTCACCAAGTTCCGAGAGGGGTGGCACTAGGAGGTCGGGACTGGATCAAGTTGGGGACCCGGTAGGCTGTGCAGGCGCCAGAGCCCATCAGCACAGCCGCTGTCGCAGAAGCCAGGCTCTGATTGGTGCGACTACGTGGGACTGTGTCCATAGGCCGCACGGAACTGCTCGCGAGGCTTTCATTGGCTCAATGGGCGCTGAACAATCATTGGCTGCGGTGGGTAGTCCCGGCGACTAAGGGAGAGGAAAAGGGGGTGTTGGGCCTGGCTGGCTAACAGAGGCTGCGGGTGGCTGGAAGACTACTGGGTTGGTGTCCCGGAGGGCTGCGGGGCCAGAGTATCCAGGGGGTCACGCTACACTCTAGGAAGTGCCTGCACTAGTGTGCCGCCGGGCGAGACCCGCAGGCTAGGATCATGGGCTGCTTTTTCTCTAAAGGGCGGAAGACTGAGAAGGAGTCGCGGCCCGAGAGCGAGGAGGAGCGACCCAAGCAGTACAGCTGGGACCAACGCGAAAAGGTAACCAAAGTCTTGCAGCTGGTAGTCTCTGCCTTCCCAAGCTGTCCTGCGCCCCGCGCGCGGTTTCCTTATGGCCCGTGAGCCGCAGCAACAACTGTCTCTTTTTCTGTCTCCTCAAAGAGAGTAAAATCCGGGTGCACGACATTTGGGGGCGGGGGACGTCTGAGAAAGAGGCTGTAAAAGGCTGAAAGGATACTTCAGAGTTCGCAGTCTAAATTGATGGGCTCCACACCCTGACCTGTATTGACTTCCCGCCCCAGGATGGACTCAAGGAAGAGAAGAAACCAAACATGCGCTGAATCTCAGATCACCTCACTGTGCAGGCAGCGCCCTACGGGGTTTGGTTCACTAGTCAAATTACACATGGGATTGATTGTCATCTCTTTGGCGGTTTACATTCGGTGGCCGGTTCTCTTTTGTCTGTCCTCCCGGGCAAATCTCTTTGACACCTCATGATATATTCCACTGGTTAATTTTCTCACTTCTAAGGAACTGTTTAGCTTTTCTCTCCCTCCTCTGGAAAAATGAAAATTGAATCAGTTTCAGAATGTAAGGTGAAAGTAACCGGTATATACCAGGCAGCATTTTGTTATTCTATATGAATGAAAACAACCTTATTTTTACTTTTATATACAGCCAGAAACCAAAAGAACTTTGAAAACTCCCTGAGTCTTGCACATAACACACTTAGTCATGCATTTCATAATGTTTCCTCTTTTTCATAGTTCTTCATTTGTACTTACTATTTGTTAGGTTTATCAATTATTTTCCGCGTCCAAACAAAATGACTGTTTTGTTTGTTTTTAATGAGTGTTATAGTTAATCTTGCTTAGGGCAACAAGTTTTTAACTGCTAAATACTTAAAAGTAAGTTATTAATGGTTTCGTATCATAAAACTTCCCTCATGATTTCCAGTTTCCAGCAGAATTTATTCATGTAGATTCTCCAAGTGTCAGGTTTAAGAAATTGAAGGCATTTTTGCACAGTTCTAAGCCCTATCTTTGTCTTCAGTTCTGAGACCCTTCTTGAGACATGTGGTATATCTTTTCTCTATTATTCATGCTTGATACCAGTATTTCATAATATAGAAACTATCGTGTTTATAGAGTATATTTTAAGGTTAGTTGATGGTCATTATTGAAAGATTCGTTGTTTGAGCCTAGAATTTCTAACAGTACTCTTCAAACTTGAACTGTCTGCTACAAAGAAAGTTGTGATTTTTGTCTCAACTTTTTGTTTTGAAATCAAAAGCTAAAATGGTGGCACACACCTGTAATCCCAGCATTGAAGAGGCTGAGCCAGGAGGATCATTGCAAGTTTGAGGTCAGCCTAAGCTACATAGTGAGTGCAAGACCATTCTGAACTACATAGTGAGACAAACAAAGTTGAACAAACAAAAAATTTTAGTAGTCTTGGTTATATCTGACTGAACTCATCAAACATTGTCTCATAATTAATCTTTATTAACATAATCAGATTAGTTGGGGTCTTTTATGTTAATCCTTTTAGATCTGTGTATGTGATTTTTTTCTTCCTTTGCTAGTTGGCTAAATAAAATCACTGAAAAATAAAATAGTGGACATTAACATCTAAGTGCCCCCAAAAAATGAACATGTAGAAAATTTCCAGTTATAAATAGGAAACATTTTTTAAAACACTACTACATACATAGTTGTAGAAATGTAAGCAGTGTTAGTATGTGTGGTATGTAATAAGCTCAAGCTTTTGTGTATGTATAAAAAAGTTGAATCTTTTTGTTTTCTTGCAATGTTGAGCATCAAGGGCTCTATCCTCAACACCAATAAAAGTTAAAATAGTGATCAACTAATAAAATGTATAACTTAATAAGCCTTATATTCTATAAACATCCAAACTGTAAAATCTTTTGGACTATTGAGAAAGATAATTATTAACTTATACTTTGAGACAGTAATGATACCACATTTCACAACATTGCTTTTTCTTTTTGGAATCTTTTCTCTTGGAATTATCAGGAATTCTGTCTAAGGTGCCACATTTACAATAGCTTGTTAAGTTTTATATGATTTTAATGAGTTCTCCTAGTTCCTGACCTCCTGTGAAGTCAAATTTGGGTAGTGTACAAATGTTCTATTTTTGACCAATGATAGATTTACTGAGCAAGATCTTACTTGCTCCTAGATTTTAATTGTACCTTAGAAAAAATATAATGCAAATACAGCCTAGGGGACATAACTGAGATATGCTGCATGTGTATTATCAGGAATTATTTATATTAAAAGTTTAGGGCCCCATAATGTGGACATTGAGTACAGAATATATAGTTTTAAAGTTAGACAATTACCATTCAACTTGTAAGACTTTAGGTATTAAAAAACAGATTAAGTGCCAGAAGTTTCTTTGCAACTTGGAAAAGTGGTGTTTAAATTCTCGTTAGGTTTTGTAATCAGAATATCTTTATTAAAGGGCACCTCTTGGGTTTTGGGTTTTGAGTTAGGTAATTGGGTCAGTCTTAGGGGACTGAAACAAGAAGAAATTGTCTCAATTAGAAAGAATGTTTGGGAACTAAGTGTTGTCATGGCAACTGACATACTGTAGTCAACAGAGGAAGAAGTTCATTTTCTATTGCTGCTGACTTTGAAAAATAGAAAGTTTACTATACAACTACTACACTGAAATGACAAATATTTTTATTGTAAGATCAGTGTTTAAATCATTTGGAAAGAAATGCTTTTATATTCATTGATCCATATGCTACTTTCCATAGATAGGCAAATTATTTAATATATGTGTGTTCAAACACCAAGGAAGACCTAAATTTATAATACTTATCCCAGCCTTCCAAGATCTTAGTGCAATTTTAGAATTAAAATGGAACATTTAAGTTAAAAATGAGGTAGAAGTACAAAAAAAGTTTTCATTTTCCAGGTATCCATGCCAGTATACCACCTCCTAAATAATAGAAATAAGGACTCATCTCCTAAAAAATGATGGCATATGAAAGTTGTGATTTGTTAAACAACTTTCTTATATATATATTACATGTTATATCTGTTACATTTGTGTCATGATCCACAGAAATAATAATAAACAACAACCTTATGCCAGAAGTTCAAGTGTCTGTTGTGTAACTTTGAGTAAAGTAACCAATTTTACATTTTGGGTTTCTTGCCTATAAAGTGGGACAGTGCAAAAATTTTGACAGTATGTAATAAGATACAGGCAAAGTGATGAAAGGCAAAGTGATGTCATTGCCAAGAATAGAATTTAAAACACATAATTCCCAGAATTGTTCATCAGTAGAAAGGGTAGATTTGTGAGAAACTGATCTCTGTGTTAGAGGTTAGGTGGGGACTTGCTGAAAAGCAATATCTGCAGTGAATAGTCTAAATGTTTTAACCTTTTAAGTGCATTCCTTTTTTTTTTTTTTTTTTTGTCTTTTTGAGACAGGTTTTCACTATGTAGTTGAGGCTGGCTTTGAGCTCACTTTGCAGCCCAGGCTGGCCCCAAACTCACAATGATTCTCTTGCCTCAGCCTATCAAGTGCTGGGATTACAGGCATGTGCCACCTCACCGGGCTATACATTCGTTTCTTAAATGGCTGTCGTGAGAGAGTAATATAAAGTATGACTTCTTCTATGTTTGGATGTGTAGGGGGAGTATGTGGGATTGAACCTAGGCTTTTGCACTACCCCTCTCAGCCCATTTTTTATGTTTTATTTGAGAAAAGATCTTGCTAAATCACTAATTCACCCAAGTTCAACTTGAATTTTCAATCTTCCTTCCTTAGCCTCTCAGAGTGCTGGGATTACAGGTATACACCACAACACCCCGTCATCCGTGCTTATGATTTTAGGCATTCTGAGAACTAGTAATTTTTGGAAAATTATCATGAGTCTAAGCTTCATGTTATCATTACTTTTTGTTTTGAGGAGTTTTCAGGAATTGTTGAGAAAGCACAGCAACATGTATTATATCCTAAATTTCTCCTCTGAAGATTGGGTTGACAATCCAAATAATTTTATACTACAGAATTATATAGCTGTAAGACTAATTTCTCCCCATGAGCTAAGAAAACTGGAATGCCAAGAGAAAATACAAGAGTAGCAAATTACATTTAACCCCTCAGCATTGGCAGATGTTATGGGCTATATGTCAAATTCACATGTTGAGGACTTAACCCCTCAGTAGGGCTGTTTTGTACTTGGAGGTCAGGCCTGTAAGAAAGTAATTAAGGTTAAACGAGGTTGTAAGAGTGGAGCTCTGATCCATAGGATTAATATCCTTTTAAGAAGATTTACCAGGGAGCTAGAACACTCCCTGTGTGAGAATGAGAATGTGCACTCATTCTCATTCCCCATCCTTCTCTTTCCCCACACACAGATGACAGGCCTGGTAAAGACAAAGAGAAAAAACTTCTTTCATTTGGAGCAGACTAAGACAGGATGCCATAATAAACTATCACAGAGTGAGTGAGTTAAATAACAGGACCTCTCATGACTTCATGTAAACCTTATTACTCCAAAAGGTCACCCCAACTCCAAATACCTTGGAGGCTTGGGTTTCAACATAGGAATTTTGAAGAGACATAAACATTTAGTCCATAACACACCCCTTAGCCCTTTCATAAGAAAATAGCTCAGTGATTTAAAAGAATAGATTTTCTATCTTTGCAATAAGTTTTAACTCTAAGTAGCAATTTATATACATGAAATTTACCAGTTAATATTATATACATCTCATGACATTTATCATTTGTCATGCAGAAAATACGAGGTAGCCAGGCTTTGTGAGGCATGCCTGTAATCCCAGCACCTGGGAGGCTGAGGCAGGAGGATAATTGCAAATTCAAGGCCAGCCTGGCTACAAAGTGAGCTCAAGCCCAGCTTGAACTGCAGAGCAAGATCCTGTCTCAAGAAGACAAAAAATAGGTAAATCCTTACAAGTAACAAGTATTGTTTTGTATTTATCCAAATATTTTTACCTGCTTTATTCTCATGTAAGTATACTTACAGGTGTGCAGACTTATCCGTGTCTTAGGCAGAGATCATTTGACCTGAATCTTGAACCCTGAACTAATTCCCCAGTGAAACACACAAAATTTTACAGAAACATGTAAAGAAGTTTCTAGTACAATGAAATAAACCACTAATGAGACATGAGGAGTCCTTTTCCCCATTGAGCTTGAGATCTTGGTACAGACAGATCAATTCCTTAATTTTTCCCTACACCTATTTGTGGTATTTTTGACCTTACCAACCTCTCTATGGAAAGTGGATAGGTGCCAACAGAAAATGACCAGATCATGTTTTTATCTTCTGTAAGGTCTAAAGCAGAACTGACTTAAATGACTCTTTTATGTTCCTTTTTCTCACTTTGAGGCCTGAATTAGATCAAGATCCCATTTAGCCTGCTCCGTGACTGCATCCCCATCTTCTTCTATGGTCTTTTCAGAATGGAAGGCAGCCTCAGACTCTTTTGACCACAGGCATGTGAGAGAAGAAAATATAAAAAGACCCAGGAAGGCACTAAAAGGAATGCTTCTATCAGAGTTTGTATTTTATTTTATTTTCGTGCTCAGAGGATGGCCAACTTTGTGATCCCTGACAATATCATTTTGTTCTTTTTTTTTCTTTTATCTTGCAGTGCTGGGGATAGAACTCAGGACCCCATGCATGCTAGGCAAGTGCTGTATCACTGAGCTACACTCCCAGCCCTACCATTTTATTCTTGATGAATATCAGAATCCCACTTTTTTGGTGATAGAGTGAAGAAAGCCTCAGATTCCCCTTAAGAGAGTAAATGATTATCAAACTTAGTCACCGTTAGACCGAACTTACGGCATGTGTGCTGCAACAGGCTGTTTGTTATCATTGCAAGTTCTAAAAGGTTTGTCACCACTGATATAGACCATCTATCCCAGGTTACACTTTGAGGTAGCCAAGATTAAGTAATTAAAATGGATTCAACAAGTATGTGTGGAGTGCCTCTATAACAGCAGGTACTGTTCTAGGTGCTGGAGACAAGGGTGAACTAAATAGAATGTCCCTTCCCTCATGTAGCTTATATCTTTGAGCACAGAAGATAGACAGTAGATAATATATAATGTATATCAGAAGGGAGGAATTACAGTATATGTGTAATTTATATAAAGTATATTAGAAGAAAGCTGAGTGCTTAAGAGAAGATGAAGGGTACAGAAGAGTTTGTTTTTTAGTAGACTAGTTACAGGATCCTACCCTAAACCTTACGTTACAGTAGAGAACACAGACTGGTATTTAATGTAAGGTAGGTGCTCAGAATGTAGGAAAGCATGCGTCTGGTGAGGGAAACTGGAAAGCTTCCCAGAAAATGTTTTACAGGTGGGCACATAGAACTGAGAGAAGCCATTCTAGGTACAGGGAATCGGAGAGCATGTATACTTCACAGCAAGTGCTTTAGATTTGCTGAAGAATAACATTCAATAGGGAAGGAACAATAGGAAGTTAGGACTAAGTTGGTATCACATAGTGATTGATAATTTCTATTTAAATATGTTCTAATCATGAATTTCCACACAACCTGGCATATACCCAACTTGCTGTGGCATTTTATCTTTGTTATAGAATTAATTTGCTGATTTTTTTTTTACCAGCATGCATGAAATGGGTCAGAAGTTTTCTGCTTTTGTTATATAACTGTATAGTTTTCTTATTAGGGTCATTGCTGAGCATGCTAATAACATGAGTTATGAGAATTTCTTCTTTCATGAGAATTTCTTCTTTCTCTGTTGTCCTTAAGGGTTTCCTTAAACTGGGATGGAAATTTGGAATCAGCTTATCAAACGAGCAGTGAAGCCTAGTGTTGTCTTTTTGGAGCTCTTTAGCACTGCTTCTATTTCTTTAATACTACATGTCAACATCCCTAATCTGAAAATCCAAAATGCTCTGAAATTGAAATGTTTTGAGCACTGATATATGCCCAAAAAGTCTGAGATTTTCAGATTAAGGCTGCTCAACCAGTAAAGCCTGTGCAAATATTCCAAAATCGGAAAAATTCAAATTTCAAACCCTTGTGGTCCCAACCATTTCAGCTAAGAGATACATAGGTTGTGATAGCTTTCTAAGCTTCTCATTTCTTCTTGAGTTAGTTGTGATAAGTTATTTTGGAAGAGATTTTATTCATTTTGTGGATCAAATATTTTGAAAACTATGGACGTATACTCGGATTCTGTTTTCAGCCTCTACATATGTACCCCCCGTTTAATTCATTATTGTTTTCTAACTTCTTAAATTATTTTTGCCAAGAGTTTTGCCTATTAAAACCTCCTTTGGGTTTTGCTGATATTCTCTATTATATATTTAATTTCCAAATCATTAATTTCTGCTATGATTTTATCTTTTCTTCAATGTGATATCTGGAGATTTAATTGCAAGTATTTGCTTATGATTTCTCTTTAATCCATGGGTTATTAGCAGTGCTTTTGAAATTTTCAAGTAGGTGAAGATTTTTAAAAAGTAATTTTTATTATTAACTCTTAATTTAATTACATATTGGTGCCAGATTATGGTCTGTTATCAGTTACTTAAAGATTTTCTGAGGCTTTCTTTATGGGCAAGCACATGCTTTTTTTAAACACTCTTTAATACTTGCCTAAGGAAAATGTAGGTTACTTGTTGGATATGGAACTCAAGCTTGTTATTGTGTGGTTCAGATCTTATGTATTTTTTTATTTTAATTTTGGGGCATACTTGACCTATCAGTAAATGAGAGAATCAGAGTATGAAAACACTCCTTATATTTTATTCTATTTTATATAAGCATGCTGTGGATTGAACTGAGGGCCTCAATCATGCTAGGCAAGTGCTCTACCACTAATCTCAGCTCCTTTACTTAGATTTTACGGACACAGGCCTTCTGTGCTGCCCTGAAATTACTCCCAAGGAAGTCTGGACCAGAACTCTGAGTCCCAGTTATTTGTCTCAGGATTCAGGAGAAAAAGCAAGAGCAGAAATATCAGAGGTTCCTTTTTTATTTTATCCTCCCACACACTACTAGAGGAGTTTCTCATATTTTCCCCTTTTCTTGGGTTTTTAAAACTTGGTTCCTTTGAGACTGATTATGGACAGTAGAGCCAGAAGTTATGTTAGTTTAGCATCTTGGTAGAGACCAAACTGGAACGATGTATCTTTGTATTTGTGGGTCACCTATAAAGTCCCAGAAGTAGAATTGCTTGAACACCTCTCCTTATATTAAACTTGTATTGCTTCCTATATTTTTGGTTTTGTTTATGCTACTACCAGCATGGAATTACATAAGTCAGAGCAGTGTTTTATCAAACCAGTGGGTAGGGGCAGGGATTTAGCTCAGTGGCACAAGCACCTGCCTGTTCAATCCCCAGTACAAAAACACATACATACACACACCAAAAAAAAAAAAAAAACAGTGGATAGGAATAATAGAAAATATTCAGGAGCAGGACACAAAAAAAAATGGTAAGTATTATTTTGTGAAACTTGTTTCATTGTTGTATATGCATTCACAAACAGTCCTGGATCTGGGTAGCTTTTTGTTCTTGTTGTTTATGTGCATGTTAGGCAAATACTGTATTACTAAACTCATTCCCAGTCCACAAATACAGATAAGTCTATATGTGATGGGCTGTGTTGATGAATGTAGTAATGTGGATTATAATAAAAAGTTTAGAAACATTAGACTAGGGAATTATCATTTCCCTAAGAGAAATCATGTTTGACTTTTCTGTGTTACTTCCTATAGCCACTGAATTACCAAATCTGATTCTGTTTCCTCAATATTTCTCAAATTTATCCCTTCTTCCTCTTCCCTCTAACCACGGTTCTAGTTCCACCCCTTTCTGAATCAGCCTCTCAAATCCACGTTCCACTGTTCCTTATTCTTACCATAGTAATCTTCCTTAAATGTAAATTTAACTAATTTAACATGTTCAGAACAGGGCCATATTCCATATGTCTCGCTGCTAGTTGGCTCTGAACCACCAGTGGTCAGCGATAGTCACACATGTACTACTGATGGTTCAAGCTGGCAGGAACATGTTAAATCCTGTGGCTTCCTATTATCCATAGGTAGTTTCCTAGCTTTTTAATTTGGCCCCCTGCCTACCTGTTTATCTTTGCAATATCTGCTACCATTGCAGTATCACTGGCAATCCCAGATCACTTTGTTTTCCTCCTGCTTCCTGGAGAATTTTACTTAATTCATTGTTACTTTTGTCTGACGTGGAGAGGAGTGCTATGCCTTTATTCTCATCACTTTTACTTGATAAACTCCAACTTTTTCATCCTTACTTTGTGTAGGAAGTCTTCTATCCCCTCCAAGTGTCCCTCATCTGCACTGCCAGCATATTTTCAGCGTTCTGATTACATGATTTAAATGATTTATTTAGGTGTTTACTTTCTTTAGGGAGAAAGCTGATTATATTCATTTTAGTGCCTAAAACAATGTCTGGCTCATAGTAGATGTTCAAGTGTTTGATTGACTAAAGATCCACAAAGTTATACTTTTTCAAGATCATGATGTTTATAGGTAACAAAATTGAGACTGGAAATCAAGGACCTCTTTTGTCATGCTACAGACCAGAGAGTGCTCCCTCTAGCACATTATGTAAAACTGAATAAATACATTATTTATTGTGTAGTATTGAATAAATCACTTTAAGCTAGCTTGGTAATGACTAAGATGATTACATTTTGCTTTGTAAATAGTCAAATTTTATATACTATATCTATGGATGCCTGTTTCTGGTATATAAATAGTTTTCATGAAATTTATACAGTCACAAACAGTTGAAGAAGATTAAAAAATCATTAGAAAAAAATCATAATGGCTTCCTAGTGAATAGATAGATCCAACCTAGGGCTCCATGAATGCTAAATACATAGTCTACTATTCAGCTATATCACAGGCCCAGTGAATAGTTCAGTTAAAAGGCTAATGTGTCAGATTCAAGGTGTACTATTTAAAAGATTATATGAGCTACTGTTTAGAATACCTAAGGAAGGAAAAGGTAAAATTTTAAACAATTACACTATAGCTATAGCTTAATAAATGTTTGGATCAAACTTTTAGACGCCAACACTAACACGATTCTTACCCATTTTCTGTGGCATATTGCAAATATCAGTTAGGGTTTAGAAATAGACCCATCCATTGATTTGTGGAAGGATATAGAAATATGTTTTTTCTGGGTTTATTTCCCATTTTAAAATTGTTAAAAGTAGAATTTTAAAGGTGAAGCATTAGAAAAAGCAAAAATGTATCAGAAAGCTAGGTGGATATATAGGATGAGTGGAATTTTCATAGCCATTTTTATTAGTGATCATTTAAAAATATATTTCAGGGCCAAGAATTTAGGTCAGCACCTAAGCGCCTGCCTGGCAAGCGCAAGATCATGATTTCGATCCCTGGCACACACACTCACACAGAATATATATAGCACACCACATACATTTTTAATTATATAATCCAAATACATTAAAAGCCTGTTGAGTAGCAGCAATAATGTGTCACCTGGATTAACCTATGTGGAGACTCAAACCGTATTGTCACAGAGGCTGCCTTTTAGTTGTTTTTGTTTTGTTTGAGACAGAGTCTCTCTGGGTAGCCCAGTCTGACCTTGTACTTGAGATTCTCCTGCCTCAGCCTCCAGAGTGGCTAGGATTTCAGGCATATGTCACCACAAACAGCCTTGTTCTTTAGTTGTATATGACCAGAAATGAAATTTGATAGATGAGAAAATAGATCCATCTACTGGGAGTTGGATATATATTAACTAAGATTTTAAATCTTATAATAAGAGCTATAGTTTTAAAGAAACTAAACATTTTAGTCCTCCAAGTACATATTTTCTTCACGCAGATATGCCATGTAGTAGGCTCATAATTTTTAAACATTTAAATTTTTAATTGGTGAATTCCTTTCTCCATATAACCACAATGCCATCCTCCACCTAACAAAATGAAAAGTTTCTTAATATTATCTGATATGCTGTGTATGGGTGTGAATTTCCCCAGTAGGCACTTAATTGATTTTGTTGAATAATGTTTATAATACTCAAGGTCTGTGCTTTGTCCCTGCAGGTTGATATAAAAGACTATATGTTCAACGGGCTGAAAGATGAAACAGTAGGTCGCTTACCTGGGAAAGTAGCAGGACAGCAGTTTTTCATTCAAGACTGTGAGAACTGTAACATCTATATTTTTGACCACTCTGCTGCAGTTACCATTGATGACTGTACTAACTGCAAAATTTTTCTGGGACCTGTGAAAGGCAGTGTATTTTTCCGGAATTGCAGAGATTGCAAGTGTACATTAGCTTGCCAACAATTTCGTGTTCGGGATTGTAGAAAGCTGGAAATCTTTTTGTGCTGTGCCACTCAACCCATTATTGAGTCATCTACAAATATCAAATTTGGCTGTTTTCAGTGGTACTACCCTGAATTAGCTTTCCAGTTCAAAGATGCAGGGCTAAGTATCTTCAATAACACATGGAGTAACGTTCATGACTTTACGCCTGTGTCAGGAGAGGTCAACTGGAGTCTCCTTCCAGAAAATGCTGTGATCCAGGATTACGTTCCTATTCCTACTACTGAAGAGCTCCAAGCTGTCCATGTGTCAACAGAAGCCAATAGAAGCATCATTCCTATATCTCGGGGTCAGAGACCGAAGAACAGTGATGAATCATGCTTAGTGGTATTATTTGCTGGTGATTATACTATTGCAAATGCCAGGAAACTAATTGATGAGGTAAGGAGAGAAAAAACAGATTTCACCTTTGGATAGAAATATTCAACTCTAAAGAACTTCCATTCTCTTAAAATTGACTGTTAAATGTATTGGGAAACATAAATTGTAGTCCCATGCCCCTTCCCTTCCCTCGACTCCACAAGACTGATCTGTAAGTAAGTTAACTGGGCCTCAAAATATTTCCACAGGGAAACCTTTTAAAGGTATAATTCTAGGGCCGAGGATTTGACTCAATGGTATAAGCACCTGCCTGGCAAGCACAAAGTCGTTAGTCCCTGGTACAAACAAACAAATATATATATATATATATATATATATAGAGAGAGAGAGAGAGAGAGATTGATATCTATATCTATCTATCTATAAATAGATAGATAGATATAAAATTCTGGACCAGGCATGGTGGTGCACATCAATGATCTGAGTACTCAGGAAGCTGAAGCAGGAGGATTGCCGTGAGTTTAAGGCCAGGCTGACTCAAGACCAACCAGAACTATACAGAAAGACCCTGTCTCAAAGAAACAAAAATACAGATAGATATAAATAGATAGATATTCAGTAAAAAATTAAAAGCACTGATTATGTATGTTATTGTTACCATATTTTATGTACTATATAATATACATTTGCCTTTTACATTTTTGCTAATCTTAAACGCAACTTGTAACTTATGGCAACTTACAAATAATACAACCAGGTATGGTGTTACATCCATATAAACCCAGCACTCTGGGAGGCTGAGGCAGGATGAACAAAAGTTTAAACACAGCCTGGGCAGCTTAGCAATTTAATGAGACCCAGTTTCACATTTTAAAAAAAAAGGCTGGGTATTAAGGTCAGTGTGAAGGCCCTGGCTTCAATCCTCAGTACTGCAATCAATCAATCAATCAAAATGATGAACTATAGCATGTGCTGGAGATGGAGCTGCATAGACAAAATTCTATGCCCTCAAAGAATTTCCATTTATTATGAGAAATGATTTACACAGGTGCTTACAAAAGTGGTACTACAATAAAGCATTATTTTTTATAATTATTCACTAGGGAAATCTCTTTGAAGTTTTAATTGGTTAGGGGATGGAAAAGACATTGAGTAATACACCTTTTGGACCCTCTCATGACTAAAGGATGGTCTGTACTGTGTTTCTGATTTTCTAGTGCCCTATTGCTATAGAAGACTGGTTATAGAAACATGAAATGGGAGTCAAGATGCCATTCCCAGGATGGCAAAGGTTATAATAAGTTTATGAACGCAGCTCTTGGTCAGCTCAAGAGTAGAGTTCTTTGGGTTTTAGCTTCACTTGAAAAATAATTGGGGTCAGAGGGGCCCCAGAAGCAGCAGGTGCTTTGTTAGTAGGTGCTCGGTTAGGGAGGCAGCGGTAGAATGTGTCAATTATCTATTAATCATTTCTTTAAGAGGAATTTATTTGGACTTAAAATTCAAACTTCCAGAAATAGAAAAGTAAATTAAAAATTCAAGTCTCTTTTTGAAGGAATTATTTAAAAGGTTAAAGCATATCAAAAGGAATAATTTTGGGAAAAGAACTAAAACATGACAACCTCTCTATAGCTATATATTCTATAATGTGGAAAACCCATGTCTGAAATACACAAATTATATCTGAGGTATGGTTTTCAAGACAACAGAAGATGAAGCATAATTTCAAGATTTTCTTTTGTGATTGTTCCAATCTGATAAAAGCAGGTTATGAATCTAATTAAGTATAGAAAAATGTGCTGTGGCCCTTTCAGCTATCTAATCACACATTAATCCAACATTGGAAAGATAAATACATTCATTGTACTACATGGTGTTTTTTTTAAGAATCTATAGTTAGTCTTAAAAAGATTGTTTTCAGATTAAACTGTTTGGTAGCTAATCAGGAGTGGTCATAAAGAATATTTAACATGTTAAAGAAAAAAGCTATCAAAACAAACAATATTTCTTCATGAGTCATCAAGTGTTCTTAGCCTTAAAACTTGTGGTATCTGATTGTGCAATGGCAGTGTCATGTGCTCTCAAAAGGAAAGTAGCTGGAAGAATGATGTTCTTTATGTTACTTTCTAGAATACAATAGCAAAAATCTCACAATACTGATAATAATGGCTAGTGCTTACATAGTGTTTATGCAAGAAATTGTAAGGCATTTAAATCAGCTAAATGTTCAAAACCACCCCATGAAGGCGGTTCTATTACTCACCTTTTGACAGATAAGAAAAATGAATCACAGAGAGGGTAACTTGCGAAAGGTCACTGAGGTGGTAAACAGCAGAGGTATGATTCATATATAGGCAGTCTGGCTCTATAGGCTACAGCCTTAAACCTTAAATACAACACTGTTACACTGCCCCAGGTGTGAACGAAAGTTGATGCATGCTGGATGGAGCAGGAATGTGACTGAACACATGTTGACTCAAGAGCCCTACAACCTAGGGACTCTGACTAGAGCTGTCTAATTCTGAAAGCACAGAAACAAGGAATAAAAGAGAAAGAATAAGACAGTAAAAGAAAATGCAACGTATGTGTGAAAAGAATATCCAAACATGCTGAAAAACAAAAGACTTACATATTATGTTAAGAGATTACTTCCCAGGGAAGTATTTGTAGAAACTAATTAATTCTGAGTTGGAAAACAAAACCTTGAATCTTTCTCATATCACTAACACAAGTATCCTAGGACAGGTTAGACTAAAGATGTGATTGCGTACTCTAGCTTTGTTAAATCCCAGGATTACCACAAAATTTTGTTTCACGCTTTTTATAAATAAACAAAGTTTTCTCAACTATAAGATTTGAAAGCATAAGAAACTGGAAAGCTACAGAAAGCATATTCCATATGGAGTCAAGAAAAGTTATTGAATCTTGATTTTCTAACGTAAAGGTCATATTTCTTGCTTGCTCTTCAAACATTATAGATACATACAGGATAAATTAGAGTTAAGATAGTTTTTTATTTTGATTATATTTAAGGTAGTATTTTATTTTGATTACTTAAGCTCAGTAGTTACCACTATTTTTAAATCTTTAGAAATTGGATTTTTGTGGAAAGAAGTCTCTTCAAGTATTTTTATTAATATATGAAAATCTAATTTCATAGCTCATTATTTGTTTAGATAACGGTACTTTAATCCAAATTTAGTCAGTTTATACATTCAACTATAAAATGATAGTTGAGAAGCAGAATAGAATATTAGAAATGGAAATAGAATTGTTTTTTATCTTTTAAGTAACTTTACAATCATCTGGCAGTAACAATTATGTAATTTCTTGCAGTTTTTAAATGGATGTTTCTTTATTCGGAGATAACATTGAATGAGAGTTCTTTAGAACTAGAATTACAAGTTTGAGCCAATGTGATTAAATGATATGGAATAATGTAATCTTAGGATGAAATATCATCAGCCACTAAAACTAATTTTATAGTAGAATAGTTAGATAATATTCACAAGTAAGGAAAAAATTGTAAAATATTATATAACTGATTTTAATTAGGGAAGTCTAGAATCATATATACTATATTATTGCCAATTGTGGTTATTGTTAGGAAGTTGATTATGAGCACAGTTTTCTTATTTGTAGCTCTGGATTTTAAAAAGAACATGCATTATTTCTGTACTGAAGGACAAAGAAAACGGGGTGGGACAGTAAATTAAAGTATGTACATCTATGTGACAGCAAACAGTGGCCTCTTTGATAGCACCTTGGTTGATATTGATTTCTTTATAGTTTTTATTGTTCATTTGTGAGAATACATATGTGTGTGTGTGTGTGTGTGTGTGTAAGAACCCACCAAAAATGTATATATACTTCAGCAGTTTGCTATACTAATAAATATCTAGAAGCTAATGGCCAGCACTTTCAGTATTTCTTGTATTTGTAGAAGCCAAAGGTAACTTGTATCAATCTCATATTGTCTCAATAAATTTAGTATTGGGGGCTGTGGATTCAGCTCAGTAGCATAAGTGCCTGCCTGGCAAGTGTGAGGTCGTGAGCTCGATCCCCAGAACTAAATAAATAAATAAATTTAGTATTAAAATATTTATAAAACTTTTCCTTTTCCTGATGTATACTTTTTTTAGCTGTATCTATCTGTCTGTCTCTCTTGCAATATATATTTTTATTATTAAGCCTAGTAAGCTTTGCTTAATGTAGCTGGAATAACTGCATTTAAAAAAATTTATTGTTGGAGGCTGGGGATTTAGCTCAGCGGCATAAGCACCTGCCTTGCAAGCAGGTGGTCGTGAGTTCGATCCCCGGTACCGATAACAATGAAAAAGGCAAAAAAAAAAAATTATTGTCATAATTATTTTTAAAATTAATATATACTTATTTATTGAACTATAAAAAATAAAGAATAGAAAACATAATTTTTAAATCATTCAGAATTATATTATACCTTAAACAGTCTTTCTAGGAACAGTATTTAGAATTATTTAGTCTGTAATCAGATGAATTAGGTTCGAATCATAGCTGATACTTAATAGTTTTATAACCTTGGGCAAGTGTCTTAACCACTTGGCCTCTTTGTTATCTCATCCATACAATGAATACCTATATAGTGAGAGTGAAATGTATTACACATGTAAAGTACATAAAATTTCCTGGTTTATAGTAGGTGCTCCTTAAATTTGATCTCATATTGTGTTATACTGTGCAAATTTGTACCATGGCTTTAAAAAATAACATTATGACATGAGTACTCCCATTTTATATTTTTGTTATATTTCATGAACTATGAAATATAAATTTTCAGTATCACCAAACTAAATCATCTATCTGGTAGTTTCAGTAAAGAAGAAAAAATTAAATTATGTTTTATTTCTTTTTCTCCAGCACTGGGGATTGAACATTGTTCTTTGACACTGAGCTGTATCCTTAGCCTTTTCTTTACTTTTTACTTTAGGTCTCACTAGGTCACTAAATTCCCCAGGCTGAGATGGAATTTACAATCCTCCTGCCTCAGCCTCCCAGGATGCTGGGATTATAGGAATGTGCTACCAAACCCACTTTAGTTACGTTTTAAATTGAAGAATAATTAACATTTGGTATCTGACTCAGTCCTACTAGTACACATTACAGTACAAACTTTTTAATAATTTATTTTACTAGTACATGTTTGCAATTCATGCAGTTTACAGTCATCTTGGGGAATGGTTACATGTACATGTTACAGCTTGTTTCTGGTTTTTTAATCCTCTGTCCCTCCCTCTCCTCCAGTTCCCCTATCCCCTATTCCCTTTTCCTTACTTGTTGATATTATTTGTCTTAGCTCTTATGATGACTTATATTGTTACAGTAGTTAGGGTTATTAGGATCCTGTACATGGCACATCTTTATACCTCTCATTTCCCCTTTCCCTCCTCTTCATCCCTAACCCTGCTCCCTTAAACCCTTTCAAGAGATCTTTCCCTTTGTCTCCTTCTATCATTGCTGTATCATTTTCTTTGTACTTCGCCTCACTCAAATGAAAGATACCATATGATTTTTAAGTTTGTGTGTCTGATTTATTTTACTGGACATTATATTTTCTAACAAATGTCTCAAATGTGTCATTCTTTGTAACCTAGTAGTATTCCATTATATACAGATACCACATTTTCTTTATCCAGTCATCTGTTGATGAATATATAGACTGCTTCCAGGATTTACCTATTGTGAATTGTGTTCCTCAGCAGTGCCTCTGTTTCTCCTCTACCACATGGGCCACTTCCTTTGTATCATTGTCCTACTTTTTTCTTCTTTGTCAGTTCTCTTGGTCTCCTGTCACTTTTGTTCCTCTTCAAGCCACTGTCCTCTAGACTCCAGACACTTTGGCCTGGAGAAGATGAGTCACTGCCATTCAACTGCTCCATCATTTTGTCCCTGTGCTACTAATTTTTAACCAGAACCACCTATGTGTAAGAAGGAATCTTATAAACTTGTACCTCCTCTATGGACTTGATTCTTTCCACAATTCTGGTTGTAAACCAAGTTAGATAAGAACTGAAGCAAATTTAATGGTTAGGCTCAATGTTGACCTCATGGGGAAATTTGATTCAGCTCTCATTCAGTTCAGTTTGGGACCAGAATCATAGAGAAAATTGAGTTCATGAACTGAGGAATCTTTATATGTGAGAATGTGTTACTGCAAATGCCCTGACTTAGAGTTAATAACTAAAACAAAAAGCAACATACTGTGTTGAATTTTGGACGGAAAAATGCTTGAATAGGGTAACATTTTTTTTATCTCAAATGTTTATTTTAAAATCTAAAGGAAATTTTATTTTTCACAGATGGTTGGTAAAGGCTTTTTCCTAGTTCAAACAAAGGAAGTGTCCATGAAAGCTGATGATGCAAAAAGGGTTTTTCAGGACAAAGCACCTGACTACCTTCCCCTTCTGAGTAAAGGTAACTTCTGAATGATTGGTATACTTCTGTGGTTATTTTCCTGACATTCAGATTTGATTTATTCTTACCTTAATATTTCTCTTTGTCTTCTCATTTGTTATATATATTTCCTCTTAATGTTCAGAAATATCAAAATTTCACATCATGCAAGAAGCCCTACATAACTGACTAGAAATTAGGCAATATTTTTTCCTTGTTCTCTGTTCTTAGTAATTAAAGATCACATGTTATTGCTTGTTATTTTTAGTGATTATTGTTGTGCATTGTGCTGCAATGAGTTAACATTTTATACTACCTGCCTGAAGTTGCAAAGCACTTGATGTGCTCTGACCATACTGAGAAAGAAATAATATAAAGTGATATATTATTTTATGTATTTAATATGATTAACTCAGGTAGAATTAGAATTTCCCCAATGAGTATCACCAATCCACTTCAGATATTAAAAGAGAGGAACTGGAGTTTGTTGTAACCTCCTGAATGGTTGCTGTCCACCTATGTTTGATGCTATACTGCCTCTAGAGGACAGAGTTCTGTTTATCTGCTCAGAATGAGAGTGTTGTTCGCTCAAGGCTAAATTTTAATTAAAAAACTCAAACCTTTAAGCTTTCAGCAGCTTTCAGAATAGAAGCACATACCAAGTGTAATGGACATCCTAAAGTGTGAAGATTAGGAATAAAGTGAACATACAAGTAGGTCTAAATTAATGATTTGTTATTTGCATCATGTTATTGTAGTATCATAGTATTGTTCCAACCCAAATAATAGTATCTGCGTTTTATTCTATTACTACGAAACCTAGAACTAAAACAGCTTATAGGAATTTTAGGAAATAAACATCATAGAAATAGGTCTTAAAAACCAGACATTAGGCAGGAGAATTGCTGTGAGTTGGAGGCTAGCTTGGGCTACAAAGTGAGTACAAGGCCAGCCTGAACTACATAGTGAAACCCTGTCTCAAAAAGACAAAAACAACAGCAACCAAAAACAAAAACAAAAAACAAATATACACATAGGAAGTACCCAAAGACTGATGAAGTCATGTCAGAAAGTCACAAGAGCCAACTTGAAATGGTTTCTACAAGACAAATTTGGGCACAATTTCACCACTAAAAAGAATGTTGGAAGCTGGAGGGTGTAGCTCAGTGGGGGAACATTTGCATAGCATATGCAAGGGCCTAAGTTTAATACCCAGAAAGAGAGAAGGGGAAAGGGAAGGGGGGAGGATAAGGAAGAGGAGGGCGAAGGGGAAAAAAAGAAAAATGAAGGTAATAATTTAACAACAGAAATCCATCCCTCTATGGTGATAAGGTACGGAGAGGGGAAAATACAGGAACACTCCTCTGCTGTTTACAGAATATTGTGAACTAATAAATGTGTAAGAAATGATAGACTTTGGAAATCACCATTTTCCAACCTCAATGTAATAATTACTTCACACAAAAATTACCTGTAGATGCCAAAACTACTGTGGGAAATGTTGCTAAGAAGTAGGATATTTATATTCTAATTCAGAGAGGAAACATACCTTTAGAGTAGAGATTTTGTGATAACTATTAACACAGTGATCAAACTTAGTGTCAGTGATCAGTAGCTTGACATTGTATTTCTTCTGATGAGCTTCAAAGAAAAGTACATCACATCTCTTGTGACGTACTTTGCCAAAACAATTTAACTTAAATCTAATTGAGCCAAAACTTAAATTCTAGGCTTATAAGAAGAAAAGGAAAAGTGTTAAATTAATCCATGAGACAATGAGCTAAATCCAAAATAGAAGACATTTAATAAGACAACTAGCTAGATTTCTTCAGGCACTGTTAGAAAACAGAAAAGATGGGGAACTCTTCTGGAATAAAAAATCTGAAGAGACCTTACAGCTGAATGCAATGAGTGAACTTTGATTGAATTTTGGATTGGGATGATCTGAGCTATAAAGCTATAAATGACATTTGTGGGACAAACTGAAGAAGTATGAAAAGTATATGGATTATTCTTATTTCCTGAGGTATGATAATGTTATTGTAGTTATACAGAAGTATGCTGAGTGTCATATTAACAAAACAAAAAACCACATATATGCACATGTTATGTAGCACACAATAAAGCAAATTTGGTCATATTTTCATGTGGTAGGTTTAGGTGAAGGGCACAAGGATATTTGTGCTGCTCTTTCAATTCTCTGAAGCTTTTTCAAAATAAAAACTTGAAGAAAATTTAATAACTGCCCAATTATGCATTGGTTCAAGAGTAAACAGGCTACCCTGCAGAAATTAAAGGTGGCTGTTGATCATCCTCAGGCAGTTTCTCAAGCTTGACACAACTGATGTTTTAGGCCAAATAATTATTTATTATGGGTGGTTATCTTGTGCTTTATCAGATGCTTAGAAGCATTTCTGGCCTCTTATCTCCTAGATACCAGTTGCTTTAGTCATTGCAACTGAAGTTGTTTTTAGACATTGCAAAATGTCCCCTAGGGGGCAAAATTGCTCCTAGTTGAGAACAACTGTTCTAAGAGTGGACTTACACTTTTGCAAATTCACTTATATCTCAGTTTGCTGCCACCTCAGAGTGTCTACATTTTCTTCTTCAGTTAAAGTAGTCATGATTATTTTTTAGTTCATAAAGTTATATACTTAAAAAAGGATTTAACGTTTTCCATTTTGAGAAATTTCCAAATCTAACTAATCCTCAAATTCATCTAGGGTACTTTTAAAAATACAGATTTCCAGCCAGATATGATGTTACATGGCTGTAATCCTGGCTACCCAGGAGGCTGAGATGGATGGATCACAAGTTTGAGAGTAGCCTAGCCAACATAATGAGACTCTCTCCTAATACGTGTGTATATGTGTATGAATGTATGTGTAATTAACATACAGTTCCCCCCACTTCAAAAAGAATGATTCAAAAGAATCTGAGCTATGTACATATAATCTGCATTTTAATAGTTTCCCAGATAATTCTGAAGATTAGCTAGCTGACTTGTTTTGGTTTAGAGGGCCACTCATTAATTTATTCAACAAAACAGTAGATGAGGTCTGAGAAGTAGCAGAGGTAGAGTCAAATGATATAGTGTCTTGTAGGATACTGTAGAGACTTAGCACTCTAGTCTGAATGACATGAGAAGCTTCTGGACTTGTTTTTTTTTATTGGTGTTTTAAATGAACTTTTCTATTGGAATAATTTTAGTCTTATAGAAAAATTGCAAAGATAGTACAGAGAGTTTGTGTATACCCTTTATCCAGCTTCCCTTAATGTTAATATAACCATGATACATTTGTCAAAACTAAGAAGTGTAAATTGGTAAAAGTGCCATTAACTCAAACTGTAGACTTTATTAAAATGTTACGGGTTTATCCATTATGGTCTTTTTTGATTATAATCTAAGAATGTAATCTAAGTTCTCACATTGCTTTTTCTTGCTCTGCCTCCTTAATCTCATCTGTGGTAATTCTTCAGTCTTTACTTGTTTTTCATAACTTGAAACTTTTGAACAGTTCTGGTCAGTTATTTGGGTTGGTGGTCTGCTGTTTTTCTGGTTAGACTAGAGACAACAGGTTTGGGAAGAAGGTGAAGTGCCCTTCTGTTCACATTGTATCATGGGATACATGATATCAAAATGGGGTGGTATCTGCCAGGTTTTTCCTTTGTAAAAATTCCTATTCTCTCTTTTCATACCGGTTTCTTTTTTTTTTTTTTTTTTTTTTTTTTTTTTTTTTTTTTTCGTCTTTTTCCTTTTTATCGGTACTGGGGATCGAACTCACAACTGCCTGCTTGCAAGGCAGGTGCTTATGCCGCTGAGCTAAATCCCCAGCCCCTCATACTGTTTTTTGGAAGTGAGGCAGTAAGACTAGCCCACACTCAAGGAGAGGAGAGTTAAGCTCCACCTCCTAGAGAAAGGAATATCCACATATATTATTTGGAATTTTTTTAAGAGTCTTGCTCCTTCTTCCCCATTTATGTAATCTTTTTATTTTTTATCAATATTGACTCATGGATGTGTATTTTATTATTTGGGTTATAATGCAATACTATTAAATTGTTTCACTTTTAGTTATTTGGGAGCTCTTTGGGGTTGGCTTCTTTGTCCCATTAACATGTACCCATCCTTTTTATTTTTGAACACTTCTCTTACTTTAAGGCTCTATAAGATGTTCCAAGTTCATCTTATATTTTCCTTGCCCTAGAATATCAATCATTTCTCCAAGGAGCCCTGGTTCTTTTTATACTAGAATATTCAGAAACAAATATATGGGAGTTAGGTATGTCCATTATTCCTAAGGTATCCTTGGTTCTAGGCTCTTTCAAAAGTCAGAGATAGGAAATATTTGAATATAATAGGTTCTAACTTCTTTTCCTTGCTTTTTTGTTAACTGCTAACTCTAAAAGTGAAACCTGAATCCCATTCACTTGTATTTATTAAGCCCTAGCGTACATACAATGTAATTTTAGAACTAATAACTTATACCTCTGTGAGAAGTATATTTACCAACTATAGTGCAGTTGGTACTATACAGGTTTTTTATCTTTAGCTTTACAGTATTCATTCAAAATGCAAAAAACTTACTAAAGTTAACTTCTTTCCCTTTCACCCGATTCACTGAGGTCATGGCATATATATGTAATACAGTTAGATTCAATTGTCTCAAGCTACATTCATCCTGAGATTCCTTAATATCTTCCTTAATTTAAAAAACTTTGCATACAGTAAAGTCTGGTCTACATAGATTTTGACAAATGGGTGGAGTCCCCTACCCTATTACCACAGAAAGTATTTCTACCCTCCTATAAAATTCCCTTGTATGGCTTCTCAGCTCCTAGCAACTGACTGATTTCTATCCCGTTAATTTTGCTTTTTCTAGAATATTACATAAAGAATCATGTAACACGTAGCCTTTTGGGTATGGCTTCTTTCATTTATTAGAATGCACCTATGATTCACCTATTTGGCTGAGTGACTCAGTACTGTATCTTGCCGGATAGTGTTCTTTGTATGGATATACCAGAGTTAGTTTTTCCATTCATTCATTGGATATTGTGATTGTTTCTGTTGTTTTATTTTGTTACAATATAGATGATTGAACCCAGGGCCTTTGCACTGAACTATATCTTTAGATCACTTTTTCATTTTTATTTTTTTATTTTGAGACAAGACCTTGCTAAGTTACCACTATACTGCCCAGGCTGGGCTTGAACTTGTAATCCTCCTGCCTCTCAGAGTGCTGGGATTACAGGCATGTGTCATTATTCCCAGTTTAAATCTCATACTGACTTGCAATTGGATCTCTTTGTTCTAAAACTGTTTTAAAACATACATGTTTAAATAATTTAAGTCAACCTTATAATAATAACATAGTACTTTATTCATATTATAAAGCCATAATAACATTATATTATCAATTTTTCCTTCCAATCTTTGTATCATTATTGTCATATATTTTACTATTACATGTGCTATAAACACTTAATACATTTTTAGCATCATTGCTTTGAACTGTCAGTTATTTTTAGAGTTATAAAAATAAGAAAAATATAGATCATATTTTACTGGAGGTTTTAGAGCAAAGGAGTGTCATAGTTTTCTTGCTGGGAATCCAGCTCAGGATCTTGTGCATAATAGCCAAGTACTCTGACACTGAGCTATATACCCTCACCCCTCATAGGCTTTTTAAATATAACTTCTGGTGCTGGCATTGTGGCTCAGTGGTAGAGCACTTGCAGGTGGCCTGAGTTCAATCCCAACCACCCACAACAAAAGTAATTACTGTAATTCTGTTTGCTTTATGACCAATTAGAAGGATGTTGCTGTAATCAAATTGAGACATTATTGTGGTTGATTCTGAGGTCAAGTTAGATAATTCATAAGGGTTCACTATATAATACATCCAGAAGTCTTTTTGTCCACTTTAATCTTAGAACTCTTAATGACAGTTGAAATATTTATACTAAAAGCTACTGTAAAGTTTTTAAATAAGACCTTCATGTTCCAACACTATAAAAACAGGGCCAATGATCGCTGTGAACTCATGGTTCAGTTTGAAATAATTATAGTAATTAAAATCATCATCATTAAAGATACAAATAGGAATATTCAAAAAGTACATCGTCAACAATGTAGTTCTTTAAATTTTAGGATTATTCACATATGTTAATCAAAACTGATGTACCTGTACATATTTTTATTGATAGTAAGTACTTTGTCAGAATATTATTAAGTAACTTATTGAAAGTTCATCACAATTTCATCAAAGAATATCAACCAAGATACATGTTGTATTAGTTACCTTTCAGTTTTCTCACAAAATAGAGAAAGGTTTATTTTGACTCAAACTATGATTTCAAAGGTTTCAGTTTGTTACATGCTGACTCCATTACTTTGAACCTCTCGTGGCTCAGATCATTATGGCAGGATAGGGGAGAGATGAGAAAGGGAGAAAAGGAGAAAGAGACCCTTCAAAGGCACATCTACTAGTGACCTACTGCCTGCAACTAAACCACCTCTTAGTGACCCATTCAGCTATCAGTGCATTAATCCATTGATGAGATTAGTGACCTCATGATCCTCATGATCACCTTTTTAGGCCCCACCTCTAAATATTTCTGCATTGGGTATCAAGCATTCAATACATGTCCCTTAGAGGACTTTCCAGATCCAAACTATAACCTGTACCTACATAGTTGTTCTAAGACTGTATTTCTGAATTCCACATTATAGTCTCTCTATAGAAAACATGAATTTTTAGTAATACTCAATTTTAAAGAAAATCTACAGTGTTTCTTTGTAGTGATTCTGAATAAATGTATATTTTACCTTAATTCCTATTTTCCATGCTACAAATTGTAACCCTTACATTTAATATCAACTTTTTTAAATTCAGTATTTATTTGGCTTAAAAGACTTTTAAAATTTCTTTTGTGAATTTCCAAATGTAGTATCTCCATTCAAAAGTGGAATTCAGTAACCTCACATGTCCCATCCCCAAGTTTTATCAACTTTTGCCTTACTTTAAAAAATCTTATACTCTCTTTTGCCAAAATATTCTATTCAAATTTTGATTTGTCATATCATTTTATCCCTTAGTATTTTAGTATATATCTTAAACTTAAAGCAGATGTTTCCTTCAATAACCACAATGCATTGTCATATCTAACAGAGTTAGCAATAATTCCTTAAGATCATCTGGTATCCAGTTCATAAGCAAATTTCCTTGATTGTTTAAAACAATTCTTTATGTATTTTTATAGTTAATTTGATCTAGATATAAATAGGCCCACTCTTGTAATTGGTCGTTTTGTGTCATATATCTATTAATCAAAAACAGGTATTCTTTCTTCTCTTTTTATGTGAAAGAAATTTGGTCAATTATTCTAAAGTATTCATGGATTTGATTTCTCTGTTTTTGTCGACTGGAAGTTAGATCAAGCCTTATTTACATTCAGATTTAGTTATTTTTGGCTAGAAAACTTTATATGTGCACTAATTCCTATTGCTTTAAATAAGAAGGTACATGATGTTTGATTATTATACTTTCAATCATGCCAAGTTGATCAGTGAGTTCAGGTGATAATGACCTTTTCATTGTAGCATTCCTGGTATGATGTTAAAATCATTTGATTTTTGCCTGAACCAATTCTTTTTTAATAGAGTTGCAAAATGATCATTTTCTAATTATATCACTACCTGTGCATTTACTAATGGATGTTAACAGAACTTCCCCTTGTATTCCAGAGGTTTTTGGTTAACTTGAAATATGCTTCACATTTCAAAAGTAGAATAAATAAAGAGAAAAATAGCATCAATTTTCAGAGTAATTAATTGCTATCCTAGCAACTTCCAGTGATTTTATGTATTTAGAATATTTTAATTAAGTGCAAGAATTACTCAATCTTTTTTTTTTAACCATGTCTTACCTTTGGTCATTAGGAGCCCCTTCGGGCTGACTTTTGTGTCCTTTTGATAAAATCACAATGGCCTTTGTTACCCTTGTTGCTTCTTGGCACAACTGGACAGTCCAGGTTGATCTTCATTCTTTCTCCAAACATGTAATTATCTACATTTTAAACGTGATTTTGTAGGGGTTTTTTTGTTTGTTTGTTTTGTTTTTTGTATCGGAGATTGAACTCATGACCTTATGCTTGCCAGGCAGGCCCTTAGACCACTGAACTAAATCCCCAGCCCCAATTTAGTAGTGTTTAAGTAGAGAATTATATTTAGAAATACATATTAGGTGATATTTCTTTTAGTGGTTGAGATGTTATTTCTTTTTGCCTTTTTCAATGAATATAACCAGAAACCAAGTTGTTTAAAAAAAAACTAGATCATGAGTTAACATTCACATTTAAAATTGAAAATATAAGACAACAGTTTTTTGTATAAAGTTAGCTATGTTATTACAAAATGTATAGGAAGTCTCTGCCAACACCTTTCTAACCTTGCCAATCAAATATTTTAATGGAAAATTTTAAACATAGGACAGATTAATACAGATATTCCTCATTTAATGACCTACCTGTTTAATGACTATTTCAAATTATAACCTGCTGCTCAGACTTAACCGACCCATCTTATTTGAGGGGGGTACATCTTGTTTGTAGAGCCTCAGTGTCTTTTTTGGTGTACGTCTTACTTTTCTCTCATTCCTGAGACAAAATATTCAACATCCAAAACTAAAGGGGGGAAAGGTTTATTTAGTTCACAGTTTGTAGCGGTGTCAGTCCATAATTTGCTAGCTGCAAGGCAGGGTGCACAGCAAACAGGAATTGCAGAGGAGAAACAGTTCGTGCTGGCCAGAAGATAGCAAACTACGCAAGAGACAGTCAAAACATTGCCTCATGAGGTTGGAATAATTGTTTTCTCTGTGTGGTCATGTCATGAACTTGATATACAGTTAGATTCATTTAATTCAGTTTGTCTTAATTTTTAGGAATTGCTTTTGCTTTTCTTCCACACATAATTTTAGGTTTTTTTGAGGCATTGACATGATAGCCAATGTCAAAATTATATGAAAAACGTACATTCAGAGACGCTTCACTTCCACCCACCTCTGTCCCTTCCACCGGGACCCCTTCTTTCCTCCAACAGGTAAACATTTTTCTTAGGTTTTCCTCCCTTGATATTTATCTTTTTACATTACAGTCAAACTTTCTAAATACAGTAAGACCTTGGTTTGCAAGAATAATTCATTCTGCTTGTAATTCAAAGGATGTGTATATCAAAGGAGGGAGGGAATGAAGGAGAGAGAGAGAAAGAACCAGTTGTGATCATGAAATATCTCACAGACCAAGTTACTTGTAATCTGAGGTTGGACTGTAGATCCAACTATGGGAGTGTTGCCAATCAGCCTAGGATTCTTTTGCTTGATCCAAGAATCAGGAAAGTGAAGCTCTGCTAGCAGTCCTGATGTCACTAGATGATTCTGGATGCCAACACGAGGCAGCCAGCTGTTTGTCACTGCCACTGCCAGCTGTCACAATCCGATGCCAGCTTATGTTAGATACTATAGGTCACTGTCTAATGCCTGCTTGTGCTGGACACTGGAGGTCAATTCTACCAGATGCTGTGTCTCCGCTGCTGGTCTTTGTTGGCTGCTGTCTGGAGTTCTTTGGTGATTACTCATCTTTCTTTGAAAGATAAAAATCCTAAGTAGATTTATAAGACTTTTGGAGCCCATACTATCTGAGAAACTAATCACAAGTAAATTTACAGGAACACCAAAAGAAGTCTTTATTGTAACAGGGTCTGAGCTGCAGCACAGACAGATTAGTACACAGGAAGGAGACCTAGACTAAAAGTGGACATAAGCCTGAGAAGTGCTACTGTTCTAACAACTTGAGGCCCAGATCTAGTAAAGGTAAAGATTGAAACCAGGAAATCTTCTGGAAGGCTTGCTGTGAATGTTGGCTATTCAAATAAGGGGCCCACCTCCCTCCCTCTCTCCCTCCATCCGTGATCTTAGCCACTCAAGGGTTCCCTCTCCTCAAAAATTTAACTATCATCTGAAGTGGCAGGAGTGAGGGGGGGCACCATGCTGTGTGGATACTGCCATGTTGGAGTGGAAATGGTAGGCTGATAGGGAGGAAAGACACGAAAGCATGTTTTTGGGGGTAAAAGGGGGAGCAAAGGGTGGCCAGGAGGAGGAGCACCCTCTTTGCTTGCAGGGCCAAAATGAATCAGGCGCTTTCCTTCTGTCTCAGGTGTGGGCTCTCTAACATAGCCTTTTCCTCCCTTTAGAATTGTTTCCTTGTGATTTGTTCATCTCTTGCTTCATTTAATACCTTCTGATTATTACCTGCCTCCCCCACAGAGCTTACCAAGAGCAAGAAAACATTCCCAGTTACTTTCTTTACCCAGTACCTACCATAATCTATACCCTCTGCTGCTAAAAAACTCATATTTTAATTTGTTCTTTGTGGCTAAGTGTATACTATAGTTGTCTGGTATATATTCTCCCATTTTTGCATTTGTTTTCTGTATTAAACCACAAACTTTCAGTTATTTTGGTGCCCAATGTAGTATAATGTTTTCTTCCTCATTCTTGTAGCACATGACTACATTCAACTTATTTCATTCATTCACTTTATTACTATACTTCATCATTCTATGTTGTTTTGTATCTATTTAATGAATTTATTTTTTTTCCAAGAAATTTGTAGTTCCTTGAAGGTCAGGACTTCCTTATCACTACTTGAAGTAAGAAGCAAACCCATTAGAAATATAGTGATACTAATTGAATTAAAGGGCGTATTTTTGCGTTTCTAATTAAGGACCATGCTTACCAACAATTTGACACTAGGAGTGCCAGTACTACATTTTGATCCAAGTTTACCAAAGATTTAATCATGAATCTTGACTCCACAATTTAAGGTACAAGGCATTTAAAAATATTCAAATTAATTTATTGGAAAGGAGGCACAAATCTTCTATTCATAGAATTATAAAAATTAAAGCTTCATCATTGTTTCTAAAATATAGTTTGAAGACGCACTCGAGGAAAATACTTTCAGGTGGGCATTACTTTGCTGCTTGGCCTCAATTCCTATTTGGCTTAGCTCCATTGTTGGTGGCCCAGAACTTGGCTGGTGAGTAGGAGAGTTGGAAGCAAAGCTGGCTGCCTGGCAAGACTTACTTATGTTGACTTGGATTGCTTTTGATATTATTTGCTATTTTGTCAACTATTTGTGCTGGTAAATGAGAAGAGATTCTCGGGTTTTTATAGAAGAATAAAACCTGGGAAAGCCAGACTATTTACAACACTATTTGAAAATGTGTCACTAGTCCTATAATAACTCCGAAGCTACTTCGCATGGGATGAGACTCCGTTAATTTGCTTCATGATTAGTGTAGCAAGAAGCAGCTGAGGGTAATGTGTCCCATCTGTCTACTTCCCTTTTCCTTTTTTCTCGCCCCCAAAGAATATGCTGGAGATGCTTCAGGGGAGAATACAAGATTAATTTTAGAATATATTTGTATTCATACTAAGAAAACACTTTTTGGGTTTACTTATAGGTCCTGTGATTGCATTGGAGTTTAATGGAGATGGTGCTGTAGAAGAATGTCAACTTATTATAAATAAGACATTCAATGGGACCAAGGTATACGATTTTATTGACTATATTCCATATTGATCTTTCATTTTATTTCCTTTTCCTTATAACAAAATAGTACTTTTATCTCCTTTTTAACCCAGCACATTGATTTTTAGAACTTATCATAAATAATTGGATACTAAGCTTTGAATTTTCTTTGCTAAACTAAAACTTTAATTGCTTAAAATAATAAAATAAGAATTTACTTAGCTTCAATAAAACAAAATTTTTAAAGTAAAAAGTCTTAGTGTCTCTTCAAGCCCTTGCATTTTTAAAGTGATATGTTGTAAATTATTTTATTTCTAAGATTATATTGTTTAGAAAGACAATTCTGTTCCCTGGGGTTCATTTTGATTTGTTTCAGTAATTCATCACTGAACGTTAAATTTGAGGTAGATAGGTCTTGAAATCATTACAGATATTTTCTAAATATGTTGTGGAAGTTACTATATCTAAGAATTTCAGACTTAAATAGCTTAATATAATTTAAAAATAAAAGAGGATTAAATGGATAAATATATAATTGACTATTTTTAATAAATAACAGTAATTTTTATTTCATCCTTTTGCTTTGTCTCGAATTTGCAAAATTTAAGATACTTTATCTTCCATCTCATTTTATCACAATAATGCGAAGGAAGAAGGCAAATATCAAATTTAATAGAAAAAGGAACTGAGAGGTGAAATGGTTATATGATTCAGACTTTTTAGAGTTAAATTGTTAAGATGTTATCTAATTTAATTTTCTTATTTTACAAGTGTGGAAACTGCCTCCAGGAAAGTTTATTAAATTGCCAGCATCATGCAGCTAGTTTATGATAAAGCTAGAATAAAATCCATGTCTCCCCTATTTCCCTGGCTGACATTTGTAGAACCTATTCTTGAAGGAGTTCTATAGAAGAGGTTTTTTTAGTGATGTTCAGAAAACAGTTCTTTTAAAATTAGCAATACATGCTGGGCATGGTAGCACACACCTGTCTCAGCTAATTGGGAGGCTGAGGCAGGAGAATCACTTAAGCCTAGGAGTTCAATGCCAGCCCGGGCAACAAAATAAGACCTTGTTTCAATGAAAGGAGTATAGCTCAATGTTGGAGCATTTGCCTGCCATTGATTCAATACCAACCACTGCAAAAGTAAATAAATAACATAAAATAAAATTAGTATCTTTAGCAGCTTTGAAAAGCACATTAAATTTTGCTTCTCAGCCTACTGAGATTTTTATTAGAAAACAGAAAAAAGAGTTCTTTAAATAAATTTTACTCAGTAGCTTTCATGATATTGAATGTTGTACATTATACAGTAAAATTCCAGGTGTTATAAAATGTGACCGAAGGTTTGGAAAAGCAAAGACATTAATTATATCCAAGTGATTTTAAAAGTTTAATTTACATTATAGCTACTGAAATCATACCACACAGATTCTATGGAAAATCTATGAATTAAATATTATAAATGATATGTTTGAATTTCTTTTAAATAAGCTTGTGACTTTACTCTGTGGTGACGTGGCCTTTGGCATTTTGTGATCATAGTTCTTATTTTTATTTATTTTACATTTAAAATAGATTTTTGTATCAGAAAACAAGGAGACAGCATCTGAAGATGTAGACAGCTTCTACAACTTTGTTGATATACAGATGGGAATATGAAGTGCAATGTGGAATCAAGGATTTGGTATTAAGCCCTTTCCAGCTTTTGTGTATAGAGTTTGATAATATGCTTTTGTGAATTAGCAGTGATTTTTACTAATGTTAAAATTGTTAAATGTTATTTTTAATGACTCATTGAATACTGCATCATTTTAATAACACATTAGATACTGCAACTATCAAAATAGCTTAATTAAATAATTTTAATCTGCTTAAAAACTATTTAGCCCACTTCAGTAAGCTTACAGTTTTCTTTGTTTACTTATAATAACCCTTACTAGAAAATAGAAGCAACTATCAGTTCATGATTTTAATCCTAATTAAATGTTCTTTCAAATCTCTGATAATTTAAACATTCCAACTTTCCTCAGTGCTCCACGACATTTGAGTTAGAATATATTTCATTGCTTATTTTATGTTTTTAGAGGGATTTGTTACTATTTGATCAATTAGAATAAACCTATGTATATTTTTTCATGTATACATATCCAGTTAAATAATTGTCTCGTAGTTGCATTAAATAGCTAATGAGATTGTATATATGAGTTGACATACTACTTTTTAAGTTGAATTTCTAAGGAAATCAGTGGTTTTGATTTCTGTAGCCCTAGCTACTCAGATGGGTCAGGCAGGAAGATCACTTGAGGCAGCCTAGGCAACAAAACTAAAACAAAAACAAAGAAATAAACATTTGATAACTAGCTTTGCAAATAACTGTAATAACTGATGTCAGTATGGCACTATCAGACTACTTCATAAGTAGTATGACTATTTGAATAATTGGCACATTGTTTTGGTTTTTGTAATACAATTGTTAGATATCTCTTATACTTCTGGTAAGAAAATATATGCAATAGTAAAACTACAGAAGCCTAACTACTAGCAGCTTTTATAAAGGTGATTACTGTTTGATCAGCTATCTCTTGGGCTATCAAGAGATTTAGAACAAAACTTTGTTACTTTTAGGTAAGAAATAGACATGATGATAACCTATGCAAATTATCAAGTAATGTAAGTATAATAAAATTATTTTGGTTGCTTTCAAAACATTTCTCAAATCTGCCTGATCATAGTAATTTGCCAGGAGGCAGGGTAGAACTATTTGTTCAAAAGTCTATATTCTTAGACCTAATCCTCAGATGCACAGACTCAGTCTTTAGCTCAAACTCTTTGAAGGATTATGTTACAATCAGTTCAAAGAGTGTTGATAGGCTGATCCTATGCGAAGGTGCTGAACCTGCCATCCACAAAGCATGCAGCTAATAGGAAAACAGCTTTCATAAGCCTATTTTCTTTCTATCTTTCTTTTTCCAGTACAGAGAATCAAACCCTGGGCCTCATACATGCTAGGAAAGGGCTCTACCACTGAGCTACACACTCAGCCCCATAGGCCTATTTTTAAAAGGCCTATTTTAAAATCTGAAATTTAATTATGTTTTGATAAAACTAAGACCTCAAATGGCCACTTGTAAAAAATTCTTTTTACAGTTGTTACTAAAAATACATTTTCATGTCTAAAATATTTTTGGATATTTTCAGGTTAACTATTGTATTGAATTGCATGTTAGTATGTAGAAATAATACATTAGAAAACTCTTCACTTTAAATTAGTAATATTGAGCATCCACATTGTGCCTAGCTCTATGCTAACCATTAGCACTGTACAATTTCACTCCTTTTATTAAGAGCATTCTATTCTAAAAAGTCAGTGTGATTTAATAAGGTACAAATAAAAATTGGTGACAGGTTTAATTTTGGTCATAATTTACAAATAATCTTTACAAATAGTGGTTAGACCATAACTTTTTCTTTAGATAAGTTACATTAAATATATTGCTTCCTATCATGATTATACTATTAAACATCATTATTCACAGTTGAAATAATAACAATACTTTGTTTTTGAAAACTAAAATACAATGCTATGCAAAGATATAGATTGAGTTCATTATTTATCTATGGTATTTTAACAAACTCAGGAATATAATAATAAGGGAGATGTTGATGTAAGATTTTCCACTAAATTTAGTATCTGTTAACCAAAGCCTAAATTTTTACTCTTCAATTAGATAAGAGATTTTTACCTGTGTTTAATCTTTCTTTCTTTCTTTCTTTTTTCTTTCTTTTGGTTGTGGTTGTGATAGTACTGGGGGTTGCATACTAGGCAAGCACTGTATTATTTAGCTATATCCTCAGCCTAATTTGTCTTGAAGTATAGTCATTTGGCTTCTGAATGTTTGAAAAGATTTGTTTAAATAATGATAGTTGTTTTTATAGTTCTAAACTTTGATAGTAATCAAAATGTACTATAGTTCACTACTGAAATAGCAATTCATGAAAAATTATGGGCAGTGAAAAGTTAGTAATTTTATTATTAAGTTATACATGTTTAAACATTAATTTCTTTTACATTAATAAGTACTGCTAGTTTTGTTTTGTTTCTGTATCTAGATGTAACTTTTATATACAGTTTACCTAGTGTTTATAAAATATGATTTGTAATAAATGTTAAAATGAAAAATGGCTTAACATTGATTCTTTTTTTGGTTGCTTGAGACAGGGTCATGCTATGTAGCATAGCTGGCCTTGAACTTACTATGTATTCCAGGCTGGCCTTAAACTAGTGGCAGTCCACCTGCCTCAAGTTGCTGAGTGTTAGGATTACAGGTGTGTGCCACCATGCCCATCATAACACTCATTTTTTTGTTTTTGGTAACACTCATTTTTGAAGAGCATTTCTATAACTTATGTGCCAAATTTTTTAATGTTAAAAGCAAAATAAACTTTTCTAATCTATGTTATATGTGAAAAAAAAATTGTATGCTCAGTGTGTATGTCTCTTCTGTGTATACATAAGGCACTGTGAAAAATGCAAAGGAAGTAGAAAACCTGTTCTAATCTAAGCAGTTTCCAATATAATGCTTCCTTTGTTAAAATGAATCATATTTTATTATGATTCAGTACTTACTAAGATTAGGTATCTTCACTTTCATATTTTAAAAAAGTGAATTTATTATACTTCCTTTTAGGCTTACAGAAATGGACCTTATTTGTAAGTCGCTACCAAATTTACTAGCCTTTTGTTTTCAACTTCTCCCTCTCCTACCTCATAAATCAGAAGTATTAAAATTACAGATTGGTCAGTTTTTAAGTAACTATTTTTATTTCTACATATAAAGGTTCTACACATACATTTGGAGTACAGGGGAAAAACAGAAATTGCAAGACAATAATAAAATTCTTAATGGATAATTATTGGTGTCTAAAATTTGTTTTAATCATTTATAAGGGATATATTTAACTATTCTCTATAGAAAGAAAATAATATTGTAATTATGACATGATTACTTCTTCAAAACCCTTTCTAGAAAATGCTTTAAAAATGTTAACACTCAAAAAGTCAAATTTCATGTAAATGATACTGATACAGTAATTTTTTTATTCTGGAATATCCCCCCCAAAGCCCATGTGTCAAAGGTATGATTGCCAGCCTGAGGTGCTGTTGGGAGGCAATGGGACTTTCAGCAGGTGAAGAGGTAGGAGAAGAAAGTTAGGTCACTGGGAATATGCCCTTGAAGGGGATATGTGGATCCTGGTCCCTACTGGCCACCATGAGGTGAGCTGTTTGCTCCATCATGCACCTACCCCCTATGATTTTCCTCATTACTGGCTTAAAAGCAACAGGCCATTTGACCATGAAATGAAACCTTTGAAACATAGGGCCACAATAAGCCTTCCCCCTTTAAAAGATTATTTATCTCTGGTGTTTGATACAGTGACCAAAACCTAAGCAACAGAAAATGAAAACCTTTTTTTTGTGAAAATGGAGTCACTGTTAACCCATTTTTCTCATGGGTAGATTGAATGTTTGGGGGTGGAGGTGGAAATAAGCCTGTATAATACTTTGTCTCTTTCCTTATATGACTTGTTGGTGTTTAGTGGCAAACCTCAGCAAGATGCTCAGAAATGGTGATTTTTTTCCTTTCCTGTGATTCAGTGCTTTACTGATGAGGGCCAGTTCTCATCTAGAAACAGCCAGCAAAAGTGATAGAGAGCCCGCAGAGTTTTCACTTTGGCTCTGATCCTGTCTTTGGGGCCTGTCTTCACTGCTTCAATTTCATCTGGTCCACTTGTAATTGGACTAATGAGCACTAACTTGCCAAAATTGTGTGACAAGTAATTTACCAATATTTGTAAAGTGCCTTGAAAGTGAAAAGTACTTTATATGTTAAATATTGTGCTGTGCAAAGTAATAATGATGTTCTTTTAAAGTAGTTCATCCATGAAACCACACTCTTGCCTATGAATAGGCAGCTGAATAGGAAGGGTTAGGTTTAAGAGGCTGTTAAGTTGTAAGTGCTGTTTGCTTAGTGACTGATGTACCTTAATTTGACAAGTGTAGGTCAGTTTGTTAGTCTCATTAATAGAACATTTTATACTATTTCATCCTAACTTCTTTTTTTTTATCTTTTTCCTTTTTATTGGTACCAGGGATCGCAGCTTGCAAGGCAGGTGCTTATGCTGCTGAGCTAAATATCCAGCCCCCTTCATCCTAACTTCTAACCAGACATTATATTAAGTGATTTCATCTCAGTGGAGTCATCTAGTTTCAGGGCTATGAAGGGTCTAACACAGCCTATTAGTTTGAATCCCTAATTTCCTTCCTTTCTTGGTGATTCAGTGCTCTCCTGGTAAGGGCTGGTTCTTATGTATAAACAGTCAGCATAGATGGTAGAGAGCCCTATTGTTTTTTGTTGTTGTTTGTTTTGTGTTTTGAGACAGGGTCCTACTACATAGTTAATGCTGGCCTTGAACTCACTGTATTGCCCAAGCTAGCCTTAAACTCATGGTGATCCTCCTGCTTCAGCCACCCAAGTGATGAGATTATAGGTATGCCATCACATCTGGCTCAGTTTCTAATTCTGTAAATGAGAAAGAAATTGAAAGTTAGAAAGTTTAGATGGCATGCCCAAGCTATACTGAACTACAGAGTAGGCTTCTTCATTTTTCCCTGGGATTACAAGAACAAGACTCAGCTCATCTGTCTCCAACTATGTGAAGCCTTTTCTGATACTCATATGGATTTTCAAGTACTTGTATCACTTTATTACAATTCTTTACCCATGCCTTTCTTGCTACTATATGATCTGTGGACCAGTAGCATCAGTTTCAACCAGAAACTGGTTAGAATCTCAAGCACCACTCCAGATGTTGAATAAGCATCTAGTAAGACATATTCAGGGGGTTAACATGTACAGTAAAAGTTTGAGATTCTTGTGCTGAACTTTTATGATCAAACTCTAGAATCAAGACTTAGAAATATTTACATTCCTAAAGTAGCTGAAAGTCTAATAATGTGATTCATGTTTTATTAAATATTTCTGATTGAATGATTCACAATCCAGTGCCTCATTTTGCTGGATCAGACTTTAGGCTTTTGTGTAATTCTCCTTGATTGCTTCTGAAATAAAAATATTCTTTAATATTAAACTATTTTTTTGGTTTATTTTGTGTTGAAGTAATAACTGGTTTCTGCTCACTAAAGCTCTTAGAAAGCGTTAAGAATATTGGTGGTGTTTAATAGAAACAGATAGGAACACAGATGTTTCTGAGTTAAATTTTCAACTGATGTGTTCATCTATTCAAGCTTGTTTTATTCAATTGAGAAGCATTACATAAAGCCAAAGTGGTGATTTGTTAATCACCACTGAAACTGATTTAAAAATAAATCACAGCTGGGTGCTGTGGAACACACCTGTAATCCCAGCACTCTGAAAAGTTGAGGCAGCAAGATTGAAAGTTTGAGCCTATCTTTGGCAGCTTAGTGAGACTTTTTGTCAAAAAATACAAAAGGCTGGGAATGTAGGTTAGTGTGAAAGCCCTGGATTTATCCCTAGAGCAAAACAAAATAACCACACAACTGCTTGCTTTGGGCTTGTGGGAGAATCACTTGGTCCTCCCTCAAAAATGTGCTCTGATTTCAACAGTCAGATGTTTCTGACTTGAACCTGGAGTTCAAATACTTGAGATGAAAAAAAATACTGACCTCCTTTACACATCTTTGGTCAGGTATATCATTAATTCTGTGGTATTAGCATGTATTTGTAAAGCAAATAAATGATCAAAGTTTATGGCAATAGTGTATCAGGCAGGGCAGCACTTGAGTCTACATGGTACTGTTCATACATCTGTCAGCACTACATATTAGTGCTATTCTGATTTTTGGTTGTATTTTAGCATTAAGTTTAAGGAAAACTGTAAGCCAAGGGCCAACAGTAGATGCTGAGAATGTTAGAGTGCCCTTATATAACTCTACAGGTATAAATTTTTAAATTAAAAAAAAAACAAGTTCTACCCTCAACACATTTTAAGTGTACAATACTGTGAGTACATTTTTATGGGTAAATGTTGCATTCTACTCCCTTCTCCAAATATGTGAAGAAGTACTTCCCACTTTACCTGAAGCACCAGAAATCATTTAAGTGAAGTTGGGTTTGGGTTTTTAAATGCTGCTAAGATACAGTAGCTACTTCTATGTCTAGCTCTGTGTTAAGCATTTTATATATGAAAATTTCTGGGCAGCCCTAGGAGAGAGAAGTGGGGATCTATTAAGGCATGAGATCATTATGACTTAGAACATACTTGACCAGGGCTGGGGATTTAGCTCAGCGGCATAAGTACCTGCCTTGCAAGCAGGCGGTCATGAGTTCGATCCCCGGTACCGATAAAAAAAATAAAATAAAAACATACTTGACCAGGATACCGCAGAACCTGAAACCTATCCCATTACCTGTTTTCAGGGAGTCTCAGAGAAATCTATGCCAGAGTATAAAACAAAGCAAAGTGACTCTTTATCATAAGCTGGGGCTTTAGCCTCAAACTCCAGTATAGAACTGGGAGGAATGAGACTTACGATAGCAATTGTTCTCTGCTAGATAGGTGTGAGGCCTCCAAACCCACATTCTAGGCTTGGCTCTTTCTCCACTGATATGACAAAGTCTTGCCTATGAATGCCTGCGGGGAAAATAATGGAAAGAAAGTGTCTTGATTCCCCAGAACCCTCTAATCCTAGGCATAACTGACACAAAAGGAAGGTTCAGCAAAAGGGTACTTCCAGACAGAAGACAGAGACAACCTCAGAGCTTTTCGTTCTATGAAAGTTTCCCTTTCTGTGACTGTGTTCAACCTAGTACCATGGAGTCTTTCTCAATCCAGTTTAACACTTTCTGAGTGGGGAGGTGGGAGACAAAGGAGCAAGAAAAATCTTGAGCTGCCTTTCTGAGAAGACCAGTGTAACCAGAGCAGGTAAGTATGTGTACTGGCGTCTAAACCAATATCTGAGCTCTTAACCACAAAAGAGGAATGCATTAAAATAACTTGGAGGTATTTTTCACAATACATATGACCCTCTAGGCAGTTAGCATAAACATGTTGACTGTACAAAGGCTGAAGGTGAAAGATCAGGGATGGGTAGAAAAGCAACATTCAAGTAAATTAAATACCACAAAATAGAAAGATCTATCTTTTCATACTAAGGAAAAATCTTACTGTTAAATTACAAAACCACCAAGATCTGAAAGTGTAATTCATTATGTTCTTTCATATGTAAGAAATGGCAGATAAGTTGTGTGTGTGTGTGTGTGTGTGTGAATAATACTTAATTTTACAGGAGAGGTCACTGAAAGAACAAACAGGAAACTAATACAAGTTACCAGTAGGCAAGAAGTAATGAGGGTGATGGACTTAGAAGTAAAAATGAAAAAAAAAGGAAGAAAGAAATGAAAATGAGACTTCTAAATGTAAACCTTTTATAGTTTTGGCTTTTGAACTTTGTAAATGTTCATTTTATTTAAAAGTTGGGGATTAAAAAAACAAAGTGATAGAAAAAAAGAATTAACACTGAGTAGGAAAAAATCTTGAAATACTTTTCCAAAGATTAGTTGGTGATTTTTTTCTTCAAATGGAATTTAGGGATAGGAAGAAAACTAATGCTCAAAGATGGCTGAAAACAATGACCTTTGGCTTCATACCACAGATTGGATGAAGCCCAGAGAGGAAGATGTTTCCTCATTGATCGATTGGAATATGAAAGAACTCCAGCTTGATTAAGGAATGAGAAGTAAACAGATACCAAGTCATCTGGCAAAACTTTGTCTTCTTTTTTTTCCCCCAAGAATTGTACCTAGTGTCTTGTGCAATACTACTGAACTACATCCTGGGCCATTTATATATATATATATATATATATATATATATATATATATTTTTTTTTTTTTTTATTTAGGAGGAAAGAGAGAAAAACACAAAACAAAACGAAGCAGTGTAAGGTTACATATAATACAGAACTACAAAAAAAATAACAGTAAGAAATCACCTGTTAATAGATTACATATTATCATCTTGGAAATAGTTGCTCAAATCACAGTATCAAAGAATACAGAGTAGACATTCAAACAGAGAGATTACAAACAGCTGTGTTCAATGATCCAAAAACATTAATATAGTCAGCTCATTTATATTTTTTTAAGACAGGGTCTCACTATATTGCCCAGGCTGACTTGAACTTATCATCTTCCTGTTTCAGCCTCCAGGATAGCTGAAATTAGAGGTCTAGGCCACTGCATCCAGCCTGGCCACCCAATTTTTATTGCTACTTATGTGCATCACTCATTTTTACCTCATGAGAATGCTGTCAGTGTCAATGCCACTTATTCTTTAGAACAGTGCTTCTAAATGTTATCAAGGTCCCTAGGTTTTTTCTCAAACATATTTCTCAATCATCTAGATTTTCTTTTGAATTACACTTCCTCCCTATAGGATTGTTCACTAATAATCATGCTCTTGTTCTTTAAAATGTCTCCCCAAATAAGTTGCTGTGACATTGAATCAAATCTATGACTTCATTGAGCCCTGCTTCTTTGGCCAGGTTCTGTGCTAGTCTCTATTTTTCGTATTTCTTTCTGAGATTACACTCATGTGCCACCTAACTCAGTCCCTCAATTCTTATTTTATCTACCCCTTTCCTTTACTTTTCTCCACCTCATTTGTCATCATGGCATAAGATTCAGTATTGAGTCCTTTACATCTATCATTTTGTTCTTTTTACCTTCTAGATAATTTATTTTACAACAACATAATTTAGCACCAAATGTTTAGTAAGCACTCATCACACTTGCCATACTGGAAATTAGCATTATTTTATCTGACCAGCCTTATGAAACATACATTTTTTCTTTTGACAAAGGGTATTAGAAATCCCAAAGAGTAAGGAGACTATTGCGTAAAGTCATGTGTATCGTCTAGTACCACAATTCCAGTTTAGGGTGTACAAGCAGTTGGAAAAAAGATGGCAAGAGGTGAGGATGTTGAAAAAGTAGGAGTAGTTTTGAACTTGTGCTCATACTTTTCTTCTAAAACAATGCAGAGTCTAGCGAAGGAGAAAATCATTGAGGCTGGAGACTAAACCTATAGTCCAGGATTCAGATAGCTATGAGGGCCTTGAAAAGCAGTAGAATCAGTGTACCCGAAAGGTAGTTCTAGAGTTGACCTCATGAGCTATGGAGTGTCTTCTTGGCATCCACGTCTTTTTAAATTTTTTCAAGTATTTTAGCCAAGTCTGGCATGTTATTATTCTGAGTCCAATGTAGTCTACATATATTGTCAAAAGTACATCCAGATAGGAACTAAAGTATGATGTCAGAGGGGAGATCAAAGAGGGCACAAAGGGGAGCTGCTGCTCCTATGTCATTTCCCTGAGCTACATGAACCTTTCACGTAGCTTCCACCGTCACTACTAAGCACAAGCCACTCCTCAGTCTTAACTTTCTACCAAATATATTCCCATGAGTAATTAAATAACTGTTCTCCTGGTCTCACCCTATACTAAACAAAACATATTACATTCCTTCTTCCCAGGTGGTCTCCAGGTCCTGGCATTTCTATTTCTATCAATGACACGCAATTATCTCAGTTATACCACTGACATTTGGGGGGCACCTGATACTGTTCTTTTAGCTTTTATGTAGAACCATTCCCTCCTTTTCGTAACTATCCTCATCACGCTAAGGTGTACCACTGACCACATGGTGACTCTATCAGCTTCTCTCCATGCAATGGTATAACTGGGGCTAGGGGTCCTCCCCTGGGTGGCACATTTTGTGGGTGGCATTATTGGAAAATTATGTTGTAACAATTTACTCCATTCAGATATATTGGGAGGATAGCAAATTGAAGGACCACCCCAAGTGACATGAACTCTAGCTATGTCACTACTCTCATATATCCCACACACTGCAGGGTAAAAGAGTACAGTAGTTAAGAGCACAATCTTTTGTGTCATTTTTTGTCATTAATCTTGTATCATCTTGTGACATCTTCTATTTTGAAATTCCTAAGTACTTCTCTAGCTAGACTGTTAACTATCTGAGTAATCCAAATGATGATCACCTTCATTTTGAGGAAAGGGAGCACTTTCTTAAAGAACAAAAACATCAAAAACTGTACAACACATTGGGGTGTAGCTCAGTAGTAGAGTGGATGCAGAACATGCACAAGGCTGTGGTTTCAATCCTCAGCACCAAAAAAAAAAAAAAAAAAAAAAAAAAAGAATTAAGGTGCCTGCCATGTACTACCCCTTAAAAAAGTATAGCCCACAGTAACTTTCACAAATATTTGTTAAAATAACTCAGTTTTCTGTTTTAACCATTTGGTCTCCTGAGTATTGAATGGAACATGGTAAAGAACAAAATTGGCCTTATGTTCCCATCTATGTCTGGAATCCCCTTTTCCACTCCTACCGAAAGCTTCAAATTCTGCCCATCTTTCAGGAGCGGCCCAAATTCGATATCCTCCAGAAGCCACTGACCCCCAATTATTTGAGTGAGTCATGTTAGAGTTGCACAGAACAAGTAGGGATTTGAAAAACTTCAGACCTGAGTTTGACTCACATTTTGCTACGTACCACCTGTGAAGATCTCCAGCCAGTTAAGTTATGTCATTACTTCCCTCACCTGTGAAGTGAGTCATGCCTATTTTGCAATTCTATTGAGCCTTCAATTAAATAAAGTAAAAATATTAACCCCAATGTTCTCCCTGATCATATAAACTCTGAAGTATTTTTTCTTATGTCTTATTTTCTGTGGACAAATACCAAAACTTCTGCGCCCGGCCCAAGCAGCCAAATAACTTCCTGAAGTAAAAACCGAATGAATGCAAATATGAATTTGTTTGAGGGGACTCTAGCAACATTAATGCCACTAAATTAGTGCCTCATTTAGTACCTAGCAGTAACTGAACACTGTGTAAGGGGTAGAGGTTGCAGAGAACTGTTTGCAGGCTGTCAGAAGTATCCTGTTGATATGTAATTCAAAGTTTTAAGGTAGGCAACCTAGCAGCTGTAGCGTCTTTAACAACCTAAGATTTCTCTATATCTTCCTGTTCTAAATATGCAGTATTTTCTTTAAGTTAGTAAGCTAGCTCTCATGCCTTAAGTATTGTGACTGCATTCTAGACAGAAAGAATAGATCAGGTGAGTGGCAAAAGGCCAGCTAAATCTGATCCTTTTCATCAAGGAAACAATTACTTCCCCAGAAGCCTTGATTAGTAGACTTCTACTTATGTCTCATTTGCCAGAGTTGGGTGAAAGGCCATTCTAGCTTCAAGAGTCTGGATGTGAGTACAGTATTTTTACTAGGCACATTATTTCTCCAAAAAAAATTGAGTTTCTGACAGAAAAGATGAAAAGAATAGATGCTGGATTAGCAGTTGTAACTATTTGCCACATGAGATTCACAATTTATTCAGTTTTTTTACTTATTTTATTTTTTCTTTTGTGGTACTAGGGATTGTATCCAGGGCCCATACACTAAGCTACCTCCCAGCCCTTTTTATTTTTTATGTTGAAACAAGGTCTTTGCTATATTATGAAATTGGCTAGACTGGGCAAACATGCCTTCTTTCTGCCTCTGTCTCCCAGAATGCTGGGATTATAGGCATGTGCCATTACATTAACCAGATTATGACTGTTTTCTCAGTACTCTGGGAACCAGAGACAGGAGGATCAAATTTGAGCCCGGCCTGGGCAATTTGTTGACTGAACATGACCATTTTAAAATAAACATTTTCAAAAGGGCTGGAGATACAGCTCAGTGCTAAGGCTGTGAGTTCAATCTCTGGTACTGTATTGTAAAAATTTAAAAATTAATATATTCTACATACAAAGCGGGACTTTTCACCTGGATCAAATCCCAATGCCCTAGGCTAGGGAGCACCCCCATCCTCATCTCATGTGCATATACCCTCCTTATCCTGTTTGACCTCTGACACCCACACCAGGTCAATGCTTCAGGAGAATCCTTGGTCTCTGTCACCCCATACCTGGCTACCTCCACTAGATAAAGTTGTCTGTCGCTACACAAGAGATAGACTTCTATGCGTCAAGCATGCCAAGCTATTACTTTGCCATTGAGCTATGTCCTCAGCCACCTAAGTGGGTTCTCAAGTAAGCATGAAGTAAGACTACATTTTTGTGCAATTGCAGGTAAATTTTTTCCAAGTTAGAGGAAAGGATAAAATATATTAGAATCAGTTGCTACCTGGAAATGGTTTTTAAACCTCCTCTTGATGTTTGTGGTTAGATGCCTTGCTTTGTCTATTGTCAATAGGATAAGAGTTCCTCTGCAGTGATGTCAAATCTTTTAAAACTCTCTGCTACACATGTGTGTCATACATTTACCACGTAGTGGTGACTTCCCTAGGGGAGTGCCTGTCTTTACATCAAAAAATAGTTGTGATTCTCTTAAACAGTTGGTTTGATTTTGTCTCATGAACCTTTTGAAGTATGTAATTTATCTTATTTTTTCATCCTAACTGCCATGCTAATCTGACCTATGAGCCACATAAATTTTATAGACAATTACACTATTTATTTTTGTTTACTTTTTCTTCTTGCCCTTCTTTACATTTTTACCTACCAATTTTACTTTATATGTCTGTGCTGTTTCTAATGCATTTTTGTCATCCACATTAAATCATTTCTGAATATCAGGCTTAAATATATGAAAAAACTTTTAAAAATAAATGTAAGGGAAAAGATTTAAGAACATTTCCAAAACTAACCCAGAAGTTTCTTTAGGGGGATAAAGAATAATATGGAACCATTTGGATAATGTCTGCAAGAAAATTAAAATTAAAATATTCCCAAGAAATTTCCAGATAATTTAAGAATCAAAATTATTGCTGTTGTGATTATAAACAAACAAACTGCTTCTTTCATCACATCAGGAATGCAAGATTTATAGATGAACCTGGATAGTGCCTATTATAGGAGGAGGCCTGAAGCAATTTACATGTGCCTCTATCCCATAAGCTCTTTTGCTTCTACCATCAGAAATCTGACTACAGAGCTGTGTGAGATCTCATTTAGATGATGATTCTTGAGAGGAACAACTATCTCCTAAGCCATAGACAATGCAGTTTAATTCTAATATGGACACTGGTGGTTTGTCTCTGAAGATCAGCATTCTCTGGTAATCACTTTCACTTTGAGTCTTCTGACTTAGAAAAATCCAGTGTAAGGAAAGAACACAAAGTTCAAGGAAATGGGTTTTTTAGTGCATATTGATTTATATATAAAAGCAAAGAGAATGATTATATCAGGATTCCAACAGATAAGTGAAATCATTTTTACACACACACACACATTTACATGAATGTGGAGGCCAGTTAATCAAGTCTGAGGTATGAAATCCTTCAGGTACGCAAACAGAAAGGATAGATGGGAGCTCTTGGATACAAGCTGATGTTGCTGTCCACAGGCAGAATTTCTTCTTTGGGGAAGCTCAGTTTTGCTATTAAAGTGTTCAACTGATTAAACCAGACCTACCAGATTATCAAGGATATTTTTGCTTAATTAAAATTTTGACTGATTATAGACTTGAATCATATCTACAAAACACCTCACAATACCACCTAAATTAGTGTGTAATGTACCTACATTTGTGCGTTGACATTTAAAACTGACCATTAGAGTGATGTTTGATTGTTGGGAGCCGCGTCTGTGATAGCTCGCCTTGCGCAGCGGACGTGCGGCCTGTGGTAAAGAGCAAAGCCTGAGGTAGATTACCCCTCCCATCGAATATGTTAGTTTCCTGCTTACCGCGTAAACAACCCGCTCAACAATATAGTCTGCCTGGCAACTGATGATGTTAGCCAATCAGCTTGCCTTGCTTACTTTAACATGATTGGACACTGTACCCGTATATATACCGGCGCCACCCCTGGGCGGAAGTAGAAGCCAGATAGAAGCCCGGAAGTAGAAGCCCAAAAGGAGCCGCGGAGAGCGGACCGGTAGAGGCTTTGGGGCAGGCTGAAGCACAAAAGGAGCCGCGGGGAGCGGACCAAAGGAGGCTTCAGCTGGGAGAACCCAGGGCAGGCTGTACGGAGAAGGAAAATAAAAAGAAAAGGTTGTCCACTACCAGACTTTGTCGTGTGTCCTTCCTGCCGGCCGGGAGCGGACATCGACATTTGGAGGCCCGCCCGGGGACTGATCACCCCCGCGACGTGGAAGTGGACAACGCTCCAGTACAGAGCTGCGAGACAGGTGAGTTGGGGATAAGCCTGGGCTCTGGGTGGCGCGCACCTACAGGGCTTTTAGACTCCCCTCAGGCTCACGCGTAAGTGGCGGATTCCTTGGGCCTCACGCGGTGAGTAACATATTAAAAGATGGGAAACATGTTAGGTAGCAACACTAAGAGCGAGGGTGGTTGTGGAGAAAGCTCTCAAGAGCTTACAAAAGTACGCAGGGTATCTGAGCAGGCCCAGTCAGGGAGCTCCCGAGAGGGGTCCGTCAAGGGGAACAAGGATGCTAAGGAGGAGGACGGGGCTCTAGCCTCGGAGTCGTCTGACTCCGAGGACGAGGGAAAGTTGAATGGCAAGGAGGCCAAAGAGACCAGCTGTCAGGAGCCTAAGTCGCTCAATAAGGAGTCGCAGGGTTCTTTTCCAGCGTTGCCCCGCGAATTGCGCTCTGCTCAACCTGGTCTGCGGAGGAGTAGAGAGCTCCTGAGCGCTCCCCGGCGCGAGAGGGAGGCGAAGCCTTCCGCCCCACCTTGGGGGCCGTTTCCGGAGGCGATTCCTCGCCACGAGGCGGCCGCCTGGGAGCTCTCTCCCCTTTCGCCAGAACAGGAAGTGATGCACGGGCCCCCATTTTCCGCCCAATCACGGCCGCCGTCTTATGCTCCGCCGCCGGCGGGTCGGTATTTTTACAGGCGGCTTTGGCAGGGGGGACGCTTGTCTCATGAGGTACATCCACCTGGGATAGATAGTGGCCCCTACGAGATATTTCCTGTACAAGTAGCTATGGGCCAGGGACGCAATGTATGGGAGCCTTTTGAGATAAAGCAGATTAGAGAACTTAAAAATGCAGTTACAACCTTTGGGCCGACTGCGCCTTACACCATTGCCATGCTGGAGAATCTGTCTTCTGGGCCCCTCACCCCCGCGGACTGGATTCAGCTGGCAAAGGCGTGTCTGCCCTCGGGTAGTTACACAGAGTTCTCTGCCGAGCAGGCTGAGAAAAACGCCGGTCGAGGAAATGAGGGCTGGGGATTTAGCTTAGCGGCATAAGTGCCTGCCTTGTAAGCAGGCAATCGCCAGTTCGATCCCTGGTACCACTAAAAAAAAAAAAAAAAAAAAAAAAAAAAAAAAAAAAAAAGAAAAAGATAAAAATAAAAAATAAAAAATAAAAAACAAAAAGGGGGAGTAAGCCAAGGCCTGCCTCCAAAGGCGCGGTTATCTATGACAGGACAATGGATGGGCCCGGATCCAGTGGTCAGCTGGAACCGAGGCGCGGTTTGTGTTTTCCCACAGGAATCGGGACGAGAACCACTGTGGATACCGGAGAGACTGACACGGGCAACAAAGCCCTCGACTGAAGATCAGACCTGCCCTACTGGAGATCCATCACAGACCAACCAACAAGATGAATAGAAATAGCGGTAGCCCGAAATGGACAAGAAGATCCTCAGGCATATGCATGGCTTGCTCAATTGGCCCACGACCGAGTCTAGATATGGCGGGCATCCCTCATTCTCCTCCATAAGGTGACAATACACAGCAGGGTAGGTGAGTCAATGACGGGTAAGAGCGTGCCTCCCCAGCACGACTCGACCTAAGCCAGGCCCTACCCCATCCTGCACGTAAGCCGCTGGACTGTTAGATGCTGCCCAGGTCTAAATTTCTCTCCGAGGGGATTTCTTTACGGAGAGGAAATGAGTGCAAGCTTGTGTGCATCCAGGTTCCGTCCAGTTTGTGCCTGGCCCTAGAAAAAGGACGAGGGCCTCAGGGCCTTGGCAGACCATGGCATGGCCAACCAGGGTCTAAGCCAAGGACCTACGGTGGGCCTACACATAGGGCATAAGCCTCTGCACCCAGTCCAGGAAGGGCTACGATGCGCACATTCATAAAAAATAAAATAGGGGGAGATGTTGGGAGCCGCGTCTGTGATAGCTCGCCTTGCGCGGCGGACGTGCGGCCTGTGGTAAAGAGCAAAGCCTGAGGTAGATTACCCCTCCCATCGAATATGTTAGTTTCCTGCTTACCGCGTAAACAACCCGCTCAACAATATAGTCTGCCTGGCAACTGATGATGTTAGCCAATCAGCTTGCCTTGCTTACTTTAACATGATTGGACACTGTACCCGTATATATACCGGCGCCACCCCTGGGCGGAAGTAGAAGCCAGATAGAAGCCCGGAAGTAGAAGCCCAAAAGGAGCCGCGGAGAGCGGACCGGTAGAGGCTTTGGGGCAGGCTGAAGCACAAAAGGAGCCGCGGGGAGCGGACCAAAGGAGGCTTCAGCTGGGAGAACCCAGGGCAGGCTGTACGGAGAAGGAAAATAAAAAGAAAAGGTTGTCCACTACCAGACTTTGTCGTGTGTCCTTCCTGCCGGCCGGGAGCGGACATCGACATTTGATGTTAATTTTGTTTTTAACTTCCATTAGTGAGTATTTTGTTCTCTGTGAAAAAAATCACAAACTGGTTTGAGACAGGATCCAAGAAGCAAAAAGTTAGTGTTACTGATATATGCCATCAGTTTTAACATGCATCTTTCTATAAAGGTCATTAGCTACCTGGCATTCATTGAGTATATTGTTTGATTCCACTAAACTGTTTCAGTTAATTGGTGAGAAAATTAGTTCTTCAGTTGAAATCAACATCTAAAAAGGAAGAATTTCAAGAATAGGTATATATTTCACTTGTAAATTATTTTTCTCATGGCAAAGTGCTTAAAGAGTATGAGACTATGTTAGTTGCTCTTTCTACTTCCCCTTGGGATACAAATGATAGATGTATTGAAAATACTCAAACCTACAAAAGAATAGCAAGCATTTTCATTTTGAAGGATACCTGCCATTCACTAATGATGTGGGCAAATTACTTTCTTTCTGAGTCTCATTTGCTTACCTGCAAAATGTAAATAATGATTACTATCTTGAGAGCTTGGTGAAGGTCAGATGAGAAAATACAAGGTAAATTTCTAGAACACAGTAGATACTCCATAAATGCTTATTTTTTTGCATTCACAGGTGAAATCATATGAGTTAAAAATTTTCTCCAATTTTTTTGTAGATTGTCTCCAACTATTCGCATTATTTCAGATATCAGTAGGAATCAAAGTATCAAGTTAGAGTTCTAGTGATCGAATTCTCACATTTACTACACTCCTTGCAAGTTTCTTTGTATATACTTATGGGCATATAAAAGCTTTTTTTTTTGTAGTACTAGGGATTGAGACCAGGACTTTGCACTGAGCTACACGTATAGCACTTTTTTACTTTGTGAGGGTCTAACTTGCCCAGGCTGCACTTGAATCTATGGTCGTCCTGCTTCACACTCCCAGAATGCTATTACAGACATGAACCACCACACCTGGCATAAACTCATTTTTATATGTTATCATTACATTTTACATGTTATCATTTCAATCATGAGTGTAGATAAAATTGATATGTTTACAATTGCTTTTTTAAGGATCAACAATTCTCTAATTTTATCTGAAAATATTCTTATGAGACATGGTGGTAAAGTTTTGAATAAACATTAGGTGTCACCAGGTCTCATGAATGTGAAATAATATTTGACTGAGGAAAACAGGACATATCTTAAATTGTTTTCAATTCAAATGTAGCAAGCAGCTGAAGCTGGAGATTGATCACATGTGTGGGGCTAAAGCAAGGCCAGCCCTGAAAATAGGAAGACTACAAAGCAACCAGGTAAAGCAGTTGTTCTGGCTCCAAGAAGGCAAGGGACACAGGCCAACCAGGCAAACAAGTCGCTAGACAGAAAGAGAGGCTGAAATTAATATTATCCTCCTGTACAAATAAAACTGCTACAATGATTGAGCAGTTCCTTTCTTCCCATCCAAAAGAATAAGGGCTCCACCTGACCTCAGCTTTTGTTTCTTCTTTACTTTCTCATCCTATCAGGGTCCTTAACCCCAAGAACCACAAGAGCCACGTTGGTCGCAGCATCAGAGTCATGTGGCTCAGCATACACAGGTTGTTTCGTTTTATTATTGTTAACTATATAAGAGACGTAAATAACGTATAGTTTTATTTTTCCCTGGGAAAAATTGGAGATGAATCTAAAACCTCTTCAATCCCTACTCCCCATCAGCAACTACCATTATCACTTTGATCTATCCTTCCAGACCATTTTTCTATGAATTTACATACATACTACAATGTACACATAAGATGAACTCAAATGGAAAGTAGATATTTTATTGCCTAAGGAAATTAGGACCTGTTATGGATTTTTATCTTGTGAAATTTGAGATGTGATAGTCAAAAAAGAAAGATGAGAAAAGAGAAAAGGGAAAGGAAGTCTTGCCAAGAGTGACAATTTAAATGTCTCTATATTTCTTTGGTATTTTATTATTGGTCTCCTGAGCCCAGTTTTGCCAAGTTACACCACCATAGTATGTGTATGACAGCTCACATGGTTTAAAGATCTTGATTCCAGTTTCACCAACCAGTGCTTCAACAGAGACAGATAAACAATTCCTTATGCATTCTCAAAGTCTCGCTCCACAAAAGTCCAAGCATTATCAGACCCAATTTACAAATGAAAACGAAAAATAATTGTGCCTTTAAAGTACAAATTGAAATGATGATGCCCAAAGTCAACTGTTTCCCAATTAATACAGAAAAATACCTTTCTCAGTTATTTAATTATTTTAAAATATGAGGTAAATTCAAGTTTAAGACAAGATGGCATAGACTTATTTTTCCTTGTCTTTCCCTGTTAGAATTCCTGAAAATAATACAAAAGTCATTATAAAAGGACTCTAGAATGTGGAGAGTTAGTGGACTGGACAGAGACTTCAGCACTTAAAGAATGACACTCAAGCTGGTCATGGTGGTGCACACTTGTAAGCCCAGCACTCAGGAGGCTGAGGCAGGAGGATCCTTGCAAGTTTGAGATCACCTTGGGCTGTAGTGAGCTTATGGCCAGCCTGAACTGCATAGTGAGACCCTGTCTTAAAGATAAAAGGAAAAACAAGACACTATGTGAGCTCTCTGGCTTTTCTTTTTAATCTTCCACAAGTTTGATATTGGATTCTGGAGAGGCTTCCAACCTACCTAAGACTCTTCTGTCAAAGCAGACAAGAAATAAAAATAAAAAAAACAAAACAAAAAAAAAAACTGTTCTTTGTGCCCAAAGGACTGGGAAAAGAGAGAAACCCCACCCAGCAAAAGAAAAACGTTTTAGACAACACTGACCCTACCCAACTGTATGCTATAGTACTTCCGAACCCTACTCTGTGGACACAGGTAGCTGGAGAAACACATTCCTCAGGGAGCACCAGCTGAGATTGAGCTAGACTCTGGGCGACCGAGAGGCCTGGGGAAGCACTTTCTTTCCCTGCAAGCAGCAGCATATACTTAGAGCCAAAGTAGTAGGGATCTGGATAGCTCCAAGAAACTGGAAGAAGCGTGCTCCACCAGCTGGAGCTTCAGACCGCTGTCTCCCACGCAGCAGCAGCAGGTAGCCACTTAAGACTTTAAGCCTACTCCCACTCCATGGCACCAGAAAGCTCAAGGAAACACTTTTTACTCTATGCTAGCACCCACTGGACAAGTGAGGCTCAGATTTCTTGACTACAATCACAAGGCAGGCCACAGAGGCACTTTCCTCTAAGGCTAGTAGTGTTAGCGTATGCCAGGCCACCTCTGGTATCAGCAGAGGATGCAGACAGTTGCTTCCACTCCTCCCTGCTATTGCTATGCCAGCTAAGCCTAAGTGAAAAACCCGGATGCCTAGCAGCAGCTGGTGCCCCTCACCCTCTCTATTAGAGGGAGGGAATCATCTCAGAGAGCAGGGAACTGGAGAAAGAGATTCTTCAAATCTGTATAGAAGTCTTGGAAAGACACCTGTTTAATACAAATATGAAACTTAAAACATCATGCCTGAAAGTCTGAGAACTTTATTGCAATGTGGCATCCCACTCAGGTTTTCATGGTGGTCTCTGAGGAACACACAAACAAAGCAGATCAGAATAGCGATGTGCAGGTTCTAAAAAATAAATTGTCTTTGGAACCTCAGCTCACAAAAGCAGGCCAATAAAACTCAAGAATATCCACACAGAGACACATCATAACTAACTTTTGAAAACTAAAGATAAAGAAAAAATTTTTGATAGTAGTTAGAACAACATGCATTACCTATAGAGGCACACTGGTTTAAATGATAGCAGATTTTCTCATCTGAAACCATTAATGCTGGAATAAAGTGTACATTTTTCAAATGATAAAAGGAAAAAACTGTCAAACCTGAATTCCATTGCAAAAATCCTTCAAGATTGAAGAGAAAATAAAGGCATTCTCAGATGACAAGAAAATTTATAAGTTGTATTAGCAGATACATCATTAATGAATGGCTAAAGCAAGGTCTTCAAACAAAAAGGAAATGATACTAGCAGAGGCTTGGAACTTTAGAAAAGGAAAACAATGACATATGTAAAAATCAGGTGAATATTGTAGTTTTTTCTCATGCATTTTTTCAATCATGTAAATTGTTGAAAAAAACACAATATACCATCTGATGATGGATTCAGTATATGTAGAAAAATAAGTAGAGAAAGTATATTTCAAAAGGGGAAGCAAGGGAGGAGTAAAGGGACCTACATGAAAATAAGGTTCCTACACTTAGAAGTGGTGAAATACTGATAAGAGTAGACTGTTACAAAATACACACATAATCTAAAACAAACATTATGAAAACTACATAGTTTTTGTAAAGTTATAGACTCAAAACACTAAATAAGTCAAAAAGGAATTCTAAATACAATTCAAATAACTCACAGTAAGGCAAGAAAAGGAAAATAGAGAAATGAGAAATATAATATTAAATATTAGATTTAAGCTCTAACGTAGTAATAATTATGTTCTGGTTGAATGTGCTAAATAAATGGATTAAAAGGCAGAGATTCACACATAGTTTTGTTTGCTTGCTTCTTTTTGAGACAGGGTCTCGCTATGTAGTTCAGGCTAGTCTGAGTTCACTAAGTAGCCCAGACTGGCCTCAAACATGCAACTCACAGTGATGCCCCTAATTCAACCTCAGAGTATTGGGATTACAAGTATGCTTCACCACACTCAACAAAAACAGATTTTTAAAAAGCTACTATGCACTGTCTAAGAAATTCCTTTCAGATCAGGGATATATCTCAGTGACACAGTACATGCTTGGCGAGCACGAGGTCGTGAGTTTGATTCTGGTACCACAAAAAAAAAAAGAAAAGAAAAGAAAAAAGAAAAAGAAAGGAAAAAACTCCAACTCCATTCAAATAACACAGGTAGGTACAGAGTAAAAGTATAGAAAAATATATACTACACAACCATTACTTATTAAAAGTAGCAGAACAGCACCTACCTCATGGGTACAAAGGCCTGAGCTCAATTCTCAGTACAAAAAAACAGCCAGGTAACTTATTAAAAGCAGAAATATCTATATATTAAGATCAGATAAACTAGATTTTAAAATTTCCAGGGACAAAGAGAGATATTATATAATGATAAATGGGATACTTCACCTAGAACACCTAAATGTAAATGCAGCAATAAATAGTTTTCTTTTTTTTTTTTTTGTCTTTTTCGTTTTTATCGGTACCGAGGATCGAACTCACGACCGCACACTTGCAAGGAAGGTGCTTATGCCACTGAGCTAAATCCCCAGCCCCAGCAATAAATACAGTTTTGAAAGACATGAAGTAAAATGATAGTCGCTAAAGAGAAAAACAAATGCACCATTATAACTAAGACTTCAATACCCTCCTCTAAGCAATATAACTACTATATAGAAAATCAGCAAGGTTATGGAATTGACAACACTGTAAAGCAACAGGATCTAATTTTAGATCCAACTTTATCCAACAATAGCATAACTCACATTCTTTTCAAATACCCATGAAATATTCACCAAGATAGTCATGTTCTGGGTTATAAGACAAACATGAATGAATGCAAATGAATTGAAATCACAGAGTATGTTCTCTGACCATAAGAGAATCAAATTAAAAATAAATAATAAAGTCAACAAGGAAAATCTCTAAACATTTGGAAACCAGACAATGCACTTCTCAATAATATATAGATCAAAAAAAAGTCTTCAAGGAATTTTTTTCCTAGAAAAAAGCATGTATTTGGCTTTTAAACAATTAAAAATCCTGTCTAAGCAGGCTCTTTGATCAGGTTTGCAAGTCCTGCTCAGCAACTTTATGTCCTACACTGCACTCGGGGGTTGCCCCAAAGGCACAAATTCACGGCCCTCTGGGCCCACTCCCCTGCACAACTAATGCTGACATGATATGCAGCCACCAGAGCTGGTGCACTGGGGTTCAATGAGCCATGTCACAGTCACACATGCTCATCCTAGATCAGGTCCCACATTCAAAGCCTGACACAGCTTGGAGGGGCCACAGTAGAGATCAAAGTCTTTGAGGCCACAGCTGCTGGTGTCCTTCTGAAGGGTGCTATGAAGCTGCCTCATGGTCTCCAGACACTGGAGACTCTAGTGATCGAAGCAGGACACAAACCCCATCCTCTTGGCCAGACAGATTCATGAAGAAGTACATGCCATAGATGAGGTGCACATATAGGACCCCAGGCTTCATGCAACTGATGCAATTGCAGGGGAGTAGGTCTGCTAGGGACTGGATTGGGCAGTTTCATCCTCCAGTCCCAAGTATGCCTCAGTCTTCACAATGCAACTACGCAGTTCTGTGCCATCACCAAGTTACCAGACAAGGATGTATCCTAGAAATGCCCAGACCCAAGGAGACTGCTGGTTGGTCAAATAACTCTGACCCCAGCCAGCAGAGTGGTCCTTTGGGCTCTCTAAAAGAAATAAATGCTGCATTGGGAGCTCAGGTTAATGGTGGTCCCAAGCAAGACTTTTTGGGGGAAGCTGGCCAGGCTGTGTTTATTGGGTTCTACCGTTGCTGCTCTGCCTCTGCCAGTTTTTTCCCCCATCCTTTAGGAAAGCTTTTGGATGAACAAGGAGAGGCTCATTCCATTTAGTGGGAAGCTTGGCCCTGCCTCAGGAGGACAAAGTAGGGCCAGCGCCAGTATCCCACATCTCTAGATGTGTTGAGGGAAATTTTTAAAAACACAGTGAACTGAATGAAAATGAAAATACAACATTAAATTTGTGGAATGTAGCTGTGCTGACACAATTTATAACACTAAATGCTTACATTAGAAAAAGAGAAAAGGTCAGGTAAGTTCCTAACTGGAAAAAGAAAAGCAAAATATACTCAAAGCAAGCAGAGGGAAGAAAATAATAATAAGCAGAAATCATTGAAACTGAAAATAGAAAAAACAATAGATAAAATCAGTGAAGCAGAAAGCTGTTCTTCTGAGATCAATACAATTGATAGACCTATAGCAAGATTAAGATTAAAAAGAGTGAAGGCAAAAGTTCCTAATAGCATAAACGAAACAGGAAATTTTATCACAGATCCTGCAACCATTGAAGGGAAAATAAGAGAAGTCTATGAAGAACCTTGTGTATAACTCAAGTGAAATGGATTGATTCTTGAAAAGCACAAACTATCAAAATTCAACCAATACGATATATACCATCTAAATAATCCAAACTGTTAAAGAAAGTGGACTTAAAATTAAAAAGGTCTTGAAAAAAGAAAGCTCCAGGTCCAAATGGTTTCATTGGAGAATTATTTCAAACATTTTAAAGAATTAAATTGAATTTACCTAACCTACTCTAGAATACCAAAGATGAAGGAACAGTCCTATGCTAGAGGTCCTCCGAGCCATTCCCAGGCTTAATGAATCACAAAAATCTGCAAGAAAATATTAGCATTATGGAATTCATCAAATTATAAAAATACTTTAACAGTGGCCAAGGATTCCCAGAGTACACCATATAGTCATACTTGTGGCTATGATTTACTACAAACAGAGCAACATCAGCAAAGGAAAAACAAACATGGGTTGAAGTCCTAGAAATCAAGGTACAAGCTTCCAAGAGTCCTCTGTCACAACTATGTACTAGATAAATTGTACTAATTCCTTTAGGAACAAGTAGGGACAATACATGTGAAATGATGTCTATCAGGAAAGCTCCTTAGAAACTCACTCCCCAAGGCATTTATTGGGGATTGGTCACGTAGGCACCCTCTGCCTAATACTTATCAAAATTTCAGACTCCCAGAAGGAAAGCAGGGAAATGTTTAGCATAAAATATATTGTTTGTACAAAACAGGTACAGTGAACAGTTTTATCAATCCTAAAAATGGAGGGGACCCTCTCCAAATCAAAGTTCCCAGATGCCATTCAAGGATCCGCCTTTTAAGCAAGCCTGTCAAAGCTCCAAATTCAAGCCTGCTACATTAAATATTTTCTGCCCAGCTGGGAAATCAAAGAGACTAGAGCTCTGGTCCCAGGAAAAACCACATTTGTACAGATTATGTACAGTAAACCACTCTTATCAGTTCTGGAAATGGTGAGAACGCTCCTAAAACCCAAGTTCCCAGATTCCAAAGAGCTTGCTATCTTAGCTTTTTTTATTTGTTTGCATAACTTCCCAAGTCACTTTATGAGGCCAGCATTATCCTAATACCAAAGCCAGCAAATCCTCTCCAAATTACATACTTTATCTCCCTTGAACTTTAACATAAAAGTCTGCAAGAAAATATTAGCAACATGGAATTAAACAAGGTATAAAAATAATTTTACCATGGTGGGAAAGGTTTTATTCTAGCTGTGCAAGGTTGGTTGAAAAGTCAGTATTCAGCCAGGCTATAATCTCAGCACTCTGGGAAACTGGGGCAGCAGAATCACAAGTTAGAGCTTGCCTATGGGACTTAGGGACTTATCAAGATTCTGTCTCAAAATAAAAAAAATAGAAAAAGAACTTGGTATGTATCTCAGCATGAAGACCCTGGGTTTTATCCCCAGCACCCCCACACACAACAAACAAACAAAATCCCAAAACTCTCAATATTCAAACCATGTAATTTACCATATCCACACCAAGCTAAAAAAGTAAAATCATATAATGTATCACTTAATGCAGAAAAAGCATTTTACAAAATTCATCATTCATTCATGATAAAAAGCTCTCATCACAATATGAATACAGGTACTTCTCAAATCTATAAAAGTATCTACAAAAAACTTACAGCTAAACATCATACTTGTACTGATAAAAGATGGAATGTTTTCCCCCCAAGAAAGGGAAGAAAGGAAAAACGTCCACTTTTATTATTTTCATTCAATATAGTTTGGATATTTTAGTCAGAATAAGGCAAGAAAAAGAAGTACAAGGCATATGATTGTAAAGGAGAAAATAAAATGGTCCCCATTCACAGACAACATGATTTTCTATGTAGAAAATTCTACAGAACCTAAAATATAGGACCCCCTAAAATTAATTGAGTTCAGCAGGTCACAAGACACAAGATTAACACAAAAATTAATTTCATTTCTATAAACAAACAATGAATATGGAAGTGCAAATTTAAAACGATACCATTATAATCATGCTGAAAAAATGAAGTTCTAAAGTATAAACAAAACTTTTTCAGACTTATATGCTGAAAATTCCAAAATGCTGATTGAGAAGTCAAAGAAGTTTTAAATAAATGGAGAGGACATATCATGCTCAAGTATTAGAAGACAATATAGTGAAGCTTCCAATATTCTCCCAGATATAAAATTTGTGAAATCTGAATGTTATATGAATAGTACCCAAAGCCAGTATGTTAGTTTTGATGTTTACTGAGTCATATAAGATATTACCACTGAGAAAAACTGGGTTTCCGTACATGAGACTCTTCTGTAATAATTTTTACAACTCTCTGTGAATCTGTAATTATTTCAAAGTAAATTAAACATAATTCAGTAATGTAAGTCTGAAGGAGTAAGAATATTTTAAAACTCGCATTTATTACAAAATAGAACTACATCTTAGTATGGAAAATAGCCAATATACACAAAAGCCTACACTGCTGTTTATCATAGAAATGTAAATGAAAGTGACTATGAGTTCTTCATAACTGTATATGGCATATTTCCACACCCAAAGCGAAAAAGATTTGTTGCTAAACATCTATATCAGTCAGAATTCAACTAAAGGACCAGAACAAATAGGAAATAATTAATTCATTCAAAGCTGTTGTAAAATCTACAGGAAGAGAAAAATCGGGAGGTTGGAACCAAGAAGCATAGGCCAAAACTACACACACACACACACACACACACACACACACACACACACACACACACACACACGCCTGCCTGCCTGCGCGTGTTTTCCGATACCTCAGCTCTAGTTTAAAAGTTTTCGAATTGATTCAGATTATCCTGGATAATCGCCCTTACTTTAAACCAGCCGACTTGGAGTTTTAATTATATCACCAAAATAGCTCCACAACAACACGTAAATTATTATTTGATAGGATAACTGGGAGTTGTAAGCTAACCACATTTAAAGTAAAACAGCCACACGAATTTCATAAACCATTTCTGCTTGCAACTGGATAAACATACTAAGAATCACTTTGGATTTATTATCAAAGGTAATTTCTAACACAAACGATGTAAATCACTAGTGTCCGCTGAGTTCATAGACGAAGTCCCACGTAACAGAACTTTAGAATTGAAAAGCTTAGCTTGTATTTCGACTGAAGAAGCGTCTCGCCGAGCTGAGCTGCGGCTCCTCGGGAGGCGGCGCGCGGGGGAGGAGGGACGGAAAATCCACCTGGAGCGCGAGCGCCACGGGTGTTGGAGCTCTGTGGGCGGAGCTTCGGAGCCAGTAGCTTTTAGCGACTGCGCCCAGCCCGCCAGAAGAGCGCGCGGCGGGCAGACGGCGGGGAGCCAGTCGGTATGGCGAGCTCTGCAGGCTGGGGAAGGAGGGAGCGGTGGGGGAGGAAGGAAAGGGAAGAGGCGGAGCGTGGGAGCGCACAGTGTCAGGAATACAATAGTGCTCCGCGCCGCCTCGGCCGCCGCCGCTGCCGCCGCCGCCCAGCTGCCTGCCCAGGGTTGAGGCCTGACGGGGCCGAGCGGGCAAGGCGCGCGCGGGGGGGGGGGGGGGGGCCCTAGCGACTCCCGCGGCCCGGCGGAGCGGGCGGGAGTGAGAAGGGGATTAGGGGGCAGGTGCGAGGGAGAGGAGAGAAGAAAGCCGGTGGTTAAGGGGGCGGTTACCACCCCTGAGGGACTTGCCAGGCACGTTGCCTTGGCCCCAGTGTGGAGCCAGGAGGGAGCCGCGACCTAGCTGCGCGAAGGTAGGACCTAGAGGCCAGACGCGACGCGGGCGAGGTTAGGGTCACCGCACGCGTTAGGCAGCTGGAGTGGCGGCCTCGGGGAGTGGGAAGTGGGCGGCTCGGAGCACAGTGTCCCGCCCGGCCTCGCTGCTCTCCAGGTCGCTCCGGCTCCACATAGCGGTCGCCTGTGGCATCTCCAGAGCCTTTTGACCAGATCGTGTGTGAGCTGAGGTAAAGTGCCTGGTGGTCCTTCTACCGGCTGGGGCAGTGCCCGGTGGCACGAGAGGGGGGCGGGGGCAGACGCACGAGCTGAGCGGCAGCTCTTGGGCTGCACAGGCAAGGATTTGAGCGCCATAACTGTTGCGGCGTTCCCTCCGGTTTATCCTCTCGGCATCCCCCACCGTCCCTGTCCTCAGGGTGGTATCGGGGCTCGCTGGGCCAGACCTGTGGCGGGAGGGCTTGCTCTGTCGGCCTCCCGTGGCTAGATGCTGCAGGGAGCCAGGGTGCGCTCAGGCTGTTCGGCATTGCGTGACGGGAAGAACCGAATGCTAGGAGAGAAGCGGGGGTTGGAGTTGCAGGGAGCAGCGAGGCGCTCCAGAGAGCCAGCGTGCCAGCCGAGCGGGAGCGCGGGCGCCTTGCCGGCCGGCGAACTTTCCCTTCTCTTCCAGTCATTGTTTGGACTCTGTAAGTACGAAGCTGCAGAGCGCAAGGCAGTCCACGGGGTAGAAAAATCAGTCTGGACAGCTTTGCAAGTTATGGGAAAATTTTCCCACCGCCAGGCAAGGCGGAATTGTTAACTTTTCACTAGCTCTCGAGTTCTGGTTTCCTGTGCTGCGAGGTCCATAGATAACTATCTTTTAAAACTTCCAATCTTGTTCTCCCACTTTTTGTAGCAGAGCCATTGCTTCCACCAAGTCTGGCTTTCCAGTGTACTGGGCAACCTGCACTTACTATTTGTGAGGAGAAAAGGAGGCGCGGGATCTCGAGTGAGTGATCCTACCGTGGTCTGTGGAGGCATGTTTAAAAGCTTATATTGTTGTGCAGCCCTGATACATATATAGCTCGTAGGCTTTTGGCGAGAAACTTGTTTGGCCGCTCCTTTGGCTTCTCAGTTGTAAGGCAATCCATAGCCTTAGCTGTGCACGAGGGCCCGCCCCCACCCTGAGATGCGTTTATCTTTGAAGCTGAGGAGATCCTGGTCCCTGCCCCCTCTGAGGTCTGATTGTATAAGAAATCAAAACTGTTTTGACAGTGCTTCTAATGGCCTGAAGGGAAAGGCGACCTCATTCCTTGTATTCAGTCTAATAAAGATAACTGCTGCTCTCTAAATTCAGAAAGGAATGGAACAAAATTTAGGTAAAAACTGGTTACACAACCTCTTTGCTTAGATTGAGCAAACCAGAATCTACTTTCCTATAATAGGTCTCTTAATTTTAACCTACAACCACTTCTTGTCAGCCTGGGATTTGGGGTTGTAGGGATGGGGAGGAGAGAATTGTGGGCATTAAAACACTGTTTTATTTAGTTTAATACTTTCGTAACATCTGTAGACAGTGACAATATGGATCTCAGACTTCTTCAAAGCCTTTCAGTAGTGTAGTTCTCATGTTTTGGTACCATCATGAGTTTAATCTCTAGATAAGTGAAGAAAGATTTTTCTCTTTTGTGTTTAGCCTAATGTTCTATCTTCTTACCGTTTTCTGTTTTATTTAAAGTGATCTCCCATACTTGAACTCTAAAAGGATAATGCCCTCTCTTCAAAGAATACCTGAGATCTTTGGAAAGTGTTTCTCACTACCCAGTGTATATTAAGCTTTCAATATTGGTAGCTACCATCGTTGCTATCTTTTTTTTCCAGTTCCATTATTCTCTATACTTTTGTTTGCTAAAGAAGGGTGCAGCCCAGTATTTTTTTTTTTTTTGGAAGAGTTCTTTGCATGTTCTGGCTAATCAGCTGTATAATACTCAATATTCTGATTCTAGAATTCACAATTCTCTTCCACCTTTTCTGGGTCACATTGCTAGATTGGCAATGTGGTGTGCATTTTGGTCATAGGTAGGGCAAATGTGAAGAAAGATCTTCCACTCCTTGAAGTGTTTGTTGTTTGTAATCAGCTGGGAGCAGGAGCCTCCCTCAGGGCACCTGTCACCCATTCTTCTGGCTAGTGGAGGAGGTTCCCAAGGCTGGAGAAAGTGATAGTGCTGGCCAGTTGGCATAGCTGAAATGTGTGAGTTGCTGCAAGTTAAAGAACAAAGGATGTTAAAGATTTGTAGTTTTAGTATGTTCTTTAGTAATTATTTTTCTCTCTTTTGTGTTCTACCAACCATATCTGTTTCTGCTATAAGCTGCAAAAAGCCATCTCTTTTATTTTGAGGTCTGACTGAAGCTAAACAAGTATTTTGGAAGTTGGGAGTGGGAAGAAGGAATCATCAAGCATGAGGTGTTTGTGAAGATGTGACACTACAGAGGGTTATTAGAACCCTTGATCAGGCAGGGATGCAGAAAGCCAGGCTAAAACTGAGGTTGCATATTTTCATGGAACATAAATGTACTTACCTCCTCATGTAGCTTACACAGAACAGAGGCTGAGGAAGAGAGTTGTTATATGCTAGTTCACATTAAGAAAAATTTCTCATCAGAGAATGATTGATATAAACCCTTTGCTTGCTGCTTTATACATTAAAGCGGTGAGCATTCAGTAATACTCATCTGGCATTGCCTTAGCAAGTGTGTGTGTGGTGTTGGGGATTGAACACAGGATTTGGTATATTTGCTTGGCAAGTGTTATACTGCTGAGCTACATTCAGCCTCAGTACTCTCCTGAAATGAAGACAGTTGAGTAGCTCACAAGTTTATGTTGTTCCTGTTACAGTGACTGGGAAAGCTGAACTGTTCTAGTTTGTAGGGTAGGAAGGACCTAGGATAAGTGCTTAGAAGTAATTAATAAGAGGGTATAGCAAGTGATCATTACAGAACAAGTGCTGCTTTCTGTTTTCTGGAATCATTGTGACTCCCTCATGTTATTTTTGCCCCTTCCCTGTAAGTCTTTCCATAGACAGTAGCAGTGATACTTTAACCATCAGAAATGCCTCTGTGCTTCTGTTGGGAAAGAGCAAGAAAAGGGGTCCTGGGAAAAACACCTGATTCTATAGCTGAGCCTGGGAAAAGAAAGGTAAAAACTTAGAGGGCTGTCTAAACATGAAAGGAGGCTTGCAGACGTGAGAGGGTCTTAGGGGGTCCTGATATACCCTGAAGAGGCCTAGAATAGGGAAATGGTACTGGGGCTTTACCCAATAAGAATCTCCTTGGAAACTTATTAATACTATCCTTTTTTTATATTTTAAAAACTTGATTTTGATAAAATTATAATTATAAAAATGTTGCAAGATTGGTATAAAGACCTCACTGTATTCCCTTTACCCAGGATCACCAAATGTCAGCAGTTTGATTTCATTCACTGTATCATTCTTTCTGTTTCTTTTTCCAAATCATTTGAAAGTAACCATTGAGAGACTGATATTTGTCAAGGCCATCCTGGCAGAATTGTCTCAAATGCATCCACTGAGTATAGCAGAGCCCAGAAGTAGTCTACCAATAGTGTCAAAGCATACATTTGTAAATTATGTGGAATTCTTTGGTGTTAGATATAGAAATCATTATCAATTTTAGAAGTGTTTAAACATACTCCTCTTTTCTGCCATTCTTGTTGCGTTGTCCTAACTATACCAAATTTTAATATTGCTATGAAAATTCACTACCCAACTTTGCAGCCGTAATATATTCTCCAACATTGTTATTTAAGTAATTCAGCAAACATGTATTGAATACCTTATTTGCTAGGGGAGTAAGAGGTGAGAGAATCCAGGTGTGGCTTGTGCCTGCAATCCTGACAGGAGACTGAGGCAGGAGGATCCCAAGTTCCAGTGCTAGCCTGCACAATTTAGAGCCTGTCTCAAAATAAAAATGGTGGTGGTGGGGGTGTGGCTCAGTAGTAAAGTTCCCCTGGGATCTGAAGTGCAGATGTCTGGGAGTCATTTGGATGGACATAAATGTAAAAATTCATCTTCTTTGAGGTGTGCTGCTTTTAGAAGAGAGGGTTCATGAGTTAGGGAAGCCTTTTGTGTCCCACATCCCTGTGGCATCAGGCCAACTTGGATTCAAATTCTGTCAGTACTCCTTTATCTTGACCAGTTTTTTAAATTCTCTGTGTTTCATGTTTTTTCATCTGTCAAGTCACATTTCTCAAGGTGGTGCTGAGAATTAATTGAGGTAGTAGTTGCTCTGTAAGCATTACTGTAAGTAATGCTCTGTAAGTCATCTACTCTTAGGAAACTGCAGTATGTGGGGAAATAGCAGAAGTATTAGGTATTAAGGTAGGATTCAAGGGGATATTCTGTTTTTTCAGTAAATAAATGTCTAATTGAAGTGTGAGGCTTAAAAAGGCAAAGCCTAGGTAACTTGCCCAAGGTCACACAGCAAGAAAGATGTAGAATTCTGCTTGTGAGAGATACCAGCAAGGTTCCCTTGGAGCTTCAAGAATGAGCAGAAATAAGGTTAAAAGGTAGAGAAAAAAGATTACCAAGCAAAGGGAGCAGCAGGTGTTGTGAGAACACTGAAGTGGGAGAGAGGTGTAGAAAGGATCCACAGAGGTTTGCCTAGGATCTGGGGAGAGATGAGGTAGGCAGAGGAAGATTGACAGGGCCTTGTGGGACCTCATTAAGCAGTTTGTGTTTTATTCCAAGGACAATAGGAGGTTGCCAGAAGATGTTTTTTTTTTACTTTTCTTAAAGCACATAGTGTATGCATGCAGATGTGTGTGTGCATGTGTATGTCTGTGTGTTTAATCCAGAAAAGCTTCTAATAAAGCCTAAAGGAAAATGATTTAAGAAAGTTAGTTATTCAGTGTCTCATCGTGTGATACAATATAGGCAATGTTTTTGGCCCAGATGTTTAGATTTTTAAAGCAGTTTTTACTGTCAGTGTCCTCACAAAACCTACTGCTCCCTTTGCCTGGTAATCTCTTTTCTCTACCTTTTAACCTTATTTCTGCTCATTCTTGAAGCTCCAAGGGAACCTTGCTGGTATTTCTCACAAGCAGAATTCTACATCTTTCTTGCTGTTTGATCTTGGGCAAGTTACCTAGGCTTTGCCTTTTTAAGCCTCACACTTCAATTAGACATTTATTTACTGAAAAAACAAAATATCCCCTTGAATCCTACCTTAAGCAGTTTTTACTGTCTATCATAAAAATAGTTTTTGTGGTGCAAGAAGCCCATCCGTCAGAATGCTGCTAGAAAGAGGTTTAATTTGGCTCGTGTATGTCTGATGATTTTTAGACTGCGTTAAAGCAGCTCTTTTAGCTTTCACTGACTCCCTGCAAAGGAGTAAAAAAACCTGGAACTGGGAGAAAACGTAATTATCAGAAACGTGAGTTGCTGTTCAGTGTTAGAAATGGAACTGCCGAATATGGCTTGTTTAAATATATAATGATAAAGATACTTCAGAGATTAAATAGAAATTTGTCTTTTGTGTATGTGTGCATGTTGCACACGATCTGTGATAGCAGACCACACATTTGTGAGAATCTGGAAAGACAAGAAATTTTCAGTACTTTATTTTTATTCAAGTATTGGAGGTTTTCATGTTTGAATTTATTTTTTATGTACAGAGTAAACTGCACAGGACGAAAGTCAGTGTTCTCTTCCCCTTGCCATATGCACTGGGCCACAAACATTTACTTTTAAGTATCTTGTGACAATTAATTTTTATGGGGAAGAGGTGGTTGGTTGATATCTGGATGATCTAGGTTGGGCTCATTAGTGTATCTGGTAGTTGACAGGCTGTTTGGTCTAGGTAGGGAGTCTTAAACTTAGTTGGCTTGTCTCCACTCCACATGGTCTCTCCTTGAGCTAACTTGTTAACATGATGTTCCTACTCTAAGGAGTAGCAAGTGAGCAAAAGCACCAGAGTACAAGCACTTTTCAAGTGTCTGCTTGTGTCACATTTGATACTGTTCCATCAACTAAACCACACAAGTGGGTCCATGATCTAGTCTGAAGCCACTGTGGGAGAGGACCATTTGAGGGTGTGGATACAAGGAGATGCAAAAAAAAATAATTGGGGACCTAGAGGCCAGGAAGTTTAGCTCAGCAGGTGTAAGTGCCTGCTTGGCAGACGTGAGGTCTTGAGTTCGATCCTCAGTACCAAAAAAAAAAAATTGAAAAATAGGAGCCATTACTGCAGTTGTGCATAATAATTAGTACTCAATGTTAGCTCTTTTGATAAATTTTTAACATTAAGTACCCATTTCTGAATGAAGTATATTGTAGAGATTAAGTAATATTGATATACCATTAATAATATCTTATTTTGTATTGGATATAAAGTGGAATAATGCTGTTTTAGGAAGAAACCAAAGGGAGACTTCTAGTTTGGATGTAGGCTCAACAGCTCACTGATCTTGTATAGCTGTTATCAAAGGAGCCCCTGGGTTTTCTCAATCCCTTTTCAAGCCTTATTAGAAAACCCTAGTTTAACTGTACTGTAGGTTTTGTAGTTAAGCAAAAAGACTTACTTGGGGATTTACCACCACTTAAGAGATGAAAGATTTGTAGCTTCTTTTGAAACCTTTATGTGTTTTATAATTTTAAGAGAAAAAATTCTTATTTGGGCATTCCAAAAAAGGCATAAGAGTCTCTGTAGATGTTTTATTTGACCAAGAAAAATCTACTTATGGTTGCAGTGAAGAATCCAGCATTGTACTATGAAGTGAGTGGCCAGGAACCACCAATTTGGAGCATCAGCTTTTGACCTTTGCTCAGGAAGATATCAGAGGTAACATTCTTCACATAACTAACACAGACTTTACAGCAACACAAGACCTGAAATGTATTACATAAAAATATAACTGGGCTCTATAAAGCACAGGTGGGAAACCCATCTTATACATCTTAAAGAAAATTACTTGATGGTAGCATCTTAGCTTATCTTTAAATTCCTGACATTTTTAAAGTCAGTAACTTGGAAAGAGCCATCAGAATTTATAAACACACATATAGTTTGAACCAGAAAACACTTCCAGGAATTTATTCAACAAATACTTGCATGTTAATTAAGTATCATTTACAATAGCAGAAGATTAGTAGTACCTTAAGTGTCAATCAAAGCTTGGTAGACAAGGTTTTACCTTGATATTGGGGGATCTCCAACATGTACAGAGGTGACAAAAAGCATGCAATAGAATAATGTGTATTGTATGCTATGTTTTGTATAAATGTTTATAAGTACCATTTGAATTTTAAGCTATATGAATGTATTTTTCTATTTCAAAAACTAAATACACTTTTTTAAGAGATGATTTATGGTGATGGCTATGTAAACTTTCATGGGCTCCTTCCCCAGTTGACTTTGTCAGTTATTCCTGTTCAAAAAATATCCAATCAATATTTTTCCTTAGAAATTTCTCATCGTGGTATAGTTCTGATTTCTTTTTTTGATGATGCTGGGGATTGAGCCCAAATCCTGGCTTGTGCTAAGTGTATGCTATGCCACTAAACCCTGAATTTTTAACTCTAGTCTTGTCTTTTTAAGAATGCCCTATATGTGGAATCATAATATATAGCTTTTTTAGTCTGACTTACTTTATTTGATTCATCTGTATTATGTAAACTAATAGCCTGACCCTTCTTATCACCAACATTCTGTTATATGTGTACTTTGTTCATTCACCTGTTGAAAGCTGTCTTGGTTGTTCACGTTTTTTGGACAATTATGAATAAAGTTACAGTAAGCAATAGCATATAGGTCTTTGTGTAGATACAAGTTTTCATTTCATTTGTATAATACCTAGAACTAAGGTTGCTGCAACTCCACTATTTTGCATTCTCACCAGCCATGAATGTGATATATATGTTAAGGTTCATTCTCTTGTATGAATATTCGATTGTCTCAGCATCATTTGTTGAAGAGATCACTTTTTTCCATGGCATTGCTTTTGCACATGTATATCCAATTCTGGGATCCATGATGCATTAATCTGTGAACCTATCAGTTTCCATTTATACCCTCCCCCTCTCCTGTGTGTGTGTGTGTGTGTGTGTGTGTGTGTGTGTGTGTGTGCTGGGGATGGAACACAGGGCCTTGGTTATCCTTGGCAAGTGCTGTACCACTGAGCTACATTCCCAGCCCTAACACACTATCTTGATTACTATGGCTTTATAATAAATCTTGAAATCAGGTAATAAGAGTACCTTGGCCTTTTCTTCTTTTTTGTAATTATAGTAGTGAGAATAGAGCACTTCTCCCAATTGTGGGAAACATTCTGCCTCTCACCATTAAGTATGATGTTGACTGTAGGGTTTTGTTTTTTGTTTTACATTTTATCATGCAGCAAGCAGTTAATCTAGCAGTCTTGAGGATGCTATTTTTAGAAGACCTGCTTGCAAGACTGGCCCATAGTTGATATATGGGACACTGACTTTTCAAGCATTTTTAAAAATAAAAGATTATATTCTACCTTCATTTATTTTTACAGTGACCTTTATTTCTTTTCTTGTAGTTACCTTTAACATTTCTTTCAGAGCAAGTCTGATGCCAGTAAATTCTATTTTTATTTACATGAGAAAGGTTTTATTTTTCTCCCAATTTTGAAGGACATTTTGTTATGGTTTCTGATAAGATAATGTACCATTAGTACCCTTTTTCTTATAGATAATGTGCCTTTTCCTCCCTCTAGCTAACTTCAAAATTTTCTTTTTGTCTTTGATTTTTAGCAGTTTGAATGTTACATCCTAGGTTTGACTTTAAAACTTTTTTCTATATTTATTCTGCTTGATATTCTCTGAAGTTCTTACATCTATTGGTTGTTGTCTGTTACTAATTTTGCAAACTTTCGGCCATTTTTGCAAGTAATTCTTCTGCCTCCATCTTTCTTTTTTCCTCCATAAGATTCCAGCTAGAAGTTTAAAACTATTTGCTGTTGCCTCACAGTTCTTTAAATGCTATGCTTTATTTTTTTCTCTTGTCTCTTTTAAATTTTTTAATTTTTATTGACTGGTTAAAAAATGTCTTCCGGGTCACTTTTTTTTCTTGCCTGCATCAAGTGTCCTGTTGAGCCCATTAGGGTTTTTTTTTTTTTTTTACTGTTTCTTTATTTCTAGTATTTCCATCTTATGTATATGTATATGTATATGTATATGTATATGTATATGTATATGTATGTATTTCTACCAGGGATTGAATTCACAGTCTCACACTGCCATAACCTCACACTTGCCAGACAGGTGCTTATGCTGCTGAGCTAAATACCTGGCCGTCCATTTGATTCTTTCTTACAGGTTTAATTTCTTTGCTGAAGTTGTCTGTCTGCTCTTTTATATTACCTCCTTTTTCCACTACCGTCTTGAATGTATAAATCACAATTCTCATTACATTTCTGATAATTGTGGTGTCTGTCTTTTACTGAGTTTGGATCTGATGATTAGTGACTTGGAATATTTTCTTATGACTCATAATAAGCCTGCTGAAAGCTGAACATGACAGTAGATGCAGAGAAAAATGTTTGATATGTTTGGAGAAGAATCTAAGTTCCTTTTTGCTAGGCATTTAGTGTTAATCTAGTCGGGGTTGCCCTGTTCTTTATGTTTAGTTTTGCTATGGGCATAAGAGATTTCCCTTTTTCCTACTGATTGGACTTCATTTTGACGCTTACTTGGTTTGGAGTTTTTTCCTTTTTGCTGCATTCCAAGAGTTGTCTTTTATAGCTTTCCCAGTTGTATTCCACTATTATTAACTAGATAGGTGGTTTGCTACATAGTGGTTGGTGGGGAAAAAAGGAGCTGTATGATTATCTGATTAAGCCTGTGAGATTCGGCTGATACTGAGTTTGTCCCTGGCAGCTCCTCTAGGGGTTAGCACTCCTCTCCATTTCTTTTCCTCAGCTGCATGAGTATTCACCAGTGTTCTCAATCCGTGGGTTTCAAGTCCTTCCTCCTCAAGATTAAACCTTTTGTTCTGTACTGTCTATAAAGGGAGTCTAGGCTGAGTTTCACAATGTTATTTTCCTCATCCAGCCAGTACCATCACAGGAGATTTTGCTGAGATTTTCTCTGGTACTTAACTCTGAGAGTCTGGCAGAATTGCTGTAGGAAAAGCTTCTAAGAAAATAGAGTGCATATTTCCCTATGTGGAGCCCAGGAACTTCACAGTCTGGCTTCTAGTAATTCTCAGAATTTGTAGCTTAATCTTCCTACAGGTTTATAATACGTTCAAACCTGTGTCTCCCTGCAGTTTTCAGTCTCTCCATATAACAGGGTAAGTGGTTTGTCACATCAACTCTGTTCTTCAATAGATTCAAGAAAAGTAGTTACCTTTCAATTTGCCTAGCTTCTAGAGTGATTTCCAGTGATTATTTTCCGAGCTGAAACCTGAGTCATAAAGTTTTAATCTCCATGACTGTCCAATGCAGTATATGACACAAAAACTCAATACAGATTATTTTTCTCCTTTATTTACATCCTTGAATTTTATGTTTTTCCTGTTAGGGAGAAAGGAATATTTGATTCTGGTTTGAGTCTGTCTGTTTTAGGCTTTAAAAACCTCTACACCATCAGTAGTATGTGATATTTATCTTCCTATCTTTCAAAATTTTGTGTATGCCTTTGTAGTTTTTGTTCACATTATTAGCATTTAGCAATTGCTTCGTTCAAAATTATATCATGATTAGCCTATCTAGATTATAGGTTTTTGTTAATGATCATGTGTTTGCCATATTTTCCCCTGTGTTGCCAGGTACAATTCAATTGAGCAAACATTGGTTGAGTACCCCCTGTCATATGGGCAAGATACTACATTTCAAGTAGCACACATACCTGGTCTGCTCAGTGAAGTAACTAATCTCTAAGGATAGTGGAAGGAAGGATATTGCAATTTTTTTTAAAAATTCCATTCCAATCTAGAACTTTTAAAATTATTTTATTAATTATATTTTAAATTATACTAGTGATACATGAGTGTATTTTAGTAAAAACTGAAAATTTATAAAGAGAAGAATTTGTTCAAAAGGAAAAAGGAACTAGAATGGGTGAAAGGGGAAAGGACAGTAAAAAAAAGGGAAAATGCAAGTCAGTTATTATACTGTCAGTATTTTTTAGTTCATTAAAAAGGAAAGTTTGTGCTAATATCAATTGGAGAAATTTTTGCGCTTATGGTTTGTACCTGAGCAGCTACTTTAAAGATAACAATATGTAATGTTTTAATTATTGTTATTCTATTACTTTGTTAAAAATTTTTGTTTTACCTCTTTTCCGTAAAATAAAAAAAAAAAGAAATTATAAAAGGAACCATAGTTGGTGCTGGAGATTTAGCTCAGTGGCATAAGCGCCTGCCTTGCAAGCAGGCAGTTGTGAGTTCAATCCCTGGTACCGATAAAAACGAAAAAGACAAAAAAAAAAAAAAAGGAACCGTATTTGTTGACATCCTTATTCACATTCTTCTTCCTAGGGTTAATTTTGATGACTTATTTTTATTACTATTGAAATTACTGCATGGTGTATAATGCCATCTAATAATTTAGTGAGGTACTTTTTTTTTTTTTTTGTCTTTTTGCTTTTTATTGGTACCGGGGATCGAACTCACGACTGCCTGCTTGCAAGGCAGGCGCTTATGCCGCTGAGCTAAATCCCCAGCCCCCGAGATACTTTTATTTTTAATGAAATAAGCTCCTAAATTTATTTAACTTTTTTATTACTGGAATAGAACCTAGGGCTTTCACACTAAGGTATATGCCCAGTCCAGTTTTATTTTTTAAATATGAGACAAGGTCTCACTAAATTGTTAAATTATCTAGACTGAGCTTAAACTTGTAATTCTACTCCAGTGCTTAGGGTAGCTGGGATCACAGGCATATGCCACCATACCCACCTGTTTACTTTTAAGGAATGTTAGCAATAACTGCCATGATTAGTTTGATTGTGTGGCTTGATAATGCTGCTTGGTTTCATATTATAGTGTAACTGTCTTAAGTCCCATTGTTAGTGGTAGGTACAAATGTTATAGGAAGTGTATGTAGTGCATAGAAAGTACAGAATTAGTACTGACTGAAAAAATGATCCATTGACTTTAAAAGTATCATACCATAAAATGTAATTTTTTGGCTGTATATGGGTCTCTGTATTTTAATACATTTAAAGGTCAGCGTAACTGCCACTACAATTAAGGGACAAAAGAAAAGAAGTACCTCTGAAAACTTCTTTTTGCTAGATTTTTCGTCACAGTCTCTTCCTACTTTTATACTCAGTAGCCATTAATCTTTTGTGCCATCACTATAGTTTTGTCATTTTGAGAATGAGAGCTCATATCGTCCAAATTGTGTATACCAAGTTTCTTTTTATTTCTAAATAATACTGTGTTTTTTCCTGGCAAGTGCAAGGTTATGAGTTTGGTCCCCGGAACCAAATCAAACCAAACAAAAAGCAGTAGTTTATTGTATTGTATAGATCTATCACAGTTTGTTTAATCATTCAACATTGAACTTTTTATTACTAGAATAATATAGAAGTTTCTAATTTTGGTGATTATGAATACAGTTGCTATAAAAATTCATATGCAAATGTTTGTGTGCATGTTTGTGTTTTTCTAGGGTAAATACCTGGAAGTGAGATTGCTGGAGTTACACCACCACTCATGGTAACTAGTTAAGAGTTTAGATGTTAAAGTAGCGCAGTAGTGGCAAACCTATGGCATGTGTACCACAACCAGCTGTTTGTTATCATTGAAAGTTCTACAGAGTTTGATATCACTAGAATAGAATAACAGACACTCTTGTTTGAATCCTGCTTCTTCTTGTACTATTCCTAAAAACTTGAGTAGTTTTAAGCTGTTTGTACCTTAGTTTCCTCATTTGTAAAATGAAGCTAATAACACAGTGCCATGGTTTATGTTGGTGGCCCCCAAGCCTCTTGCCTTTGCATTATGCATTTGTGATTGGTTCATTGTCTAGTGCTTGGAATGGGGGAGTGAGTGCTACACCAGCTGAGGGGTGGAGCCAGGATGTGATGCAATGGCAGGAAGAAGGCATGTCCCATGAACTGCGGTCCTGCCTTGCCACCCTGCCTTGGAGCCAACTGAGCATGGACTGAAACCTCCAAAAAACTGTAAGAAATAAACCTTTCCTTTCCCAACTTTGGGCATCAGGTATTTTGTCTCAGAGACCAGTAAAAAATAACTAAGATAGAATTTGGTTCCGAGGAATGGGGTCATTGCTGGGACTATACCTGACCATGTTTTTCAAGAGGCTTTGGAAATCGCTTGTGGGCAGAGTTTGGAAAGGTTCGGACATGTCACCTCGAGGCATACAGCTGGAGCAGTTTAGGCTGTTCGGAAGAGGAGATTCTGGTCAGAGCTCAGGAGACCAGAAGGCTGGTAGAAAGCCTGATGGTAAAGACCAGGCTTGGGAGGTTTCTGCTGGGAAGAAGGACTGCATTGGTTGTTGTACTCCCCATGATGTGGCTTGGCAGAAAGTTTGTCTGTATTTTGCTCATGCCCAGGACACTATGCCTGAGACTGAGATTAAGGGCAACAGACCGATTAATCTGGCAAAGGAAATTTCAAGGCAGTCAAATGTTAAGGCTGTGGCATGGCTATTGTTGGGGGCTTTTAGCCAGACATATGTTGCAAATCAAAAGCAAAGAGCCCAGCAGGATAATTTAAAATGCTATGAGTTTGGCCAGAAGGAAAACTGTAAAGCTGTGGATTGTAAAGATAGAAATGAGACTTTGATTGTTGAGAAGAAACAGAGAGATAAGAAAGATGGCCATGGGGCATCCCAGGAATCAGGGGATCTTCACCCTTTGCAGCTTCAAAACTGCAAAAGTGAAAGAATTTACTCTGAGGAGAAAGCTTCAAAGCACCACACTCCAAAATGGCAACAGAGGCCACATGAGGTTCTAGAATGGTGGCAACATAAAGAAGCTTTTCACAATCAGGTTCACAGAGCCCAGTGATCCAGGTAGTTGACCCCTACAACCAAGAGAGAGAGAAGCCTGGCTACTGCTCCAGCTGGCAGCAAACCTTGATTGTGTCCACATGGCGCTGATTTTAGGTGCAAGAAAATGCACAAATTCTGAAGGTAAGATAGCTTCCTCTTCAATTGCAAAGGGCCTAGGAGGCCAAGCAGTGTGCCCCTGAGAGGGCAATTTGTAAAGATGTAAAGGTGAAGCCAAATGTGCAGTGGAGACTCCAGCAGAAGTTTAAAAAAGCCAGGAACATGGATCATCCAAGGAAAGCTTCAAAAAGCGAGCAGAAAGGGTTTAAGAGAGAAGTTGCAGGAGCTGATATACCTGGAAGTGCCACGGAGGGGTGGAATCACCCAAGCCTTTTGGGGCTTCCAACCAGATTGTTTCAAATGTGTTTCAAATGCTCTGCATGGAAATCTAGGACTTAATGTTCCCCTGCTGGATGTTGGACTTGTTTTGTTTCCAGTGCTTTGTATTGCCCTGTTTGTAACTTTTGGAATGGTAATGTTTATCTCCTGCCTTTGCATTTCAGAAATGTTAAACCTTATTTCATGTGCACAGGGTGTTACAGTTAAGAGTTTGCCATAGATCTTGGAGGAGACTTAGGACTTGGACTTTTCAGCAATGCTAAAAATGTTAGGACTTTGGCAACTCTTGGAGATGGACTAAATGTCTTTTGTATAAAGGATATGCATGTGTCTTTGGGGGCCAGGGGTGAAATGCCATGGTTTATGTTGGTGGCCCCCAAGCCTCATGCCTTTGCATTATGCATTTGTAATTGGTTCATTGTCTAGCACTTGGATTGGGGAAGTGAGTGCTACACTGGCCTAGGGGTGGAGCCAGGATGTGACGTAATGACAAGAGGAAGGCATGTCTTGCCCTCTTGCCAGGTTCTGCCTTGCTGTTTGCAGCCACCACGAACTGCAGTCCTGCCATGCCACCTTGCCTTGGAGCCAACTGAGTATGGACTAAAACCTCCAAAAACTGTAAGAAATAAACCTTTCCTTTCCCTTTGGGCATCAGGTATTTTGTCTCGACGACCAGTAAAAAATAACTAAGACACATGGGGTCATTTGAGGCTGGGTATTTAGCTGAGCAGCATAGGTGCCTGCCTGACAAGCACAAGGTCATGAGTTCGATCCCCAACACCCCCCCCCGCAAAAAAAAAAAACCTGGGGTCATTGTATGAAATAAATCATGTATTACAGATAAAATGCTGAGCAATATATGGCATCCTGTATATTTTATCTCATGTTTAATGAAATGTTTTTTGGTCAGAAACATTTGCCTAATATAAACAGAAAATTAAGGAATCTATCAATATGGTATGTTTGGTAGGCAAGTCTTCAAAGCATGTAGGGAAAATTTTAAAAGTCCTCTATGATGACATTTTTAGGAACACAGATATGTTAAGAATTCTGTAAAATGCTCAAAGAGTGGACCAGATACCCAATTTTTGTGGTGTGACTTGCCCTACCATATTTACCAAAAATTGAGTGTATTGCCATATTTCATACAGGAAGCTACAAAAAATAGCTCAGAATCAACTAAAACTCACTGAATACTTTCTTTAGACCAACCCCCAGGGTAGGCATTCTTCTATTATATAAACCTAACCACCTCCTCACAAAATAAGACATTTATATGCTCAATAAAACTTAATTTTACACTTAAAAATTTTTTTTGGTGCTGGGAATTGAAACCAAGGCCTTTCACTAGTTAAGTATGTAACTTATTCCTGAGCTACAACCCCAGAGCCTATACTTTTTTTTAAAAGGCCAATTATTGACAATAATGAGGCCTGATTTCTCGGGGCCCTCATGATTTGAGCCATCTGTGATTTCTCAGGTATTATATTTTATTTTGTTGAAGTTTTTATGTGAGCATATGTTTGAAATTTAGCATGAATATATTTATCATAGGAAATTGGTACATATACATAGCACGTCTTCATCTTTTTTTCCTCTTCTTCTCTCCCTCCTCCCATCTTCTTCCTTTCTCATATCTCCTTCCCATCTCTACAAAGTCTTATCTCGATGTTTCCTATTATTTCTCTTTTATTTTGCTTTTCTGAGTTTCTCATGTAAGGTAAACCATGTGATATTTAACCTTATGTGTCTGAAATATCTCACTTAGCACCATGGTCTCAAGGTGTATCCATTTTTCTTACAAATGACTCAGATTTATCTTTCTTTATGGCTGAGTAGAACTTCATTGTGTGTTTTATATTTCCTTTATTCATTCATATGTTGATGAATATAGGCCACTTCCAAGATTTAGCGACTGTGAGTTGTGTAGCTATAAACATGGGTGTGCACGTATCACTATAATATGTCTTTAACTCTTTTGGAAAAATACCCAGAAGAAATATAGCTGGGTTAAATGGAATTTCTGATTTTAGTTTTTTGAGGAATCTCCAGGCTAATTTCCATAGTGGTTGTACTAGTTTACATTCCCAACAATGTAGAAAGTTTCCTTTTCTCAACAATCTCACCAGCATTTGTTGTCTTTTGAGTTCTTGATGGTAGCTGTGATTTCTGGAGGAAGATGGAATCTTGTTTTGATTTACATTTTTCTAATGGCCAAATGCTAAACATTTATCCATGTATCTATTAGCCATTGGTACATTTTGTTTTGAGAAGTATCTATTCCTTTCAATTGCCCATTTTTTAATTGGATCTTATATTTTGGGGGAATTAATTTTTTTAAGTTCTTTGTATAATCCTGATACAGTATTAGTCTTCTGTCCATAAAATAGCTGGAAAAAATGTTTTTCCCATTCTGTAGATTGTTTCTTTGCTCTGTTATTTCCTTTGCTGTGCAAAAGCCTTTTTTAACGGAATCCCACTTTTTGATGGTTGATGCTATTTTGTGTGCAGTTGGGGTTCTGTTTAGAAAGTAGAAAGTTTTTGCTGTTCATTTGTCTTCAAGAGTTTCACCCATTTTATTTGCTAAAAGATTCAGTGTTTTTATAGTTAAGTCTTTGGTTCATTAGAATTTAATTTTAGTACTGGGTGAACTATATGAATCTAAATTCATTCTTCTGTGGATGACCACGTTTCCTAGCACTATTTGTTAAAAAGACTATCTTTTCTACATCATCCAGTGCTATATTTTAAAACACATCTTTGTATAGAAAATTGCCCCAGTTTTGAGTAATACAATGAGGAATGAATTGCAGAATAACTTTGCATGCCCATTCAGATCTCTTCCTAGAGTACTAGATCATTATAAAAGGCAACATAGATCTCTCTTTTTAATTTTTAAAAAATTTTTATTAGTTCATGTTTATAGTACATAATGCTTATATTCATTGTGGGAGTTGACACAAGTACATAACACATCTTAACTCTTTTTGTATCCCTTTCCACATCCCTCATTCCATCTCTTGGTCACCTTCCCTTTTGCAAAAGATCTATCTCTTTCCATTTTGTAGCTAATATATAGTATTGTCTGGCTCAGTCTAAGCAGGCATCTAGGGCAACGAGGGGATGTGTTTTTCCCCTGGTGAATCTCCCCTCTACCCTTTGAGGTATACACAGAGGGTCTCCCATTCATTCACCATGCATATATAAAATCTATGTTCAATGAAGAGCCTGAATGTCCTTTTTAACATTTTATTTTTTAACTGTCTTTTCTTTTTAGTTTCATTTTATGTTTTAAGATGATCTAATCCATGAACTATAGATAATTATTCACCTGGGATTTTAAAAGAACTAGGTGAATAAGAAATCTTGATCACAGTGTTAGGAATGTCACCACTAGTCTATTTCCTGTTTTCTAACCAACAGTTTAACACTCATATTTACTTGAAATCTCTCCTCACAAGAGGGACATCTTTTCCTCTTTGCTCTGAAAACTCTGCCTAGGCCAAGTTTTCTAAATTTCTACAAGCCCTGTCTCAGCAAAACCCCCTGCACACACATATGCTATGTTGTATGCCATATTCTCTCATTCAATAATGTAATTTTTATCAAGGTGCAGTGGTACATGCCTGTAATCCCAGCATGCGGGAGACTGAGGGAAGAGGATCACCATGAGTTGAGGCCATCCTGGGCTTCATAAGCAAGTTCACAACTAAACCAGCCTGCACTACATAATGCGATCCTGTCCAAAAATGTAATTTTTATTACTTTTGCACCTAATGCCATGCTTCTTTATTTATGAACTATTTATATGTGCATGGCTTGCAGCAACTAACCTCTTGCAGTGCAGCAGGAAATCCTCAAATTTTCTACATCTTAATCTCTACAAACACATGAAAGAGGGTTATTGCCTACTATTGAATTAACAACCTGACATTATGTAACTTAATTAACAGAGAAGAAAAGAAATTTAGATGCCTTGTCCCAAATACTGGATTTGGTCCACTGCTTACTATTCAATTAAAAAACCAAACATCATATCTCATATTGTGTTTAAAAAAAAAGATGTGTAACGTATGCTAATGATTACATAAGTCCTGTGGAAAACAAGAGTTTGGAAAAGAAATGCACATTTTACTCTGTGTCAAAATTATTGCATTGCCATGCTGCCGTGGGAATATTTATGTTTTATATTTATTTTATATTTATATATATACACTCTGCCTGTGTAAAGTATAGCTTTACAGTTAGATTCCATGGCTCATTTAGAGTTTCTAGCTTTCCCCATAATTCTGTCTTTTCAAATGTAGACAGAAAATTTTGACTAGAAATAGCTGTGTCCTCCTCATTTTCCATGAAATTCACATGTTATGCAGATGCACAGGTGTATGTGTGGCTATGGTATGTGTCTACATTTATCCCTCTCTAGAATCACTAACTTAAATTCTGAAGAAACTTTGTTATACTATTAAAGAAGTGTGTAAATGCTCTAGTTCTGGTTGGGAGTGGTGACACACACCTGTAATTCTAGCACTCAGAAGGCTGAGGTAGGAGGGTCATTGTGAGTTCAGGGCCACCCTGGGCTTCAGAGTGAGTTCAGGTCCAGTCTGAACTTCATAATGAAACCCTGTCTAAAAAGAAAAAAAAAAACAAACAGACAAAACCACCTCCAGTTCTGTTCTGTGTAGCCCCTTAAGGATAAGGGCAATTCATGTAAGTACTTGCCTTTAGGAAAACTGTCTCTAGGCTACTTATTTTGCCATAATCTCAGTGCCACTACTTTCCAGATCCAAACTCAAATTCTTTCCAGACTATTATTGTTCATCAAGATGTAGACTTTAAAGGGCTCTTCCTTATATTCCCATCATCACCTCTGCTACTAGGCCACCACTGACCCCTGGTTGCACAATGTACAAGAGGTAGTATCTGTACTCTTGAGAGGCTGGTAGTCAGGGTCTCTCACATCAAATCATTTTTTACACTCTTTACCTATTTTCAAATCCTGTATGTACTTCATCTAAGTATGCATTCATTAGAGACTAAACATATCATGAGTCACCCTACTCCTCTGTACTTAGCTCTGCTTAGAGAGTCCTCCACATTACTCTGGTTTTGTTCTATCCTTCATGTTACTTAGAAGCTCATTTTTTTCACCTCAGTAGTTCTCACACCTCTGAAGCTCCATAGGACTAAATGTATTCAATACTAATTTACTAAGTGAGACTAGCATGATGGAGTTCTTAATAGCTACAATGTCCTTTCATCTCTATTGCACACTCCTTTACAGTATAACTTTGCAGCTCCTATCAATAGCTGTAGTCTATTTCTTGAATCTGGGATGTCCTTGTGACTTACTTTAGCCAATTAAAATGTAGTGTTTTACTCTGGGTAACCTCTAAGCCTAGGTCTTGGGAATACTTATAGCTTCCCTTGCTCCAGGGGAACCCTGGCTAGCCTGCTAGAGAAAGAGAGGTGATATGGAAGAATATTTCAGACAGCAGTCCGATCATCAGACATGTAAATGTGGACAACTTGCACCATTCAGCCCAGTCACATTTCAGAGCTGGGGAATAGAGTTTTGTAGTAGAGTGCTTGCCTACCATCCACAAGGTCCTGTGTTCAATACCCAGTACCTCAAACAAATTGTGTGTGTATATGTGTGTGTTGTAGTTGATTTACACAGTAATAAATAAGTGAAAGGATAGGGCTTATACTGCTTGGCTTCAATACAGTCTTAGTAGAACAGTACCTTGGAGTTCTTTGCTGCACTGGACCAATATCTATCCATTTGTCTGCCTCATAACCCGTAATAGTTTGTTCCCCTCCATCAGCCCTATATTGCATCCCTTCTATTACCCTTGTTGATTGCCCTATGGAGTCAACCCATTGAATACTTCAACCCAGGAAAGTTGTTCCAGCCTCCTAGGCTTCCATCATCACTCTGAACTTCCAATACAAGAGACACATGTGCTTATAATTATAATAGACCTTAGAGATTGTATGGAACAATCCTATCCAATTATGAATTAAGAAAGCAAGTTCCAGATGAGAACTAAAATAATTCTGATAATAAGTGAGTTATTTAAAGTTAAATGTTATCTGTGTCAAGACTAGAACTCACATCTCATACAGATTATTAGCTAGAAAATTTCCTGTTTTCTTGCATCACCTCCTTGGTTCACATGTATGAAACTGTAATTACATTATGGAAGTTCTTTGGAGGTGGGCAAGGTACCTTTTTTTCTGGGTTTTCATACTTCCTTGTTTATCCCCACTCTGAGACTAACCAGTAATGATTAGATGCATCAGTAGCCAATAAGTGCTTGTTGATCAGTTGACTTATGGTGGTAATTACAACTGTATGTATTTGTCAGAACTTGAACTGTACATTGAAAGGGTAAATTATACTGTATATAAATTTTTAAATTAAATTTTTTAAATTCACAAGTATTACACTGAAGAAATTCATTTGTTTGATAAATATGGCTAAATATATAGGTTACATGTTACTGTGTAAAATGAAATTTGGCCCTTTGACTTGCATGTAATAGACAGTCTATTAGAAATGTTAATTTCATTCTTCCTTGCACACAAATGCTTCATGATTATGTCTCAAGGTTGCTAACAAAAACATTCTTGTCCTAGGTGATAGCTGGATCACAGATGACTTTATAAGATTCTATGAGTGGTTTAAAAGATAAATAAATGGAGCCTGGGATTTAGCTCAGCAGCATAAGTGCTTGCCTGGCAAGCACAAAGTAAAAGAAAAGAAACTACAATACTTTGAAAATGGAGATCAAAGAGGATATGAGCAAATTAAAAGAGATTTTTAAAAGAGAAATAAATGACTTAGAATGTTTGCATAAAATAAAAAATATAAGTATACCCATGCTATTCTAAAAAATAATCTCCAGAACCTTAATTTTATTTATTTAGTTAGCCTCATTTTTTTCCTAAGACAGGGTCTTACGATACAGTTTAGACTGGCCTTGAACTCTATATAGTACAGGCTGGCCTCGAACTTGAAGCAGTCCTCCTGCCTCAGCCTCCTAAGGGCTAGAATTACAAGCGTGTGCCACCATGCCTAGCGCCTTAATTTTATTTTTAAAACTAGGCTTAGCTGTAAGATAAACTATTAGCCCTTTATTAACAGAAATTACTTAAAATTTTAAAATAAGACAAAAAGGTAATCAAGTGGCTTTAAAGGGTCATACCAGCAGAATTGACTAAGAGGTCCATCAAAAGATTGTTTTCCAGGAGTTTACATCTTTGTTTGGCTCATTGCCCACTAGTGACTGGGTCTAGACTTTTTCAGGAAACATGTTAGCTTATAGATTTTTATCTGGTAGAGAAGCAGATCTTTCCATTTAGTAAAAGAAATATTCCCAAAGACTTTAGATTAACTTTCCTATACAAGGCATAACCACTTTTTAAAAAATCTAATTTAGCAGTTCTATCGTTCTCAATTTCAGTGTAAGTATACCAAGTCTCAATTATTTTTAGTACTGGAGATTGAACCCAGGGTCTTCTTACTGGGTGACATCCCCAGTTATTTATTTATTTATATATATATTTAATTTTAAGATAGGATCTCTCTAAGTCACTGTGTTGCCTCGGCAGTTGTCTTGCTTCAACCTCCTAGAGTACTTTGATTCCAGGTATGTGCCACCACGTCTGACCACATATTCTTCGAATCAGCTTTATATTCTGCTAGCTCATTACTAATAAGCTAAATACATCTGACATGTATTCATTCTGTATTTGAGGCATATTTTTAAAATTATATTTTGATACCCAAACATCCTGTAACATTACCTGTAGGTCATTCCCTATCTATTAAAAGTCCTAGGGAAATCCACTAATACTGTATCAGTTCCTTGAAATATCTTTATGATGATACTATTACCAGAAGAGGTCGTCACAGGAAGACTAGATATCTCTGCAGATATTCAAAAACACTTCAGCAAGACTTTTTTGGAACTATTCTCACAGCATGGGAAACTGGTTCCTCCTTATGTTCCTATTATATCTGTAAGCTGAGAGGATGACATTAAGAAACCTTTGTTTTATGAGATCCAGAGCAAATGGATTCACATAGAGCTCTTCTCTGCTATCAAACACTAGTCCTATAATTTGTTTTTAACTAATAATAGCCATAAAATAACTATATTATAGTAATAAAAGTTGATACACTACCAGCTGCTTTAAAAATACAATGGCTTTGGCAAAAATATATTGTAGCCTATGATACAGCCTCTTTTCCATAATAGGTTTTATTTTAATACTTTTGCCATACTACTGAACAGTGTACTCAAATCAACAAATTCAGCCAATGCTCAATTCATTGCAGGCACTGCATTTGGCCCTGTGCCCTCTACTTCTCCATCCCCAAACAGGCTCCACTAGAAAACATTGTCAATCACTGCTTGCAATTGTCTGGATGAAAATGGAAAACAGAGCCTGAAGCATTGTAGTCTGCCCTGTCAGCACCCAAAGGACTCAAAATGGAACAAACAAAAGACTGGATCTCTTTCACATTAATAAAAAGCTTAATTATCTACAAGACCACTGATTATTAAATACATTCAAATTTGAAAGATCCTGAGAAATAAGAGCATATTAAAACATGATTCACTATCTCTGGTATTTATAAGTATTTTGAGTCAGTTCAACAATGTAATTGAAACATATCTTCCAGTCAAAATTTACATGCAAACATAATCCAGGTATTCATACAAAAAGGCCAGTTTTCTATGGAACATAGGGAATCCTTTGCAGATCATGTCTAAGTCAAAATTCTGAAACATTAGGAAGGAGAAAGGCATGGACTGGATTAAGTGTATGGTAGCACACAAGTGGAATAAAACAATTCTACCTACTTTTTCCCCTGGAGATTAAGAACAAAATAAAAGAAAGCTCAAAAATTTTCTCTTCAATGTTTTATAATAAATTTAAAAAATTAATCACTCAGGTCAGCTTCTGCCCCAGGATGTAAAGATCTAAGAGTGTTGTTTCCATTCTTTACAATAGAAAAATAGACTTTTAAAATTCATGACCTGGGGCTGGGAATTTAGCTCAGTGGCATAAGCACCTGCCTTGCAAGCAGGCAGTCATGAGTTCGATCCCTGGTACCGATAAAAACGAAAAAGACCAAAAAAAAAAAAAAAAAAAATTCATGACCTTCATCAAACTCCATAGGATTTTGCTCAGATATTTCTTGAGAGAAGTGTTTGTTCAAGTTATGTTGCCCATTTTTAAATAGCATTGTTTTCTTACTGTTTTTGTTTGTTTGTTTGTTTGTTAGTTAAAGTGCTGGGTATCGAAACTAGGCACTTCACACTACGCACATTCTCATACTTTTTAAAAAATTTTTATTCTGAGGTAGGGTCTGGCTAAATTGCTAAGTTACCCAGGCTGGGCTCAAACTTTAAATCTTTCTGTCTCAGGGGCTGGGGGTTTAGCTGAGCGGCATAAGCACCTGCCTGGCAAGCAGGTGGTCGTGAGTTCGATCCCTGGTACCGATAAAAATGAAAAAGACAAAAAAAATCTTTCTGCCTCGTCCTGTCAGTACTGTTGAGTTTTTTGAGAGTTTTTCAATATTCTGAATAAAAATCTTATATTACTTATGTGATTTATCAGCAAATGTTTTCTTTCTTTTAGTAGATTGATGTTTCATTGTCTTTTTAACTTAATACATTTTTTAAAATTTTTATTTTGAAGAGAACAAAAACAAAACAGAACAAAGCAGAGCAGAGTAAAACAATGCAAATAACCCAGAATTTTAGAAAAAGACGGCAGGAAATCAGCAGTGGCTATCATAATGTCTCTTGTTTGCTTTGAAATAGTTGTCCATACCTTCACACACAAGTTAATACACTTTTTAAAATTTTTACTTTAAATAGAATAAAACAGAACAAAACAGAGCAAAGTAGAACAGAGTAAAACAATGCAAATAGCACAGGATTTCAGAAAAAGCAGGAAATCAACAGTGGCTATCATGTCTCTTGTTTTCTTCAAAATAGTTGTCCATACCTTCACACGCATTAAGCTAATACAAATCAAAATAGTGTGAAAGTAATGAAAACACAAGAATGAGAGCCTTAAGGCCTTTCAAGACCAGACACTAGGAAATCAATAATGGCTACCATAATGTCTCTTGTTTTCTTTAAAATAGCTGTCCATATCTTCATACGTATTAGAATGAAATAATTGAAAACAGACTAAAACCAATCAAAACCAAGAATAAAAGCATTACAATAAGTTAATACAAGTCAAAATAGTATAAAAGCAATCAAAACAAAGCAAAAGAATGAATATATTTGTTATACATAACAATCACATTCATCATAGGGAATTTGTGCCCTGCACATAATATATCTTATTTTTCCCATTCCCCTCCACTCCCTTCAAACTTTCTTCCTCTCCCAACTTACAATAGCTTTGTTTCCATTTTCCCTTCCATTACTTTTTTTTCCTTTTCCCTTCCCCTACCCTGATTCCTTGTTTCCCTTTCCATTTAAGCATATGCTTCCTATTTCCCAATATCTAGTCTCCATTATACTCCTTATTTACCTTTTAGGTTCCTCACACAGGGGAAACAATGCAATTCTTAGGTGTCCAGTTTATTTCACTTAAGGTTAAGGTTAAGACAAAAACTTGGTAAATTGTTCAGCGTCCTTCCTTAGCCTCTCAGTAGCTTGGATTATAGGCATCCATCTGATTTATCATTTTTTAAAAAGGATTTTGCATTTGAACTCATATTTGAAAACCCTTTTTCACTCTAGGTTGTAAGAATTTCCTCTAAAAGTTTTGTACTTTTATATTTGAACATGGTTTGAGATAATTTTGTATATGGCATTAAGGTTAGGTACAGATCTGTTTTTGTGTATATGGATGTTTTTAAATGACTTTTTTCAGTACTGGGGATTGAACTCAGGACTTTGCACTGAGCTATATTCCCTAGCCTTTTAAAATATTTTGAAACAAGGTCTCATTAAGTTATTAACTTCCCCAGGCTGAGCTTGAACTTGTAATCATCCTGCCTCAGCCTCCCAGAGTGCAGGGATTATAGACATGCATTATTAGGTTCATTTCTTTAAATTAATTAATTAATTAATTTGTCAGAATCAATTGCCTGTATTTATGTGAGTCAATTTCCAGACGTTCTTTTGTTCCAATGGTTTGTGCTTTTATTGCTTTGCCAATACCATTATCTTGACTAGTGTGGCTTTACAGTAAATGTTAATTAGGGTCATTATTCCAATTTTCTATTTTTTAATTTAGCTGTTTATACCCTATAAGTTTTATAGTCATTTGTCTATATCCACAGAAAGTCCTGTTGGAATTTTTGTTGGAATTAGGATAAATCTACTGAATATGTGGAGAACTGACATCTTTAAAATGTTGTGTCTTTCATCATACAAATAGGGTATATTTCTTCATTTATTTAAATTTTTTTATTCGGTTAGCATTTTGTAGTTTTCAACAGACAAGTCATGCATATGGCTTGCTAGATTTATACTTATTTTATTTCTTTAGAACTGTTATAAATGATTTTAAAGTCATTTTTCAACTTTTCATTGTTAACATATAGAAATATGATTTTTATGTTGTCCCTATTTCCTGATATATTATTAAAGTATTAGTTATGAGAAGAATTTTTTGGGCTGGTGATACAGCTCAGTGGCACAGTGCCTGCCTGGCAAGTGTCAGGTCATGAGTTCAATTCCCGGTACCAAAAAAAAAAAAAAAAACCAGTTTCTCTGTTTTCCTCCTTACTATCTTTTTTCTTCCCCTTTTTTGCTGGGGGACAGATTTCATTGTGTTGCTCAGGCTAGGCTCAAATGCTGAAATTCAAAATCCTGTGGCATCACCCTGCCAAGTAGCTGGAAGTACCGGTGTGTGCCAGCATGCCCTGCACAGATTTTTCTAAGCAATCATGTCATCTAGAAGAAGTAGGGTTAATTTTATTTCTTCTAGTCTTTATGCCTTTTAAAAAGCCCATTAATTTGATTTTGTGACTTTGGCAGTTTTTAATGAGTAATTATCAAATATCGATTCTATGATGTTAATTTTTTTTTAATTTGGTACTGTTCTACCCTTTTCTGTTTTTCTATTTTCTTTGATTTTTGTTTCTTTCTTTGAAAAAAAGAGAACCTTATGCAATATAACAACCATTGTTAAATTTCTTTCATTCTGTTTGAAAACCTGTATTGTTATTGAGTTTGCTGTTGTTGTTTATGTCATTTGCTTTTTGTTTTTCTTTTCTGACTTTTCTCTTTAAAAAAAGTACATTATTACACAGACAGAGATTTCCAGTATGATATTGAGTAGGAATTATGAGAAAAGGCACTTTTTCCTTATTTTACATTTAAGTATTTCACATTTAAGTTCTTCATCAAGGTTGAAGAAGTTCTTAGTTATTGAGAATTTTTATGATAAATGCATGCTATATTTTTACAAATCTTTGTTTGTTTGTTTTGTTTTGTGGTGCTAGGAATCTAACTCACAGCTTCACACTTGCCAGGCAGGTAGGTGCTTGTGCCACTATATTCCCGGCCCTACAAATGGTTTTGATTGCATCAATTGTCATGATGCAATTTTCCTTTTCTTAATGTGGTTGAGTACATTGATTAATTCTCTAACATTGAACCTGCTTTGTATTCTTGATATAAACCCCATTTTATCTATATGTGTCTAGGTAGTTTTGTACTACTGGGGGATTGAACCTGTGACCTTCATACTGAGTGCATCCCTTCCCTTTTAAAATTATTTTATGATAAATGTAATTAATATGTATGACAAATATATGGTAATAAAAATAAAGTTACTTTAAATTTTTGATACATGGTCTCACTAAGTTACCCAGGCTGGGATTAAATTTGTGATCCTCCTGCCCCAGCCTCCCAGAATGCTGGGATTACAGGCATGTAGATGTATAATTTTCTTTTTATGTTTTTTTAAGGAGAAAAAAAACAGAAAAAGGGTACAAGTTATACAGAACTTCAGAAAAAATAAACAGGAAATCACTAGTTAATTACATATTGTCATCTTAGAAATAGTTGTTGAAGTTACAAAATTAAAGCATATAGAGGGGACTTTCAAACAGTGAGACTGCAAACAGTTTTGTTCAATGATCCAACAAAACTCAGTAATATTGGGGCTGGGGATTTAGCTCAGCGGCATAAGCGCCTGCCTTGCAAGCAGGCAGTCGTGAGTTCGATCCCCGGTACCGATAAAAATGAAAAAGACCAAAAAAAAAAAATTAAATCAAAACTCAGTAATATGGTCATCTATCTTATACACTTAAATATATATGTAGTTATATCTTTTAGAGAACTTTCTTTTCCTTTCTTTTGTACAAGACAATTACACATTTTGGGTTTTATTGCTCCCACAGTTCTTAATACTTTTTTTTTGAAGAAGGTAAAACCAAATGTGACATACCAGGACAGAGTCAGTCAAATCAAAAGGATGGACATAATACATAATGTAAAAATACAAGGTGATCAACAATGGTTACCATAATGCCTCTTGTTATCTTAAAAAGAATTGCCTATATCATCAGTTATAATAAAATTGAACAAAACAGTAAAGAATAAGAACAATAAAACAAAACATTGGAGACATTAGAGGACTTCAAAAGTAGATAATAGTCAACCAGAATGGGTGTCACAATGAATCTTACTGTCTTCATAGTTGTTGCCTATACTTTCAAACTTGGTACTATCAAGCATAACAGAATAGAGGAAAATCAGTCAAAACAAGATGGTGAGAGAAATACAGAGTTTCAAATCAAGTTAATAGGAAATCAAAGTGGATTACTACAATATATCCTGCTATTTTTTATTTATTTTTCCCTTAATTAAAAGGATAAAAATGAAAAAACTAGATAATAAAAAGGAGATTGAGATAAAAAAGAGGGCATAGCAACAAAACAGCACAGATCAAAACATAGCCATTTAAGCAAAATAGTATTTCACCACAAGATAATCTCGACATAATGGTAGTTACCATAGTGTCTCTTCCCTTAAAATCTTTGGGTATAACTTCATATACTGTAGCATCAAACATATCAAGACAATGTAAAACCGTTCAAGAGAATGACAGTATTACAGGGTATTTAGAGTCAACTAACAGAAAATGAACAATGGTTTCTGTATAATCTCCTTGTCTATAAAAGTTTTGTTTATAGTATCACATATAATAAAATCCAATAAGGTATAACACGTTAAAACCGATGGAGACAGAAGAACAAAAGCTTGATGGGACTTCAAAACAAGAGGATATTAAATCAGCACTACCTATTATGATGTCTTGTTTTCTCCAAAATGGCTGTTCCTACCATCCAACCTTCTCTGCCTCATTTCTGTTGAGCTCTTTTTCTGTCATTAGTTGTCAGTTTGTCCTCTTCATTTTGTTTTCTGCTCCATTCATTGTGTCCTCTCTGCCACTGTCTCTGGAATCTTGGTATTTTTCATTTTTAGAATATCCTGCAGGATTCTCTGTAGAGTTGAATTGGTGGTTGCAAATTCCCCGAGTTCCTCTTTATCCTGGAAGCCCCTTGTTTTTCCATCAATTTCTAGGGACAGTTGTACAGGATATATCAGTCTTGGCTGGAGGTTATTATCTTTCAAGCTTGAATTATTTCCCCCCACGCTCTTCGTGATTTGATGGTTTGTGCTGAGAAGTCTGCTGTAATTCTGATGGGTGTTCCCTTGTAAATGAGCTGTTTCTTGTTTCTGAGGGCTTTTAATATTCTGTTCTTATATTTGTTTTCTGGAATTTTGATTATTATATGCCTGGGTGTAGCTCTGCTTGGGTTGTAGGTGGCTGGGGTCCTGTATGCCTCATACATGTGAGTATCTTTACCTTTTGCTAAATTAGGGAAATTCTCCTGGATTATTTCTGTGAATAGCTTTTGTAGTTCATTTGTTTGAGTCCCTACTTCTTTTATGTTCTTAATTCTTAAGTTATAGATCCTCTTATCATCTTCTAATCTTTGTATTATTGCTGTTTGTTTTCTTGTTATTTTTAAGAAGTTTTTCATTTCATGCTCCCACCTTACAAATCTGACCTCCAGTCCTGATAATCTATCCTTAGTTTCTTTCAAGCTCTTTTGCCAGCTTTCAATAGAGTTTTTAGTTTCCTGGTAATCTCTTTGAACCTGCTTCACGTATTCTATGTTTTCTCTATTTTCTCCATCAAACAATTCTCCCCTTTTTTTTTCTGTTCTTCCATTCCACCATCTGTTTTTTCTTGGGTGGTGCTTAGTGTTTCTCTAACTATTCTACTTATTTCTTGCTTTATTTCATTAAATACTTCATTTTTGAACTCGTCTATGAGGCTCCGGAGATACCACTTTATGTCTATAGGTGCGTGTTTGATATTGCATGTTTTCTGTCTTCTCTTTTGCATTTACCTTTCCTGCATCAGTGTTCTCAAGATTGGGGACTGAGAACCCTTTCTTGTTGCTCCCTTTTCCCATACTTTTTGTTCCTTCCATACAAGCGTATGTAGGAGGCCCAGTTTTTTTTTTTTTTTTTCTCTTTGTCTGTTACAGTTTGTTTGAATCCACTGGCTAGGTGTTCCCGCCCACTGCAGTGTACTAGGGAGACACAGACCTGGGCAGCCTCTGCTGGGCCCGCCCCTCCAGGTCAACCTACTGAATGTTTCACTGCTAGGGTGCACCGCCAGGCGCAGGGACCTGATTTGGGCTAGCCTACTGGATCTTAGTCCACGGCATCACCAGGCCAAGCGCTCCCCACCACTCCCGCTTGAGAGGGGAATATGCAACTAAAGTCATTGCAGGGCCCTGTTCCGGCTAGTCTGCTCGTTCCCAGAATGTCCTCTGTTGGAGCTTCCTAGTCTATGAAAGGGTCCCCATTTCTCTCACTCACCGCAGGTCGATGCAGGGCTTCCTGCCAGTCTCGCTCTCAATGCTGTTTGGTTCGCCGATTCCATCTCTCAGAGCTTTCGCATGTCTCTCTCCCTTATGGGCAGATTGGGATGCAGTATTGGCAGCAGGAAATTCAAATCGCGGCTTCCAATGGCGCGGAATCCAGCTTCGCACTGAGATTTTATCTGTTCCTGTTATAGCATCAGGATTGCATTTCCAGTGGGTTTCTCTCAGCTTAGTTTGTTCCTGGGTGGGCAGGGTACATCTCCCCTTGCGTAGGACTCCTCACACGGCACCGCTCCTAGATTCTAAACTGGTAATCTCAGAGAGCCTGCGTGGCTGCTGTTATATGTCCGCCATGTTCTCCCAGAAGTCTTTCTTTTTATGTTTTGTCTGGGTTTAGTATCATGGCTTCATAAAATAAGTTGAAAAACATTCCTTCCTTTCCTTTTCTTTGGAAGAGATCTTTCAGAATTGGTGTTAATGTTTCTTTAAATGTTGGAATTAACCAGAGAAAACATTTGAGTCAGGGTTTTCCTTTTTCCAGAGGTCTTAAACTTTGAATTGAGTTTCTTTAGAATATATAAGTATTCACATAGTATTCAAGTTATCTATTTCAGCTTCCGAAAGTTTTTGGTAGTTTGTGATTTTCAAGGAATTAGTCCATCTCATTTAAGTTGTCTAATTTAGGTACATACAGTTGTTCAAAGTGTCCACTTACCGTTTTAGTGTCTGCCTGATCTTAAGTGATGAAGTGATCTTTCATTCTTGATATTGGTAATTTGAGTGCTCTCTTTCATTTCTCAGGCATGCAAGGGATTTTTGTTGATCTTTTCAAATAGCCACCTTCTAGTTATTATTGATTTTTCTCCATTTATTCTCTTAGTTTGCTTTCATTTCTGCTTTCTCTTGATTACTTACTGTATCTATTTGCTTTGGATTTATTTTGTTCTTTTCTAGTTCTGTAAGGTAAAAAGTGTAGAGGGAGAAATTACTGATGTGCCATGTTTCTTCCCAAAGAGCATTTAGTGCCATCAATTTTCCTCTAAGAGTAATTTTTCAGTTGTAGCCCACAAATTGGTTTATAACATATTTTCATTTTTCTTGAGTTGAAAATATTTTCTATACTCACTCTACCATTTTGTGTGTTCTGCATCCCTAGCTGCTCAAATTACAATTTTACACAGTTTTTCTTTTTTTCATAATTATTTAAATCTGTGCTATAGACTATCCAAATGTTTGGAGATTTCCCTTTTATTGCTGATGGTGTCTATTTTAATTTCTGTTTGGTCAGGGAACATATTCTTTATAATGTCATTTTTTAATATTTGGGAAGATTTGTTTTGTGACATAACATTTAGCCTTTTTTGTTGAAAGAATATGTATTGTATAAATTGAGGGTAGTTTTCAATGTGTACATGTCAGCTAATTCCACTCACTTGTTATGGTGTTCAGTTCTATGTTCTTTCTGATTTTTTGTCTACTTATTCTTTATATTAATTCAAATATATTTGGGTTTTTCTTTCTCATTTTAAGACTGGAAGTTTTTGCTTTACATATTTGAAAGCCCTGTTGTCACTTGTTATGCAGTAACATATTTAGTTATTAACATGTTTAGTTAAGTCCTTTGAATACAGTAACATTTTAGCATTATGCCATGTTCATGTTTGTTCAGAATTCTCTTGCTTGGTATTTTCATCATATATCCTTTTTCACCTTCTCACTTTTTAACTATGTTTTGTTTTTCTTTTTTTTTAGTACTGGAGATTGAACACAGGTCTTTCACACCAAGCTAGATCCCTAGCCCTTTTAATTTTTATTTTGAGACAGGGTGTGCCTAAGTCACTAAATTGCCCAATCTGGGCTCAGAATTGTGATCTTCCTGATTCAGCCTCCCAGAGTGCTGGGATTATAGGAATATGCTATCCCTCCTTCCATTTTTAAGTGGATTATTTATAGATAGCATATAGTCAGTTATGTTTTTTTAAGTCTATTCTGCCAATCTTTAACTGGTATCTTTGGACCATTGCATTAGTAATTATTAATATGCTAAGACTACCATTTCATTACTTTCTTTGTATGACCCTTATGGAATTTTTTTGTTTGGGTTTTAAGATTCCAGGGTATGAATTTAGGGCCTTGTTCATGCGAAGCATGTGCTCTACTACTGAACTATTCTTCCAGTTCTAACTCTGATTTTGTTTCTCTTTTTTTCCTCACTGCCTTGCATTCTTTTGGTTCATTTGGACACTTTTAATGCTACATTTTAATGCCTCTACTGTGATTTTTGGTTTATTCCTTTTAATATTTTTCTTGTTGCTCTAAGGATTATAATATACTTAGATTATAAGTATATAAGACTTACATATTCGACTTTTTACAGTCTACTTAGAATTATCCATTTAAGGGTACTTAGAAAACCTATAAACCCATTTACCCCTGCTCCTTTATGTTATAATTGCCTTACATATCACATCTATATCTATTGAATATCCCCTGACACATTATTACCATTTTCACTATCAGCCACCAAACATTTTATAAAACTCAAGTTTATTTACCCAAATATTTGCCATTAATATTGCTTTTCTTTTATTCCTAATTTCTAAATTACCTTATGGTGGTATTTACCAAGTGCCTGAAGAACTTCCTCTAGGAATTTTTTAGAATAAGCCTACTGACCATAAATTCTCATTCCTGAAGGATGTTTTTGTTGAATATAAAATTGAATCTTACCACTTTTCTCTTTTTCCCTCAGAACTTCAAACATGTTGTTCCACTTCTGTCCTTTGAAAAGTTCACTGTCATTCTAGTTGTCATATCCTCATGAGATAATGTTTTAAATGCTTTTTTCAAAATTCTTTGTTTTATTTTCATCAGGTTGATTTAGATATGTCTAGGAATGGATTTTCTTGTGTTTTCTTATTTGGAGTTTTTTACTAGGATTATGGAAAGTAAAAGTAAGTGCTACACTCAGAATGGAGTGAAATAATATAAGACTTCTTTTGAAAGTGAGCTTTGTATCATAGGGATCTGCACACAGAAATATTTCTGTTTGCTGTATCTCCAAGATGGATTTTAACATTAATGAACTCTGTAACTCCCACTCCCTTTCAGTGATACAGAAGATTGCTAAACATGGACTAGAATGGAGAGTGTTAAGCTCCTAGAAAAAGTAAGAGAGTTTTGTAGCTTTAAATACCTACTAAATTATAGGTTGCAGTTTTCAAATGCTACTTCTACTATAATGTATTATTGTGTACTTATAAAACTTGTTCCTTCTGCAAGATGAAACTTTAAGGTGATGGTAAGGTACTGGTTTGAAATACTCACTGAAGATTGAACCCAGAGCCTTTGCACTGTGCTACATACATCCACAGCCTTTTTTTTTTTTTTTTTTTTGAGACATGTTCTCAGTCACAATGTTGTCCATGCTGGACTTTAACTTGTGATCCTTCTGTCTCAACCTCTGAGAGTTCTGGGATTAGAGTTTAGCCACTTTTTGTCAGTGAAAATATAAAATTTTAAATTCTTTCAGAAAGACATCAAGCCTGAGTTAAGAGCAGGGACTGGCATAGTATAGCATCACTGCCAGAACTGGCCTGCTCCCTGCATTTTTATAGCCTACAAGCTAAGAGTCTCTTTTTGGTTTTTAGTGATTGAAAAAACATCAAAAGTAGAATATTTCATGACATGTAAATATTATATGAAATTAAAATTTCAAGGTTCATAAATGAAATCTTATTGGAACATAGCCATATCCATTTGTTTATATAATGTCTGTGATTTCTTTTACAGTACAGCCAAAGTTAAATAGTTAAAATAGAGTGTCCTGCAAAGCAAAAAATAATAACTGTCTAGCCCCTTATAGAAAATGTTTACTAATTCCTGATTTAGAAACATGTCCAGTGAATTGGATTAGAGTATCAGTGATCTGGGGGCTAAGGACTTAGCTCAATGGTAGAACACTTGTTTAGCAAGTGGGAGGCCCTGGGTATGAGCCTCAGCACCAGAAAACAATGACCTAGAGCATCAATGATTTGTAACTAGAATTCAAACTTTGCTCTTTGAATAGGTATTAGAGAGTTGAAGGATAGAAGACTTGACTAGAGTTAACTGATTACAACTCTAGTCTGTTAACATATTAAATATTTTTTCAAGCTTATACCAGTATTCCACATTATCTATAGTTTGTGATGCTGAGGATAGAACCCAAGGTCTTGTGCATGCTAGACAAGTGCTCTACTATTTAGTTGTACTTCCAGCTCTACTTGATTTCTAAGATGACTGTGTCAGATGAAATTGATTAGAGGAAAAGCCAGAACTGTTTCTGCCTGGTTATTTGAAGGTTTTCACTTGATGGTGGAGGTACTTGAGGTTTGAGTGTGAGGGAATTTGTAAGATTTTCTTGGCTGCAGGAGATACAGGCCCTTATTTAAAATTCTGTTTTCTTGGTTATGAATTGAGCTTTTTACAGATCTAGTTACCTAGTTCCCTTTCCTTAGACTTCTCTTATGAAGATGTTTGTTTGGCTAGTGAGAGGAAATTGAGTAGTTCCTTTTAAATGAAGAGGAAAGTCCACCTATGACAAGGGCCCAGACTGCCGTTGTTCATAATCCCTCCAGCAGGTCTGTCTTCTGGGCTTGCAGATTTGCCTTGCCAGGTGGCATTAGCAATCTGTTCAAGATGTCTATAACTTATTTTTCCTAACCTCTTTCCTTTTTCTGTCCTCTATTTTAAGGACCAGATGAGCCACATCTGTACTGTGCTTCTATAAAATGGTCTTTTAAGCATAAATCATCATTTGCTACCCACTGAAATTTAAGCTTAGATGGATTACCTAAGGAATAATCTAGAGATAACCAATTTAAATACACAATTTACATTAATTTTAGGGCAAATATATTATGTTTGTGATCAGAAAGTTAGATTTTAGGTATCAGGAAAAAAGTCTCTTTGTAACAGGACAAATACACACATATATTTTCTATATATTTGTATGCTCCATAACTGTTAACTCTTGGATCCATTTTACTACCATGAAACACAACTGTCCAAAATGCCATGGGACACGACCATCTTGGAAGTGAAATTAGGGTCTGGATGACAGTCATACCCTTCAGCTATTATACTTTTTCAGCTTTGTGAGCCATTTTAAACCACGCTCATTTTACTCTAGAGGTGTTTGTAATATTTTCCTGAGTAGATTCTCCAGAGTACCACATGTCATTTTTCTTCTGACATCTTTTCTCTGAGCAGCTTTGATGATCTTTGAGGCAGGCTTCTTCCTGGGCTTTGTTGTTTTTAGCCCCTGGAAACTATGGTCCTGTGTTTGCCCTCAACCCCACTTCCCACCCACCATGCTGCTGATGCCACAGACATACCGGACTCTGCTTATTTGAGCAACCCACTCATGCAGTACTCTGCTAAGGGTACTAGTGTCTATGTGAAGGCTCTTGGTTTTCTCATCATTCTGTTGAAGCTAGAGCCCCTTGGGTTTAGGAACTGCATGTTAACTTGTTTGGATTCCTGTGAAAAGCCTCGCTATTTACATTTACCTGAGATTCTAAACTGATTTCTTTCAAGCTAGCTGAGCTAAAAGACGAATCTGGGTAACATTGTCCACATCACTTTATGAATTCCTCCTCCCTTATATCTTGCTACCAGATCCAGTTAGTAAAGTACCATCTTTTCTTAGGCCTCTTTTCCAGGAGATTTCTTGTTCCTTCAAGAACATGGATTCCTGATAAGATAGACTGCTCCTGGACTTGCCCTAACAGGTAAAAATCCCACTGGTATAATCGTTTTGTTTTCAGGTATAGCATATGTGTAGATTATTGTATATGCCATAGTTTATACCTTACGTACATATTTTCCTGTTCCTCTCTCTCCTTGAGATTTTAAAGTTGTTTAGTTACTGTAAGAAGCCTGGAGCTTAATTTTTACCTTTACCTAGACGTGGCTGTCTCCTGCATTCATCTGAAATGTTGAAATTAGTTTTATTTTTCTCTCTGCCTAAGCATTTATGCCTACTTTGGGCTCCAGTGTCTGCTCTACCTATCCATTGTTGCCAACTCGTAGAAGTTGACTTTTATTCTTCTCAAACCTTCCTTTATTTGTGTATCCTAGTTCAAGGATTATTATCCTCTTTTTCTAATTTCTTAAGGTGTAGGAACTTAGATTATTGACTTAAGATTTTTTATTTGCTAATGTAAGTATTAATACAAAAAGCACCTCTCTCATCACAGTTTTAGCTTTATCCCACAAATTTTGATATATTTTTATTTTAATTTAGTACAGTATGTTTTATAAAACTTCCCTTGAAATTTATTTGGTTCATCGTTTATGTAGAAGTACTCTATTTAGTTTCTAAACGTTCAGAGATTTTTCCTGTTACCTTTCTTTTATTGGTTTCTATTTCAATTCCATTGTTACCAGAAAATGCACTCTGTATTTTTAAATTTGTTTGTTTCATGACTTTACATGTGGCTCATCTTGTTATATTTTCTGTGAGTGAGTGAGTGAAACAAATGTGGTTTGTTGTTGGATGCAGTGTTCTCTAAGTATCCATTAACTCTCATTGGTTGCTAGTGTTGTTAGTTCTTACATGTCCTTGCTGTTTTGTCATATGTTGGATCTTGCTGATTTTTCAGATGTTCTTGAAAGGATGTTGAAGTCTCGAACTATAATTGTACATTTGTCTATTTCTCCTTTCAGTTCAGTCTGGTTTTACTTTACATATTTGCACCTCTCTTTAGTGCATATGCATTTAGAATTGTTATACCTTCTTGGTAGGTTAACCTTTTTATTATTATTTAATGTTCCTTGTTTATAGTATTTATCTTTTCTTTGGTATTACTACAGCCACTCTTGCTTGCTTTTGAGTAATGTTTGCATTTAAATCTTCGACTTTTGCTTTTCTTATATTTGAAATAATTTTCGTGTATGCAGCATGTAATAAATAGGTCGGTTTTTTTAACCCACTCTGCTGATCGCTGTGATCATTGATTTAGACCATTTACTTTTGGCAGCCCTGCAAAGATGTGTAGAACATCTGTCCTTAGAATGCATTTTCTATATTTGTGCCTGGCTTTTTCATAAGTGACTCTTTAAATATATGGTATAAACAAAGTTTATTTGACAAAGAATTGAAAGTCCTGGATGCTAGCCCTTCTTTTGGCATGCAATAGTTTTTTGACATTGAGCAAATGATACCATTTAGTTCTGTTTTAAAATGCTCTCTGGGTTCCTATTGGGTGCCAAGAGTTAGACATGGATAGTAAAGACACAAAGATGAGACACAGCATATTCCTTGCTTTCCAGGAATTTAGAGAGATAAGTTCAAATAATAATTTTAGGGGGAAAATGTTAATGGTTAGTATCAGGTTTGTACAATAGGAGTTAAGCAAGGCTTCTAACAAGAGGTAATAGCTGAATTTATTTGTGATATTTTCTTTTTTTAAGTTTATTGGTACAATTTAGGTATACAAAGTGACCGCATTCATTATAGGGAATTTATATCTGTACATGGTGTATCTTATTGCCTCTTTTTTCCCCCATTCTCAACCCCTTTTAAAAAATCCCCTTCCCCTCCCTGTTCACAAAGCCCTGTTTTTATTTTATGCCTTTTCTCATTTTTTGTGTCGCTTCTTTCCCTTTCCCCTCTCTCCTCCCTATTTCCCTTTTTTCTTTTGAACAGGTTCCTCCTATTTCACAATATGTATTGTATACGTATATTCTTGTTTACATTTTTAGTTTCTCACACCAGAGAAATAATGCAATATTTACATGTGTGCACAATTTATTTCACTTACGACTGTGGTATCAAGGACAATCCATTTAGCTATAAATGTCTCAATTTTTTCTTTCTTTATGGCTGAGTAATATTCAATTATATTTTTAAAAACTACATATATTTATCCATTAATTGGTTGGTGGTTAAGTGGTGCTGCTATAAACATGAGTGCACGTATATTGTTGTGGTATGATGCTTTTAATTCTTTTAGAAAGATACCGAGAAAGGGAATAGCTAGGTCAAACGACACCACTAATCCTAGTTTTTTGAGGAATCTCCACACTGATTTCCACAGTGGTTGCACCAGCCTATACTCCTACCAGCAGTGGAGAGGGATTCCTTTTTCCCCACAGCCCTGCCAGCGTTTGTTATTAGTTGTTTTCTTGATAAGAGCCATTCTTTCCAGAGTGAGATGGATTCTCAGCATAGTTTTAATTTGTATTTCTCAAATGACCAGTGATGTTGAACATTTTTGTATATTTATTTGCCATTTGTACTACTTTTTCTGAGAAATGTCTGTCTCAGATGCTCATTTTGAATTGGGTCTTTAAATTTGGAGAGTGATTTTTTTCAGTTCTTTATGTATTCTAGATATTAGTCCTTTGTCTGAAGAACAGATTATCTTCACATTTTAAATGCCCAATATAGACAACAGGTGAAGAAGTGGACAGAAAAAGAAAACTGAACATATTTGTATTTTTGTATCCTCATGTTTAAGGAGAAGTTAATGAAAAAAATCCAGCTCCCTTTCACCTCCTGTAGACACAAACATTGTGTAATCATGATATCCTCAGGCCTTGGCATCTTTTGAGTCTATTTGTACCCAAATTATTTTATGATTCTTGGTTCTAGTGGTTTCTGAACTTTCAGCCTCCATCAGAGTTTTCATGGTTATGTTTATAAGTCTTCATAAATATTTCATGTCTTCATATATCAGTATTAATTATAGTCACTCTTCTGCTTTTGAGCTAATCATTTATATAATATATGCCTAAGGTAGATGTCAGGGAATGGGGTTAAAGCCTAGGCTTCAGAAGACTACCAAACTTAACAATGGATTTTTGTCACATTTATAATTCCTGTATTTACCCTGATAGTGTTTTTGAATATTGATAAATTTTATAGTATTTATTTTCTTCTTCTTTAAACCACATTTATATTTTTCAGTAAGAATTAAAATAAATTGTACAAGTTCTTTAACCACCTTAATAATTCTTACTCCTTTGTGAGTTTCTTCTCCATTGCCTAAAGTTTTTCTGTAATTGGATGAATACTTGGTACAGATCACCAAAGCTACTGGGTACCCTCTCATGGTACCCTCTTCATTGAATCTTCCCTCCAAGAGTTTCTGGCTTGTGAAAGTAGAGCATGATAGAGTTGAGAATCAAAACTTCAGAGTAGGTAAAGGGTTGTGATTCATAACCTTGCAGAAGGAAAAACTAAGAGGATGCTACTGAAGTAACAGGAACATTTTAAACAAAATTTGGTAGTAGCCAGTTATCACTAGAAGTATTGAAAATATGTAATGATTTTTTTCTATGATGAATTTAGGGAAATAAAGTATTTCTGACAGCTGTTGAAATGTTGAAGTGGATACCTAAAAGATTATGCAGAATTTATTTTCTAAATCCAAGAAAACAATTTCCTATTCTTCATTTTGGAGTGTAAGATAAATTTAGAAGACTTAAGAGGCAATGAGTAGGTTGGGGGTCTTATTATGTCATTACCAGTTTTCCCATTGAAACAGCATGATGTATAGTGGGGAGATACAGCTTTGGGAATTGGCCCTTGAGTTCAAATTTCAGCTGCCTAAGGCTCTTCTGTATAAGTGGATAATATCTGTGGCAAGTAGGATTAAATAAATTCAAGTATGAGAAGCATCAACCACAACAAAATGTGCCCTATTGAGTGTAGTTGCCCTGATATTTCTTTACAGCCCATCTGTATTTGGCTCCCCAAATTCATTGCTCATAACCTTCACATACTATCTGAAGTCTAATCATTCAGAATTACTTTCCATTTTTGTCTTCCTATTATACTTCTTTTAAAATGGGTTCTCACTAGGTTGCCAAGGCAGACCCTGATCTCTCGGGCTCAAATGATTCTCCTTCCTTAGCCTTCCAAATAACTGAAACTATAAATACACACATGCCAAGCCTCTGATTCTAGGTAATTCTGAACATATTGTGTCTTTCCATGCTCTCAAATGTGTTATACTCTTTATCTTGGAGAATTCACTTTGGTCCAGGTTTGATTTTCTACTTGGCTCTGAAACTGAGTTTTGTTCATACTGAGGATGGATCCCAATTTGCAGATGGACTTGAAGTCACATAGCTCTATATAAACCAAGATAATTTATTGATGTGTAGGGAAAATTCAACTGTAATTACAATTTCATGTGGTGAAACCACATTATGCCACATTTTAAGAGCTGATTGTGCTCATGGATTTCCAATTCCATCATCTGACATCTTAGGAGCTTGAAATTGACCACTGTGACTACTGTGGGAGTACCTACATCACAGAAATCAGTGAACTACAAAATCGTAGATTTTCCTCCCATGAAGAGCCTGAAGGTACACATTTTTAAACTCTACTAAATGCATATTTCTATCTCCCTCCCTCCCTGCCTCTCTGTTCCTCCTCTTCGTCCCCCCATATTATATGCCCAGTATCATAAAAATGCACCAACTCTTATACATTTTACCTCCTTTATAGTGTTTGTCAGCTCTAATAATTGCTGAAGTATGTGAAAATGAACTCTATTTAAAGGGTAGTTTAACCTACTATGGGTAAACTAGGGTCAGCTTCTTTGATGCTAACTCAGAGAGGTTCTGCCTGTGTGAAAGATGCCTGTGTTCTCCCCGAAATCATTTCGTGTGCTCACTTTACTCAATTTAGTTTTGACTTTTAAATGTCACTGATCACTGACAAAGACGTTACCAGGTTAAGGATATACATTGTTGGTAGTTCAGTGGACAAAAGTGCAGAGAGAAAGAGAAGAATCTGTATTAAAGAAGGTTAAGAGGAGGTTAGGAGTAATAGCAAATAAGATGGTGAGCATATAAGAGAATCTGCAACATAAGAGGAAGTCAATTGTACCTTAAAAAGTGAAAGTGTCATAAGTATATATAACCCTATTAATCTTAAAAGCAGACATACCTATTCAATCATTGCCCAGGTCAAAAAAACCAATATTGCAAGTACCTCAATGATCAGAGATTTACCAGGTAATAAAATCCTGAATTCTGTTGCCATAGATGTATTGTTTTTGTAGTTTACATAAATAACACACACACATATCAGCTTTTTAAAAAAATATTCTATTGAACATTTTAGGGATTTTTTCTAGTTTGGGGTTATATACAGTGCAAATCTGGACAATTTTATTTTTCCAGTCCTGGGAATTTGACCCAGGGTCTTCACACTGAGCTATATCTCCAGCTTTTTTATTTTATTAAAGGATCACACTTAGTAGCTCAGGAAGGGCTCAAATTTGGAATCCTCCTGCCTCAGCCTCCCAGACTGCTGAGATTATAAGCATGTGCCACTATGTCTGGCTTGAACATTGTCTTTTAGGATTTAGAGTTTGTTGAGGTTGTTTTGTTTTGTTTTAGAGGGGGGTTTTGTTTTGTATTTGAGATTATCTTTTTTTATAGTTCAGGTTACCCTTGATCTCAGTATGTAGCCCAGGCTAACTTCAAATTCACTGTGATCCTCTTGCTTCAGCCTGCCGAATGCTGGGATTACGTGCATGTACCACCATGCCCAGCCTGGCTCGAACATTTTGAAATATGTCTTTGGCGGGGAACATAGTGTGCATTTCTGTTGTGTATCTGAGAGTAGAATAGCTGAGCCTTAGGATATGCACATATTAAACTTTAGTAGATACAGTATTTTTGGTATATATCTAAATAGAAAGTTGCCTTTCTCTTTATTCTAATTTATATTTTCACCAGCAGTATACCAGAGGTTACATTTGTGCACATATCATTGTCAACACTTGAAGTTCAATTTTACCTTTTTTGATAGCTAGCAGTGGCATTTTGTTGTGGCTTTCTTCTTTTTTATTGAGATCTAGTTTACATGAAGTAAAATACAGAGATTTTAAGAGTATAGTTTGAGTTTTGACAAATGCATATAACCATGTGATGTAACAAACTCCAAGATATAAAACATTTCTCTCGTCCTGGAAACTATTAGTATGTCTCTTTTTAGTCAGTCCCCTCAATCCAGAGGCAAGCCCTATTCTGACTTATGTCACCATAGCTTATAGTTTACATGTTATTGAATTCATGTAAATGAAAACTTACCATATATATTCTTATATCAGCTTGATTTTCGGTTTATTTTGCTCTACACATAAGTAGTCTGTCCTTATCCACAGATTTACTTTCTGCAGTTTTGGTTACTCTGCCTTGAGGCATGAGCTGAAAATACTGAGTGGAAAATGTCAAAAAAAACAACAACTGGTGTTTCAAATTGTATGCTATTCTGAATACTGTGATGGAACCTTATACCATTCTTCCCAGCATGTGAATTATTCTTCTGTCCTATATATCCATGCTGCATATGCCACCTACCCATTAGTCACTTACTAGCCATGTAGTTATTAGATCGACAACTGTAGTGCTTATGTTGAAGTAATTCTTACTTTACTTAGTAATAGCCCAATAGGGCAAGAATAGTGATGCTAAAAATTCACATTTGCCAAAGAGAAACTATAAAATACTTCTTTTTTTCTTTTAACTTTTTTCTTTTATTAATATGTGTTTACAGTACATGATATTTACATTTATCTTATGGAGTACGTATATGTGTATAATGCAGCTTGTTTCTATTCCCCTTCCCACCCATCTCCCTCTGCCTCTAAATTTCCTCTCCCCATTTTCATTCTTATTCTTAGCTCATGTTTATGACATACAGTGTTTGCATTCATTGAGGTTATTAGGTTCCTGTACATGGCATATCTTCATTGCACTTACTTCTCCTCCACTCTCTTTGCCCTCAGTCTCCTGGATGACCTCTTCCCATTTGCAAGAGAGCTATCTCCTTTTTTCCTTCTATCCATCCTTTATTATTTTCTTTGTTTGTACTTTACCTTTCTCAAATGAAAGATTCTATATGATATTTAAGCTTGTGTGGCTGATACATTTTCACTCAATATCATATTTTCCACATGCATCTATTTCCCTACAAATCTCTTGAATTTGTCTTTCATTATAGACAAATAGTATTCCATTATGTATCCATTTGTCTTTATCCTTTTGTCTTCATCCATTCATCTGTTGATGGGTATACCAGTTGCTTCTAGGATTAAGTTGTTTTGAATTGTGCAGCTATAAATATTGGTATGCATATATCACCATAATATGATGTACTTAGTCTTTGGGGAAGATATCTAGCAAGGGAATAGCTGAATCATATGGAATTTCTAGTTTTACTACTTTGAGAAATTTCCATACTGGTTTTCACCCTAGTTGTACTAGTATTTCCTTTAAGTGAAAAAGTAAAAGTTCTTGAGGAACAGGAGAAAGATAAAATCAAATGTTGAAATTGCTAAATTCTACATGAGATACATTTAGAATCGAGAGGCCATGTTCACATTAACTTTTATTCTATATTGTTATATTTGTACTAGTTTGTTTTTGTTGACATATTACTGTGCTTAACTTACAAATTATAGTTTATCATAAGTATATATGAGCTGGGCATGGTGGCTCACGCCTGTAATCCCAGCACTCAGGAGGCTGAGGCAGAAGGATTGTTGCGAGTTTGAGACCAGCCTAGGCTACAAAGTGAGCTCAAGGCCAGCCTGAACTGCATAGTAAGACCCTGTCTCAAAAAGACAAAAAAAATAAGTATATATGAATATGGAAAACAGTACAGTCATGCATCTCAGAACAGGTATACATTGCAGAAATGCACTGTCAGACAATTTTGTCATACAGTGTACTTAAACAAACTGAGATAGTCATGATGTCACTAGATGGTAGAATCTTATAGGACCATGATCATATATAGTCCATTGTTAACTGAAATTTCCTTGTATAGTGTCCGAATCTGTTTAGGGTGCAGTGCTACCATAATTTCAGGCATCTCTGGGGGTCCTGGGCTATCTCTCTCATGGATCAGAGTGGATTCCTATATTTTTTAGATTTATATGTTGATGTCCATCATTATTACTGATTTTCTTTCTAGTTATTAAAGATGGAATGTTGCACTGCTGGAGTTTAATTGTTCATTTCTTCAGTTTTTTTGTCTTTAGCAATTTGAGTATGATATATTTGGGTATGGATTTCTTTGTATTTATTCTGTTTGATGTTCTTTCACCATGGCAGTTTAAACTTTTTTTCTTTAAAAATATTGCAGTATCACACTTTTTTCTTCTTTGTATTGTATCAATTACACAAATGTTGGATCTTTTATTGTTATCCAGCACATCTTGGGGTTTTTTTGTTTTTTGTTTTTTGTTTTTTGCCTTTTTCCTTTTTATCGGTACCGGGCATCAAACTCACGACTGCCTGCTTGCAAGGTAGGCGCTTATGCCGCTGAGCTAAATCCCCAGTGCCCACATCTTGGGGTTTTGTGCTATGATCTGTTATTTCAGTTAATTTTTATTTCTACTTATAAAGTTTCCATTTTGTTATTATTTGTGTTTTCATAATACGTTGTATTTCAACTTTCTTTGCAGTGAGTGGGTCTTGGTTTGATGAGTACTTAAATGATCATTTTTTGTAATAGCTACTTTAGGTGCTTGTTAGGTAATTTCAACATTCGTGTCATCACATTGTTAGCGTGTATTATCTTTTCCCCATGTGATTAACTTTTTGTAGCTCATTCTAAATGATTTTTTATTTTTATCCTAAACATTTTGAATAGTATGAGATTCTGGGTCTTGTTTCAGTCCAGTGGTGGATATTGATGTATTTTTTTCATTGGCAATCAACCTGCTTAGGTTCAGACTAAAAGTTCCAGCTTGCTTTCTGTGAGCTATAGTTTCAAAATCAGTTCAGTATTTAGTGTATTTCCAGTGCTATTCATATTTGACCCATGTATACCACCACTTGTCAGAGGCCTGAGTGTGTGTTAATTGACCTTCCAAATCTTTGATATGCTGGTTAGGATCAAATCCACACAAGAACAGGGGTTGTAGACCCCAGGAGTTTATAAACAGCTTTGTGGGTTTGCTTTCTGTAGTTCTTTCCTCTTTGCTATTTCCAGATTTCCTAGGGTTTACCTTTTTGATTCTGCCATCAGAAACTACCCACTTTAACAATGTACCATCTCTGAAGCATAAGAGGCATGTGGACAAAGAGAAATAAAATAATAAAAACAGTGGATTTGGCTTTACTTTTTGGAGCCATTAATGATTCCACCAAATTGAATGGAAGTTTTCTTTTCCTTAGATTTTTGGCATCTGTAGTCTTCTGTGTCAGTCACTGTCCCACAGCTTCTACAATCAGATTTTCCAGGCTGAAGAAAGGGAAGGAAAAGAAGATAAAAACCCAGGGATTTCCCCTCCAGTTTCTCTGAACTTTAGAGGTTCTTTTTTTAAAATCTTGAACCAGAGCACATGCTCTAACTGCAGTGCTCACTTTTAGATTTTGTGTTGAGTTCAGGCCAGAAAATACTATAGGCAAGATAAGAGGTGAAGTTATTTTTTCAGTTGTAGTACTTCACATTCTAGTGTTCTTTCCTGGTTATCTGTTCTATACTTTTAAGAGTTCTATGGTAGTTGCCCAGGCATTTTTTGGAGGTACTAAGGATTGAACCTAGGGCCTTGAGCATGCTAAGCAGGTGCATTACCACAGAACTACATCCACAGCCTTCCCCAGACATTTTTTAACAGATTTTATGGTTGTAAGAAATCTACACTATAGGTGTGTGTTTATTCCATTTACCTGGAACCGTATATCTCAGTGGATACTTTCATAGATGTTTTGAGTTGATTCATATCCCTCAAAATACTTGTATCTCTAAAATACTAGTTTCAGAGATGTAGTGTTTGCTGTAGTTAGGTGGATGAAAGTTGCTAATGGTTAGCAGAAGAGTAGCACTATTGACTGTGTACATAATGACCAAGCCCTGAAAAACAGCCCACTTTTCTGAAGTCATACATGGTAATCTCCTCCTTGGCCCTGCCTTTCTGTCACACTCTCTTACTTCTGTCCTGGTATTTTCTAGTAACATTTGCCCTCTAAGACTTTATCACATTCCATTTCCACAACCACCCCCCACCCTGACATTTTTCACTGGGTTTCCCCACACTCTCTCCTTCCTAACATTAGTCTTCCATTTTATCACCAAACTATTTCCCAAAGATAAAAGAAGTGAAATTTCCTGTGATATTTGAGGACTTAAGTTCTTGCATTTGAAGGTAAGCTGGTAGGAAGTGGGCACAGATAATGTTTCAGCTCTTAGATGAGGGCTGGACCTATGTCTTTGAAAGGCATTGTCCTGGTCTGGCCAACTATTTTTCCATCATATTGGGACTTTTTTCTCTCTTGCAGTGTTTCTAGTGTGTGGTGGGGACCAGCCACATAAAGGTCTAATATAGCCAGGAATATGGATTCAGAAAAAAGATAATATTTAAGCTACACTAGCCTAACTAATTTGGGAATATATGAGACTTCTGGACTGGTTTGGTTTTTTTTAAGTCTTAAAATTTAATAAAAGAAACTACAAGTAGTATCTTTTATTTATTTCCTATTGTTACTTATCAGTGCAGGAAGGAAATGGGCAGAAATCACATAGAAATCATGTGATTTTTATATTGAAGCATGAGCTCAGTATTTTTTTAATGGTGGAAACCTATATTCTTTAAAAACCACAGTGGGCTGCCTAGGTGTCTGCTCAACTCATAGCCTTCTGGCATGTATTAACTATGTTCAAGGAGGAATATACTTACTGGCCAAAGATACGGTACATACTTTTCCAAAGAAAATCCTCAAGTATAGCATATTGCCCTATTTATGCCTGTTGAGTTGTCCATTATCATCTTGGCTGGGAGCAGGGCAGCAGCAGGGAGTTGCCTAAACTCTGACACCATTATTTTTATGATATACTGGCCCTCTTCATAGGATAGGTCAGTGATACTTGTTTTCCATTGCTAAGATATTTTTTCTCTTGGCAATTAGCCAAAGCAATTAGTCTAAAAGAAAACGCATCTATTATTCTTACTCTTCCATTTTACAAAGGAATGTTCATTTAAGTGAGGTGTTTCTGTGGTGCTCTCCTTAGCTGTAGGAGCAATTTGACTTTGGTACTTGGAGAGCAAATAATAAGCCACAGAAACAGTGATTAAACAGTATTTCTCTAAATAACACAGATTTATGTGCCTGAGGTTGACCGAAGCATGAAAATCAGGGCTACCTTCAATCAAAACCACTACCTATAATAAATTTAAGGTTCAATTGAGTGATTTAAATATTTTCTTCTTTCTTATTTATCTATTTATTGGCAATACTAGGGCTTGTATACAGAACCTTCAGCTTATGCTATATACTCAGCCCCTTTAAATTAAAAAAAATGTCGGTAGAGTCTTTCTAAGTCACTGAGTTGCCCAGGTTGAGCTCAAGTTTGAGATCCTTCTGCCTCCTCCTCTAGTGTACTGGGATTACAGACACATGCACTATTATTATTGATGGTGAGATATTCCCAGGTAACACAATTCAAGGCTATATATATTGAATTCATATTATTGTACTTTTTAAGTTCATCTTAGGATACTTGTTGCATTTCCCGGAACCTGACTCTAAATTGAGAGGTTCCAGTTCAAGGTTGATGAAACCTGAGAATTTCAAGGACATTACAATTCACCAAATCCAGATGCCTTCCCTTTGCAGGAATGCTCTTTACAATATTCTGTCAGACAGGTGGTTGTCTGACTCTTAACTCTTCTTTGCCCCAAAGAATATGTACTTTTTTCCTCCATACGTTTTGAGGCTGACTATTCACTCATCTTTCATTGGCAGATTGTTCTTTATTTCTAAACCATGATCTTCTTTCCATAAATCCTCATCATTATTCCCAGATCTCCCCTCCATAGAAACACAAAGTAAATCTCCATTATTCAAAATATTTAAAGCCATCTATTGTCCTATTTACCATCCCCTTCCTCCCATTCGTGGTCTTTTTGAACACTAACACATTCTGGATTCTTCCAACTGTATATTTCAAGGATTTTAATACAATGGGAAAATTCAAAAGATAATGTAATGAACACTCATATTCCCTGCTAGTCAGAATAGTTAAGATTTTTGTCATTTTCTAAAGATTTTTGGGTGTTGTTTTGTTTTGCAATAACAGGGATTAAATATAGAGCCTTAGCACTGAGCTATATTCTCAGCCCTTTTTAAATTTTTTTGAGGCAAGATGTTACTTAATCACTAAATTTCCCAGGTTGGGTTCAGTCCCCAGTATTGCAAAAACAAAATCTGTACTGTATTAGTTATTGTGCAAATTTGCACACATTTTTCCATGATACATAGATATATATCATATATACATATCACTGTATAGATAGATATGATTCCTGATTCATAAAATACGGATAGTTTCACTTTTAGTGATTTTGTTCTTCAAAGTGGTCGTGCAAATTAAATCCTTACCCTTTCACCTATCATTCATGTGTCATGATCCACAAACTTTTTTTTTTCATTTTGGTTCTCCTCTCTGAATATACTTTTATTAGTCATTGTTTCTCAGATTGGGACAGTGTTGTCCAGTTTTTGTCCAACTGAAGTAGACAGTACCTTGTATGTTTCTGAATTTAGCCTAAATTTAGTAGTTACATCGCCCTGCGGTATTTACTAGTATTAAAAACTACACTAGCCAGGGATAGAGTTCAGTGGCACAAGCACCTACTTGGTAAGTACATGGTTGTGAGTTCAATCCCTGGTAGAAAAAACAAAACAAAAATAAGCTGTCTTCACTTGTACTTAGAAAACAGTTGTGCTGACTTTGCACATATTCTACTTACATTTCATCCTGCTTCTGTTTACAATACTAGTTTTTTAAATCCCTCCTTTCCTCTAATGAATGTTCCCTTTCCTGGGCTCAGTAATCCTGGGCTTATCTATATTATTGATCCAGGTTCTGACCAAAGACAGGAAGAACCCAAAGGGGCACATACTATATCTATGGCCCATAACAAGATACTGTTCTTCCAGCTTACCGGTCTACACCTGGATTCATCATCTCAGTAGGAAAAGCCTTATAACCTTTGTCAGCTGCCTCCACATACACTGTATCTGTAAATAATTTTCTTCATAATGAATTAAGTGATTGGAACAAAAACTTTATAGTAAATTGGGAATGTCATGTTTTCAGAGATCCTATTCTGGTTGCTATTGACTACTTCTTTCTTTTTCAAGTACGTCTCCAACAAATATTTTGTTAATAGGGTCCAGAATTTAGGTTGGAATGAGAGTAAGTCTTCTTATTTCTGATGATCATATACACCCCCTTGAAACTAAGGGATATTTTTGCCATTATCCACCCTGTTGGGAAGTCTAATTTCTATGAATAAAGTAGTTTTCATGATAATAACCATCCAGGGTTTCTGTGCTCTATTCACAAGCTAGTGCATCTTCTTATACCAGAGCCAAACCTTTCATGTGTGAGATTCCTTAGGCCAGTAGCTCAGGTCAACACTAGTTAGGCTGATAGATTTTCTCTTGTTCTTTAGGACCACAATTGTCTAGTTCAAGTTACTGTTTTTTATAAGGATTGATGGTTACACATGTCAGAACCATAACTTAAATTAGCCAAAGGAGCAATCAGAGAGTTTACTGATAAATGAATATTCCATGAACTGTTGCCCTTGGGAATGGCTGTTTCCAGGCAGTTGCTACAGCCCTGAATCTCCTAATCTCACTTGCTTTTTTCTGATTTAGTTTCTCTATTGGGTAAACTATGTGCAGCAAATGGAATGCTGCTTTACCTATATTTCTGTCAAAATTCTAGGGTGACTTGTTGATCTAGCCTGGGTTATATGGCTTATATCTAGGAAATATGCATGTGTTGGAAGAGGGGAGATTGCTCTCAAACCACATGGACTGATAATGACCCCTCATTCATTCATTTGCTAGATGTCCACTATGTGTACCAAACATTGTGTTGAGCCCTAGGGTTGTCATCATGAGCAGTACAGACAGTGTCTCTGCCTTCCTAAAGTATTGACATATATAAGATAGATTTTAATGTGCTCATAGTAATGAAGGAGAAATTGCTCATGCTGTAAAGCAAATGACAAGGATCCTGACCCACTCTGGGAAGGCTGCCCTGAGGAAATGTTGTTTGAATTGAAATCTGGTAGGAATAGGAGTTGGCTATGTGATATAGGTTATAGGGATGATGACCACTCAAATTAAAAGGTGGGATAATATATACAGAGCCTTGGAAGAAGAAAGGAACATATTCTAATCACTGAAAAAGGGGTGGAATGGTTCAGTTACAGTCACAGACTAAGGTTTAGGCAGAACTGTAGAAGTATATTGGCACCACTTCTGACAGAGCTACATGGTTTGCAAGAGGTTTTGCCTTGTAAATTTAAGCTGGGAATCTAGGGGCTTAATAACTCTAGCCCCTATGGGTAACTCACTTCCTGAACACAGCTTTTTCTATCTAATTGGCCCACTTGATTGAGATTTGAATTTAGACACACTATATCTGTCATGTGTCTAAATGTGGCTCAGGCATTGCCTCTCCCAGGAAGTACTCATCACCATATCTTTGCCACTGGAATGTTCTGCCATTCGTGTTCCCATTGTCCCTCTGCTCAGAGTACTGTCAGTTTTGTTTATCCCATCCAGCCCTGGGAAGAACATCTGGATGCCCATCCAAGCTAATGATTGCATCTGTGTAAAAAGTGTTATCAGAGCAGGCCTGACTTTGAAAGCCTGTTTATGAGATTGGCCCTGGCCTGGAGTCTGGGAACTTTATTTTTGGGAGGGTTCTGCCATTCACAGAAGTGATAAGGTTAACTTATTGGATCTGAACTGTTTATACAAGCAATGTGGTTCATGTTGTATATATCTGCTTTCTTTCTCAGAGTTTGGAATTTTGGTATGTGCCAGTTGGGTGTCTATGAGACTGCCCCCAATAAAAACACTAGGCTCTGAGTCTCTTGTAACCCTCCCTGATAGGCAACATTTTATGTTTTATCCCAGCTTGTTGCTAGGCAAATTAAGTGTGTCCTGTGTATTCATTAGGAGAGGACTCTTAGAAGCTTGTGTCTGGTGTCCCCTGGACTTTGCCCCATGAGCTTTTTTCTTTGCATCAATGATTGTACTTTGTGTCCTTTCACTGTAATAAAGCATACCAATAAGTGGTTATGTGTTGAACCCTGTGATTCTTCCTAGTGAATTGTAGAACTTAAGGGTGGTTTTAGGAACCTTTCACACAGAACCCTTACAAAATCATTATTAAATATTTGTTGAATACTTTTTAAAGGAGAAGAGGCTGAGCCTGGCAAGAAACTAGGGCAGAGAGAAAGGTTCTCTGGTGATGATACTAACTGGCCCTCTGAACGGTCAGCATTGGTCCTAAACTTGCACTCTGCATTTCACTATACTACAGTCTTATGGGCTAGAAAGGAATCCATGAGCACTGGGGAAGCAATGAAAGAGTTTCACATTAAGTATCAGGAGTAGATCTGGCCTTTGGAGAGAATTGATGTCCAAGCATCAGTAAAAGATTGTGAAAGCAGTTTACTTTGTCAGATTAAAATTTATAACAAGAAAAAAACTTAAACAAAGCTAGTATAACAAAAAAGTCTTTTAATGAACTAGAAAATACAGTTTAACATACAGCCTGGAACATATATATGGGAAATATTTCAGCCTAAGTTCCTTCATCAAGGGCTGCAGAATCACTCAGTAGTAGAGCATTTGCCTAGCATGCCCAAGGCCCTGAGTTTGATAGCCAGTTCTAGGCAAAAAAGAAATGAAAAAGATTTTCTTGCCTAAACTGAGAATGGTGGCATTTGCCTATAATTCCCAGCACTCAGGAGGCTGAGGCAGGAGAATCTCCTTAAGTTCAAGACCAGCTTGAGCTGCACAGCACAACATAGCAAGACTCTATCTCAAAAAAAAATTGACATTGCCACATTCCTTCATCAGATCTTTATTGAGTTCTTCTCTGGGCTCCGTGAAAGGGAACATGTGACCTTTAGTTCCTCTTTGGCTTTACTTCTAAGCTAGGTCCTGCAAAAACAAGTATTTATACTGTCTATAACAGAATGCACTAAACTTGTTTTCAGATGGTTGTGATGCTGTTGTTAGCTGTCAAAGTAGGACTGTGGGATTCTGAATTTAGAATCTGGGAAAAACATTTGAACAAAGAACTTTTTTGCCAGTCTCCTATAAACTGATGATATTTCAAATAACTGCACATTAATAGCTCAGAAATAGTTTGGTACTCATAATTTTTTTAGTTAGTAAAAATGAAATGTTCTTATTTCCACGATATGCCACCATTGTTTTGTCTTTCTTGTGTGTCAGGGATGGTGTTTCCTAAGGGAAAACTTAATTAGACTGTACAATAATCTTCTTGGGGAACTAGTAAAGGCTGGTTATAAAAACTACACTGGATTAAAGTTCTTATTTAAAAAACCTTAAAGGAGAAAAACATCCTGTACTGAGGGAACAGAGGTGAAATGATGGAGTTTTGCTGTCCCTGTTTTGCATTTATGACAGTAAACTTGAAAGCACAGGATCTTCTGACCATTGAAGCTGAAATTACATATGCAGTGTTTTTGTGAAATAACTTTTACCATAAAAAGTTTGCATTTATGTCTGTCTTGAATAATTCTAAAAACTTCTATAAAGAAAATTCTAAAAATACTGGTGCAGAAAATCACCAGTCCAAGACCAATACAAGTACACAAAAGCATTACACTGACTACATGTCTGTGTATTGGCTGATTTCTGAAATGGTGTCTCAGAAGGATTAAAATTGAGCCTCTGTTCTGAGCATGTGATGTCCGCTGTGGCCTGGGAGAGTGCCAGTTAGTTGAAGCACCTGTGCTTCTTCACAGGCTCTTCTTGTGGATGCCCAGGAAGATGGTAGGGAACTGCCTCACCATTCCAGCCACACATTCAGGGCTAGGAATCCTGAGGCTGCTTCTGCTCTGACTGACAAAAGGCCTATACATGGTAGTCTAGCCATCTGGTTGCAACTGTGAGCAAGAAAAACAGAATGAATTAGAATAAAATCAAGTATGCCTCCCCTCCAGCTGCCACTAAATTCACATTGATAGTGATTATCAGAATATCTTTCTGTCAATGACTTCCTCTTCTATTAAAGAATGCTCAGGAAATCTGGGTGTGATGACCTATTTTCTGTGTGCACATAGAACATAGGAAAATTGTGCTCAGCTCTGACCTAGAAATTTGGAATATTGGTAGAGAGACTTGATACCCCACGGGGGACCCATAGGCCAATTACCTTGAGTCTGGCAAGTAGAATACAACTCCTAAAGGAAACTAGGTATTTTGAACAAAGAAAAAATGCACTTATCAGGGAAGCTTCGTATATTTATTTCTTTGTTTATTGCAAATCCTCAAAAGTTTTATTTTCTTTAAAATAAAAATAAGAGAGCCGGGTGTGGTGGCACATGTCTGTAATCCCAGCATTCAGAAGCATGAGGCAGAAGGATTGTTGCAAGTTCAAGACCAAGCTGGGGTACAAAGTGAGCTCAAGGCCACCTGAACTGCATAGCAAGATGCTGTCTCAAAAAGATAAAATAAAAATTTAAAAAAGCTTTAAAACTATTTTCAGCTTATTATTCATTGCACTTAGCTTAATCAAGAGGGAAGTTCTCACAAATTCCTAGTCTGTTCTTTATAAAACAAAAATTTCCTATTTTGAGAAATTTTATTGTTAGAATAAGCATTTACTGCCCAAACCAGCTCTCAAAAATCAATCTGTAATTGGATGTATGAGTTCTGGTATATTCATTTTTAACAAATTACTTTATAGTTATACATGTATAATTAATCTTTTGAATTGTTATCTGTCTTTTCTTTACTAGAGTACATTGAAGGCCAACACTGGTACAGATAAAGGGGTATTATAACTAAAATGAATACCCTAATAGCAATGCTAAATTCTCATAAAAGAGCTTAAAACTCTTCAGGTAAGATATTAGGAATGTGTTATTTTGACATTTCTAGTTAACTGCTGGCTGTAAGTGCCACTTATGTCTGTTATGAGGAGGCACCTTATGGCTGTCTTGGTACCAAATAAAATGGGATGCTTGCAGATAGAGGGACATGTGCTATTTGTATGACTACTGTTATAGCCTCCTCCTTTTGGTCAAGTGGTGACTCCACTGTGATCTTAATATTAGCTACAGTGCCCTCTTCAGCAGAGCCTATCTATTCATAGTGTCTACTTTGGAGATTTAACCAGTATCTAAATATGCTCAACATAGTACGACTGAGGTATGTGATAACTTTTCACGCTACAGTTTATCATTAAAAATTTCCCTCCAAAATCTAGTAACTTTTGCTGTGTAACTAAGATTTTCAAAGTTAGTGGCTTTAGAATAGTAATTATTTATTTCATTCTTTGGGTTAATCATTTGGATTGAATCTAGCTAAGCAGTTCTGTTCTCAGCCAATCTCCCTTATATCAGTAGTCAACTGCAACACTAGGGAGCTGCTTCAGACTGTCAATAAGAGCAGGGGTAGGATCACTGGGCTAAATGTCTCATCTTGCAGCAGGCTTGTTCTCATGGTAGCTAGACAGGTTTCTAAAAATTAGTGAAGCAGTAGGGCTTCTTGAAGCTGGCATACTGTTACCTCTTCTGTATTCTATTTTCCTAAGCAAATCAGAAAGCTAGTCTAGATTTAAGTTGCTACAAAGTCATCTTGAAAAGTGTGGATGGGTAAAGAAAAAGGTGGAGAATTGGGGTCAGTTTTGTTATCTGTCACAGAAATATAGATTATTCTTAAAACCTATAGATACTCCTGGAATTGTTGTGTTGGTTGTTATATGATGCTGGGGATTGAACTCAGGGCCTTGCACATACAAAGCACACTCTACCACTGAGCTACATCCCCAGCACCTTCTGTAGCGTTTAAAAATGTATATGTTATGCATGTTCAAAATTACCTTAGAGACTGATTAGAAATAAAGTAGTAAAAGTTTTCACTTTTCAGGACTGTAGTGAAAATTCTTTGTAAATTGGGTTTTTCCTGATACGCAGATGTGCCTCATGTTTTAAAGCAAGTCATAATTCTGGATCCTTGCTGCAAAATGATACAAAGTCCTGAAATGGAGGTTTAAAACATAACTGCAGATTTTTTGGTACTCCTTTCATCAGGAGGTAGGGCCTCTATCTCCTTCAATTTCAATCTGGGTGAACTTGTGACTACTTTATTACAACACAGTGTGACTTCAGAGGCTAATTTAATAAAAGGCAAATGCAGCTTCTGTCTTATTCATTGGAACATTCATGCCAGGACTCTTAACTGCCACATAAAAAGTCTGACTACCCTGAGGCCATCCATAGTAGGGAGACCTCATTTAGGTGCTCTGGAGATAGTGGCTGCTAAGCATACCCATTCCGTCAAAGACACCAGATGAATAAAGACGCTCCCAAATGATTCTGTTTGTTTGAGTCTTCCCACCGAGAGCCTATACCTTGTGGAGTCAAAAACACCATCCCTGCTGTGCCTTATCTGAATTCCTGACCTACAGAATTCATGAGCTGATAAAGTAATGGTTGTTTATGCTCCTGAATTTTGAAGTGGATTGTTATACCACAGTCACTAACTGAAACAGCAAAAATGAATGAACATGGTTGTACTCCAATAAAACTTTATAGACACTGAAATATGAATTTAATAATTTTGTATGTCATAAAGTATTCTTCATTTTATTTTTCCAGCCATTTAAAAATGTGAAAATCATAACTTCCAGGCCATAACAAAAATGAGCAATGAGCTGGATTTGTCCTGTGGGTTGTAGATTGCTGACTAAATCTAAAACATTGCATAATACTTACAAAATTTAAACTTGAGCTTCTGGTTAAATGGCTCTATGTTCATATTTGTTTGTTTATTTGATTGTTCAAGACAGAATCTCACTATGCCTTTTGGGCTAACTCAGTATGTAGCCCAGGCTGGCCTCAGAGCTCACAGTGATCCTCCTGCCTCAACCTCCCAAGTGCTGGGATTTCAGGAATGCACTACTACACCCAGCTGAATTCATATTTTAAACTCATGTCACCTTTCTAAACAAAGTGGTAACAGATAAAGCAAAAAGCCAGACATATCCATGATTAAGAAAAGATAAATGAAAAAAAAAACCCAAGGGATTTAGTTTAGCCAAACAAGTGCCTGCCTGGCAAGTGCAAGGTCATGAGTTTGATCCCTGGTACAATAAAACAAAATTCAGTTAATGAAAGAAATGATCCCTGACTCTGAAGTGAAGGATTGTCCATTAGCAGAGATAGAAAAAGACGTTACTTCTATTCAGAGCGGCAGGCAGGAGAACAGAGAAAGACTTGTGCAGAGACAGATGTCTTGCTAGATTACTATCTAAATTTGTATTTTTTTTCCTCCCTCTTTGTGAGAAGGGACTGACAATCCTGCAAAGAAATACCTCTCAATGGAGATGGTAAAAGGAAAGGGAGAGAAATAAATTTGCTCTCAGAATCTTTTTCAAATGACTTAAAAATTTTCAAAGAGATAAGAATAACATTCCTTACAAATTTTTAAGCAAAAAAATGATGATACAGAATTTTTAAAAAATGAGTTTGGGATTTAGCTCAGCGGCATAAGTGCCTGCCTGGCAAATGCGCGGTTGTGAGTTTAATCCCTGGTACCAAAAAAAAAAAAAAAAAAAAAAAAAAAAACAGAATTTCAAAACAACCTAATAGGTTAACAATGTTTAATATATTGTGTATAACTATCTTCAAAGTAGTTGCTCAGATTTTAAGATATAGGCATGAAAAGATGACCAATGAAAGCACAATTCTTTTTGATGAACTAACAAAAATTATCTATCAAGTCTCTCTCTCTCTCTCTCTCTCTCTCTCTCTCTCTCTCTGTGTGTGTGTGTGCATGTGTGTACACATATAATTTTTTCCCTTCTTTCTTTCCTCCTTTCCCTCATCTCAGTTGTTCTTTCCTTTTGAGCAGTTTCTTCCCCTTTCACTTTCACAATATCTTTTGTACATTTTGGGTCCTATTTACTCTTTCAGTTTTTTATAATAGAAAGGCAATATGTTTACACATGTGAGTTTGATTTATTTTACTTATGAATATGGTCTCATGTTGCATCCATGTACCTATAAAAGCCTTGAGTTTATCCTTCTTTATAGCTGCGTAGTACTCAATTGTATAAAAATACCACCTTTTATATCCATTCTGTGGTGGATAGGCATTTGGGTTGTTTCCAAGATTTAGCTATATTACAAATTGTACTGTTATAAACATGGGTACACATATATCACTGTGGTATGATATTTGACCTGATAAGAATTCATATTCTAGTTGGAGATTTTGTAATATATATTAATGCTTAAAGTAGTTTAAGTTAATGATGCTAATACACATGCCACTTTCATATTGCTGTTGGGATTGTCAAGGTCAAAGTGAATCAGATACTGGAGGTTTATAAGGCTTATAAGGACATATAAATGTTTGAAAACTGAGAAGCCTTTTGATCATGCATAATAAAAAGGAATAAGATATGTAAATGTCTTTTATTTGCTCAAATATTTAGTAGAAAAAACTGAAATAAGAAAATATAGCAATATATTAACATTTTAAAATCTAAATGATGGATGTATGAATCTCCATATCATTTATTTTTCCATCTGTTTGAAGATTGCAAAAATGTGAACTTTTTTTTACTGAAGAAGCTAGATGGAATTGTGTGATTATATGAAGTATGGAAATGGGTACTACAGAGGTTCAGCAGTGTTTGAGCTGGAAATAGTGTGATAAGGTATAAAGCTGCAGAAGTAAGTGTAGCTTGATTGTGGCGAGACACGAAAGTTGATCTTAATAGGGACCTTAGGTAAAATCCTAGGAGCAAAGAACACCCTTTAATGTCTCAGCGTGATAGGACATGGTTCAATTAGTGTTTTAGATAAGTTTCTAGCTATGAAGTAAATTTGATGGCAACAAGATCAGTCTAAAACCAATTAGCTGCTCTTTTACTCTAGGTTTAAGGAAATAGGTCCTAAACTTAAGACAATGATGGCTAAAATGAGAAAGGAACATTAATTTAGAAGATTATTTTACAGTAATTTCGCAAGATTTAATAACTGGACGTTCTAGGACAAGGTAAAGAAAACAAGACATTTCTGTAAATTGTGTGACTCTCAAAGGAGGAGGTGACAAGAGAGACCATTGAAGGGAGGAAGAGCCAGTGGAAAAGAAAAGATTGTCACCTTGATGTCTGTGTCTCTGGTTGGCAGGACTTCTCTCTCTCTCCTTCCTCCATACCTTCCCTTTCTCCTCCCTTCCTTTTTGTACTAGGCATTGAACCTAAGTCCTTTGTACTAAGCTATATCCCTAGCTCATTTTTTTTATTTTGAGATGGAGTCTTACTAAGTTTCCTAGCTAGGCTTAGACTTGAAATACTACTGCCTCAGCCCCTATAGTGTTGGAATTACAGGTGTGTGTAACCACACTTGGCTCTTTTTTCTTTGTATTCTTTCCCCTTTCTTCTCTTTTTTCTTTTCTGTTCTCCCTCATCCTCTCCAAATCTCAAGCTCTAGATAATGCTCTAGACTGAGGACCCTGTTCCAGGGCCCATGACCCTGGGGATAAGGCATTTATGGAACCACCATTATTTACAAGATGGTTAGTGGGGGAAAAAGTATGTTGCAGAGTAGCACAGGAAGCTGTAAAAATGCTTTTGGGATGTATAAGTCTTTGAATGTCCACGCTGTCTTCTGAGTCTGTTTTCTGTGCCTCTTTTTAAAATAACTTTCAAAGGAATTATTTCAAGAGGGATGGAAGAGTGATCAACATGTCAAATGTAGCACACAAGTGTTTAGAGATGAGAACTGGAAATATGCAGACTGGTGACCTTTTCAAGTACTCTGATGTTGTAGAAGTCAGTTAAGAAGTACTAAAGCAAAGAAGGGAAAATAGACTGTAGACTAATTTTTAAGTTTTCACAAAAAGGGAAAGAAATTGGATATTAGCTAGAGAAAAATGAAGCATAGTCAAGTAGTTTGGGGATAAAGGTAAAGATTTGAACCTAATGGTACAAATTACTGTAAAAGCAGAAAGAAGTTGAAGAGCAGATTTTTTTCTTCATAGAAAATTATTCCTTCATTTATAGCTGCCAAGACACTGACGTGAATTGCCTTGTTAGATAGTGAGCTCTTTGTCACCAGAGTAGTCAAAGGTTGTGTATATCTCTTCTAGTCAGCTGTGTGGAAAGATCTGGTGAATGCATTTAGGAATTTTAACTTGTATCCAATTCCCAATAATTTTCTCCAAAGTTTTTTTTTTTAGTCATTATAAACCTAACTTGCTATCTGGTAGACCTCCCTTGCCTGGCAGGACCCAGATATTTATTAACTCACTGGGATAAGTTAATTATTTGTCTTTGATCATGAATAAAATTAAACATCAGATTCTCAGATAAGAAAATATAGAAACGTAGGGTCCAAAAAGCTTTATCACATCAACGGCTAGCCATACTGTGAGCTCACAGGTACTTTTGACAAGGTAGTCACTTTCTACACAATAGCAATAGTGAGTCTTTGTTTCAAACTTTTAAGAATTCTATTTTATATATGTCTGTATTTTGTAAAACAATACTAGTAGCATTGAGAGGACAGGGGAACTTCACAAACAAGAAATACCTGCTTCCTTTTCTTTATTTCATATTCCTATCTGGATTTTTTTCAGTTCACACAGAATTTTGGTTTTCTGGGACCAAGAGTAGATAACTAGGCTCTATCCATGTTGTTAGGTCCTCATCTTAGATCTTTTAGTGATCTTTTGGGTTAGTATGTGAAACCATTCAGGGGTGACTTTTGCTGTTTTTTCTCAAATGACTCAGGTATTTGTCTGTATCCAAATCTGACATTCTAAAGGTACTGGAGCATGAATGACTGAATGCAACTAGTTCTCAGAAAGTCACATTTTAGTCAGTACCTTCCAACTCTCTTATTCATCATTCCTTTTATAAAATTAAGAAGTGGTATAACCTAATTGACTAAAGTTTTATTCCTTCTCAATTACATTTTGAATTCTGTTAGCATCTGAAATGCTAATAATGACTAAAATGGCTAAAATCCAGTCAGAGAAATTAGAAAATGCAAGTACTAGAAAAACAGCGCCACACTTCCAAAGAAAAATCAGAAACAACAGGTATGGTACATTTATCTTTTAAGGAAAAATAGATACATAATTACTACCAATTGATCTGCCTACTTGTGGGCCCACAGTTAGGAAGTCAGCCTCCCAATTATTTCCAGGCCTATAGGTTTTGGCTGTTTCTTATTCTGTTTCTTACCCTGTTTATAAGTGAAAATCTCATAAGATGATGTTGATTATTTTCCTTTCACAGATGAATATTTTCCAGATATGTTAGGAACAGAAATAAACTGCCCTGGGGCTGGGGATTTAGCTCAGCGGCATAAGCGCCTGCCTTGCAACTGTGTGGTGGTGAGTTTGATCCCCAGGACTGATAAAAAAACGAAAAAGACAAAAAAAAAGAAATAAGAAATAAACTGCCCTTTTTACCATATACTTGCTTTTATAACAGTTAAATTTTATTTTGATATTTTTTATATTTGAATGAGATTTTAAGATAATAAATTTAATCAAGAGTTGCAAAAAGTAATACAGAGAACAAACTTCCTGTTCCAAATAGAATGGAGTATATACATTTTGTTCCAATTAAATATACTGATATAGGAAGTTTAAAAGTATATGAATAAGAAAAAGATATACCATGCAAACACCAATGAAAACTGGAATTGCTATACAGTACTAATATCAGATAAATTAGACATAACAGCAAAGAAAATTACCAGAGGGAAAAGCACTACATAATGTTATGAAGGATCAATCCACCAAGAAGACAGCAGTCTTAAGTGTTTGTACACCAAATAGCAGAATCACCAAATTGGTGAACAGAATTGACTTGAGAAGTAGACATATGTACAGTCATAGTTAGGAACTGCAGTACACCTCTTTCATTAATTGATAGAACCAGTAGACAGAAAATCAGCAAGGAGCCGGGCATGTTGGTGCACGCCTGTAATCCTAGCACTTGAGAGGCTGAGGCAAGAGGATTGTTGTGAGTTTGAGACCAGCCTGGGCTACAAAGTGAGCAGAAGGCCAGTCTGAACAACATAGCAAGACACTGATTCCAAAAGACAGTAAAAAAAAAAATCAAGGATATAGAAAAAATAATACTACCTATCTGCCACATTTAATTGACACTTACAGAATATTCTGCTCAGCAACAGCGTAATATACTTATTTTCTAAATACATGCACAACTTTCAGGTCATAAAACAAGTCTTCAAATACAAAGAATTAAAATCATACAGAGTATATTCTGTGAACATAATGGAAGCAAAGTATTGTAGAAATCAAAAACAGACCACAAGAAAGTCTCCAAACATTTGGAAGATGAACACCATACTTCTCATTAATCTTTGAAGTCTCAAGGGAAAGTTTTTATAAATACACTGATTAACCTGAATGTAAATGAAAATACAGCATATCAAAACTTGTGGGCTATAACTTGAATCAGTTGTGAGAGGGATTCATGGCACTAAGTGCTTATATAAGGACGAAATAGCCTCAAATGAATGATCAAAGCTTCCACCTCATGAAACTAGAAAAACAAGAGCAAAAAATCCCAAAACAAGCAAAATGACAAATAATAAAGAACTGAATTCAGTGTAATTGAAAATAGAAAAAACAAGCTAGAATCTAATTCTTTGAAAAACAGAGATTTTGTCTTACTTAATGGTGCAGTTTGAGCTTTAGGATTTTTACAAGCTCCAGAAAAGATTGCTGGAGCTCTGGTGGTGCAATAGGTTAGCGGGTGGTACTTACAGAAAAGATTGTCATGTGTAATAGGAACTGAGAATTTCTGCTAGGGAGGCCAAATACATTTTCTCTGGATGTAACTTGCCTTTGACATCTTTTTTTCTAGACCCTTTTGTTTGTGGCAATTTTTTTTCTTTTCTGTCACCTTTAAAGTTAACTTTCATGTCTGACTGTTCCTTTGCCATAGGAGCTGCTCTAACTAGGAATGAATGTTTAACAGCAACCCTCCTCACTTTACACCTCACACACCCTCGTTGATTTGGAGATTAATTTTGAAACGCTCTCAAATTGGTTTGTCACACATCATTGGCTATCTGTTTTTAGGTTGTGATCATGCAAGCTATAATGACAGGGAGCCTGGTGCACCTGGTCTTGTGACCATCTGCAGGATTCTTGGTGGTTTCTTTATCCACTTTCTGGTGGCTAGTGCAGTGCCTGCTCTCTATTAGCATAGTATTCATAGTTGGTATGTGGTGGATTTAAACTTGCTCAATCATTTTGGGATTATTTGTGTTTTTGACCTTATCTGAGGTTTACGTGCCTGTTATTTTTACTAAAACCTAGGGAAAATGGTATTTTCTTCATATTTAATTATTTAATGATTACTTTAAATCAGGGAGATGTTCTAAATGTATTAGGGATATGTGTGGATGAAAAAGTTTGAGGAGAAAGCAGCTTAGGACAGAAGATAAGACATAATGGAAATTATTATTTTTTAAAAATTCATTTCAGTTTCTACCTGGAGAACTATGCATTTTATAGTGAAAGCAATTCTTGTTGATTTGCTTTATTTTTGAGATCTTACCTACAAATGATATTTATATTTTGTACATGTATACCTTCTTAAAATGCAAGTCTACTTATTTACCTGAGTAGTTAAAGGTCTGGGGATATAGCTCAGTGGTCGATCACTTACCTAACATGCATGAGGCTCTGGATTCAAGCCCTAGTACAGAAAACAAAAAAGAAAAAGTAAATACCTATGAGTAGCTGAAATTTCAAATGTATGTGTATAAATTTTTTAAAAATATTCTGTTAATTTTTAAAAAGCTGTTAGAACTAGGCCTTTTTCCATTACAAGACATGAAGCAGATTTTAATTCAGAAAGAGCTAAGACCTTTAAAATCTCTCAAGATAACATTACAAAATAGACCACCCAGGCTAAAATCTTCCAGTGAGATCTTTATTAGCCAAACAGTAGACTGAGAGATTGAGGTAGGGTATGTATTAGGGGAGCAATAATATTCAGATTTATGCTTCCAACTTTCAGTATTTATTGAAAGAAGTGTCTTGTTTAAATAAGGGATTGACAGATGGTTTGTGAGCCAAATTAAACTTGTCACTTGTTTTGGTGTGGCCTGTGAACCACACAGAATGGTTTTATACTCTTAAATTGTTGAAAATAAAGGCAGAATAACATTTCATGATACATATATGAAACTCAAATATTCAATACAAAGTTTTATTGCATCAGAGCCATGCTTGTTTACATACTATGAGTGCCTTATTCTATAATAGCAGATTTGATTTGTCACAACCAAGACCATATAGCCCACAATACCAAAGACATTTCCTACTTGGTCCTCTACAGAAAATGTTTCCTGTTGTATACAGCAGACATGTAATACAAAAACAGAGTTAGAAAAGAAAGATAGTATTTGCTGACACCTACTTTAAATTAACTTTTCAGTCTGTTTTCCCAATGCAAGATGATTTCTATTCTGAGGGTTTGAAATTCCCAAATTAAAAAAAAAAGAAATTTCCCAAATAATTTGTTCACAAGTCCATATGGTAAGCTGACATGATGGCGGGGATAATTGTGGTTGACATAGAAATATTTGTCTCATTAGTAGGAACCTACCTACTAATTTGTGAATTTGTATTGTCTTATTTTCTTTTTTGTTTAATGCTTTTTTAGTGCTTTATTTTCCAATCAGATTTTATTGGTACTTTTTTTTGGTACTGGGAATCGAACTTACAACCTTGTGCTTGCCAGGCAAGCACTTAGGCTGCTGAGCTAAATCCCTGGCTTATTGGTACATTTTAGATATACGAAATGATCACATTCATCATAGAGAATTTGTATCTATACATGATATAATTTGATTCTTTTTTCCCATTTCCTTATCCTCCCTTCAACCCCTCCTCCCTTCTCCATTTACAAAGGCTTTTTTTCCTTTTCCTTTCTTTATAGCCCCTCCCTTTTCCTCTCCCTATTTGAACATTTCCTTCCTATTTCATAATATCTATTACACATTTTGATCTTTATTTACACTTTCAGCTTCTCACGGCAGAAAAAAACAATACGATATTTACACGTGTCCGATTTATTTCACTGAAGTGTATGGTCTCAAGGTGCATCCACTTATCTAGAAATGTCTTTGAGTTTTTTCTCCTTCATGGCAGAGTAGTACTCCATTGTATATTTAAAAAAAACTTCTTTATTCACCACGTGATGAGCATTTGAACTGTCTCCAATATTTGGCTGTTACAATCCAGACCACTTTAAACATGGGCGCACATGTATCACGATGCTGGGAAGTAGATGAGTCAAATGGAACCTTTAGTCCTGATTTTTGGAGGAGTCAACCACACTGATTTCCACAGTGGTTACACCAGACTGCACTCCCACCCACAGTGAAAAGTGTTCCTTTTTCTCACAACCCTGCCAGCATGTTATTGGTTGATTCTTGGTAGTAACTATTCTTTCTAGAGTGAGGTGGAATCTCAGCATTCTTTCATTTGCATTTCTCAAATGACCAGTTATGCTAAACATTTTTTCATACATTTGGTGTTTGTACTTCTTCATCTGAGAAGCATGTTTTCATCTCAGATGCCCATTTTTTCAATTGGATACTTAAATTTGGTTGGGAGTGGGGCTTTTTTGAGTTCTTTTAGATAGTAATCCTGCTGGATATGGTTGCACACACCTTTAATCCAAGACTCAGTTGGCTGAGTCAGGAGGAACCTTATGAGTTCCAAGGCAGCCTGGGTTACAAAGTGAGTTCAAGGCCAGCCTGAACTGCATAGCAAAATCCTGTCTCAAAAAAAAGTAATTCTTTGAGAAACAGCTGGCAAAAGTCCCCTCCCCCCTCATTGGGTGTCTCTTCATTCTGTTGGTGATTTCTCTTACTGTGCAAAAACTTTTTAATAAAATGCGATTCCGGTTGTTGATAATGTGTGATAGTTTCTGTGGGACCAGGATTTTGTTCATAAAATCTTTGCCTACACTGATGTCTTCAAGAGTTCTACCTATTCTGTCTTCCAGCAGATTTAATGTTTCTGTTTTAACATTTAAATCTTTGATCTATTTCAATATTACTTTTGTGCATGGTGAAAAATATCAGTCTAGTTTTAATCATTGGCATGTGTAGAGCCAGTTTTTCCAGCACCATTTATTCAAGAGGCTATCTTTCTTCCAGTGAATGTGTTTGGCACCTTTGGCAAAAAGGTAACTGAGTATGTTTGGAGTTGTTTTTGCATCTTCTGATCTGTTTCATTGATCTTTGAGTCTGTGTTTTTGCCAGTACCATGTTGTTTTTATCACAGTAGCTTTACAGTATAATTTCTAAATCTGAGATTGAAATCTACCTTGCCTTTGTTGCCCAGAGTTGCCTTTGCTAGTTTAGGTCTTTTCTGGTTTCAAATGAATTTTTGGATTGTTTTCTCTAATTCTGTGAGATATGCTGTTGTAATTTTGATTGGGATTGTATTAAAACTGTATACCAAATTTGGAAGCGTGGCCATTTTCACTATATTGGTTCTTCCTACCCAAGAGCAAAGGATATCTTTACATTTTTTGGTATCCTATTTGACCTCCTTTTCCAGAGTTTTCAACAATATAGATTTTTTTTACTTTCTTTGTTAGATTCCTAGGTATATCATTTTTTGGATGCTATTGTAAAAAATGTTGTTTTCCTAATTTCTCAGTTTGGGTTTTGTGTACAAATAGGCTATTTTTGAGTGTTGACTGTGTATCCAATTATGCTGCTGAATTTGGTTATTAAATCTAGATTTTTTGCTGGAATTTTTAGGGTTTTCTATGTAGAGTATCATGTCATCTGCAAATAACAATAATTTAACTTCCTTACTTATCATTATTCTTTTTAATTCTTTCTCTTGTCTAATTGTTCTGACTAAAGTTTCCAGAACTATCTATATTCAATAAGAGGGGAGACAGTGGACATCCTTGTCTTGCTCCTGATTTTAGAGTTAAAACGTTTGGTTTTTCTCCATTTAGTATAAAGTTGGCTATTGATTTGTCATAGATGCTTTTTTCAGATCGAGATAAGACCATCTATTCTAGTTATCTATAGTTTTTTTTTAATCATGAATTGGTGTTGGACTTTCTCAAAAGCTTTTTCTGCATCTATCAAAATTATCATATGATCTTTGTCCTTGGCTTTGTTAATATGGTGTGTTACAATTATTGATTTGCACATGTTGAACCATCCCTGTATCCTTGGGATGGATGAATCTGCTTGGCCATGATGTTTAATCTTGATTATTTGCTCCATTCAGTTTGCCTGTGTCTTAAACTGAGGATTTTGGCATCTCTGTTCATTAGGGAGATTGGTCTGTAGTTCTCTTTCTTAGTTGGATCCTTGTCTGGTTTTGTTATCAGGGTAATCTTTGCCTCCAGGAATGAATTTGGGAATATTGCTTTCCTTCTAATGTCATTGAAGTTTGGGAAGTAATGACATTAGGTCTTCTCTTAATTTCTCATAGAATTCAGTAATGAAACCAGGGCTTGGGCTTTTCTTTGTTGGTAGGTTTTTAATTACATCTTCAATTTCATTGATACTGGTTTAGTAAGGATTTTTTAATGCTGTTTTGAGGAATTTTGAAGAGTTAGACCTCTGGACTAATCACAGGGAACTCTGATTCATGTGATGTATTTTGCTTTTTTTAAAACAAGCTTTAAAATGCTGAGATCAAGGTGGTCTTCATTTAGAAAACACCATACAGAAAACTTCTTCTTTTATAAAGACAAAAATTTGTTGGACTGAGAAAAAGTAATAAAATGCGTGATTTTTCTTCTTTTGTTTACTCTCTCTAGATAATTGTTTATGGCATTAGTCTCTGCACTACTGAGACGTGTTACAAATGAAGGATATGCAAGGTAAACAGATTCAAGAGGAAGAGTTTTGTTTCTGTGACATTCAACAGTGACAGAGCTGTTTTATAGAGCTATGAATTTGGAATTAAAGCACAGGTACTCAGTCTTAACATTAGTATTGTTTACCCCAAAGCAGTGGTGATCAGCTCAAGAGGCACATTTATAACACTCAGGACTTCTGTTTAATAGGTTGGAAAGTCCTTTGCCCATACAGACAGGAATTGACCATTAAGGATAAAAAAAATGTGCTGATCTGGTATGACCAGTGACCTAATTTAAATGTTTCTGATAAGGCTCTGAAGGATATTTTCCTGGAATCTAAGGGAGCTGGACTTTCAGATGCTTCTTTCTTTACTTAAGGATTACTTCCAAATACCATCATGGATTTATCCTCCCTGATTTTATCTCCGGCCTTCTTGAATTTGTTTACATTTTCATTCTGTTCCACTTTGTGAGCTGATAAGTTCTCTAAGTTCCCAGCTATTGCTGAAAGTTCTGTTTTCCTTTTGATAAAATTTCCTTTAGGTTTCAGCCTGTTCCCCTTTGTTACTTAAGTCTGTAGTTGAGTAAATAAATGTAAGTAAATCATTTCTACACTATTTTTGATGCTTATCCATTTGTATCATCCCCTTAGAGTAAGAGTCCTCAACTTTACTCTTACTGACATTTGGGGCATGATAAACCTATGTTTATAAGGGTCTATTTAGTACCTTGTAGGATGTTTAGGAGTATCCCACCTGGTCTCTACCTACCAGGTGCCAGCAGTACCAATTACTGTGACAGTAATGTTCCCTGAGCAAGAATAAAATTGCTAGGGGCTGGGGATTTAGCTCAGCGGCATAAGCGCCTGCCTTGAAAGCAGGCAGTCATGAGTTCGATCCCCGGTACCGATAAAAAGAAAAAAGAAAAAAGAAAAAAAGAATAAAATTGCCTTCAGTTGAGAAGCAATGCTTAGATCTTGACTTTTTTCAAAATCGAAAGTTTGTGGTGTTTGGACTATATGAGATGGAGACTTCTTTGTCTAAGTAATTATATAATGCCTTTATTTATTTATTCATTCATTTATTTGCATTACTAGGGATCGAACCCAGGGCCTCATCCATGCTAACCAAGTTTTTTACAGTTGAGCTACATGCCTAACATTATTGTTATTGTTGTTGTTATTATTATTATTTGGGAGTCTTTTAAGATTGAGTTTCACTATGTAGTGCAAGCCTGGCTTGAACTTGCTTATGTAGCCCACACTGGCCTTGAACTCACAGCAGTCCTGCCTCAGCCTTCTGAGTGCTGGGATTACAGGTATGTGCCACCATGCCTAGCTCCCTTTTTATTTTTTAAGACGAGTTTTCAATAAATAGCCTAGTTTGCCTCAAACTTGTCTTTCTTCTGCCTCACCCTGCTGGGTAGTTGGAATTGCATCACTGTACTGCTATTTCCTAGAATACTTTTTACAGCTCTGATTATTTTCCATCTTGAATGACATTGACAAATATTTTTATATTTTAAGTGTTTCAGGTCAGCTGCATTATTTCATGGCGGCATAGAGACAGCCTAAAACCTTAAAAACTATTTGTTTTCAGTTGTAAATGCCCTATATATGCATTGTAAACATGTAGAAATTGGAAAGAATATTTTTATTACCCAGAAATTCATCACTTCAATACAGCTGTTAGTAAATTGGTTTATGTATTTAACTTATTTTCTATATTATTTCATAGATATCATAAAAATTGATTTAATAGAGAAATTATAATTTTCTTAACATTTTAGCATGAATGTTTCTCCATGTACAATGTTTAAATGACTGGATGAAATACTATAATATTAACATAGTTTAATTGTTCCCTTTTTTCAATCTATATTTTTTACTAGTACATGTTTATAGTACATAATGATTATATTCCTCATGGGGAATTGGTACATGTACATAACATGTCTCAGTTGATTTTTTAAATTCTAGTCCCATCCCTCCCTCCATCTCTTGGCCCCATTTGCAAAACATCTATATCCCTATTTCCTATTATCTTTTATTTTGTTCTTTATATTTTCTCAAGAAAAATCATGCGATATTTAAGCTGTATGTCTGATTTATTTCACATAACATTGTGGTGTCAAGGTACATCCATTTTCCTACATGGGTCAAGTCCTTCTATGTGGCAAAATAGTTCTCCATTCTGTATAAATATCACATTTCTTTATCCAGTCATCTGTTCATGGGAATACAGGCCACTACCAAAATTTAGCTATTATGAATTGTGCTTCTATAAATGAGTATACATATGTCATTGTAATATAATGTTTTACCACTTTCAGAAAGATTGATAGAAAAATAACTAGGTCCAATAGAATTTCTATTTTTAGTTTTTTGAGGAATCTCCATACTGATTTCTATTATGGTCGTACTAGGTTACATTCCCACACTGTACACATGTCCATGCCACCAGCATTTGTTATTTAATTTATTGATGATACCCCATTTTTATGCAGTAAGATAGAATCTTAGTGTTGTTTTGATTTGCATTTCTTTAATGGCCGGAGATGCTGAACATTTTTGCTATGTATTTATTGCGCATTTGTGTGTCTTCTTAGAAGTGTATTCATTTCAGTGGACCATTTTTTTATTGAATCATTTATTTGGGATGGGTCTGATTTATTTTGAGTTCTTCATATATTTTAGATACTGGTCCTCTGTCCAAAGAATAGTTGGTAAAATTTTTTTTCCATAATGTAGATTGTCTTTTTCACTCCGTTTATTGTTTCCTTTGGTGTGCAAAAGCTTTTTAATTTGGCATGATGTCATTTGTTGATTCTTGATGTTATTTCTTAAGCAGTTGGGGCTCTGTTCATAAAGTCTTACCCTATGCTGGTCTTTAAGTATTTTACCTATGTTCCAGCAGAAGATGTTTCTGTTTTAATATTTAAATTTTTGATCCATTTTGATTTTTGTTTAGTGCATAGTGAGAGATACAAGTCTAGATTTAATCTTCTGCATGTGGATAGCCAGTTTTTCCAGCACCATTTAATAAAGAAGCTATCTTTCCTTCAATATGTGTTTTAATTATTCCTCTTTTATGTAATAGCTAGGTTTTACTTTTTCATAATGGAGTTTTAATAGACATATTTGTTCATAGATAATTTTCTGTGTTTCAGATTATTTTTTATAAATGTAGAATTCCTGGATCAAAGGGTGTGAATACATTTAAAGTAAAGCTTCACATTATTTTTCAAGCTGCTGCACGGGCCAAAAAGTATCAGTGAATAGGAACTTGCACTGATTATGCATTTCAAAAGTGTATCTCATGAGTATATAGTAGTAGGGAGTTAGGTAGCCACCAGATTATAAGCTTAAGGTTTCTCTCTCTCTCTCTCTCTCTCTCTCTCTCTCCCTCTCCCTCTCCCTCTCCCTCTCCCTCTCCCTCTCCCTCTCCCTCTCCCTCTCCCTCTCCCTCTCCCTCTCCCCTCTCTCCCCTCTCTCCCCTCTCTCCCCTCTCTCCCCCTCTCCCCCCTTTTTTTTCTGGTACCGGAGATGGAACTCATGACCTCACGTTTGCCAGGCAGGCACTTATGCCGCTGAGATAAATCCCCAAATTGACTCTCACACTCCTTTAAAAGGATGTTTCATCCAGGAAAAACATTTAGTTTAGACATTTGTATTTTTAGCTTTTTTTCGGTGCTAGGGAGATGAAACTCAGGCCCTTACAAATCCTAGGCAAGTGCTTACCACTGACTTATACCTGCAGTTCCAGACATTGGCATTTTGCCTGGTTTACAATCACTATTAAATCCTACACTGTTAATCATTGTGATTGAGCTTATAAGATCTGATAACTTATAAGATCTTATAACTTCTGTCAAATTGCTATTTTCCAAAGGTGCAAGGTGTGAGGTCTAGTGTACATTTATTTGTGTCAAAATAAATGGGAAGAAAAAAAGAAAAGAATGCCTTTATGAAGTCCATAAATAGAAGGTTAGAAAATAAGTAGCTTAATAGTGTTCCTAAGACTAAGTAAGACATTGAGTCACATCACATTGAGTTACTCTAAAATTGCATTGCATTTATTTATGGTTTTGCTTAACATTTTATTCTAATGTAATTTTTCATAGTACAAATAAAGAGTGTTTTCTGTCTTCTTTTATGCTGTTTGTTCCTCTTTTTTCCTAAGAAGTTACTTTGATAAAGCATCAGGCCTCTTTCTCTTCCAGTTCTTAAGTGGATATTTATGACAGGGGTATCACAGAAAATAATTGTTTCCTATAGCAATGTATGCTTTTTGGACATCATGGAGCACTATGCTCAGTCTCTAACTGCTGTAGCTTTGAAATCTACCTGGTCCACTAGAAAGCGCTAGTGCTTCTATGAGGTGTTGCATTTATTTCTTAAATTTTTTGACATACAAAAATGTGCATATTTAATGTATACAATCTACTGAGTTTTGGAAATAAGTGTATACCTGTGAATCATCACCTCAAAGTTTCCTCTTTTATTATTTTGTAATAAGAATACTTAACATTAAAGACTTTCTATTTTATTTATGTACATATATTTTTTGGTGGTACTGTTGGTTGAATCCAGGACCTTCCCACATAACTACATCCCCAGCCCCTTTATTGTTTACTTTTGAGTCAGGGTCTCATTAGGTCACCAGGTTGCTCAGGCCAATCTCAAACTTGTGAGTCTCCTGCTTTAGCCTCCCAGAGTGCTGGGGTTATGCATGTGGGCCACCCATACCCAGCTGGGACCTACTCTTTTAACAAAATTTTATGGACTTTTTTATTTTAAAGAGGATAAAACCAATCAAAAATAAACCAGTATAAGTGATACAGAACTTCAAAACCTTTTGAAACCAACAATAGTTACCATAATGCCTTTTGTTGTATTCAAAATAGCTGCAGATACTTTTGGACATAGTAAAAATTGAACAGAACAGAATAGAAACAATAAAGCCAAAACAGTGTAATAACATTTTAAACATACAATATAGTACTGTTAATTATAGGTACTGTGCTGTACATTAAATCTCTGGGACTTGGTCATCTTCTGTGGTAAATTTTTAAAAGTACTACTTAAGATGAAAAAGATGTGGTATTTCTATACAGTGGAATACTACTCAGCTATAAAAAGGAAGATCTTGATGCCTTTATAGGTAAAAGGAGGCAACTTGGGACTATCACAAGTGAAATAAACAAGACTCACATTAGTAAATATCTAATGTAAAACATAATAACTGAAAAAGTAATATCCAAAATGTATAATAGATACTGTAAAAATGAAAGGGAAGGAAAAGTGCTCTAAAGGATATAACTGTATGTATAAGTGTGTAAAATAAATGACCATATTACTAAATTTTAGTTGGATCATTGAACAGAAGGTTTTGTACTGTCAATGTTTGGGTGTCTAGCCACTTTTTATGCTTTGATTTTGTAACTTGAACAACTATCTCTAACATGACAATATGTAATATATCAACTAGCAGTTCCTTAGTGTTAATTTTTCCCTTTTTGAATTCTGTATTATTCTACTTTTTTCTATTTTGTTTTTTTCTTTCTTTAAATAAAATAAGATTAAAAATTACCATTTAGTATAAATTCACATTTTCTTAAGTAAGGGTACCTAAATGTAGACCTTGAATCATTATTCAAATTTATATAATTTATTCAGGAGTACTCTCAGGAGAAACCTTTAAGGGAAACAGGGCAGTAGGCCACAGAAGAGAAGGAACCTAGTAAGGTTATATGCAATATTAGAAAAATCTAGTCTGGTGGTTGGAGGAGAATAAATTGGCTACTGGTTGGCCCTAGGAAGAAGATTGGGAGAATATAATTCCTAACTGTTGGGGAGAGAGGTAGCTGCAAACTAGTAATTGTCACTAGGCAGAAGCTAGGAGCCAGGTACACTAGTCAGATAAAGGAGATCTGGGTAAGGCACCACAATGTCTATTACTCTTGCATGTTTACTTTTTGCAGCAGTCTCAGAGCTGAAGGTAGGAGATGATTGTTACATGTGATACAGTCTCTGCTTTAAAGGTGCTTGTGGGGCTAGGGGTTTAGCTCAGAGGCACAGAACCTGTCTGGCAAGCACAAGGTCATGAGTTCAATTCCTGGTACCAAAAATAAATAAGTTAAATAAAAATGATTGTGATCTAATAGCATAACTGACTATGTAAAGAATATTTATAGTACAAGCAAAGTACCTTGTGCATGTACAAAGAGACTTGGATGGAATCCAAAGGAGTGAATAATTAGGGGAGAGGTACCTGAAGAGTTTCATTGAGGAGATCTAAAAAATGTGTAAAAAAGCATGTTAGGGAAAGTGAGTCAGTCAGGGTAAACAGGAGAGTAACTGTAGGCAGAAGGAAGAGCCCCAAAACTGGGAAGTATGAAATAAAAGTGATGCATTGACAGAATCACATGGGGCATAGTGTGAATATGATTAGAGAATAATTAGAGGAGGCTGGTGGCCAGCAGCTAGTGAGGCCTGATAGACTGGAGCCAGAGCATTGTGGGCTTTGCAGGCCATACAAAGGAGGCTGCGCTTAGAAGAGACAACATTCTGCTATCATCACTCCAGCCTGTCTTGGGCCTCAGTGTTAACTTGAAGTTAACCTGCCACCTCTACTCTCTGCTCCAAGAATGCGGCTTTAATATTTCTGAGCCACAAATTCTTCACCTGTAAAATGGCTCCCAGTGGTATATGTAGGACTGTTTTTGTAATTAGAAATAATGAATAAAGACAGTTAAAACTTTTTTATTGCTAATGTAAGAGTTTTGTTGTCATGTATGATAAAAGTAGTTGTTAATAGTCTACAGAACATTCGTTCTGGTGATGTAGATCAGGGCTCAGGACTTACCTAGTGTATGAGGTTCAGTCTCTAGTACTGCAAAAAAAGTCAAATTTTGCGGGTTCTTAAAATTCCCCACTCAAAGAACATTTTGGTAACTGTTTCACTTAACAGGGTATCATGGAAAATGAGAAACTATTAATATTTCATAAGTTTATCTTGACATTCATAAGACTAAAATTTGCCTATTCTGGGACATGTAAATTCTAGACATTTCATATAAATAGGATCGTAAATGAGCCTTTTATGTATGACTTCTTTGGTGTGCATAGTTTTTGCTAAGTGTTTAACCTGTTTTGTATTTATTTTACATGTCAAAATGTGTTAGCATTTTGTTCCTTTTTGTTACTAAGTAGTATTCTATACGCTGAATATACTACAGGTTAACGGTTCATCCGTTGAAAGATGTCTCTTGTTTCTAGTTTGCAGCTCTTATGACTAAAGCTGCTATAAACACTTATATAAACATAAGTTTTCATTTCTCTGTGAAAAATGCCCAGGAGTACAGTTTCTTAGTGTATGGTAATTGCGTGTTTGTTTAAGAAATGACCAAGTTATTTTCTAGAATAGCTGTTCTGTTTTACATATCCACTAGCAATATGTGAATAATAGTTTCTCCATATTTTCTCTAGAATTTGTTGTTTTCACTATTTTATATTTATCCTTAAAAGTGGAAGAAGGAAACAAAAAGAAAACAATTGACGAATTACATGTTATGACAAAAGTAGAACCAGCAGTGTTGCTGGTTTTGATGATGGAGCAAGATGGCCAGGACTCAAGGAAGAGAAATGTTCTGTAAGAATAGACTAGGCAAGGAAATAGAGTCTCCTTAGATCCTCCAGAAAGGGACACAGCCTTGCTGGCATCTTAATTTAAGACCAATGATATCTCTGTCAGATTTATAATAAGTTTGGGTAATTTTAAGTCACTAGGTTTGTGATAATTTGTTACCACCACATTAGAAAACTGAAATAGGTGTTTTAGAAAAGTTCACCTTAATAATAGAATTTTAGGACTCGAGGATATAGCTCAGTGGCACAGTGCCTGCCTAGCAAGTGCAAGGCCTGAGTTCAATTGCTGCTACCAAATAATGATGATAATAATAATAATAATAATAATAATAGAATTTTAAATGTTTAGCCATGACATTTATCTGGAAAGCTTGCATATGTAGACTGTCCCTTTGATACTGGACCAATGAAGTGCTGCTATAGGTAGATGTGTATATTCAGTAAGGAATAATTAGAATATATATTATTTTTATTTCTGGTTAACTTTCTACATTCATTGTGACTTTAAGTCACAAAATCACATTACTCTTTTTTTAAAATAGAGTCTCCCTATGTAGTTCAGGCTGGTGTTAACTACCTAGCCCAGGCTACTCTCAAACCTGTGGTAATACTCCTGCCTCGGCCTCATAAGTGCTGGGATTACATGAATGCACTACCATGCCCAGCAAAATCACATTACTTTTTGAAAGAAAGCTTTTTGTTATTTTTGTAGCATCTTTTTCAAAATATAATTCATATAGCATATATTTCACCTACTTAAGTACTATGTATAATTCATTGACTTTTTAAAATATATTCACATATACATGCAACCATTATCACAAACACTTTATGTTTATCTCACTTCCTGCTGCCTTCCACTGTTTCTGATGAGGGAAGTGTCAGCTGTCAATCTTACTGGAGTTCACTTATAAGTGATGAGATTCTTTTTTTCCCTTTTTCAGAATTTTCTCCTTGTCTTTTGCTTTTAGCACTTTTACTGTGATGTATGTGTTTATGAGTCTGTTCTTTATGATCTGTCCTTGGAGTTTATGTTTATCCTACTTGGAATTTGTTCAGCTTCCTAAATATACAAATTAATGTTTTCCAGTAAGTTTGGGGAATTTTTCAAATGTTTTTATGATCTTTTTTGTCTCCTTTCTTCTGATCTGATTCTCCTATTACATATACATTGAAGCCCTTAATAGTGTCCTACATTTTTCAAAGGCTCTGTTGATTTTCTTCGTCTCTTTTACTGTTCTTTAGTCTACCTAGTCTCTATTGATCTATTTCAAGTTCATTTATTCTTCTATCAGTTTAAATCTTCTTTTGAAGCCTTTAGTGTATTTCAGCTAGTCCTTCTCAGTAAAATTTAATTTGGTTCTTTTTTATATATTTTAATCTATTGATAGTCTCTTTAACAAGGTGTTGTCATTGTGCCTTGTTTTACTTCTTTAATCATGGTTTAATTTACTTAAAAAAATATTTACATGGCTAATTTGAAGTCTGTCTATTAATTCCAATATCTGGTTGCTTTCATAGGCATTTTCTGTTGCATACTTTTTTACCAGTGTTTCAGTCATACTTTCCTATTTGACTATCTCATTTTTAAAACTGAACATTTTAGATAATATACTGTAGTAATTCTGGGTAACACCCACCCATAGTCTCTTTATTACTGTTTGTTCATTTTCTTCTTTAGTGACAGGCCGAATTATTTGACTGAAATTGTTTACTCACTCCCCAACCCTGCACTGTAGGGGAAAGCTTCCAGTATTGCTCCTTAAGGATACAGCCTTATATATGTCCAGTCATCCAGGGATGACAATGATTTTAACAGGGCTGTTTTTAGTTATCTCTTTCCCTGACCATACCCAATCTTTAAACTCTACTAGTTGGTACCTGAAGATTATTCCCTGTTTTGTTTTTCCCTTGTTTTCTCTAGCATGGTAGCCAATCTAGACTTAAACTTCCATACTCTAATTGCAAATGAAGTCAGTTGCATTGTGAGGAAAATTGGCACCCCTGTATTGTATGACCTGCCTCTGTCCATAAGAAAATTCTCTGAACTAGAGCTCTGATACATGAGATGGAAACTGTGTTGTTTTTCTCTGAGTGAAGGCCTCAGGTCATCCTAGGGTTGCCTCTTCTGGTGTAGAACTCCCATTCCACAAACTGAAGCCAGGACAATCATGGTCTTAGTATTATTGGTGATACAATACCCAAGGCGTAACCTCCATATTATGATAGGATCTGGGTAAAATAAGGGAGCCCCTGCCTCACAACCACACTCACCTAGAACTTAGCCTCAGCAGCAGCTAGCTGAAAACAGAACAAGAAAATGCTAATGTCTTGCTCTTCCCAGAAAAAATGGTTTCCAACTGAGAGCTGTGGGGATAGGGAAGGATGAGCCCTGTGTTATTGGCTGCACTGATCTGACATATGTTCTATACTTGGAGAGATGAAGGGAATGACTGGGTCTATGTCCAAATTCCAGATTCTTACTGAGTTTCACTAGACTTTCTTGAATAAAGCTTTGTTTGCTATATGACCTTAGGACCATTTTTAGAGACTTTAAATAGTTGATTATTGTTGTTTTAATTGGAATAAGTTTTACCAATTTCAGTGGGATTTGGGGAGCTCCTCACATAGAAGTAGAACTCTAAAAGCCTTTTGATATACAGTCTTGTTGTTCTTATGCAATTGTTCAGAGTGGCCATGTACTTGGATGTCTACTTCCTTAATATATTGCAAGTGGTTTGAAGTTAATAGCGCTGACCTTTGTTCCTTGTAGAACTGAGATAGTACCTAATAGCATTTTGTATGTTGTGGCTTATGAAGGGATGTCAGTTATTGACTGTGTCATTATCTTTTCTAGTTTGTATTTTCAGCAATTTATTTGTGTTGAAGTATTTGTCTTCCTTTTCTCTTACTCTCTAGTGCTGTTGTGTTCCTAGGAGGAATCTATTTGCCATAGTAAAAAAAAAAAAAAGGACACTTGAATCATTATAAATTTTAGTCCAAAACATTTATTTTTCACAATATAGGGAACTTTCTATAGCATTCCTGCAGTATATATTTAGTTACAATTCTAGATTAGGCTACCTATTTGGGAGATGGGGACAGGGAGAAAATGAGAAGGATGGAGAGAGGACAGGCAGAAAGACAGTGTGGTCAGACTTTTAAAAGGTGTAGGATATACCTAACTGATTTTTTCTTCAGCCAGTCATGTTCATGCCTTTTAGCCTTGGCTCTACATTCATAACTACTTTTTCCTTTCCTATTCTTCCCTCGTTAGGATCTCTGGCTAGAAATGACCCCTTACCTGCCCCACCACCTTTATTTTGATGTATTGTGGGCACATCTGAGGCTCTGGCCATCACTGTACCTCTCATTCTCTAAGGTGTGACTTCACCCAGTCTTTCACATACTGTGTATTAGAAGGTGTGGTCGTAGTATTCTTTTCTCATTACTCTATGTAAAGTGGTAGTGAACCTATGGTATGTGTGCTGCAGCCAGCTCTTCATTACCATTGAAAGCGCAAAAAGATTCACCATTGACTGCTTAGGTCATTTGAGAATGTTCTTGACAGAAATCATTCTCACTCAGTGTGATTTGCCTACTGCTACTTTTGGTATCTATGGAATGACGTTGACTGCACTCTGGGATGAGTATGTGTTGTCTGTTTCATTCAGTGTTGTTCTCTTTCCCAGAATGCTTCAGGATGAAACGCCATAGACCTCTCAGCAGCACTGACAGTTCAGATGAGTGTGAGTAGAACCAGCTGACTACTGGTAACTTCTGTGTCTGTACCCCTTTAATGATTTCTTCCTTCACTTAATAATAAGCTATTTCATGCTTCCTTCAATGGTTAAAAAATAATGTTTCTCAGAAAAAAAGCTCAGGGCCCATTTTTCTTATTAAATTCCATTATAGATAAATAAATTAGGTAAAGATACTGGTTTGCGACTTGAGCAACTATCTCTAAGATGATAATGTGTAATCTATTAACTGGTGATTTCTTACTGGGTTTTTTTTTTTTGTAGTTCTGAATTACTTGTACCCTTACACCACTTTGTTTTGTTTTGTTTTTTCTCTTTTTCCTTTTAAATAAAATTAAAAATTAAAAAAAAAAGATACTGGTTTGCTGGGGTGTTTTTTGCTTTTCATTTATCTAAAATACAGAGGTGAAATCCAGTAATATTTTAACAGAACTTCTCTAAAAAGAGATGAGTACTTGACTATAAATTGTAGACCCTGATTTTAATTGTAGCCAAATACTAAATGTTTGACTGTGAATCAGTCATTATTTGGAAGAGGCCTTAGTAACATCTACTAGGGGAGTATGAAAGGATATATAGATTACTTGCCACACATTCTTAGTTTTTTCAGTTGTTTTTGTAGATACTTTTCCTCCAGGTGAAACATAAATTGTATTATTCCAAATATCATGGGGTGAGATTACACCAAATCAAATCTTTCCAGCCTTTCCATTGTTGAAGTTTTTCACTCTAGGAAGGCATCCATAAATGTTAAATTCCATTCTGAGGCTTTCTTGGGGTGTGCAATTTATTTTCTTCCTCGGTAGTATGAGATCCATATGATCTTCTCCATCATATTTTTCATAATTCTCTTAGATGGCATTTCATTTAATGGCATTTAGTTATATTAGTGGGTTATACATCTCAGTATTTTTTTCTAATTATCTTTTGCAGGTCCTTCCACTTCCTTTACTTCTGGCCCAATGTATAGAAGCAAGTCAAAAATGCCAAAAGAACACAAGAAACCTGATGAGGTAAAATCAGATATTCAGTTTTGAACTTGAAAAACAGCCAAATAGCTGCCTCTTGCTTGCATACCTATAATACCCAGAATCTAAACATATACAAAGTAATATATATGTCAGTAGATAGGCTTGTTTTCTAATGAATTTGTTTTTCCAGAAAAGATTCCATTTCTTTTCTCCTTTAAGAGAGCAATAATTCTTACACTAATGTCATTTAGGTGATAAGTTCCTGACTTTAGACTATTCCTCCCCTATCCAGAGAGTCAAAGAGAGCCAAACTTTATGGCACATAATACAGCAAGGGATAGGTGAGGAGTTTGTGGATGGGTAAGGGAAGGACTAAATCAGAAATTTAGGCTGTGGGCTATATGATAGGGCCTCACAGACTTTGGAGCACACCTCGGTCACTTCTTGACTAGCACTAGCTGGTCATCTTCTGCTACAAGGCAGCAAAGTCCCAGGGTGTCACTTGTACTTGGTAATTCTACTAGCTTTCCTCTCATAATTACATGATAAAAAGCTGGCTTTGTGTATCTTTGTTTCTACTACTAATAGTCTTCCTTAGCTGTAAAAGAAAAGAAAATGTATTATCTGTTGCTATATTACAAATGATCACAAAATTAGTGGCTTAAGCAGCATACATTTTTAATCTCCATTTCTATGGATCAGGAGTATAGGAGAGTATGACTAGGTTCTATGTTTAGGGTCTTTCAAGCCTGGAACTACTGTGCTGAGCAGTATATGTTCTCATCTGGAGACTCAGCTTGTTGGAAGAATTCATCTCCTTAGAACTAGATGACTAGGGTCCTTATTATCTGCTTTTTTGTTTTCCTATTACTGGAGTTCAAACCTAGGATGTCACAGGTTCGAAGCAAGGGCTCAACCACTGAGTTACATACCTATATTACAACATGAAACATTATCAAATCTATTTCTCATATCTGCTATTTAAGTTTTTATATACCAAAAGCTTTACGTTAGGTAACCTAATTATTTCCCAAACTTAATTATCAGACTTTCCTTGGATTGCTTGTTAATTATACTATGCTGATTCCAGACCAGTACTACCCTATGGCACTAGTGAATTAGTATTTCCAAAGAAGGTATCTGAATTCATGTTTAAAAATGGTTCAGGTGATTCTTAAGATGAGGTGACATTAGAGAGATCATATACTTGTGTTTTGTTTCCTTAATACCACTAAAGAGTAGGTACTGTTCTTTTTACATGATGAATCTGAATTTGAGACTCAACAAGTTACTTGTCCAGGTCATATAAATAAGAACAGAGCTGAAACTCAACCCTGAATCCTATTAGTTTAACAAGTATTTTGAGTATGTTATGTGGGTGCAGTAAGTGTTTATTAAACATTCATTGAACCTTTCCCAGTTAAGAAATATGGAACGGGCTGGGTATGGTGGCACATGCCTGTAATCCCAGCACTCAGGAGGCTGAGTCATGAGGATTGCTGTGAGTTTGAGGCCAGCCTGAACTACACAAGCAAGTTGAAGGCCAGCCTGCACTACATAGTGACACCCTGTCTCAAACAAAAAGGAGGAAGAGAAAGGAGAGGAGGAGGAGGAAGAGAAAGGAGAGGAGGAGGAGGAGGAGGAGGAGGAGGAGGAGGAGGAGGAGGAGGAAAAGGAAAGAAGGAAATATGGGATGGCAGCAATATTTTCTCATGAATAGTTATAATCAAAGCTTCCATGATGAGTAGTCTGCAAAACTCCAGAATAGAACAAATACTTAGAACTGAACAAGACCTGGGAACCCAGGCAGAACATGGAAGGAACCTTTGGTTAAAAAAGAAGTACAAGTAAATGGAAATTGGCAGAGGTGAAAAGCACATGCTGCTTGCAGGTGAGATTGAGGGCAGACTTGGAGGAGTCAATGGAAGCTATTATGATTTCTTTTTTCCCCATTTGGGTCTTAAAACTGAAAAAAAAGTATCAAATTTTGCTACTTTTTTCAGAGAGTCTTAGTTCCTGTTAGTTTTTGCTTTTCCAACAGGGCCAAAACAAAATTTGACTGCATTTGTTTCGTACCATTAGGGTTGGATAAAAATCTTAAAGAGTCACCTTAATCTAGTCTTCTAGCTACAACTCCTAGAAGCCCTAATATAAGAAACAGGTCCTATTTTAAAAAGTAATTCTACATATTTGCTTAACCAAACATAGTTAACTACCAGTCGTCTTTTATGTCAGTTTCCATTTATCAGCATAATTGAGGATTACTTATATTGTTTGGAATTTTTTTTTGAGACAGGGTCTCGCCATGTAGCCCAGGCTGGCCTTGAACTCACTATGTAGCCCAGGCTAGCCTCAAAATTGCAGCAATCCTCCTGCCTCAGCCTCCCCCAAGTGCTGGGATTATAGGTATGTACTGCCATGCCCGGCTACTTACATTGTTTTACTCAGTATTTCTGAAAGCTGTTGTTTTATCATCTAAAACACTAGTGATCACTTACATTTAGCCTTATTATTTTTATGATAAAGTTCCTATTTAGGAATAATACATATATTAATACATACATTTATTAATATCTCAGTTCATGAACATTTCTCTTTGCAAATAATTCACATGGCATACGGAAACGTTCAGCAAAATTTTGCTTTGATTCACAAACTCCACATTGGGTGAGGAACACAACCAGCTGTGTCCATCTTCCCCACACAGACACAAATGTGGCCTTTTTCCCTAGAATTGTGGAACAAATTAAATTCATGGTCCAAACTCATGTATATAAAATTATACTTGAAATGAGTTTTTCATAAAGTTGAGTCATAATTTAAATTCACTGTCAATCTTTGTTTCTGTTATATTGAACCAGTTTACATTTAATTTTTGTATGTATGATTTAGCATAACTGTCATTTTGTTTTATATTTGTTCTCTCTGTTATTGTTCCTGTTTATTTTCTGTCATTCTCTGGGTGAGTTGAACAATCTTTGAAAATTCTGTGTTGATTTATCTATAGCAACTTTGAGTATTTATCTTTGTGTATAATTTTAGTGTATAATTTAGCTTATAATTTTATTCTTACTACCTTTTAGATATGCAACTTATCAGTCTATTGATCTCTGCATTTTACCACTTGAAATATAAAAACTTTATCATCGTGTAAGTCTTTTTCTATCCTTCCATATCTTAATACTACAATTCTTAAGTATTTTCTCTACATATATCAAGAACAATATATGTTGTCATATTTTTTCAACCATAAAGCTTCAGAAAACTCAAGAGAATAGTCTGTTTACCCAAACTTGTACTCTTATTTCTTTATTGCTGATGTTTCAATTAGCCTTTTTTATTCACTACTTTTATGTTTAAAGAACTGTAGTCACTTTTTAGGCCAGGTCTTCTGGTGATAAATTCTGTTGGTTTTCATTCGTCTGAGAGTCTTGATTTCACCTTCTTTCTGGAAGGATATTTTTGCTTGATAAAGAATTATGATTTGACCATGCATGGTGATGCATGCCTGTAATCCAAGCACTCTGAAGGCTGACGCAGGATGATTGCAAGTTGGAGGACATCCTGGGCTACATAGCAAGAATGTCTTCTCCAAAACAAAAAAAAGAGAAGAAAAAATGATTTGACAATACTTTCCTTTCAGCCCTTGAAAAATGTTGTGCTACTTCCCTGTGGACTTCATGATTTCTGATGAGAAACTTGTTCAAGGTTTTTTTTGTTTTTTGTTTTTGATTTTTGGTTTCAAAAGTTAGATGATGATGTCCCTAGGGACGATGGTTTTTTCTATGCTTGGGACTGACTCAGGACCTCAGATATCCTGGTCAAGTACTCTACCCTTGGTCAAGTACTCTATCCTGGTCAAGTACTCTACGCTGAGCTACATCCCCAGTTCCCACCCCCTTTGAGTCAGGGTTTTTGATGCTAAGTTGCCTAGACTGGCCTTACATTTGTGATCCACCTTCTGCAGCCTCTGAGTAGCTAGGATTGCAGAGGTGCACTACATACCTGAATGGGGTTTTGTTATTATTTTATCCTGTTTTGGGTTTGGACAGCCTTTTTACTTTTTTTAGTTTTTTAATTTTTATTTTTTTGGGAGCAGTACTGGGGACTGAACCCAGAGGTACTTTATTTTTGTGCTACACCAGCAGTCCTTTAAAAATGCTTTTATTTAATTTATTTATTCATTCATTCATTCATTTTTGCCATATGAGGGAAAATACATTCTAAACCCTTTTTTAAAATTTTGAAATAGGGTCTTACTGAGTCATTTAATTTCCCAGGCTGAGCTCAAACTTGCAGTCATCCTACTTCAGTCTCTCTCAGTGCTGGAATTATAGGTGTACACCTAGGACAGCTTCTTTAATCTATAGACACATCTTCTGCCAAGTGTGAGGAGTTTTGGGCCATTATTCCTTCAAATATTTTCCCATCTTGTCCTTTTGAGACTTAAATTGTATGAATGTTAGATCTTTTATTTTCCACAGGTTCTTCAGGCTTTTTTTGCTTTATTTCATTTTATATTCTTTATGTTTATCAGATTATTTCTCTTGTTCACTGGTTCTTTTGTTAATTCCATTCTTTGAGTCTATGCTGAGTTTAATTATCGTAAAATTCTATTATAAAATTTCCATTTCTTTCTTTGTTTACTCCCATTTCCTTATATGCTTTTAACAAGTATCCTCTGGTTCTTTCTGTCTTTGTCCATGACCTTCTCCCTCCTATAGATATAGCAGAGAGAGTGGAGCTGAGCACTTTTCCTTTGCTTCAGCAATGGTGAAATCCCATCATTGCCCTCATTTGATATCCTTTTCCTTCAAACATAGCTTTTTGTGCAGTTGAGGGAGCCAGTATAGTAAATACCAGGTATCCATGTAACCTTCTTCAGCCCCTCCCCCATCTTCCCTGTCTGAGCTTAATTGGGTTCCTGGGGCAAAATCTTGCAAACAGGTAGGAACTCCCATGACTACATTCCTCAGAAACTTCATACTTTCATAATAGTCCCCACTTGGCCTCCAGCTAATCATCAAAATTTGCAATTGAATTTTCCTGCTGTGGCTTTTGTTCCAGGTAAGCAAATGCTCTGTCCTATACCTCCCTGCAAGTGCGTGCTTGTCTTGCTTTTGACTTGGCCATTTGACCTGTGACTTATTTCTCTGACCATTTCATGAAAAATTGTTAACTTGCTGCGTGCTTTGCCTTTTTTTTATAAAGATGGGAGGGTTTTTTTCTTGGTTTCTACAGATCTGAGATGAAACCACAGCTCACAGATCTTATGTTTTTATTGAGAGTTAGGTGTTGAAGTACCATATAAATTATCTTTTTTGTTAGGACTTAATTGACCTCGTTAATAGATACATATTTTCTGTGATATTTAGTGCATCAGTAAAATTCCTATGCATGCTTCCCCTGATTTTTCATTTAAAGAATACCATGTATGTTTCTGGGGCTTTATGTATCTTTTGACAAAGTTAAGGATATTTTTGTTGTTGTTGTTGTTGTTGTTGTTGTTAGTAACCTTCTAGGTCTGTAAAGGGGCATGTCTGTTTAGTATGAGGTAAGAGAAATAATCCGGTTTATCTAAAGATCCCAAAAGTACATTGCATTGTGGTCATTGATATTCCAGTTGGTGTCAGCCCATAGCTATCAAAATGTTCTGTTTATTTTAGGCAGATGTGGTGGCACACACCTGTAATCCGGCATTTGGGAACTGAGGCAGGATCACCATGAGTTTGAGTTCAGCCTGGGCTATATGATGAATTCAAGGCCAGCATGAATTACGTAGCAAGACGCTATCTCAAAAAAACAGACAAAATTGTTCTGTTTATTCTTTATAGGAAATCTGGAATTATTTTAAACTACTTGAAAATTTTTTACATGGTTTTTAAAATTGTAAATTTAGAAATTTATTAAACTTTGATTCATTGGAAAAGTCAATGCAGACACAATGTCTTGACAATACATATTAGATACCTTCATTGTCATATGAAAACAGCTTTGGACTGGGGATGTAGCTCAGTAGAAGTATACTTGTCTAGCATTGTGCAGGCCCTTGATTCAATTACAAGGACTGAAAGAAGTTTTAAGAGATACACACATACCCATGTTTATAGCAGCACAATTCAAATATCTAAATCTTGGAAGCAGCCCATATGTTCATCAACATATGAATTTATTTTTTAAAAAATAAGGTATTCATACACTATGGAGTAGTACTATACCATGAACTTGAAGTCATTGGCAGGAAAATGGATATACTTTCAGACCATAATGTTAAGTGAGATAAATCAGTTACACAGGCTTAAGTCACCCATTGTTTCTCTTACATGAAAAATCTTGAGTAAAAATAAAGCAAAATAAAAGATTATAGGAAGCAGGGAAAAATATCATTATCAGAAGAGAAGAGAATCACCAAAGGGAGGGAAGGGAAGGATAAGGGATAAAAAATAAATGGGGTGGGTTATGTACATGTACCAACTCCACACAAAGAATGTAAACATATACTGCAAATGTACCCAAAAAAGGAAGGGAATAGAGAGATGTGTGGAGTAGCTGGGAATATAGCTCAAGAGCACAGTGCCTGTCTGGCAAGTGCAAGGTACTGAGTTTAATTCCCAATACCAAAAAAAAAAGAGAGATGTGTAGAGAGCAAAGGAAGAAAAAAGCAAGGGAATGAAAAAAGGAATTAAGAGGTGTTACATACATGTATCAATTTCCGACAAGGAATGTAAACATTATATATTACACACATGTACTAATAAACTAAAATAAAAAAGATAGTTTTAGGCACAGTATTTGTTGCTAGGTTTTCTGTATTTGCAATGATACCTTGAAAATCTTTTCTTGCCTTAATATTATATAATTACAATTAATTTCCTTTGATTGGAAGTAGTTTTCATGTTTGCAACTGTTTTGTACTTTAAGGATAACAATCAGTTTGTGGTCAACTCTTGTATAGTTTCAGATTTAGGTGAATATGAATTGACATTGGACAGTCTTTCTGTTTCATTGACATGGACCAGACAATATTCACCTTTGTGTCACACAAGTAGTAAATGTTTTGACTTTTCCTCTGAAAAAAATGTCATGCAAATGTTCAGATTAGCTGTGTTTAAGAAACTACTCACTGAAAGATTTTAGAGCAATAAAAGCCAGAGTTATCCATGAAGGACATTTCAATTGTATGACTGCAGTAGGTTAATGTTGATGTTTTAATTGAAATCATAGTGAGGCCTCCTTTGTTTCTGCAAGCATCTTAGAGGCCAGATGCACAGTGTTGAATTTGGCATAGCTTCTGGACTGTATGTTAGCCCAGCGAATCCTCTCTTTGACCATAAATGAACAGTTCGGGTAAGTACAAAGCCTTTTTGTTTCAGGACGTTTTGGGGAAACTACCAATGCATATAAAATAGGGACACAATTAAGAATTGATAAAACTTTTCAACTTAATTATCTTAAAAGGTCAGTGTCAATAACCATGTCAGACCATTTGAAATTTTTAATTGAGCAACAAATATCTATGTTTTATTTTTTGTTGATATCTCCGCATTTTAGTTGAACGGTGAGCCCACATCTCTCTCACTGCATCAACAATTACTTTATGGGCTGGATAGAAGTTAGCTCTATATTTCTCTCTGCTTTTAGAACGTAAACTAAGACTATGACGATGATAATAAAATAATTGCATCTAGTATGTATTTAACAATTGCAATGATCCCAATGCTATGTTAAGCCATTTACATAAATTGTCCCCATTTAATACTTACATCCACCCCTGTAAGGTGGATATAATTATCCCCATCTTGCAGATAATAAAACTGAGTTCTAGAATTTTTCAAATAGAATAAAATCAAACAAAATAAAAATAAAGCTAATCAGAATAGAACAACAAAAGTGATACAGGACTTCAAAACAAAATAATAGGAAATCAACAATGGCTACCATAATGTCTCATTTTCTTAAAAATAGCAAGACAGAATTTAGATAGTTTAAAGCTACTAAGTAGACCAATCCAGGTAGTCTGTCCTAGAACCCATATTAATTTCTTTAAACATTTTTTAACTTTATAAAACATTTGCCTGGTTCAATATCAAACTGTAAAACAAAATACATTTTAAAAGATCCAGTTTTGTCTCTCTTCTGTTATGGTTTGATTGTATCCCCCAAAGTTCTTGGGTTAGAAAACTGAATCCCCTTTGCAACAGTATTGGCAAGTGGCACCTAAGAATAAGTAAGCAGGCTATGAGGGCTCTGCCTTTGTGAAAGGGTTAATGTCTATCAGAGGAGGAAGTTATTGTGAGAGCGGATTTGTTATAAAAGTAAATTCATTCTTTTCTTGTCCTCACCCTCCCTTCCCCTCTACCACTGGATAACAGCATAAAAGTTCTGATTCAGCTGCCAGCACCATACTCCTGAGCTCCCAGCTTCTAGAACCATAAGCCAAATCATTCTCTGTTCTTTATAAATCATACAATCTCAGATACTTTGTTATATAGCAGTAGAAAATGGACTGACATTCCTCTCCATTTTCTTCTTCCCTACTATTTGTAAAGGGTTTTTATTATACTTTACAGTTTCTTTTTGAAAACATATTTAAAACGTATATATGTGCATACTGTATGTATATAAACCACATCACTAATGAGAATATCTTGTGCTGTTTTGCTTTTTATTCAATTTAAGAACCTTTAAAAATGCATTTTCTTATCAAAAGTAGGTTCATGAAACCAGTCTGGCAAATATATTTCATATCACTTTTAAGATATCTGCCTGAGTGCTGAATTTACGTTTCCATCCCCTCTCCAACATTTATATTCTGCCTCATGCTTGAGATGCTTGAGTTATACAGCAAGATAAGGAAGACTGTCACATTCTGCCTTGAGTAAAAATGCTTTTCTATAAAACTTGAATCTGATGCTGTTGAATCTGGCTAGCTTGTAAAATTGAAATTGGGCTCATCATATAAGTCTATTTTTTTCTCTAAAGGGAAAGGGAAAATTGTAATAATCACTGGATTTATCTTTACTTGCTTAAAAAGGGGACTGTTTGTTGGTGTTCTGCATTTTGAGGTTTTCCAAAATTCATAGAGTACCTGTTCCCTGGAGGTTTGGTGTTTCTGAAGCCATGGAAACAAGCCAAATGTTACTGGTTTCTGCTCTTATATTTCTTTGTCTACAGTCTTCAAGTTACTTTTCTGTTTGGCAAATGTATGTATTAGCTTTCTAAGGCTGCTATAACAAATTACCACAAATTAGATAGCTTAAAATAATAGGAATTTATTCTCTCATAGTTCTGGCAGCCAGACATCCAAAGTCAAACCAGTCTATATTTTTAAAGCGAGATTCCATTCTTTTTTGAGACAGGTCTCACTATGCACTTCAAGCAGGCCTTGAACTCACTATGTAACCCAGTCTGGCTTCAAATTTGCACTGATCTTACTATCTGTGCCAGGATTACAAACATGTGCCACCACACCTGGCTTACCAGGTGTGGTGGCACATTCTGTCTTGAGTAAAACTGCTTTCCATTCTTCACCTCTTCCTCTTTCAGGTGGCTGTCAGCGTGCATTGATTTGTTGATCAGTGCATCATTCAGTTACTGCCTCCTCTTCTGTCTTAAATCTCTCTGCCCTTATTTCAGGAGCATACCTAAAATACCTTTCAGAAAATCTAAAAGAGATGGGCAAAGGTATACTAGGAAGATTGAAACAAACAGCAGGGTTAATCTTGATCTCATACAAAGTAGAATTCAAGTCCCCAAAATAAAAAAGAAAATATTTTAATGCTAAAAGCTACACCTCACCATGAAAATATGCTTGTAAACATTTTTACACTAAATAACACAGCAACCATCTTTATACACCAGAATCTATAGGAAATATAAGGATGGGTTGAGAGGTGCTAATCATAGGAAAATTTAAACAGCCCTCAAAGGGCTGGTTAAGTGAATAAAAAAATGAGAAAATAGAAGTTCTGTACAATACAAGCAATAAAATAGATCTAACAAGTATCAACCTGTACATCTTGATATTAGAGGTAATAGGCACAGACCTCAAGTGCCTATACTGCATATATACAATAAGGTTAAATACTAAGTCACAAGGAAAATACCCATAATTTCCATTAAGTAGAAATATGAAAGAACATTCTGATTACAATGCCGTAATATAAGAAATTACTAATAAAAACAAAAGTGCTTCCATGTGGGAATTTTAAAACTTTCCATCAACTACCCATTAGGTAAAAGGAAGAAATCCAAATTAAAATTACAGATTTAAAAAGACGACAAAAAACTTATATTTCAGATACCTGCTCTATATTGTAAATTATATGATGAGAAGGAAGCAAGCAATTGTTCAACCTACTCGATATTTTTTGTACAGAGAAATAAAATACTTTAATTCCAAGTATTTCTAATGTTTTAATTACAGTACATTAAAAGTCATTTTTCATTTCTATATACATAATAGTCAGTAGTAAAAGTTTCTAATGTTTTGACAGGATTTGCATTTTCCATTAATTATTAAGAATGGAGGCTTGAGGTATGTAGCTCAGTGATAAAGCATGTGGTTTGCATGTACAAGGCCCTGGGTTAAGTCCCTAACACTTGAAATAATTGAAACTGCTTTTCACAGTTTCAGCATTCATTGTCATTTTAATGATCATATTGCTGTGCATATTGAGACTATCTGTACTTTGCAGATAACTATATAAATAAATTTGGAAACTTGAATAAAACGTAACTTCCTTTAGAAATATAGATCATCAAAATTAACCCACAGACTTAGAGAAAGTTAGTAGGAAACTACACCACAAAAACCTGAGAATCAGATGGCTTCAAAGGGAGCAGATACTCCAATAATTCTCAGATTATCCCAGGCTCCTGGAAAGGAACAGAGGTATCCTAATTCGTTTTATGATGGAATTCATAAATAACTAAACACAGCAACCACATAGCAATCAGTGTATAATACTGATGGACAATACAAAGAAGGTAAAGCATAGATCAGTATCATTCATGAATATGATATAAAAACATTAAATATTAGAAAATGTAATTCATTACACTGTAAGAAAATAATGCTCTGTGATCAAGCATATTCACCCCAGAAATGCAAGTTTGTTTCTGTATTGTGAAATCCAATGTCATACGATGTATTAATATATCTAAGGAAAAACATTTTTTGTTTATGTGTGTGTGTGTGTGTGTGTGTGTGTGTGTATCATAGTCCCAAACCTAGTTTCCCCATTAAATTTTCACTATAGGAACAAGACAGACATGGCCACTATCTCTGGTACTATTCCAAATATTAGTAGAGATATTAGCCAGTGCAGTTAAACAACAAAAAAAAATCAATAAGGGCTGGGGATGTAGCTCAGTGGTAGAGTGCTTGTCTAGCATGTATGAGGCCCTTAGTTTAACTCCTACACTAGAAAGAAAAGATGGAAGAGGAAGGGGGAAAAATAACCAGTTAGAGAGACAAAACTAAAGAACATGTAAAATTCTATTTGCAAATAGGGATGTATATCTGAAAAATTAGAAAATCAATGATAAAACTAACTCAAGCAGTAAAATGAATGCAATTTATTACCATAGTAAGAAAATAATGCTCCATGATCAAGTATATTCCCCCAGAAATGCTATAAAATAATTGCTTGAGTAGATAGTAGGCAAGATAGAAAGTAAGATAATCAATAGCTTTTATAATCAGTTTGCAATGTAAATATGCTTGGGGCATGTTGTAGTGTTAGAAATGAAGCAGATATTCAAAAAAGATAGGGTACAATGGTATTTCAGTTTACAAAATTCTTTTTTTCCATGATTTTGTTTACAAACTGAACTGAACAAGATCCAAATCAAAACCATATTACTGAGTTTTGTTGGATCATTGAACAAAACTGTTTGTAGTCTCATTGTTTGAAAGTCCACTTTATATGTTTTAATTTTGGAGCTTGAACAACTATTTCTAAGATAACAATATGTAATCTATTAACTAGTGATTTCCTACTGTTTATTCTTTTTGAAATTCTGTATAACTTGTACCCTTTTCCTGTTTTTTTTTCTTTTTCTCCTTAAATAAAATTTAAAAAATATAAAAAAGATCCAAATCAAATTTTCTCATAAGGTTAATTATTAAACCTACCTATCAAATTTGATTTGGTTCTTGACCAAAATTGTGAAAAGAATTAACTTCATGAATCAAGGTATCACTGTATGTCAAAACAGCTCAGGTGCTAATCTGAAAGAGTACCCAATGTCCAAAAGTAGGACAGTTTAAAACTGAATTATAATCTAAAGACTAAAATAGATATCCATGAGTCTATAAAGATATAAATAAATGAATAAACTAATAGGGAAGGGATGAGTCTTACAGAGGAATTTCCAGTAGTGTAGAAGACTGAGGAAAATAGAAAATCACATTAGGATATCACAATAATAATTGCTGCAGGCAAGATATCCATGAATGGACACTAAAATTAGTCTATGACAAAGTAAAGTGAAATAGCATATTTTTATATTCTCAAAATATCTCCAAGATACTTAATTACAAAAGGGAACTATAATAACCTAACAGCAGAGAAAACTATCAAGATACTACCTGAACAAAGTTGCAGATGGTGAGAGCAGGGCAGCCCTTCCTGTGTCTCTGGCCCCTTTCAGTTGTTGCGATGCCTGTTCAGATGCTTTGGACTTTCTTACTAAGAACTAGTAAGACTTTCCTAAAATATGACCATGTTCTTATTTATTTGTCTTTTTGAGACAGGGTCTCTATGCAGTTTAGGCTGGCCTTGAACTCACTTTGTAGCCCAGGCTGGTCTCAAACTTGCAATGATTCTCCTGCCTCAGCCTCCCGAGTGCTGGGATTACAGGCGTGAGCCACCACGCCCGCCTATGACCAAGTTTTTTAAATTGAGGTCATGAGGGTAAAAAGTAGAAGTATGCACAATATGATATTAAATTGTAGCAACTTTTATGAAATTGTAGCAACTTATGATGCTTCTTAATCCCCATTAGAGGGCTGAAACTGTACCTAAACAACCTATTTAGGACTCAGTGCTTTTTGATGCCTTAGAAATAGGAAAAGTAATTTTTGTTTGACTAAGGGTAGAAAGAAAAAGTCCATTTTATAGCTAATTATATCTGACCCGCAGGAAAAAGTATTAATTTGTTCTTGTTCCTGGCTTTCAGTTTGTGAGATTATTTTATTTATTTCAATAAATTCTAAAATTAAAATTTTTGGAACAAAAAAAAGATACTACCTGAACCAAGTGATAACTTTAACATTGCCAGTATCTTACATCCCAGATATATGGAATAAAAACAAGAGTTTTTGTAATATTCTTACAAAAAATGTATAATCTCAACCTAATTATGAGAAAACATTGGACAAACCCCAACTGGAAGAACATTTTACAAAATAATAACATAATTTCAAGTCATGAAACATAAGGAAATACTGAGAAACTCAGATTAGAGATTACCATAGAGACATATGACTATTACAATATGAGATCCTGGGTTGAATTCTAGAACAGAAGGACTGTAAGGGGGAGACTAGTGAAATTTGAATAAAATCTATACATAATAATAGTATAACAGTTACTTATCTTGTTTAGGTCATCGGACTCTGATTATGTAAAAGGTTAACATTAGGTGAAACTCAGGAATATATAGGAACCTTGTGGTATGTAAGTAATCATAAAATGAAGTTATGACTGCATGAACAATTATGTTATCAGCAGATATTTGTTCCTTAATTTTAAGAGACTTAGGGATTGTCCGATACAAACTGCTTTAGAGTGACCTGTTTTGTTTATTTAAATTCAAGGAGCCTGAGAAAATAATCCAGGAAGTTTTACTTTACCCTTTATTAAATCCAAAATAAGTTAGCTTCCCTGTCAATTCTATAAAACCTTCCAAACAGAAGTTGATCTGGCCATTTAGGAAGTTAGAGATGTTTGAAATTTTAGGAAATGAACATTGGGTTGGAAGGGGGTAGAATTTTTAAAAAGAGAACATTAAATGAAATTAGTTTCATAGTGGTGATCTTTTCAAGATATGTGCAATGCATCTTCCCCAGGTATTCCGGAAGGACCTCATCAGTGCCATGAAAATTCCAGATTCTCACCACATTAATCCTGATACCTATTACCTCTTTTCGGACACATGGAAAGAAGAATGGGAAAAGGGAGTCCAAGTACCAGCCAGTCTAGACACTGTTCCACAGCCTTCTCTCAGGTATTTGCATGTTCTCTAATTCACTGAGATCTAGTATATGATACCATGTCATGATAGTTAAGTAATTAAAGTCAAGCTCATTTGTATAGAAATATAATGAGCCCATTCATAGTATGGCACTGTTTGAGATTCAATCCATAATTATAAGAATTTGGAGACTCCAAATCTCACTCAACAACCAATAGCATTTTTAGTCTTCCAAGAGAGACAGCATTAATAACTTTCTCATGAAAAGTTGCTTCGGGGGGCTGGGGATTTAGCTCAGCGGCATAAGCACCTGCCTTGCAAGCAGGAAGTCGTAAGTTCGATCCCTGGTACCGATAAAAATGAAAAAGACAAAAAAAAAGTTACTTCGGTATAGCATGGGCCTCATAGCGATGGTGTCAGTAGATAACCAAAACTTGCAGTTTCAAGTGACAAGAGAGTTTTGGAATAGTTGGATTAACTATAAGCACATGGCCTTCACTTGCAAAGACTTGAGAAGAAAGTTGAAATAGGAGTGGGCTGTGGTTTCATGGAAAGAGGAGAGAAGGACTCTTCTTCCAGAGGAAGTGGTAAGTTTAGCTCCTAAAATAGTTGCTGATTTTGGAAGCCATTTTTGTCTTCCTGATCTTTGTGTGTTCCCACTGCTTTACACAAAGGATAGCAGGAAGTAAAACATTCCGTATAAATTTGTGTCACTGGAGCCAGGAATTTAGTTCAATGGCACAAGCACCTGCCTGGCAAGTGTGAGGTTTTAAGTTTGATCCCTAGTATAAAAAAAAAACTTTGTGTCATGAAGGAATGAATAAATATAACACAAAGCTCCAGGTAAAGGAGCTGGTTGGACCTGTTGGTTACTATCAGAAATTGTAGGTTCTTAGGACCTAATTATGCTCCACATATGTTTGTTGAATCACTTCTAGAAACCCAGGCCCAAGCTATCCTACCTGTAGAGAGGGTGTCCGTTCTGTGTTTAGGAAAGACTCAATCTTAATCAACACATGTGCTAAGCCTCACTAGTTCATCAACAGTACCTATCTCTTGCCTCCTAAAAATCAGAATAACATCATGAATGAATTCAAAAGAGTTGAACATTTTCATATCCTTGCTGTCCATATTTTTATATAGCTATAGCAGCCCTGGTGCTGAACTGAACAACCATGGCCATTTCATTAACACTCCAGCGACTTTTGCAACGTCTTGACTTTTGTCTTGATGTTAAGTCAGTATCAATTGTCTACTTAAAGGAGGTACTTTTAATCATTTCAAATCAGATGGCGAATATCTAGTGTACTATTTTTAAAATGCCATCCATCTGATAAGTAGGATAACAAGTCCATCAGCAGTTGAGGAATAGTGAATTTAGAGACTAAAAGAGTTGATTTGTTCTGAGAGTTTAGAATACTACTTTAAGTGCTGTTAATTTTTGATATCTCTTCTGTTTGTCATAGTTCTTTGCCTAACTCGTAAAATCCTGAATTTTAATTGAACAAACCACACTATTAAATTATTGATTATATTAAATTCCTTAGTGAAATGCAGAACCTGTTGGTTGCTCTTGATAGGTAGAGTATGTCATTTTCTATTTCTTAAAAGGCATCAATAAGAATCATACTATAGCATAGAGTCTTCACTGTGGAACAACTATTCTCAAATTTTTAGGTTATATCAAAATCACCTAGGGTATTTTTAAAAACAGATTTTCTAAACCATATGCCCAAAGTTTATAATTGAATGGATCTTAGGTATGAGGCCTGAGAATTTGCATTTCTAATAATTCTCCTACTGATGCTGATAGTGCTTATCTAGGGAGGACATTTTGATAACAATTGTGTGAAATGTCTTATTTCCTGAATTTAATGGAAATCACTTTTATCAGCTTCCTTAGATTTGGCCTTAAATATTGAGTCATCCATACTGAAGATTCAACTGATTTATCTTTATGTTTGTAAAACCTAATGCCTTCAACCACTCTTATTGCAGCTATCATCATTTTGCAAGGCTCAAGTTATGTTATGATTTTTACTTTTTACATTTTGTAGGCCACCTGAAACATTTTTGTGATATGAAATGATAGATATTAGAACATTATTGAATTAATTTGTATGCCCCTTTATCTAATTTTCAAAATCAGATGAGTTCAATTAACATTTTGGGAGGCAGACAAATGGTGGGCACACACCTGTAATTCCAGCACTCTGGAGACTGAGTTCAAGACCAGCTTGGGCTACATAGTGAGTTCAAGGCCAGTAGCAAGACCCTGTCTCTAAACACCAAAAAAAATTTTTTGGAGTCCTGTATAAATTCAGGTTTATTTACTTGGCCTCATGGTATGATGTTACTCCAAAACCGCCCTTTTACATAGAGCCTAGCCTAAGTTTGTGATTTTGATGTTCATATTTATTGCTTTTTTTCTTTTGGATCATACTTTTAATGTCATGTCTATGAACTCACCTCAACATGTCCCAACAATTTTTTCCCTTTGTTTTCTTTTAAGCCTTTTATATGAGGCATAGTATGGTCACTATAGGTAATAATTAGTTACGGTGAGTATAGATAATAATTATGTACTATGTATTTCAAAAAGGTAGAAATCAGATGTGGTACTGCATACGTGTAATCCCAGCAATCAGAAAACCAAAGCAGAGGGGCTGGAGGTTTAGCTCAGCGGCATAAGCGCCTGACTTGGAACCAGGCAGTCGTGAGTTCAATCCCTGGTACTGATAAAAAGGAAAAAGACCAAAAAAAAAAAAAAATGCAAACCGAAGCAGAAGAATTGCAAATTCAGAGACGGCCTGGGCTACATAGCATGTTTGTGGTCAGCCTAAACTATATACCCAAGACCATCTCAAAAATAAACCAACAAGAAAGGATTTTGAAAGTCTTCACCCCAACGGATTAATAAATATTTTAGAAAATAAATATATATAACCTGATGTAAATTTAGGCAAGCATAGCCAGACTTGATGACACATGCCTATAATTCCAGCAGTCCAGGAGGCTGAGGCAGAAGGACCAAAAGTATGAGCACAGCCTGGACAGTGTAGTGACTTAGCAAGACCCTGTCTCAAATTTATAGAAAAGGAAAGTAAAGGAGGAGGAAGGGGAGGGAAAGGAAAAGAAAAGAGCTGGTTAAGTTGCTGGGTTTAGAAAAGAGCTGGTTAAGTTGCTGGGTTTAATCTCCAGAAACACTAAAAGATACGTTATATTGTACACGTGTTGAGCATTATATGGTACCCCATTAATGGGTACAACTTTTATGTTTTTTGTATCAGTTAAAATTTTTAAATGTCAATAAAAATGTTATCACTATAAAAGTTTTACATTTAAATGCATGATTCCTTTTGAGTTAATTTTATATAAGTTTAGGTCCAGGGTCAAGGTAATATAACTGGAGTCTTTTCTCTTAATCATTTTTTCTGAAATTACAATGGATTTTCTAGTTTGTCTTTCAACAGAAATTTTGTATTAAGCTTGTCTATCTACAAAAACTTGCTGTATTTTCACAGGGGTTACATTAAAACTGCATATTATTCAGGAGAAGTTGGCATCTTTACTATGTTGAGCCTTCCAGTTTTTTATTTATTTAAGTCTTTCTTTCATCAACATTATGTAGTTTTCAGCAAATGCATCCTGTATGTTTTGCTAGATTTATACTTCTGTTAATTTTTGTAGTGATTGTTATGTTGTAATTATAATTTTAGTTTCCAGATATTCGTTGTGATTACATAACAAATGTGATCAGTTTTTGTGTATTGGAATAAGTACCCACTATTATTAGCTTGGGCTGCCATAATAAAATACCACAGGCTGGGTAGCTTTAACAGGAGAGGTTTATTTCTTAGAACTCTGAAAGCTAAAGTTCCAGATCAAAGTCTGATGGGATTCAGTTTTTGATAAGAATCTTCTTCCTTGCTTCCCCCATTTTTGCCATGGCTTTCCTTGGTGCATGTGGGAGGAATTGAGAAGGGAGTATTGTTTCCTCTTCCCATTGGATTAGAGTTCCACATATGACCTGATTTAACCTTAATTACCCCTTGTAGGCCCTCTCTCCAAATACTTTGAGGGTTGTAGGACTTCGATATAGGAAATTTTTTGAAGGGACACAGTTCAGTTCATAACACTCAGTGGGTCAGAGTTTATAACTTTCCTATATACTGTTTTGATATGATATGCTCATATCTTCTGGAGAATTTTTAATGTGTATGTTCCTGAGAAATACTGGCCTCTAGTTTTCTAATGATATTTTTATCTGATGTTGTATTAATGTGATGCTAGTCTCAAAATTAGTTGAGGCGTATTCTCTTGTTTTGTGGAAAGAGTAAATACACTTATAAACACATATATATATGTGTTTATAACTTGCTCCTTTTGCTTAATATATACTTCTGAATCATTAATATATACTTCTGCATCATTAACAAAACTAAAAGATGAAACAATTGACTATAAAGACAAGTCCCTATTTCCTCACTGAAACCAGATCCAAATACACAACTCCCACTTCAATAGTTCTACTTAAAATCCAGTAGATGTGTCAGATTTAAACATCCCAAACTGGACTACTGATCTTCTTTCCAAAGCAATTCTACCTGTAGTTTTTCACTTTTTGGTGATGTGAAAATCCATTCTTTCATTTTAACTAACTTTTTAGGCCAAAATCCTTAGAGTCATCTTATTTTCTTGTCTTGCATTCCATATTCAATCTCCATATTCAGGAGATCTACTTTCAAAGTATATCCAGGTTTCATACAATAAGTGAGAAGAATGACCCCTAGTGCTACATGAGACCACAAACCTGCCTCCCATCTCACTGCTCTACTTGGCCATCTAGGTCTCTCTCCTCACCCCACTTCTCCCACATTCCTTTCTACTATACTTTAGGCAGGAGCTCTCTACCACTCCTGGTTTCAGGTAATGAGTAAAATACACCAACCACTTTTATACACACGTTTATCTTATTTATATATAAAGTTTAAACCAGCTGGGTATGGTGGCACATGCCTATAATCCCAGCACTCAGGAGGCTGAGGCAGGAAGATCACCACAAGAGGCCAACCTGGGCTACATAATGAGTTTAAGGCCAGCCTGAACTATATAGTGAGACCCTGTCTCAAAAAAAACCTAAGATAATTAAATAAAGTGCAAAGCAGTCCTTTGTCATTTGTTCTAGTTATTACTTCTAGTGTTGACAATAAATTGACCCAAAACTTTATAGCTCAGCACAACTGAGTTGTCATACTTGTGGATTCTGTGGGTCAAAAAGTCAGACAGAACACAGCAAAGGTATCTTATCTCCATGATTTCTAGTTGGGGGTGATTCAGCAGCTGAGGGATGGAATCATCTGAAGGTTTACTCATTAATGTGTCTAATAGCCCTTCTCTGGGCTGGAATGACATAAAGACTCCCCTTGATATCTCCACATGGTTTGCTTCCCTCATGGCCTGACAAACCCTAGCATAGTCAGACTCCTAACAGTCTTCAGGCTCAGTTTCCAGGTACTTTACTTACGTTCCTTCCTGCAAGCCTGTGAAGGTGGCATTCTATTTTATGACACAGCTTTGCAATTCCCCTAACATCACTTCTATTGGTCAAAACTGTTACAGGCCCTTCCCTACTCAAAGGGAGAGGAAAGAGACTTCATTGGATGAAAAAGTGGCAATGTCACATTAGAGAACAGCTTGTGGGATTCAAGAAAATGCCACTATTACAGAGATCTTACTTATCCTTTGTTTCATTAATTGAGGCATGGGGTTTACAGACAAGTAGTTTCCTAAAATCCTCCTTGTTTATCTTGCCCACTAGGAAACTACTCCTGAAGATAATCTTTATAAAAGGCTCCTATTTAGTTTTTAAGACACTAATTTCAAGCCTTCAAAAAATGTAATGTGAACAACTTAGAACCTACCTCAAAGTAAAAATAAAAACAGGGCTGGGCATGTAACTCAGTGTGCTCTGCTTTCAGTCTCCAGTGCTGGAAAAAATGACAATGTTGTGTTCATGTATATAGTTCTGTGCAGTTCACAAATTATTCTAATCCACTCATTAGGAAATGCAGCATAAGCTCTACCTCCCAAATATTTAGTTAAGTTGAAGAGTTATTGAGATGTCACTGTGCATAAGACTGGAAGAAACTTTAAATCATTTTAGAGCAGTGACAGTTGCCTTTCTGTTGCCTCTCCAGTGGCACAGCAGTATCCATATGGACCACAAGTTGTGGCATTGACAGCCACTCTGGCCTACCCTAAAGGACATGTGGATAGGCCACCTTTCTGTGAAGCTAAGCAAGTATGATTGTGAATAATTATACCAAAAATCAGTTATGCAGAAAATTACTACATTTATTTAAACTAGAGCCTCCAAACTGAAAGCTAAACTTATCCTTACTTAGACCTCTGGCCTTGTGAGCTTTTGCTGGTTTGTTCATTGGTCTGGTGGTTGTTCAGAAAGTCTTTTTTTTTTTCAGAGAGTTTTTCTATATCTAGTACATGGTGAAAAAGAAAATTACTCAGAGATAATACTGGGATTTCCTCCAGATAGAGCCAAGTTATATGTATTTGAAGATATTAAAGCTGTATTTTTTAATCCCAAAGTAATTTTTTCACCAATTTTCAGATGCACTCCATTCTACCATTATAAATGCATTTATTCCTTCGTGAGTTTGCATTAACTTCACATTTTACCCATGTGTTTTCTTTCAGTTGATCTTGCTGTTTAGTCTAATTTTCATTGTCCTAGATTTAGTCCATAAATTCAAATTTCTAATTCAAGATACATATGAAAACGTGTAAGATGATAATACCATAATTATCACTGTAAACTTTGCATTAAATATGATATACACATAAAAATACAGAGCATAATTCTGCAGCTCAATGAATTTCATGAGCTAAACATTCATTTAACTACCCCCCAGATCAAGAATTAGAATATTACCATACCCCACACTCCCAGAAGCCCTCTTTCTACTTGCTTTTTGCCAGTTTTTGAACTTCATATAAATAGAATCCTACAGTATATATTTGAGACTGGATTGTTTAGTTCATCATTATAGATGTTAGATCCATCCATGCTGTTGCACATAGTACATTAATTTTCAACTGTGTCATAATTCGTTGCTTGAATGTTCCACAATTTATCCATTCTATTCTCAATGTATATTAGGTTTCCAATTTTAAGCTATTAGAAAAAAAGCTGTTATGAATATTTTTATTCATCTTTTGGTGTGTTAAGTTTTTACTTAGTGGATTTGCTAAGTTACAAGGTCCGGCCATACCCTATAACAGTAATGATAAACCACTTAGAGCTTTGAATGATAACGTTTCACCACCACTCCCCTGTGACTGTAGTATCTGTTGCCAAAGTAGTTGTACCAATTCACAGTCCCACCAGTGGTGTATGAGAAATGTGTTTGCTCCATTTCCTTACCACCAACTAGTATTGTCAATTTTGAATCAGTCTTTTTAAAGTTTAGCCATTCTGGTAGATAATAGCAATTGTGATCTTGATTTCTGTAATAACTAATAAGGTTAAGAGACTTTTAAAATTTATGGACTGGGGGGATAGAGAACAATGGATTCACCAGCTAATACGCCCATTCTGGGAACCAGCACCATGTCTTGGGCTGCTGCTAGACTGCAAACAGTTAGGCCCAAGCCTCTCCCTGTGAGTCAGCACCATTTGAGGACTACAGGGAGAGAGAATAATGGGCGCATCAGCATACAAGCCCAGTGTGGGAACCAGCGCAATACGTGGGCTGCTGCTGGACTAGGAATGCCAGACCCCAACCCCTTCCTGCAAGTGTTCTGGCAAACAAGTACTGACCACCCACTACTCCTCCAAAGTGACTAGCTTATCTGGAGAAGCGCAGGCTGTGATGATAGCTATCTAGGTGAAGTATAATTGGATGCCTGTAGTGCTTTGGTGTTTCACTAACATTGCAGGACTAGGGCCAGTGTCTGATCATGGGTTCAGAGGATAACGGTAGGCAGTGTGACATCTAGGGGGATCTCCTTCTGAGGGTTGCAGCCATTGTTGACTCCCTGTGGTCTTGTTTTGAGATCCTGTATCATTTCCATTGTTTTGTTGGGTTGGGTTTTATTCTCTTTTGTTTTGTTTGATTATGTTAAATCCAATGGCAGATGAAGTTATTTCAAGGATAGCAAGATACGTTAGTAATTTTGGATTTTTACTATTGGCTTGTTTTGAAATCCTTTATTGCCTTCATTGTTTTATTTTTATTTCTATTCTGTTCTGTTCTGTTGGATTTTTACTATGTCCGAAGTTATCTATAGCTACTTTGAAGACATCAAAAGGCATTGTGGTAACTATTGTTGATTTCATGTTTTGAAGTTCTGTATCCCTTATACTGGTTTGTTTTGATTGGTTTTATAATGTTTTATCCTCAATAAAAAATTAAAAAGACTTTTAAAGTTCATTTGCTACTAGACATGATTGTACACACCTATAATTCTGGCAATCTGGGAGACTGAGGCAATTCAAGCCCACCATGGAAAATTTTCTTACACAAAGAACGTGACTCAAAAAGTGAAAAAGGGCTAGGAATGTAGCTTAGTGCAAAGGTTTTAAGTTGTCTCCAGGAACTAAAAAAAAAAAAAAAAAAAAACCATTGTCTTACAAATAATCTTGTGAAACGTCTACTTAATTGGACTTTTTCTAATTGATTTAAGGGTTTACTGTATATTGTAGATGTAAATCCTTTGTCATCCCTATGCATTGTCTATATGAGTATGTAATCTATATGCAGTATCATCTGTTCCTTGGATTGCCTTTTTACTCTTTTAATTTTGTCTTTTGATTATCAAAAGTCCATTTATTTTTGTCTCATCCTTTATGGTTAATGGCATTTGTATTTTATTTGAAGTATCTCACCCCCATGGTTATAAATATATTCTCCTTTGTTTGCTTCCAGAAGTTTAGTAAACACATTAACTTAATTCAAAAACTTCTATAGTGTTACCTTGTTCCATATGCAGCTTGAGGCAATTGAGATAAACTGTTAGCTATGAGTAGACTTTTTAGAGAAAAGTATATCTTGAAAAAATGGGTATTTTATACTTAACTTGTGTCCACATACCAATAAAGCACAACATTTTTAATCTCACAGTCTGGAGACTTTATATGTGTGCCTTGTCCTTTTCAGCTGGGTTCATTTCACTTGAATGCACACTATTTAAAGATTCTGCATTTTCTTCAGTTTGTTACCTTTGACTCTAAAAAAATCCATGTAGTAGAAAAATTAGTGTGTAAATATGTATAGTTGTTAACTTTATTCAAGATATATTATTTGGTATCATAGGCTTTTAAAAGAATTCTTAGGGGCTGGGGATTTAGTTCAACAGTGTAAGCGCCTGCCTGGCAAGCATGAGGTCGTGAGTTCGATCGCTGGTACCAAAAAAAAAAAAAAAAAGAATTCTTAGAAGAAAATATCTATAGAATAAACTATGCCTATGTATATATGTATATAACATGTATTCACAGGAATGTTTATGAATCCTTTTACATAAGTAATGACTTTAGGGTAAAGAAAATACAGAAATCTTCAAGAGACATGATTTTCATTATTTTATGATGATTATGTGGGTCTTGTTACTTTCTTTTTCTCTTTATTTAGATTACCTACCCTGTTCTTTAAAATTTCCAGAGAATAATAATCGAGATATCCTCCTAGTTATATTTTCTGATGCCTCCTCTGGTATTTAAACCATCAATTGTTGGCACAAAAAGCTTCCATATTTTTCTCTTGTTTCCTTGCATTGGACACTTGGGTGTCAAGACAGGATAAAAGGCAATATAAATTCACTCAGGCCTGCTGGAGAAGTTGATGGAAGAATAGGAATCTTTCATCCTATTTTGTTACCCTGGCTCATACCTATGGTTGATATTGTTTATGGTTGGAAAATGCCTTGAGTTTGTATAATTCCTTAGCCTCTTGGCTTTAACTTATCTCCATTATGAAAATAAATAATAAATACTTAGTCACTAAGTATCAAACACCTGTTTTTTAGTGTTCGCTATAATCAAACTTTATTTCATATATCAGTAGTTGTAAGTTTGGTGTTATTTTATCATAATTTATTATTGTCATTCCTCTATTTTCTTTTTTTTCTTTTTCTCATCACTGGAGATTAAATCCAGGACCTTCACACTGAGCTACATTTACCCAGAACTTTTTTTTTGAGACAGGGCCTTGCTACATTGCTGAATTGTTCAGACTGAGCTTGAATGTTCCATCTTGCTGCTTCAGCTTCCCTCAGAGCTAGGGTTACAAGCATGTGCCACTACCTCAGATATCTCACTACCTTTAATCTAAAAATCTGAACCTTATATCTGTCTAGGACTGTACAAGAGAGTAGCAGGAAATTAAAACAGACTGATGTGAGTCTGAAGCCTGCACTCTGTACCCAGAATATAGTATTGATTCTATGGCAGAAAATCACAGATTTTGCTAAAATATATCTTTGGTATGGGATTTGGCTGTTCCACTGTACAGGTAACACCATCTCCCAGGTTTCCCTTTCTGAATATACTTGGCGACCTCTGTGCAAGAGCACACAATACTGCTACAATATTTTATTAGAATGAACAGTAGGTTTCAGGATCCATGAGGGTGAATGAAACATACTATTTTTAATCATTGAGCCACAGCACATAAAAACTGAATTTGAAGAACCATTTGCTTTTTTTTAAACCAGAGATTGAACTCGTGCTTACCATTTGCTTTCTAGAAGGGTATCCGCCATACCACTCAGCAAGCAAGATGAGGCATATACCCAGGGGAGAGAGAGTATCTAGCTTTACTGTATGACTTAGTGCCATTGGATCCATCCAGTCAATGCTTGGACCCTACTGATTTTTGACCATTATCAGTGTCTTCTCTTGCTTCTCTAGGATTATAGCTGAAAAGGAAAAGGAAGTTCTCTTTGTCCGACCCCGGAAATACATCCGTTGCTCCAGCCCAGAGACCACAGAGCCTGGCTACATCAACATCCTGGAACTGGCAGCATCCACATGCCGCTATGACCTAGATGACATGGACATCTTCTGGCTTGAAGAATTTAATGAGGACCTCACAGAAATGGGTAAGTTGTTTTCTCATAAGTGAGTTGAGCTTTGACTCAACTCGCAAATTTTTTTAAATTGTTAAGACCTTTAAAACATATTTTCTTTCATCTTGTTGCTTTCCTTTCTTTTCTAGCCTTTTCATTTTTCTCTTAGATCTTAATGAGATATTCCTTCAAATGCTTACATATATTGAAATAGAACAATAACATTTAAGTCTGATCTTTCTTTCCTCATTTAAGGTAAGTAGCACAGATCACGGATGGCACATAGATTTTGTGAGTTCTGAGTCTAAGCGTGGCTGTGGCTGATTGGATTTCTAGTTAAGAAGAATTCTGAAGCCAGTTGTGCTGGCTCAGCCCTGTAAATCACTCTGATCAGTGAGCAGGTCCAAGAATACAGGTGCATCTGCCAAGAATTTGAAAAGAAGCTCCAGCGTCAGCTTTGGGAAACATCACTGCAACTGACAAGTTTCTGTGACCAGTGTCCCTTAATGCAAGACTTAAAATTTTGCTATTTGGAAGGAAAATGGCAGATCCACGAGAATCATGCCCCAAGCAGTACTTAGCTACCAGTGAGTAAAAAATGAAGCAAAACCAAGCCAACAAAAAAAAAAGCCTTGAAAGTAAGCATAATTTTAAGGTGAATGTTACCAACAGTTCTAGAAAATGCTACAGGAAAGTCACTTTATATTTACACACAGCTCTTGTTTACTTGTTTTCAGTCTAAGCATTTTGGTCAAGTTTTCCTGTAGAACTATGGGTAACTTTTAAGTCTCTACATGATATACATTTGATTTTTGTTTTTGTCTTTTTTTGAGACAGGATCTCACTATGTGGTGCAGGCTGGCCTTGAACTTATGGTGATCCTCTTGCCTCAGCCTCCTGAGTGGTAATATTATAGACATGTATCACCCCACCCAGCTGATTTCATTTCAGTTTGAGTCACGTTTGTTCATTGTCAGCACTAGGATGGACTGTTTTCCTCCCCTCTCCCATTTTTTTCTTTCTTTTGAGGCTGGTATCTGAATGCACATGAAAAAAATAAATTATATTAAATCCACATTGACATGGCAATAATAGTTATCTTGCCAGTGACCAACCCTTGTTCTGTGCTTTTTAAAACTTTGTTTTATGTCTTCTTCAGTCCTCAAAGGGGAAATAAGTTGTCAATTTAAGGTAGGAACCAAAAGATAAGGGAATACAAGACTGACAGGGATAGAAAATCATAATATGAGGACACACTCAAATGGATTGATGGTCCAGTATGCAGTTGTGCATAGGAAGCATATAGCATCTGTAGATCCTATAATCATCACAACATTGCTTTGTGCCATGAAACCATATTATAGCTATAATAAGGTCCCTTTGATATTTTGCAATTAATTCTCATTGGAATTATTTCATTTTCAAGTAGACTTTTTATTTTGGAATAGCTTGATTTACAGAAAAGTTGCCCATTGAGTATAGAGCTCACATATGCACCTCACCCAGTATCAGTTCCCCTAATATTAGCATCATACTTGGCTGTAAGATGTTTGTCAAAACTAAAAATACTATGTAACTACTAAATAAACTCTAGGCTTTATTGGACTTTTAGTTATTTCCACTAGTGACCATTTTTGTTCTAGGATCCCACATTGCGTTGGAAAAGTTTTAAAAACATATCCTACCTCAGGATTTCCTTTAGGGTAAATAATATTATAGTGACAATCCTAAAAGCTTAAAAAATTGAGTATTTTTTGAATTAGATTAAGGAATTTTAAAAAAAAATTATTTTTTTTGGTACCAGGGTTCAAACTCACATGGCCTTGCGCTTACCGGGCAGGCACTTTAGCCACTGAGCTAAATCCCTAGCCCCTGAAATTTTAAAATTGAGAATTTACTACATGTGAGGCACCATACTAAGTAGTGTGCAAACATCATCTCATCCTTATGACAAATCAGTGTACTTAGCTGGGTATGGTGGCACATGCCTGTAATCCCAACATTCAGGAAGTTAAAGCAGGAGCATCCAAAGTTCAAGCCCAGCATGGGCAATTCAGTAATTTAGCAAGACCTTCTCTCAAAAAAATCAAGGTAATTTCAGAATTGGCTTGTTAGACCTTTGTGAATGTTAATAGGTTTGTATTTGTTTGCCTTTGAAAAATACCAGTGGATTTTTAAAAAGTGAGATTTGAAAAAGAGTATTTCACTTTTATAATCACATGCACATAGTACCTGAAACTTTCTTTTCTGACTTAATACATTTTTGTATGAAAATTTCCTTATATAACCAGTAGATGTGCTTATTGAAGCTAATTTTCTAAGATTAAATTATTCATGTCCAAATAGTTACATGCTTTAGTTATTTTGTTATGGTGCAAATCATTGTTCATAATTACAAAGTTTGGTGAAAGTCCTCCTACTATGGGAATGAGAAAATCAAGAGTTCTAATAGAGGATGGGTAAGAATTTAGACAAAAATGGAAAGGATCAGTAATCTTGTAAGGAATGTCGTGAAATATATTATCTCCTTTCATGTGTCAAATGTGAATGTATTTTTATAGGTAAATGTTAGAGTATCTCTAGTATAAGATTGTGTGAAATCTGGTTGTTTTGGAACAGAGAAAATATTATTTTATCCTTTAGAATCCCACCCATGCCTGCATTGGATTCACAGTAAGTGATATGAGGATGACAGCTTAGTGGTGGGTTGATCGATTGTTTGTATTTCTGTGCAGGTTATGGGCCAGTTGATGAGACCCTTATGGAAAAAACAATAGAAGTCCTGGAACGTCATTGCCATGAAAATATGAACCATGCTATTGAGACAGAAGAAGGGCTAGGCATAGAATATGATGAAGATGTGATCTGTGATGTGTGCCAGTCTCCAGACAGTGAAGAAGGGAATGATATGGTATTCTGTGATAAGTGTAACATCTGTGTGCATCAGGTTAGTGAAGAGTGGAGATTGCCACCTCCCCACGGTCAGCCTTTTTGAAGTTCAGTGATAATCTCCAATATCCATATCTGCATAGCACCTTGTATTTAAGGGTAAAAATAAAAATTTGAATGGATGTTCTTCAGTATTTCCTCTACATATAATACTTACGGTCCTCAAGTTGTCTTACCTATTAACTTCACCCCAGCAGGTTAACCCAGGTCTTTATTGTGTCATTTTCATGCCAAGACTATTGAGAGTGCCTTGTTCAGTTCCCCTGTCCCATGGTCCGCATGCTGCCTGGCCAGGAGTCTCTCTTCTACCCTAGAATTGCTATGACATCATCAGGTTGCATTCACGGACATATAGAAGACCAGATTCTATCTTGGTACTCAGAGCCCTCCCTATCCCCAAATGTATCACCCCCAAGAAGCTAAGTCCACCCCACTTTTAGAGATCACAAAATTTTAGGGCTCACAATGACTACCTCCTTAGTTTTACATACCATACCAGGAAAAGTTAAATAACTTTACTCAAGCTAGATATTTGTCATTCCACATAGCATCCTGACCTTTAATTGTGATGATGATTACAGCAGGCTTGGTGGCACACACCTGTAATCCCAGCACTCAGTAGGCTGAGGTAGGATCTTTTTTTTTTTTTTTTTTGAGGCCAACCTGGGCTATATAATGAGCTCAAGGTCAGTTTGAACTACATAGTGAGAGCCTATCTCGAAAAAATGGTGATGCTGATTATATCAACACTCATTTCAACCTTTTCCTTCTCACTTCCATAAGCCCTGTGCTCCAGAAAAATAGTTATTGAGGTGCAATGATGAATATTTCTGGTACTATCCTGTCTCTATCTTTCAGCCATTTCCCAATTTTACTGCTCTGTCTGTATATTTTATCTATCTCTCAATTTCAGAATGTCTTCTCCTACCTCCAGCCATCAAAAATCTATATACTTTCCAAATTCTAGTTCAAATTCTTTCTTAACCTCTCTTACCCTTATTCTACAAGAGGTGATCAAAATATATGGTATTTAAAAGTTTTTTAAATGTAGTACAGTAAAATATTTATTGCTGTTGATCCCACTCAAAATATTCCACCTCACTTTAGACACATGTACCATTCTTGCCACTTTCTGAAACAGTTCTGAAAGTCCTTTTTCTTTAGTGTCTTCAGAAGGCATGATCAAAAATATAGTGAATGCTGCTCCCAAGTGCCATCCAATGAAAAGGCAGGATTGTAAAAACATTACAGTGTATTCTCATCCACCTTATTTATTGAATCTGACACTGTTCAACTTCTGGCTTGTCCCAAAAGTCAAAATGACTGTAAAAGGGTAAACATTTTCAATCAATTCAGGACATCACAGCAGCCACAAAAGTGCAGCTAAGGACATGAAAGAAGACTTTCAGAACTGATTGAGAAAATACAATAATGGGATGAGTGTGTTCAAAGGAAAAGTATTTTGAGGGGGATTATGGTGATATGTCTTTTATTGTAATAAATTTTTAATGTAACATTCATTATATTTTTCACTCTTCTGAACCTGTTTTGTGTTTCAGTCATATCAGTAATTTATCCAGCAAAGACTGTAGCTACTCAGCACCATCCATGAGCCAGAACTATGCTGAGGACACAGTCAGTGATGAAGAGACAGATATACATCTGTTCCCAGAAAAAGCATAGTCTAATGTGAAGACTATAAGGAAAATGCTAATTCATCCAAGTGGTGCTTTTCTAGCTATAAATTCATACTAATATAGAATTACATAGGAGGGACAGGGTCAAAAATGACTTCAGGAAATGGTATCGAAACTAAATCTTAATGGCTGAAAGGAGATGTCAAACCAGCAAGGTATGTTTGGGAGAGGGGAGAATATGTTCATAGGGTTATCAAGATTGGATATATACATTGGAGGTAGCTCTGAGTACTTCAGAAATGTGGGGTAGGGAAGTCCTGAAGACTCAGGATAAAAAAGGACACAAAAAACACATGTGGCCAGCCACGGTGACACATGCCTATAATCCTAGCACATGGAAGGCTGAGGCAGGAGCATTGCTGTGAGTTCAAGACCTGCCTGACCTGTAGTGAGACCTTCTCTCAAACCTCCCCCCCAAAGTGAAGTACTCACTGATAAACTAAAACTTCCGTTTTATCTTGTAATGCTGAAAGATATCATATGATTTGTATTTTAGAAAGGTCATTCTGGCTAAAATATAGGAGACAGAGAGCAGCCAGAGCTTAAGACTCTTAATTCCTTAGGCCACCTAACCCTCTGTATGTAGAAGATATTGAGAATTCTCTGTGACCAGTTTAGTCTTTTTATCTGCTTGCATCTTTTAAAATAGGGAATTTTGAAAATTTATCTTCATTCTACTAGTTATTGACATATATATTGCACTTTCTGTAAGAGCAAGAAATATTTCCTATTTATCTATGAACTTAATCTTCTGATGATATAGATTCTCAGTCCCTTCGCAATTCCAAAATTCTGCAAACTACACTGTGCGTGTGTGGAGTAGTGGAGCTCAAACTTGGAGCACTGTACCATTGAGCTACATCCACAACCCTTTTTTATTTTTTTGAGGCAGGATCTCATTAAGTTGCCCAGTCTGGCCTTGAATTTACAGCCCTACTGCCCCAGTGCTGGAATTAGGACATGCACCATCATGCCTGGTACCACACTTTTTCCTTGCCAGAACTGATTTAGGGATGATACTAAATTTTACCCTGGGGGCTGGGGATTTAGCTCAGTGGCATAAGCGCCTGCCTTGCAAGCAGACAGTCGTGAGTTTGATCCCCGGTACCGGGAAAAAGGAAAAAGACAAAAAAATAATAATAAAAATAAATAAATAAATTTTACCCAATATGAGGCCATTTATGGCCTTTATCAATTTTTTATAAATATTCATATATTTTGTGAGAGAAACATTAATGTATTTAATTATGTAGTTCTACCAGGGGTTAGGTAGTATATAAAAAATATACTGTATTACTTTCCTAAGATCTGAACAATTGTGAATTTTCTGTTTCTCACTATAGGGATGCCAGATAAATAATTGTGAATCTGCAGTAAAGCTTAAATGGAGTAGAACAAAGGGTCATTTGAATATACTTTCTATATTTGTTCTTTATAGTTGGGACAAAATATTAAGGGATTATTTTTAGGCTCTTTGACTAGTAAAACTAAATGTAGCATAATAATTCTCCCTAGGATTATATCATCTCTTTTAAAAACATATAGGGTAATGACTATAAATGATGCCCTTTCCTTTCATAGAGATAGTGTTAACAACTGGCCAGACCTTGCAGAATGTAAACTGGTATATATTAAAACTGGAAATTATAGGTGGGTGTTGTAGGGCGTATCTGTAATCCCAGCACTTGAGAGGCTGAGGCAGGAGGATCACTGTGAGTTCAAGGCCAGCCTGAACTGCACAGTGAAACCCTGTCTCAAAAAAACAAGACAAAAATCAAGCTGAAAATTGGTGCCATATGAAGTTTCGTATAAGTCTGCCAAAGTATGTTGGCTTGCATCCTAAAGAGCTACTTAGGTTAGAGCTCCCTCTGTTGGCTAAAAAGTAAAAAAGTGATTTGGAAGATTTGGTGTGGAATACTGACAATGAATTTATTAAACATAATTTTTTTCTCCATATAATGTTCAGTGTTTGTTCCTCAGTAACAAAAATACACTCATGGTCCGTACTTTGGAAAAGAAATGTTTATCAGTAAACTAGATTTTAATATTTAACTTGAATTATTTTCTTTTAAAAAAAGACCTCTTGGCATGGTGACATATACTTGTAATCCTAGCAATAAAGAGGCTAAGGCAGGAGGATTGCTGAGTTCAATTTTGCACTACATATTGAGATCCTGCCAAAAAAATTCCAAGTCCCTTTATGTGTACCCATTTTTTCCTTAGTCCAAATATTAAACACTCAGAATATGATTGAAGTTTATGTGCCCAAGATATATACTCATAGTTTTTATGTCATGAATATAATACTTGACACTTAGTTTGTTAGTCCCCTAGTATCTGTGTGCTGTTTTCTTAAGAGAATCCACAGTCTTCACCATTTCATGGTCCATGAAAGAACCACTGCTATGGGCTGGGGATTTGACTCAGGGGTATAAGCGCCTACCTGACAAGTGTGAGGTCATGAGTACAATCTCTGGTACCTCAAAAAAAAAAAAAGAATCACTGCTATGAAATTCAAGCTTTTATGATTTTATGCCTATGTGTAAGTCTACAAATGGCTCAGTAAATGATTTTGTACCCAATAGAATCTCCAGGAGATAAGTGACTTTCTTAGAAGAGGGCACTGGCCTTTCTTCTGCCAGTTAGAAAGCAGATCTATTTTTTTTTTATTTTAAAGAGGGTAAAATTAAACACAACAAAACAGAACATAGGAAAGAATGTAAGATACATAAATTTCAAAGCAAGACAACCAGAGATCTTCACTATCATATTGTCTCTTGTGTTCTTCCAAATACTTGTCCGTATCTTTACATACAGAGAATTCATATAAAACAACATAGTATAAAACTGATCTGAACAGAATGATTCAAGGCGTTTTAGGTATTCAAGACTAGACAATAGGGAAGTCAACAGTGGCTGTCATAGTGTCTCTCATTCTCTTCAAAATAGCTGACTATACCTTCACATATGTTGAAATTAAACAAAACAAAACAGACTAAAATCACTCTGAACAAAGAATAATAATATTGCTAGATTTCACATCATGACATTACAGAATCAGCACTAGGTACCGTAGTGTCTCTTTGTCTTCAAAGTAGTTGTTAATTTCATCATGCGTTATGTAATGAGTTCTCATAAACTGTTTATAAGTTCTATGCATGCATGAGTCTCTATATCTACCCTTGCTGTACTAGAGGGAAAAACAAAACAAAGCAAGACAAAACAAATTCCTAGAAAAACATGAAACAAAAGTAATATAAAATCACAATACAAGGTGATCTACAACATTTACTATGATAGCTCTTGTTATATTCAATAGAATTGCCTATATCATCAGGTATAGTATAATTGAATATAACAGTACATAACAATATTAATAAAAAACATTAGAGACATTGTAAGACTTCAAAAGCAGGTAATAATCAAATCAGAGTGGGTATCCTAGTGAATCTTGTCATCTTCAGTGTAGTTGCCTATACTCTTCAGTGTGGTTGCCTATACTCTCAGACTTGATACTGTCAATCATAGCAGATTCGAATAAAATCAGTCAATACAAAACAGCAGTCTAACAAACCAGATTCAAATAAGGTCAGTCATGATAAGACAGTGTAAGTTATACAGGGCTTCAGATTAAGTTAATAGGAAATTAAGGATGATTACTGTACTATATCTTGCTATTTTGGGGATAGCTGTGCCCTCAAATCTACTACAAGTAGACAAACTAGAACAGAATATAATCCATGTAACAGAGTGGTGAGAGTAATGTGTGTTTTAAATCCTGATACATTATTAACAATATCCTCCGCCTTCCTTTTTTAGACAGTTTCTCCTCTTTCATTTCCACAGAGTGCACTGCGCATTTTGGGTCCCACCAACTCTCTCAGTTTTTAGATTGGGGCAGGGGAACTTGCTATTTCCCTAAGGGGTTCTGAACCTTTTTACCCCTGAACTTGATCTTGAGCTGTATTCCTTTACCTACTAAAGCCTCAAGCTTCCTTATAGCTGAGTTGTTCTCCACTGTACAAAAGTGTCATGTCTTTCCAACCTATCTTCAGCTGCTGGACAAGCTGTCCCTATTTCTCTTTGTCACATAGAGCATTGTTTTCTCATCTTTGACTTTCACTTTATTAACTCTCTTTCAGGTTGATTATATTTCCTATTCATACCATCTCGCTGGACCCTATCTCCTGATCTACTCTGCCTGTGTTTCTTTTTGTTAGTGTATCAAGGCCATCTATGTTAAGAGATTATAGCCAACTTGATTTGGTGGTTTGTGTTGAGAAGTCTGCCGTTATATTGATGGATTTTCCTTTATAGGTGATCTGTTTTTTTCTCTGATGGCTTTTAATATTGTGTTCTTGTGATGAATTTCTGGAATCTTGATTATTACATGTCTGGGTATAGCTCTGTTTTGGTTATAAGTGGCTGAAGTTCTGTATGCCTCATACATCTGCATATCATTTCCTTTTCCTATGTTTGGAAAGTTTTCCTTAATTATTTCTGTGACTAACCTTTGTATTTCATTTGTGTTTATCCCAGCTTCTTCACTCATTTTTTTTATTCTTAAGTTATAGATCCTCTTGTCGTCTTCTAGCCTTTGTATTGTTATTTTTATTGTTATTTTATTATTTTATTTTATTATTTATTATGTTATGTTATTTATTGTTATTTTTAAGAGATCTTTCCTTTTACAATCAGACATTGCAAACCTATCTTCATGTTTTGTTAATCTATCTCTAGTTTCTGTCAGGCAATTTTTCCAGCTTTCAGTGGAGTTTTTAATTTTCTGGCAATCTCTTTGAATCTGTTTCATGTATTCTAGGTTTTCTTTATATTCTTCATCGAATGTTTCTCTCCTTTTTCTGTGTTCCTCCATTCTTTCATCTGTGTCTTCTTGAGAGGTGCTTAGCGTTTTTTTATTAATCTTCTTATATCTTGCTTTACTTGAATTAATATTTCAGTTTTAAGCTCGTCTATGATGTCACAAAGATATCTCTTTATGTCAGCTGATGCCGTGTCTGATATTGCATTTTTACTGCCCTCAATCTCTTCTGTATTCACCTCTTCTGGATCAATATTTGCAGGTTTGGGGGCTGGAGGCTTTTTCTTATTTCTTTCTCTTGTCATGTTTTTGGTTTCTTCCATACAGGTGTATAGTGGAGATCCCAGCCCCTGTCCTTGTTGGTTATGGTTCTTCTGAAGCATGATAGCTGGGGATTTCTGCCCTATCCAGTTTGCTGTTGGTCATTGAGGTGCAAGCAGGGCAGCTTATGCAGGCCCCTCCCCTCCCAGCCAGTCAACCTGCAGGGGCCTGCACCAGTTAGTGTGTGCCGGGCTTATGGAATCGGTTTGGGACAACTTATCAGGCCCCCACCAGGAGCACAACCCAGGCCAAGCAGATCCCACCAATCTGCTCTAGGCAAGGAGCTACCAACTGAAGTCACTGCCATTCCTCTTTGTTCATGCCTGCCCTGCCTGATTCCAACATATTGTCCCTTTCCTGTGGGAGGATCTTATTCCAAGCATTCACCATGGGTTAGTGCAGGCCTCCACACCTGCTCTGTTCTCTGTTGGGCTCACTAACCCCGACTTCAGCATGACCATGGCTCCAGTGGCGAGTTTGGGCAGCTCCAGTGAGAGCGCCATGGCCGCTAATCTTAGCTGCTCTGATAGTAGTCCTGGGACCATGTTTTTAACCAGCTCTTTTTCCCTTTAGTTTCTCCCTGGGTCATCAAGAGGATCCATCACTCTCTGTCTGATCTTCTCCAGGATGTTATTCTGGCATCTGAGTTGTTTCTCTCAGGGAGGCTCTGTATTTTGCTGCTTACTGATTCACCATCTTTAGGTCCACCTAATAGATCTATTTTCTAGAGAAAGCTTGTGGGCAAATATTCTTGACCTCAGGGAAAAAGAATGCTTCAAAAATTAGGGTCCTTATAAAGTGATGCTCTACTGTCATGAAAATACCTAGTTGGAGTCCAGCTTGGGTTCCTGAACTAAATTAACTAGTTCACCAAACTGCCTACTAGAGCTCAGCCTAAAGGGCATTCCAGGTAAATAGATGAAAGCTTTATCCTTGGTGACCTTACTGAACTACATGATGGCAGAAATAGAGAAAAACGGTACATGGTACAGAGTATAAACTTGGAATGTCAGTACTATGTCAGGTAATGGAGTAGACAAAGGGGCTGGTGTTCTTGGAGGGGCCCAGAGTCTGAGCCAGGAACAGAAGAATGAGAAAGGTTTTGACTGTGCAAAGAGGAGTTGACCATGTGGTACAGGGACACTGCCTAGCCAGTGATGACGAACATGTTGTAGCTTGCAGTGATAACAAATAGCCTGCCATAGGTTTACTGAGAATAACTGGTTATGGAGAAAACCAAGAGGTCTGCCTGTCCAAGTTAGGAGCCCTGTGTTTGAGTATGGTGTGGTGCAAACAGTGAGGTGTGAGGAGTCACAGACTTTATAGTTTTGTTTTGATTGTTTGGTACCAGAGATCAAACTCACCACCTCACATTTACCAGTCAGGTGCTGTGCCACCAAGCTATATGCCCGGCCCAGCCACAGACTTTAGATCAGCAATTGTTTTCTTTAAAGGATCAGATAGTAAATAGTTTAGACTTGGGCAGCCACGTGTTATCTCTATTATATATTCTTTTTATTCTTCTTAGAATCCTTTAAAAATATGAAATTTATTCTTAGTTTGTTATCCTTATAAAACAGGACTCAGGCAGTAGTAAACACCTGAGTGGGTGGCAGGTGACAACAACAACAAAAAAAAATCCCTGGAAAATTTTGTTGCTGTGCAGTGGTAGAAATCTGTTTTAGTGAGAAGGGTCTGGTAGTCAAATGGGGAAAGAGTTAAAAGTGTGAAGAGGAGGAAGAGAATTTAGAAATAGATCAATCTATTGATGATTGGGATGAGAACTTGAGTGGAGTAGTAATGACAGGGATGCGATGAGAAAATAAGGTCAGAGTCTCTGGGGCACTCTAGGAAGGAATGGCAAACCCCAGGACCAATGGCAAGTGAGTCTAGGAATTTGATCTACAAATGGGAAGTGTAGCAGGATATAGAAAGAAGGAGTTTGGAAGAAGAGTAGATTCTAGGGGGAAAGGGGTGGATATGATGGTAACTGTCACCACTTAATCTGACCTGAAGGTAAACTTCTGGGCCCTGCAGAGATTTTTGAAGCAGCCTTGTTGAATCTGCCAATAGTAGAGACTGCCAAGCCACATGAGGAGCTAGGTGTCCCCTAGGCTTAGTCAGAAATAGTATAGAGCAATAAGGAGGAAAAGATGTGTAAAATTTGAGATAGGGAAAAGCAAGTTCAGAATATTTGCCAAATGAATCGTCCACCTTCCCCAGTTTTTTTCAAATATTCCAAAAAGGATTTGAAACAGCTTCCAGAACTCATTATGCATTATTGTGATTAATGTAACTCTATTCAATTTTCATTCACATTCATTCCTTTTTCTTCAGCCCAAGAAAATAATTGCTACAATTACTGAGCAGTTTTTATGTGTGAAGCCTTCTTAGGCTTTGTAAATATAGCTTATTTGCTGCTCAGTTTCATTGGATTTTTTTAACCTTTTCCTTTTGTCACAATAGTAGATGACATGCAAAGTTGTTCGATAAATGCTTTTTGAAGTAATTATAATCCATAAACATTGGAGAAGCTTTAGAAAACAGGCAAAAAAAGAAAAACATCTTTAATCCCAACTCTCAAATAAAAGGCTGGCCTTTGAGAGTACCTCTTTCTAGTCTTGTACTATAAAAAAATAGTTTTCATGGACACATGTGCTGATCTAAGTCCACATGCTGGAAGTTGCTTTTCTGAGCATTTTAAAATTACCAAATACTGGATATAAACTTGCTTGACTATATTTGCTTTTCTTCCAAAAATGAGATGCTCTGTGACTTTTTATCAGAACAGGCATCGACCCTGGTGCAAAGATGCTAACCGTTCTTCCTTTTTCTCCTCATGCTTCCAGGCCTGCTATGGCATTCTAAAGGTCCCAGAAGGCAGCTGGCTGTGTCGCTCCTGTGTGTTGAGCATTCAGCCACAGTGTGTTTTATGTCCAAAGAAAGGCGGAGCCATGAAGACCAACAGGACAGGGACTAAATGGGTTCATGTCAGCTGTGCACTGTGGATTCCAGAGGTAAGAAATCGTCTAAGCCTAAAGCGATTTGCTCTAAGGTGACCTTCATTCCTACAACTTTCAGACTGACTGAGGCTTACCATGGAGATGCTTTGTGGTCACTTGTGTTTCTGAGGTAATAATACTTCTACTTGAGCTACCTCAAATCCTTCTTGGATGCAAGTATACATGTAAGCCCGTGCTGATTAATTTATGGGTAGTACTCCCCATAAGTTACAAAATTGTATGAGAGAAGAGACACAAAAGACAGCAAATGTGAATAGCAAATTTTAAGAATGTCCATCAACAGATGAATAGATATGGAGTACACCTGCACACACTGAAATATTATTCAATCATAAAGAACAAAATCATGTCATATGCAAGAAGGTGAATGAAACTGTACACTATCATGTTAAATAAATAAGCCAGACTGAGAAAGTTAAATATCACCTGTTTTATATGAGCAATGAGAGAGACAGGAAACTAGAAGGTAGATTTTTGGAGATAAAGAAAGGGATCAGGGTAAAGGAGGAAGAAAAGGGAAGGGCACAGGAGTAATAGGGATGAAAATAATCAAAACATGTTATATGCACATACCAATATTCCAAAATTAATCTCTTTATTCTATATTACTAATGTGTACTAATGAAAAATATGTATAGCCACAACTCAGACCAAGATACAGACTACCTCAGAAATAGACATATAGCACCCCATAAGGATCCCTCATACCCACTTTCTACTCCCAATCCCTGAGATTAACCACCATTTGTATTTATATTACTATAGATAAGTATTGCAGCCAGGCATGGTGGCTCATGCCTGTAATTCCAGCACTCAGGGGGCTGAGACAGAAAAATTGCCTTGAGTTCAAGATCACCCTGGGCTACATAGTAAGTTCAAGGCTGGGCTGGACTACATAGCAAGACTCTGTCTCAAAAACAGTTTTATCTGTTTTAAACTTCATATAAATTAATTTGTAAGTACTCTTTTCTGTCTGGCTAGCACTCCATGTTATGGTGTGTATTGGTAGTTCATTCCTGTGGATGTATCTGTAGCTCGGTGGTAGTGTGCTTGCTTAACATACATAAGGCCCTTGGTTGTATCTCAAGCACCATAAAAATAGTCCATTCTTTTCTTTGCTTAGTATGCTATGATTTGTCCATATTCCTTTGACAGACGTTTGAGTTTTTAATTTTAGGGTTATTACAAATAAAATGATCAATAGCTCCTTTACCTACTATGACTTTTTACTCTTTCCTTTTTGAAGCTCTTTTCAAAAGAGTTTAGACTCAACATTTGACTAGGACCTTTATTCAAAATTTTTTCTCATTATCTAACCTAGTCCTTCAGTTATTATTTCTCAAGGGGCTATGTATATACTAACTTAATTTAAAAAGAACTTCGAGATATTTCTATTACCTATTACAGCTGTCTGCCTTTTCTTTTCCTTATTCTTTTTCTTTCTCTTTTTCTTTTTCTTTTCTTCTCTGGCTGTTGTGATATCCCTCCTATCTAAGTTAGCAAATTTGTTAGGCAGAGTAACTTGCATGACAATAGAAGCCATAGAATTCAATTAATGGGGAGCTGATAACACTATACCAATAATTTATTGCCCTTTAAAATTTCCCTGTATTTAAACCAAAGGTGGTGGTGCATGCCTGTATTTACAGTACTCTAGGAGGCTGAGGCATGAGGATCACAAGTTTGAGCCCATTCTGGGCAACCTAGGCTCTATCTCAGCATTTAAAAATGTAAAAACTCTAGGGATGTAGCTCAGTGGAAAGCCCTAAATTCAATCCCGAGTTCTACAAAAATTTCCCTGGATTTAATCTTTAGCATTGGTTCCAAGGGAGTTAACTCTCTAAATAGTTAAACTGGAGTCCCAGGTATATAGTTTTGTATTCTTATGACTATATACATCTATATTAGTTTCCTTTTCTAAAAATCCAGCTTATAGACATGTAAAGTGATCTCAGGTTTCTGGTCTGAGTGACTGCAGACAGACCCCTCAGCTAATAGAACAGGTGCTTTTAGCTCACAAAACATGACTCTGGAAGAGTTCTTTAAAATTGCAGTAAACTTTCTCAACTATCAACATTCTCTAGTTTCTAGTTCTTGTTTCCAGTATCTTTTGGATTAATAAAGACCTCTGTTTCCTTATGTGGACAGAACATATACTTGTTTGACCATCTTTACATGACATTTCTTCACTTTTTAAAGTTGTTTTCTCTTAGAAATTCATGAGTAGCTGGATGTGGAGGTACATACCTGTAATCCCAGCACTCTGGAAAGCTGATGCAAGAAAACTGCAAGTTCAAATCCCACCAGGGCAACCTGGTTATACCTTGAGTCAAAATTAAAAATAAAAGAGGGCTGGGGATGTAGCTCAGTGTGAGGACCCTGGGTTCAATGCCCTGTATAAAAAAAAAGCAAACAATATATTCCTTTAAAAAGTAAAGACATGTTTTACCAGCAGTGACATAATTCCTTATTTTCACATGGAAAAGAATTTTTCCATCTTTTTTTTAAAACCTCCCTTTCCTTTTAGCACTCTCCCAAAGAATTTCACTTTGAAGTTACTTAGGCTGAGGCGGCTAGTTAAGCTGAGGGTAATTAAATGGTTTTAAGGACTCTGGTTTAAATGTTGTCAGTCTCATCCTTTCTACTCACATACTGCAGTCTCTTCATTACATAAATTTGCTGCTACTTCCTAACAATATTGTACTTCTTTGTAAACCCATTGTAAAGACTTATCACTGCTTGTTTTTATCCTTAGATAATTAAATGAAATAAATCATGTGGCACCACTTCTAATGTACAACAGATGCTAGACTGTGTGATTTTTTTTTGAGACAAGGTCTCATTTACATCGTGCAGATGGCCACGCTGGCCTTGAACTCACAGTGCTCCTCCTGCCTTAGGCTCCCAAGTGCTGACATTGTAGGCATGTACTACCATACTAGGCTGATTCTATGAATTTTAATTCTTTTCCTTTATAGCTTTCTTTGATATATATATTTGAATCAGTAAAGTAACCATGCCTAGTCTATCCTATGTAGGAATCCTTTGCATTACTAGAAATTGTTGAAGGACTGTTGAAGACAGATTTCACTTATTCTTGATTCTATATTAACCTTGAAAGATATGACTTTCTTCATTGTTTTTGATGTTTGGAGATGTACGTGGCATTATTTCTGGTTTGTGACAGGCACTTTTAAGATCCTTGGTGCCTTTGCCTTACCATGGTCTTTTACTTGTAGGTCAGCATTGCTTGTCCTGAGAGGATGGAGCCAGTTACAAAGCTGTCACACATCCCACCTAGCCGTTGGGCCTTAGTTTGCAGCCTATGCAAGTTGAAGACCGGGGCTTGTATTCAGGTAAGTCCCTATGAGAAATTGTGGAGTGAGCTAAAACCACATTGGCCAGACTGACCCTCTGTAATGTCCTGTTAACCAAAAAGTCATTCAAAAAGCTGTCCACTCATGCCTCGGACCCTCACACTGTACAAGCTATTTCTAGTAATCCCTTTTTGGGTGTTACCGCTGGACCATTCAGCTTATTCTTTTCAATATGCATGATGGTTTATGTAGACTGTGCTGTTCTGTGCCAGCAGTCTCAGCTGCTCAGGAGGCTAAGGCAGAAGGATCGATTGAGCTCAGGAGTTCAAGGCTAGCCTGGACAACTAAGTTAGCTCTGTCTTACAAAATACTCATAGGAGCAATTCACTTGAGTCAAACATCCCACTTCCCCTACACCCCCTTAGCAAATGGGAACCAGAGAGCTGAGCATCTCTTGGGAGGGTGACCATATGCAGTATAGCAAATAAGGGGGATTTCCTTCTACCATCTCTTTGAAGGCAAATATTTTTACTAATGTTTTGCTTTATTCTGATTAGTGGTACTGCTCTATTCAATATTCTGTTTTGACAAGTTCTATAATGTTCTGTATTTCATTTTATTATGCTATATGTGATTGAAAGAACAATTATTGTAAAGATAACGAGATATACCGTGATAACTATTACTGTTATCCCAGTATCCTGCTCTGAAGTTCTGTACCAATTTCACTACACTGTCTAATTGGCTTTGTTCTGTCTTATTCTATTGTATTTTACTACCTTCAAAATAATAATTAAAAAAAAAGAATTCTACTTGCTAGACAAGAGTAATTGTCTGTCATCTCTCTCTTCCTCCTTCCCCATCTTCAAATAAACTGTCTTTTATTTAAAAAAATATTCATAGTGGTAGTTAATCTCCATCCATTGCTGTCAGAGGTGATAAATTAACTGACCTCTGAAGCCAGGTGATATCACCCTGAGTGGAAGTAAGCTGTAATTCTAAATCAAGTAGCTATATTTTTGTGTGGCTCACCCACTAACTATAAATAGATTTGGGATCCAGGACAGTTTGATGGATAGCCGTGTCACTGAGCCCTTGTTGGTTTAACAGTTCTAGTAGGGAAAAATACTTTTTGATGGGTAAGTTCTAGTAGCTAATTTCAAAAGTCATTCATACATGTACATTTCTTGTGGATGATAGTGCAAGTAAAGTTTTCTGGGACACATAGGGCACAGGAATTCAGTTGCTTAAAGTAGAAATAGTAGCTGATGTGGCATCCAGTAATAACAGCTGATAGGGGACATGTAGATAAGACTAGGAAAGGCCAATTACCTCCAGTAAAGGCGCAAAAGGTGACTCTTCATAATACCACTTTCCATAATTTCATATCACTTTCTTTTGTTTGTGGTACTGGGGATCAAACCCAGTGCCTTCACACTGAGCTACATCCCAACCCTTTTAAAAATATTTTTAATTTAAGACAGGGTCTTGATAAGTCACTAAGTTACCCAGCCTAACTTTGAACTTGTCATCTTCCTGCCTCAGCCTCCAAGAATGCTGAGATTACAGACATGTGCCACCACGCTCAGCTTTAACTGACTTTCTATTCCAAACTTTATGTAATGTGGTGGCTTTGCTGGCAAGAAGGAAGAAAGGACTGACCGGCTAGTCCTCAGACTTGCATGTTAGCTACAGGCCGGTTGAAATTCAGTTTGTCTGCTTCCTTCACAGAAAAGAGGCCATATGATGTCATAGCTTAGGCCAATGGCTCTAGGTGCTTTGTGAGGTTCTTTGCACTCTGACATGACAACTTGTTTCATATTCATCATCTTATAAAATCAAATACTTCCCTTGCTTTTTATAAACATTTTCCAGCTGATTTCATATACTTCACTATAACACTATAAGTCTTATAAAAAGAAAACTCTTCCCCTGGGGTCTACTACTGTAATGCATAGTAAACTCTCCTGGCTACTTCCCAAATGTGAACCCCTTGAAGACTAAAATTGTGCATCATCCTTCTATGAACTCCCCCTGGTATGAAGTTTATTGCCTGCCCATCATTAACACTCAGTATTTATTGAATAAATGCTGTATATCCATTTTTATTGTACCATAGATGAGTTTGTCATTTGAATTTTCCCTACTAAAAAATAAAATGTTTTCTGTTTTCATAATTAATCATTTTATAGTAGACATCAATTAACAAACAGTAATTTAATTATTTTCCTCATTGTGGTACTTGCATTTTCATCTGATTTTTGCTGTCTTAAATCATTATTTTTACACAGGTTAGTAATTGGCCACATGACTATGATGAGAGAAAACACTGGCCTTGAGCTTAGCAGACCTGGGTTTGCATTGCAGTGCTGTATCACCACTTTCTATCTTCTGTTATAGTTATTTATCTGTGAGTTTTGTCTTCCCTAGTAGACTAACATCATACTATTTCATCCTTAGACCCCTACTCCAGTATAGACATGGTAGGCAGACAAATACTAGATTAATTGACAGGTAGATAATGAATAAGCAAATGGATAGATTTGCATTCTAAAGGAAGTTTCTCACCTAGTTCTTATTTTCATTGCTTAGAGTTCAGATTCTTCATTTTATAAAGATCTTACTAAATAGAAATTCTTTAAACTTTTTGTTCATGTATGGTGATGGGATACAGCCTAGAGCTCATGTATGCTAGGCAAGTTCACTGAACTACATTTCCAGCCTCTGATGGTAATTGCAATCTATTATAATATTTATGCCTGAGTATACATAAGGCTCAATAAACTAACGGAGAACCTTATGCCATGGAGTTTACATTTTAGTTGGAAAAGTAGATATTAAACCATAGATATTAAATGACATTTTAGAAGGTTAATAAAAGCTATGAAAAGGAAAAATATGTCAAATACAGTAACCATCTGTGAATTATGTTTATTCTGGCCTCCTCTCTCCTGGCAATGGAAATACCCATGGGGGCAAGGATAAAACCTAGTAGAAACTAATATCTACAGCTTCCATATCTGAGAGCTAAAACCAACCTTGCCCTCATCACAAAGGTGTCTGATAATCCTGGAGATCTTAAAGTCTGAATTCAAATCAGATGTACCAGGTAGCCCTAGATTGTTGCTTAGGTCCTGGTCACAGTATCTCTAGCTACTAGATTTTTAGAATTCCTGTAGGGTCCTTCTGTATCTTCTATGTTCAACCCACATTTAAGCTAGATCCAGGTGATTTGATCCTTTCTAAAGGGAAAGAATGGTTAAGAATGGGGCCTTAAAAAAAGGAATATGGCCTTTGGAACCAGGATTCAAACCCTGGTTCCACCCCTAGTTATGCTGGCTTAAAAAAATCACCCAACATCTTTAGGCCTGTTTTTATATCTATACATAGAGATACTCATAGTACCCATTTAAAAATAGTAAAGAGCTTAGCACAGTGCCTAATAGTAAATACTCAGTGTTAGTGATACTAATAGTAGTGGGTTTTTTATTGTTCATATTATTATTCCCTAGAGTCAGTCTGACTTTGCTGATAGAAAACCCTTGCATTCTTACAGCCACATTAAATAAAATGAACATTTAGGGCTTAGATAGCAGAGGAGTAGGGATTAGTCCAAAGTCATATACAACTATACTGAAGTCAGAATTAGGGTTAGACCACCATGATTTTACTGTTAGACTAATATAAGTTTGACTATAAGAAAAAATGAATTTTTAATTTTTTATTTTAATGATAGTAAAATCCAATAAAATAAAACAGAACAAAGCCAATCAAAACAGAGCAACAAAATTAGTACAGAACTTCAAAGCAGGATACCAGAAAAAGAACAATAGCTGACATAGTATATCTTGTTATCTTTACAATAGTGTCCTTCCATCAGGTATAGCAAAATCAACAAAACAGAATAAAACCAATCAAAACAGAATATTGAATAAAGCAAAACATTCAGAACAAAGAAAAACAGAACAGAATTGGATTTCAAAGACAAGATAGAAGGAAATCCCTCGTATTTGCTATATTGCATACTGTCATCCTTCCAAGAGATGCCCAGATCACTGGCCCCAGGCCTGCAAAGTCAACCAAACAGTACAATCATTTAGTTGCTTTATGTACCTTAGTTGCTATCAACTCAGCCAGTCTTCTAAACCAGCCGGTTGTTTGTTGGGGAGGGGTTGGTTCTTAGCCTTCCCTCTGAATAGTCAGTGTGTGCACCATCATAATATTAAATAAATGTGTTATATGAATAGCATAATGGTTTTTTTAGCACCAGGAATTGAACTCATGATGTTGCACTTGCCAGGCAGGAGCTTGTGCCACTGAGCTAAATCCCCAACCCTAGAATGGCAGAATATTATAAACTTAATTTCAGGATGTCTATAATCATACCATCCAATAGAACTTCCACAACGGTGGATGTATCTATATTGTCCAGTATGATTGAGATGTGGCTAGTGTGACTGAGGAGCTAAGTTTTTCAAGGTGTATAATTTTAATTAATTTTTGTGTGGTCCTGGGATTTGAACCCAGGGTTGCGCACATGCTAAGTAATTGCTCTAGCACTGAGCTATACTCCCAGCCCAATTTTAATTAATTTAATTTTAAATAGCCATGGGGCTGGGGATTTAGCTCAGCGGCATAAGCACCTGCCTTGCAAGCCGGCAGTCATGAGTTCAATCCCCGGTACCGATAAAAAAGAAAAAAAAATTTAAATAGCCATTTATGGCTAGTTGGTTGCCCTGATGGAAGCTCAGCTCTGTAAGAATAATTTCAAAAAGTCAGGTTCGTTAGAAATTGGAGTTCTGTGATTGTGATTGTTTTTTAAGAGCCAGCAGATGCTCTGGCAATAATACTGCTTTTTCTTTTATTTGTTCACAAGTATTTTTTAAACAACTGCTTGTTCAATAGTTGATGGCAATGCCAAAGTAAATGACACAGCTTTTGTCTATGGCCAGGGATTTGACAGCTATTATGCTGTAAGTGAAGTATGAAAAGTACCACTATAGAAGCATATATGGAGTGATGTGGTAGACTCAGAGAAAAGATGACATAACTGTGTAAGTTAAGAAAGAATTCTCAGAAAAGGTGAAGGCTTTTCATGATTGAGCTCAAACCTTAAAGGAAGATTTTGACATTTTCTTACTTCTGTTTTTGTGGGAGCAGATTTACTGAGTTGCTTACAAAGCATTAGTCATGGCCAATCCAGGACCAATCTTCTTTGCTTCCTAGAAGCTCTATTTAGGCCCAGAGATATAGAGCTTTCCCTCTCTGCCCAACCCTGATGTCTTGACACATCCTTTCTTCTTGCAGTGCTCCGTGAAAAGCTGCATCATTGCCTTTCATGTCACTTGTGCCTTTGAGCACAACCTGGAGATGAAGACCATCCTAGATGAGGAGGATGAAGTAAAGTTCAAGTCTTACTGCCTCAAGCATAGCCAAAACAGGCAGAAACCAGGAGATACTGAGCACCCCCACCACAGAGCTGCTGAGCAGAACCAGGCCAAAAGTGAGAAAACCAGCCTGCGGGTACAGAAGCTCAGGGAGCTGGAGGAAGAGTTCTATACCTTGGTCCGAGTGGAAGATGTGGCAGCAGAGCTGGGAATGTCCACACTAGTTGTGGACTTTATCTATAACTACTGGAAACTGAAACGCAAAAGCAACTTCAACAAGCCATTATTTCCTCCAAAGAAGGATGAAGAAAATGCCCTTGTACAACCAAAAGAGGAAAGCATTCACACTCGCATGCAAATGTTTATGCACCTGCGACAGGACCTGGAAAGGGTAAGATGATGGGCTCTAATTAGTTAGTATGTCTCATCTGCCTAGAAATGGGGGTCCTATTTCCAGTTTAAAAGTAGCCAGCTCAATTTAGTGTGAGTGTCTGTGTATCTGATTATCTTATGATTTCACAGTTGCCCCAGACATTGGCCTCTGTTTAAATTTTCACAGACACAGAGATTGAAGAGGGCTCACATATATGCTCTATGAACTATAAATTTAAAATAAATCCTTATTTGATTTATGTTTTATTTACTGTTGAGCCTAGATTGGCTCAGCTATATTTTAGTGATGTAAACTACCAGCAACAGAAAGTAAATTCTGTTTTTTATGTTTGGCACTATTGACACTTTGGGCTGGATAATTATTTCTTGTGTGGTGCTGGCCTTTGTTATAGGGGGTATTGAAAGATGTTTGACAGTATTGCTGGCCTCTACCCACCAGGTACCAATAACACTGCCCATACCTACCCAATTGTGACAACCAAAATAGTCCCTGGTTGAGAGCCACTCTACCAGATAATTAAACTAAAGATATATTTATCAGGTATGTACTAATTTAGGTACTGCCAGGATTCAAAGATAAGTCGGGTGCTATGTTTACCTTAGAGAAATTTACAATTAAGTATAATTATATAAATGTCTTGAAGTTTTGTGTCTGCTACCAAAATTTGAAAAAGAATTAATGGATTTGGCTCACTTTTAAAATTTAAAATATACATATATAGCACCTCCTATTGTTACTGTTACTACCAACACTGTTGTAAGCATTTTATAAATTCATTTCATCCTAATATGCTATGCCAAACTATTTTTCTCATCCCTATTTAATAGGTGAGGCACAGAAAGGTTGATTAATTTGTCCAGGTGAAGAATTTGAGAGAGTAAAATCGTTATACTTGTAGCTGTGGAAATGTGGTTAAATTGAAACCGTGAGCAAAAATCCACTTCCAGTTTCCCCAGCTAACTTTTCTTCTGCTGGTCCATCTGCTGCTGCTATCTTTGGAGCAAGCATTGCTATGATTTGTACTGAGGGGCTTAAAGGGAAGGTTGAATTGTTAAACCATCATTCTGTCTTTCCAGCTTGGCTGTGTTCATAAATACCAATTCCATGACACTGCAGGGAGAGTAGATTTCAGAAGACTACTTTGGAGCACTTTGTGCTGCTGATTGATACAGGAACCATGCCCCCATGATCCACTGTGCTGTGTGAATTCCTGTGGAGTGGCTCTCAGTCTGTGACTCTTGAAGGGTCCTATCTTATCTGCTCACATCCACCCATACCTGATCTTAGTCATCTTCATTTTAGCTAAACAATTTTACTTGTCAGGTTTGCTTAACGTGACAAACATCTCTATTTGCTGGGGATTGGGCTTTCAGGTCCGAAATCTGTGCTACATGATAAGCAGGCGAGAGAAGCTGAAACTATCACACAGCAAAATACAGGAACAGATCTTCAATTTGCAGGTCCAGCTTCTTAACCAAGAAATTGCCGCAGGTAATCTTGTGTTAATATCTTTCTAGCAGATACATAAACTGGTTACATCCTATCTTAACAATCTAAACTTTGACTGAAACAGCTTTACAATGTCTTCTGTTAGTTACTTTCTCATCACTGGAACATAATACCCGACACTAACCACTTAAAAGTAGAGGTTTATTTTCGCTCACCATTTGTGGAGGTTTCAGGCCATAGTTGGTTGGTTAGAAGACAGGATAACATGGTAGAAGAGGCTTGCTTGTGGTATGGCAGTCAAGCAGAAAGTGATGAAGGAAGGTGGAAGGGAGATACACCCTTGCAGGCCAGTGATCTCAGTGATCCACCTCCTCTACCAGGCTTTATCTCCCAATATCACGTTTAGCTACAAACTCATCAGTGAACTAATCCACTGATAAGTATCACACACCCATGATCTAGTCACTTCCCAAAAGCCCCACCTATGAGTAGATGAGGCTTTGCAGGAACATCTAACTATAAACCATAACATTCTTTCCTGGCTGCCAAAGACTCATGTACATCATATGCAAAATGCTTTTGGTCCATCTCTAAGAGTTTCCAAAGTCATAACCATTTTAGCATTGCTGAGAAGTTCAAGGCCAAAATATTCTCTTAAGATTTAAAGCAAACTCTTAGCTGTGAGCCCCTGTAAAAATAGTTAAACACTTTCAACACACAAAGGCATTCCCACTCCAAAAGACAGAAATAGAAGTGTAGAAAGGAGTGAGACCAAACCAAAACCCAAATCCAACAGGACAAACATTAAATCCTGTAGTTCTGCCAGGCATGGTGGTACATGCCTATAATCCCATCACCTGGAGGACTGAGGCAAGAGAATCAATGCAGGTTTGAGGCTAGTCTGGACTACATAGTGAGTTCAAGGCCAGCCTAAACTACATAGTGAGATTCTGTCTCAAAAAACACATACATACATACATACATACATACTATAGTCCAGCACCCGGAGCAGTCTGTTAAAGCAAGAGGGCTTGCATGGCCCCACCCCTACAGCACTCTCAGTGGTTATAGCCCTCATAGCCTCTCTTTTGGGCTGGCTTTGCTTACTCCTTATGGCTTTCCTCAGATGTTCCACATTCGTGGCTTTTCTAACATTCTGGGTTCTCCACTGCACTTTTGACTTCACACTTACAGCTTTGCACACTGCCTAGCTTCCCAAGTCTTCTTAAATCTGGGTGGAAACCTTCCTGACCCTAAAACTCTTTCGTTCTTCATCTTCCTAAAATCAGCACCATGTGGATGACGCCAAGGTCTGCCGCCAGCTGGACCAGTAACTGAGTCCTTTTGCGTCTCACTCGTGGTTGCAGAGGCCTCTAAGTACCTGGACTGCTAAGCCCAGTGAACTGAATCCTGGGGAATTAATCCCCATTCCCTAGGCTGCTGCCAGTCTGCAGCATTGGTACCCTGGGAATCTCTTCTCAAAGCACTGTTTCATCTTTGCAATTTTGAGCCCTCAAAAGGTAGAGTATTGCTAGTTCCCCACATTCCCTCAAGATACTATTCTGGGCAGGGGATTTAGCTCAGCGGCATACGTGCCTGCTTTGCAAGCCCACAGTTATGAGTTTGATCCTCGGTACCCAAAAAAAAAAAAAAAAAAAAAGATATTTTTCCTATTGTCCTGTTCCAAAGTACTTGGCTTCTTTTTAATACTAATCTTTTCAGCAACCCAGTTCTCCTTTGTTCCATCTTTGCAGGGTCCACCTTCACCAGAGCTTCCTTTTTGCCAGACTCAAAACTTATTAAACCATTCTACTGGACAGTTTGCTCTTGATTCTTAATGTAGAGCTGGCTAAAAGCTCCCAACAGTCCCCAAGCCACAGCCTGAATGTTTGGCTGACTTGAAATTCCCTTTCCAGGTTAATTAGTCTACTGCCCTTTATCTCAGTTTCCTGAAAAATCTCTGGACATGAGCAAAATGCTGCCAGAAGATAACATACATGGCTTGGAATGCAACTGCCAGTGGACTCCGACTTCCCAAGTGAAGATTCTTGAGCCTGCTCTTTTCCAGCTGTAGTACAGCCAACATTCTGGTCCTCTGAGCTCCAACCAGAATCTCCATCAAACTCCCATAGCTTTCTAGGGCTGCTTCTACAGCTGGCAGCTCCAAACCTTTCCAAACTCCTTCTGTAAGCCAATTCCAAAGACCAAGTGGTCAGATAGCATCATTACAACAATGCCACTTCTCTGATACCAATGTCTGTTCTTACTTTATCATCACTGAGGCATAATACCTGACACTCACAATTTAAATGAGGAGAAGTTTATTTTGGCTCAAAGTTTGTAGATTTCAATCCTGTACTGGCTCCAAGACAGAACAACGTGACAAAAGGACATGGCAAAGGAGAATTGTTTATTGATTAGCAGTTAGAAAGCAAAATGTGATTGAAGTAGGAGGAAGGGTAATTTGCCCTTTCAGCCCTTGACCCCAGGGACCCATCTCTTCCACCAGGTTTTATTCTCCAAAATCATACTTAGCTTTAAACTCATCAGTGAACTAATCCACTGATAATTATCATGCCACCATTATCCAGTCACCTCCCAAAAGCCCCACCTATGAGCAGATGAGGCTTTGGGGAGGACATCTAAATAGAAGCCATAAAAGCTTATTTGCTTCAATACAATTCTGTTACTAAGATGGCCCAGTTTATGGGCCAAGGGACATCTCCCAGTGGCACAAGTGCCTGCCTGGCAAGTACAAGGTCCTGAGGGGTTTTTTTTGGGTTTTTTTTTTTAATCTTTTTTGAGACAGGGTTTCGCTATGCAGTTCAGGCTGGCCTTGAGCTCACTTTGTAGCCCAGACTGGTCTCAAACTCACTGTGATCCTCCCGTCTTAACCTCCTGAGTACTGGGATTACAGGCATGAGCCACCACACCCGGCTCAAGGTCCTGGGTTTAATTCCCACTACAAAAAAATTCCAAGATGGCCCATTTTATTATGAACTCATGACCCAAGCAATCCCAGAGTAGGCTTAGGGTAACTGCAGGTCTAGGGCAGATAGTCTATATCCTAGACAGACATTGGAAGCCATTAATTAGACCCAGAAAGTTATTCTGTAGTTACCACATTCATTTAGAAATTGATAGGATAGAATTGAATTCGTTTCCAGAAAATATTTAATTCCAGGACTACTCATCTTAATAATAATCTATTAAATATTTAGCCAGAATCTAGTTCTTGCATTTTCGTTTAATTGCCAGTATTTGTTGAGCCCCTGCTAAGTGCTAAGAACTGAATTAAAAGATAGAACAGTTAGAAAGATAGACTCACTGCCCACTTGGTGAGAGAGAGGGGTGAGAATAATTATAATTTCCAAAATATGGATGCTTGGCTGGAAATAAGATAATCATGTCCAATGACATGTGTAACTTTACTGTGTCTTATTTAACAAACAAAGGTAGGAAGCAAATCCTGAGCAACTGTCGGCTGTTGACAAGGATGTATGGAATCAGCTCTTATCAAGGGCCAGCCATAGAGCGAGAGAGACATGCAGTAATGAGATTGCAGGTAGACATCAGAGGCTCTGGGATATTTGTGAGTGTCAAGGGCAGTGTGACTGGCAAAACAAGAACCAAAGGAAAGCAGGAAAGAACCCTTGCATGCCAAAGAGATTAGCACAGCCATGTGACTTTTGATTGCGGGAGCTAGGCTCATGGCTTACAAAGTCACATGGCTTACAGCATCAGCAGGAGCAGGCCTGGGAGAGATGAGGGCTGTGGATATTTAACTTGGACCCTTTGGTAATACATGCAGCCCTTTGAGACATCTAAGAGCTGACCTCTCTAATTCTCACTTCTGTAAGTTCATGGTAAAAGGATAATGGGCAAAGGTCAAGTCCATTAGCAAGGAGGAACTGTTTGGTATAGGCAGACCTATTCTAATTAATTATAGGGTGACATAACCAGGCAAATGACTGCTAGTACTCTGCAGGCCAAACCCACAATCAGCCAAGTGTAAGGGTATGTTGTAACTCTCTTCTCCTGGCTTTACCACTATCAAACCTCCTCATACCATTATGGAATGATCATTTGTAGCAAGGAAATTATTGTGTAGTAAGGACAAAACATTGGCAGAAACTACCTACCACTTCTAATGCCAGGTACATATTTTCCCCCACCAATACCTGTAATGTTTCTGTGGGGTTATATTTGACTTGTTTTAGGAAGGCCAGGCAAGAAGGGAGAAAAAGGTCTGAAATGTCTGCTTGAGACAGTATCAGCACTGTACAATACCCATGCATGCACACATACAAACAAGTAGAAAGCACCTCTTCTAAATCACTACTGGTGATATTCTTTTCAGAAATTCAAGAGGCAGAGATGAGGATACAGGAGGCAGCACACTAGTCTTCATGATCTTTTTATAGATCAGGAAAGTGCAGGTGAAGAGGTGTTGCATACTGAGTTTTGCATCTGTAGCAATGTAAGCCCCATACCCTAGTTCACCTGTTCACTTGCTACCTCCATGAGGTATGTGCATATCAAAGACCAGTGCTCCTTGTATGTTTTCTAGGAAGTGTAGGTACATGACTCACTCTGCCGTAATAAGTATGTATGCTATTATTAAAATCAGTTGTTAAAATAAATCTTTCTTTTTGATCTCAGGACAACCTTTGACAAATGCACTAGAAAGCTCATTGTTTTACCCACCACCAAGAATTACCTTAAAGTTAAAAATGCCCAGATCAACCCTGGAAGACTACAGAAACAGCTCCACAGAGGCTGACCACCGACCCTACTCTCCTGACAGCAGCTCCCCTGGTCCTAATAAAAGGAACATGCAGGTGCCTCCGGAGCCTCTAGAAATGAAAGTGAAATCATATCCAAGACATCCACTAGAAAGCAAGAGTAACTGTTTGCCGGCCAGTCTCAGCCATTCTCGGAGTGAAGCAAAGGATTCCAGTCCTACTTGGAGAGCTCCATCTTCGGAGTTCTATCATGGACAGTCACTAGGGAAGCCTCTAGCATTTCAAGCTGCCCTCCATGGACAGTCTTCCATTGGGAATGGGAAAAATCCGCCTAATCCCAAGTTTCCCAAATCCAATGGCCTAGAGAGCAACTGGTCTGGGAATGTCACCCAAAAAGAAAGCTCAAGTGAGATGTTCTGTGACCAGGAGTCCATGCTCAGTTCTCACTTGGCCAGTCAGGGTACTTTTAGAAAATCCCCCATGGAACACTTCAGCAGGTCCTTTAAAGAGGCCACCAACAGATGGGTGAGGACCTCTGAGGACCTTCAATGCTCGAAACCAACTAAGAATATGAGCCCTAAAGAACAGTTCTGGGGTAGGCAGATGCTTAGGCGGTCTGCAGGTAAAGCTTCATATCAGGAAAACGATGGTTATTGCCCAGATTTGGAGTTAAGTGATTCAGAAGCTGAAAGTGATGGGAATAAAGAAAAGTCCAGAGTAAGGAAAGACAGTTCAGATAGGGAAAATCCTTCCCATGATTCTAGAAGGGATTGTCGTGGTAAAAGCAAGACACATCCTCTCTCCCATAGTTCAATGCAAAGGTGATTAGCAACTCCCAAGGACAACCCAACCTTTGCCTTTGTCCCATCTATTGGGGAAAATCCATATATCAAAAGCATTCTAGTATATATGGGGAGAAATTTCAAGGAAAAGAATGAAATTTTCCCTAATAAATTGGCTTACAGTTTTTGAAAAGATTTCAAGTCTAGTTTTTACAAGCACATTAGAATTACAAATTGTCCAGAGGCTGGTTTGTCAAGAGACTATTGGGAACCACTGGACCCAGAGTATTTACTCAGCTTTCTAGTCACAGTAACACATTAATGAGTCTGTGTATTGAGAATCTCTGCATTCATTGTTAATGGATTTGCAAGAGACTATGATTGCCATACACTAAAACTACTTATCTTTTACAGCTACAGCATGTGGCTCCCAGAGGTCCTGTCTGTAGAAAGTTTCTTACACCATGATGTCTTTAAGGGACAGACCAGGAGACAAGCATTCTCAGATACTGTAAAACTCACTACCCTCTTCCTTTGCTCTGCAGAAGGTTGAGTTCTTTTCACAGTATCGTAACTTAATGAGTCAATTCTCCTATTGCTTACAAGTGTCGAGTGCCTGTTCCTAGACCTGTTTGTTGGGGACACAGTCATAACTCACCCAACTAACAAGCATAAAAAGCTAACTTGCGGATAGTGTTTACAAAAGTACTACTTCCAAGGAAAATGCTTTGATTCTCTCTGTTTAGACATTTGTAAGAATCCCAGAGCCTTTTCCAAAGTGAGACCATTGCTGGGATATTTGTACTAGGTCAGGGTTTTGTGTTGTTTTCAAATAAGTTTGACTAAAATAAGTTTGGCTGACAATTTTTGTATACCTGCTTTAATGTTTATAAAATTTTTATTGAGGTATAATTAAAATATAATGAAATGCACAGAGGTTAAGTATTCTTACCTGCTTTAATTTTGAAACAGATTTTTATTGTCAAGCAAAATTTGAAAGCATGTGTTTAGCACATGGATATAATTTAGCTTTGTATCAATATTGAATCTGAGGCTGTTTCCCAAACAAAACAACTGGAGCCATTTTTCAGAAGTTGTTTATATGCTGTTCCCAAACGATCAGCCTTGATTCATTTCTGGAGGAAGAGAATAATTACATTTCAGGGGGAGGGAATAAAACATGTCTGCTTCCCATTTAGGAAAGGGGGAAAAGCTGCAGTTTTTAAAATGTGAAGCAGACTATATAATTCTCAGCTCTCTTCTTCCTAGCCTTAAATTAATATTCTCTTTCTTCTAGTTTGGGAAAGTGTAGTGGAAATTTTGATACAAAAAAATACCATTTCCAATTTGTGAAGTTTCTTACTGGAGAAACAGTCCAGTTGTAGAGTGCTGGTCAGTGGAGGCTGAGGCCCTCTGTACGTTCATAGAGAAGAAAGACTCAGCAGTTTTCTTCTCCCATGCTTTTGTTCTTATAGCCTTGTTAACGAGTTCTTTGGGTTTTGTTTCTCATTTTCTGAAAACTTATGTATTTTGCCTCTCCATTGGCTCTATCTTCAAAACGTTTCTTTCTTTTGTGCCTATATACATGTGAACCTGACATAACATTATGTGCTAGGTATCCTGTGTTTTATTTGAATGAAAAAATGAAGAAGAGAATGTCCTGAATTCATGTACTAGACTTCTTTAATTTCTCTTTGTGTTTAATTTGACACTCATGGTAATGAGTGATAATAGAGCTGTGTTGTAAACTCATGTTATAGGCCAATGCAGTAGCCTGTGTCCTTTCATGCCTTTCAAATCTGAATGAGTGAGAGCAAAGGAAAATATCAAAACAGTACTTCAGCCAAATTCCATATGTAATGCCATTGGGGAAAGAATGGACTAAAATATCATCCCAGTCAGGGAACTATAATGGTAATGTTTTACAGGATTTTCCTAGTTAAATGAGAGAGTTATACTTTCCATTGCCCCAAAAATGCATTTGTTACATTTTGTTGTATTACCTCTTAACTTTGTTTCTTAATATTTTTCATTTTGTCTTATATAGTCCAATTTTCCAAGATAAACACAATCTTTTTCAAATGTCATCTTTTTACCAATACTTTTTCATTAAATTATGAAAACTGCTAACTACTATCAGTGTGGTAATTTTTTATTTTGATCTTTAAAAATCTTACATTTGTTCATTTTATATTTAAAAAAATCACATTCACTAAACAAAACAAATGGATTGTGGAGGAAGAAGAAAGAAGAGAAACTGAATGTTTAGAAGTACAGATTCATGATTCATACCAATATTAGGGGCCAAAGAGAACTCAGGACATTTGGGCTTTACCCAGAAACCATGATTTCATCAGCCTGGAAAGATAAAGACCTCATAATCATCATTAAAAATCACCAAGGGAAAAAATCCTGACTAAAGGTACAAAGTTCAGATGGCTTAGTACATTGGGCATCACTTAAGTGCATAATTTTTACAGTATTCATTATAGGGGACCTGTGAGTATAATAATGTCATAGGAGTTATGTGGTATAGTGGAAGGGCTTTGAGGGCATCATAAGCATTCTAATATTTGAGAAATGTATGTGCCAAAGGTCATTGGGTAAATCAGTAATGAAGATAGGCAAAAAAAAGGTGAGGCATGTGTTCTTTCTCATGCTCACTGGCTTGCTCTCTCTCCGCCACTCCCTCTCCCTCCCTGTCCCCTTTCTCCTCCCCTTCACCCCTCTTTCCTTTCCCTTATTTGTTAAAAAAATGACTGAATTTTTTCCTAGTAAAATGCCCTGGAGAACTGAAACTACAGATATATCCTGTTATAGCTATTGTTTATACTAATGTGTACATTTCCAGTACGATATTACCTTTTGTCCTTGTGTTAAAGAAACATTTAAATTTAGATAATAAACCAGAGGATGCGCAGTCCAGGATTTTTGCCCCTCCAGGACTTTAAAATCCCCAAGATGCTTCCTAGCATTATTATTTCATGCCAGTGGCGGAACTCAGCTTCATGCATGCTAGGCATGTGATCTACTACTAAGCTCCACCCACAGTCCCTTATTTGTAAGAACTGAGGGAAAATACATGATAGAACGAGAAGCTTACTTACCATTGTGTAACTTTCATGTGCTATTTTCAAGAAATTATTTTACAATAACTTTTATTAAATTTTTAGAATCTTAACAATTTTCAAGTTTTGTGGAAAGTAGCAACTGTATATTAATTTTTAAAATAACATTTAATAAAAGACCTACCCTGAGGCTATTTCTGTGCAAGGAACTTTGTTAACACTCTGGCACTGTAAAAGGAGACTTCAGTGAGTTCAGTTGATTTTACCTCATGGATTGGAACAGATTTCCTGGCCTGAAGATGTGAGGATAGTTGTCCTTGAAATAAATCAGAGATAGAGAGGCTTTAGTCTCAGGTTCATGTCCCTATTTCTGTCCCGTCACTGATTAGTTATTTTACCTCACATTCTCTTAAGTATATCAATCATCTTGATAAACTCTCAGAGCATTCATCATTTTTTCATCTTTTAGGGCTGGTTGGTCTATTAAGCATTCCATCCTGAAGGCCTGACCACCCCAAACTCTTAAGTCCCCTCCCTTCTCCTCCCTTCCATGCCTTTCTCCGTTTTATCTCCCAAGTAATTGGGATTATAGGTGTGCACCACCATTGGTAAATGGGTAGCAGGTTGTAAACCAACTGGAAAGGTGAAACTGAACTCTTTTGGAGTTTGAAGAGCATTTGTGGGACTACCTTTTCCTCAACCTTGCTCTTTGAAGTACTGCCATGGTGTAATGAAACTGCTTCATAAAGCACTTGTGGAAATGATGGCCTCCTTATTTTAGTTATTTATTACATAATAAATTTCATTCAAAAATTGCTGAAATTTGGAAAGTTAGAAGTGCATTGAATTGATCACTTCAGACTCAACACTTTCAACTGGACAGTACTACTTTAGTTCTTTCAACTGCTTAGCAGAAAAAAAATACTAAATATTTAATTTCTACTTCAGATAAGCCTGGCATATGTACCAGGATCCTGGTATCAGATTTCTCTTTTCTGTGTGTTTGTGATACTGAGGTTGAACCCAGGGAGTGCTGAGCTACAAATCTAGCCCATTTTTTATTTATTTTGAGACAGATTCTCACTAAAATTGCCCAGCCTCCCAAGTAATTGGGATTATGGGTGTGCATCACCATGCCTGACAAGACTTTTCACCCTAACTTTTCCTTTTGCTGAAACAGGAACTCAGGGCCAGGAATATAGCTCAGGCATAAGCACCTGACTGACAAACTACAAGGTCCTGAATTTGATTCCTGGTACCAGAAAAAGGATTTCCTATAAGACAGGAATTAAGGTTATATTCTTCCCCTTTCCCCAAGCTCTGCAAACAGAAATGGCAATGGAGGTAAAAATCAATTAGTTATTTTACCTCACGTTCTCTAAATATATCAATCATCTTGATAAACTCTGCGATCACAAGACTGTGGCTGTGTCAGTACTTTAGCCATTCTGTCTTCTCAGTCGTACTTGCTGACAGAATAACAATGGAATATCAGTGAACATAGTCAAACAGAGCTACCTACATCTCTGGGCCAGAATTTGTACCAATGTCTTGTCCTCCCTCTTTCAAAGATGGACTAAGAATTATATGAGCAAAAACCAGGCTAAAGGCGGGTTTATGACAGCTATTTAAGTCCCTGATGGTACACAAACAAGACCAAAATCCTAAGACAAACCAGGAAACACTTGGGACCAGCCAAACCTTCAAATAAAAAAGCAGGATTCATGGAGCCCTTGCTCTGTGTCTAGCCCTTTGCTAAGATTTGGTTCTATTAAAAACTATGAAGATGACATTATTAGCTTCATTTGACACATGTGAAAACAGATTTGACCTCAGGAGACTAAGGCAGGAGGATTGCGGACATGATTGAGGCCAGCCTGAACTATATAAACAGACCTTGTCTCAAATGTAAAGAAGGATAAACTTGAGACATTTATAGGTGAATGGTTGCAACTAAAGACCATACTCATAAGTGAAATACATTGGACTCACATGTGTAAACATATTGTCTCCCTGGTGTGAGAAACTGAAAGAACTAATAAGGTCTAAAATGCACAATAGATACTGTGAATGGGAATAAATGTTCAAAAGAAAAAGGAAATAGGATAGGGAAAGAGGAAAGGAAGGAAGGGAAAAGGAAAAAAAAACACAAGATCGTTGTACTGCTATTTTCTCTTAGCTCATTAAAAAGAAAGGTTTGTGCTAACTTGGAGAAATTTTCATGCCCATATCTTGTATTCTGATTAACTACTTTAAAGATAGCAATACTCAATGTATTAACTATTGTTATTATCCTATTTGTTATGAAATCTTGTTTTACTTTTTTCCATTAAAATAAAATAGGCTAAGAATGTATCTCAGTGACAGAGTGCTTGCTTAACATTGATGAATGAGAACTTGAGTACAATTCTCAACATTGGAAGTAGGCACAGAAGATATGCACCATTTTCTAAACCTTAAACAGATTTTAACAAATTTTCAAAACCAAGCCAAATGAACAACTGCATCCATCAGAAGTAATAAAAGGCAGGGAATGCCATGTTCCTAGGTCTTTTGAAGAGAAAGTATCCCTGCTAAACACGTTGATGTTAACCCACTGTCAATGATCTTGGACTTTTGTTCTACTTAACTATGTGAGAATAATTTTCTATTGTTTTAAGTAAATTTTACTTATTTTTCAAATCCATTTTATTTCAAGGATAAAAATTAAAAAAATCTACAACAAAATTTCAAAACGTGTCAATCAGGAGTGCATGCATTGTACGTTGTCATCTCCAAATCATTTACCCAGAGCACTACACATCTGCACTCAATTGTCCAAACAATACCAGCACAAATCTTTCTGTTCAGTGAACTCTGACAAATCAGTAGTATAACTGTCTTAAATATCTTTTAATATACATGCATATATGCATGTTTTTTCTTTCACCTCACATTAATGAAAGAATATAATATTTACACATGTGTCTTATTTATTTCACTAATGAGTATGTGCTCAAGGTGCATCCAATTACCTATAAAAGTATCGAGTTTATCCCTCTTCATGGCTGAGTTTATCCCTCTTTTTCAACAACTCCATTGTTGAAAAACGACATCTTTCTTATCCATTCCTCAGTCAATAGGCATTTAGGTTGTTTCTAAGATCTAGCTATTACAAACTGTGCTGCTATAAACATGGGTGCACATATATTGCTGTAGTATTATGTTTTTCTTTTGTAAGACACGAGAAAGTGAATAGCTGGGTTAAATGGGACCTCTAGTCCTAGTTTTTATTTTTATTTTTTTTGTATTTTTACTGGTACCAGGGATCAAACACACGACCACACGCTTGCAAGGCAGGCACTTATGCCACTGAGTTAAATCCCTGGTTTTTAAAGGAATCTCCACACTGATTTCCACAGTGGTTGCACCAGCCTACAGTCCCACCACCAGTGTAAAAGAGTTCCTTTTTCCCCACAGCCCCTACATAATTTGTTACTACTGAATTTCTAGGTGGTAGCCATTCTTTCAGGGGTGAGGTGGAATCTTAGTATTGATTTAATTTGCATCTCTCAAATTACCAGTGATGTTGACCATTTTTTCACATATTCATTTGCTGTTTGTATTTCTTCCTCTGAGAACTGTGTATTCACCTCAGATGCCCATTTTTGGATTGGGTCTTTAAATCTGAGAGGACTGATTTTTTTTTTTAGTTCTTGATATGTTCTCCATAGTAATCCTTCATTTGAGGAACAGCTGGCAAAAATTTTCTCCCACGTTGTGGGTTGTCTGTTCACTCTGTTGGTGGTTTATCTTGCTGTGAAAAAGATTTTCAGTAGGATGAGATTCCAGTTGTTGATTATTTGTGACACTTCCTGTGCAATCTGAGTTTTGTTCAAAGTCTTTCCTACACCAATGTCTTCAACAGTTTTACCTACTCAATTGTCCAGCAGATTTAATATTTTTGTTTTAATATTAACAACTTTGATCCATTCTGATTTTATCTTTGTGCATGGTGAAAGATACAGGTCCAGTTTTAATCATCATCGGCATGTGTAGAGTCAGTCTTTCCAGCACCGTTTATGAAAGAGCTTATATTTCTTCCACTGAATGTGTTGAACATCTTTGTCAAAGAGAAGAAGGCTTAGCGTGTCTGGAGTTGTTTCTGCATCTTCTAATCTGTTCCATTTATCCTCGGGTCTTGTTTGTTTGTTTTGCTTTGGGCCAGTACCACACTGTTTTTATCACAGTAGATTTATAGTATAATTTCAAATCTGAGATTGTGATGTCCCCTGTCTTCTCTTTGTTGCACAGGATTGCGTTTGCTATTCTAGGTCTCTTCTGGTTCCAAATGAATTTTCAGATTGTTTTCTATAACCCTGTGAGGTATACTATTGGAATTTTGATTGGGATTGCATTGAATCTGTATGACAGTGTTGAAAGGATGGCTTTTTTCATTATATGCTTCTTCCTACACAAGAGCAAGAGATATCCCTCCATTTTCTAATATCCTCTTCAATTTCCTTTTTCAGATCACTGCAGTTTTTAAGATAGAGATCATTTACCTCCTTTGTTAGATTGACTCCTAGGTAGTTCATTTTTTTGGATGCTATTGTAAAAGGTATTATTTCCCTGATTCCTCTCTCAGTGAATTTGTTGCTCATATACAAGAAGGCTATTGAGTTTTGAGCATTGACTTTGTAGCCAGCTACATTACTGAATTTGCTTATTAAATCTAAAAGTCTTTTGGTGGAGTTTTGGGGTCTTCTAAGTGGAAGACTGCAATCATGTCATCTGCAAATAATGATTTAATGTCTTCCTTTCCTATCTTTATTCCTTTTACTTCTTTTTCTTGTCTAACTGTTCTAGCTAAAGTTTCCAGGACTATTATTGAATAAGGGTGGAGACAGTGGACATCTTTGTCTTCTTCCTGATTTTAGGGTGAAAGCTTTTAATTGTTGTCCATTTAGTATGATGTTGGCTGTTGGTTTGTCGTAGACGGCTTTTATCAGGTTAAGATAAAGGCCATCTATTCCAATTTTTTTCATGAATGGGTGCTGGCCTTTGTCAGAAGGTTTTTCTGCATCTATTGAGATGCACATATGAGTTTTGACCTTGACTCTGTTAATATGGTGTATTACACTTACGGATTTATGTATGTTGAACCATCCCTACATCCCTGGGATGAATTCCACTTGATCATAGTAATCATAGTGATCTTTGTGACAATTGGCTGCAGTCTGTTTGCCAGTATCTTACTGAGGACTTTTTGCATCAGTGTTCATTAGGGAGATTGGCCTGTAATTCTCTTTCTTAGTTGGTTCCTTCTCTGTTTTTGGTATCAGGGTAATGCTTGCTTTCAGGAATGATTTTGGAAGTATTACTTCCCGCTCAATTTCATTAAAGAGTTTGAGAAGAAGTAATGGTGTTAGGTCTTCTCTAAATTTCTTGTAGAATTCAGCAGTGAATCTGTCAGGTTCTGGGCTTTTCTCTGTTGCTAAGTTTTTAATTACATCTTTGATTTCATGTGTTGATACTGGGTTATTTAGAAATTTTATATCTTCTTTTTTTTTAATTTTTTTTAAATTTTATTTAAGGAGAAAAGAAAAAAAAGCAGAGAAAATGTACAAGTTATACAGATTTGCAGAAAAAAAATGAACAGTAGGAAATCACTAGTTAATGGATTATATATTGTCATCTTAGAAATAATTGTTCAAGTCACAAAATTAAAGCTTGTAAAGTGGACATTCCATCAATGATACTGCAAACAGAAATTTTATATCTTCTTGATTCAGCTTAGGTAATTCATATGTGTCCAGGAATCTGTCCATTTCTTCTGTATTTTCTATCTTAATAGAATACAAGTTTTCAAACTGGGTATAGATGCTTTTCAGGATTTCTGCAGTCTGCTGTGATTTCACCCTTTACACTCCTAATTGCATGGATTTGAGTCTTTTCTTTCCTTTTTTGATATAGTTGGCTAAGGTTTTGCCAATTTTATTTCATTTTCAAAATTTGATACACTGATTTTTTTGTGTTGCTTTTTAGTCTCCTGTGTGTTAGTTTCTGCTCTGATGTTTGTAATTTCCTCTCTTGTATGAGCTTTTAGTTTAGCTGCTTGTCTTTCGCTAGAAGTTTGAGGTTGAACATTAAGTTGTTTATATGTGCTTGCTCTGTTTTCCTGATATGGGTATTTACTGCTATAAATTTCCCTCTTGTGACTACTTTCATTGTGTCCCACAAGTTCTGGTATGTTGTAATTATTATTCAACTGTGAGAACTGTCTAATTTCCTCTTCCATCTGTGGCCACTGGTTGTTCAGTAGGGTGTTACTTAATTTCCATATGTTCATGAAATTCTCATAGTTTCATTTGGTATGAATTTCCAGTTCCATTGCACTGTGGTCTGATAGTATGCATGGGATAATTTCAATTCCTTGGCATTTACTTAAGTGTGTTAAGTGAGCCAGTATATGGTCTATTTTGGAGATTATCCCATGTGCAGCTGAGAAGAATGTGTATTCTGATGTAGTGGGTTGGGACACTCCATAGACAGTTATTAGGTCCATTTTTTTCAAAAGACTGATTTAGTTCTAATATTTTAGTATTGATTTTTTTGTCTAGTTGATCTGTCTTGTTGTGACAGTTGAGTATTGAGGTCTCTCAATACAATTGTATTAGGCTTATTTGATTTTTCATGTCTGTTAGTAATTGCTTGATATAGATGGGAGCACTGGTATTTGTTGTATATATAGTTATGATTATTATCTCTTCCTCTTGAATTGTGCCCTTTATGAGAATGTAGTGACCTTCTTTCTATCTCTTAGTCAGTCTTGGCTTGAAAATCAGCTTTTCTTCAAATCTAATAGCTACCCTTGTTTTTTTCTGGGTTCCTGTCACACAGAGTATTGTTTTCCATCCTTTGACTTTCAGTCTGTGAATTTCCTTTTGAATTAAGTGTGTTTCTTGTATGCAGCATGTTGTTGGATCTTGCTTCTTGATCCATTCTGCTAATCTGTGTCTCCTGACTAGTGAAATGAAACCATTAACATTGATGGTTATATCTGATATGTATTGACTCATTCTGGTCATGTTATTTTCCTGTTGTTGTCACCCTCACCCTGTCCCCCAATCGTTTCTCTTTCCTGGTTTATTACTTCTGTTGTGGTTCATGGATCTGTAGTTCTTATTTTTTCTTTCTAGAATATCCTTCAGAAAACTTTAGAGTGCTATTTTGGTGATCATAAGTTTTCTCAGATGATCTGTGTCATGGAAGTATCTTTCTTCTGCACCAACTTTGAAAGATAATTTTGCAAGATACATCAATCTGGGTTGGAAGTTGTTTTCCTTTAGAACTTGGAGCACTTCCTCCAAGCTCTTCTTGACTTAGGAGTTTGTGCTGGGAAATCAGCTGTGATTCTGATTGGCTTTCCTTTATAGGTAATTGGTTTCTTTCCTCTAACAGCTTTTAAGATTCTATTCTTGTGTTGAATTTCTGGAATCTTGACTATGATATGCCACGCTGTAGATTTTCTTTTTCACCATGTGTGAGACCACGCATCCCTGGCTGCTACACAGGCATGGCAGACAGGTATAGTTAAGAAACATCTTTGCTTTGAACAGGAGGAATGAAAGCACAGCACTTTACAGCCATGTTGTAGTCTGAATCCTGCTCGGGCTGTAGATTTTTTAAGACCATTGCTAGTTGGAGTTCTCTATGCCTCATTTATCTGCATGTCAAATTCTTTTTCTCTACCAAGAAAGTTTTCTGTCGTGATGTCTGTGAACATTTTTTAATGTAATATGTGGTATCTCCTACTTGTTCATGACTCCAGTAAATTTTATATTATTCTTCTTTGTCTCATCTAGCAGCTGCTGGATTACTTTCTTGTTGTCCCTTGCTATTTATGAGAAGTCTTTCTTTTCCTGGTCGCTAATGGCAAGCCTGTCTTCAGTCCCCTGAGATCCTGTCCTCACATTGGCCTAATCTGCTTCAAATATATTCAGTGGAGTTTTTATTCTCCTAGATATCTGCTTGAATCTGCTTTATGGATTCCATTTCCTTCCTATGCTACACTTCTATAGTTGCTAAACCTCATCTGTCTTGTTTTGTTTTGTGGTATTTTGTTTTGTTTTTTTTCTGTGTCTGCTCTGACATTGCTAAGCAAGGTGTGTATTTTGGTAATCTCTGTAGTTATCTAGGAGATCATTTCTAATTTAGGTTTTTTCCAGAGCCTCATTCAATTGCTTTGTTTCTACTTCAGAGAGACCTAGTGAGGGGCTTTTTAGATTGTCCAACCTCATTGCCCCTGGATTTGCCTTTGGTTAACTGGATGTCTGAGGTTGCATTTTGCTTAAGTGTCTTCTCATTTTATTTTCTCTCCTTTTCTTAGTTTAATTCCTGGAGTGACGCTTGTAAGTTGCCTGTGGTACATTGCTTTTTTGGTAGTAGTTAGGACTCTTATGTGATGATTACTTTTCTGAGGTATCTTCCAGGTATAGCTGGGTTGTGGGTTTTGAGTCTGTTGGAAGATCTTAACTCTTCAGTATGTTGGAGATGAGAAGTTGTTGCTTGTTTGGCCCAGTCCTATGTTGTTTGGTACTGTGCCACTGTATTTTCTATGATCCTTAGTTAATCTAAGTCTTGGATTTTCAGGACCAACAGCTGTTTAGAACAGTTATATCAATTTTGGCTATACTGGTACCAATAGCATCAAATAGCCTAGAAAGCAACAAACTGAGCTAACCCTTAATGTGCAACTTTTAACTGTATGAACTAGATTTATGATTACATAACATAATATAAAACAAGCAAGATAATTATATGTAATGTGTCAATTTTGCCCTTGGGGTTAAAACTTAAAATGGATTAAGGAGAAAGTAGCGAAGTGGAAGAGACAGAGATTACAAGTAATATTGGAGGACAAAGGAGGATCCTGCCAACTTGGAGAAACTGGTGCAGGAGACTGAGGGATAAGAGAGATGGAGAGATAAAAGGAAGAACAGAACAGAACAGAACCACACGCACAAAGAGGTTAGGAACCACTTTAACACTCATAAAAAATGTAGAAGACAAAGAAGAGAAACAAACTTTTAAAAATGAAAAAGGAAAAGAAAAAGAAATAGTGCATTTCCAGGATCCTCTCTCATTTCACTACCTGAAACCTGACAGCCTGTAGAGACAGAGTCCCGAATCTTGCCACTCTATCCCCGTAAGCCAGCATTTGCTTTATGGCAGAGTAAATATACCCTCAGCAGACCTGCCCTGAGACCAGACTTATTGGCCTTGCCACAGTCTTAAGCTTTTTTCCATGGGAGGTGCCCAGCTAGGAGCCACTAGAGGAAGTCAGCAGCCAGATGTTCGGGTTTATCCGGCCCATCTCCAAAATGGCTCCTGGCTAATCTCCCTCTCCCCATAGGAGGACTAAGTGCTCTGTACTCACCTCCAGCCAGTGCAGTCCTCCATGTGCGTTGCTGTTCTCCACTGCTACATCTCCCTGCAGAGGCTTCTGGAGTTACCAGCTGTCACCATCACCATGTCTGTGAATCCCCAGGTTCAAATAGCTGTCTTTGCGAAAGTGGCACTGGCTACTGCCTTCTTGTTCCTTGAAGTTTTTCTTTTTACTCTCTCTGTGGACTTCAATTCCCCCTTCAGATTCTTCCTGAGTCCATGGGATTGACCCCCTTGCTTCCTTTTTGTTCTCACAATGTTATATCCCAGCATCTTGATGGTGACCTTCAGAGAGGCTGTTTTCTCTGCTGTTTACTACTCTACCCTAAGTAAACATTTAAAAGGATTCAAGTCAAATAATATATTCTTTCACCACCATGGAATTAAATTAATCAATAGCTGGAAAATAACACATTTCTGAATAACACAAGTCAAAGAAGAACTCAGAAACACTATAGCAAATAGTCTGAATGGAATGGAAAAATGCTTTGGTGGGGGGACTAGGGTGAAAGCCATGCCCCTTACAAGGTGGGGACCTTGTAAGCCAGCCAGCATCCCCAACACCCAAGCCCTGCAAGCAATAGACTGATTTGGAGTAACCTGGAGATGATGACAACTGAAATAAAGAAACAACCTAAAGTTTCTATTGGTTGATTGACTGCAGGCCTAAATCCAGTGGTCTGAGCACCTATTTAGAAGATGCAATATGCAATAGAATAACTATGGTACATTCCCTACTGTCTTACTTTTGAAATATAGTATCAGGTTCTCTTATTTCATTTTATTCTGTTTTATTCCCTTTAAAATAACATTTAAAAACATAAGTGTTAAGTAAGTATGAGAAGCAAAATTTAAAATACAGAGATAAATTAAGAACTAGAGAAAATCATTGAAACCAAAAGCTGGTTCTTTAAGAAAATAAAAAATAAATAAGTTTCTAGTGAGTCTGACCACCCCCCAAAGACAAAAATCAAATTACCCTTATCGTAAGTGAAAGAGATGATACTAAAATGGAGTCTACAGATATTAAGATATAATGGAATAGCATGAGCAACATTATGCTAATAAATTGAACAAGAAAAACAAAATGGTTGAATGCCTTTAAAACTCACACCACCAAGGCATATTTAAGAAGAATGAATTGTTTACAATTAAATAAATTTTTAAATAAATTTAATTTGCAGTTAAATACACTTTTATGAAGAGAACTCCAATCCCAGACAACTTCACCTATAAATTCTTACAAACCTTTAAAAGAAAAATACTACTGCTACACAAATTCCTACCAAGAAATGGAGTGGAAACGAGATATCAACCAATAACAAATGCCCGAGGGGCTGTGGGGAAAAAGGAATTCTCCACTGTTGGTAGGAGTGTAGACTGGGGCAACCACTAGAGAAATCAGTATGGAGATTCCTAAAAAAAACTAGGGCTACCATTGCCATTCAATCCAGATATTCCCCTTCTGGGTATCTTCCCAAAAGAATTAGAAACATCATACCACGGCAATATATGTGTACCCATGTTTATAACAGCACAATTTGTAATAGCCAGATCTTGGAAATGACCTAAACATGCATTGACTAAAGAATGAATAAAAAAGATGTATTTTTCTACAATGGAGTACTACTTAGCCATAAAGAAGAATAAACTGGAGACTTTTATAGGTAAATGGATGCAACTTGGGACCATACTCATAGTGAAATAAATCAGACACATGTAAACATAGTATTGTCTCACTGGTGTGAGAAGCTGTAACAGCATTATATATGTGTGTATGTATATTAGTTAAGATTTTTTAAAAATTAATGTAGAAAAAACCCTTTCCTCTTTTGAGTTGTGGATAGCTAGCATTTTGTCTTTAAAAAAAAAGAAAAGAAATAGATTGGAGAGAAGAGTTCTCAGCTCATTCTGTGAAGCCAGCATTATCCTGGTACCAAAACCAGACAAACACAGAAGAAAACTACAGACCAATATCCTTCATAAAATATATATGCCAGTAGGGCTGGGGATATAGCTAAGCAGCACAAGCACCTGCCTGGCAAGCACAAGGTCAGGAATTTGATTTCCAGTACAAAAAAAATTATATATATATATATATATATATATATATATATATATAACCCGTGTCTCAAAATATAAAAAATCTGGGAATGTAGCTCAGTAGTAGGACTAACACAAGGAACTGGGTTCAATGCCTAGTATCAAAAAAAAATCCAATATAAACTGTCCAAAGGATATAAAAATAAGAAAGAAAAATTGCGTTTCTTTTTGTGGACTTTAAAAAGTATCATTACATTAAAAAGATGCATTTTTATGCAATGGAGTATATTCAGTTATAAAGATTGCATCAAGTCCTTTATAAGTAAATGGACACAACTTGAGACCATACTCATAAGTGAAATAAATCAAACACACATGTGTAAATACCGTATAGTCACTGTAGTGTAAGAAACTGAAAGAGCAAATACGATCCAAAATCTATAATAAATATTTGTAAGGATAAGAAACTATTTAAAGGGGAAAAAGGATTGGGATAGGGGAAAGGAGGAAAGAAGGAAGAGAAAAGGACAAAGACATAAATTTGTGTGTATATATATGTAAGATAGCTAAGATTACTATACTAATTGAATTAGTTCTTGGAATAGAACAGTTAATACTCATGATTAGATCAATTCTACATGTCTGTATCTGGTAATATAAGCAACCCTTTTGAAGCTAATATACAGTATTACAACCATTGTTACATTCCTATCATCTTGTTTTGAAAACCTACACTGTTACTGTTTTGGATTTATAGTGTTTCTCTCTTTTGCTTGGTGTGTTTTCTGTGTCTCTTAAAAAATCACAAAAAAAAGTATCATTACATAAAAATAGCTTTACTTATAGTTATGAGAAGAAAGAACGTAATTACAAGAAAAAGAAGAGCTTTTTGATATGAAGGAAATATTTTGCATTTACTTACTATTTAAAAATAGCAAGTAAAAAAATCATCAAGAGCTTGGGATAAAGCTCAGCAACACAGTGCCTGCCTGACAAGCGCAAGGTCCTGAGTTCAATTCCCAGTTCAGTACCCAGTATCATCAAAGACTTCCAGGAAGATTACTAAGTAGTGAGCAGCAGAAAAAGAACCTCTCTGAGATTTAGTGTCCAGACGGCAGAATATAGCAACCTGAGAAGAAGGAGGGAGGTGGGTCCCCAGGACCCAGTAATGATCTGAAGCAAAAATTGAAGCCCACGAGGAAAATAAAGAGAAACTTCAATGAAAAAGAGGTGGCAGGCTATGCGTTTTGTCCAAGCCAGGACTCATTGCAGGGGAGTGGCAGCTCCAACCTGCAGTCAACACACTGACTACTGGCTACCTCAGAGGCTGCTACAGAGAAACATACCAGAGGAATGGAGCAGTGAATACAGCAGACTGCAGTGGCTGGTGAGTTATTCGGGTTTAGATGTTTCATAGGAGAGGGCAATTGGCCAAGAGTCAAGTTGGAAAGAGGCCAATTGAGCTTGGAACTCAGAGCTGGCTCCATCTAGCAGCTCCCAGTGTTAAGATAAGGATGCTGAATTCAAGCTGAAATGGGTGATGCATGAACTGGTGTGGGCTGAAAAGCTCCGGCTTCAGCCTCATGGCCAGAAACCATCCTGAACTTCAGTGAAACTAAAAGTACAGGATCACTGGAATTACCCAATATCCTGTCATAAAGCTACAACTGGCTTGCTGGGATTAGTCAACTGAAATCAGGACTATCTGCTCACATTGTCTACCAGTTACAGCAAAGACAAACTGTGAAGTAAACATTTTTTCTTATTTTCTTTTATTACTTTCTTGTTTAGTTTTTTCTTAATTTTTTTGTTCATTTTTATGAGTGTGAACATGGTTTCCAGTTTTCTTGTTGTTCTGTTCTTGTTTTTTTTCCTTCACTATTTCCCTACTGTCATCTTCACCAGCTTCCCAAAGTTTGTATGATCTTCCTTTGTACTCCAGCCTTGTTTCTAATCTCTCCTTCTTCTTCTATTTCTCTGCTTTTTCCCTACCCCCTTTTAAATTTTCTCGCCTAAGGGTAAAATCACTATATTTGAGGCCTTATTTACTGCCTAAAATTTTCTGGTTCGTTTTAGATATTTTTTTATGTAACTACAATTCTAGTTTGTATGGGTAAAAGTAGCAAATTAATGGTTACCTAAGTTTGTCATTTTCTAGGCTATGTTTGATGGTATTGTTATTGCTGATTGTACCACTTAAGCCTGGTATACTAAGACTGAGACTAAATATGGGTCATAAAAAATACAATAGGCCAGTACCTAAGAACCAGGGGCTGGGCCAAGTAGGCAGAAACTTATCCCCAATAAATTGAAGAGCTAGGATCTTGCAACAGACTTAAAACCCAAAAACCAGCTACACCTGAAAGACACCTCTGAGAAGTAGTCATTTCCCAAATGCTCTAAATACTAGCAATAAAGCTACTCATCATAGACAATTTATAAGCATCAACCCAAGAACTAAACTAAAAAAAAAAATATGAGAACAAACTTAAACAAGATGCAACCCCAGACTTCCAATTCAACAAAGGCAAACCCAGAGGGCAGTGAAGTGGAACAACACAAAAACCACCCAGATAGATTCTCTAAAATGGTAACAGTGGAAGTAGCAAATGAATGAGGCTCTAGAAAAAAAATCAGAAATAATTTGTCAGGTAACTACAGAGATAGTGTTATGGCTTGTATCTAGATGTTGCACCAAAGCCACAAGCAGTGATGGGGACAGAGTTTTTCAGAGATGGCTGAATCTAGAGTTTGTGACTAACTTATAGTACAATGCTGAGATTAAGTCTGAGTGATTGCTTGATCACTCCACTGATTGGACTGACATCACCCTAATTCTAGAAGTTTAGATAAAAGAAGCAGAAAGAGTCCTGTTACCCCCTTTTTGCTCTTGTTGCTTTTGCTCTCTTCTGGCACCATGAACTGTTTCCACTCTGCCATACCACCTTGCGTTGGAGCCAGCTAACGATGGGCTGAAACTTCTACACACTGAGCTAAATAAATCTTTCCCCCTTGAACTTTGAGTGTTGCGTATTTTGTCTCAGCAACAAGAGAAAAGTAAGACATATGGTGACCATAGTTAAAGACATCTTTAGTGACTATAGAGAAGATACAGATTTTAAAAATAGAGAATTTAGGGAAATAATGGAAACCATGAATACCCAACATAGGAAAGAAATGGAATTCATGGAACAGACTTAAACAGATACCCAGGAGATTAAGAATTCCACTGAAAGTATACACAGAAGAATGAACCAACGTGAAGACAGAATCTCAGACATAGAAGAGAGAATTGTAGTTAGTGATCATGAAAAGAAAGATTTCTTTAAAATATCAAGGAACCACAAGAAATTGATCTAGCAGCTGCTAGATAATACAAAGAAGAATAACAGATTGATCAGAGACAATGAAAAAGCAGGAGATTGCACAAATGACATAAAAAGCCTGTTCACAGAAATCATGGCAGAAAAATTCGCAAACATAGGAAAAGAATTTGACATCAGATAAGTGAGGCATATAGGACTCCAACTAGTCATGATCAAAAAAATCTATGCCAAGTTATATATAGATATATAATAATCAAAATCCCAGAAATCCAGTACAAGACCAGAATATTAAAAGCTTTTAGAGAAAAGAAACAAATCACCTATAAAGGAAAACCCTTCAGAATCACAGCAGACCTATCAATAAAAGCTATCAAGTCAAGGAAAGCTTGGTATAAAGTATTACAAGCTGTAAAAGGAAACTATCTCCAACTCAAATTGATGTACTCTGAAAACACTTGTTTCAAAACTGATGGAGAAATAAGATATTTTGATGACAACAAATATATGAGGAAATTCATCAATACCAAACCAGCACTCCAGAATGTTCTGAAATACATTCTAGAAAGAGATTACAACTAGAAAGATCTAGAAAGGATTACGACTCTGTGAACTGCAAAAGAAAGAATCCACCAGGCAAGGCAAGTAATTAAACAGAGGGGAAAAGGGGGAGCCAACAACAAGAAAATAACATGACAAGATAGATCAATACATATCAGATATAACCATCAATATTAATGGTCTCAATTCACTAATTAAAAGAAACTGACTGCGCATGGTTCTATCAAGAACATATAAAGAATTTTTAAAAGTCAGGCTCCCCAAATTCAAAGACTCAATCCAAAAATGGGCATCTGAGAAGAATACATACTTGTCAAATGAAGAAATACAAATGGCTAATCAATATATGAAAAATATTCAACATCATTGGTCATTTGAGAAATGAAAATTAAAACATCAATGAGATTCCACATTACTCCAGAAACAATGGAAATCATCAAGAAATCAACCAATAACATGCTGGTGGGGCTGTGGAGAAAAAGGAACTCTTCTCCATTGCTGGTGGGCGTGTAGACTGGTATAAACACATTGGAAGTCAGTTTGGAAATTCGTCAAAAAAGTAGGACATGTGTTCCCATTCAATCCAGGTATTCACCTTTTTGGGTGTTTTCCCAGAAGAACTGAAAACATCCTAAAACAGCAATATATGTGTACCCATGTTTATAACAGCACAATTCGTAATCACTAAATCTTGGGAACAACCCAAATACCCATTAACTGTGGAATGGATAAAAAAAAAAAGATGTACTTTTATACAATGGCATACTACTCAGATATAAAGAAGGATAAACTTGAAGCTTTGATAGGTAAATGGAGATAATGTAAGACCATACTCATAAGTGAAATAAATCAGGCTTGCATGATTTTTTTTTCTTTTTTAAAACAAACACATTTACATTGTCTCCATAGTGTAAAAACGGAAAGAGTAAATAAGATCCAAAATGTACAATAAATATTGTGAATGTGAAAGGGGAAGAAGAAACTGCTCAAAAGAACAAGTGGGATGAGGGAAAGTAGAAAAGAAAGAAGGGGAAAGGTTAAATAGATAATTATACTACTAATATGATATATATATATATGATAGATAATTATACTACTAATCTCTATTAGTTCATCAAAAATGATGGTTTGTGTTTCATTGTTTGATATTTTTCATGCCTATATCTTGTAATCTGAGCAACTACTTTGAAGATAACAATATGCAATATATTAATATTATATATTAATATTATTTTGTTTTGAAATTCTGTATCATACTTTTTATTTTTGTTTGTTTTTAAAAAGAAACACATCTAATTCAAAAATAAAACCACAGTCAAAAAATGGAAAACCATACTCCATGAAACAGGAACCCATAAAAAAGCAAGGGTATCTATTCTATTTGCAGGCAAAGTGGATTTGAAGCCAAGACTCATTAAGAAAGACCAATAAGGTCACTATATCCTTGTTAAGAAAATAACCCAAGAGGAAAAGAAACAATAATATGCATGCACCAAATACCAGCCCACCAAAGTATATAAAATAAAATGACATGAAAAAAAATACAATTATAATGAGGGACCTTAATACACCACTGTCACAAATACTCATATCAACTAGACAAAAAATTAACAATGAAGTATTAGAACTGAACCAAACTTCTGAACAAATGGACTTAGTAAATGTAAACCCACAACATCAAAATACACATTCTTCTCAGCTGCTCATGGGATGTCCTCTGAAACAGATCACATACTAACTCAAAGAACATGCTTAAGCAAACTCAAAGACATTGAAGTTATGCCATGCATATCATCAGACTATAATGTAATGAAATTAGAAATCAATGGCACAAGAACTACAAGAATTTCATAAACCCATGGCAATTAAATAACACCCTCCTAAACAACCAATGGGTCAAAGATAAAATTAAAGAGGAAATTCATTTCTACAATTAAACAATGATGTTAATAAAACATACCAGAATTTATAGGACACAATGAAAGCAGCGTTATGAGGAAAATTTATAGCAGTAAATTCCCATATCAGGAAAACAGCAAGCTCAAATAAACAACTTAATGTTCAACGTCAAACTTCTGGTGAAAAAAGAGCAAATAAAGCCCAAATTTCATGAGGGAGAAAATTATAACAATCACAGCAGAAAAATAACAATACAAAGCATTAATAAATCAAATTGTTGCTTCTTTGAAAGATTCAATAAAATTGACATACCTTTAGTCAACTTTACCAAAAATCAAAAGAGAAGACTCAAAACCATGCAATTAGGAATGAAAAGGATGAAATCACAACAGATCCTGCAGAAATCTAGATCATCGGTACCTACTTGGAGAAACTTTACACTAATTAGGTAGAAAACAAGAAGAAATGGATAGATTCCTAGATTCGCATGAATTACCAAAATTGAATCAAATCATAAAAATTCTGAATAAACCAATATCAATCAATGAAATTGAAGATGTAGTTAAAAACCTACCAACAAAGAAAAGCCCAGCCCTGACAGATTCACTGCTGAATTCTACAAGAGATTTGAGAAGACCTAATGCTGCTACTTGTCAAACACTTTATGAAATTGAAAGGAAAGCAATACTCCCAAATTCATTCCAGGAAATAAACAATACTCTGATACCCAAACCAAAATAAGATCCATCCAAAAAGCAGAACTATAGGTCAGTCTCCCTAGTGAACTTAAAAAACCTCAATAAAATATGGGCAAACTGAATACAATCAATCATCAAGAAGATTATACACCATGACCAAGTAGGATTCATCTCAGGCATGCACATAGGTTTCAGCATACAAAAATCAATAAATGTAATATACTGTATTAACAGAACAAAGAGGAAAAACCTCAAATGATCATCTCAATCAATGCAGAAAAAGCATTTGATAAAGTCCAATACCCATTCATGATAAGACCCTAGAGAAAATTAGAATACATGGTCTTTATCTCAATCTAATAAGAACCATCTATGACAAACCAACAGGCAACATCATACTAAATGGACAAAAACTGGAAACTTGGACTCTAAAGTCAGGAGCAAGACAAAGATGTCCACTTTTACCACTCTTATTCAATATAGTTATTCAATATAGTTGAAATATTTTCAACTATAATATTCAATATAGTTATTCAATATAGTTGAAATATATTGAAAACTTATTCAATATAGTTCTGGAAATGTTAACCAGAACAATTATACAATAGAACAAAATAAAAGAAGCAAAGATAAGAAAGAAAGAATTTAAATTATTATGATAACATGATATTCTACGTAGAAGACCCCCAGAAAGTCCACCAAAAGACTTCTAGATTTAATAACCCAATTCATGGAGCTGGGGATTTAGCTCAGCGGCATAAGTGCCTGCCTTGCAAGCAGGCAGTCATGAGTTCGATCCCTAGCACCGATAAAAACGAAAAAGACAAAAAAAAAAATAACCCAATTCATTAGTGTAGCTGGAGACAATGTTAACACTCAAAAATCAAGTAACTTTCTGTACACAAATAAACTCACTGAGAAAAATTAGGAAAAACACCACCTTTCACAATAGCATCCAAAGCTGGGTGTGGTGGTGCATGTCTGTAATCCTAGCACTTGGGAGGTTGTGGCAGGAAAAATTTTTATGAGTTTGATACCAACCTGGGGTACAATGTGAGTTCAAATCTAGTCTGAACTGCATAGTGAGACCCTGTCTCAAAAAAACAGCATCAAAAAAACCATAGGAATCAATCTAACAAAGAAAGTAAAAGACCTCTACATTGAAAACTACTGCCCTCTGAAAAATGAGATTGAAGAGAATATCAAAAATGGGAAGATATCCCTGATTCTTGAATAGGAAGAGCCAATATAGTGAAAATGGCCATACTTCCAAAATTGCTATACAGATTTAATGCAATCCCAATCAAAATTCCAATAGTATATCTCACAGAATTAGAGAAAATCATTCTAAAATTCATTTGGGACCAGAAGAGACCTAGAATAATAGCAAGGCAATTGTGGAAAACAAAGGCAAAGCTATAGACATCACAATCCCTGACTTGAAACTGTACTACAGAGTTACCATGATAAAAGTAGTGTGATACTGGCAAAAAAGAAAAGAAAAGAAAGAAACCAACCCAGTCCAGAGGATCAGTGGAACAGATTACAATATGCAGAAACAACTCCAGATGTACTGAGCCAACTTATCTTTGACAAAGGAGCCAAACATGTTCACTGAAAGAAAGCCTCTTCAATAAATGGTGCTGGACAATGAAATGGACAGCTACCTTGAAGAAAAAGAGACACTAAGGTACTCAGTGCTGATTCCATAGCATCATGATGTGAAATCCAGCATTCTTTGTTCAACATGATTTTAGTCTGTTTTGTATTGTTTAATTTCAAAATACATGAGGTATGGACAGCTATTTTGAAGAGAATGAGAGACACTGTGGCAGCCATTGCTGACTTCCCTATTGTCTGGTTTTGAAGACTTAAAATGCCTTCATCATCCTGTTCTGATTAGTTTAGTACTATAATGTTCAGTATTTATTCACTGGGTGTGAAGATGTGGACAACTATTTGGAAGAAAACAAGAGACAATATGATAGTGAAGATCTCCAGTTGTCTTGCTTTGAAATCTGTGTCTCTTACATTGTTTTCTTATGATCTGTTTTGTTCTGTTTAATTTTACTCTTTAAAATAAAATTTTAAAAAATGATGCTGGAAAAACTGCTTTTCCACATGACAAAGAATAAAACTAGACCTATATCTTTCACCATGCATACAATTAAAATTGAAATGCATCAAGGATCTAAATATTAAGACAGAAACACTAAATCTGCTGGAATTTAGAATAGGTAGAACTCTTGAAGACATCAGTGTAGGCAAAGACTTCACAAACAAAACCCCAGTTGCACAGGAACTATTGCAAAGAGTCAACAACTGGGATCTCATCTTATAAAAAATGTTTTAGACAGAAAAAAAAAACTACCAACAGAATGAAGACACAACCCACAAAGTGAGAAAAAAGATTTTGCCAGCTGTTTCTCAAAGGACTAATACCTAGACCATAGGAAAAACTAAAAAAACTCAGACCCCATGTCTTAGTTACTTTATGATAATCGCTGAGACAAAATACCTGATGCTCACGTTGGGAAAGGAAAGGTTTATTTCTTACAGTTTTTGGAGGTTTCGGTCAACACTCAGTTGGCTCCAAGGCAGGCGGGCATGGCTGGACCGCAGTTCATGGCAGCCATTGACAGCAAGCTCAAACCAGCAAAGAGAAAGACACACCTTCTTCCTGCCATTACATCACATCCTGGCTCCACCCCTATGTGGGTGGAGCACTGATACCATCAATCCAAGCACTATACAATGAACCATCACAAATGAACAATGCAAACTCGTGAGGCCTGGGGGACACAAACATAAACTATGACACCCCCTCACACAAATTTAAAGACCCAATCCAAAAATAAGCTTGTGAAATTAATACAATTGCCAGATAAAGAAGTAGAAATAGCAAATAAATATATGAATAAAATATTCAGCATCCCTGGTCATTCAAGAGATACAAATTAAAACCATGCTGAGATTCCATCTCACTCCAGAAAGATTGACTATTATCAAGAAATCAACCAAAGCAAATGCTGTAGGGGTTGTTAGAAAAAAGGAACACTTCTCCACTGTTGGTGGGAGTATAGACTGGTGCAACTACTGTGGAAATCAGCGTGGAGATTCCTCAAAAAACTAGGAATAGAGGTCCCATTTGACCATCCAATCCCCTTCTGGGTATCTTCCCGAAAGAATTAAAAGCGTAATACAACAGCAATATCTGCACACCTTTATTTATAGTTGCACAGCTTATAATAGCTACATTTTGGGAAGCATCCAAATGCCCATCAATTGACAAATGGATAAAGATCTGTGTTTTTTTATACAATGGAGCATTACTCAGCCATAAAGAAGGATTATCTTGAGATATTTATAGGTATATGGATACACCTTGAGAACATACTCTTAAGTGAAATAAATCAGACACACATGTGTAAATGTTGAATAGTTTCTCTGATGTGAGAAACCTAAAGTATAAATAAGGACAAAAATGTATCATACATATTGTGAAATAGGGATAAAATATTTTCTGTTGCTACAACTTGAAGTAAAAAATAAAATAAAATAAAATAAAATATTCAAATGGGAAGGGAGGGGCTGGGGATTTAGCTCAGCGGCATAAGCGCCTGCCTTGCAAGCAGGCAGTCATGAGTTCGATCCCCGGTACCGTTAAAAAGGAAAAAGACAAAAAAAAATCAAATGGGAAGGGAAACTAGGGAGGGGGAGAGGTAAAGGAAGTAAGGGAAGGGCCAGGGACTTAGCTCAGTAGCATAAGTGCCTGCCTGGCAAGTGTGAGGTGGTGAGTTCAGTTCCCAATCCCCAGTACCAAAAAAAAAAAAAAAAAAAAAGGAAGGGAAAAGAAAAAATGAGAAAAGAATGAAAAAAATGGAAATAAATCTTTTGTAAATAAAGAGGGGAAGAGGGATTGAAGGGAGAGTAGGGGAATAGGGGAAAAAAGAATTAAGTTATGTATAGGTACAAATTCCCTGTGATGAATGTGATCATTCTGTATACCTAAATGTATCAATAAATGTAATTAATTTTAAAAAAATATCCAGGGGGGATTTCGAGCAAAGATGGCAGATAGATAACAGCTGGCTACAGAGGCTCCCTGAGATAGTCAACTTAGAATTCATCATAATACAGCATGGGGAGTCCCAAACAGAGGGAGATGAATTCTCTCATCCCAAGAAGAAACTAAGGTGAGAAGAACCAATCAAACATACAGTCCCGGTGCTATTATTGGAACAGCTAAATTTCAGTGCTCCCACCGCAGTGGGCAATTTGCCAAGCTGTCTGAGGTCCCACTGCTTCGACTCACTGGAGGCTCAGTCACACTGAGGTCAGGGGTTAGCCAGCCGAACAGAAAGCTGAGCTGGAGGGGAGCCTGCATCAACCTGTGGTGAGTGATGGGAATGGAGCCATTCCACAGAAAGGGCTGCTCTGGTGGATGACATTCTGGGACTGGGCAGCACTGGCAAGTGCAAGGGGCAGCAGTGACTTCAGTCAGTTGTTCCTTTCCTGAAAAGGATTGGTAGAGTGAAGTTGGCCAGGGTCATGCAACCTTGCTGAGACCTAATACATTATCTGAAATCAATTCCCTGTAGTGGTGGTGCATACTAATGTAGTGAAGGCCTCAGAAATTTGACTGACCTGGAGGGGAGGTGGTACACAGTAATACAGTGCAGGCCTCAGCAGCTTGACTGATCCGGAGGGGAGGGGCCAGAATATGCTTTCCCTGTCTGCAACTCACTAGCACACTGCAGTGGGAAGGGTCATCTAGCCAGCATGCTTCAGAAGAATTGTAACCAACAAAGAAAGAAACTGGGGCCTCCTGGAAGAAACAAAAAAGATAAGAACAGGAAGCAACAACAAAAAGTCCCCAGGCCCCAACCCTGAGAACACTGACCCAGGACAGGTAAATACAAAGGAGAATGAGGACAGCAAACATGCAGTATCAGACACAGCACCAGTGGACACAAAGAGATATCTTCAGGACCTCATAGATGAGTTCAAAAGTGAGATATTTAGCCAAGTAAAGCAAGATATAAGAAGATTAATAAAAGAGATGCTAATCACCCTTCAAGAAGTCACAGATGGAAGAAGGGAGGAACTCAAATATAGGAGAGAACCATTTGATGAAGAATATAAAAAAATATAGAATACATGAAGCAGATTCAAAGAGATTACCAGGAAATTAAAAACTCTATGGAAAGATGGCAAATCTGCTTGAAAGAAACTAAGGATAGATTATCCAAACTGGAGGACAGTTTTGCAATGTGGAAAGGAAAAACTTTTAAAAATAACAAGGAAACAAGCAGTAACAATACAAAGGCTAGAAGATGACAAGAGGATCTACAACTTGAGAATAAAGAATGTGAATGAAGAATCTCGGGTACAAATGACAGAACTACAAAGGCTATTCACAGAAATAATTAAGGAAAACTTCCCAAACATAGGAAAAGGAAATGATATTCTGATATATGAGGCATACAGAACTCCAGCCATCTACAACCAAAACAGAGCTACACCCAGACATATAATAATCAAGATCCCAGAAATTCAATATAAGAACAGAATATTAAAAGCTGTTAGGGACAAAAAACAGATAACCTATAAAGGAAGGCCCATCACAATAATGGCAGACTTCTAGACACAAACCATCAAGTCAGGAAGAGCCTGGAGCGAAATATTCCAAGCCCTGAAAGAAAATAACCTCCATCCCAGATTGACATACCCTGATAAACTGTCTCTAGAACTTAATGGAGAAACAAGATGCTTCCAAGACAAAGAGGAACTTGGGATATTCGCAACCACCAATCCAACTCTACAGAGAATACTGCAGGCCATTCTAGAGAGAGAAAAGAGTACTAGGATTCCAGGAACAGTGGCAGAGAGGCCTCAATGAATGGAGCAGAAAACAGAATGAAGAAGATAAGCAGATAACTGATGGCAAAAAAGAGCATAACATAAATGAGGCAGAGAATGTTGGTTATAATCTCTAATATAGATAGCCTTGATACACTAAATTAAAAAAAAACAAAGAACCACACATGTAGTAGATCAGGAGGCAGGGTCCACCAAGATGCTATTTATAAGAAATATAATTAACATGAAAAAGAGCACATGGACTGAAAATCAAATATGAGAAAACAATGCTGTATGTGACAGAGAACCAGACAGTAATAGGGGCAACTCGACAAGCATTTGTGGATAGGTTGAAAAGACAGGCTTTAATAGGTAAAGGAATACAATTAGAGATCAAGGCCAGGAGAGAGAAGGTTCAGAACCACTTAGGTAAATAGCAGGCCCCCCAATTTAAAACCAAGGGTCTTGGTCAGACCCAAAAATGCATAGTGTACCCTGGTGAAGTGAAAGGGGAGGAAGAGGCTTAAAAAAGATGGCAGAAAATATTGTTAATAGTGTATCAGGATTTAAAACCCACATTACTCACACCACTCTTCTTAGATAGATTTTATTCTGTATCAGTTTGTCAAACTGTCTGTATCAGTTTGCATTAGATTTGAGGGCACAGACAGCTATCCCAAAAACATCAGGATATAACACAGTAATCATCTTTAATTTCCTATTAACTTAATCTGGATCCCTGTATGACTTATATTGTTTTATCATGACTGATCTTAGTTAAATCTGGTTTTTTGATGGCTATTTGATATTGACAGATTTTATTCAAAACTGATATGATTGATAGTATCAAGTCTGAGAGTATAGGCAACTACACTGAAGATGACAAGACTCTACAATATACATTCTGGTTTGATAACTGCCGGTTTTTGAAGTTTTATACTATATACAAAGTTGTGCTTTTATTAATACTGTTATATATTGATATATTCAATTATACTATGTCTGATGATATAGCCAATGCTATTCAAGATAACAAGAGACAACACAGGAACTATGCTAGAACTCCTTGTACAACGGTCTTATATTTCTTTTTCATGTGTTTATAGGAATATGTTTTTTTTTGTCTTGCTTTGTTTTGTTTCTCCCTCTAATATAGAAAGGATAGAAATACATGTTAAGACTCATGCATGTGTAGAATCTATAAACAGTTTATGAGAACTGATCTTATGACACATGATGAAATGAACAAATACTTTGAAGAAAAAGAGACACTAAAGCACCCAGTACTGATCCTGGAGTGTCATAATGTGAAACCCAGCAATAGTGTTATTCTTTGTCCAGAGTGAAATTAGACTGCTTGGGTTTGTTCAGTCTCAACATAATTGAAGATATGGATAACTGCATGTGTGTTTAAGCATATAGGATTGATAACCATATTTCTAAGTTTTTGTTGGATAGTTGAACAGAACTGGTTGCAGTATCATTGTTTGAATCCCCACTTTATGTGCTCCACTTTAGTATCTTAAAAAACTATTTGTAAGAGGACAATCTGTAATCATCAACTAGTGATTTCTTACTGTTTATTTTTTTCTTTGAAAGTGTGTATTATTTCTACCCATTTTCTGTTTTGTTTAGTCTTTCTTTAAATAAAATTTAAAAAAATATCCAGGACTGAGGATGTAGCTCAATGTTAGAGTGCTTTCTAATAGTAATCATGACCCTGAATTTAATCCCCAGCACAATAAATAAATAAATAAAAATAATGCAAGCATAATTTGCTTTATTCAAAACCAGGGTTAAATTATTTAAACTTTCTGAACTTACTACACTAGTTTTATGAATTAACATTGTTTTCATAACCATATATGTGTGTATATATATGTGCATATATATAATGTATGAGAATAAACACATGGAATGATAATAATGAAATGAAATTTTTCTAGGGTTTGATTTTATGAAATTGTATAGGGGGGATTGAACCCGGAACCTACATACTGAGCTACATCCCCAGCCCTTTATTTTTTTTTTGTTTTTGAGACTGGGTTCACTAAGTCATTAAGTTGCACAGGCTGGGTTTGAATTTACAATTCCCCTACCTCAGTCTCCCAGAGTGCTGGGGTTACAAATGTACACCAACACCCTTCACCTATGAAATTCTTAAATTGCTACAAATCATAATATTTAATGTGCTAGCTAAAACTGAAATTTCAAGATTTTAAATTTAATACCTTAGATAAAAAGATTAAGTTAACTAATAACCTTTGGACAAATTAGAAACTGGCAGTTGGTAAGTAAAAAACAGATAAAACATTGGTCACTCAACATCATTTTTTATTCTTTATTTCCTAGAGTGGCACTGTTCTTATCAAGCATATATTTAGGAAATGTACAGAGTACTACTAGAATCCTAAAAAGTAAAATTTTCAAAGATCTCAGAAACCCCTTGAATATCTGTAACCTAAGGTATTGCCATTATCTCGATGGCAATAAGTTGTGTCCCCTCTGAGAGGCACAAATTACCGCCTTCTGAGTTAATAAGGAAAGTACAATATTTACAATCCTAAACTCTACCCTATTATAAGCTACTGTGGCTAATTTCTGCAGACATTACCTCTAGTTTTATCCCCAACACATACAAACTGCATTTTCCAAACACCCTACTTGGGCCGGGGATGTGGCTAAGTGGTAGAATGCTGCCAAGCATTCTCAGACTCCATCCCCAGCATTAAAAAAAAAACTGGGAATTCTTAGGAACTCTCCAGAAACTGATGGCTGAGAAGTGAACAGCTTTAGCCCAAGGTGAATTTTTCTGATTCTTCAGCAGGTTTTTTCATTCCCTTTAGCATTCACTTTCTACTCTGTAGTAACCAACTAAAAGCGTTCTCTACATATACTTTATTATCTTTACCTGCTGGCTTTTGATTCCTGATAGTCTTCCCACATTTAAGAAATACAAGTAGGCTTTCCTCAGACTATATGTATTGCTCTGAATCTGTTTGCTGACCAAAAAATCTTATCATCTCTTCCTTAAACATTTTAGAAGATACTTCCTCACATGGAGGCCCCTTCTGGTTGTTAAGTTCTTTGAATCATTAATTCCAAATTTGGTCTCATATAAAATTGTGTCAGAGCTGACAGTGTAGCTCAGTGATAGTGTGCTTACCTGGCAAACATGAGTCCTGGGTTTAGTCTCTAATACTATACACACAGACACACACACACACACACACACACACAGCCCTGAAATCCAGAAGCTGTTGCAGAAGCTCACAGCAAGGATTTGGTGTTCTGGATAACATAAACATCATACAAGGTTGCTCTGTGACAGTAAGGGATCAAAGCAAAAATAAGACTTATCCAAATCACACAAATGATCAAGCATCACTCTATCCTGGATTATACAAGTGAGTGCTGATTTCTTACAATCACAATACTCTTTTAGCCATCTAAATAAGAATTAAAATACCCAATCATAGAATTACCCTTGCTTCCTAAGAACATCCAGTCCTTGGACTCTTCCTCTAAATCACTGAATAAAAGGCCAAATCCTGTGATAAAAGTCTCACAAGAACCCTGTTACTGCACCTGCAACAGCAAACAGAAACATCAAAGACATCACCCAGGATTTGGAGGCAGATTTATTTAATGTCGAGAGGTGCTGACCTCAAGAAAAAAAATGTCAGGCCCCAAACCTCAAGGAGGGAGGTTTTTATGGGGTTTGCAGAGTATTCAGCTATCCTTGATTGGTTCTTACAATATACATTATAGTGACCAACTATGCATCACGTGACCAATTGTTTCTAAGAAAAAGAAATAACAGGAACTGTTACATGAGCAACTAACAGAGACTGAAATATACCGGCTGGTGGGGGGGCATTTTGTGCTACAGGATGTCCTATGGTTCCCCAGGACATTTATCTTCCTTACTTTTTGCAAGGAGTCAGTGAAAGGCTGACTTTTGTTTGATTAGAGCTGATCTTTGAGTGAAAGGCATTTGCATTGTAATCAAATTTTCACTTGAGGACTTAGCCTCAGAGAGCTTATAATAGCAAGAAAGACAGACAAACCAACAGTACTCAGTGAGTGACATGAGTAAAGTGTAAAGACAAGATACTAAAAGAACAATAGGTCAGAGAGCCAGGTGGGTCAGTGAAGGCATCCTGGAGGAGGGGACACTCAGCTTAACCATTAGCTCAGTGCAGAGGTAGGAACTGGGTTAAAAGCAAGAAACCACATGTGTAATTAAAACATGACAGAGGGACTACCAGCAAGTCTGAAGGGTTTTGTATTCTCTTGGGTAGATTACAAAATGATATGATTAAATTGTATTTTATAAAGGGTTAATAACTGATATTATGATCAAAGTTAAGCCAACATTGTTTCCCTCTAGATACTGGGGATATACCATAACTTTTTTTATTAAAAAATTAAAATAAAGAAGGAGATTAAGATAAAAGAGGACATAACAACATAATAACACAGGTCAGAACAGAACAATTTAAGCAACATAGTGTTTCAACACAAGATAACCCAACATAACAGTAGCTACCATAGTGTCTTTTTCCTTGAAATATTTTAGTATAACTTTGTATATTATAGCATCAAGCACAACATAACTTTTATAATATTGCCAAAAGATATAACCCGAATTAACAATAAAGGGAAAAATATCACATAATCCCAAATGAAAAGATATTTTGCCTTTTGAACTCCAGAAATGCCAATGTCATGAAACAGAAAGGCTGATGAACTGTTTCAGATGTAAGGAGATTAAATAAAACCAAATTCAATGTTTAGCCTACGCTATATTTGAGGATGAAATACTTTTTTCCCCTCATGACGTAGGGAGGGACTTCTGTCAAAAGACTGTGTTAGCTTTCCATCACTGTGGCAAAATAAATGAGATAACAACTTTAAAAAAATACTTTTCTCCCTCTTATTATGAAGGACATTAATGAAACAATTGGAAAACTTAATTAGACGACACTGGATTTATATTTACTGCCTAATTTTGATTATTGTGCTATGGTTGTTTGAGAAGATTCTTGTTTTCCGGAAATGCACACCTAACTATTTAGAGGTAAAGAGCATCATGTTGGAAATGTACTCTCAAACTGTTCAGGGAAAACTTATCCATAATATATATTTTAATATAATATATATATGTATATAAATGTAATATAATATAGGGTAGCTTGGTGCAGTGACACATACTTGTAGTCCTCAGGAGGATGAGGCAGGAGGATTGATTGTACAAGTTCAAGGCCAGGGACGCTTCCATGATCTGGTGATTATCTGGACTTGAGTTAGGAAACCAAGTGTGGCATTTGGTAAAGTGTCTGATTTATTGCATTGGTGGCAGCATGCACCTATTTACCAAGATAGAGCAGGAAGTTTTTGCATAAGATGATTGCCTTTGGGTAACTTCTTAGAGCTACTGAGGAGAGGGGTTGATCTCCAGGCCTGTACGTTGAGGGAGATCCAGGCTTTAATACAGGTTACTGAGGGTATCATTAGCATTGAAGAGGCAGAAGAAGCCATGAGACTAGAAGAGACTCTAGAGAGACAGCATAGCAAAACACCAAATATCCCCAACATCTAGAGATTGCATTCCCACTTTCTTTACCCCATCCAAGAAAGTGGGCCATGGTAGTGTATGACAGTAATCTCGGCACTACACTAGGATAAAGTAGGAGAATCATGAATTCAATACCATCCAGGGAAAATTGGCAATTTAGTGAGATCCTGCCTCAAAAAAAAAATAATTGAAGAAGGGCTAGGGATGTAGCTCAGTGTGAAGGACCTGGGTTCAATCCCCAGTACTACAAAAAGGAAGGAAGGAGGGAAGGAGGGAGGCGGGGAGGAAGGGAAGGGAAGGTGGGAGGGAGAAGAAACAAGGAACTAACATATGAAGGAGGAAATAAAAAAAGTTTTCTTCAGCTTCATATGTCTCCACTGATGGCTTAAGCTATTTTCCACCTTTTTCTTTCAGCTGAATGTGTTACTGTGCAGGGCCAGGGTCCCAGGAGGAGGTGATTCCCACTGAGATAAGGAACCTAGGCCTATCCTACCTGTAGAATTAAGGTGCAGGTTTGATGACTCCTGTCATGGAAAAAAAATTCAGGACTGGTCAGTAGACGGTACAGAAAGAATTAGAATTGTAAAAGCATACACTCACAGTGTGGGCCTTCAAGAGTGGAGGGGGATAAACAACCTTATAATCTGGAGGTGAGTATTTTTGTAGGGTCTTGGGAATGTCTTCAGCATGGGTGACCTTTGATCTGTATTCCTACTGTCTGTGTGATTCCCCATCTGTCAGTCTACACTAAAATACAAACTATTTACATGTCTTTGAATTTGACATGCTGCCCACTAACAGTGTTGCTTACTTGAGGATGGACATCTGTGGAAGGGAATGCAATTTACAGGTGAAAAGCACAGGCCCAGAGCCCAGTTTTCAGCCTTATTATGTGTTTAAGACCCTTAGGATTGTTTTTCTAAGTTTTTTGAGACAGGGTTTCACTATGCAGTTCAGGCTGGCTTCAAACTCAGGTGATCCTTCTGCCTCAGCCTCCTGAGCACTGGGATTACAGGTATGCACCACCATGCTCAGCTATATAGTTTCTCTTAAAAGTGTAGTTTTGGGCTAGGGTTTTAGTCTAGTGGCACAGCGCCTGCCTGGCAAACATGAGCCCTGAGTTTGATTCCCAGTGCCAAAATAAGATAGAATTTTAAGGCCGGGTGCAGTGGCTCACACTTGTAGTCCCAGCACTCAGGAGGCTGAAGCAAGACGATCAACTCAGTTTGAGGCCAGCCTAAACTGCATAATGAAACTCAGCCTCAAAAAGACAAAAAGAGTATGATTTTAAAATTCTGATTTTCCTTGTCACTTTTTTATGTATCATTTTTTCAATCCTACCTCAGGCTTGGGAGGTCTGTTCATCTTGTAGACTTGTATTTTTCTACCTGTAAATAGGAAAACGGGAGCGTAATCGTCTTAAGTACCTCCCAGGACCAACAGAAAAATCAGCGAGGCTCTAAGTATTGGTTCTTGTAAGTTACTGTCTTTAAGCTTTGAACTGACCATAGGTACACTGTATGTAGCTCACTAGTAGAGCACTTACTTGCCTACCAAGTAGAACACAGTGAGTTTTACCTCCAATACAAAAGAAGTTGAGCTGAAGTTGTGCCAACTTTTCCTTTGAGTTTTCAGATGTTTTCAGTTTTCCTTTTTGGTAAATGAAATTTTTTTCCAAATCCATTTTATTTCAAGGAGAAAAAGAAAAAAACTAAAACTAAATTTCGAAACACATCATTTAGGGGGCAACAATGGTACACACATTGAGCATTGTCATCCCCAAATCTGATAAATTAAAATTTACAACGTCAAATTGATGGTGCTTTGAGAAGAGTAAGAGGTTTTTAGGACAGTCCAGATAGTAGGGAATGGGATACTAGACTGAAATAATGGGGTAATGTACCAATCTCAGTCATAGAATTGTTTTTGACAGTAGATACATCCCTGCAATGCAAGTCTCTAACTGTTTAGAGATCATTCTCATCGCAGCACAAATTCCCTTGCTCCCCTTGGCAGTTAATCCCTGCCGCTATTCCCCTCCCCCAAGCACCAGTCTGCCTGAGTCCCTTTAAAGATTTTTTTAGGGACTGGGGCTGCAGCATTTTTGTGAGACCCTATGCTCCATCTCAGCACCGCGGGGGGAAAATTTAATCTTTTAAATTTGTGGGTTGCTTAAAGTATAGATAGATTCAGGTGGCAGGATTAGGAATATGCTTGGGATCTTCATGGGAAATGTGAAGCTAAGGACTGCTGGAGAAAAAAAAATTGCTGTTTTTTTTTTCTCCATGTGATTTTACAGTCAAATCAAACACACTCTTTTCTCTTCCGCACCAAAAACGTTTTGCAAGAGTTGGCTTCCAGCCATCAGTGTCCTTCCGACTAGGTAAAGGGAAGATTCTTTTAATCACTTTGTTCTTTCCTTTTTAAAACCGTTTGTGTTTAATCAGACCTGTTCCAATCTGTTAGGCATTTAAATAACTTTTGTTTGTTTAAGTAAAAGATAAAGGTTAGATATCCTAGTTCAAACTCCAAAGTTTAGGTTCATTATGTCCCGCCTCTCCACCCTCACTCCGTCTCACCCCCGCCCCTCCCCCACCCCGTTCTTGCCCTGCGTGGTTTTGCAGGAATTTTTCCCGCTTCAGGAACAGAGGGGTACAGCGTTGGCCTTTGTAGGACGAGCAAGCCGCGTCACCTTGTCCCCAGCCTGCGGCCATCCACCTGTCCAGCCACGGTTTCCAGGGAATTTCCCCTCCCTTGCATTGCTTGTGCCTGACAGTGCAGCCACCAGAGAAGTCTCCGGCCTGGTGAGTGCCCTGGTCGGGCCGACCTCCCCACAACCCGACCCTCACGAAAGGTCTAAGCGAGGACAGAGCGAGACCAAATCAGCCCAGTCTCCCAACCAGGGGCATCCTGGAGGGCGACTGCCCTGTGTCCACCCAAGGACCTGCGCTGAGCTCATCCAGGCTGGCCTGGGCACCCACAACAGAAGCCCGCGCTAGGGATCAGACTGGCTCAGCCTTTAGCTTCCCAGTGCCTTTGCCATCGCGGTCACTGATACAGTCACCTAGACCGCGTAGCAGCTGGGCAGGTGAAAGACCCACATAATGTGAAGATGGTTTACCTGCACAGCACAGGCCCCAGCCGCCTTTCTCCTCTCCCAACCACCCCTTTGCAGCCAGGGCTTGGTGCAGAAATGGGACATTTAGCAGCTTCTGACTTGCATGACAGAGGCAGACTAGTGGGATTAAAAGTCACCACTAAATGTGGAGCTTCTGATCTTGGGTCTTATCTAAGATTGATAACATGAAGGCCTTTGGAGTCTGAGCCAATTTTTAACATCTAGTGGAAGTTCCAAATGCAGTGAGGCTAGCAGTCAGTATTTGAAACAACTTTGAGATAAGTGCAGGTTTTTTTAAGTATAGTTTACTGAGAGAATGGGGTAGGGTATGAGGCAATCTCTCACTATATACAAGCTGGCCTTGAACTTCTTATGTAGCCCAGACTATTTAAAGAAATATTAAAACAAATCTCATTTTCCTCCCTTCTCTCCTATTCATTTGTCCATCCATATGTGGGACCACTTAAAGCAGATAAACAGCCAAAGCCTGCAGGTGCCAGTAATTTTTACCCACTGGAAATCTGCCTACTGTGGGCTGGGGATTTAGCTCACTGGTATAAACACTTGCCTGGCAAGCATGAGGTTGTGAGTTTGAACTCTGACTCCAAAAGAAAAAAAAAAAGAAAGAAAGAAAAAAAAATCTGCCTATTGAAAGCAGAGCAGGACAAAACAAAGGATGCTATTGACAGTTGCCTGACTCCCACATGGCACTCTTATCTGATCAGTTTTGGTTTTTCTTTTCTGATAATTCTTTTTTTTTCTCTTAATTTATTGACAGTCTGGCCTAAAGTCCCAGAACAGAATATTCCTTACTTGTGGAGTTCAAGACTCCTTGCCATAATGGCACTAGGCCTTCCCAGGGAGCAAGAGAAGTGGTCAGTTCTTCCTGTGGTGCCTGGCAGGTGTCCTTTTCTCTATTCCTTCCATAGTCTGAATCTGAAAATGCACAGGGCAGTGTGTGTGGGGGGGTGCTAGGGATGGAACCCAAGGGCTCAAGCATGCTAAGCATGTGTTCTGCTGCAGAGCTAACCCCCATCTCCTGGGTGTTAGCTCTAATTTAGTGCATTGTTACTGGTGAACAGATTTCTAAAAATACAGATCAGGAAGGTCCTGGCCTCCAAAGGGATCAATAGCACCAACAGTTGGAGAGAGAAGGTGACCTTTAGACATCCAGAGGGGCCACCAATGAGGGAGCTGCCCGCCCTCTGACCATCCTTTGGAGCCAGGGTGCTGGCATAAAGAGCAGCCTTGCACTCTCCAAACAGCTCTCTGAGGGTCACCAGCACCGAGTTGTGGGTGCCAGAGTATCACTCTTCTTTTATAAAGACAACTTGAAAAAACACCCCTCATTGGTAAGTTGATTGAAGATATCTCCTGTTAAGTCCTATCAATTATTTCTTCTTCCTCCTCCATGTCTCCTCCTGTGACACTGCTGATCTTATTCTGACTTTGGGAAAGTAAGCCCAGCTTTTCCAGTTATGAAAAACCTAGCTATACTTCAGAGAGTTTGTGAGTTGGGTTCCAGACTACTGTGATAAAGCAAATTTCATAAGAAAATAAGGCATACTATTTTTGGTTTCCCAGTGCATAGAACACTTAAGTTCATACTACACAGTGGTTGATTAAGTGCCCAATAGCCATTATGTCTTTAAAAATTACAGATCTTAATTTTAAAAATACATTATTGTGGATTGTAGTGGCACATGCCTGTAATCCCAGCACGCAGGAGACTGAGGCAGGAGGGTCACTGTGAGTTTGAGCCTGGCCTACATGGTAAGACCTTGTCTCAAAAACCAAAACAAAAATTCTTTATTGCTAAAAAAAATGCTAAGGATCACCTGAGCTGTTGGGAAAATGGTGCTTATAGACTTGTTGAATGCAGGGTTGCCAGAAACATTTGATTTGTAAAAAAATGCAGTAGCTGTAAAACACCATAAAATAAAGTATGCCTGAGATTTTTACGAAGGTGCTGAATTTTTTGGTGCTGAACTGGGTCGATGCAATTATGTTTCACTTGATCTCTGTTATATTCAATAGGTTGCTGCATGACAATGTCTTCCATTAAAATTGAGTGTGTCTTGCCTGAGAACTGCCGGTGTGGTGAGTCTCCAGTTTGGGAGGAAGCATCCAACTCACTGCTCTTTGTAGACATTCCTGCAAAACGGGTTTGCCGATGGAATTCACTCAGCAAGCAAGTACAGCGAGTGATTGTGGGTAAGAATGAAGGCCCAGCTCAATTCTTTGCAGCCAGGCATCTTTTCCCAGGATAGGAGCAGTCATCATGTTTGTCCTTCCCCTGGGACCTTCTTATTAAAGCATACTGAATATGCTTTAAGACTTTTGGCTTGTCATTCTGTCTGTGACACACACCATTTCCTCCCAGTTTGACCCAGGAGTAAATGTTGAGTCATCATCAGTACTTTCCTCATTCTCTTCCAGTGAGAGGCAACACTCCCAATATCTATCTGTCCTTGACACTTTCACATGTGAAATTTGAAGATTAGGTTAATGGCACAGCAAAGGCTAACTGCCTTGGGTCAAGCCAAGATCTTAGTTTAAAGAAAAATAAATAACAAGTTGATCTCTTCTTTGCATGTAAAAAGGTCTTCACATGTGAAGGGATCAGAGACTATATAGCTCAATGATAGAATACTTTTTTTTTTGTACTAGGTATCAAACTCACAACCTTACACTTGCCAGGCAGGAACTTATGTCACTGAGCTAAATCCCCAGCCCAATGGTAGGATACTTGATTAGCATAGTTACATCTCTAGCACTGGAGGTGGGGAGGAGTTATGTATCAACTAGGTCTATCTTTGTTCACTGCACAATGGTAGAATTCTGAGGGAATGCAGTGTGCATTTTAGTGTGATTCAACTTAGGGCCCTGTAGGTTCCAGAGGTGGAGTCTATTGTTTTCTATGGCTCAAGGCTATGGGCTGACTTGATTAGTGATAGGGAAAGAAGTTTCTTTTTTTTTCATTTTGTGTTCATAGGAATGAGATATCAGGAATTACTGTAATATTGAGAATACACAGGAATTCCTGGTATGTCTTTCCATAAATCCAATTAGGGACCAATTAGAAATAAATATCTATTTATATTCATATTCTGTGTGTGTGTGTGTGTTCCAAGCTGGCCCAGAACTTGCTATAGAGCAGCTCAGGGTGCCCTTGAACCCTCCTTCCTTGTCCCTCAGCCTCTCTATTAGGCCTAGTAGCTGCTGTGGTTCAACTCCTCTGTTTCTCCCACAAGCCTGGGAGCATTCAGAAGAGTTGGATTCATCTTGTGGCCTAGGACAGAGCTGACACTCAATAAATATACAAGGTTATGAAGATTTTCGTATTCAACAGGAGAAAAAACTCACACCCACTGTCAAAATTGCTGGGTTTCTTCTCTAAAAGGTGTCAGTCAGGTAATAGTATGGCCTCAGTGTGCTACTCAGCCCCTAGACTGCTCACCACCTTATGACAACTGCTTTTGCCTCTGCAGATGCCCCAGTCAGCTCAGTGGCCCTTCGCCAGTCTGGAGGCTATGTTGCCACCATTGGAACAAAGTTCTGTGCTTTGAACTGGGAAGATCAGTCAGTAGTAGTCCTGGCAGAGGTAGATCAAGATAAGAAAAACAATCGATTCAATGATGGAAAAGTGGATCCTGCTGGGAGATACTTTGCTGGTATGATTTCTTTTTAGCCCCACCTTTGTTCAACTTTGCAAGAAACACTATGATTTAGAAATTTCTGACTGCTACAGTGATCAAAGTGTTATTCAAATGGGTTTTGGGTTTTTTAAATTAATTCAGTTTATTGGTACATTTTAGGAATACATAATGGTCATACTCATCATAGAGAATTTGTACTTGTGTATGATATATCTTGATTGTTTTTCCCCATTCCCCTCCCCTCCTTCTCATTTACTCTTTGCCTTCTTATTTATAAAAGCTTTGTTTTGGGTGGGGATTTAGCTCAGTGGGGTAAGCACCTGCTTGGCAAGTGTAAGGTCGTGAGTGAGTTCAATCCCCGGTACCAAAAAAAAAAAAAAAAAAAAAAAAGAGAGAGAAACAAAAACTTTGTTTCCATTTTTCCTTTTCTCATTTTTTCTTTGCCCTTCCTCCTTCTTTAGTACCCCTTCTCATATGAATATTTTCTTCCATTTTCACAATATCTATGATACATTTTGGTCCTTACTTATACTTTCAATTTCTCATACTAGAGATACAATGTAATATTTATACATGTGTTCAATTTATTTCACTTAAGTGTATGTTCTCAAGGTGTATCCATTTACCTACAAATGTTTCAAATTTATCCTTCTTTGTGGCTGATAGAATGAGCAGCTGAAATGAATAGACAGTTCTCAGATGAAGAAGTACAAGTGGTAAATAAATATATGAAAAGTGTTCAACGTCACTGATCATTTCAGAGATGTAAGTTAAAACACTGAGATTTCATCTCACTCCAGAAAGAATGGCTATTATCAATAAATCAACTAATAACAAATGCTGGAGAGGCTGTCGGGGGAAAGGGACCCTTCTCTACTAGTGGTGGGAGTGTGGACTGGTGTAACCATTGTGGAAATCAGTGTGGAGATTTCTCAGAAAACTAAAACTACAGGTTCCATTCCTAGCTATTCCCCTTTGGGGTATCTTCTCAAACGAATTAAAAGTATCATACCACAGCTATTTGTACATACTCATGTGTATAGCAGCACAGTTTGTAATAACAATCTTAGAAACAGCCCAAATGCCCATTAACTGATGAATGGATAAAGAAGATGTGGACTTTGGTGTTCATTTTCTTTTGCATTGCTGGTGTTTCAACCCAGAACCTCATGGAAGCTAGGCAAGCGTTCAAGCCCTTAGTTAGACTCTCAACCCTTTTCTTTTATTATTGCTTGAGTAACTTATAGTACTAAAGAAAATCCTATGAGAAAGTATTCCTAGGTATTCTTTTCAATTTCTGCCTCTAGCAGAAACTAAAATCTGTATGGTGTTTTTGTGGTTTGAATGAGTTGTAAACACAGATTTTGATGTTTAAATTGCAATTTCTTTTTGTTGTTGTTGTTGTGCTGGGAGTGGAACCTAGGGCTTTGTGACTACCAAACAAGTACTATATACTAAGCTACACCCCCAAGTCCCCTAAACTGAAAATAATTTCAGATTTACAGAAAAGGTAAGAATAGTACAACCAACATCCATATAGCTATTGTCACCTGTTGTTAACATTTTGTTCCCCTACCTTTTTTTTTAAATTTTATTTAAGGAGAAAAAGAAAAAAAGCAGAGAAAGGGTACAAGTTATACAGATTTACAGAAAAAAATAAACAGTAGGAAATCACTAGTTAATGGATTACATATTGTCATTTTAGAAATAATTGTTCAAGTTACAAAATTAAAGCTTATAAAGTGGACATTCCAACAGTGAGACTGCAAACGGTTCTGTTCAATGATCCAACAAAACTCAGTGATATCATTATCTATCTTATACACTTAAATATACATGCAGTTATATCGCTTAGAGCACTTTCATTTCCTCTCTTTTGTGCAATGACAATTACCCATTTTGGGTTTTGTTGCTCCCACAGTTCTTATTACTTTTTTGGAAGAGAGTAGAACCAAATGTGACATAACAGAACAGAGTCAGTCAAATCAAAAGGGTGGGCATAATAGATAATGTAAAATCATAATACCAGGTGATCAACAATGGTTACCATAATGCCTCTCGCTATCTCTAATAGAATTGCCTATATCATCAGTTATAATAAAATTGAACAAAACAGTAAAGAACAAAACCAACAAAACCAAAACATTGGAGACATTATAGGTCTTCAAAAGTCGATAATAGTCAACCAGAATGGGCGTCATAATGAATCCCACTATCTTCACAGCTGTTGCCTAAACTTTCAAACCTGGTACTATGAAGCAAAACAGAATAGAGGGACATCAGTCAAAGCAAGAAGGTGAGAGCTATACAGGGCTTTAAATCAAGATAATGGAAAGTCAAAGTGGGTTACTATAATATATCCTATTTTTTATTTATTTTTCCCTTAATTAAAAGGATAAAAATAAAAAAGTAAATAATAAAGTGGAGATTGAGACAAAAGAGGACATAACAGCAAAACAGTGCAGATCAAAACATAACCATTTAAGCAAAATAGTGTTTCACCACAAGATAATCCCGACATAAAAGTAGTTACCATATTGTCTCTTTCCTTTAAATCTTTGAGTATAACTTCGTATACTGTAGTTTCAAATATATCAAAACAATGTAAAACCATTTAAGAGAATGACAGTATTCAGGGGATTTAGAATCAACTAACAGAAAATGAACAATGGTTTCTGTATAATCTCCTTGTCTATAAAAGTTTTTGCTTATACTATCATACATAATAAAATCCAATAAGATACAACCTGTTTAGACCAATGGAGACAGAAGAACAAAAGCTTGATGAGACTTCAAAACAAGATGGTACTAAATCAGTATTACCTATTAAGATGTCATTTTCTCCAAAATAGCTGTTCCTATCATCCAATCTTCTCTGCCTCATTTCTGTTGAGCTCTTTTTCTGTCATTAGTTGTCAGTTTGTCTTCTTCATTTTGTTTTCTGCTCCATTCATTGTGGCCTCTCTGCCACTATTTCTGGATTCTTCGTATTTTTCTTTTTTAGAATATCCTGAAAGTATTCTCTGTAGAGTTGAATTGGTGGTTGCATATTCCCCTAGTTCCTCTTTATCCTGGAAGCACCTTGTTTTTCCATCAGTTTCCAGGGATAGTTGTGCAGGATATATCAATCTTGGCTGGAGATTATTATCTTTCAAAGCTTGAATTATTTCCCCCCATGCTCTTCGTGATTTGATGGTTTGTGCCGAGAAATCTGCTGTAATTCTGATGGGTATTCCCTTGTAAGTGATCTGTTTCTTGTCTCTGATGGCTTTTAATATTCTGTTCTTGTATTGGATTTCTGGAATTTTAATTATTATATGCCTGTGTGTTGCTCTGTTTGGGTTGTCGGTCTCTGGGGTCCTGTATGCTTCATACAGCTGAGTATCTTTACCTTTTGCTAAATTAGGAAAATTCTCCTGGGTTATTTCTGTGTGTAGCTTTTGTAGTTCATTTGTTTGTTTCCCTACTTCTTATTTTATGTTCTTAATTCTTAAGTTATGGATCCTCTTAACATCTTCTAGTCTTTGTATTATTGCTGTTTGTTTCTTTGTTATTTTTAAGAAGTTTTTCATTTCATGCTCCCATATTACAAATCTGCCCTCCAGTTCAGATAATCTGTCCTTAGTTTCTTTCAAGCTGTTATGCCAGTTTTCGATAGAGTTTTTAGTTTCCTGGTAATCTCTTTGAACCTGCTTCACGTATTCTATGCTTTCTCTGTTTTCTCCATCAAACAATTCTCCCCTCTTTTTGTGTTCTTCCATTCCACCATCTGTTTTTTCTTGGGTGGTGCTTAGCATTTTTCTAACTATTCTGCTTATGTCTAGCTTCAGGTCATTAATAACTTCATTCCTGAACTTGTCTATGAGGCTCTGGAGATAGCGCTTTATATCTATTGGTGCTGTGTCTGCTATTGCCTCTTTCTCAGTATTGGGGGCCGAGGACCCTTTCTTGTTGCCTCTTCCCATATTCTTTGTTCCTTATATATGCAAACGTATATAGGAGGCCCAGCTTCCTTCCCTGTCAGCCACAGTCTGATTGAATTGCGCCGGCTAGGTGTTCCCACCCACCGAAGCACACCAGGAAGTTGCAGACCAGGCAGCCTATGCGGGGCCCGCCCCTCCAGGTCAATTTACCTTCAGGCGCTGGGACCTGGGTTGTGCTAGCTACTGGGTCTTAGGCAGCAGTGTCACGTAGGCTAGGCACTTCTCACCAATCCCGCTTGAAAGGGGGATACGTGGCTGAAGTCACTGCAGCGCCCTGTTCTCGCAAGTCTGCCTGGTCCCAGAATGTCCTCTGTTGGAGTCTCCTAAACCATGGAAGAGACCCAGCTTCTCTCACTCACCGCAAGTCAATGCACAGCTCCCCACCCGTCCTGCTTTCAACTTTGTTCACCGATTCCCGTTCTCAGAGCTTCTGTGTGTCTCTCTCCCTGCCAAGCCGATGTAGATGCAGCAGCAGCGGCGGGAAACCCAAATTGCGGCTTCCAATGGCGTGGGCTCCAGCTTCCACACTGAGGCTTTTCTGTTCCTGTTATAGCACCAGGATTGCATTCCCAGTTGGTTTCTCTCAGCCCAGTTCATTCTTGGGTCAGCAGGGCATATCTTCCCTTGCTTATTATTCCTTACTCCGCACCATTCCTGAATTCTAAGCTGAGTCTTTCAGAGAGCCTCTGTAGCTGCTGCTATCTGTCTGCCATGTTCTCCCAGAAGTCCTTGTTCCCCTACCTTTAACATTTGTTCTATGTCCAAGCATAATTTTCCCTGGAGGAGCCAAGATGAGAATAGGCTGCATATATATGTGTACCTCTACCCCTGAAATACTCCAGGGTGAGTTTCCCAAGAGAAATAACACATTCTTACATTGACACTGTGAAGTTATCAGCTGAAAGATATTTAATATTGATGGAATAATTTCATCTGACATACTATCTATATTTCAGTTATGTTAATGAACTGAATAATATCCTGCATAGAATTGTCCCCTCCAGTAAAGGATTCAGTCTAGGATCATGTTTTGTACTTACTTTATCTTTTCATCTTCTTAATCTGGAACATTTCTGTGGCTTTTCTTTGTTTTTTATGACAGAAGCATTTTGAAAGGATATAGTCCCCCTTTAATAGAATAGTCTTCATTTTGTAGTTGTCTAATGTTTTCTTGTGGTTGGATTGATACTCCACAATACATTCTTGGCTGGAATACTGTGTAGGTGATGCTGTGTCCTTCTTGGGATGTCCCATCTGGAGTCACATGATGTGCATCTGCCTCCCATTGGTGATGTTAATATTGATGACCTGTTTAAGATCCTGTCAGATTTCCCTATGACATAGTAACTGTTTTGTTTTTTTCAGCACTGAGAGTGAAACCCAGGGCCTTGCAATACTAGAAAAGTGCTCTACTCTTAGCAACCCTTTTCCAAAGCTTTTATTTTTAGCTAGGTGTGATGGTGTATGCCTACAATCTCGTCACTCAGGAGCATGAGAAAAGAGGATCGCTGCAGGTTCAGGGACAGCCGAAACTGCATAGTAAGACCCTATCTCAAATTTTTTTTAACTTTTACTTTGAGCTGCGCATGGTGGCACATGGAAGGCTGAGGCAGGAGAATTGCTGAGAGTTCAAGGCCAGCCTAAACTGCATAGTGAAACCCTGTCTCAAAAAGACAAAATAATAATAATAATAGTAATAATTTTTACTTTGAGTCAAGATGTTAAATTGCCCAGACTGGCCTCAAACTCAAAATCCTTTTGCCTCAGCCTCCCAAACAGCTAGGATTTACAGATATGCACCATCATACCTAGCCATAACTGTTTTTTAATTGTCACTTATAAGAACTTGTGGAGTTTGTTGTCTGTTTCTGTATAACCAATTTCCCTGAAATTTAGGGGATTACCATAACAAATGTGTGTTATCTCACATAGTTTCTGAAGGTCAAGAATGTAGATGTGGTTTAGGTGGATGGTTCCAGTGCAGGCTGTAGTCAAGCTGTCAACGAGGGACCTGAAAGATATGCTTCCAAATTCATTCAGGCAGGAAAAAAGCGTCACTTCATCACCATGTGGGCCTCTCAGTAGGACTGCTCAGGACATGACTCTCTTTTCCCAGAAAAATTTCATTCAGGCAAGAATTAACAGTGAAAGAGAGGGAGAGAAATTTAAGAGGTGTCAATCTTAGAAGTGACATACCATCAATTCTACCATGTGCTACTGATCACCTAGGTAATGATGAGACAATGGAGAGGACTGTACAAGGCTGTGAATATTGGGAGGCAGGGATTCTTAGGAGCAGTCTTGAGGTCAGCTATGGAGAGATTCTTTAAATCAACATAAATACTCTGATCCTTACCCAAATCTCTCCTTATGTTTTGTTTTTGTTTGATTTTTCCCTTTTTTGTCTCGTTTGCTTTTATATTTACTGTTTTTTTTAAATGTTTTTTGAGACAGGGTCGTGCTATGCAGTTCATGGTGGCCTGAAACACTATGTAGCTCAGGTTAGCCACACCTGACTTATATTCACTGTTAATTATTGCCTGAATGAAATTTTTGAGTTTGTGGTACTACAGTTGAACACAGAGCACCACGAATGTCAGGCAAGAGCTCTACCACTAAGTAACATCTTCAGTCCTTTTAATTTTTTTAAGACAGGATCTTTTTTTTTTTTTGTCTTTTTCATTTTTATTGGTACCAGGGATCGAACTCACGACTGCCTGCTTGCAAGGCAGGCGCTTATGCCACTGAGCTAAATCCCCAGCCCCAAGACAGGATCTTTCTAAGTTGCCAAAACTGGCTTTAAACTTGTGATTGTCAGCCAGATGTGGTGGCACATGCCTGTAATCCTAGCACTTGAGAGGGTGAGACAGCAGGCTCACCATGATTCCAAGGCTGGCCTGTGCTACATAGTGAGTTCAAGACCAGCCTGGACTAGATGGTGAGACCTTGTCTCAAAAACACTAATAAATAAATTATAAACTTATGATTCTCTTGCCTGAGCTTCCTGAATAGCTGGGATTATAGGCATGCACCACTGCACCCACCCTAGGCATCTTTTCTGTGAGGCAGATAGTATGAAGAAAATTGAATATTGATAGTCTCCAACTATAAGTCTGTATTTTTCTAATTCTCCTTTCAGTTCTGACAACTTTCACTTTATGTATTTTGAAACTCTGTTGTTAAGCACATACACATGTAAAATAACTATATAGTTCTTAGTGAATTGACATTTTCAATATGTAATTATTTTTGGCCTTGAAATCATTATTCCCCTATATGTAGTGTGTCATTTTTTCTTTTTCATTTGTAGCATTTTTATTGCTTTAAAGCATTTTTGTTTTGACTTTAGTTTTCAGTAACTTGGTTACAATGTGTCTGGGTGTAGATTCCTTTGTGTTTGTCCTATTTTTTATTTGTTCTGTTTTTTAAATCTAGTTTTACACTTTCCACCAAGCTTGAGGAATTTTGAGCCAAGTAATCTTCAGATTTTGTGTCTCTCTTCTCTAGGATCCTAGACATGCATTAGCCCTTTTGTTGTTGTCCTGTGGATCCCTGAGGTGCCATTCCTTTTCTTCCAATCTTTTTTCCTCTCTGTTGTTCAGATTGCATAATTTCTGTTAATCCCTTCTCAGGTACACTGACTCTTTCCTCTGTCATCACTGTCCTATTATTGATGACTAAATCCAGTGAATTCTAAAATTTTCATTTGAGCCAGGCATGCTGATGCATACCTGTAATCCCAGCACTCAGGAGACTGAGACAGGAAGATTGCCACAAGTTTGAGGCCAGTTTGGGATATACAATGAATTCAAGGCCAGCCTGGACTATATAGAGAGACCCTATCTCAAAAAAGAAAAAGAAAAAACTAAACAAAAAGTAAAACTTTCATTTGATTATTCTTCATATCTTCTACTTCTTTGCTATGATTTTCTATTTTGAGTTTTGTTCCAAGACTTGATAATAATTTAAGTTTCTATGGTGGTTGCATTAGTCGTTGACAATTCCAACATCTAGGCCATATCATTTCCAACATTCATTGATTTCTTTGATTTGATTTGTTGACTTTTTTTGTACAAGTTGAGATTTTCCAGTATCTTTGTGTTTCCAAGTGTGTATTAAAAGGAGATAAGGAGTATTAGTGGGAGAAAAAGAAAAAGAAAAAGAAAAAAGATTTATGTTAGCTTGTGGTTCCAGTCTATGATTGAGTAGTCCTATTGCCTTGGCAAGGTAGCATGTTATAGAGAGAACACAGAGTGGAACAATTACTTACTCATGAGCTAGTAAACAAAGGGCAACTGGACCAGCCAAGGTCTCCCAATCTTCTTCAGACCTAAGGATTGCCCATAAGGCCTACTGAGGTTACAGTAGCAGTACCCTGGAGACCAGGCCTTTAAAGTGGACCTTTGGGCCATTCAGTATCCAAATTCAGTACCAAGTAACTTTTTTTAGTTTTTTGAGACAGAGTCTCACTATGTAGCCTGGGCTGGCCTCAAACTTACGATCCTTCTGTCTCAGCCTCCAGAGGACTGGAATTACAGGCCTGCAATACCATGCCCAGCCTTATTTTTTTAAGTACTAAGAGGTGACCCCAAGGATTCTGAGCTACATCCCAAGCCCTTGTCTGTTTCTTTCCTACTTTGTTTGTGACAGTTTTGGCTAAATTGTCCAGGTTGCCGTTGACATTCCGATCCTTCTCCCAAGTAGCTGGAATGACAGGCATGCCATAATTATAGGCATGTCTATCTCTAGCATTGAGTAAATTATGGTTATATCCTAGACATTTTGAATATTATATAATTAGGCCCTGAGTTCTCTTTAAATCCTTTGAATAAACTTGTTATAGTAGTTTTAGCAGGCAATATATATGTATATTTGAGGTGAGGCTGCAAGCTCCAGCCTGCTTTCCATTAGGTGTTATGGGGCTCTGCTACACATGTGTGCCTCTCAGTGGTCAGTCTGGGATAGGAAGAATTCTATCCATTAGTTCTACTCCAAAAATCTTCAGGTTTTTAAATTTAGAATCTGATCCATGTATATACAAACTGAAGATGAGCCTAGGAATTCCTAAACAGCTTTATGGGATTGTATTCTTAAGCAACTACCTGTCTTTCAAAGCCCTTCTTCGCATTCCTCTGGCCACTCCTATAATAGTGCTGCCTTCAGGGCCAATCAACAGGAAGATGTGCAAAGAGTATTACAGTCACAGAGTTAAATTTTTTAAAAAAAAGAATAAGCACCAGGAGGGCCAGGGATTTAGTTCAGTAGTATAAGTGCCTGCCTGGCAAGCATGAAGTTGTGAATTCAATCCCCGTTACCAAAAAAAAAAGAATAAGCACCAGTCATGGTGGTGCATACCTGTAATCCCAGCACTCAGGAGGCTGAGGCAATCAGATCACTGTGAGTTCAAGGCCAATATGGCTACATAGTGATTTCAAGACCAGCCGGAACTAGATAGTGAGACACTGTCTCAAAAATCCAAAATCCAAAAACTGAACCAAACACACACACACACACACACACACACACACACACACACACCATAAAATTGACAGGTGTGGTAGTACACACCTCTAAACCCAACAATCTGGGAGGCAGGAGGATTCCAGAGTTTAGCTCAGCCCTGACAGTATTTATTTTTCTCTTTGAGACAGTCTCTCTCTGTAATTTAGGCAGGTTTTACACTTCCTATGTACCCCTGGCCTCGATCTCATGGTGATCTTCCTGCTTTAGCTTCCTAAATGCTGGGATTATAAACATGAATCACCAACCCAGCAGCAATTTAAAGATACCCTGTCTCAACATAAGAAATGAAAATGTGGGGAGCCTAGGAATGAAGCTCCATGTGAAGAGTCTGGGCTTAATTCATAGTACTACAAAATAAATAAATAAAAACAATAGTGGTTGGATCTCCCTTTTGGAGCTGCACGTAGCCTTACCATATAGAGAGGAATGTCCTCTTCCCTCAGAGTTTTGATGGTAGTAAGTTTCCTATTGCTGGTCACTCTCTCCACTTCCTCTGCTGAAGAATGATCTGGGGCCTGGGTGCATGGGACAGTAGAGAAAAAGGAGTAGAAACTAACTTTGTGGTTTCCTCCACTCCTCCTGAGCTTCAGGAGTTGTGTGTGTGTGTGTGTGTGTGTGTGTGTGTGTGTGTGTGTGTGGTGCTGAGGAGGAACCCAGGACCTTGTGAATGCAAGGTGAGTGCACTACTACTGAGCTACACCCCCCAACCCAAGGATTTATTTATGCTGCTTGAGCCGGATCTAGAGGGTTTCTCTTAGATCTCTGTCTGCACCCCTGTACCCCACTCCGGATTTCAAACTGTGTTGACTTCAAGCTGGGAGATACTGAAGAAGAAAATAGAGAGCTCACCACCAATTAGGTGGCACATCCAAATCTGCTATTCTTCCCTGAGCTGCCTACTAATGTTTTCAAATTTCTCAAGTAGCTGTACCATAAGTGTTGCCTCAGTTTTATAGTTGTGCTCAATAGGAAAATATGAGGTTGGTTCATGTTTACTCTTTCTTATTGGAACCAGAATTTCTCAGCATACTGTTAATTTGCATTATAAACAAGATATTTGTATTTTTTATTTTTATTTTTCACAGTACTAGGGATTAAACCTAGGGAGCATCGAGCTGTATCCCCAGCTATACATATTTATTTATTTATTTGTTTATTTTTTGGCAGAGGCTAGCCCAATCAGATCTTGAATTTAAGACCCTCCTGTCTCAGCCTCTAATGTAGCTGGGATTATAGGCATCACACCAGTAGTAGTTGTTATTTTATAGAAACATAAGACCCCGATAACAAATGTATAGTAATTTTCATGTTTTACGCCTTAGAAAAGAGCCTTGATGTGAGATTTAAGGTCCTATACATGGGCAAGATGTTATGGGGATGATCCTGGCTTTTGGCTTTTGTAGGCACCATGGCTGAGGGAACTGACCCAGCAGTTCTCGAGCGGCACCAGGGGGCGCTCTACTCCCTCTTTCCTGACCACCATGTGAAGAAGTACTTTGACCAGGTAGACATCTCTAATGGTTTGGATTGGTCCCTGGACCACAAAATCTTCTATTACATCGACAGCCTGTCTTACTCCGTGGATGCCTTTGACTATGACCTGCAGACAGGACAAATCTGTATGTACTTTATTATTTTTTTCACTCTGCTGCTATTATTTTCAGATGCTTGTCACTAGTAAGGCAACTCTCAACTCATGGAGAGAGATTTCCAATACTGTTATTATAATATAATAATAATTATACAGACTTGAATAAGTTTCTGGTCAGCCTATTCCTCTCAGCACAATGAAAGTATGGTCATCATTGGTCTAATGAGGATAGAAGCTTAATCCTCTTCCACCATCATTGGAAGGGGCTCACTAGAAAATAAATCCTGTACTATCAGAAGGTGATTATAGAATGAGATAAAAGAGTAGACAATTTCAGTTTGAGTTGCTAGCTTTAGGGTCTCAGTCTAACTCAGGCTGGACTTGAACTCACTGTGTAGCCCAGGGTGGCCTCAAACTCATGGTGATCCTCCTGCCTCAGCCTCCTGAGTCCTGGGATTATAGGTATGTACTACTATGCCTGGCCAACTAATTTTTTTCTTTTGGCAGTACTGGGGATTCAATCCAGGGCCTTGTATGGACTGGAAAATGCTTTACACTGAGCTACACTTCCATCCCTCTTTTTAAATTTTATTCTGAGAAATGGCTCACTATGTTACCCAGGCTGGTCTCATATCTGCCTCAGCCTCTCAGGTCGCTTCAATCATAGGCACATGTCACTGTACCTGGTTGGGCTGCTATTTGTTATTTTTACTTTAATTAATGATATAGGTAAGTACTCAGAGGCAAAATGGATAACCTTTGAAAATGGAAACACGAAGAAAATAGAGGTTGGTTCAGCTGCATTGGTGTGTTGTAAATGAGGTATTCTTAGAAACTGGGAGGATAAGAATTAGAAGAATAAGAATTAGAAGGGTCCTTGAAACTGAAAAAAAATAAACTAATCATAAAAATGACTTGAAAAAAATCATCACTCTTTGTGTAGATTAATCAGACGTAAAATATTCCAGCACCATATTTTGCTTTGAAATATTAGCCATTACACATAAATTTTAATATATAATAAAATCATCCTTTTATAAAAAAAAAAAATATTAGCCAGACGTGGTGGCTCACACCTGTAATCTGAGCATTTGGGAGGCTGAGGCAGGAGGATCACTGTGAGTTCAATGCCAGCCTGGGCTATTTGACAAGACCCTGTCTCCAAAAAAAAAAAAAAGAAGGAAAAAATATGTGCCACTCATTTTTATAGCATTTTAATCCATTTTCCTTACGCATAGTTTTAACAATTTTCATATTATACTCCAATTGGGTTAGTGTAGTGATTGGGATTTTTTTTCTTTCTTTACTAGGGATTGAAGTCAGGGTCCCATCTCTCTGTTCTGGCACTCAACTACATCTCTGGTTTTACTTTCTTGTTGTTGTTGTTTTGAGACAGGCTCTAACCATGCAGCCCTACGGGGGTGAGGGAGTGCACAAATTTACAATCCTTGTGCCTCAGCCTCCCAAGTGCTGGGATTACAAGTATGAGCCTCCAACAGTTGTCCCTTCCTCTGGCTTTTTTTCTCTCACAATACTGAGTATTAAACGCAGTGTCTTCACATTGAGCTACTTCCTTAGTCCTTTTATTAAAAAATGTATTTTTTATTTTGAGACGGAGTCTCACTAAGGGCCAAATTGCCTAGGCTAGGGCCAGCGATATAGCTCAGCAGAACAAGAACCTACCTGGCAAGTGCAATGTCCGGAGTTTGATTCCCAGTACACACCCCTCCCCCCCCAAAAGATTGCCCAGGCGAGGCTTGAACTTGCAATGCTCTTGCCTCAGCTTCCAGAACAGTGGACTTGTATGCCTGTGCCACCATACCTAGTTTGCTCCTTTGGTTTGTTTGTTTTTGTATATTGTGGTTTCTCCCTTTAACCAGCCGGTGGGTATTAGAATACCTCTCTTTTTGGAAACAAGTTCTTCTGATATTTAGTCTTGATGTTTTTGTTTTTGTTAGGGTCTCACTATCTAGCCCAGACTGGCCTCAGACGTGTAGTGCTACCTCCTCCACCTTCAGAGTGCTGGAATTACAGGCATGTGCTACCACACCTGGCTTTTAGTCTTGATTCAGGCACATTTCATCAGGCAGAGAAAGAACTCATCTGTCTTCCCAGTTTTTGTGCATGAACTGTTTATGTGGCACCATTGTGTTGCCTTTTACATCTTGGGCTTAAAACAGGCATTTTTATAACTACAATAGCAAAAGTCCAAGTACTTGAAATGGGCCTATAGGACCTCATTCGGGTCAGCCTCAGAGAAAACTACCTACTAGTATTTTATTAAGAATTTTCAGGCTGGGGATTTTAGCTCAGCGGCATAAGGGTCTGCCTGGCAAGCACAAGGTCCTGAGTTTGATCCCTGATACCAAAAAAAAAAAAAGAATTTTCTCCCAGTACTCTGGAGGCTGAGGCAGGAGGACACCATGAGTTTGAGACCAACCTAGGCTACATAGTAGGTTCAAGACAGTGTGAACTACTAAGCAAGGCCTTGACTGAAAATAATCTGCTTGCTTTTTTTTGTTCTCCTCTGAAAACATAGGCAGATGCGTCTGTACCCAAACAAAAAAAGGGAATTAATCTACTCCAAAACATGTAGCAAAGTCCTCTATTCATATGCTAGACCCTGGATGAGCAGAAGCAATCAGTGTTTATAATCACTTTGAAAGCTCATTGTCCCATTCTCAGTACTGAGTAACCTGTTATTTTGTTCTGTTTTTGTTTTTGTTTTTGAACTTTAGCCAAGCGCAGAAGTGTTTACAAACTGGAGAAAGATGAGCACATCCCAGACGGGATGTGTATTGATGCGGAGGGGAAACTGTGGGTGGCCTGTTACAATGGAGGAAGAGTGATCCGTATAGATCCTGTGACAGGTAGGCCCACAGCAAAATCACCCTCCCTGACATGTCTAGAAAACACCACATACTAGGGACCAGGGATACCTTGTTACTAATAAAGAGAGATATCTAGTCGGTGATCTCAACCAAATAACCTTGGAAATAAAGGCCAAAGTTATACCCAAAATTTAGTTAGAATTTCTTTTTCCTGGGGAGCTTTCTTTGCCCCAAAGAATTTTTCAAGGAAGCCCAGTGGGGTGGCTCATGCCTGTAATCCCAGCACTTGGGAGGCTGAGGCAGGAGGATTGTGGTGAGTTGGAGACCAGCCTGGGCTACAAAGTGAGCTCAAGGCCAGCCTGAACTGCATAGTGGGGCCCTTTTGTCTCAAAAAGACAAAAAAAAAGAAGAATTTTTCAAGAAAGACAAGTTAATATATGCAAGACCTCCAATCTTCTTTAGAACACCTTTGCTTCCTTGCAAAGCCTCTAGAAATACTGCAAAGGCTGGAAATTGCTAGAACTAAACACTAAATATTTGGTAATCTAGGGAAAAGACTTCAAACTGTGAAGTTGCCTGTTGAGAAAACAACTTCATGCTGCTTTGGAGGGAAAGACTACTCTGAAATGTATGTGACCTGTGGCCGAGATGGAATAGACCCTCAGGGTCTTCTGAAGCAACCTGAAGCTGGAGGAGTTTTCAAGGTGATATGGCTCTTTCCCTGAGGGGGGAATGAGGTGAAGACTCCTCTGTGAAGTGTCTCAGTGACTGGTGCTTTGCAGTCCTCCAAAATCTAATTCAATTTAGCATGTTAAGCTTATCACCTTAGACCTGACAATATTTTAGATATTCTGGACCAATGGTGGCAAACCTATGGGGCACGTGTGCTGCAGCAGGCTGTTTATATCACTGAAAGCAGTAAAAGGTTTGCCATCACTGTTATTTAGAATGTTGGTTATCTGAAGTCTAGGATGATCTATTTAGCATACTTTGTACAATATTCTAAAATACTTTTTTTTTTTTATCGGTACTGGGGATCAAACTCACGACTGCCTGCTTGCAAGGCAGGTGCTTATGCCACTGAGCTAAATCCCCAGCGCCTATATTCTAAAATACTTTTTGTGCTTCAGTGGTATTTGTTGAAATCCTTCACATTAGCATTGATAAGCTTGGAAACCCAGTGCTAGAAACACATTTATAAAATCACTTGTTTGTTTTGATGTTATAAGAGTACTTTTAAGGACTTGGGGAGGCACTGAGACAGGCTGACACACATATGTCCTTGAACTCATTATATAGCCCAGGCTGGTCTTGAATTCAAGCAGTACTCCAGCCTCAGTCCTCCAAGCGATGAGAATACAGGACTACACCACTACACCCATCTATTGACAAATTTTTAACAAACATCTTTTCGCAACAGAACAGTGATATAAAAAAGAAATCAATGACCTTTTGAGCTGAAATGTATAAATGTGGAAAAGCCTTCTTAAAAAGGAAGAAGATAATAGAAATACATTCGACTTTTAAAATCTAAATCATAGTGGTTGCTAGTTGTATTATAATCTATATAAGTAATTGGATTAGACCATAAATGCCTTATTGAATAGTTCTGGGTGGTTTTTTGTTTTTTTTTTTTTTTTTTGAGACAGGGTGTTGCTATGCAGTTTAGGCTGGGCTTGAACTCACTTTGTAGCCCAAACTAGCCTCAAAATCACAATGATCTTGCCTCAGCCTCCTGAGTGCTGGGATTACAGGCATGTGCCACCACACATATCTGTGATACCTTATTAAGTAATTCTTTTTCTTTTCCTTCCTTTTTTAATACTATGGATTGAACCTAGGACCTTTACAGTGAGCTACATCTTCAGCCATTTTTTTAAAATTTTGAGACAGAGTCTTGTCAAGTTGCTAAATTGCACAGGCTGGGCTTTCATTTGTAGTCCTCCTGCCTCAGTTTCCCAGAGTGCTGGAATTATAGGCACCGCCACACCTAGCTAAGTAACTATTTATAATAGAAAATAAAGGAAGGATAGCAGGGCAGCTGAATATATTCTTATGAATCATAAAATGCTTTTGAGGAATATTTGTGTTTATCTTTTGTCAGAGTTTCTTTTCTTTTTTCGACAGATAACTGGCCTCGGGGTCAAAGGACTCGCCCCCTACCCCTATGCAGGCTGAGAGACAGGTCTTTCCTGCTGCAGGAAGGTTTGAAGACAACTGGAGAACTCTGGAGCTGAAATGTCAATCTAGTTAGAAAAATGAAGCAATGATATTATTAACTGGGTTAATTTTAATATGTAATTTTAGGGGTGCTGGAGATTGAACCTGGGGCCTACCACATGGTAAGCATTTGCTGTACTGTGAGCTATGACGTCAGCCTCATTAATTTATATTTGTTCAAAGACAGAGCATTTTTAACAGGATAACAGGTGGTTTTGATAATACACTATACAGCCTTCCATGAAAAGGTCTGTAGAGTTAGCTATGTGGCACACATCTATAATCTCAGCATTTGGGAGGCTGAGGCAGAAAGATCACCATGAGTTTGAGACCAGCCTGAGCTACATAGTGAATTCAAGGTCAGCCTGAACTGCATAGAAAGACCCTATCTCAAAAAGCCAAACCAAAACCAAGACATCTATAGAAAGGCAAAGGGTTGTTCAACTGTCTCTCAGCCTCTTGATTCTTTGCAGATTGCTCAGAGGAATTGGAATAGGACCATATCTGTTCTTTATTCTATATTCCATACTTAATGTATACCTAAAGCTTAATAAAAACTTAGTAGGTACTTAGTAATATATAATTACAATTATGTTCCCTTTTATTTTCACTTTAATGTCATAAAATATACTGTGATGATATCTTATTATTCTTTTTGTTGTTCTTATTTTTTTACTTGTTATTACTTTTTCTGTATGTTATTTTTACAAGGTAAATACTGCTACAAAAATTGCAAACACTCTGGTAAAATCCATGGTTCCAACTGCCACGTGATGGATATAAAAGTAATAGTTCATTTTGGAGCAATTGTTTTTAAAGTAGCTTTTGAGTTGTGATTAGTTTGCACATATTTAAAATATACAACTTGATAAAGTTATCTAACATATACACATTAATGATACCAGCTCCAGGAACAAGATAATGAATCTATCTATCACTGTGTTAGTTACTTCTTTTATTGCTGAGACAAAATACCCAACACCCAAAGCTAAAGGAGAAAAAGTTTATTTCAGCTGACAGTTTGTAGAGGTTTCAATCTGTAGTAAACTGACTCCAACGTAGGGTGGTATGGCAGAAGGTCATCACAGAACAGAAACTGTCCATGGTAAAGCAGGCAGATAGAAGAGAGGAAAACAAAGAAGTAGCAGTATCAGCAACCAAACCTGCCTTTATATTTCATCCAGGCTACCTGCTTTTTGAGCAGTACCACCCACACCGGGGCGGGGGTTGCTTAATCCGAGTATCATACAGCCTAGATCCAGCTACCTCAGGAAAGCCCCACCAATAACCACATGAGGCGTTGGGGGAACATCTAGATACAAGCCATAACAAGTACTGATAAAATCTTCCTTTAGTCCCACTGTAATCTTTTCCTTTGTCTACTCGGAATGCCTGTTCTGCTTTCTGTTACTATAAAATAGCCTCAAAGTTGGGTAGTGTAATTTTTCCAATTTTGTTATTTTTCAAAATTATTTAGCTGTTCTTTTGGCCTTCAGTTTTATTTATTTTTCATGTTATTTTATTTTTCTGTGCTGGGTATTAAACTCAGGAATTGAAAGAGTTTTTAGCACGGTTAGAAGACAGACTATAAAGTAAAGTGGCCTTTATTTTAAGAATGCGGAGAGAGAACTTCTCAACCACTGAGGTCTGGCTTTCTCTCTGCCAGACTCATGGTGTGGGGGCATACATATAGCTTAGGTGTGGGGTGGAGCCTAAGGGGCATTACTGATGCACAGGTAGCCCATTGGAATTCATTTCGCGCCACAGGTAAATTGCTTAGGGGCAGGGAAGGTGACCTTTCACCTTCCAGCCTCCCACCACTACAGCATCCCCTCCAGGGCAAAATCCTTTCATTTCTCTCCTCTTTCTTAAAATAAAGACCACTTTACTTTATATTCTGTCTACTAACCGTGCAGAAAACTCTTTCAGAAATTTATAATATTATACATACCACTGTGCTACAAATTAGCTCCATTATAAATTTTATTTTTATTTCTGTTTATTTTTGTTCAGTACTGAACTGACTATTGAAACCAGCTTAGGGTCTGTACAGTGAGCTATATCCCCAGATTTTTTATTTTTGATTTAAGAGATAACGTATCACTAAGTTGCCCACTATGGACTCAAAATTTCAATCCTCTTATCTTGATTTCCCTGAGTACTAGAACTAAAGGTGTACGTCACCACTCTGGGTTCCTATTATAAATTTTAGAATCAGATTGATTATATCTATTAAAAATCTTACTACAATTTTAATTGTAATTTCTTTATTTTTCCAAATCCATTTTATTTCAAGAATAAAAAGGAAAAAAACTACAACAAAATTTCAAAACATATTAATCAGGAGCAAAAATGGTACATTCCTTCTAAATTGTCATCCCAAAATCATTCACCCAGAGCACAAGACATCTGCATTCAATTGTCTAGACAACAACTTTGCTGTTTGTATTTCTTCCTCTGAGAACTGTGTATTCATCTCAAATGGCCATTTTTGGATTGGGTCTTTAAATCTGGGAGGACTGATTTTTTTTTTTTTTTTAGTTCTTGATATGTTCTCCATAGTAATCCTTTGTTTGAGGAACAGCTGGCAAAATTTTTCTCCCACGTTGTGCGTTGTCTGTTCACTCTGTTGGTGGTTTCTCTTGCTGTGAAAAAGATTTTCAGTAGGATGAGATTCCAGTTGTTGATTATTTGTGACACTTCCTGTGCAATCTGAGTTTTGTTCAGTCTTTCCTACACCAATGTCTTCAACAGTTTTACCTACTCAATTGTCCAGCAGATTTAATATTTTTGTTTTAATATTAACATCTTTGATCCATTCTGATTTTATCTTTGTGCATGGTGAAAGATACAGGTCCAGTTTTAATCATCATCGGCATGTGTAGAGTCAGTCTTTCCAGCACCGTTTATGAAAGAGCTTATATTTCTTCCACTGAATGTGTTGAACATCTTTGTCAAAGAGAAGAAGGCTTAGCGTGTCTGGAGTTGTTTCTGCATCTTCTAATCTGTTCCATTTATCCTCGGGTCTTGTTTGTTTGTTTTGCTTTGGGCCAGTACCACACTGTTTTTATCACAGTAGATTTATAGTATAATTTCAAATCTGAGATTGTGATGTTCCCTGTCTTCTCTTTGTTGCACAGGATTGCCTTTGCTATTCTAGGTCTCTTCTGGTTCCAGATAAATTTTCAGATTGTTTTCTATAACCCTGTGAGGTATACTATTGGAATTTTGATTGGGATTGCATTGAATCTGTATGACAGTGTTGAAAGTATGGCCATTTCACTGTATGCTTCTTCCTACCCAAGAGCAGGAGATATCCCTCCATTTTCTAATATCCTCTTCAATCTCCTTTTTCAGATCACTGTAGTTTTCAAGGGAGAAGTCTTTTACCTCCTTTGTTAGATTGACTCCTAGGTAGTTCATTTTTTTGCATGCTATTGTAAAAGGTATTATTTCCCTGATTCCTCTCTCAGTGAATTTGTTGCTCATATACAAGAAGGCTATTGATTTTTGAGCATTGACTTTGTAGCCAGCTACATTACTGAATTTGCTTATTAAATCTAAATGTCTTTTGGTGGAGTTTTGGGGTCTTCTAAGTGGAGTATCATGTCATCGGCAAATAACAATGATTTAACGTCTTCCTTTCCTATCTTTATTCCTTTTACTTCTTTTTCTTGTCTAACTGTTCTAGCTAAAGTTTCCAGGACTATTATTGAATAAGGATGGAGACAGTGGACATCTTTGTCTTCTTCCTGATTTTAGGGTGAAAGCTTTTAATTGTTGTCCATTTAGTATGATGTTGGCTGTTGGTTTGTCATAGATGGCTTTTATTAGGTTAAGATAAAGACCATCTATTCCAATTTTTTCATGAATGGGTGCTGGCCTTTGTCAGATTTTTCTGCAACTATTGAAATGCTCATATGAGTTTTGTCCTTGACTCTGTTAATATGGTGTATTACACTTATGGATTTATGTATGTTGAACCATCCCTACATCCCTGGGATGAATTCCACTTGATCATAGTAATCATAGTGATCTTTGTGACAATTGGCTGCAGTCTGTTTGCCAATATCTTATTGAGGACTTTTTGCATCAGTGTTCATTAGGGAGATTGGCCTGTAATTCTCTTTCTTAGTTGGTTCCTTCTCTGTTTTTGGTATCAGGGTAATGCTTGCTTTCAGGAATGATTTTGGAAGTATTACTTCCCGCTCAATTTCATTAAAGAATTTGAAAAAGAAATAATGGTGTTAGGTCTTCTTTAAATTTCTTATAGAATTCAGCAGTGAACCTGTCAGGTTCTGGGCTTTTCTCTGTTGCTAAGTTTTTAATTACATCTTTGATTTCATGTGTTGATACTGGGTTATTTAGAAATTTTATATCTTCTTGATTCAGCTTAGGTAATTCATATGTGTCCAGGAATCTGTCCATTTCTTCTGTATTTTCTATCTTAATAGAATACAAGTTTTCAAACTGGGTATAGATGCTTTTCAGGATTTCTGCAGTCTGCTGTGATTTCACCCTTTACACTCCTAATTGCATGGATTTGAGTCTTTTCTTTCCTTTTTTGATATAGTTGGCTAAGGTTTTGCCAATTTTATTTCATTTTCAAAATTTGATACACTGATTTTTTGTGTTGCTTTTTAGTCTCCTGTGTGTTAGTTTCTGCTCTGATGTTTGTAATTTCCTCTCTTGTATGAGCTTTTAGTTTAGCCTGCTCGTCTTTCTCTAGAAGTTTGAGGTTGAACATTAAGTTGTTTATATGTGCTTGCTCTGTTTTCCTGATATGGGTATTTACTGCTATAAATTTCCCTCTTGTGACTACTTTCATTGTGTCCCACAAGTTCTGGTATGTTGTAATTATTATTCAACTGTGAGAACTGTCTGATTTCCTCTTTACTTCCATCTGTGGCCACTGGTTGTTCAGTAGGGTGTTACTTAATTTCCGTATGTTCATGAAATTCTCATAGTTTCATTTGGTATGAATTTCCAGTTCCATTGCACTGTGGTCTGATAGTATGCATGGGATAATTTCAATTCCTTGGCATTTACTTAAGTGTGTTAAGTGAGCCAGTATATGGTCTATTTTGGAGATTATCCCATGTGCAGCTGAGAAGAATGTGTATTCTGATGTAGTGGGTTGGGACACTCCATAGACAGTTATTAGGTCCATTTTTTCAAAAGTCTGATTTAGTTCTAATATTTTATTATTGATTTTTTTTGTCTAGTTGATCTGTCTTGTTGTGACAGTTGAGTATTGAGGTCTCTCAATACAATTGTATTAGGCTTATTTGATTTTTCATGTCTATTAGTAATTGCTTGATATAGATGGGAGCACTGGTATTTGTTGTATATATAGTTATGATTATTATCTCTTCCTCTTGGATTGTGCCCTTTATGAGAATGTAGTGACCTTCTTTCTATCTCTTAGTCGTCTTGGCTTGAAAATCAGCTTTTCTTCAAATCTAATATCTACCCTTGTTTTTTTCTGGATTCCTGTCACACGGAGTATTGTTTTTTTTTTTTTTTAATTTTATTTTGAAAGTATACAACAGAACAAATCAGAATAAAGCCAACTAAGGTCTTACAGTGAAATTGGTACAGAACTTCACAGCAGGTTACCGGGATAACAGTAATAGGTATCACAGTATATTTTGTTATCTTTATAATAGTTGTTCTTTCAATCACGTGTATCAAAATGAGATGAAATATCGAACACTGTAGAACTTATCAAAACAGAATATTGAATAGAGCAGTACCATTAATCAGAAAAGAACAACACAGTAATAAAAATATTTGCCTTCAAAGAAATGGTAGAAGGAAGTCCCCCTTATTTGCTATGGTCAACCACCCAGGAGACGCTCAGATTTCTGATTCCCATTTGCTAATGGGCGGGGTGGGGGAAGAAGGAGGATAGGGGAAGTGGGATATTTGACTCTAGGTCATGTATCAGTAGGTTCACTATTGCTTAGCAGGGAGGCAGGATAGTCATTTGGTTTCACAGCATCCTCAGTTCCAACATGGCACGAATCTCAGGAGCTGCTGCTGGTTCTCCTCTGGAAGGGCTGCAGTCTGCCATGGGGCCTCCCTTACCAGGGAGGGGAGGTGCTTGCTTGGCTTCCCAGGGTCCTAAGTTCCAACTTGGCATGGATCTCAGGAGACACTCCACACGGAGTATTGTTTTCCATCCTTTGACTTTCAGTCTGTGAATTTCCTTTTGAATTAAGTGTGTTTCTTGTATGCAGCATGTTGTTGGATCTTGCTTCTTGATCCATTCGGCCAGTCTGTGTCTCTTGACTAGTGAAATGAAACCATTAACATTGATGGTTATATCTGATATGTATTGACTCATTCTGGTCATGTTATTTTCCTGTTGTTGTCACCCTCACCCTGTCCCCCAATCGTTTCTCTTTCCTGGTTTATTACTTCTGTTGTGGTTCATGGATCTGTAGTTCTTATTTTTTCTTTCTAGAATATCCTTCAGAAAACTTTAGAGTGCTATTTTGGTGATCATAAGTTTTCTCAGATGATCTGTGTCATGGAAGTATCTTTCTTCTGCACCAACTTTGAAAGATAGTTTTGCAAGATACATCAATCTGGGTTGGAAGTTGTTTTCCTTTAGAACTTGGGGCACTTCCTCCAAGCTCTTCTTGACTTAGGAGTTTGTGCTGGGAAATCAGCTGTGATTCTGATTGGCTTTCCTTTATAGGTAATTGGTTTCTTTCCTCTAACAGCTTTTAAGATTCTATTCTTGTGTTGAATTTCTGGAATCTTGACTATGATATGCCACGCTGTAGATTTTCTTTTTCACCATGTGTGAGACACGCGTCCCTGGCTGCTACACAGGCATGGCAGACAGGTATAGTTAAGAAACATCTTTGCTTTGAACAGGAGGAATGAAAGCACAGCACTTTACAGCCATGTTGTAGTCTGAATCCTGCTCGGGCTGTAGATTTTTTAAGACCATTGCTAGTTGGAGTTCTCTATGCCTCATTTATCTGCATGTCAAATTCTTTTTCTCTACCAAGAAAGTTTTCTGTCGTGATGTCTGTGAACGTTTTTTAATGTAATTTGTGGTATCTCCTACTTGTTCATGACTCCAGTAAATTTTATATTATTCTTTTTTGTCTCATCTAGCAGCTGCTGGATTGCTTTCTTGTGGTCCCTTGCTATTTATGAGAAATCTTTCTTTTCCTGGTCACTATTTGGCAAGCCTGTCTTCAGTCCCTGAGATCCTGTCCTCACGTTGGCCTTTTAAAAATGAAAAAGGAAAAGAAAAAGAAATAGTCCATTTCCAGGATTCTCTCTCATTTCACTAAGTGAAACCTGACAGCCTGTGGAGACGAGTCCCGAATCTTGCCACTCTATCCCCGTAAGCCAGCATTTGCTTTATGGCAGAGTAGTGGATACCCTCAGCAGGCCTGTCCTGAGACCAGACTCATTGGGCTCACCATAGTCCAAGCAATTCCAAAGGTCTGTGCCCAGCTAGGAGCTGCTAGAGGAAGCTGCAAGCAGTTTTGAGTTTTGAGCTTATCCTGCCAACTCCAATATGGCTCCCAGCCTATCACTCTCTCCACATGGGAAGATTTAAGTCCTCTACACTCACCACCAGCCAGTGCAGTCCTCCACATCCAGTGCTCCTTCCCTGCTGAGTGTCTCTACAGAGACCTCTGGGGTTGCCAGCTGTCACTGTCACCTTGGCCATGCATCCCCAGGTTCAAACAGTTCAGTAAGTCCATCTGAGGGAGAAGGTGCAGCCAACTACTGTTTTCCTCTTCATTTTATTTTTCCTTTTTACTCTCTTTTTGTGCTTCAGTTTCACACTTCATATTCTTCCAGGGGACCCACTTTCTTCCTTCCTGTCTTCCTCCCGATGCTATATTTCAGCATCTGGACAGTGACTCTCAGAGGGGCTGTCTTCTCTGTTGCTTACCCCTCCACCATCTTCCCAGAAGTTTCTGTAGTTTGTTTAAATCTGTGGAACAATTTGGAAGAATTTACTATTTTTAATCTTTTAATCCAACATGGCATGTTTCTCCAATTATTTGTCTTCAGTTACTTCTGTCAATTATTTTTCTTCAGTTATTTCATAGATTTGAGTACAGAGATCTTGTACATATACTGTAAAGAATTTTGCTTTTGGAGCTATTATAATTTTTAATTTTTTCAATTGATAATTGCTTATATATAGATGTATGACTGATTTTTTAACTTTGTTAAACTCATTTATTCTTATAGCATTTCTGTAGCTTCTTTGAGATTCTTTGGATATACAATTGTATTATCTGTGAGTAGAGAGTTTTGTTTCTCTCATTCCAATCTGTATGTTTTTATTTCTTCTTGTATTACTGTACTGCCTACCGGTATTATATTGACTTGAAAGAATATGAGTGGATATCATTATGTTGCTCCCCAGCTTAATGAAAAGCATATATTCTTTATCATTAGATGTTAGCTATATGTGTTTTTGTGGATGCCCTCGTCAGTTTAAGGGACCTCAATTCTAGTCTAGTTTGCTTAGAAGTTTTCTTAATACTTTCATGTGATGCTGAGCAAAGACACCCAAATCCTCATGCATGCTAGGCAAATGCTCTATCACTGAGCCACATCCCCAGACCTCCATTCTCTTACTTTTAAACTATCCGTATCATTATATTTGCAGTGAGTGGGTATGTTTGTGTGATTAAGGTGACTGGGATTTGAACCCAGGGCCTTTACACTGAGATATATTCCTAGAGCTTCTTTTTTCTTTTGAGACAGAGTCTCACTAAATTTCACAGGCTGGGATCAAACTTAAAGTCCTCCTGTCTCACTTGTCAAGTACTGGGATTAAAGGTGTTCCCTACCACTCTTGGCTATTCAGTTTCTTGAATCTGTAGGTCTTTATCTAATTTGGGAAGTTTGGGGCCCTTATTTCTTCAATTTTTTTTCTGCCCCACACTCCTCTCTTTCTGAGACCCCAATTATTTGAATATTAGACATTGTACTATAGGTTCCTGAGGCCATTCAGTTTTTTCAATCTTTTTTCTCTTGTTCTGATTGAATAATTTTTATTGTTCTATCTCCAAGTTCACTGGCTTTTTCCTCTCTTCTGACATCTATTTATATGATCACATTGTTGGCACCTTGTGTTGCCTTTTCCTATTTGAATCAAACATTTCTTTGTTCTCTGTATGCTAATTTTGGATTGTATTCTGAATATAGTATTTGGAATATTATTTTATGAGACTTTGGGTCTTGTTTAAATCCTATTGAAGAATATGATATATTTGTTTCAGAAGACAATCTGTATGGTTAGGTTCAGGCCATAGGTTCCATTCTGTCTTCTGTGGATGTGGTTTCCATGTCAATTCTGTTTTCACAGGCTTTGCAGTGATACTTAGGTCTGTCCATTTAGCTCTGTCCCATGTAAGCTTCAGAAGGTTTAGTCTGGAACTTGAACAGAAGTCTGGCGTTAGCTCTGTTCTCAGCCTGGAGATGTTAATTGGGATTCAATCCATGTATGATGAGAATTTCAGAAGCCAGGAAAAGTTATAGAGTTATAAATGACTCCATAAAATGTTTATAAATGTTTGCATTCAAACCCAACCTCAAAGACATTTTCATGGGGATTCTCCAGAGAACATGGTGTGTCTGAAATCCCAGGAGTGCCTGCTCCTCATGCCCAACACTCACTGCAATCTAAAAGCTACCTGATCTCTACTTGGTTCCTTCTTAACCCTGTTTTTCTATTAAGGGAGGGCAAAGAGCAACAGGGCTGACACAGGGTCTCTTAAAGCTCCAAAGAGGGCATAAAGTCCTTTATTTGTGAACCTTCAGGAGACCAGTCATGATCTGAAGCCAAATGGGGCCCTAATACATCTAGGTGACCTCATATCCTGGTCATTTCCTGCCCACACTCAGTGCAGGCAGATAGGATACTAGCGAACTGGCTGAGGAACTCCAGGGGCTATGATGGAGAGTTCTGAAAAGGCAATCAGACCAAATGTCCAAGAAATGACTCCAGTATAGCTCTAATGCGTTTTCCAATACCCCTGGATCTGAGAACCCAATCTAGTGGAACATAAGCTCTGGCCCCTTTCTTCAGCAGTAGAAGGCTCCCCAATGTCAAACATGAAACCCCTTACACTCTATCATACTTTTCTTGTGTGTTGCCTAAGTGACCACCTAGTCAATCAGATTTCTTAAAAAGTCATCTAGTTGACAATGAATCAAGACATCTGGTCAACCTAAAAACTCAGCTCTAAGGTCAATGCCCAAATTAGAACATCTGTCAAACCAACGAAAAAGGCCATCTAGTCCCCCTGACTTGCCAAAAGGCAATCTGCCAGGGTCTTGGAGAGTCTTTGCACAATCTTGGTAGACATGCCAAAAATGGAAGGACCTCAGTATTCTTTTCACAGGCAACTTCTTAGCCAGCTCTCTTGGGAAATGAGATGATATCTTCCAGATGAAAAGAAGGCTTGTAATGTGTATAGGAAACCAATAAATTCCACATACTCCGTGTTCCTCACACTATGCCCCCCTACATCACCCTCTTGAGATCTGAAAGCATGGGAAAACAGTAAAAACATCATGCTGATGCTCTGGTCATTATTTGAATAGTAAATAGTGAAGTCCTTCGTCTCTGACCAAAGAATCTCATGTCTTCCACATGCATTCATGAAACAAGAAAGCTTTTCAGCTTGCAAGTAGGGCAAAATCTCAGATTCTTTATAGTTCTGGACATTAACCCTTTTAATCAGACACTGAGTCCAAGATTCTCAGGCCAGGCATCATTAACGCCAGACTTCTCATACTACACTGCCAAGTTCTGTCTTTCCCCTGACAGAACTTCCAATGTAGGCTGCCAATGATGCCTCCCCAGTTCCACCATCAGAGGCTAGCTCTACACTACTAGCTCCAGAACTGAAGACTCATCTCTTGCTTCAAAGACTTAAATTCTAACCTCTTCCTCCAGAGACTGGGTCTTCACTACTCTTCCCAGAAAGCAAGTTGGGTCTTCTGCTTCCAGCAAATAAATGCCAATTTTTGCCACCAGCACTATATTCCCTAATTCCTCCTCTAGAGGTCTCATCTCTATACCTGTTCCAGATGCTAAGTTCTGATTTCAATCCCAAAGTCTAGCCTCTTCCTCTTAGTCATGAAATGAAGTCTCACTTCTTGGCAGAGGCTGTCTCAATTTGCACAAGCAATCACTGAAGCTGTCTCACTACCTAACCTCAACCTGAGTGTTCATGACCCCATTTCATGCAGGGAAAAAAAGAAAGGGGAGGACTGGCAGAGGTGGCCATGGAAACTTTCAGAGAATGTAGAGTCTTTTAAGAACAGGTCTTTGGGAAGCAAAAACAATAAGAGGCCCTGAGCCAGGCAGGCCTTCACCCTCTGAGGCCTGCTGGCCTTTAGATAATAACTGAGGCACCTCGTGGCCCTACTTCTTTTTTTTTTTTTTTTACTACTTCTTGAGTAGAGGAGTTTGGAGAGAAGTGAGACTAACAGAGTCTCACTTGGGGCTACTGGGGAGCAGAGGTGAGCCTATACACCAGCACATACTTCCCCACTGGAACCAGATAGACATGCAACCTGAATAGTACCTTTAAAAGACTTCGAAAACCTTGATGGCCCCATCTCTGGGGCAGAGAAGGAAAGATTTGTGGGAAATAGCACAGATCAACCCTGGGATTCTCCATTGTGAGTGCTATGCCCTTTCATGAGGAGTACTATGAAAGTGGGGGATCCAGAGCCCCAAGAAGCCCCTCTCTTCCATGCAGTCAGCTGGTCTTCTGACAGCTAGCAGTGATTTATGGCCCAGTTTATCATGCAGAGGAGACTGGAGAGTGTGGGACCCTTGGGATGGCCCTGGGGGCCAACAGGAAGGATGCAGAGAACTTTCAAGGAGACTTTCAATGGAACAAGAGCCACTTGAAACCCACTCTGGGCTCCATCCTTTTCAGCCAACTGAAACCTGGCATTGTGCTGTTTGCTTTGCAGTGTCATGGTGTACAAGACTGAAAGGCATCTTCAACTCCATTTTGAAGGCAGATTGACTTAACCCACAGGGATTCTGCACAGGGCACATAAGCAGGCAGACTCTGTCCCAGTTCTTAGCAGGTGAGGTCAGAAAGGAAGAGGACTAGCTTATTGGTCCTTTGCAGGCTTGCTGGGCCCTCAGTTTCCTTCCTCTGCAGCCAGCAGAGCCTGCGCCAGCAGCCCCTGGGGCCTCTCCAGAGGAAAAGACTTTTAACTCACTGTATACTCCAGGCTGGCCTCAAACTCCTGGCAATCCTTCTGCCTCAGCCTCTGGAGTGCTGGGATCACAGATGGCCTCTACCATGCCTGACCAGAAGCCTTTGAAAGATGACTTAACATTTAGGGCTAGTGCCTACTTCCAGACCACACTTCCAGCAACTTCCCACCTGTGGCCTTCAGCTGGAAGAAATCAGAATGCCCAGAATGATTGGATGAGCCCTTTGGGCCCTCCATAGTGAAGAAAGAAGCCATTTAGGGGGATTACAGTAGACCAAGGGCCATTTGAAACCCTATCCTGTGTTTCCCATATGGAGATAACATGGCTCTTTTGACACAGTGCTGGTTATCTTCCAAAATCGGCATTTTCTTTCTTCTGTTTGTTTTGTTTTTATGATACTGCAGATCAAACTGAGGGGTACTCTACCACATTCCCAGCCTTTTTTTTTTCAGTTTTCAGACAGGGTCCTGCCAAATTGCCCTGATAGCACTAAAATTTGAGATCCTCCTGCCTCAGCATCCCTCAGTGCTGGAATTACAGGTATGTGCCAGGTTCTAACCTTCATTGTTAACCTAGCACATTGAAGGAGGGTGAGACCAAGATCAAGAAAGTTAAGGGACCTGTGCAGAGCTTGTGGCAGCTAATGCAGCTTTTTGTGAGGGTCCCCTCTGTGAAGTAAAATGAGGGCCAACACAGGGAATTCAAAGTCTTTTAGAAGCAGTTTTCTCTTCCGGGAGAACATGGCGGACAAGTAACAGCAGCCACAGAGGCTCTCTGAGATTACCAGTTTAGAATCCAGGAGCGGTGCTGTGTGAGGAGTCCTACGTGAGGGGAGATGTACCCTGCCGACCCAGGAACGAACTAAGCTGAGAGAAACCAACTGGAAATGCAGTCCTGATGCTATAACAGGAACAGATAAAATCTCAGTGCAGAAGCTGGATCCCGCACCATTGGAAGCCGCGATTTGAATTTCCTGCTGCCAATACTGCGTCCCAATCCGCACGTAAGGGAGAGAGACGCGCGAAAGCTCTGAGAGCTGGAATCGGTGAACCAAATGGCATTGAGAGCGGGACTGGCAGGGAGCCCTGCATCGACCTGCAGTGAGTGACAGAAATGGGGACCCTTTCATAGACTAAGAGGCTCCAACAGAGGACATTCTGGGAATGAGCAGACTAGCCGAAACAGGGCCCTACAGTGACTTTAGTCGCATATTCCCCTCTCAAGCGGGAGAGGTAGGGAGCACTTGGCCTGGTGACGGCATGGAGTAAGATCCAGTAGGCTAGCCCAAATCAGGTCCCTGCGCCTGGCGGTGCACCCTAGCAGTGAAGCATTCAGTAGGTTGACCTGGAGGGGCAGGCCCAGCAGAGGCTGCCCAGGTCTGTGTCTCCCTAGTACACTGCAGTGCACGGGAACATCTAGCCAGCAGATTCAAACAAACTGTAACAGACAAAGAGAAAAAAAAAAAAAAACTGGGCCTCCTACATACGCTTGTATGGAAGGAACAAAAAGTATGGGAAAAGGGAGCAACAAGAAATGGTTCTCAGTCCCCAATCCTGAGAACACTGATCCAGGAAAGGTAAATGCAAAAGAGATTGAAGACAGAAAACATGGAATATCAGACACGGCACCTATAGACATAAAGCAGTATCTCTGGAGCCTCACAGACGAGTTCAAAAATGAAGTATTTAATGAAATAAAGCAAGAAATAAGTAGAATAGTTAGAGAAACACTAAGCACCACCCAAGAAAAAACAGATGGTGGAATGGAAGAACAGAAAAAAAGGGGAGAATTGTTTGATGGAGAAAATAGAGAAAAGATAGAATACGTGAAGCAGGTTCAAAGAGATTACCAGGAAACTAAAAACTCTCTATTGAAAGCTGGCAAAACAGCTTGAAAGAAACTAAGGATAGATTATCAGAACTGGAGGACAGATTTGTAAGGTGGGAACATGAAATGAAAAACTTCTTAAAAATAACAAGAAAACAAACAGCAATAATACAAAGACTAGAAGATGATAAGAGGATCTATAACTTAAGAATTAAGAACATAAAAGAAATAGTAGGGACACAAACAAACGGACTACAAAAGCTATTCACAGAAATAATCCAAGAGAATTTCCCTAATTTAGCAAAAGGTAAAGATACTCAGATGTATGAGGCATACAGGACCCCAGCCACCTACAACCCAAACAGAGCAACACCCAGGCATATAATAATCAAAATTCCAGAAATCCGATATAAGAACAGAATATTAAAAGCCATCAGAGACAAGAAACAGATCACTTACAAGGGAACACCCATCAGAATTACAGCAGACTTCTTGGCACAAACCATCAAATCATGAAGAGCATGGGGGGAAATAATTCAAGCTTTGAAAGATAATAACCTCCAGCAAAGACTGATATATCCTGCACAACTGTCCCTAAAAATTAATGGAAAAACAGGGGCTTCCAGAATAAAGAGGAACTAGAGGAATTTGCAACCACCAATTCAACTCTACAGAGATTACTGCAGGAAATTCTAAAAATGAAAAATACCAAGATTCCAGAAACAGTGGCAGAGAGGCCACAATGAATGGAGCAGAAAGCAAAATGAAGAGGACAAACTGACAACTAATAACAGAAAAAGAGCTCAACAGAAATGAGGCAGAGAAGGTTGGATGGTAGGAACAGCCATTTTGGAGAAAACAAGACATCATAATAGGTAGTGCTGATTTAATATCCTCTTGTTTTGAAGTCCCATCAAGCTTTTGTTCTTCTGTCTCCATCAGTTTTAACGTGTTGTATCTAATTGGATTTTATTATATGAGATAATATAAACAAAACTTTTATAGACAAGGAGATTATACAGAAACCATTGTTCATTTTCTGTGAGTTGATTCTAAATACCCTGTAATACTGTCATTCTCTTGAACGGTTTTACATTGTCTTGATACGTTTGATGCTACAGTATACGAAGTTATACCCAAAGATTTTAAGGGAAGAGACACTATGATAACTACTATTATGTCGAGATTGTCTTGTGGTGAAACACTATTTTGCTTAAATGGCTATGTTTTGACCTGCGCTGTTTTGTTGTTATGCCCTCTTTTTTATCTCAATCTCCATTTTATTATCTACTTTTTCATTTTTATCCTTTTAATTAAGGGAAAAATAAATAAAAAATAGCAGGATATATTATAGTAACCCACTTCAATTTCCTATTAACTTGATTTGAAACTCTGTATTGCTCTCACCATCTTGTTTTGACTGATCTTCCTCTATTCTGTTATGCTTGATAGTACCAAATTTGAAAGTATAGGCAACAACTATTAAGACAATAAGATTCGTTGTAATGCCCATTCTGGTTGACTATTATCTTCTTTTGAAGTCCTCTAATGTCTCCAATGTTTTGGTTTTATTGGTCCTATTCTTTACTGTTTTGTTCAATTTTATTATAACTGATGATTTAGGCAATTCTTCTTAAGATAGCAAGAGGTAGTATGGTAACCATTGTTGATCACCTTGTATTTTGTTTTTACATTATGTATTATGTCCATCCTTTTGATTTGACTGACTCTGTCCTGGTATGTCACATTTGGTTTTTCTTTCTTCAAAAAAAAAAGTAATAAAAACTGTGGAAGTAATAAAACCCAAAATGTGTAATTGTCATTGTACAAAAGAAAGTTCTCTAAAAGATATAACTGCATATATATTTAAGTGTTTAAGATAGATAACCATATTACTGAGTTTTTTTTTGATCATTGAGCAAAACTGTTTGCAGTCTCACTGTTTGAAAGTCCCCTCTATATGCTTTAATTTTGTAACTTCAACAACTATTTCTAAGATGACAATATGTAATTAACTAGTGATTTCCTACTGTTTATTTTTTCTGAAAGTCTGTATATCTTGTACCCTTTTTCTGTTTTTTTCTCCTTAAATAAATTTTTTTTAAAAAGAAGCAGTTTTCTGTGGAACTGGGATGATCTGAATCCCTAGGACATGCTTCCTCAATCCCATCTGTAGCCAGGTATTTAGCCAATGTTGAGTAAGGAAATTCCTGGACTTGGATCTAGTCTATACCTAATTCTGACCATGACCCAGAAGTCAAACAATTAAATATTGACCTCAGCTTAAACTGAAGCTTAACACTGACCCTGACTATGAACCTGACCATCACACTAATCAAACCCCAAGCCTGGTTCTAAATCTGACTATAAATCTTAATCCTAGACAGTCATGGTGGTGCACACCTGCAATCCTGGAACTGAGGAGGCCGAGGCAGTAGATTGGCATGAATTTGAGGCCAATCTGGGCTGTATAGTGGGTTTTAAACCATCTTTAACTGGGTAGTGAGACCCTGTCTATTAATTAATTAATTAATTAAAAATCGTAATCCTAAAACTAAGCAAAAACTAGATCCTAAAAATTACCTAATCATGATTCTGACTCTAACCTCTAACCTAACCCTTACTTTGATCTTTATCCTGATGCTCACCTAAACCTAACCTTAATGTTGTCGTTGACCCAAAACCTGACATAACTACACCTATCCCTAATCTTGACTCTGATACTGACACTAAACATTAACCCAGTCTTGACCCTGACAATAAGCTTGAGTCATTCTTTTTTTTTTCTTGAGACAAGGTCTTGCTATGTAGCCCAGGCTGGCCTCAAATTTGTGGCAATCCTCCTGCCTCAGCCTCTTAAGTGCTACAATTACAAGCATATAGTACTCAGCTAAAGCTTGACTCAGATCATCCTGACACTGATCCTAAAATTGACACTTACTCTAACTCTGATCACAAACTAACCCTAATTATAAAATGTTTGACTTTTTTTTCTGAACTGGGGATTGAACCCAGGGCCCCTATCACTGAGCTATATCTCCAGCCCTTTTTATTTTTTATAATGAGACACAGTCTTGCTAAATTGCCCAGACTGGGCTCAAATTTGAGATCCCCATCTCAGCTTCTAGAGTGTCTGGAATTATAGGCATGTGCCACCATGCCTGCTAATCACCCAATTAACTGTTTACCTCAACCTGACCTTTACCTTGATCCTAAATCTAACCACAACCCTAACACTTAATATTATCCCTCAGGCAGGTGTGGTGGTACACACCTGTAATTCCAGCACTCAGGAGGATGAGGCAGGAGGATCACTGCAAATTCAAGGCCAGCCTAGGCTACATAGTGAGTCCAGGCCAGCCTGAACTACATAGCAAGACCCTGTCTCAAAGAAAAATTAACCTAGCGTGAATGCTGACTTTGAAGGGTTTGGTCAAACATTCTAGATGTTTCTGTGAAGTTGTTTTTGGTTTTGTTTTGTTTTGTTTTGTATTTTCAGTGTTGGGGATCAAACCCAGGGCCTGATGCATGCTAGACATATGCTCTACCACTGAGCTACACCCCCAGTCCTGACGATACCTTTTAGATAAGAATAACATTTAAATCACTTGGCTTTGAGTAAAGCTGATTATCCTCCATAATGTAGTGAGTTTTGTTCAATCATTTGACTTAAGAGACTAACAGCCCTAGAAAAGAAGGAATTTTTTTAAAGACAGTCTTGTTATCTAGTCCAAGATGGCCTCAAACTTGTTATGTAGCCAAGATTGTCCTCAAATTGATCCTCCTGCTTCAGCCTCCTGAGTGCTTCAATTATAAGCATGTGCCACCATACCTGACAGAGAAGGAATTCTGCCAGCAGACTGGCCTCAGCCTCCAATTGCAGCGTTGACTTTCCCTGGGTCTCCAAATTGCTGGTCTACTTTCCAGATTTTGAACTTTGTCCACGTGTATAATCAAGTGAGTGATTCCTTAAAAATCTCTCCCTATAGCTGGGCATGGTGGCACACAACTGTAATCCCAGCATTTGGGAGGCTGAGACGGGAGGATCATTGAGAGTTTGAGACTAGCCTGAGTTGCAAAGTGAGTTCAAGGCCAGCCTGAACTGCATAGTGAGACCTTGTCACAATAGGATGAAGAAATTCTCCCTATAGCTATAGATATGTCTTAGTTAACTTTTGCATTGCTGAGATAAAATACCAAACACCCAAGGTTAAGGGAGGAAAGGTTTCTTTAGGTTTCTTTTGCCTCGTAGTTTGCGGAGGTTTCAGTCCATAGTCAAGGCAGGGAGGCAGAGGTGCATCGCAGAGGAAAACAGTTCATGGTATGGCAGGGCAGCAAGATCCAAGCAATGGCAGCAGCAGAAGTAACAGCAGCACTAGGCCTTCTTTCTGTCCCTTATATTCCATCCAGGCCACCCACCCTCACGGGGTGGCACTTACACCCAGAGTGCACCACTCTTAATCCCAGTCACACACTCTAGTTCCAGTGATTTTGGAAAAGCCCCACCTATGACTACTTGAGTCTTTAGGACATACTTAGACACAAGCCATAACAAAATACATAGAGATAGATAGATACAGATATAGGTAGATAGAGATAAATCATAGTATATCACATTGTTTCTGTTCCTCTGGAGAATTCTGATTAGTACAGAGAATGCTGGAAATCTGGAGTACTCTTGAAGACTTTTGTTTGTTTGTTTTTGTTTTGTTTGTGGTATGTTGCTTGAACCCAGGACCTTCACACTGAGCTAAATTCCCATCTCTTTTTTATTGTTTTATTTTGAGACAGTCTCATATGTAGTTCAGGCTGTCATTGAGCTCATTATGTAGCTAGCTCAGGCTGGTGTCAAACTCATAGTGATCCTACCTCAGTCTCCTGGGTGCTGGGATCACAGACATGCCACCATACCTAGCCCGAAATCCTGAATTTTTTTTTTTTTTTTTTTTGGTATTTTTACTGGTACCAGGGATCGAACTCACAGCCATACACTTGCAAGGCAGGTACTTGTGCGAAATCCTGAATTTAACATCTTATTTCATTGCGAAAAACTTGATACTTTCCTCACAAGATCAGGAATAAGGAATATTCACTCTTACCACCTCTCTTCAATATTGTCCTGAAAGTTCTACTTGACCTTATCAGTGAGTTCTATCAAATACTGAATGAGGAAAAAAATCAGACCCACAAAATCTTTTCCAGAAAAGATATCACAAACCTGAGATTGCACAAATAGTATTTTTTGTTTGTTTGTTTGGTACCAGGATCAAACTCATGACCTTGTGCTTGCCAGGCAGGTATTATGCTGCTGAGCTATATCCCTGGCCCTGTGTGAAAAGTATAAGAACGAGCTTACTATGTCAGAAACAGTTTTACATGAAGGGATACATACATTCCTTCTGGGAAAACTCATCTTCTCCCAGTCTCAACCACCATCCACTTTCAAATATGCATCTCAGGCCTTTCTGGAGCCCAGTCACACAAATGTAACACAAATCTAAATAAATGCCTGTTAACCATTATCAATGAATTATGAAATATACATAGCCCCAAATCTATTTTCCTGTCCATGAGAGCACCCTAAGAGCAATTACTTTTCCTGTCATGTTCATGCCTGTATATTTAAGGCTTGAGGTATACAGCAGGTACCTAAGTAGTTCATTTCTTTTTCAAGAAATATCTTCCCACAGCTGAGAGTGGTGATGCCTGGCTGTAATCCCAGCTACTTAGGAAGCTGAGGCAGGAAGAGCATGGGTCTGAGGCCAACCTGGGAAATTTAACAAGATCCTATCTTAAAAATAAACTAGTGGGCTGGGGATTTAGCTCAGTAGCACAATTGCCTGCAATGCATGCACAAGGTCGTGAGTTTGATCTGTGGTACCAAAATGATAATAATAATAATAATAATAAAATAATAAACTAGAAAGAACTGGGGAGGTAGCTGAGTGGTAGAGAATTTACCTACCATGTGGGAGGCCCTGGATTCCATATTCACTACTGCAAAAAAGCAAAAAGAAAAACAAAAAAACAAAGATAATAGAGAGGAAATATCTTCTCACAAAGAATACAAAGCAATAGGCCCACATAGTTTTTTTTCTGATTTTTATTGAAAGAAAGAAAAGGGACTTAAAAAAATAGAGAAAAAAGTAGAATAATACAGAATTCAAAAAATTAACATCATAAAATCACTAGTTGATACATTACACATTGTCATCTTAAAAAAGTTGTTAAAGTTACAAAATCAAAGCATAAAAAGTGGCTAGACACTCATTGACAGTGCAAACCCTTCTGTTCAATGATCTAACAAATTTAGTAATATGATCATCTATCTTACACACTATACATACATTATATCCTTTAGAGCACTTTCCTTCCCTTTCACTTTTGCAATATCTATTATACTTTTTGGATCCCATTACTCTGTCAGTTTTTATTATTTTTTACACTAGAGAGACAATGTGATATTTACTATTGTGAGTCTTGTTTATTTCATAATGAGGATAGTCTTTGAGTTCTACATAACAGTCAAGGCACAGATAATTTAGAATTGTATCAATTCTTACCAAGAATTAAGAAAAGAAGCTAGGCTAGTTAAGTCCTTAATTCATTTTTTGGTGATATACTGTATTTGTTTCCTAGGGTTGCCACAACAGAGCACCACAAACGTGGTGGCTTACAACAACAGAAATTTGAAGGAAAAAAACAGCAGAAGTTTGTTCTTTGAAGTTCTTTTTTTTCCAAATCCATTTTATTTCAAGGGGAAAAAGAAAAACAAACTAAAACTAAATTTCAAAACACGTCAATCAGGGCCTCGGAACTTCTGGACACTAGATGACAGAAGTCAAGCTGTCCAGTGGGCTGTGCTCCCTCTGAACCTTGTATCCACTCCCTCTTCACCTCTTCCTAGTTTCTGCTGCTTTGCTGGCAATCTTTTGTGTAACTTGACTTTGTGTTGTCTAATTCCAATCTCTGCATTTTTAAGGATTTGGCAATATCAGAAACCAGCCCATGGTAGGGAGCAGAGATACCTACCCAACACTTTCTTAACCTCTGGCCCATTGTTGGTGGCCTTTGAAACAAAAGGCACACCTCTGTCAGACAGCAAGTGGTCTGTGCGAGTGGCACAAAGTCCTTTCCTTTGTGCCTAGTCCATGACGGTAGATGTGCTGCCATATTCAAGGGACAATGACAGTGATCTGGCAATGCAGGCTTGGTCAGCTACTTCTAGTCAGTCTCAAAACAATATGGCTAACCAGACATGGTAGCACAGGCCTGTAATCAGCACTCTGGGAGGTCGAGGCAGGAGGATCACAAGTTTAAGTCCATCTGGGCAATTTAGTGATTTAAGAGAAACCCTGTCTCAAAATGAAAAGAAACAGAAGGTGGTGGTCAGTGTGAAGGCCCTGGGTTCATCCGCAGGAAGAAGAAGGAAGACGAGAAGGAGGGAGAAGAGCAGGGAGGAGAAGGACGACTTGAGGACAAGATTCTGCTTTTTCTTCAATCATTAATCCCGCTCCAGCTCTAGTGGACACGTTTATGGGAGATACGTGGGTAAGTCAAAGCAATGACCTACCCTCTGTGGACAAAGGACACAGGCAGGCTCTTCTGTCTCAGGGTTTCTTGTTGGTTGAAGAATCCATTGATCAAATTCCAATCTCTGTCCCTTCCTGCCAAGGAGGGCTGGGTTCAAACCATTTGTCAATCAGCCTTCATCTTGGAGCTCAGCATGCCTCAGCGCCTCAGGACAGCTTCAGGACTCTTCACCGGTCAGCCCAGCACTCTCTCAGTTTACAGTCTACCCTCTAATGCTGTCAAAGCTGCTCCAAAAAACCGCTGATGAACGCAAGAAGTGTCACCAGCCCATGGATCTGTCACAAGTGGCTGTTGAATCCCACTCAACTACTAGCACAGAGACAGGCAGGCCAGGGAAAGAAGCTCTGAGCCCATCCCAGCTTCTCTCTGCTGGTCCTTGTAAGGTGTCTCATTCCATGACTGATGTCACTCGGGAAAGGAAACAGCCGGACAGGGCTGGGTTTCATGGCTGTAACTGTACTGTGGGCAACATGTGCCCTTTCTGTCTCTGTGCAGCCACAGTACAGAAAAACAAAAATCCAGAGGTGAGGCAAAAATACTTAAGATTGACTCCAAGTGCTGCTGTTTTGATTTTCTCCTATAGCACTTAGGTGACTTTCCTCCAGACCAACAGAGTTGAGTTCTGGTATAGAAAATGGAATGTATGTGTGAGTTCATTTAAAATTTGTTGAATCAGCCAGGCACTGTGGTGCACACACACCTGTAATCCCAGCACTCTGGAGGCTGAGACAGGTGGATCGCAGGAGTTAGAGGCCAGCTTGGGCTACACAGTAAATCCAAGACCAGCCTAAATTATGTAGTAAGATCCTGTCATAAAAATAAAATAATATAAAATAAAAATTAAGAAACTTTACAAAATCAGATCCCAAACTGATATCTCTGAGCTCATTATTTCAAAACATAAGTTTTCAAAAGAGGCCAGTTATGTATGGCAAGTAGAATTTGGCAAAGGAGAGAAAGCACATGCCAGGTGACTTAGAGGACTCTTAGCAGAGCACAGGCTGGAGAGAAATGCAAGCAAGAATGTTTGCCATTTTTTTGGTAGTGGGGATCTAACTCATGGCCTCACACTTGCCAAGCAGGCATTGTGCTGCTAAGCTATATCCCCAGCGCATTTAACATTTTAACATGGGAGTTTTTCCAAGCCTAGTTTGGAAAAGTGTAATTTTGTTGCATTTTTATCTTTTTAAACTTTGACCATTTATTTTGATTAGTTATCTTATAACTTTAATTTTGCTGTTTTACTATTTTATCATGCTTTATTCTAGCATATATATACATATATATCTATATACATATACATATGTATTTTTTTTTTGTTTTGTTTTTTGGTACTGGGGATCAAACTCACAAACTTGCAGTTGCCCTCTAGCTTATATTTTAAATTTTTAAATCATTTAAAAATTGTAACTGGAGGTGTAGCTCAGTGGCGTGCCTACTTGGCAAGTGAGAGGTCATAAGCTTGACCCCTGGTACAAAACAACAGCAACAACAAAAAGCATGGCCCTATGTCCACATAAACATTGTATTGCTGCTGGCTTTTTAAATTAAAGTTTAAGAAATGTACTCATCAAATGTCGATAGGTCTTTATGATACTTTGGTCCTATTTATACAATGTTAGAGTGTTAGGCAGTTGGGGATGTACATTTACAATGTGAAATTTTAGCCAAGCATGGTGGCGCATGCCTATAATCCTAGCATTTGGGAGGATCCTTGTGAGTTTGAGACCAGACTGAGCTAAAGTGAGCTCAAGGCTAGCCTAAATTGCATAATGATACCCCATCTCAAAAAGACAAAAAAAAAATTGCTATTATTTTATTCATCCTAAAAACCACAAAATGATGGTCGGGTGGGGATAGCTTATAAATATTAGTAACTATCAATTTTTAATACTAATGAAATTAAGAAAGAAATTGTGATAATAAATACAATTAAGTACTATATATTAATTTGTGTTAATTTTTCCAGTAATATTCATTGTGTATTGCATAGAAATGTGATTGTCTTCCAAGTGTGGTAGCGGGTACCTGTAATCCCAGCCCTTGAGAGGCTGAGGCAGGGGGCTCACCACTAGTTCAAGGTCAGCCTGAACTATGTAGTGACAACCCTGTCTCAAAAAAAAAAAAAAAAACGTGATTTTGTTTTTTACTTTTTTTCCCCCGAGCTGTTTTATGAAAAAATTGTGAACAATTTTGCAATGAGACTTCAACTTCTAACTTTTGTGGTATTGGGGATTAAATCTGGGGCTTTACACATGTACTCTATCACTAAGTTACACTTCCAGCTCTTTTTTTCCCCAAATCCATTTTATTTCAAGGAAAAAAAAAAGAAAGAAAAAAGCAACCAAAACAAAATTCAAAACATGTTAATCAGGGAACTTCCAGCTCTTGAATCATTTATTGACTGTTTAGGCATATTAGGAAAATTCTAAATGCTTGTCATGTATTGTCTCATCTAATCCTCATGGGGAGACACCTTTATTTTCCTCTTATCCCCATACTATAGATGTGGAAACTGCGTGTTGCTTTTGGTTTTGTTTTGTTTTTCAGAACTGGGGATGGGACCCAGGAGCTGGCAAATAGCCAGGGAGGTGCTTTGCCACTGAATTGTATCCCCAGCCTGCTTCCCCCCTTTTGTTCTTCTGCTACTGAGGACTAAAACCCAGGGTCTTCACCAAGAGCTTTATCCTTAGTCCATTTTTTATTTTTCATTTTAAATCAGGGTCTAAGTTGATAAATTGCTCAGGCTGGACTTGAACTTGCAATGTACCTGTCTCATCCTCCCAAAGAGCTAGCATTTTGAGTAGGTGCTCCCACCTCCCTTACTTATTTATTTAGTTTCAGACAAAGGGGTCAGGATTTTAGCTCAGCAACTCAAGCACTTGCCTCATAAGCATGAGGACCGGAGTTTGATCCCCAGTGCCAAAAAAAAAAAAAAAAAAAAAATCCCTAGTATAAATAAATATATATATATATATATTTTTTTTTTCAGACAAGATCTTTCTATGTAGTTTAGGCTGGCCTTGAATTCACTACGTAGCCCAGCCTATCTTTAAACTTGTGATCCTCCTGCCTCAGCTTCCTGGGAATACAGGCAGGTTCCACCATGCCCAGCTTTCTTTTTTGACACAGGGCCTTGCTAAATTGCCAAGACCTGCCTTTTCTTTCTTTTTTTTTTTTGTCTTTTTCGTTTTTATCGGTACCAGGGATTGAACTCACAACTGCCTGCTTGCAAGGCAGGCGCTTATGCCGCTGAGCTAAATCCCCAGCCCCAAGACCTGCCTTTTCAATCCTCCTGTGTCAGCCTCCCAGGTAGCTGAGATTACAAGCCTTCTCATTTTTAAGGGCATTTATTTTAAATATATGCATGATCACTCCATAAATTAATGAAATTCATTTATTTTTGTTTATTTTTGAATGAAAGCCAATATTTATATTCATTTAGCCAATATTTACGAACAGCTGATCTATGTCAGGCAATGTTGTAAACACCCGTGAACCATCACAATATCCTTATGAGATAGTTACTATCGTAAGTCCTGGTTTCCAGAGGAGGAGGGCAAGGATATAAGGTCACACCCAACTCAAAGTTATCTCTTTAATTAGATACTTCACATAAATCTTTATCCACATCATCTTGTTTTTCTTTTTTAAATTTTATTTTATTTGTACTACTCAAGACTTTGCATATACTAAGTAGTTACTTTACCTTTCAGTGATATCCCAGCCCTTCAGCATCTCCTTTCAGTGAGGCATTTTCCCTGGTGAATCTAGCTAAAATCTCTGCATATGCACATGCACATGTGCACTCAGATGCACGCAAACACACAGACACAAATGTATGCACATGCACCTACCTGTACACACAGATATGCAAATACACAGGCATTGTGTGCACACACATCCCTTTTCTGATTTTTTCTTTTCAACATCTATAGCTATCATATAGATATAGCTATAGATATATAGACATATAGATAGATAGATAGATAGATAGATAGATAGATAGATAGATAGATAGATAGATAGATATTTGGTACCAGGAATCGAACTCAGGGCTTTGCAGTTGCCAGGCAGGTGCTGTGCCACTGAGCTATATATCCCTGACCCCATATATTCCTTATCTAACAATTATCATTACTGTAAATTTTTGTTTATTCTTTAGATGAGTTACGTGGCTTTAACACTAAAAGTCAGCTCCGAGACATCAGGGAAGCTTGCTTTTTTCATCCATTCCTATATTCTCTGTCACACAATAGGAAATTGTTAAAGATATGTGGTATGAATGAATGAATGAGCAGGGAGGTGACAGTGCCTGCTTGAAAGACTGTATCTCTTACTCACTGGGCCTTACACATAAAAATGCTCTATTTTACTGGCTGTGGTAGTGCATGCCTGTAACCTCAGCACTTGGGAAGCTGAGACAGGAGAAATGCTGTAAGATCTGGCTAGCCTGTGCTACAAAGTGAATTCAAGACCAGCCTGAACTACACAGTGAGAGACAGTCTCAAAAAACAGGAAAAATGTTCTTTAACTGGCATAGTGATATACATCTGTAATCCCGGCTAATTGGGAGGTTGAGGCAGGAGGATTGCAAGTTCAAGACCACTTCAGGCAATTCAGTGAAACTGTCTCAAAATAAAAATTTTAAAAGGTTTGGGATGTAGCTCAGTGACAGAGTGCTTGCTTAGCATGGGTTCCTTCTCCAGCACTGCTGAAACCAAAACAAGTCAAAAAGAAATGCTCTGATAGATTTATAGACTTACAGAAGATTGGTTCTGTTATGTTGGCTGAGCAAAGCTGTATCCAAAACATTACGGTTCAAATGGACTTGGGATCAAACATTTGGATAAGAATGATGTGTTACAGTTTTCCAAGTACTCCTGCCAAGCCCCACCCCTACTCTGGCAAATTCCTGCAAGCAGGGACCCTGGTATCCACCAGTGGCTGACATGCAATCAGGGCTTGGCACTCAGTAGGCACTGAACTCCCATCTCTTCTTCCCAATGTCCTTAAAAGGTCAGTCATCCTTAGCCAGGTGTGGTGGCACATACCTATAATTCCAGCACTTGTGAGGGAAGATGCCAGTTTGGGTTACAGGGAGACCCTATCTCAAAAAAAGAGAAAAAAAACCACAAAGCAAATAAATAAAGTACTAGGAATATAGCTCAGTGTGAAGGCCCTGGTTTAAATGCTTAGGGGAGAGGGGGGCAGGGAGCTGGGAGAGGGGAGTGGGGAAAGGGGGAAGGGAGAGGCGAAAGGAGAGAGGAGAGAGAGCAGAGTGGGGGAAAAGTCAGTCATCCACTAGAATGCTATGACGTGCTGATCACAGGTGTACCCTGTGACTTAGCAATTTCAATTCCTACCTATATGCCCAAGAAAAAGAAATGTGTATGTCCATTGAAACATGTGCACAAGGGCTGGGGATATTCTTACTGGAAGAGAGCTTGCCTAGCACACATGAGGCCCTGGGTTCAGTACCTAGTAATACAAAAAATAAGTTTACAGGATTGTTCTTGAGGGTTAGGGAGTGTGGCTCAAATGGGAGTGCTCACCTAGCATGTTAGAGGCATCAGATTACATTTGCAGCACCACAGAATACTGGACAGCCCCAAAAGAAATCTACTCAGAACACACCTCCTGTGAGGTGACACCATGCAAGGGCTGACTGGCGGGGAGCCAGATGCCAGCCCTCTCCTGGGAGTCTGCACCATTCGAAGACCATGGGGAGGAAAACAAGAAGTCAACAAGAAGCTAAGCCCTCCTGTGAGTCAGTGCCATGCTCAGGCTAACTGGGGGAAGAGCCAGATGCCAGCCCCTTCCAGCACACGGGCAGGGAAACAAGAAGAGCCATGTTCTGGACCCTTCTGCCCCCATAAGTGACAGGCTGAGAAACACAAGCTGTGATGATAGCTGGGGTAAAATACCATTTAATGCTTGTAGTGTTTAGTGTTTCACTGACCTTACAGGTCTAAAGCTGGTAGTCTGATCATCTGTTCAGAGGATAACAATACGCAATGTACCATATATGGGGGAGTCTCCTTCTGAAGGTGGTGGCCATTGTTAATTCCCTATTATCTTGTTTTGAAATTCTGTTTTGTTCGCATTGTTTTGTTTGGTTGGGTTTTATTCTGGTTTATCTTGTTGTATCTGATGGCATGGGCAGCTATTTTGAAGATAATGACATATTACGGTAGCCATTTTGGATTTACTCATCTCATTTTGAAGTCCCGTATTGAATTCATTGTTTTGTTTTTATTGGATCTATTCTGTTTTGTTTGATTTTTACTGTCTGATGGTATGGGCAGCTATTTTGAAGACAACAAGAGGCATTATGGTAACCACCGTTGATTTCCTATTATCTTGTTTTGAAATCCTGTGTCACTCATACTGTCTTGTTTTCAGTGGCTTTATTCTGTTTTGTTTTGCTTGATTTTATTCTAAAATAAAATTTATTTTTTTTGTGTGTGTCTTTTTCCTTTTTATCAGTACCGGGGATCAAACTCACGACTGCCTGCTTGCAAACAGGCACTTATGCCGCTGAGCTAAATCCCCAGCCCCTCTAAAATAAAATTTAAAAAAATCTACTCAGATTCCCAGCCACACTTGAATGATGTTCATACAATGAGGTAGGTACAGCAAAGAGGACAAAGTAACATACACAACAATGCAGATCAATCTCACAAACAGGCACTGAGTGAAAGGAGATGGATACAAGAAGACATTTGTGCTTAGAAGTTCAAAATCAGACAAAAAAAGTAGGCTGCATTACTTTTTAAATGTTACAGAAGAGAGACAGACCCCAGCCTCTCTCTGTGTATCAGCGCCATTTGCAGACCAGGGTAGAGAGAAGGACACATTAGGAAGCAAGCCCAGCCTGGGGACCAGTACCATGCATTGCTGCTGGCAGACTGGAACAAATAGACCCTCAGCTTCTCCCCATGAACCAGCACCATTTGCAGACTGAAGGTAGAGAAAAGAAGGCTACACCAGAAAGCAGGCCCAGTCTGGGAACCAGTGCCATGCCTGAGTCACTGCTGGACTGGAACAGACAGACCCTAGCTCCTTCCCACACACGAGCTCCCAGACAAGGAGTACCACCACCATCCACACCATAAGCAACCAGTTTATCCAGAGAAACACAAGCTGTGCTGATAGCTATTGAGGTGAATGCAATTGGATGCCTGTGGTGCCTTGGTGTTTCACACTGCAGGTCTAGGGCCAGTGGTCTGATCTTAGTTTCAGAGAATAGTGGTACAGTGTGGCATCTATAGGGCATCTTCTTCTGAGGGTTGCAGCCATTGTTGATTCCCTATGGTATTGTTTTGGAAGTCCTGCATCATTTCCATTGTTTTGTTGGTTGGGTTTTCTTTTCTTTTGTTTGATTGTGTCAAATCCAATGGCATGAGCAGCTATTTCAAAGATAGCAAGATATATTATGGTAGTCATTTTGGATTTCCTATTGGCTTGTTTTGAAGTCCTTTATTGCATTCATTGCTTTATTTTTATTGTTTGTATTCTGCTCTGTTTGATTTTTACTATGTGTGAAGTTATCTGCAGCTATTTTGAAGACATCAAGAGGCATTATGGTAACCATTGTTGATTTCATGTTTTGAAGTCCTCTATGTATTTTTTTTTTTTGGACCAGGGATCGAGCTCATGACCTCACACTTGCAAGGCAGGCACTTATGCTGCTGAGCTAAATCCCCAGCTCCTTGAAGTCCTGTATCTCTTACACTGGTTTGTTTTGATTGATTTTATTCTGTTTTATCCTCTTTTAAAAAAGTTACAGAAGAATATTTAGTAACATGAAAATATTTACACGTTAAGTAATGTATAAAACAAGTTATTACAATTTTTATGACATTTGCATAAAGGCATGTTTTTTTGTCTTTCTTTGAGAAGGGGGTCTCACTATGCAGATCAGGCTGGCCTTGAGCTCACTTTTGGTCTCCAATCCACAACGATCCTCCCACCTCAGCCTCCTGAGTGCTGGGATTACATGTGTGAGCCACCACGCCCGGCTCTCATAAAGGCATTTTTATAACCAAAATATGTCTGAATGGAATTTATATGTAAGTACACATATCAAAAAATAGCCAACATAGGCCAGGCATGGTGGCACATACTTTTTTCTTTTTTTGAGACAGGGTCTCACTATGCAGTCCAGGCTGGCCTTGAGCTCATTTTGTAGCCCAGGCTAGTCTCGAACTCGCAAGGATCCTCCTGCCTCAGCCTCCCGAGTGCTGGGATTACAGGTGTGAGCCACCACACCTGGCTGCTTTTTTTTTTTTTTTGGTGGCACATACTTGTAATCCCTGTACAAAGGGAGAGTGATGCAGGAGGATCTCAAATTCAAATCCCACCTAGGCAAATTAGTGAGAAACTGTCTCAAAATTAAAAATAAAAAAGGTATTATTCTTTGTTCAGAGTGATTTTAGTCTGCTTTGGTTTGTTTAATCTCAACATAAATGAAGATTGGACAAAGGCGTGTATGTTTTAGTGTATAGGATTGATAATCATATTACTGTTTTTGTTGGATAGTTGAATAGAAGAACTATTTGCAGTCTCGCTGTTTGAATTCCCATTTATATGTTCCACTTTTGTATTTTTAACAATTATTTGTAAGAGGACAAAATGTAAACATCAACTAGTGATTTATTAGTTTTTTTCTTTAAAAGTATGTATTATTTCTATCCATTTTGTTTTGTTTTGTCTTTAAATAAAATTCTAAAAAAATAAAAATTATAAAAGGTCTGGGCATGTAGCTCAATGCCAAGGCCTTAGGTTCAATACCTAGTACCACCACAAAAAAAAAATAAAGCCAAAATGGCTTTGAAGACACAAACTGGAAGGCTTACTCTATGAAGAATCAAACTCAGCTAAGTGTGGTGGTGCACACCTATAATCCCAGCACTCTGGAGGCTAAAGCAGGAGGATCACTGGGAGTTTGAGGTTAGCCTGGACTACATAGTGAGTTTAAGAGCAGCCTGAACTAAAATAGTGAGACCCTGCCTCAAAAACCAAAGACCAACAGTCCCCAAAAAAGAATCAAGCTCAATTATAAAGGTTCAGCAATTAAGAAAATACAGCATCCACAAGAGAACTATTTATTTATTTGTTTATTTTTTTTGAGACAGGGTCTCACTATGCAATTCAGGTTGGCCTTGAGCTCACTTTGTAGCCCAGGCTGGTTTCAAACTTGCATCGATCCACCTGCCTCACTCTCCTGAGTGCTGGGATTACAGGAGTGAGCCAACATGCCCAGATTTTTGAGAACAATTTAAGAATAAAAAAGAACACAATGCAAGTGTCATAAGCTTTTTTCTGAAGAGGTCCAGATACTAAAGACCATACGCTTTGCAGGTAACATGGTCTTCGTTAAAATCATTCAGTTCTGCTGTTGTAGCACAAAAAATAGGGACAGGTAACATGTAGACAAATGGGAATGACTGGGTTCTATGACAATTGACTTACAAAAGCAAGAAGGTAGCCTTAGTTTCCAGAAACAGACACATAGAATCCAGAAACAGACACATATATAAAGGTACAAATTTTGATACAAACTATAGACATAGATATGACTTATGATAAAGGTGGCACTGAAGAGCAAGGAGGAATGAATGGTTTTTTAATAATATATAGGTCTGACTGACTAAACATATAGAAAAGAAATTGACCCTACTTTATACCATACTTAAAAATAAACTCCCCTTCCAGTACAAGTATACATGTGAAAAATCTAAATGATACAGCTTCTAGAAAACTGTATAGAACATATTCATGACTTGGGGGCAGAAAAAGTTTAAGACCCAAAAGCAATAACCACAAAAGAATTATTATTTGGGTTGTGTATCAGTCAGCACCTACTAGAGAAACAGCATATAGGACAGATATATATGCTGGTCATGGTGGCACACTGCTATAATTCCAGCACTCAGGAGGCTGAGGCAGGAGGATGCTGCAACTTGAAGACCAGTGAGTTCAAGGTCAACTAAACGGCACAGCAAGAGCCTGTCTCAAAAAAGAGCTATATAAATATACTGTAAATGGACTTACAAGGTATCTTTACAGTGGCTATCTGCAGAGTCAGGTGTGGAAAGGGGCAAAATGGCTGGCTGGGTGCTGGGGATCTGAAGGAACCAGTCAAAAATCAAAGGCCTGGAGCTCACTGTAGTGTTAGTCCCTATCAGGAAGTGTTACCCCCTATTTTAAATCAAAGAGCCTGCTCTGGGAGCCAGATGTCCAAGACAAAGGCAAAGACTGGAACTCTCCCTGAGAAATAGAGGTGAGCTTTCCTTCTTTATTCCACTCAGGCTACAAGCCTATTGGTTGGTGCTATTCACATCCAGGACCTTCCCATCCTCAGTAAGTCCAGTCATACCCAGAATTATGCTAAGTTAATCAGCGGGCGTTTCTTACTTACATTGACACAATAGTTAATTATCACAGGTCACATTAAAATTATGCATTTTTATTCATCAAAAGATAGTTTGGGGCTGGGGATTTAGCTCAGCAGCATAAGCACCTGCCTTGCAAGCAGGCAGTTGTGAGTTCGATCCCCGGTACTGATAAAAATGAAAAAGACAAAAAAATTTAAAAAAAGATAGTTTGGGCTTGGGCATGGTAGTGCACGCCTATAATCCCAGCAATCAGGAGGCTGAGTCAGGAGGATAATCATGAATTTGAGGCCAGCCTAGATTACAGTGAATTCAAGGCTAGCCTAAACTACATACTGAGGCTCGGTCTTAAAATATAAATGAAAGATAGCTTGTGATAAAATGTTGGCAATGTGAATCATTTTCTTTTTTTTTTTAATCGGTACCGGGGATCGAACTCACGACCGCCTGCTTGCAAGGCAGGTGCTTATGCCACTGAGCTAAATCCCCAGCCTGACATTTTCAAACTCAGAAAATATCTCAAATTCCTATAAATGAATTTTTTTTTTCTTAAACAGGGTCTTACTATGTACATGGCTCAGACTGGTCTCAAACTGATGGTGATCCTCCTGCCTCAGCCTCTTGAGTGTTAGGATTATAAGTGTGTGCCTACCATGCCTGGCCCTCCTACAATGAAAAAAATTTTTATGAAAATTTTAAGACAGAAAATGTAATAGTAAATTAGACAAGAGACTCAAACACATGATCAAAAAGAAATATCCAAATAATCAATAGGTACCTAAAAAGATGTTTAAATCCATTATTTATCAGGAAAATGTAAATTTAACATACATTAGAGGTGTACACCTGTAACTCCAGCACTCAGGAGGCTGAGGCAAGAAGACTGATGTGAATTTAAGGCCAAACTGGGCCTCAGAATGAGATCAGGACCAGCTTGAACTATATAGCAAGACCACGTCTCAAAAACCAAAATCAAGAGCCGTGATGGTTCACATCTGTAATCTCAGTATATGGGAGGCTGAGGCAGGAATTTGAGATGTATGTCTTGAGCCAGAAATTACCCAGATTTGGAGCAGAATGGAACAGAAAGGCATCCAGACTCATGGAGACACAAGAGGCAGAATCCCCAAAGCCCACAGAGAAGGGAGGGGCACCCATCCTCAGCAGTGGAAAACCCCTGCTCCTACCTACCACCCTCAATCTTTGATGGCCAGGATGTCTTTAAATGTAGGAGGGTCCCAGCAGCTTGTTTCTAAGAGTCTGCTACTAGTTTCTTCCAAAAACTTCACCCCCGTACAGAAGAGCCCTGGACCACCCTATAAGAAGCCTGGGCTATTTTGAGGCAGGGAGGCCATGTGGGAGAAGATGGAAGTGCTAGGCATGTGGGTGGAGAATCCATCTGGGATGCCCAGCTTGACTGCATTTCAGATGACTGTAGCCCCAGCTCCCATCAACTGCAACCACCTGTGACCTCAAGAAGAGCCAGTCAGTTGGGACCACACAGCCCACAGGGTAGTGACAGATAATACTACTTTGTGCCAGGTGTGGTGGTACATGCTTGTATTCCCAGCACTGGGGAGGCTGAGGCAGGAGGATCACGAGTTCAAGGCCAGCCTGGGCTACAAAGTGAGTTCAAGGCCAGCCTGAACTGCATAGTGAGACCCTATCTCAAAAAGGAGAAAAAAAAAACTACTTTGTGCTTGTAAGTCACTAAGCTTTTGGTTATTACACAGCAACAGATAATCAAAACATCCAGGAAAGGCTGCGATGGCTTTTAAAGCTTGTGACATTCCCATCTCCATGTCCCCTTAACAAAAGCAACAGAAGCCAGTCACATTTTTCAGTCCCTTTAATTATGTGCCCTGAGGAGTGGGTAGATGGCCTGCAGGGGGTAGGGAGGTGGCTTTCCTTGAGGCCCACCTGGTCAGTCATCGTCTGGCAGCTGGATCTTGCTGGGGTCAAAGCAGTTGGATTCCATGAGGGGGAGGCCGTTGGCCTCTCGGTATTTCACAAGCCTCTCAGCTTCTCGGCAGGCCCAGTCGTGCATCCTGGAGGTAGCAGCGGCAGGGGCAGATGTCCCAAAGTTTCACTGGACACCTATCCCACTCCCCAGTGGTATAGAGACAGGATATCCAGTAGAGACCCCTCCAACCTCTACCCTGCCTCTGCCCCCATCCTTCCCGCTCTCACACACCCCCTGCACCTACCTGTAGTCTGGCAGGTAAGCCACAAAGGTGGTCCCAAAGACGATGACAACGGAGAAGCCAAAGAAGAAGACAGCACGCATGTTCCAGACATCTATGGTAGGGTCCTTGTCAAAACCATGAGAGTCTGGGTTCTGTGGAAAAGGAGACATCAATGAAGGCTCCCTGCTTCTCCATAAAGCCAGATGCTATCCATAAATAACCTGATTTCCACTCAACTCAGTCTCTCCTTCTGCATTAAATTTGTCTTCTTCTATTCTTTAATTTTTTTTTCTTTTTGAGATAAGGTTTCACTATGCAGTTCAGGCTGGACTTGAACTCACATTGTAGGCCAGGCTGGCCTCCAACTTGCTGGGATCCTCCTGCCTCAGCTTTTCAAATGCTGAGATTACAGGCATGAGCCACCACGTCTAGCTTGTTCTATTTTTAAAACATGTTACATTGCTTGCTGAAGTTCGTTGAATAGTAGCTGGTGGAACCAGTATTTGAGCCTCCAGTTACCAGGTACCTATGTTGTATTAATAGCAGAGACTTGGGAGTCAGACGGCCGGGGTTGGTATCCAAACACTAACAGTTACTTGCCTGTGTGACCTTGGGCAAGTAGCTTAACTGCTCAGTACCTCAGTGTCCTCATAAAATGGGAAAATTAATAACGTATTTAAAGAAATAAGATACACCTTCCCACCACAGAGCCTTTGCACTTGCAGTTCCTGCTGCCTAGAAAGCCTTTCCTCCCAGCTCTAATCATGACTGGCTCCATCTCTATCTCGTCATTCAAGATTTTGGCTTCATCAATTCCATTAGGAGGTACATCCTAAGTCACTTTTTCTCTTAAGTTGAACCACAGGAAACTGCTGTTTTTTATGTTTTTTTTTTCCTAACAATTTTATTGGTACACTTTAGATATACATAAAACTGATATTTTAATTGGTCAAAAGTGGTTACATATTGACAATTTCCTATGGTTGAACCTAATAAAAAAGAGGTTACATATTGACAATTTGCTATGGTTGAACTTAATAAAATACTACCAAGTCAACTTTTCATCCACTTATTCTATTGCATCTTATATAGCTAAGCCTCTGAAAGAGAGGCTAAGTATCAGGTTTTTTTTCTTTTTCTTCTTCCTTTTGCAGACCAAACCCAGGGGCACTCTACTACTGGGCTACATCCTCAGCACTTTTGAGACAGGGTCTTGCTAAGTTGCCCAGGCTCGCCTGGAACTTGCAGTCCTTCTGGCTCAGCCTTCCAGGTAGCCGGAACTACAGTTGCGTGCCACTGCACCAGGTACAACGAGGCCCTTTCAAATACACAAACTTCTCAGTGAGGCAGAAAGTGGCAGTAATCCCTTCTAATGCGAGTAGAGTACTTTAAAAGTGTCAGCTGTTGCTATGAGTGTTTGATGCAGTTAATTACAAGAGGCAGGTGTATCTTATTTCTTTAGATCCGTTATTACTTTTCCCATTTTATGAGGACACTGAGGTACTAAGCAGTTAAGCTACTTGCCCAAGGTCACACAGGCAAGTAACTGTTAGTGTTTGGATACCAACCCCGGTCGTCTGACTCCCAAGTCTCTGCTATTAATACAACATAGGTACGCGGTAACCGGAGGCTCAAATACTGGTTCCACCAGCTACTATTCAATGAGCTTGGGCAAGCAATGTAACATATCTGTAGAATAGGAATAGTAACATCTCTACCTTAAAATTGGTTGTTTCACAGATTAGACGAGTTAATGTACACAAAGTGTTTAGAACAAAGGCGCGCAAGTGGCATTGCTACAATAATCAGGGTTTTTGTAGTACCTCGACTACATTGTTTCTAATGCGTTTGATGTCTGTAAAACAAAACCAATCCCAGCTCTCGTCCTGAACGAAGATACCAGGCCACAAAGTTGGAAACCAAAATAGGCAGCATTTCCAAGTCTTGGATTTAGTCAGTTGTCTTAAAACGTCCTCTAGATGCCGCTTCGGACAATCCCCAGCTGACCCCTCCTATGTCCCGGTTCCCCTTCCCTCTCACCTTCTCATACAAGTTTTCTTCCTTGGGTTCTGGGTCCTCCTGCCATTCTGAGGCTGGTTCTGGCGCCCGCTTTCCGGCTATAGTGGATGGAGTGACCACAGCCCTGGAAGCGCTGGATTGCCAGTTAACGCGAGCAGTCAGGAGCCCACGCGTCGCCGCTGCTGCCAAAAGGCGACGAGCGCAGAAGCCTAACAGCCCGGGCGCCATGACAGACAGTGCTGCAGAACCCGCGGGGCGGGAACGGAAATGCGACTATGCGCAGCTGCAGTTGATGCTTGTGCGCTTGTCGCTCCGCCCTCCCCGCACTAAATAGGTCCTGGATCTGAGTTTGTTTTTTATTGAATTGGGACACAAGGAGCCCTCTCTCCTTTCCATATCATGGCCTTATGGGGCCAATCATTCTCTCAATCGGGCTAAGGAATTTCGTCTTGATAGGTGTGCTCATTTCCTTGATAGGAAGAAAGAGATGACATCTGGGTGGCCCTTTGGGGAAAGAGGTGGAGCTTCCGCTTGTCTTTCAACTTCTAAGGAAGCCAAGCTTCTAAAAAGCGGGCCTTGGGGGATCAGCCAATAGCTACGCTTTTTCTGGACCTGTGGGGCGTTCACGCCGAGAGTGGGGAGGTGGCATGCGTTTGCCAATCAGAGGAGGCCAGGGCTGGCCGATGACAGGCGGCGACCAATAGACAAGGCCGGCCAGAGCGCGCTCCCTTAGTAGGTGGATGGTGGTCGGAGCGCCGGCTCCCTTCTCCTCGTCGCCATTTTGTGCTGGTGATTGCGGCCGGCGTTGAGTAGGCTGCAGTGACTTTCCCTGGGAGGGCATCGCTCTTGGCTCCTCTCCCCTCTCCCGCTCCTCCCTTCCGCCTGCAGCCGTGGACTTGATTGTGATGTGCTTGGGCCCCTGCTGAGCTGGGAGAGTTGGAAGAGGTGGCAGCGGGCCGAGGTGATGCCTGGGAGCCCTCTCTTGACAGCCCGGGCCGAGAAGGTGAGCGTCGACGCTGGTCGTGGGGGCGGAGGTAAGGGACCCGGGGCGGGGGCAGGGGCGGAGGCGAGCAGGCGCGATTGCGGACTGTGGGTCTGGGATCGCGGCCGGCTGAGGGAAGGGTGCACGCGCGGGCGGAAGCGGGGGTGGGGGGCTCCCCCCCAGTCTGAAAGCCCTAGCGTGCGCGCGATTTGGACACGGGCTGGGCGCACGCGGGTTGGGGGAAGGGAGAGACGAATGGGAGTGGGTCGCTGAGGAGTCCTGCGGTTTACTCCATCGAACTTTATCCGTGGGAAGCCGCGTGTCTGTGACTTTCGTTTGTGTCCACTGGAGAGCGGGGTGCTTGCTGTTCCGTGTTACTCTGGCACTTTCTGTCCGTGGGGAAAGGTTCTGTAGCTCCAGTCCTTGTTCATGGGGGCGGGGAGAGGGAGGGACGAGACAAAGTGACTCCAATCTTTATCCTTGGGGTGTGTATCTGTGACTCCAGTCCTTCTCCATCAGGGGGCTGTCTTGTTACAGGCCCTAAACCCACTTGGTGAATGCGGAGCCGCGTACGGGGAATTTGTATGTGACTTTTGCCCGTTTTAGGGGACTGTTGGTATCTGCAACACTTTGAAAGGGGGCTCGCTGTGTGATGATGGACCTTATTTGAGGGTTCTGTGTGTGGTTTTGGCTCCTAGTCGTGTGGGGCTTCTTGTCGTAACCTGGCTTCTTGTGGCTACCAGTGTTAGCCTGTCGCCCTTTTGCCACAGTTCTGTGGGGGTTTTGTGTCTCACTCTCAGCCACTAGGGCTCCTGCATGATTCTAACTTCTCCATATGGGAAGTAATTAGCTCTCGCTGTCTGTGACTTGAGGAGGAAGACAAAATTGGTGTTTATATGTGTATGGAAGAAAGGCGTGGTGACGACCTGACGTTGGGCAGGTGCTGCAACTGTCTGGCTTTACCTGATTTCTGTTCAGAGGGCGGGGCCAAAGATTCTGGGATAAGTTCTGCCCCCTGCCTGGGTCACATGCTTCTTGGGACTCCCTTCGTTCTTACAGGCAATCCTAAGAGGTGAATTCACCGCGCCTCCATCTCATCAAAAGGACACAGTGTTTCAGAACAGCCTGGGAAAGGGCTCCCTTTGCCTCTGGAAAACTCAGCCTCAGATCCCTGAGGTTGGAGCCACCTTGGGACCAGGCAGCACATCAGGGTGGGCCACTTGCAGTATGAGGGCCAGGAGCCCAAAGAGGTGGCAGCTGTCCTGTTGCCAAGTTAGCCACTTTACACACACCCAAACAGCTTTTCCCCGGATTCTGTCTGTCTTGTCAGGGGCAGCCAACATCCTGTTAGGAAAATGAAGTGGACAGGTGGAAGGAGCCCTTTGAGGGCCAGGGACTTGAAGTCATTCAGCTCTGTGGGCAGCCCTGCAGCAGCCCAGAGCTTGGACTTGTGTGTCAGTCTCAGGTGGCAAAATCCCGATCCCATAGTGGGTGGTGCTTGCCTCTGCCAAGATGAACCCCCTCACCTCCAATGAAGGCTTTGCTGTTTCCTAGGGCAGTGGGCACTTGCCTCCTGTTTGTGGGAAAAGGAAGATGCAAGCTACATAGGGGCTACCTGCCTGCTCCAACACACAGGAACACTAGGAGGTGGGAAGCAGTGTCCCTGGACAAGGGACAACAAAGAGCCATGACAAGGGGTGGCTCACAAGGAGGCCCTCTCTGCCCCAACTGCCCTGACCTCTTTCTTCCTTCCACTCTCCCCAGAGTCCCTGCAGGAGGCATCACCCAGGCTGGCAGATCATGGTGGCAGCAGCGGGGGTGGCTGGGAAGTGAAACGGAGCCAGCGGCTGAGGAGGGGCCCCAGCAGCCCCCGAAGGGCCTATCAGGACATGGAGTATGAACGTCGGTAAGTTGTGGCTTCCACCCCTCCCAGGTGCCTATGCTTATCTTGCATGAGAGCTGGCCCAAGAAGGTGCTAGAAGAGGATGCTTGGGCAAGGGAAAGAGTACAGCAGATGAGTCGTTTCTTTGTAGCAAATATGTATCCATCACCTGTTGTGAGCTAGGACTTGTGCTAGCCTCTGGGAGTACAGTGATGAATGAGACAGATTGTTGGTGCTCAGTGTCTCATGGGGGAAAGTAGGCAGGTAACACGTGATGACAATTAGCTTGAAGAGTACACGTGGTTTGATGTGAGAGTGGGGAGGCTGAAGCTCAGCCTTCCAACTTGAGTGACCTGGATAGGCATATAGGACCATTAACCAAGGTGAAGGTAACCACTGTAGGAGGAGAAGGAGCAGGAGAAGCAGAGAGATAGCAAGGATGTAGCTTGGAGTTTGAGAGATGGATAGGAGTTGCATGATCAGGTAGGAATTTGCCCAGTAGAAGTGCTATATTGGGCAAGCCAGATCAGAGAGTGGGAGATACTGGGGACTGAGTTGGCTACAGGTGGCATATTTGTCTTGGAAGAGATAGTTACAGGGTTTTCATTTTTTTTGCTTTTTTTTTTTTTTTTTTTTTTTTACCGGTACCAGGGATTGAACTCACGACTGCCTGCTTGCAAGGCAGGCGCTTATGCCACTGAGCTAAATCCTCAGCCCCAGGGTTTTCATTTTTGTTTTGAGATAAGTTCTTTCTATGTTGCCAAGGCTAGTCTCAAACTCCTGGGCTCAGGCAGTCCTCCTGCCTCAGCCTCCCAAGTGCTGGAATTATGGGTGTGTGCCCACTCAGCGTTACCCTTTTTAACATGTAGAATAATATTTTTCCTGGGAGGTGAACCCAAATTTGAGATAGGATACTTATATAGAGTTAGTCTCTCGACCTTCATTTAAAATGTTTTTTGAAAGACATTTGATTTTTGTATGTCTTCACCCAAAGTGCTCTGACCATGTCCCAGTTTGAGAAGGTGACATACTGGCCTCAGGTTTATTACTAAGTAAGGCTACTGGCTTGCTTTTGACTTTTAAAGAACTTGAAGTACAGATGTTTGAGTTAATTACACTTTAGTTCAAGGGAGGTTTTTATCATAGGTCAGTCACTACAAACCTTCCTTCTGCTGTTTCTCATTTTTCTCAATTTCCACTTCTGTGGGCAGCCGCTCTGTGGTACTTGATGTGTACCCTAAACTAGGTAACATTTCAAGTGTGCTTTCAATTTATACAAACAGCATAGTGCTACAGTCTTGTTTTGGATCCTGAACTTCATGGTTTTAATTCTGCCTGTAATGCCATGTGTATATTAGTGCTTTGCCTCTAATTGCTCCCAAGGCCCCGTGGGTATTCTTACTGTAGTTTACTTAATGATTTCCCCAAGGATGGATACCTGTTCTTAATTTGATATGCTAAAGTCGCTACTTTTTTGGCTTATAATTTGTGCTTTTAGAATCTTTTGTTTTGCTAGCCTACATCACATAGATTATTTTATTTTATTGGGTTTTTTGATACAGAGTCTTGCTGTGTAGCCCAGACTGGTCTCAGATTTGCAGTGATCCTCCTGCCTCAGCCTCAGAGTGCTGGGATTACAGGCATATGCCATCACACCTAGCTACATAGATTAGTTTACCCTATCATTTTACCTTTCTCATTCAGGTCTTTAATTCATTTATATAAGGTAGGTTCTGAGTTTTCTTCATGTAGTGGGCAATCTGCCCAGTGCCACCTCCTGAATAGTATGTTGTCTCTATTGATTTGTAGAACCTCATCTGATTTTAGTTGAGTGATCTAATTTGTTCCATTACTCTATTTGCTTATTCTTTTCTTGTATGCCAGAACCTTACTGTTATTATAGTAGTTTTACAGAATGTCTTACTGTTCTAGTTACAGTTGTTTTATGGAATATTTGCTCCTTTTTAAGTTGATTTAACCATTTGTGAAATGTATCCATTATGAACTGCAAACTTAGTAATTAAAGTAAAAATTTTAAAAAGAGTTTATCAAGGAACTAGGGTTGTAGCTCAATGGAAGGAAACCAATTTTGTTTCAAATAGAAAAGCTTGTCTGCTTAGCAACATGAGGCCATAGATTCCATCCCCAGCACCTCAAAAAAAGCTTAAATCAAATCTCTCAAAAATGCTTATCAAGAATTTTGACCAAGGTGGTACTGGATTTCCATATTTAGAGAAAATGCTATCTTTATAAGTAGTCATCCAAGACCTATATGGAATGCTTTAAAATTTGTGGAAAGGGCATAAAATACGAATAAATGAAAATAGATTTTGCCTATTTATTAAATGAACATCTAGGTAGATACTCATTATTTATAAAATACTTTCCATCCTGGTATTTTCTGGGATAGAGAAAAGCTGTTGGCATCTGTATATTATCCCATTTGTACTCTCCTGCTGTTTCTATAAGTTCATTGTTTGCCTGTAATCTCCGCACTCAGGAATCTGAGACAGGAAGATCATTGTGAGTTTGAGACCAGCCTAGGCTACAAAGTGAGCTTAAGGCCGGTCTGAACTACGTAGTGAGACCCTGTCTCAAAAAGACAAAAAAAAAAAAAAAGATTGATTGTTGATTCTGATGGTCTTTTTGAATACTGTAGTTCTAGATATAGTCAAGTGCTTCATTACTTCACTGTAGCAATATCTAGGGCACTTCCTACCTGGTTAAATAAGTATCATTGAGAGAGGCTGGGTGTGTAGCTCAGCTGCAGAGAGCATGCCTAGCATAAGTGAATACATAAATAAAAATAGTATCAATGAGAGCAAGGTCTGATTGTACAAGCCTGTAGTCCCAGCACCACTGAGGAAAAGGGATCTCAAATTTGAAGCCAACCTGGTTAGTTTACTGACATAGCAATACCTTGTCTCAAAATTTAAAAATAAATTAAGAGACTGTGAATGTAGCTCTGTGTTGGCCCTGGGTTCAGTCCATAGTACCACACACACACACACACACACTCACACAAAGTAGCATTAGTGATTTGGGGTATACAAATTAAGATTTGCTTTGACTGGTTTAAACAGAAAATCCAATGACTAACGGCTTAAACAAGATGGTTTAATTTTTCTTTCCCATAAAGGCAATTTGCAGGTTGGCAGCAAGTCTGAGACTGATAGGCAACCCCTTCTATGTAGCCATCCTCAGCATGTAGTACTCAGGAAATATGAAGAGGGAAGGAGAATGAAAGGGCATGCTTTCTTCAAAGAATGCTTCCTGGAATCCTGAAATTTGTATGTAATAAATAGAAATGTGGGGGCTGGGGATTTAGCTCAGTGGCATAAGCAACTGCCTTGCAAGCAGGCAGTCGTGAGTTCGATCACCGATACCGATAAAAACGAAAAAGATAAAAAAAAAAAAAAAAGAAATGTACTTCCTATTTGCTAGAAGTTAGCCACATGGTCTTTATTTTGGATAGCCATGTACTCAACTAAATACTGGGAATTCTATAATTAATACTGCTAAGGTCCAGGGCTGGGAGTATTGCTCAATCTTGGAGCATATGCTCAGTACATGCAAAGTCCTGGGTTTGATCTCCAGCAACTCCTCCACCCCAATTGAGGGATGCCAGGTACAGAAGGCATTTAAATTTTGTCCCTGATCTTACATGAAATCTGCTTAAAGTTTCTCCGTTAAATATGCATTACATTTACAGTAAACATGTACACTAAATTGATATAGTATAGCCTTTAGTAAATCAAAAAAGATCTCTAATCTTAGTTTGCTAATGTTGATCATAGTGTTGGGCTATAGCTCAGTGGTAGGTTCCTTGCCTGCTGAACAGTTTAATAATCATGTGCTTTTTTTCTGTTATCATCCATTAATTTTACAAATTGCATTAAATCACATCCTTGGCATTCTTGAGCTATGCCCTGTCAATTGTGGTTTGTATGTGTTTATAACTTATTATTTCAAAAAATTGTCAAATTTACAGAAAGTTGAAATATGAACTCCCATCTGTCTTCTACCTAGAATCACTAACTGTAAATATTGTGCCACATTTATTACTCTGTACACATGTGCGCACGTGTGCACACATTCACACAAAAATTAGGATTTTTTTTCCTGAATCATTTGAGTTAGTGGTAAATGTGACCTTTTAAGCCTGGCAACATGCATGTCCTTAGAGCAAGGACTTCCTCTCTATAATGAGTATACTTATCAGGGTCAGGAAATTTAACAGTGAAATAATGCTTTTATATACAAAGTCCATATTCTTGTATCATGAGTTATCTCAACAGTGTCCATTATAAGCTGGTTTTCCCCAATTCAGGACATAGTCGAAGATCACAAATTACATTGAGCTACTTCGTATTTTCATTTTCCTTTAACCTGTAGCAATGATTCAGTCAGCTTTCTCTTTTATGACCTTGACATTTTAAGGTCAGGTGTTTCATAGAATGTTTCTCAATTTGGCTTTTCTAGTGGTTGATTATTCAGGAATTTTTGATGGAAAAACTTATTTAAGTGATTTATTGATACTTTAAAACTGCTATACCCCAAAATTACCTTCTTTGTGTCAAATATTCTTTTATTTCAAAAATAGTAATATATATGCTAATTTATTTCATTGGTACAACTAATTTTTCTTCACTGATAAGAAGTTTTGTGCTATTATGTGTTTCTTTGTGAGAATCTTTTTTGTTGATTCTTACTCTGAGTAACTCCTTTGAAGATAGTGATAGTATATTAACTATTGTTATTCTCTTATTATTTTGTCATAAATTTTGTTTTATCACAAAATAAAAATTAAGGCTCCTAGATTCAATTATCTATTGTATTAGTTAGGATATTTACATCTGTGTTACCTAAAGTCAGTCTGTAATTTTCTGTATTTATCTGGCATTGAGATCAAAGTATCTTATGACATAAACTGGGCAGCTTTTACCCTCTGTTTTTTGTTTTAATGAGACAGGGTCTCACTATATAGTCTAGGATGGTCTTGAACTCACTGTGTAGCCCAGGCTAGCCTTAAACTCAGTGATGCCCCTGCCTCAGCCTCTTAAGTGCTGAGATTGCAGTGTGACCACCATCTCTTTATTGGAGAAATTTGTATAATTATTTTTACCTTGACAAATTGGTTGAGTTCCCTTTTTTGTTTTGTTTTGTTTTTTTTGAGATAGGGTCTTGCTGTATAAACCAGGCTGATCTTGAACTGTGTAGCCCAGGCTGACCTTAAACTCAGCCAACCTCTTGCCTCAGCCCCCTGAGTGCTAGAATGACAGGCATGTCTCGCTGTACCCTGTTCTAGAGCTCACTTTTTTTTTTTTTTTGAGATAGGGTTTCATTGTGCAGTTCAGGTTGGCCTTAACACTCACTTTGCAGCCCAAGCTGGCCTCAAACTACCACTGATCCTCCTGCTTCAGCCTCAGCTCTCTCAAGTGTTGGGATTACAGGCATGAGTCACCATACACAGCTAGAGCTCCCCTTAAAAAACATCTGGGTTTTGTTTTTGTTTTTGTTCCTTTGTTCTGTTTTGGGGGTTGTTGTTTCTTTTTAAAAAATGGTGCCAGCCGGAAATTTAGCTTAGTGACATAAGTGCCTACCTGGCAAGTGCAACATTGTGAGTTTAGTCTCTGCTACCAAAAAATAAATAAAAGTTAAAATGGTGCTCATACTCAGAACTCAAGGCTTCCTGCAGGCTGAGCAAGTACTGCATTGCTGAGTTGCACTATATCCTTAGGCCTGGACCTCATTTCTTTTCTGGACCTCAGTTTTTGATGAGTATTTCATCTTTTCCACCAATTTTGACATTTTATGTTTTTCTGTTATAAAAGAAGTCTGCCTTTGGAGGGTGTTTTTCATGTTTATTCAGAGTGCTCTGTGGACAATTAAAAATATTCCTCACTATTCAAATGTTTCCCTCCTTAGTTTAGATAGCAAGAGCTCTGAGTGTACAGATTGTGTTTGGATCTTGGTATCCATTCAGGATTTCATCTAAGAACACAGGGGGCTGAGGATATAGCTCAGTACTTGCATAGAATACTTGCATAGCATGTATGAGGCCCTGGATTTGACTCAGTTATTGAATTCTGATGACTGGAGTTCAAATAGCAAAGTATACCCACAGTAGCCAAACAAAAAGTATCACACCTAAAACCTTTAAAATACTGTCACCGACAGCGGCTTCTTGTCCTTTGCTGTTGTAAAAAAAAGCTGTGGTAAAGAATGTTTCTGTACACGTGAATATCAGCTTTAAAAACAGCTATCATGTTTAATTCCCAGAAGTAGAATTGTGGGTCAGAGTGTCTATAGATTTTTAGTTTTGTCAGCTATTGCCAAATTTGCCTCCCTAAGGATTGTTCCATTTTTATCACTACCAGCAGTATGGGAGCATATTTCGCATACAGCCTTGCTGACAGAGTGTGTTGTCAAACATTTGGACTTTTGCAAATCTGTTAGGTTAAAAATGTTCTGTCACAAATGTTCCTTAAAGAAAAATTCTAAATAATATATGCATATATCTTCCCCTCCAAGAGGCAGAGTTAATTCCTGTCTGAGTGTGGGCTCTTATTAGTGACTTGATTCCAACTTATAGAGTATGGAAAGGGAAAAATAGAAATTTTAACAAAGTAGAAACCTGGCAGACACCACCTTAACTAGATGCCCAAGACAGGATCACCAGAGAGAAGTCATGCTTCTGTGTGTGCCTTGCTGTGATATGGTCAGATAGATCTTACTTCTGTTGTATGCTGTTTGAAAATGAAACTGAGAGGCAGGAGGATCCAATGTTTGAACCTTGTCTGGGCAACTTAACAAGACTGTCTAAAATAAAAAAAGGCTGGGATGCAATTCAGTGCAAATGCCTTGAGTTCCATCCCCAGTACTATTAAAAAAAAAAGCAAAAAGCCATAATAGTCTCAGCTCTAATCCGAACACATCATATAAAACTAAGTTGAGGGGGGCTAGGTATTTAGCTCAGAGGAATAAAATGCCTGCCTGGCAAGCTAAAGGTTGTGAGTTTGATTCCCAGTACCAAAAAAAAAAAAAAAAAAAAAAAAAAAACCTAAGTTGAGGGACAGTCTCTAAAAGATCTGAACAGTGCTTTCTAAAACTGTAATGGTCATTACAACAATACAAAAACAAGAACTGACAACTTCATAGGCTAGAGGAAACTAAGTAGACATGATGATCAAACAATATGAGAAAGTTGATCGAATCCCAGTAAAGTCTATATTTTAATTTCTTAATTTTGACAAATGTGCTATAGTTCTCTGAATATTACAGGAAGCTGGGTGAAGGACATATAAGGACTCTGTTATAATCTTTGAACTTTTTGGTAAATCAGAAAGTATTTCAAAATAAGATTCACTTCATCAAGATTAGAAATGTTTTAGTTATTTTGAGATGGAGTCTCACTCTGTGGTTTAGGCTGGCCTCAGACTTATATCAAGCCTCCTGCCTCAGCCTCCTAAATGCTGGTATTAGAGGCATGTGCCACCATACCCAGCTAAAATTAGAAACTTTTTCTTTTGGAGACATTTATGAAAAATTATAAATTTTTTACTCTTTCTAAAAATAGTGTTCTTTACACTATCAAGAGAATAAAAATCTCACAATATAAAAACATTTGCAAATCATATATACAGTAAATAGATTACTATCCAGGACACACAAAGAACTCTTTTTTTTTGTCTTTTTTCTTTTTATTGGTACTGGGGATTGAACTCACGACTGCCTGCTTGCAAAGCAGGCACTTATGCCATTGGAGCTCTTTTTTATGTTACATGTTTGTAGTATATAATGATCACATTGTAGGGAGTTAGTACATGTAGATTATGCACCTTTTTTTGATGTTTTGAGACAAGTTCTCACTGTAGTTCAGGCTGGCATTTCTCACTGTGTAGCCCAAGCTGGCCTCAAACATTCTTCCTGCCTCAGCCTCCTGCATGCTGGGATTGCAGGTGTGCACCACCATGCCCAGCTAGATTATGCATTTTTACATCTTCTCCCTTCCCTCCCCTCTAAAGAATTCTAAAACAACCCAATTTAGCTCAGTAATGGCATAGCCAGCACTCAGCATGCTTTAGGACCTGTGCTCATTCCTTAGCACCAAAAAAAGAGGGAAAGGTCCTGAATAAACATTTTCCCAAAGCGGAAAGGGGAAAAAATATATATGGTGCCAATAAGCACTGGAAAGGCTACAAAATAGCAAGTGTTAGCTAGTACTTGGAGACATTGGGACCCTTGTGAATTGCTGGTAAGGATGTGAAATGATGTAGCTGCTATGAAAAACATTTTGGCAGTTCCTCAAAACTCTAAACAGAATTACCACATAATCCATTCCAAAGATCTAAAAGCAGGAACTCAGGTACTTATATGCCAGCATTCAGAGCAACATTATCCATAATAGCTAAAGCAACCAAGAGATAGAAACAACCCATGTCCCTGCACAGATGATTAGCTAAACAAAACGTGATATGCACCTGCAGTAGAATATTACTAAAGTATAACAAAGAAGGAGATTCTGATACATGCTATATTATGGATAAATCTTGAAAACATGCTCAGTAAAATAAGCTAGTAACAGGGACAAATGTTACATGAGTCTGTTTGTACAAGGTACCTAAAACAGGCAAGTTCATAGAGACAGAAAGAATAGAGATATTGGAATGAGGTGGATAGGGGACTTACTGTTTATAGTAGAGAGTTTCTGCTTGGGATGATAAAAAGTTGTGGAAATAGATTGTGGTGATGGTTGGGCAACACATGAGTGTACTTAGTGCCACTGAATTATATACTTTTAAGAAGGTACCTGTAGAGCTGGGGATATAGCTCAATGGCATAAGCACCTGCCTGACAAGCACAAGCTCATGAGTTCAATTCCTGGTTTAAAAAAAAGGTACCTGTAATCCCAACACTCTGGGTAGCAGAGGTAGGCTGATCACAAGTTCAATTTTAGCCTAGACAGCTGTATGGATTTAGCAAGACCCTGCCTCAAAATAAAAAAAAAATAATAAATGACTGAGAATGTAGCTTAGTGCAGTAACCCTAGGTTCAATCCCAGTACTGCCCCTAAAAAAATTTAAATGCTAATTTTATGTGTATTTTACAACAATAAAAGGATTTGGAGCCATGATGATGGTGCACTACTATAATCCTAGTACTTGGGAGACTGAGGCAGAAGGATCATGAGTTTGAGGTTAGCCTGGGAAACATTGCAAGTTTAAAGCCAGCCTAGAGTAAGTACATAGTGAGACCCTACCTCAAACATAAAAATAAAAAGATTTAGGAAAATGTATACAAAAATAAAAATTGTATGATGCTTTTAGTATTTTTGAGACAAGGTCTTGCTGTGTAGTTCAGGCTGCCCCTGAACTCACTATGTAGCCCAGGCTAGCCTGGAACTCATGGCAATCCTCCTGCCTCTGCCTCCCCAGTGCTGGGATTACAGGCATGTATCATCACACCTGGCTTTATGTTTTGTTTTTTGTTTTTAAATGGTCTGTCCAGCCAGGTATGGTGGTACACATCTGCAATCCCAGCAGTTGGAAGGCTGAGATAGGGTTGCCACAAGTTCAGGGCCAGCCTGAGCTATTTAGTAAGATCCTGTCTCAAAAAATACATAAAACCAGGTATGGTGGTGCACACCTGTAATCCTAGCTTTTGGGAGGCTGAGGCAGGAGGATCATTGTAAGTTTGAGACCAGCCTGGACTACAAAATGAGTTCAAAGCCAGCATAGAACCACATAGTGCGATCCTGTATCAAAAAAAAAAAAAAAAAAAAAGAAAGAAAGAAAAGGAAAGAAAGAAACAAAAAGAAAGAAAGAAAAAATAAATGGGCCAGGGATTTAGCTCAGCGGTGTAAGCACCCGCCTGGCAAGTGTGAGGTCATGACTGAGTTCGATTCCCAGTACCAAAAATTAATAAATATACAAACAAAAATAAATAAGTAAAATGGCCTGTCCAGTGTAGTTTTAATTTTTATCTTTCATTATGCATGAAACAAGATTTCTTTTCAAACATAAACCATTGTATTGCCTTTTTGTAACTTCTGTTACTTTTATGATTTTCTTTCTCTCTTTTTTTTTTCTATTTGGGACATGGTTTCACTATGCAATTCAGGCTATCCTTGAACTCACTATGTATGCAGCCCAGGCTGGCCTTGAACTCACAATGATATTTCTCCCTCAGCCTCCCAAGTGCTGGAATCAGGCATGTACCACCATGCCAGGCTATGGTTTAATTTCTTCCATATAAGTTCTTGATCTAAAAATAAATTCCTTGATTTATTTAAAATATACCTTGGTATATATAGAAAATATAGTCTGAAGAACTTGCACATGTTTAGGGATTTAACTTTTTTATGTAATTATAGTCAATTTCTTTTATCTGACAACAGCAAAGTATTTATTTCTACATATTGATTTTGTACCCAGCATCGTTACTGATACTATGTTGCAACACAGGATGGAACCTAGCCCCTTATGTATACTAGGCACATGTTCTACCACTGTGCTTTACCCATAGCTCCTGCTTTATTATTCCTAATCATTTGTCAGTTGATTGTGTTAGGCTTTACAGGTTTACCCTTATATCAACTACATGTAGTGGTAGTTTTACCTTTTCCTTTCCAGCTTTTAAGCCCCTTTTTTGCTTTCCTTGTTTAACTGCTTTAGCTAGTACCTTTAGTTGAATGTTATCGATAATGGTCATTCTGTGATGTTCCTGACCAGACTTGGAATCCTATCACATGTTACCTTAGAAAATGCTCATGTCGGGGCTGGGGATTTAGCTCAGCGGCATAAGTGCCTGCCTTGCAAGCAGGCAGTCGTGAGTTCGATCCCTGGTACCGATAAAAACGAAAAAGACAAAAAAAAGAAAAAGAAAGTGCTCATGTCTGGGATTTGGGATGCAAAGAGTGATGTGGTGGGGCAGGGCTGGGCAGAGAAGAGCAAACCAGTCATTGTGCACAGGAAGGAAGTCAGAGAGGTGAGGAGAAGTGGAGGGAGGTACATTGGCTTTGGGAGACATCCGGCCTGCAGCCCATGCCAGGAGGTAAAGTTTTCAGAATCCTTGTCTAGGGCATGGGAGTGGGGACAAGGACGGAGCTGGGGTCACCCTTGCTTCTCACAGTCTTCTGATCCCCATCCTTGTTCCCCTAGAGGTGGTCGTGGTGACAGGACTGGCCGCTATGGAGCCACTGACCGCTCACAGGATGATGGTGGGGAGACTCGAAGCCGGGACCATGACTACCGGGACATGGACTACCGCTCCTACCCCCGCGAGTACGGCAGCCAGGAGGGCAAACATGACTATGACGACTCATCCGAGGAGCAGAGTGCGGAGGTGAGGGGCCAGCCAGACCTGGGGCCAGCACTCTGTTCCTGTGCCCTTGGACTGTGCTCAGTGGCTTTGCCATGCCTGCAGGGTCTATCCCACTCCCCTCTTTCAGGGCTCCACTCCCAAGTTGGTACTCCCTGGCTTCCACATGCTTGCCTCTGTACTTCTGAGGGCCCCTGGCCACCACCTCTTTCCCTTCCTCTCTGTTGTTCGGTTTGGACTTGTGGTTCACTGCAAGCCCTTACTGCTTGCTCCCAGCCAATTAGGACACTTGGAGTTTCTTCCTTGGGACCCGGCGTCTAGGGTTGGGAGAGCAATAGAGGGGCAGGATATCTCCAAGCCAAGCAGCTCTGTGAGGTCAGCCACTGGCACTCCTGGCCTTGACAGAGCCCCTAAAGAGAAGGTTCCTTAGGAAACCATTTCCATATGGGGTAGGTAACCCCATCCTAAGGGGTAAGGCATGACCCTTAGCATCAGGGAGTCCCCTTCTGAGGGGAAGAAACAGCCGTACCTCAAGGTATCCCTGGTTTGAGCAAGAAGACAGCTCACCTGTCCAGTAGAGTAGGAAGGGTACTCTTGTAAGCCCAGCCATGGGGTTGAGGACATGGTATGAGCCACCTTCTGCCCCTGGAAGGTCCAGCACAGAAACCCCCATGGTGTGCTGCAAGCTTTGGTCAGGGAACAGGGGCTGCAGGCAACCAGGCATCCCAGTGGCCATTGTCGAGCTGTGCCTCAATTTCTGCCAGCTATGGGAGTGGAGTGCCTGGGTACCTGGCTCTGGCAATCTGCAGATGGGAAGTATGAGACTATTCCTGGCATAGGTTATGAGGGCATTGACCAAGAATCCAGCAATCACACCCTATTTGCTATTGTTTTTTGTTTTCTTCTTCTTCTTCTTGTTTATGATGGTGGGGACAGAACTCAGGGAGGGACTCATGCACACCACTGAGCTATTATGCCTTAGCCCCCACATCCTATTTTGAAAGAGAGTGGTAGTGACAAAGGCCTGAGGGAGTGTTCATGGCCCTTGTACCTTTGCCATTTTCTATTGGCTACTTCAGGTCTGAAGCTGTTTTATGCCCCCAGCTCAGGTGCTGGGCCCGCACCCAGGTTGGGAACTATAGGGATAAGTGGCCCAGAAAACAATTATGTATGTTCTAGCTGGGCTGGTGAGCGGGGAAGAGGAGGGAGAGATGAAGGGCAGAATCTGGTGTGCCGACTCCAGGCCAGCTTATCCTGGGGAGGTTTAAGCTGCTTGTTACCTGCCTTTGAGAGTTCCTCCTCACAACTAACACTGATGTCCCCTGAAGGTAACTCTCTCGGCAAAAGTATCCTGTGGAGCATTTGCAGCCCTGCAAGGGTTGCAGCCCAAGGCCTGCCCACCCTGCCTGCCTGAACCTTTAGCCGGAGCCCGAGCACCCCTGGCTTTCAGAGCCTGCCTGCCTCAGAGAGCCAGCGGCCAGCCCTTAGGCCCGTCCAGACTGACTGCCCGTCTGGTGTCTCTCGTCTCATTCTGTCGGCCAGGATTCCTACGAGGCCTCCCCGGGCTCCGAGACTCAGCGTAGGCGGCGGCGGCGGCACAGGCACAGTCCCACTGGCCCGCCAGGCTTCCCCCGAGACGGCGACTATCGGGACCAGGACTATCGGACCGAGCAAGGGGAGGAGGAGGAGGAGGAGGAGGATGAGGAGGAGGAGGAGAAGGCCAGTAACATCGTCATGCTGAGGATGCTGCCACAGGCAGCCACTGAGGATGACGTACGTGCCCCCCATGGCCCTGGGCAGGCGGCAGAGCAGGAGGCCAGGCGGGATCTCCTCCAGTGCCCTCAAGTTCTCCCTTCCCCTTCCTCCCCTTAACCTCAGTACCTTCCCTCCCTTCTGCCCCCACCTGGCTCCTGTCTCTCAGCACTGTCCATCCTCTGTGGACAGGCCCCTGTCAGCTCCTGCTCTGGACGGGAGGAGTATCAGATAGGCCAGCTCGGCCCGGGGCCAGTGGCTGTGGGTTTCTGGTGCTGGTGGGTGTGGGAGGGTGAAGAGCATTCCTCCTGCACATTCTGTTGGTTTCCATCCTTTCTGTGTGTGTGGAGCAAGGACCAGACCCTTACCAGGCCCATTGCTGTGTATTACTGGTGGCAGAGATGACGCCGGGGCCCTGCAGCCTGTGGGGGTGGAGATGGGGATTTTCTGAAATACCATTCTCATTCTCACCTACCTCTTTTGTTAGCAGCATCAGCTTTCATCACTAGCTTAGGCACAGTGCCTTGGCTGGCTGCTGGCAGCCTCTACCGTTTGCCTTTGTGACATTCTGTCCCTTTCATCTTTCTCCTGCCTCTTGTTTCCTTCTCATTCATACTTCTCATGATGAACCACATGAAAATCCCAAGAAGGCCGTTTTCTAACTAGTTTCCCTGCTGCTTATCCTCTCAGTTCCCTCCACCCCTTGCGTGTTCTCTAAGCAGTGCTCCTCTGAAGTCGATTAGTCTCCCATTTTATGGCATTAGAAATCTTACCTGGGTGTGTAAAGATTTCCGAAGTCCAGCCCACCTGCAGCATTAAGGGCCAGGCAGTCCTGACTGCTGATATTCCCTAAGGACTTATGGCAAGGCAGACCATGCTCCCAGTCTGATCAAATCCTCACACCTGTCCTAGCAGGCAGGTACTCCTCATAGTCCATCCTACCAAGCACCAGCAGCAAGGTGACTCACCCCATGTCCCACAGTCAGTGCAGGGTAGAGTTGGGGTTCCAACCTGGATCACTAGAGCTTAGATGCTCGATGTTTGCTGAGCCCTCCCTGAGTGTGTAGAACTGGCCGCTGTCCTCTGCATCTTTCTCACTTCATGTGTGCATGCGTGTCTCTGTGTGTATGGTTGATTTTCTGTTTTCTACCTTGATGAGAAAATTGAGGCTTAGAGGCTCAGAGGCAGGAGGCTCCCTGAGAGTGCCTGGCGTAGGCTGTGGTCCTCCACTAGGGGTGCCACCTGCTCCTAAATTGCCCCTGCAGCTTTCCTCTGGCTCCTTCACCCGGGAAGTTCTCCAAACCAGGAACATACACCTTTTTGCCTCCTTCCTAAGTTCTCACTACTCTCATGGTCTAGGCACGTGGCTGGGATCTGCTTGGGCTTTCTGTCCTTGCCACTTTGCTATCTGTGTCCTGAGTGTCTTTTGATGCAAGCTGGGGGCAGAGCAATCCCTTCACAAGGGGCGAGAGTCACATCTCAGCTTTCCTCATTTTGTCGCTGCCACTGAGCCCCTTGTTGGATCACTCTGCCTACCATTCAAGCGGCTGGCTCACTTGCTCTTCTGTTGTCTCTGTGCCCCTGGGGGTCATCTTGCTGCCATTCTTTCTCCTGCACTATGCCCTTGTCTTCATTTGACTCACTTTCTGCATATCCAAGGCTGGAAGCCAGGGCTGGGTTCTAGTGTGGGTCTGGGGTTCTTGTCACTTGTCATTAAAAGAGGTGGAGAGGAGACTGTGTACGTATTGCCAGTGTGCCCTTTGGGGTTCAGAGGCCTCCACCCAGCCTCACATAGCCAACCACCCCTTATGCTGAGCCTGTCCTGTTCTGTATCTCCCTGTGCAGATCCGTGGCCAGCTGCAGTCCCACGGCGTCCAGGCTCGGGAGGTCCGGCTGATGCGGAACAAATCCTCAGGTGAGCTTTCGTTCCCAGTGCCCGTCCCTTCTGCTAGCCAGCCTCAGTCTTGGAGTCTCCCTCCTGCCTCTGCCTCTCCCTCCCTCTCCCTCCCACCTTCCTGCCACAGCTGGGAATGGACAGCTTGGGGGGTGCCCTCTCTTCTCAGCCCCCGTTCCCTGATCTCAGCTCTAGCCAGCAGCCTCTACAGGGGTTTGTTGGGGAGGGGTGCAGCTCTGGGCTGAGCTGAGTGCTCCCAGGGGCAGGGTCAGGGCCAGGCTCCGTGGAACCTCCTCTTTGGCACTCTAAATATCAAATAGTGGCCCTGCCCAGGATACTCCTTTCCTTCTCCTTTCTTCTCCTTCTACTGCCCCTTGCTCTCTACACATTTTCCTGGCAACAGCCTCTCACCAGAAAAGAGGTCTGACATGGACCCACCCTTGTGTCCCAAGAGAGGAGGCAGGGGATGGCTCTCATCTAGGGAGCAGCCAGGACTTTCTGGCCTCACCCATTCCCTCCTTCCCTCTTTCAGGCTGCTCAGAGCTGGCCTGAGCTTAGTGGGGTGGGGTGGGGGTTGTTTCTGCAGGACCTCTGCCCAGGCTCCCCAAGGCAGGCACGGTGGGGCCTCGCTTTGCCTGGGCTTCTCTTGCCATCTCTCAGTCTCTCTCCTCCCCACACCTCCTCCTTCCCCTCCTTTCTTCTTCTCCTTCCCCTCCTCCTGTCCCCCTCCTACCCTTTCCCTTCTCCCTCTCTTCTCTCCCTCCCCCACAATCTCTCTCCATCTGTCCTTCTCACTCTGATTTTACCATTCCATCCTCCCATACACCCAAAGGCTGATTCTTTTGAAGATCAAGCATGCCCTCAAACCCTGCTACATCCAGGATCTCCCTGAGTGCTCACCTCTGAAGGAGATGTTTTCCTGAGGTCTCAAGCCCCCCTCTGCCAGCCATGGCCAGGCCTCAGGTCTCTTGGTGGCATGCAGGTCTTGCTCTGCTTTACCCCAGCCTGTCCACACACTGACCGATTCTGGGGCTATTCCCCAAGGAGGCATCCCAGTGCAGACTCACAACAGCCATGGACACTTCTTCAAGCACCACACTGATCCTTACTTCCAAGATCCTCCTGGCTGATCCTGGCCACCATTCTCCTTCTGTCTAGGAGGATCTCAGCTGTTGGTGGGTCCTAAGGTGGCTCCCTAGTGAGGTCCCCTTTGCCTAGCACTGTGGTAAGGCTGAGATGAGATTGTGTCCCTAACTGCCCAGTTTCCCATGAAAGCCCTCCCAGCTTCACAGGGCAGCCTGGCCTAGCTTCTCTGTTGCTCCTTCAATTAAACACCTGTTCCTGGACCCCTCCCGGGCACCCTTAGCCTTATGCTGAGCCTGCCTGTGGGTGATTTGCTCTGGCCTATGTGGAGCAAGCGGCCTGCCCTCTTTCATCCTTTGGAGATAGATCTCTCCTATCCTTTCCCTCCCCACTGCTTCTCCATCTCTGTCACCCCAGGCAGGTCTGTCTGAACCCCATCTCTCCCTTACTTTGCCCATTTTGGGCGTGTGTCTTTCTCCTACCCCAATCTCCTATTCTGTTTTGCTCTCTCCCCCTTCCCTCTTGGCTATTACCTTGTCTTCTATATCCCTACTCTTTCTCTGATTGCTTCTTTCTCTTCCTTTCTCCTCTTCCCTCTTCCCTCTCTACCCCTGGTCCTCTCCCCTCGGGTCCCACCCCCGGGAACGCCGTTGTCCAAAGCTGTTGACTAACCCACTGCGTCTGTATCTGAATGCTGTCTCCAGGTCAGAGCCGGGGCTTCGCCTTCGTCGAGTTTAGTCACTTGCAGGACGCTACACGATGGATGGAAGCCAATCAGGTTGCTTTGCCGCACTTGAACCCCCCCCCAAACAAATACTACTTTGTAATCGAGCGCTCCCCATCGCCTGATTCTTATGGACACAGTTCCCTGCCCTGTGGCCCTGTGTCCTATCCCCCAGCCCCTCTCTCTGACCCTGACCCTCACTATCTCCTCTTCCCATCTCTGGCTACCCCACTGGGCTTCCCATCCAGAGCCCGCACTCACCTCCAGCCCCTTCCCACCACCAGGCACTGGCGCTGCCCCGCCTCCTCTCCTGGCTGAGCTCTCTGAAAAGGAGCTGCCAGAGTGGGCTCGTTCCCCTAACTTCCCCATGCCCCCATGCGTGTGTGGGGTGGATCCCAGGGGACCACCCTGCTCTGAAGTCAGCCCAAGTTGGGATTTCATCACATTCTCCGGACTATGGTGGGAAGTCCTGCCACTGGGGAACATAGCTGTTGACACACTAGGGAAAACTGTTTTGTCAGCCTGCATGTGAATTTGGCCCTTTAAGTTCCATGCAAAGGGACAGCTCTACTGTGTTGGTCGAAAGTTCGAGTCAAGTGTGATAGTTTTATTGGCACCCTGGAGTCACTTTGCCCAGCCTCTCCTTCCCACCCTACCCACAGGAAGCACCACCCTACCTTCTTAGCAGGGGGCCCTGCAGTCAGCCACAAGGGAGCCTGCTCCCCTAGTGTGGCATGGCATCCCCACCCAGCAGCATTGGGACTGTCCGAGACCCAAGGGCCTGGGCCCTTCAGCTCCAGCTTAGGTCCCTGATGTAGAGCACTGGAGAAAGCTTCCAGGGAGGAAGGGGCAGCTGTGGTGAAGTAGAGGGTCCTGGCAGAAATCACCCTGGGGCCGGCTGTGCAGGTGGATAAGCTAGTTTGGTGGGCCCAGGACCCAGCCAGCCTTGGAAGGTGGCTTCATGGCGGGAAATACCGTCTGTTAAATATGGTTCTTTCTTTTTCCCCTTCTCCAGCACTAGTGTGCGTGCTCTCTCTCTTTCTTTCTCTCCCCTTCCCCTTCCCATCCCCAAGTGTAGCTGGTGTAGTGCTGGCCCTGGCAGTGTCAGGGCCGAGTGGGGGTTTTCGCCACTGTCCGGCAGGCATCGGTCAGCCGAGCACTGTGTGCCTGGTAGTGTGTGTTCACATGTGCGTGTGTGTGCCCGGAAAAGCAGCGAGCAGCTGCGCCCAAGAGCTGTGGCGCTTTCCCTTCTCCCTTCCTTCTTCCCTCCGTCCGTTTTCCGACCTCCCTCCGTTCCCTGTCCCTCATCCATCCAGCTGAAGGGCTCGCTCACTCTCTTCTCCTTTGCTGAAACGGTGCGTGGGGCACTGCTGCCTGAGCCTCACTGGGCTCTGCTTTTTCCCACAGCACTCCCTCAACATTCTGGGCCAGAAGGTGTCCATGCACTACAGCGACCCCAAGCCCAAGATCAATGAGGACTGGCTGTGTAACAAGGTACCAGGGTGGTGGGCAGTAGGTGCCATGGAGAGAAAGAGCCCTGGTGGGGCCTGGGAGGAGGTGTGGATGCCTAGGACTGGCTCTCCAGCTCTCACCAGCCAGGCTTTTAAATGACTAATCAATGACAGGTGTAGGCCTAGTGCTTGCAGTGTTTAGAGTGTAGGCTTCGGAGTGAAGCTGGCTGTGGGCAGACTGTCACAGATCTGCCATGATGGCGGCCAAGGAGCTTATCCTCTCTCTGCCTCAGTTTCCCCCAGCTCAAAGCTTCAAGGAAATAAGGAAGCTGTTGGGAGGATGACACTGTCAATGGGAGGGTAGCACAAGCCCACAGCTCAGTGTAACCATTTGCAGTTATTGTTGAAGAAAAACACAGAGTGCTCTGAGGTGATTCAGCCTTGAAGGCCACCTCACACAATCACATCAAACCTGAGCCTGGAGGGCATAGCATGTAGGTTTTGTGATCACCTCTATTTCCCAATAGGAAAATGAACCTTAGAGAGGTGGGACCATGAAACTTGCTCCTGATCACAGGAACCACAGGTGCCCCAGTGGCCTTGGGTATGCTTTGGGAACTAGCTCTGTAATTTCACAGCCTCCACCCCCCCCATGCCATATGTCAGTCTGAAATCTCATGGAAACACTGAGAGCTAGTGGAAGCCTCAGTCCTTTCCCAGAGAAGTATTTGCTTAGAGGAGTGGCATCTGTCATCAAAACACAAGAAAAATCTCATCAGAGGGCTAGTATTCAGCCTCTCTGCAGAGGTAGGGACAAAATGAGAGTGGCTCTCCATCCCCCTGATATTTTCGGATGTTGTACAAATCCAGGGTTTTTCCCCCTCTTTCCTTTGTGCCACACACTCCTGGTTTACCAGGTTGTGTCTCTTCCATCTCAGAAGTGCCAGCTTCTCTCCTTTGCCATTCCTGCCGCTCATATCCACCCTCATGCCTCCCAGTGTTGCTGCAGAGCCCTCTTTGGCTTGCTAGCCTCTTGCCTTTCACCTACAGCAGAAACCTGGCTCTGAGCATGCCACTCTGCTTAAGACCCTTATGATTCTGAGTTTAAGCATGAGATCCTGTCATCTAGCATTGTCTTTCCTTTCCAGCTTCAGCTTTTGCCTCTCCGCTTGCCCCCCACACCAGCTACAGAAAATCCATTGTTCTCTTTGCTAGGAATCCCTTCCCAGCAAAACCAAACTTCTGGACTTCCCAAATCTAACACCCTGCTTCTTCTGTGCAGCCCTCCTTGACTGTGCCCAGCCCTGTGAGCTGCGTTCCTCTCAACCTGCTTCTCTCCCTTGAGCCTCTGTGTGTATGTGGTCTGCAGAGGCCACATGGTTTGGGGCCTGGCCCAGAAGCAGTGCTTAGCACTGGCCTCTGGAAAAGGACAGAAAATGGTAGAGGATAAGATAAGGGAAGTCTCGGAAGGTTGGAATTTGTGAGAAAACTTTCTCCAAAGTACCATGATTCTAACCCATTCCTAGACATAAAGAAAGTGGGGTTGTAGCAAGAGGTCATGGCTTCTAGGGAGGAAACATTGAAGATTTCTGATTGGAGAAGCAGATCTTGGGACAGACAGCCCACTAAAGGGACCGAGGGGGACAGGCCTTCTGGGAGTCAATAGGCCAAGGAGGCAGCATTTGTAAGCAGTGAGAGCAGTGTCTATTCCTGAGCTAAGGTGGGTGGGCCAGTTTGAGACTGTAAAAGAAGGTTCACAGGACCAAAAATGACAACCAGTGTTCCAAAAAGCCCCTGCCAGCTACAGAAAATCCTATCCTGAGATCTTCCTTCCTGGGGCATTGTGGGGCTTGCTGGGGGCTCTCTGGATCCAGGCTTGGAGGGTGCTGTGGAAAGCCCTGAGCCCTCTGACTACCTGGCCTATGCCTCACAGTGTGGCGTCCAGAACTTCAAACGCCGAGAGAAGTGCTTCAAATGTGGTGTGCCCAAGTCAGGTGAGATCCACCTACCTTCCTCCACTCCCGAGGATGTGGGGTGTGGGAGAAAGGTGGTGGGCTCAGGGCTTGGAGGGGTTGATAAGCCGTGGAGCCTTCCCCTTTGTTACCAGTCTCTCTCCCCAATCCTTGACAGAGGCCGAGCAGAAGCTGCCCCTCGGCGCGAGGCTGGATCCGCAGGCTCTGCCGATGGGTGGGAGAGAACTCAGCCAAGGCCTGCTCCCTCTGCCACAGCCCTACCAGGCCCAGGGAGTGCTGGCTTCTCAAGCCCTGTCACAGGGCTCCGAGCCGAGCTCAGAGAACGCCAATGACAGTGAGTCAGTCATTCCTTCCCCTTTCCTCGGCTGAGGTGCCTGGGCTGAGCCTGCCAAGGCTAGAGAGAAATGGTAGTGGGCAAGACTTGGTCCCTGTGGGTTTCCACCTTGTGAGAACAGGCATGTGATTTGGGGATCAGCCCCTCACTCAGCTCTGGTGCTGTACTGGGGAGGTTCTCAGCAGAGGTGTGACAGAGCTGGCACATGGGCTGATAAGCAGTTTACTCAGGAGGAAGCAGCAGGTGCACAGATGAGGAGACCAGAAGCCAGGAAACAATGGGAAACTGCAATAGGGGCTGGAGCAGATGGTGAGGGTGCTTCCTAATGCTAGCCCCCTTCCTGCAGCCATCATTTTGCGCAATCTGAACCCACACAGCACTATGGACTCCATCCTGGGGGCTCTGGCACCCTATGCGGTGCTGTCCTCCTCCAACGTGCGTGTCATCAAGGACAAGCAGACCCAACTGAACCGAGGCTTTGCCTTCATCCAGCTCTCCACCATCGTGGTGAGGGCGGCACAGGGGGGGGCCGGGCAGCCAGGGTCCCGGCCCCCAGGGTGGGGAGGAGGGACCCTTCCCCTCGCCTGTACCGCGGCCCCAAGCCTGGAAATGGGGCAATGGAGCCGGGGGCCTCCCCGGGCCTGACCCTTCTGTCCCTGCCACTCCTCCACCAACAGGAGGCAGCCCAGCTGCTGCAGATCCTGCAGGCCCTTCACCCACCGCTCACCATCGACGGCAAGACCATCAACGTTGAGTTTGCGAAGGGTTCTAAGAGGTCAGGGCACCCCCTGTGTTCCCTCCCAGCTTGCCCCCCAGCTTGAGGCCTCCCATTTCATTCCTAGTCTCTACATCCTCCTCAGGGACATGGCCTCCAATGAAGGCAGTCGCATCAACGCTGCCTCTGTGGCCAGCACTGCCATTGCTGCGGCCCAGTGGGCCATCTCACAGGTACTTAGCCCCTCTACCCCGACACCTGGCTTTCTCAACTGTGCTGTATCCCTCTGCAAACAGCAGGGCTCGCTTGCTACCCAGGGACACAAAGCCTTACAAGCAGCTGGCATGAACCCTTTATTCTTCCCAGCTCTACCCCCTGGTCTGTTCCCACTCTGTTTTCTGCAGTTCCTTCCCAGTCATCTCCTGGGCTCTCATTGACAGTGCTCTCGGGGCTGGTGCTCTATTCTGTTGGGTGGAATTCTTTTTGTGTTAAATTGCTATGATGTGTTATCTGTTCCTCCTGTGTGTGTGTATACACACACACACACACACACACACACACACACACACACCATACATTTTTGAATTAAAAGGAATTTATATGAAGCAGAAAATAACTGGGAAGAGAGACTAAAGAAGTGGAAAGAAGCTGGGCATAGTGACCCACACCTGTAATCTCAGCATTCTGGGAGGCTAAGGCAGGAGGATTGCAAGTTTTTTCAGCCAAGTCTGCAGAACTTAGCAAGACTTTGTCTCAAAATAAAAAATTTTAAAAAGCCTGGGGGTATAGCTCAGTACAAATGGTCTGGGTTCAATCCTCAGTACCACCAAAAACAAAAGGAGAAAAAGAAATTAAATGGGAGGGTATGACAGTGCATGCCAGCCTGAGCCATTTGACAAAACCCTGTCTCAAAGTATAAAAAGAGCTGGGAACATAGCTCAGGGGTAGAGTGCCCCTAGGTTTTGTCCCCAGTACTACAAAAAAAACAGGATGGGTTATCCTCCTTGATCTGATGCCCAACACATGTATATCACATGTATGTGTGCATGCGCGCGCGCGCGCACACACACACACACACACACACACACACACACAGACCCACACACCACAGCATCAGCCCTGGGACTATATGAGCATAGTCTTGATTTTGCCACTGGCCCTTACTGCCAAGTCGCTCTCACATTAACTTATCTTAAGGCTGCATGCTTATCTGTCAGGCAGAACACTAGCCCTACATGTAGGACAGATGATTCTAGCAGGTTCTTCCTACCTCCTGACCCTTCCTCTTCTAATGAGCCCCTCCCAACTGCCTCACAGGCCTCCCAGGGTGGGGAGGGTGCCTGGGCCACCCCCGAGGAGCCACCGGTCGACTACAGCTACTACCAACAGGATGAGGGTTATGGTAGCAGCCAGGGCACAGACTCCCTCTATGCCCATGGCTACCTCAAGGGCACCAAGGGCCCTGGCATCACTGGAACCAAAGGGGACCCAGCCGGAACAGGTGAGCCCCAGCATCTCTCCCTGAGCTTGTGGTGGGGTCTGCAGGCATAGGGTCCCATGCCCAACCATTCATGGGCATCCTCTCTCTGTCCCGCCAGGTCCTGAGGCCTCCCTGGATCCTGGGGCAGACTCTGTGTCACTGCAGGCTTTCTCTCGTGCCCAGCCTGGTGCTGCCCCCAGCCTCTACCAACAGTCGGCAGCTGAGGCAAGCAGCAGCCAGGGCACTGCTGCCAACAGCCAGGTAAGTGGACTCCAGGGGAATTTGGGAAGGTGGAGTCATCCTGGGTGGGAAGAGTCAGCATTGACAGACACTGATTCCTGATCCTGTTTGAACCATGACCAGCCATATACCATCATGTCACCTGCTGTGCTCAAATCTGAGCTCCAGAGCCCCACTCATCCCAGTTCTGCCCTACCACCGGCCACCAGCCCCACTGCCCAGGAGTCCTACAGCCAATACCGTAAGTAGCCACAGCCTGTAGATAGGGGGCAGGAATTTCTTAAGAAAGTAGGGTGAGTGTGGCCCTCTCACCTCCCTTTCCCCCACTCCAGCTGTTCCTGACGTCTCCACCTACCAGTATGATGAGACATCTGGCTACTACTATGACCCCCAGACTGGCCTGTACTATGATCCTAACTCCCAGGTAATGGGGCAACACAAGGAGAGTTGGGATGGGGCTAGGCAGCAGCTGGCCCAGTGGTTCCCCTCCTCAAAGTCTTCCCTCATGTCCCCCTTTGCTCCCTCCCCCAGTATTACTACAATGCTCAGAGCCAGCAGTACCTGTACTGGGATGGGGAGCGGCGGACCTACGTTCCTGCCCTGGAGCAGTCAGCCGATGGGCATAAAGAGACAGGGGCACCATCAAAGGAGGGCAAAGAGAAGAAGGAGAAGCACAAGACCAAGACAGCCCAACAGGTGAATCCTGGGTCACTACCTGGCTGTTTGGTATCTGTATTCTGTCATCATTTGTCCTTACTCTGTAGGGAGCAGGGCTTGGGCAGTAATTGCTATAGACAGTCCTCTTGAGACAGAGCAGTCTCCTAAGTACACAGCAAGGCTGCTCACCTATGTGAAGTGGCTTTTGTCATGAGAGTGAGCCCTGTTAGCTTTCTTCTGTCCCCTGTGGAGATTCTCACAGAAACCCTGTATATCCCAGAGAACTTCTCACAGGCCCATGAGGAGGCATGCATGGGTTCTGCGGTAGTGGACAGTTAGAAACAGCCTCACCGTCTGTGGAAAAAGAGTCTGTCAGGTTTTAGCTCTTGAAAGAAAGCCCTCGGGGCTGGGGATTTAGCTCAGCGGCATAAGCGCCTGCCTTGCAAGCAGGTAGTCGTGAGTTCAATCCCCGGTACCGATAAAAAGGAAAAAGACAAAAAAAAGAAAGAAAGCCCTCAGCCAGGTGTGCTGTACACCTGTAGTCCCAATACTTTGGAGGCTGAGGCAGAAAGATTGCCAGGAGTTCAAGGCCATGTACTATATATAGCAAGACCCTGCCTCAGTAAATAAATAAATCAACAAACAAACAAAATGATAGGCAATCTTCTGAGTTTTAGAAAAAAATGGGAACACATAGTAAACGTGCCTGTCAGAAGTAGAGCACACAGCTAGTAAAGAATCTGGTGAAGAGCTCTAGTGACTGAAAACAAAGAAATAGCAACTTGCATCGCTGCCTCTCACCTTGTTCTGTCTCCTACCCCAGATGTCTTCCTTCTAGGCAGCCCACCCCTCTGCCTAGAATGTTTCTTTTTTTTTCCGGTACCAGGGATCAAACTCACGACCGCACGCTTGCAATGCAGGCGCTTATGCTGCTGAGCTAAATCCCCAGCCCCGCCTAGAATGTTTCTGCCCTCTTTTTTTCTCACAAACCATTGGAACTGGGGGCACGGAGGGGAGGTACAGGGAGCTTTTGGAGAAGAGGTCAGCAGAAGCCAGGGGCTGAGCACCTTGCAGGCCCTGGTCATGAGTTTGGCTTTGCTGTTGGTATGTGGGACACCAGGGAAGGATTTGGAAGAAGTTGAGCTTGGGATTGGTTTGTGGTTTGTCCAAGGCCAGGTGCAGCCTGCTGTGGCAGTTTGGACCAGACAGGTAACTTTGAGGCTGCAGGGCAGGAAGCAAAGTGGGCTGCTACCAGGACCAGGGGTCAGTGGATAAAGTTGGTGGCCCTGGCATTTTGGGGTTTTCTGGCAGTCTCACCTCAGTGTCTTACCCAGATTGCCAAGGACATGGAACGCTGGGCCCGTAGTCTCAACAAACAAAAAGAAAACTTCAAAAACAGCTTCCAGCCCATCAGCTCTCTGCGAGATGATGAAAGGCGGGAATCGGCCACCGCAGATGCCGGCTATGCCATCCTCGAGAAGAAGGTACGTTGGGGCCGTTCATGTGCACCCTCCCCTACAGTCTCTTCATTCCTCCCAGCCCTCTGTGGAACACTGAGTTTCTGTGTCCCCCAACCTAGGGAGCACTAGCCGAGAGACAACACACCAGCATGGATCTCCCGAAACTGGCCAGTGATGACCGCCCAGTGAGTGCCAAGGGGCGTTTGGGGACAAGAGGGGTGGAGAGCTCTGATCAGGAGCCTGACCTCCTGCCCTCACCCTCTGCAGAGTCCACCTCGGGGGCTGGTGGCAGCCTACAGTGGAGAGAGTGACAGTGAGGAGGAGCAGGAGCGTGGGGGCCCTGAACGGGAGGAGAAGCTGACAGATTGGCAGAAGCTGGCCTGTCTGCTGTGCCGGCGCCAGTTCCCCAGCAAGGAAGCACTCATCCGGCACCAGCAACTCTCAGGGCTCCACAAGGTGACTATGGGTTAGGGTTGTCAGGGCATCCAGCATCCAGCCCACTGCAGCTCAGCTGCTTACTTCATGCCCTGTCCCCCTGCAGCAAAACCTTGAGATTCACCGGCGAGCCCACTTGTCAGAAAACGAGCTAGAAGCACTAGAGAAAAATGACATGGAGGTGAGTGTGACCCATTTCTGAGTTCCACCCATTCAGTCCCTACCTTGCGGGCAGGGAGACTTCAAGGTTTTTAGCCAAGTACACCCTGACAGCCATCAGTCATCCTGTTCCTGATCCAGTCTTCCCAGGTACCCCATTCGGCTGCTTACACCCAGTGTCAGACCTGGGTCCAGTTGGCCACATTGAGCTCCCTGTAGGAAGCCACCCCACCCACGGTTCCTAAAAACAAGAGCCAGCTCCCCAGCATTCTTCTGTATACACATACCCTTTCAGCAAATGAAGTACCGCGATCGTGCAGCTGAACGCAGGGAAAAGTATGGCATCCCTGAGCCACCGGAGCCCAAGAGGAGGAAATATGGGGGAATATCCACAGCCTCCGTGTGAGTGCAAGGGCTGAGGGTGGGGCGGGTGCCAGGAGCATGGCCGTACTCCTCTGCTCACACTCCACATCGCCCCCTGCAGCGACTTTGAGCAACCCACTCGGGATGGGCTGGGCAGTGACAACATCGGCAGTCGCATGCTCCAAGCCATGGGCTGGAAAGAAGGCAGCGGCCTGGGCCGCAAGAAGCAGGGGATTGTCACACCCATTGAGGTGAGTCTGTATGAGTCTTTCCCATCCCCAGCACACCCCTCTACACCCCACAGCAACCTGATGGAGCCTGCCTTCCTCACACAGGCCCAAACTCGGGTGCGGGGCTCTGGCTTGGGTGCCAGGGGAAGCTCCTATGGGGTCACCTCGACTGAGTCCTACAAGGAGACGCTGCACAAGACAATGGTGACCCGCTTCAATGAGGCCCAGTGAGCAACAGCGAGAGCACCCTCCACAGATGTGTTTCTGTCTTGGGCAGAGGAAGAAGTGTTGGGTAGTCTAAAGGAGGCCCCGCTCCCATCAGCCAGCCTGCTTCTTAGGCAGAGAGGCCCTGACCCAATCAAGCTTTGAGTTGATGACTTTTGTTGGAAATTTAGGCTGGAATCGTGATTTTTTGTAATAAAAACTGAAAACCTCCTACATCTTGCATCTCTTCTTTCTCTTGCCCTAGCATAGTTTGTGGCCCACACAGACATAGGAACACAAACATAGATGGATAAGCTGCCTTATCAGGTCAGAGTGAGTGGCCGGGGTGACATTCACAGTTATGGTGGCTACCAGAACATGGGGTTCTGACCAGCACCCCAACCCAAAATATGCGGGTCAAGATCCCCTCTCCTTTGTGAAGGTCCAACAGGTCCTGCCGTACCAGGAAATCTAACACCACCAGGCTTCAAGTCCCCTACCTCCCCAGGTCAGAGCCAAGACTGGAAACTTCTCTTCCCCTGTCCTCATTGACCACTAGCTTCACTTAGCCTGAGCTCCCAAGGCTAAACTCTGCTTTGCCATCGCTAGGGCTAGAGACATCCCTTTGGGCATCTCTGGAGAACACAAGAGGTGCTTAGGGCCTTCGTGATATTGATGATCCCAAGGAAGTGTAGCTGGAGGAAGCTCTGGTTTACAAATCCCATACCCTCACCCCCATCCTCCACAGAAACCCACTCCACTGTCTACAACGGTTCACTAGAACATGAAGCTGGGGCTGCCTTTTTCTAGGCCTTAGAGGGCTGAGCCCAGAAATGGGGTCAAGAGCACATACAGATTCAGCCCAGTCACATGCATACTCACAAGACAGTAGTGCACAAGGCAGTTGGCACTGGAAGAGCAGTTGGTGCATTGTCATACTACCTGTATCCTCTGTGCGAGGCAGAACTAGAAAAAAGGAGGCTGCTGGAGGTGGGGCATTCTCATTTGCAATGTGGGTAGAAAAAAAAGGGAGAAGAAATAGGAACAAAAAAGCCACCTAAGCTTGAGTCCCGGGATGGATGAGTCTTTAAACTGACACCACCACATTTCCTTCCTTTCCTACCCTAGAACCCCAACAAGGAGCCCTTGTACCTTACTAGTGGTAGTATATGCCCAGTCTGGAAAACTGTTTCATTTGAAGTTAAATGTTTATCTTGTGACCCCGCAATTCCATTCTTATTTAACCAACATAAATGAAAACATATCAAAACAAATGCATAGTCATAGCAGCTGTATTCATAATAGCCAGAAATTGAGAACAATCCCAAAAGTTCTAATAGGAGAACTGAATATATGTTCATTCAATGAAATACCACTCAGCAATAAAAAGGAATTCCTGGACCTGGTAGTGCATGCCTGCAATCCTGGTACTCCAGAAGCTGAGGCAGGAGGAATGACATGAATTCAAGCGCAGCCTGGGCTATGTAGTGAATTCAAGCCCAGCCTGAATTACACTGGGAAACACTACCTCAAAAAAGGAACAAAATACTGATACATGTATCAACATGGACCAATCTCACAAACATGCCACTTGAGCATGATGGTACATACCTGTAACACCAGCATCCCAAGAGACTGAGGCAAGAGGGTCACAAATTTGAGCCCAGCATGAACAACTTGGTGACTTAGACCCTGTCTCAAAGTCTGAGAATGTAGCTCAGTGCAAAGGCCCTGGGTTCAATCCCCAGAACCACAAGAACAGATGAAAACACAGGACTCCATTTTTGAGAAGTTGGAAATCAGGCAGAGCTGGTGTGAATGGGAAGGGTTCTGAGATAGCTTTCTGGAATGGTGAAAAAGTTCTGTGTCTTGCCACGGATGCTGGTCACAGCTTGTATACTTTTATGTAAAAATCCAACAAAGGCTATAATTAATACATTTGGGCTGAGGATGATGGCACACACCTGTAATCCCAGCACCTGGAAGGCTGAGGCATGAGGATCTCCACAAGTTCAAAATCAGCCGGGGCTACAAAGTGAGTTCAAAGCCAGCCTGGACTACATAGCGAAACTCTGTCTCAAAAAATAAAACAGCACAAGGCTGAGGATTTAGCTCAGCGGCATAAGTGCCTGCCTTGCAAGCAGGCAGTCCTGAGTTCGATTCCTGGTACCGATAAAAAAGAAAAAGACATAAATAAATCAGCATTTTCCCTATGTAAATTTATAGGACAATGTGATAAAAGACTGTCAAAGCAAACTTCAAGAAGTAAGAAAAACAGAAATACAGTGGTCTCCTGGTATCTGCAGCGTTGGTTCCAGAGCACACACCAATACCAAAATCCCCAATGCTCAAAATGTGTCCAAATGGCAGAGCTCTAGTGTACTTTAAATCCTTGCTAGATTACTTGCAATACTGGATACAATTTGAATTCTGTGTAAACATGAGTTGTTACACTGTATTGTTTGAGGAATAATGACCAGAGGTCTGTAAACTCAGTACAGATACAACCCCCCCACTCCACCCACACACACTCGGGATACTTTTTATCTACAGTTGGTTAAATCCATGGATACAGAATCCACAAATACAAATGAAGAAGAGGAAAAACAGTAACAGTTATCCCAGCACTCTGAAAGTGGAGGTAGGAGGATCCCAAGTGCCAGCACAGCCTGAACAAATTAGTGATTTAGTGGGACCTTGTCTCAAAGCATAAGAAAGTACTAGTCCCTAGTACTAAAAGAAAGAGAGAGAATGTAAGCAAACTAAAATGATGGGCTTGGGGCTGAGTGTGTAGATCAGTGGTAGAACGTTTGCCTATTATGTATGAGGCCCTGGCTCAAACATAATCTCCAGCACCACAAAAAAGTGCATCAATAAATCTAGAATGGGCCAGGTATGGTGGTACATGCCCGTAATCTCAGCACGCAGGAGGATCACTGAGAGTTCAAAGCCAGTCTGGGCTGTAGTAAACTCAAGGCCAGCCTGAACTACACAATGATATGCTCGCCCAAAAGAAAAAAAAAGTCTAGAATCCCTCTTCTCTATTTTCCCTTTCACCACCTTGGGTTGATCATCTGTCAATTCCCGAACTCTTGCAGTCACCTTTCCACTGCTTTCCCTGCTTCCACTTTCTCCCTACAGTTTCTTCATCACAAACAGTGATCAAACTGCTTACCCTAAGCATAAAAGCTGGCACACAACTGTAATCTCAGCGCTCAGGAGGCTGAGGCAGGAGGATCCTTGCAAGTTCAAAGCCAGCCTAGGTTATATAGTGAGTTCAAGGCCAGCCTGAACTACTGACACCTAGCAAGACCCTGTCTGAAAAACAATATATATCTATATTCCCACATAATGTATGTATTATATCTATGACACTTATTAGATACAATGTATTTACATATTGACACTAGCTATCATGTACATATTTTACTATGTATCATATATGTATCATTCTCATGAAACAATGAGAATGTAGGTAGAACACTTGCGTAGCATACCCCAGGTCTTTATTTGATTAGCAGCACTAGAAAACAGAATGAAAGAGAGAAAGAAAGGGGGAAAAAAAAGAAGAAACCAGTGTGTGCTGTGTGCCTGTGGTTCCAGCTACTCTGGAGTTGGAGGCTGAGGTCAGCATACACCAAAAGGTTGAGGTAGATCATGTGACTTTGAGACCAGCCTGCGCTAACCATTTGAGACAGTGTCTCAAAAAACAAAAAACGATTATGTACTATAATCGCAAGGTATCTATTATAGTACATATTTGTATGTGAAACTGAATTTTACTTGTTATGTTTTATGGTCTGGCTCAGGGTAGAATATTAGTTCCAAGAACGCAAGGAAGAATTCCTAGCACCTGACCCAACACCTGAGATCCATAAAGGACCAACGAAAGAACTCCTCTGGTCACGTGAGCCTCAGTCTCTCCATCTGTAAGATGGGTGTGCCTTTTCATCTGGAGGCATCAACATGTTCTGTTCCCTGTTTCCACCTCCATAGAGCACGGCTCCCGGAAATCCTCAGGGCAGGCTTAATTTTTCCATATTCAGGGTGCTGATGCCCACCACGTGCACCAAGCACTGCCCAGACAGAACTACCTCCCCCAGCATGCCTCACGCATTTGGGATGCACCACAACTTGTAGGGGTATCTAGGTATGAAATAGGCGCCAGTGGCTCAGAAGCAAGGGCAAACTCCCCTATAACCAAGCATCTATGGTACGTCCCAGACTGGGGGCCCTCTAAGGCCCCGCGCTTCTGAGCTCCGCGCAAACTCTAGTCCTTCTTGCAAGATCGAGGTGGTTTGCTCTTCCGTTCCCCTGTGGCTTCGGCTCATCTCCAGCAGGAAGGCGAGGCTTCCGCCCGGCACAGGGGGTGAGCTGGAACACCTTGCCCCAATTCTCTGGACAGCATTTGGAGAAGAGCGCTCCCCTTATCCCAACTTTAGGGATCCCCTAATGGGCGTATTTGGAGGCTCTGGGCCCCGGGGTAGTGTTTAGGGTGTGCGTGCTCTTTTGAGCAGACTCTTCATAGGCGGCATTTGGGCACAGGGTAGGATTTGGGAGTCTGTTTTGGGGGTAATCTCTTGAGGTAAGACTTGCGGAAAGGTTGGGGGAGCCTCTTAGAGTCTGTATATGAATACCATGTCCGGTGAGCAGAACCTGGGCTATTGCCCAAGGGGAGAGAAGTTTGGGTTAATAACAGTCAAGGCGGGAGTTGAGGAGGGCTTGTTTCACCGCGGGACCTGGTGACAGTGGGCACATTTGGGACCGACGTGGCATTGTGGCGATTCCGGTGCGATGGCCTTTGTGACCTCGCGTTCTACAAATGAGGTCTCCGCGCATATAACACCCAGGGCTGCGAGACTGGGCACGTCGCGGCCCAGAGCTCCTCCACTCAAGCTGCGAAAGAAACGGTCCGCCGAGCTCTTCCTGAGCGGACATAGAGCCGCCGGGCCTCAGTTGGCCCCGGCGTTATGTGTTATTCATGAGGAGGTGGGGAGCAGATTTTTGCCTCTTTTGCACCTGGCCCCCTGGAGCCATAGGTCTGGGAATTTCTCACGAGACAAATGTGTGCCAAAGAGGCGTGCAGAAGGGGTGTTCCGAGGCCTGCTTCGTAAACAAGAGTTTATTGATTATTCATACCGTAATCAGTCAAGGTGAGTAGCCCCCTGAGTTTTCTGAGGCTTTTCTAGAGGCTCTTGCATAATTTATGAGGGGCGTGACGTTTACCTTTTTCTCTGCTTGGTTCGCGGTAGTCCTTCTCTTACCGGTTCTAGGATTTAAGTCCTGCTTCTAGCAAAGGGATGAGGTCTCCTGCATTGTTCATTCTTTAATAGTCCAGTAGCCCCAGACTATCAGCTGAGGCTCTGGACTCATATCCCTTCTGTCCTTGCCAGTTGTGTGTTCTATGGCAAATCTCTGAACTCGAAGAAGGTACATGCAAATAAGATTAGCTTGCCTTCATCTAGCCACTTTATTAGCCATTTTATCTTCCCAACAATCCTAGGAGGTAGGTTATTATCCCGCTTTATAGATAAGCAAACTGGGACACAGGAAGTGTAAGTAAATTGCCTAAGTTCATACAGTTAGTGAATTGCAAAGCAAGGATTCAAACCCAGTCTAGTTCAGAGTCTTGTAGTCCAAAGCAAATACCACAATGCCCTTTGGCATGATGGTGTGACTGTAGTCCAGACTACTTGGGAAACTGAGGTAGAAGGATCTCCTGAGGCCAGAATACCAAGCTGGGCAATACAAAGACTTGAGGGGAAAAAAAAAAAAGCCAGGCAGAGATCCTGTCTCAAAGTAAAAAATTTAAAAAGGGCTAGGAATGTAGCTCATTGCAAGAGTTCTGGATTCAATCCCCAGTACCAGCGGAGGTGGGGGTAGGGAACCCAGGTGCATCATAACGTGTTACTGTAACTGTTCTGATTTTTAGATGGGGAAACAGTTTCCAAAGTGCAAGGTTTGTTTGGTGACTAGTTACATCCTCACCTATAACTAATTTTATATTAATGTAAACACGACGTTAACATGTTACATACATATTTTAAAAATGTAACAGTGCCTTGTGACAGCACTCTTTTGGGGCACATATCATGATTCATATTCTTTGATTTTTGTAATAACGCATTTTGTCTATGAGGTGGATGAGTTCTATTACTGTTCTCATTTTTACAGTGGTGGAAACTGAGGTTCCTGCAGAAGGGATATAGTGAGTATTTGATTGGACTAAGGGAGCCCTAGTGCGTAAGCACTCAGTGGGGTGGGGGAGGGGCCTACGCCCCCCCTTGGGTTTTCCCTGTGGCTCAATGGATCATACTTTATTACTCAGGGAAGGCAGAACCACGTTGCCCTGACCACAGTGCAGTAATTCCTGTTTGCTGGGTGGAGCTGTCTTGGGTGACTCTGGCTGCTCAACCTCATGAATAATTCATGAGCTGGGTGGGATCTTTCTTGACCTCTTTGAGTTTCCAGGTTGAGCTACTGCAGTGGCATCATTCATTATTCAGAAGCCAGGGGAGTGCGATTTTCCAGCAGTAGCCCCATTTCCTTGCTTGCAGAGTATTAGGTGCAGCAGTAGGCGGGCTTGTCCCTTTTGTTCCACCCCACCAGTCTCATGCATTATTCACAAATGAGATGTAACTTTGGTCTGCTTGGCTTCCGGACTGCTGCAAGATCATTGATTATTCATGAGTAGTGGGGTGTGGTTGCCATGTTTTAACATCTGCTTTCTGGTTGCCTAGTGTTAGTCAACCAACTATCCAGCTTCATTCATAATTCATGATCAGTGAGTTTGGCCTTGAGGTCCTTTTTTAGTTTCCATAACAGCCTGACTGCAACAATTCATTCTTTATTCATATTTCATGGGGTGTGGCCTCGTTTTACCTGTTTTCTTGCGTACCTACAGCCATAGTAGCCACCAGGTGGAGCCGGTCCCCTTCTAGCCAAATAAGTCAAGTAGGAGGTAATTTTTTACGTGTTTGTAGGTGGGCGTGGTCCCTAGCATCCGGGTTCTTGGGGGTGGGACCTAATGTTTTGTTCCGGCCTTGGGCTCGGCCGCCGCCATCTTGTATCGGCGGCTGGAGGGACGGAGGTTGTGGGAAGACCATACCACTACCGCCGGGGGAGGAGAAGGCGGTGTTCCTAGGTGACCCAGGCGGCGGGGAGGAGGAGGAGGAGGGTGGCGGCGACCGGGCTTGGCTTTGGCTCCTTGAGGAGTTGGCGGCGGCGCGACCCGGGGAACCGGCATTGGTAATGAATAGCTTTTAGCTGCACCTGATCCAGGGCAGGGGTTTCGGGAGGCATTGGAAGCATCTGGCCTTGCACTTTATGGGGCTGAGATGTGGGCAATCTGCAGTGATTCTGGCATCAGAGTTCAGCAGAGGGAGGGGGGCTAGATCCTGGGGCGGGGCCGATATTTGCAGTCTGGGATTCTTCCATTCCCTTAGGCTCCGAACTGACCTTGGAGCCAGATCCGTAGATCTGCTATGGAGACAGGCTCAGCATCTTGGATCATCCCGAATCTTGCATCTCAGATCAGACTCGCCCTAGTCTTCCATAAAGGCACTGGAAATAGCATTGCTGGTGAAAGCCCCTTACCATTGTATGCTATTAAAGATCTATGCTACAATCTCCCATGGGATGCCTCCTAGCTCTTCAGTATCTTACCAGTAGAGCCTGACCTCAGAAAGGGTTTATGTTGCCTTCATTTCTTTAGCATTTTGTCCCAACACTGTCTGTCCTCAGAGCTGCCATGGGGATTAGACGCTGTGCAAAGCTATTTGGTACTGCCCTTCTCATCCGAGACCTCTTCCCACTTCAGGTCTCACAGCCCCGCCCTGGACCTAGCATCCTCCATCAGAGACCCTGTCTGCACCTGCCATTAGGGAGGGACTCCTTCAGTTTCTACAATCAGCATTTAATGATGCCCCTTTCTTTTCGGACATTTGCCTTTTTTTATGCTCCCATCTTTTAGGGCATTTTCCCTTTTTCATGCTCCCAGTGTTGTGACAGTACTCCACAGGCCTCAGCATCTTTCTCATCAGACATCTTTAACCTGCAGTATCTTCCCTTAGAACCTCCCAGGGGACCAGACGCCAGGGAGGAGCTGTTTGGACACGTAATCCTCCGCTGACTATCCCCTGCCAGTATCTACTGTGGTGAACCCTGTTGGCTTCTACTCTCCGCTTCCAGATACCTCCCAGCCCCACCTTAAGCCCCACCTCTGCCTTCAGAAATAAGCAGGGTTTTAGGTTGGTTCTCTTTTCACGGGTCTTTTAATTTCACATCATGCCTCAGAATCTGCTCTCAGATCCTTTAATAGTCTCCAGCTTCTGTTATCAGCCTCAGAACCAGAACCCTAGTTTCATTGTCAGCTGTCCTCCTCTCAGCTGGCCCAACTTGTCCTCCATCAAAGTAGAAAACCTCAGCATCTACTCAGAGCTTTTGTGGGGTCAAACATAATTGGTTAGGGAAACCCATCTACTTGGAGACCCAGCCATTGTTTGCTTACTAACCTTTTTAAGCCTTGAACAATCTGGACTCATTTTCCCCTTCCACTCCATTAAAGCAGCTGTGGTACCTAGCATGCCTTGTCAGAAATTCATAGAACTTTATCTTCCATTAGAAATCTGTCCTTAGGGATTTCTCCCAGTCTCAAGCAGCTACCTTTCCCGATTCTTGGACTCCTCCCTAACATCAATGTCACAGATACCTCTCCTCCTGTGAATCCCTGTGACTTTTGGTGAAAGATATTTTTTTCTGCCATCAGCATTTTTCCCCAGAGAAACCCCACCTCCAGGTCCCAGCATCTTCCTGATGGACTGTACTTCTCTCCCTAGACCACAACATCTTCCTGCAGCATCCTGAGGTTCTATGCAGCTTCTCCCAGTAACTGGTCTGTCTCTTCACAACCTCTGAGGGCTTCCCCCACAAAAAATCCTTTTCCAAACATGAAGATTTGAGTCTTTACTGACACCCAGGCCTGGTTCCCTACCCACTGGGGCTGATAATATCCTTCCTGTCTCCCTCAGAGCATCTTGGGTCCCTGCATGAGTCCCCGATATAACATGCCTCAGGACTTCTGAGTTAACCCCTCCCAAGATCCTTACCATGCCCCAACATCCGTTCTGTGTGCTCTGACTTTTCTGTCCTTATCACTTGGCTTTGTGCCTGCCCCCTCTCAAACCTATGCCAGGACTCCTCCCTTATCCATCTCTGGTTTTGCCAGTGGAGCATGCTCAGGCTTCACAGTCATCGGTTTGGAGATCCCAGGTAAGTTTTGGAATATTCTGAGCCCCAATTCAGCTTTGCTAACCATTTCACAGAATCCATGTTCTAATAGAGACCTAATCATGAGTTGAGGAAAAAAGTATAGGTTTTTTTCCTCCTCTTAGGGGTGAGGGGTACTTAGCTCCTGTCCAGGGTTTTTAAGTGTCTGTCCCAGACACCTTTTTACATTTAGACAGAGTTACTTCAAATATTGGCAGTCAAAATCTACTTCTGAGTGGGCATTTCAAGCCTGTGTAGATTCTTGCTGCCATCACTAGGGTCCAATGGTGAAAAGTCTGGATAGTAAAGAGTTCTGTAACCCTGGATTATTTCTGATTTAGGAATGAGAAGAGGATGTATCCCAAAGAAATAACCAATGAAAAGGCAAGGAAATAACTACATAATAGAAGGCTTTGCAAGTACGCAGGGAGGGGCTTACCTCCGTAGGTCCCTGAGTTCCCACCACAAACCTTAACTGCTCTAATCATCCTAGTGATCCCTTAAAGACAGTTCCTTTTGTCCCAGCTTTTGGAGAAAATGGGGCTCAGGAAATATCCCTACACTGGGTAACAAAGCCAGAAAATGGAAAATGGGAATTACATTTGTCTCCCTCCTAGCTCACCAATTACAGGTTGGTTCTTAGCATCTCAGCAGTTTACCTGGCAGCCTGTGGGGCCCCAGCCAGCCTCGTGCTTCCCCTTTCCCGTTAATTCCTTAGCCCTCTTGGCTGAGACCAGAGCTGGTTCCTAACTCTACTCACACAGAAAGATTTGGCAAACTGATGCTGTGTGACTTTGGGTAAGTAAGTGGGGATATCTGGGCCTTTGTTTTTCATTTGATGTCGGCATGGGGTTATGTAGTTCATTGGCATCATTAGGATTGGACAAAGCCCTTTACCCTGTGATTGATAAGGCAGTAAGCTCTGAGTAAATGGCAGGGAGCTCTTGTCACTGTGATTAGTGCTGGAGTGTAACAGGTGCCAACATGGAATCTTATATACACCTGCAATATATATGATGTGACTGAGTATTAGGAAATGCTCAGTATAGGAGGGGTTGTGTAAATAGAAAATTAGGTTGTAAGCCAAAGCTCCTAGCACTGAGCAGCCTTGGAGGTGAGAGGAAGTGCCCTGGACCCGTAGTTCTCCAGCATTTGGATCCAATTCCCACCCTCCCTCGCCAGAGTTCACTGCCTCAGCAAGCTGTATTGTTCTATCTCTGGGACCTAATGTGTGACCCTCAGCAGGTCACTTGACCCTATGAGCTCAGGATTTCTCATTTGTTTAGTGAGGATGCTAAACCTGGCTTGTGGGGTTAGTGCCATAGAAGGGATGAAACTTAACACTGGGACGTAGCTTAGGCCTTAGTCAGTAGTTCTTATCCTGGTCTGGTCCTGATTCAGCCTCTGTCTGTGGAAACCTTTGTCACCAAACATCCCTGAATGAATGTTTCCCCTTCTGTGTGAGCTGGGGGGCATTACATATAGTAGTCCAATCCTCACAGGTATGCCCTGAGGACAGACATGGCTCAACGTGCTCAATTTGGCATCTGGCACAGGCAGGGCTCCCAGGAAGTGTATTGATCCTTCAATCCACTGTTTAAGGGACTCTAGTGCAGATGAGACTTGGAAAGTAGGTTTTCTCTCTCCGAGAAGCCTTTTGTATTTGTCTAGGCTTGAGTTCCTCTTCCAAAGCTAGGGGTGAGAGGGCTGAGCTTTGTAAAATTCCTCCGAGACCCACTGGGACAGGGTTCTCAGCAAAGCATCTTCTGTGATCATGCCACCTCAGGGGATGTCCAAGCCTTATCTCCCTTCTGCCCCGCACTCTACCTGCCCTCTTGTTCCTGGGATTATTAAGTGGGAGGAGAATGAGGAAACTGGCTGCTTGGTGTTACTCTCTTCCTTCCGGCCAGGTCTCTTTCTTGTCTCAGCAACTCTGTAAGGAAGGTAAACTGGACCATCAACCCTATTTCCCAGATGAACAGAGCCCCATAGGGGTTAAGTTATGCCTGTTGAGGAGTGACAGTACAGTTAGTAACAAAGCGTGTCCCGAATCTATGTCCCTTCTCTTACCTCCCCACAGGTACAGTTGTGTCTTGCCTTTCACCCCCGTAAGATTGCAGTCCCTGCCTTACCCTGGGCTGGGGAGAGGCAAATAGCTTAGTAGACAACAGCATGAATTTGCAAGCCATACCACCTGAGTTCAAGTCTTAGCTCTAACAGTGGTGTAACCCTGGGCAAGTCAGTTCTGTCTCTCCGTGCCAGTCTGTCTTATAAAATGTGGTTGTTAATGCTTTAGTCTTCCTTACCCCACAGTCACATTAAGAGGCAGAAAATCATTCTCATATGCCCTAGGCTTAACTTCCAGCCGCTTTTTCTCTAGATGTCCAGCTCGCCGCTGTCCAAGAAACGTCGCGTGTCCGGGCCTGATCCAAAGCCGGGTTCTAACTGCTCCTCTGCCCAGTCCGAATTGTCCGAAGTGCCCTCAGTGCCAACCAACGTGAGTGTCTTGGTCCTAGATTAGCATGTTGGTGGGTGGCAGTGTTTGTTATTGCACCCATGCATTTGTCCATGCCCTGTGTCCTGAACCTATTCTGGCCTTCTATCCCTAGGGAATGGCGAAGAACGGCAGTGAAGCAGACATAGATGAGGGCCTTTACTCCCGGCAGCTGTAAGTGGGGCAGATGCCTGGCTAGGCTGGGAGGGGCCCCTGGGAGGGTAGCATTGGATGAGGTTGGATGGGCCAGATCCAGATCCACAGTGCCTCTTAATTTGGCAGGTATGTGTTGGGCCATGAGGCAATGAAGCGACTCCAGACATCCAGTGTCCTGGTCTCAGGCCTGCGGGGCCTGGGCGTAGAGATTGCTAAGAACATCATCCTTGGTGGGGTCAAGGCTGTCACCCTACATGACCAGGGCACTGCCCAGTGGGCTGACCTTTCCTCCCAGGTACCTCTTCCTTGCCCCTTGTCCCTGCTGAGGCACCCACCCCTCTCTGTGCCACAGCCAATTCACTGCTTTCTTACTGCTTCCCTTCCTTGCAGTTCTACCTACGGGAGGAAGACATTGGTAAAAACAGGGCCGAGGTGACCCAGCCCCGCCTTGCTGAGCTCAACAGCTATGTGCCTGTCACTGCCTACACTGGGCCCCTCATTGAGGACTTTCTTAGTGGCTTCCAGGTACTTGGGGTACCACCCAGCCTCCCACCAGTTCTCTCTGAGCTTTCTCTGTCTGTTCAGTAATGAGCCAGCTGGCTTGGTTACCAGGGATCATTCTGGGGCACCTAGAGGATGCAGGCAGGGTGAGAGCTGGGCCCTGCCTTTGCAGAGAAAGATGTATGCGTACTAGCAGGGCAGCATACGTGAGCTGGTTTGTCCTGCCTTGCTGAGAGCTACCAGCTCTTCTAATGTGACTTCAGGCAGGACACTTAAATCCTGTGCCTTAGTTTTCCAGTTTGCAAACTGGACATAGCAGTAGGACTGACTTCGGTGTGAAGGTTAAATGTATAGAGTAGCAGTTGACACACAGTAAAGGCTCTATGAGTTTTGCTCGTTAAAAATTTTAGCTTAAAAAAAGGGCCATGGGAGCTGAGATTCTGCTCTAAGGATCCCCTAGGGCCAAGGTACCACAACTATATCCTGATGCAGCAATAGGAGCTCACCCTGGTGGACAGAGATGGGCATTCAGGCCAAGAGCAGAATTGCAAAGACCTGCTGAGTAGGCATTGTCTTAACCAGGAGCAGGTGGGTGTGGTAAGAGTGAGCTCAGACTTTGGCTGGAGACAGAGTCCTACTTCCTGAACATGTCTCGCTGGGTATGGTAGGGCTGCGGGCAGGCAGCAGTGGGTGTTTATCCAATAGGTGAGTCAGCTATTCTCTGGAAACTGCATCTGGCTACCTCTTTAGCTTTCCTGACATGGTCTGGAAACTTCATTAACTTCCACCTTTGCCAGGTGGAACCCATTGCAGGTTGCCATAAAAGAGGGCTGGCCCAGAAAGGCCTTTTCTTCAGTGCCTGGCCTGTGACCTGAGCCTCTGCTGCTTTTTTCCACAGGTAGTGGTCCTCACCAACACTCCCCTGGAGGACCAGCTTCGAGTGGGAGAGTTCTGTCACATACATGGCATCAAGCTGGTGGTGGCAGATACTCGAGGCTTATTTGGGTAAGTGCTGCCTCTGTCACTGCCCTTATCTTTTCTCAGTTCACCCCAGTTTTGGATTCTGTGTGCTCATGCTTGTGTGGCTGAGCATAGTGATGTACTAATGTGCTAAGCTGTGTCCACTGCCCCTAGAAGGACACATGAGACCAGCATGTGTGGGCCTTGGGCATCAGTCCTGTTGTCTCCTTCTACAGGCAGCTTTTCTGTGACTTTGGAGAGGAAATGGTTCTCACAGATTCCAATGGGGAGCAGCCACTCAGTGCTATGGTTTCTATGGTCACCAAGGTGAGACCAGCCTCAGGGGTCTAGGCATGCAGATGGGCAGTGGCAATCCTCCCTGTCTCCTTCTGGTTCTCTGAACCTACTTCTGAGGCTCACTTTTCTTTAACCAGGACAACCCCGGCGTGGTTACCTGCTTGGATGAGGCCCGACATGGGTTTGAGAGTGGTGACTTTGTGTCCTTTTCCGAAGTACAGGGCATGAATGAGCTCAACGGAAATCAGCCCATAGAGATCAAAGTGCTAGGTGAGCTCTTGCCATTGGGGCACCAGAAGAGAGTTGGCTAGTGGTTTGAAGGGAGGAGACCTATTGCTGAGTTTAGAGTAGGAGTAGACATATTCTGAGTGTTGGAAGTGAACCAGAGGCAGAATCTCCCGGGGTCCCACCAGAGCAAGTGGGCAGAGGGAAGAGGAGCTGAATTGTGTTGGAGGTTCTCCTGGGAGAATGAGCCCCTGGTAGCCATGCCAAGGGGGAAAATCCCTCTGGGATTTGGGCAGAGAGATCAGAGGAGTGAGCCACTTGTGTCTGAGGTGATTTGGATAAGAGCAAAGGTCTTCCAGTGTAGACTTGGAGCCAGAGACATAGCGTCTCCTGGGGTTTGAGCTAGCTGTGGAGCAGAGAGGAGTTGGTTTCTGATGTCTAGAAGAAGAGGTGGCTCTTAGGGCTGAGCTGGTTCGGGGATATTTTTATCCTTAGATTTTGTAGGTGTTGTGGATTTTAGGGAGGGTGGGTATACTGACAAGCTTCTCATCCACCGTAGGTCCTTATACCTTTAGCATCTGTGACACCTCCAATTTCTCCGACTACATCCGTGGAGGCATCGTCAGTCAGGTCAAAGTACCTAAGAAGATTAGCTTTGTGAGTGTGGGAGTGGGGGTAGTGGGCTGCAGCAGGGGTTGTAGACATTTTGGAGCTCTCCATTTCTTTCTTCTGGTTCTGATGCCTTGCCGCCCCTCAGAAATCCTTGCCAGCCTCACTGGCAGAGCCAGAGTTTGTTATGACAGACTTCGCCAAGTATTCTCGCCCTGCGCAGCTACACATTGGCTTCCAGGCCCTCCACCAGTTTTGTGCTCAGCACAACCGGCCTCCTCGGCCCCGAAATGAGGTAGGTTGGTGGGCAAGCTTAGCAGGGCAGGGTTCCTTGGTACCCACCATGCCTCTGCCTGTCCACCCTCCCTTCCTCCAGAGTAGCCTGATGTTGCCTCTCTATTTCTTCTGACTTACTAGGAAGATGCGACCAAACTGGTGGCCCTCGCACAGGCTGTGAATGCAAAAGCATTGCCAGCAGTGCAGCAGGACAGCCTAGATGAGGACCTCATCCGGAACCTAGCCTATGTGGCTGCTGGGGATCTGGCACCCATAAATGCATTTATTGGGGGCCTGGCTGCTCAGGAAGTCATGAAGGTCAGCTTGGGTAGAGGTGGGCCCAGAGCTTCTCTGACTCTTAACTTGCTGTTTATCTGCCTACATCAGGCCCTGATTAACCACTGACTATCTTGTCGTGTCTACCCTCTCATCAGGCCTGCTCTGGGAAGTTCATGCCTGTCATGCAATGGCTATATTTTGATGCCCTTGAATGTCTTCCAGAGGACAAAGAGGCCCTCACGGAGGAGAAGTGCCTCCCGGTAAGTGAGTGAAGCCTGGGAAGGCAGCCCTGGGGGCAAGTTCTGGGGAAGCCCCTCTCTAACCCTCTTTTCTTCCCATTTCTCAGCGTCAGAACCGTTATGATGGGCAGGTGGCTGTGTTTGGCTCAGATCTGCAAGAGAAGCTGGGCAAGCAGAAGTACTTCCTGGTGAGTGAGCCTATTGGACATCTGCTTTTGTTCACCTCCCCAGCCTCTGACTGCCTCTTCTGCATTGTGAGGGAGTGTTTTTGGACCTATATCACATCCCCTTGGCCATTTTATTATCCAGAAGTAAGGACTAGTGCAGTCCCCTGTGACCCCCCTCTGATGCCTTCTTCAGATGATTGTGGGTCATTCTTTAAAGCCCTAGGACCTGCAGTCATGGCACTAGACCCTTTCCCTTTCCCCCTTTCTTGCTGGCTCCAGGTGTGAGGAGTGGTAGGTGGCTTTGCACCAACCTATGTTACCCTGACCGCTCCCTGATAATGTCTCTCTTGGCTGCTTCTTAGGTGGGTGCAGGGGCCATTGGCTGTGAGCTGCTCAAGAACTTTGCCATGATTGGACTGGGCTGTGGTGAAGGCGGAGAAATTATTGTCACAGACATGGACACCATTGAGAAATCAAATCTGAACCGGCAGTTTCTCTTCAGGCCCTGGGATGTTACGGTGAGTTGGATAAGGATAGGAGATGAATCTTGTCTGCTTACTTTCCCCGTCTTTTTCATATTCCCATTTTTTTCTAATGTTGCTCCTTTGTCTGTCTTTTCTTTGGTCCTTCTCTTCCTTAGTTTCTCTCATTCATGCAACAAACATTTATTGAATACTCTTGCATTGAATCTATGAGTTTTCAACTTTTTTTTTCTTGACCCCTTGTCAGTGCTGCTTGGACAGTGTGTTAGGGGATCTGGAAACCATTCACAAGCTTAGCAATTCATTAGAACTTCCAGAACTGAGCAAATAGTCATATGTGTGGCTTTTTTATTACAGAGAAAGGACACAAAGTACAATTTTTGTGCAAAGGGAAAAGGCTCATGGGGTAAAAGTCAGCTGCAAGTTTCTAATAGTGCTTTCTCAGCAGAAGTGCACAGCACATTCTTAATTTCCCCACTTACATATTATAGCAATATATCATAACAATGCTTGCTATTACATCAGCAGGAGAAGCTGGTTAAGAGACTTGGCTGGTTATCAGTCCAAGTTCTGGCTTCCCAGAAGGAAAGAAAGTATTTAGCATAAACTACAGTGTTGCATGGACAGTTTAGGCGTAGTGAACCTTTGTTACCAGGTAGGGAATGGCAGGAATCTTCCTGAAATCCAAAATCCCAGACTCCAGCCAAAGGTCAGGCTAGGAGTCAGGCCTTTCTAAAGATTGTAGTCTAGTCACCCAGGGTCACTTTACACAGATCAAAACTTATTTATACAGAGTTCTATCTGGGAAGCCTTCTGTAGAGGACAGTGTCACTTTTATTTGGCCCTTTTCCTTGATTCATTTCCTCACCAGATAGTATCTTTAGGGCAGTGAGAAACATTGGAGAATGAAACAAAGATTCTAGTGGGAGAGCAGATGGTAAGCAATTGAGAAAATGTAACAACTGTAAGTGAAACAGTTGATACTAGTGTTGAGCTCTCTGCAAAGGCTACAACAAGCAAGATAAAGGAAGCTGGGTATGCTAGAGAGTTTGGTTTATAGCTTTGATTATGGTGGTTAAGGAAAGCTTCGTTTTCCATGAAGCCCTGGGGGAAAGAGGGTCAAAAGTGCCCTCTTCTAAAGGGGAGGAATGCTCCAGGCCCATGTAGTTCTGTGGTAGAGGTGATTGGTGCCACCTCAGTTTAACCAAAGTGGTCATAGGATCCAGAGGTGGATTCTGGTAAGAGGAGGTGCTGTGACCAAACTTGAAAAGTTCCTTTTTGTCTTATGTGCCAGCATCTGATTGTAGTTGGGGAAATCCAAACCTAGGTGCTATTACCTGAAAAAGCAATAAGTGTTGGATAGGGAAAAAAAACACAAAACAAAATACTAAAATTAAAGCCCACCGTCTCCAGGTGATACTTGTTCTCTATTTCCCTTTTCATTGAACTTCTGCCACAGTCCCAGCCATGTGGCATTGACACAGTCTCCTACAAAATCAAAAAGCCTCCTAAATTTAGAGCCTAGTTCCTCAGCATTAAATAAATCCTCAGGTGGACAGCTCTCTAGATGTTTGTTGGTGAATGCACCAATAACTGAGCTCTCTTTCCCCATCCCTACCCTGGACTGCACTGATCCACCTCCGTAGAAGTTAAAGTCTGACACAGCTACTGCAGCTGTGCGCCAGATGAATCCGCACATCCGGGTGACAAGCCACCAGAACCGTGTGGGTCCTGACACAGAGCGCATCTACGATGATGATTTTTTCCAAAACCTAGATGGCGTGACCAATGCCCTGGACAATGTAGATGCCCGTAAGTTTGGAGGCGGATGAGGAGATCAGGGGCAAAGTTATGTGTATATGAGGGCTGCTGGTCTTCCTGTTGTGTGTATGAGGGCTGCTGGTCTTCCTGTCTTCTGATGTTCCTTTTCTTCTTCTCATGTCACCATCCCCTACTTCAGGCATGTACATGGATCGACGCTGTGTTTACTACCGGAAGCCGCTGCTGGAGTCGGGCACACTGGGCACCAAGGGCAATGTACAGGTGGTGATCCCCTTCCTGACAGAGTCCTACAGCTCCAGCCAGGATCCACCAGAGAAGTCCATCCCCATCTGTACCCTGAAAAACTTTCCCAATGCCATTGAGCACACCCTTCAGGTGAGTGCGGGGGTGGGGAGTGGGGAGCAGTCTGCCAGGCCCTCAGCCTTTAGGTGTTGCAAACCTACTTATGGGACTGCATTTTTCTCTAATCTCCCCTTCCCCCGGTTCCCACCTGGCAGCCTAGTTTTCTGGAGTGACTCATTTTTTTTAACATCTGTTCTAAAGTTTCCAACACACAGACAAGTATTAAGAATACTATAGTGAATACTCAAATACCACTTTTTGACTAGCTTTAACAATTGTTAATGTTTTACCACATTTTCTTCTTAGATTGAGAGATTTTTTTTTTTTTATCGGTACCAGGGATCAAACTCATGACCACACACTTGCAAGGCAGGAGCTTATGCCACTGAGCTAAATCCCCGGCCCTGAGAGTTTTTGTTTTTTGTGCTAGAGTGTGTTGTGGTATGATAACATTTTACCTCCTACTGTTTCTGTCTATCTCTGCAAAGTAATATTAACCTCAACACTGTTGGCATTTGGGGCTGGGTGTTTCTTTGCCCTGAGGATGCTGTCCTGTGCACTGTAGGATGTTTCCCAGCATGGCTGGCTTCTACTCATGGGATGTCAATAATGCCCCCTTGCTACTCTAACAATTTCTTTTTTTTTTTTTTTTTTTTGTCTTTTTCATTTTTATCGGTACCAGGGATCGAACTCACGACCGCCTGCTTGCAAGGCAGGTGCTTATGCCGCTGAGCTAAATCCCCAGCCCCGCTACTCTAACAATTTAAAATGTCTCCAGACATTCCCAGATGTGTGTGTGTGTAGGGAAATCAAGCCCAGTTGAGACCTGATATCTAACCAGAACACCATTTTCATGCTGAACAAAATTAATAGTCACTGCTCACCATCTATCCTGGTTACTTGTTTCTAATACTTAGTAAATACTCATGTTTCCCCAGCTGTTGCTTAAAATCAGTTTTTTTTTTCTTTTCTTTTTTTTTTTTTTTTTTTTGTTTTTTTTTGTTTTTTTTTGTTTTTTTCCTTTTCATCGGTACCAGGGATCGAACTTACGACTACCTGCTTGCAAGACAGGTGCTTATGCCGCTGAGCTAAATCCCCAGCCCCTTAAAATCAGTTTTAACAGCTGGTTTTTCAGGATAATTCTGTATGTCTGGTGCATACACATGTGCAACAGTGCTCGTAGTCATCTACCTGAAATCTTACAAAGTAAACTGGGGAGACCTAAAGAAGATTTTTTTTTTTGGTACCAGGAATCAAATTTATGACCTTGTGCTTGCCAGACAGGCACTATGCCACTGAGCCATTATATCCCTTGCCCAAGCTGTAAAGATAAACATTGTAACCATTTGGAGTAGTTAGTTGGGGGGTATGCTAGCTGGGAGAAGACTAGTTCTGTCACTTTCCATTCCAACGCTATGCTTTCAAAGTGGCTGTGTTTATGTTGGGGCACCCCCTCACAGCCTCACTAGGCCGTGTGTAAGGGGATTGCACCTCATGTCCCTCCTCTGTAAAATGAGGATGGCAATAGCATCCACAGTACTTTACAGGTCTGTTGTAAAATCCATAGCACTTACTACATGGCCAGCACTGTTTGACAAATTATTCTTGTTAATTTTAAGCAACAGATTTTTTTTTCCTTTTGGTACCGGATATTGAAATCACAGCCTAGTTCTTGCCAGGCAGGTGCTGTGCCAGCTGAGCTATATCTCCAGCTCTCCATGGCACCATTTTAAATAACCTTTAAATATATTCTAGGGGGCTAGAATTGCAACTTAGTGGCAGAGTGTGTGCTAGCATGCCTAAGTGCTTGGCTTTGATCTCCAGCAGTGCAAAATGTGCATCTGCACATAGTTTGTTACTTCCTAGCAGGCCCTGTGGGCTAGGCATTGCTGTTAAAGTATCTATTTCAGAGGGAAGGATACAGAAGTAAAGGTTTACTGTGTCTAAAGTCAATAAAACTGGGAAATATGTTGCAGAAGTGGAATTAGAACCTGTTTCTAATGTGGGTTCTCCAAAACACTTTGCTAATGACTGTAGTTACTGTCTGGGAATTCTCAGAGGATAGGGCTTCTGTTTCCTTTTCTGCCAAGTCCCTAGAGCCTAGATAGGTACTGTTTTTGTTTGTTTGTTTTTTGAGACAGGGTTTTGCTATGCAGTTCAGGCTGGCCTTGAATTCACTTTGTAGCCTAGGTTGGTCCCAAACTCAAATATTTCCTCCCACCTCATCCTCCCAAATGTTGGGATTATAGGCATGTGCTACCCTGCTCAGCATGTTTTTGGCTTTACTCTAATATTTTTTGCTTTTTAAATTTGTTTATAAAATACACTTAACTGATAATATTTCAATTTTATCAAGGCATAACATACATAGAGTAAGATACATCTTGCTAAATTTTTTATTCATAATAGTGGTGTAATCACTGCCCAGATCAAGTTCATTGGTTTTTTAAATTTAGGTGCTGGGGAGAATGGGGAAGGCTGGAGGGTTCTACTTTGCCAGAGCAGCTGTGTGCTCTTGCTTGCTTTATTTACACATGGGCTTTGTCATGATGGCAGAAGCCCATTTTGTTGACCATCACTCCATGTAATCTACTTAACTCTGTCTGTAGTGGGCTCGAGATGAGTTTGAAGGTCTCTTCAAACAGCCAGCAGAAAACGTCAACCAGTACCTCACGTGAGTAACTCGCCCTCTCACCCTCATCCTTGTCCACCAGCCATAGTAGTACTGTCTTCCCTCTGACACGGTCACCCTCAACTCCAGGCATGCTTTGCAAAGGAATCGATTGGGATGCTTGGGCCTCATACTTTTGGGGGTCAGGAATAGTATTCTGTGGAAGAGATAGGATTTCCCTGGAGCCTCCTCTTGGTGCCTCTGTATAATCCTGCTGTTCTGTCCACTCCACCTCTTGACAGAGACCCAAAGTTTGTGGAGCGAACTTTGCGGCTGGCAGGTACCCAGCCATTGGAAGTGCTGGAGGCTGTTCAGCGCAGCCTGGTGCTGCAGAGACCACAGACCTGGGCCGACTGCGTGACCTGGGCTTGCCACCATTGGCACACCCAGTACTCCAACAACATCCGGCAGCTGCTGCATAACTTCCCTCCTGACCAGGTACTGCACATTGCTGGGTCCATTTGGCTGCGAGTATTTCCCTGCAACACAGCCCACCAAGGGCTTTCTGTTTGGCTCCTCCCAGTTTCTAGGCCAGGCCTGGCCAGTGCCCTGAGATATGGGAATCTCAGAGGATTATTTAAGCCAGTCATGTACGTTCTAATCCCTAGTCTCTGGCACAAGAGATGGTTTCTGTTCTCCTTATTGTGATGTGGATTGAGTCATATGCATCTCCTCCTCAGGGCTATCGAGTCTTCAGGTGAGAGATTCTAGAGTTAAAAGCACAGGAAAAAAGCACAGGAATGTGTTCAAATCCCAGCTGTCTTTGAATTTGGGCATATCATTTCTCTTTTCACCAGTTTCCTCAGCTGTTAACTAAGAGCAATGGTAATCTCTTTCATGAGGTTTCATGAGAATTAATTGATATTTTTTAAGTTAGTCCATAAGAATCTGTTAAATGACCTTCTGTCTTGTACAGAGCAAGTGCCCTGGAATTGGTAAGTTGTTTCCTTAACCAAGTCTCTGGTTCATCCTGGCTTTGGAACTTCCATCTACAGGACCCTACAGTATAGGTCTTTGGTGATCAACCCCAGTGCCCTTTGGTTGCCTAGCCAGGTATAGTGAGCCAGGGCACATCTAAGGGGCAAGGTAACAAGTCAGGATTGTCAGAGAGTCTTACATTCTCAAAGTTCTCTTTCACTGTCTCTTACTTAGCTCACAAGCTCAGGAGCTCCATTCTGGTCTGGGCCCAAACGGTGTCCACACCCACTCACCTTTGATGTCACCAATGTAAGTCTCTTCCCTGGGGACTCTGGGGGTCATGTGGAGGGTGAGTGGGTGGGGAGGAGGCGGTGGCTCCCCGCTTAAGGGCTGATACTCACCCTGTCCTGCTTTACCCAGCCCTTGCATCTGGACTATGTCATGGCTGCTGCCAACCTGTTTGCCCAGACCTATGGGCTGACAGGCTCTCAGGACCGAGTTGCTGTAGCCACACTCCTGCAGTCTGTGCAGGTCCCCGAGTTCACCCCCAAGTCTGGTGTCAAGATCCATGTTTCTGACCAGGAGCTGCAGAGCGCCAATGCCTCTGTTGGTAAGGGCATTTGGCCAGTTGGCCAGGAGTTACCCCGGCCTCATCCGGCCTCCCCACCGATTCTCTGCCCCTGGCTTTGTGACCCCAGGCCTGAGGTGACCCATGCCTTCCTTTGAACTCCCCTTCCTCTGCAACAGAAAGAGTGTCAGTTGGGACAAATTGTCTTCCTCCTACCTCCTTCCCACTCTGGTCCTCAGGAAAACAAGCTTTTGTTCGTCTTGCGCTGTGTATTTGGCTGGGTTTGGTTTTCTATGTTTCTTCTTGACTTATTTGTCTAGGGGCTGTGATCTCTAGGAGTGGTCTCTTTCCATTGATACCTGCCCATTGTGTCCTTCAAGATCCTCATCTCCCCATTTATACTCCCCTACCCAACTTGTATCTCTGCATCTTCACTCCAGCATTGCCCTCCATACTGGTCCCTTGTCCACACATTTATACACCTGCCTTCCCTTGTGTATATCTGTCCTGTATCTGTAACTCCCTGTCTTCCTTCCAAAATAGCTTCCCCTTCCTGTTCTTTGTGTATTCTTCTAGCCTTCCTTCCACATTTGCCTTAATCTCCTCTATATAGTCCATCTTTTTCTTTTTGTTTTTTTGTCTTTTTGAGAGGGGTCTCTATGCAGTTCAGGCTGGCTTTGAGCTTGCTTTGTAGCCCAGGCTGGTCTTAAACTCACAATGATCCTTCTGCCTCAGCCTTCCAAGTGCTGGGATTATACGAGTGAGGCACCACAACCAGCTCAGTCCATCTTTTTTATACATTCTCTCCCACCTGCCTATGTATGTATATATGTATATGTGTATGTATATATATCTCTGTATGTACATAGAGATACATATAGAACCCCTTTCTCCTATCTTCCCTCCCCCTCCAGGTCTTTCCTCTACTGCCACATCTATGTATTTCCTCTCATCTTCCCTGTCTATCTTTTTTATCCTTTCTCTCATCTAATGTCCTCTCTGCTGTCTCTCTACTGCCCTCTGTACTATTCTCTAGCTATACCTCTTCCATTCTGTCTCCTGCTGTACTTTCTCCTGATCTTTTCCTCTGCTTCTCACTCTTTATCTTTCAGGTTTGCACTTTGCTGTATTGCTTTACTTTTCTGCTCTCCCACAATGTCTCCCCAAATCCTGTGTCCTCCTGATTATTTTTTGCCCCACCTTAGTCTGGATGTAAAGGGCTGATGGTATCCTTTTCTTTGTTCAGATGACAGCCGTCTAGAGGAGCTCAAGGCAACACTCCCTAGCCCTGACAAGCTGCCTGGATTCAAGATGTACCCCATTGACTTTGAGAAGGTTTCTGAGAGGGGCCCTCCCCAGGGGTTGAGCAGTCCATGTAGGAATGGAGAAAATGGGTCTCGGGGATCTGGACCTAGCCCCAGGTGTCTGTGGGAATGAGACTGTGGGCCTTCCACAGTTCCCTGAATGGATAGGTATTCCCAGCTCTCCCTTTGTGATCTGAGAGAGTCCAACAGGTAACCGCAGTAGAGGACACTTATATCTCCAGAGGCCAGGAAGGCTTTTCTCAATCTGATCCCCTCTCCTACTCATAACAGGATGATGACAGCAACTTCCATATGGATTTCATTGTGGCTGCATCCAACCTCCGGGCAGAAAACTATGACATTCCCCCTGCAGACCGGCACAAGGTAAGTAGAATATAGGCCTGAGAGTTGTACCTCCTTCCAGGCTTGAATTCTCCACATTCATTCCTTTTTTTCTGTCTTTTCAAGACAGGGTTTTGCTTTGTAGTTCAGGCTGGCCTTGAACTCACTTTGTAGCCCAGGCTATCCTTGAACTTGCAGTGATCCTCCTGCCTCAGCCTCCCAAGTACTGTGGTTATAGACATTGGCCAACATAACCCAGCCCATCCTCTTCATAGACCCTAAGCCTTTTGCAACTTAACTGACACTTTCCTTGGTTTTTTCTTGTCTCACAGAGCAAGCTGATTGCAGGGAAGATTATTCCAGCCATTGCCACAACTACAGCCGCTGTGGTTGGCCTGGTGTGTCTGGAGCTGTACAAGGTAGTGCAGGGCCACCGAAAACTTGACTCCTACAAGAATGGGTTCCTCAACTTGGCCCTACCATTCTTTGGCTTTTCTGAACCCCTGGCAGCACCACGGCACCAGGTAGGGGCCTACATCAGGAGCTGGGTTTGGAAGTAGGGTGGGTGTCTGTGGAGCCAGCTGTGTCATACACTATCACCAGGTGAGGGTTTCTGTCGTATTTCTTTTCAATACTTGTTCATTTATATATTAATCACATCATTCAAGAGTGTACTGAGCACTGCTGTGTTTCTCTGCTTCTGGCAGTCATCAGAAAAGATGAGTTACTTGAGTTATGTGCTGGGAAGTATTGATTTCTGTGGGTGGGTAGTGCTAGACCCAGAACCTTTACCCTGAGCTACATTCTCAGCCCCACCCCCCACCATTCTTCCCTTATTTGGAAACAGTCTTGCTAGGTTGCTAAGTTGCTCAGGTTCGCCTTAAAGTTGAGATCCTCCTGCCTCAGTCTCCCAAAAGTGCTAGGATTACAGGCACATAGCACCACATCTCCCCTTGGGGGATTATTAATAACTACATGATAATTGCAGCTATTGTGAAATTGTTGCTATGCTGAGTGTTGTACTTGGTTCATCTACTAATTCATTCATTTATTGAGTGTCTTGGTTACTTTTCTCTTGTTGCAGAGACAAAGTACCTGACACCCAAAGTGAAAGAAAGGTTTATTTACCTCACAGTTTGTGGAGGTTTCAGTCCAAAATCTGCTAGCTCCGAGGCAGGATGGCTCATGGCAAAGGGCAATAGTTCATGGCAGTGGAAGACAGCAAAACAATAAGAGCAAAAAAGGAGGAACGTAGAGAGAAGACTTTTTCTGTCCCTTATATTGTATGTAGGCCACCCACCCTAGGATGGGGGTAGCACTCACCCCATAATGTCCATGAATCAATCACAAATTCTAGAAGCCTGCTCCTATGCCTCCATGAGGCTTTGGGGGATACCCAGACACAAACCATAACATTTCACACCTGGTATTCCCAAAGATTCATGCACATCTTTATGCAAAAAACATGTAGTCCATCTCTAAGAGTTTCCAAAGTCTGTTTCAGCATTATTGAAAAGTCTAAAATCTACTCTGATATGTAAAGCAAACTCTTAGCTGTGAGCCCCTGTATAAATGAAAAGAAAGTTAAACACTTCCAACATACAATGGTACAAGGTAAACATTACCATTCTAAAAGGTACAAACAGGGATACAATGAATGCGGACCAAAGCAAGCCTAAAATCCAGCAGGGCAAATATTAAGTCCTGTAGTTCCATGTGGAATATCCAAAGCAAGCTATGGCAAGTTGTCAGCTCCAAAGGGCTTGCATGGCCCCGCCCTTACGGCACTTCTAGTGGTTGTAGCTCCTATGGCTTCTCTCTTGGGCCCACTTTGCTTACTGCTTGCAGGTATTCTCAGATGATGCACTTTCCTGGCTTCTCTAAACCTTGGGTCTCCACTGTACATTTGACTTCACCCTCACAGCTTCCCACACTGCCCTTTAAGGGACACACTGCCTGGGCTCCCAGGCCTCCTCCTGTAATCTGGGTGGAAGCCTTTTTAACCTCAGAACTCTTGTAATCTGCATGCACCTAAAACCAGCAAGAACTCTGTTCTTTATGTTGTATGTAGGCCCCTCACCCTAGGGTGGGTGTAGCATACACACATATAATGCCAGTGTTGGACCAGGAATCAATCACAAATTCTAGAAGCCTACCCCCATGCCTTTGTGAGGCTTTGAGGGGACACACAGACACAGACCATAACATTGAGCACCTACTGGGTGCAGGTAGTTTTCTAGGTGCTAAAGTTGTATTTGTCAAACAGGTTACATAAATGATAAATAATTTTGGAATCTTTCAGAAAGTAGTTTTAAGGAGGAATTGAGATTAGAAGGGGTTGAGGGGATGGTTTTAGGATTTGATTTGGTGCCAGGGCCGGCATAGAAGCCAGCAGCTTGAGCATAGTAGGCACATCTTCTTCAACTGAACTACATTCCCAGCCAAGGCCTTAGGACTCTATAGGTTGACCAGGAAAGCCTTGCTGAAAAACAGATGTGTGAACTCATATGTGGAGGGGTGAGGGGGTGAGCTGTGTAGGTCTTGGTACAGGCTTTGGGGCCAGTCCTTGCAGGAGTACTGAGGTAGAAATATGCCTGGCTGTTGGAGCAATAAAAGGCCAGTAAAGCAGAGTGGGTGAGAGGATGTGGAGTAGGAGTTGTAACTAAGGTTTTAGTGTTGTAGAGTCTTGTGAGACATCAGAGGGCTTGTGTGCTTACTCAGGGTGATACAGGGGCATGAGAGGGTTTTGGATAAAACTTACTATGTTTGCATGACTGGGGTTGGCTCCTCCTACCACAGTACTATGACCAAGAATGGACGTTGTGGGATCGATTTGAGGTGCAGGGGCTGCAGCCTAACGGGGAGGAGATGACCCTCAAACAGTTCATTGACTATTTTAAGGTAAAGCCCTTTACTCACTTTAATCCTACCGGGGGAATGGTAGGTCTTGTCTACCTTGTAACCCTGTTGTTCTCCTTCCCTCCTCTGTAGACAGAGCACAAACTAGAGATCACCATGCTGTCCCAGGGTGTGTCCATGCTGTACTCCTTTTTCATGCCAGCTGCTAAGCTCAAGGAACGGTTGGATCAGCCGTGAGTTGTTGCAGGGCATGGGGAAAGAGGTCCTGTGTAAATAAGGGAGAGGGTGGGGTTCACATTGCAGCTTTCCCACTCCTGTCACTGTCCTTCACCTTTTTTGTCCCTGCTACCTCCCTTTCTTGCTTTTTACATCTTTCAGCCTCTGCCCTACCCTCTATCTCCAGGATGACAGAGATTGTAAGCCGTGTGTCTAAACGAAAGCTGGGCCGCCATGTGCGGGCATTGGTGCTTGAGCTATGCTGCAACGATGAAAGCGGTGAGGACGTCGAAGTCCCCTATGTTCGATATACTATCCGCTAACCCCTGTACTCCCAGAGGCTGGCCCCAGTCCCCTTCCTCAGACTCCTTCCTGTCTTGGGTTCCCATTTGGCCTCTGGCAGTGGTCCAGCCAGCCAAGCTTGGTGTTACCGTACCAACTCCCTACCGAAAGAAGCCCCTCTTGCCACTGCTTTCTCCCTTATTTGGAACCCAAATCCTAATAAAAAAAGGTATTAACCCAGAAAAAGCCTGCTCTGTTTGTTCCAGGGAAGAAAGGGGCTTCCTGGAGATGTCTGATTCAGATGATAACCCCAAGGGCTTACATCCACCCTAGCTGCCACATTCTTGGGAAGAAAAAAATAGGGGAATTGCCACCTCTTACTCTCCTCTCTGCTTACCATGACATGGAGCCACTGGTAAAACCATGGAGAATAGGTGCTTGGGTCTATGTGCCTTTAGTATTGATTTTTTTTTGTGTGTGTTTTTCCTTTTTATCGGTACCAGGAATCGAACTCACAACTGTCTCCTTGCAAGGCAGGTGCTTATGCCGCTGAGCTAAATCCCAGCTCTTTAGTATTGATTTTAACTGGGTTTGAATCCAGCCTTCCCTGTGTTGGCGTTTGTCCCTCCCCTCTGTTGAAGAGGAAAGTTTGTAGCAAGCACACTGCCAGGGCTTGGTCAGCATGTCTTATGCCTTTCAGGCAGATCCCTTCCCATCTGGCTCAGCAATGAAACAGATCTTTACAGTGATGATTCCCAGTGGTGCTGGGAATGCGTATGGCATCCTTAGTTTATCTCCCCTGCTGCAGGGGCCTGAAGAATGCCAGTGACTTCAGGCATACTCTGCAGCTCCCCCACTTCGGCTTGAACCCAGGGCCTTTACACTGAGCTACATCCCTTTTTAAATTGCAAGATAAGGTCTCCATAAATTGTCTAGGCTGGGCTTAAATTTGTGATCCTCCTGCCTCAGCTTCCCAAAGTGTTGGGGTTACAGGCACGTGCCATTACACCTGACAGTTTTTATGGAAGTATTTGGCTGAGAATCTGAAGAGAACCATTTTCCTAACCCACCTCCTCTTGTCAGCCACTGACCTTCCTGTCCTTCCCTTGAAAGGTGCTCAGGCCTCCTGCCTTCCAGAGGAGAGCTGACAGGGGGGCAGAGAGGTAATCATTGGTTAACACAGGCAGCAAGAGGCTCACTGTCAGCCTCACTGGGCTGTGGAGTACACTATCCTCACTCTTGGCTGAATGTTCCAAATATTGAAATCACCAGCCTGGTTACCCACTCCTGCAGTGTTACCTTCCTCCATTGGTACTGGCTCCTGGTGCCTGAAGATATTATCTGGTCATACTTCTGTTCTTCACCCAGCTAAAAACCAAACACCAGCTAAAATCCCCTCACTCCACTTGAACCTGAGAGTAAGCAATACCTGTCCGCTAACCTGGCCAATTCCCTGGCCAAGTCTGTCCCCACATCTACTGGACTAACTGCTGGCCCCAAACCGTGAATAACCTTATCTCCTCATGAGTTTTACTGACTTGCTTTGTTTGAGTGATCTCATTCTCTCATAATTACTATTTTTTGAGACAGGGTCCTGCTTTGTAATACAGGTTGTCTTTAAACTTACTGCAGTCTTGCCTCAGCCTCCCAAGTGTTGGGAGCCTATCATGAGGCCTCCCTCCTCAGCCTTTTCCAGTATTAGGAATTGAACCCAGGGTCTTGAGCTTGCAAGCACTGTTCTACTGAGCTGTGGAAATCCCTGGACTGTTTTGTTTTGCTAACTCACACAAGCTCTTCTGAAACTAGCAATCCTCCTGTTTCAGCCTCCTATGTAGCAGGGATTATAGGCAGTAAGCCACTAAGCATGGCTAAAACTAAGTTCTGAGTCACCCAATACTCCTGGCTACATCTTAATCCCTCCCCACATACCATATTGTCTGTCATATTTGTTTCCTCTTATAACACTAGCTGGATTGGGCTCGGCCAGCAAGCAGGCTAGTGTCAGTTCACTGAGCCCCTTGAACCTAGCTAACACAAAGGACAGGGTGGGACAAGCATGTCTCCTTTAGTTTTTACCTAGAACTATTTGCTTTTTGAAGCAGTCAACAAACAGTGCTGTGTGCTGCGAATGGTTGTAAGCATTTGGAACACTGCAGTGGCTTAAAAAATGATCTATGTTACTGGATTTTTTTTTTGTACTGGGGCTCGAACTCAACAACTCGCCCCTGCTTAGCAGGTGCTTATGCCACTGAGCTAAATCCCTGGGACCCTTGCTGGATCTTATGTTCTGCTAAGATGAGGCCTAGGGTAGATAGACGTAAGTAAATTATTAGAAGCTGATGAAAGCCATGGATGTAACTCAGCAGTTAGTTACATACTTTGCTAGCATGTGCTAGGCTCTGGATTCCATTTGTAGCACAGGGAATGGGGGTTGATTAGTGCCTTCAAAAGGTGAAAAATTGTGCCAGGTCTGGGGATATGGAATCATGGGATTACAGACAGGAATTTGTAAGTGGGATAATCAAGGAAGTCGTCTTGGAGAAGGTGACTTTAGCAAGGACTTGGAAGTCAAGGTAATATGGCACACTCCAAGGAAAGGGAACATTGGGTACAAAGTTCCAGAGGTTAGATTATGCCTGTGGAAAGTAAACTAGTATGGCTAGAGTGAGAGGAAGGAAGTTTAGGAGGTGAGGTTGAGGCTATGGGGCAGACATTTGTCTTTGTTAGTATATCCACTCCCATAATTGTAGGAAGCCCTTACTAACGTGAACCTTATTGAAAACTAATAGTTTGAACAAAGCTATCCTAACAGTAAGCCCAGAATAGGCCAGAAAGCTGTGTTTGAATTGCGGTGCAGTGTAAGGAAGTCCCAGAAGGCCTGCTTGAAGGCTGTTGCCATTTGAGCTGGATTTGGGGACACCAGTTTTGCAGGCAGAGGATTAGGCATGACTGGGAGTGACTGGCACACAGAAGCCAACAAATACAAAGAAAAATACAAGAGCAAGGGAGGGCCACGGAGGGAACTGAGGCGGGCATGACATAGGTAGGTGACAGGCAGACTAATTCAGGGCACGTTCGCTAATCTCGCAGGAGACAGGAAGAAATCCCCACCCCACCCAAAATCTCAAGCCTGCGCAGTAGCGGGGCCCGTCCTTCTGAATGTCCTCCTAAGAGGCATGCTGGAGCAGATGCGAAGGGTTAAGGGTGGGAGGGAGACTGAACGTTCTTTAGGCCAATCACTTTGCGGAGTATTCAGTTTGTAAGTGACAGGAGCTCCGAACAAAAAGGAGGACCCCCACCCACACTCTCTGATGGTGAAAACCAATAAAAGTCGGGAAGAGGAAGGAGCGGGGGGGGGAGGGGGGAACCAAGGGGGAAAAGTGAAATCCTCCTCCAACTCAGCCACGCCCTTCATTCTTGCACTGCCTCACCACAGAGAGCAAATCCGATTGGCTCCGCGACAACCTTAAAGGGTGGGGCCCACCGCACGCGTTCACAGTGGGAATGAGCTAGCGGTGGAAGGGTCAGCAGGGCGGGGCTAGACTGTCCCAGCTAAGGTAGTAAAGGCCAATGATTATCCAGGCCACATCTCTAAGAAAAGTCAGTTCTCGATCCTGTATAATTCCTGCCTATCAAGGCACTTCTAGAGACTAAAACTGATTGCCTCATCGGTCTTTTTCCTCCTTTCAAAAGTCCGTTTGCCACCATGGGGATGTACCAAGTGAAATCGAGCAGGGGGAGCGAGTGGTGACTGGCACGCCTAGTTACTGACTGCTGCTCACCTAGGCGCTAGCAAACTTATGGTGAGATCGAATCTGAATACTAAACAACCTCTTCATTTCTCCCTGGCGCCGTTTCAGGGCCAGCGACATATTCCTCTGCGGGCGCGCAATGGCCGCACCCCCTCCCACTGCGGACGGGTTCTTTGGTACATGCAGTCCGAGGTGAGTCCCCTCCTTTTCCACTTCACCTATTCCAGCGCGTGCGTGCGCATGCGCGGAGCGCGGCGCGCGCGGCGGTTGGGCCGTTGGCTGTTCTGTCCTGGGATCCGCGGCGTCTCCGCGAGCAGTTGGCACTGATCCGCAAGCCGCCGTGAGCGCTCAGTTGCGAGCGGACACCAACGAGCCTGGGGGCATCGCCCGTAGCGGCCAAGCTCATGGCCGGCTGAGCGGGACGCCGCCTCCGCCTCAGCCACCGCCGCCGCCGCCGCCTCCTCCTCCTCAGCCGGCGGCGGCCCGGGCCCAGCAGCCATGGCCGAAGATTACTGGGATGGGCGCCTGCGGCGAACCGGAGGAGAAGGAGGTCGCGCGGCCTCATCCCGGGCCGCCGCCCCAGGCGCCGCCGCGCCGGCCCCGCGGCTCTGAGGTTGCACGCGCGCCCCCGCCGGTGAGCTCTTCTCCCAGACCTGGGGGGAGGGGCTGCCGCTTCTCCAGGGGAACCAGCCCCCACCCCAGAGGGTACCGGAGTCTGGGCTGTTCGCTTGGCAGGTGCCCCTGCCCCAGGCGAATTTCCCAGAACGCATCGGGACAGGGGGGTCATTTGAGGCCTCCCTGACCTTGGCCCCGCCCTGGGCCAGTCCTGGAAGCTGGCGATGGGGAACTGCTCTGGGTGCTAAGGAACAGAGTGTTCAAAGGGCCGAAGATAGTGGGAATGTGTGATAGAGTGGTGAAAGACTCAAGGTTTGCTAAATGGCCTGAGGTTTGTAGGAGTCGCACCATGTGGACTTATGGCTGTGTAAATTTTGAGGCCCAGTGTGTACTAATGGAAGGGAATGGTAGGGTGGAGAGGAACCTGAGGGTCTGCGGTAGGAGCTAGTGTGCCGTGATAGTTCCAAGACGAACTAGTGAAGGGTAGGTCTGTGGAGAGGCCCAGTGTGTATTAACAGGGAACAGGATAGTAAAGGTGCCAGAAGGTGCATTAATGGGGTCAGGTTTCTCAGGCCCTGTATGTGGTGATGAGAGTCAGGATGATGTTAATACTGTGTGAGGAGATAGAGTGTGCTCATAGAGGAACAAGTTTTGAAGGACTCAGGTGTGGGTTTGTGCTCTTGAGACTCATGACTGTAAGGGTGTGTGCATATAGTAATAAAGATCTGCTTTGTGAGGCCCAGTGTACCAGTGGGGCTAACACAGTGGAAGGACCCAAGATGTGTAATAGGGACAGGATGGTGTAGACAGACCTGAGTCTGCATATATTAGAATTGTGTATGTGAGTGTGGGACTGTGTGACTTGAAGGAATTGTCTTAGCACTATAAGAATGCTCAGTATGCTAAGGGTCAAAGTGAGGTGTGAGTTTTCCCTATGAAAGGGAATATGAGACTCTGAAATGTTCAGGATGATAGTGTATTTGAAACTCTAATGGCTGCTGTTGTGTGTTTTGAGCCATAGGGGCACTTTGCCATTGCGGGAAGTCAGAGAAGCCCGAGGTCTGCAATATGCTAGTAAGCGCAGAACATAGTGAAGACAGTATTCACATCTGTAGGACACCGGAGTGTACTGAGGTTCATGAAGTGCTGATGGGAGAGGGTAGAGCTGTGGAAGGGATCCGATGTGTAATAGGGGGATCAGAGGCATGTATGAAGGGATACAAGTGAACCAACAGGGGTTATGGCTGTGGAGGGGTTGCAGCAAAGAGTAGTAGAGGACAGGAATATGTGATAATGTGGAGGTGCTAAAGCCATGGAAGACTTGTGTGTACTAATGGGGGGGTCAGGGCTGAATGGAGAACTATGCACACTAATGAGGGTTAGGCCATTATAAAACAGTGTATTTGTGTGTCCCTGAGAGATATGGCCAAGTAGGAGTTCAGGGTGTGCAAAGGGGGAGGCAGAACTATGTAAGGACAGTGCATTAATAAATAATAAGGGTTCACTGAAGGTCCAGTTTGTGAAGGGTCCTGAGTGTAAATGAAACTGCTCAGCTACCTGCAAGTTTCACTTTGTGCTAATGGGATTCAGAGCTGTATGAAAGTCTGATAGCACTAATTCAGGTCAGCTGTGGAGCATCCCAAGCATATGTTTGGGCCTAAATTGTTTTGGGGGGACAGTAGGTTAATGAGAGAGAATCGGTGCTATGAAGAAGCTAACAGGCAGCTGGGCTAGGAAGGAGTTCAAGAGTGTGATGGAAGCTGGGCATTTGTGCATGCCTGTAATCTGAGTACTGGTGGCAGAGGCAGGCAGATTGCCTTGAGTTCAAGGCCAGCCTGAACTATGTAGTGAAACCCTGTCTCAAAGCAAAAAGAATACAATGTTAAGAGTTAGTGGGACCTGAGTGTGTGTCAACAGAATTCAGTGTGATTGGTTAGAGCTTGAGTGTAATGATGGGGGTTAGGAATAAAAGGAGAAATTATGGGTGCTAATGGGAATTAAGGGGCAGTGAGGCCACTTGAGAGCTGATGTGTACCCATGATCTTCTAGAAAAATGAAGAGGTGTGTGCCTGTGAGAGTAGTAGAGTATGATGACTGCCCTCAGTGTTCTGTGTGGTCTGAGGTTGTGAGTATGCTTAGGTATGAGAGTAGTCTGAGAATGGGTGTGTGTCCTTAGGAGTCAAGGACATATGATCTTTTGAGGTGGAGTTATACGGCCAGTTCCTTGCTACTTCCTCATTGTGAAATCTATATGCTCAGAAAACTGAAATGATAATTAAAAATTTTGCTGCATATAAATGTCCAGGTGCCTATTTACAGGAATCTGTCCAGCCCTCCCCCACTGAAAGTATGGTGTCATAGATTTTGTGCCCTACCTTCCTCAATACCCTGAAAATTGAATTCCAACATGTCCAACCTTTGAGAGTTCCATTTAGAGGTCATGAACCCATGGTTCCTCCTGCATCCTCTTCTAACCTACATTGAGTTCTACTTATGGTTTCTCTTAGCCCCTCCCCCTATTCTTTGTCACCACATGCAAAGCAACAGGGTATCTATGCCATATGGGACACACAAGGTAGTCTGGGAGTTGGCCATGCTTCACCTTCCCCAGCTTTAGGTGCACTGTTTATTATCCAGCATCAGGATTTTGTCGTCATTATCCTTGGGATCTCATCCTCTGAGGTCAGTCTTTCTGCTAGGCTAACCCCTTATACCCTCTTTGGGGCAGTGAGTCCTGCCAGGCTGAAGAGGAGGTGGAAACTGCTAGGGTAAGCACTTGATCTCAAGCTAACAGATGACCCATTTCTCTCTGAATCCAGCCCCAGCCTCATCCTCAACCTCCTATCTAGCTCTACTTCCCTTAGGCCCAGGGCCATCTTAGGCCCTGCTGTGAGTCCAGATGGTTCCCCGGCCAGGTCTTTCACTCCTTGCTTGTGTTAAGCCCAGAAGGAAGCAGAAGAAGGCAGCCTAAAGCTTTTGATGGGCCTATTGCCTCTAAGCAGGCCATATAGATCATCTTTCTGTTGATGCCAGTACTCCTCAGCTACCTGGCTTGGGGCTGTTCATAATAATAGGGACTCACTACCTCAGCAGAGTTTGATTCTAGGCCCTCAGCCCCCCGATTCATTTATTTCTGCTACATGCGCTTTCTAAATATCTACTCTGTCAGTCACTATTCTAGGCCCTTAGGATATAGCTGTGACAGAAATCTACTCTGGTGGAGCTGATCTATTGGCCATGAGGCAACACAGTAAAGAGCAAAGAAGCTAATAAGTAGATGGTGTCATTTCTGAGGAGGTTATGAGCGCTGAGTGATTGTTGGCAAGGTGGAGGAGCTCAGAATGGTGCAGATCTTACAGTTATTCATGGAGGCCTTATGAAAACGGTGACATTTGAGCAAAAGTCTGAAGAGGGTGGGAAAAGGATGTTGCGGGTGCTGGGAATATCCAATGTGAAGGCCTCAAATGGGACTAGGCTGGGTGTGGTTGCAGAAGAGCAGCCAGGAATGATCAAGGGGGAAGTTGAGGCCAGAGTGATAACCAGGAAAAATAGGATAAGAACTGTAGGCCACACTGAGGACTGGGGCATTGATTTGGAGTTATATGGGAGATGTGGCCATATAGTCTCAGTTTGAGGAAAATTGTCATTTGTCTTATAAAAATACAGGGTGGGTCCTGTGATTTCCTACTTGATCAGACTTTCCCAGCACCCCTGAGGACAACTGTTCTGCACTGAAACACCCCCACAACTCCATCCAGTGGTTGGGGCTGGGTAGGACCTCTTTCCCCCTACCTGGATAGAACAGTGGTGTGGTCCTCCATGACAATGGTTGCTGTGGGGAGGCAGGAAGGTCCCTGAGGCCTCAGAGAGCATTCTGCCTTGGTAGTTGGGGGTTAGGTGGGCTGGTACCAGCAAAAGATGCCATTCTATAGGCTCAGCCAGGGGTCTTTCAATGACCTCAGTGTTCTTGGGCAGCCCTTTGTTCCACCTGTGGCTGGGTCAGTCACTGATGCTGCACCTGAAGATGAGTGCTGTGGAGTTCTCTGCTCCCGCAGTGAGGCTACCACCAGAGAGACCAGCAATCCCCTGGGTGGGCCTTTACCCTCAGCCAGCTATACAAGTCTGAGGATCCAGGTGGGCTACTCAGGAGTAGACTCCCAAGGGACTGGCTATGGGTAGGCTGACAATGACAAAGGTCTCTATCTTTGCCAAGTTTCTAGAAATCCTGAGTATTTCAGGGGTCTGTACTGTTTGGATGGGCTTTAACACATGTTCATGTCAGTGCTCACCACTAGATTGTCAGAGGCTTTAGGAGACCCATAGTGTTCAAGATAACATGGGCCCCACTTCTGTTTATCCATGCCTCTGCTCAGGTCGCCATGGATCGGATGAAGAAGATCAAACGGCAGCTGTCAATGACACTCCGAGGGGGCCGAGGCCTAGACAAGACCAATGGTGCCCCTGAGCAGATAGGCCTGGATGAAAGTGGCGGAGGTGGTGGCAGTGACCTTGGAGAGGCTCCCACACACATACCTCCTGGTGAACCTCGCTGTGGACGTGGCCCACTCAGCTCTGCACCAGGTGGGTCTGCTGATTTTTCCCTATCTCCACCTTTGTTCCCAGGTGCTGCATTCCTGCCACATTCCACTAGAATTTTGTTGTTTTCATTTTCCTTTCTCCATTTTTCCCCCTTCTATATTTTCTTTTTCAATCCTCTGTCTGTCCATTTGTGCCCCTTTCCTTGGCTTTGTGTCCAGGCCTTAGGGGGAGGAAGGGTTCCTTGCCTGTTGCAGCTGCCCCAAGGCTCCCTCTACCCTTCTCCTGCACTGCACGGTGACCCTCCCAGGCCTCCTGGTGCCTGCCTGCCCTGGGCCTGCCTTCCCAGGGCTCTTGGCTACCTCTGCCACCACCTGCCTTCTGGCCCTGGGCCAGCCACAATCTCAGCTCACCCCTGGAATGGGGTGCTCCACCAGGTGACTATTGCTCCCACTCTGTATAACCTGTCCTGAGGTCTGTCTGGGCTTTCCTGGGCCCCACCACCCTCTCCCTGAAGGACTCCAAGCTTCTCCAGGGGCCATGTGCACACATGGGTGTGCTAAGGGAATGCACTGTGGAGGAGGGGGTTTTCTTGACCCCCACCTGGCCTGCCCTCCTCTTCTCCTCACTACCAGAGATTGTACATGAGGACTTGAAGATGGGGTCTGATGGGGAGAGTGACCAGGCTTCAGCTACATCCTCGGATGAGGTGCAGTCTCCAGTGAGAGTGCGCATGCGCAACCACCCCCCACGCAAGATCTCCACTGAGGTGCTTAACTCCTATCCTGGTGATAGAGGAGCTGGAAAAGGGGGTTAGGTTTGAAGAGATGGAGCTCATGGTCCCATTTCTTGCCTACTAGGACATCAACAAGCGCCTATCACTACCAGCCGACATTCGGCTGCCTGAGGGCTATCTTGAGAAGCTGACCCTCAATAGCCCCATCTTTGATAAGCCCCTTAGCCGCCGCCTCCGCCGTGTCAGCTTGGTGAGCACCTTCTGATCCTGTCCTGTCCTCCTCTCCCACCACTTTCTCCTGAGTCTGCTTTAACCTGCTTCCTTCACCCCACAGTCCGAGATTGGCTTTGGGAAACTGGAGACATATATCAAGCTGGACAAGCTGGGTGAGGTGAGAGACAGGAGGCCCCTGGTAGGGTAGGAGTCAGTGGGAACTCTGCAGCCTCATAGTGCCACTTCTATCACTTGCTCACATCCCAGGGTACCTATGCCACCGTATACAAAGGCAAAAGCAAGCTCACAGACAACCTTGTGGCACTCAAGGAGATCAGACTGGAACATGAAGAGGGGGCACCCTGCACGGCCATACGGGAAGGTACAGACCTCATTTCATCTGCCTTAGGCTTTTCTGACTCACATATACACACTGCATGGTGAGGATAGAGAGGCTAGTGGTTTCGGAGCATCTGCCCCCAAAGCTCTGGACTTTGTGAGAATGCCTATCACCCACTTATAATCCACGTAATGATCAGGGTAACCAAGAATCTGTGACTGAAACAAGGAAGGTGAGCAAATTGCAAACCACAGTGCTCTTTTTGGTGCTGAAAACACACCTTCAAAGGCTCACAGTATTACATGGAATGGATTTGAATTGCATAGGAAGTGAGTGTTGCAAACTCCCCTTTACACTGTGCTGCTGGCCTGTGTACTGAGGTTTGGAGCAAGGCATCTTACGAAGAAAAAGTTGTGAAAATATAGTGTCACATAAACCTTTGGCTGCATTTCTGGGTTTTTGCATGGTACTCTTCTCTCGGCCTTATTTTCTGCATCTGGAACATGGAGACACTTCTTTCTATAGGGTGGGTTAGAGATGCTTGCTATGAGGCATTACCATAAACAGTATGGGGAAAGAAGGAAACCCGGGCTCATCTCTGTTTGATCCTTATCCTCACCTTTGTCCTGAGGGTAAGGCCCTGGCTCTTGCTGCATCCATTCCCATGTTTCCTGCAGTGTCCCTGCTCAAGGACCTCAAACATGCCAACATCGTCACACTACATGATATCATCCATACAGAGAAGTCCCTCACCCTTGTCTTTGAGTACCTGGTAAGGTTGGATGGCAGTGGGCCCTGGCAGGAGGTTGGCAGGTGGCCAGTACCCACACAACATGACTTTCATTCCTGTGCTGTCTCTTTTCTCCTCAGGACAAGGACCTGAAGCAGTACCTGGATGACTGTGGGAACGTCATCAACATGCACAATGTGAAAGTGGGTGTGGGGCAGAAGGGGGCCCCCATTCACCCATTCCACCTTGCCCTACAGATCCCCAGAAGCAACCTTTTAACATTTGGCTTTTTTGCTGGGAGCCCTCGGAGGGTATTGGGAGCCGGCCCTTTTTTGTGTGACAAAACTCAGGGCTCAGTGCCTGCTTTCTGGGGGTTGGACTGCTGGATACTCTTTGACCTCTGCCTGCCATTCCTGGGTCCCCAGCTGTTCCTGTTCCAGCTGCTTCGTGGCCTGGCCTACTGCCACCGGCAGAAGGTGCTACACCGAGACCTCAAGCCCCAGAACCTGCTCATCAATGAGAGGGGAGAACTCAAGCTGGCTGACTTTGGTACCACCAGTCTCCCCTTTCCTGTTGATTCCTCATCCTTACTGTCCCCAGTGCTGCTGCTTGTTCAGCCTCTCCAGACTGCCCATGGTCTCCTTTTTCCTTCATTTCCTAGGCCTGGCCCGGGCCAAGTCAATCCCAACGAAGACCTACTCCAATGAGGTGGTTACACTGTGGTACCGACCCCCTGACATCTTGCTTGGGTCCACGGACTACTCTACCCAAATTGACATGTGGTGAGGAGAGGTGAAAGTGTAGCAGGGCCAGGCAGCGAAGGGGATGGCTTTATCATGACAGTCACCTAGTCAGTTGCCTCCTTACTTACTTTGCCTTCCCTGCCCAGGGGTGTGGGCTGCATCTTCTACGAGATGGCCACAGGTCGGCCCCTCTTCCCAGGCTCCACAGTGGAGGAACAGCTGCACTTCATCTTTCGCATCTTGGGTGAGAAGGCTTGTGCCCTAGGAGCTGTGAGAACATGCAGGGAGGACCTGAGATGTTTGGAGTAACTCTTCTTCCCTTCCAGGAACCCCAACTGAGGAGACATGGCCAGGCATCTTGTCTAATGAAGAGTTCAAAACATACAACTACCCCAAGTATCGAGCCGAGGCCCTTCTGAGCCATGCACCCCGGTGAGGCTGGTGGGTGAGTGGGTTTTAGGGGTCAGAGTACCCAAACTCAATGTAAAGCAGGTCCCCTTGTCCTTGTGGTAGACTTGATAACGACGGGACTGACCTCCTTACCAAGCTGCTGCAGGTGAGAATATATTTCTGGACCAGCCTGGGTGGATGGGGAAAGGGATCCCCAGGGTAGGTTCTGAGGGCAGGCAGAAAAAAAGATCCGTTTGTTGAAAATACCCATATACCTTCTTCTCCCAACTTAGTTTGAGGGCCGAAATCGGATCTCTGCAGAGGATGCCATGAAACATCCATTCTTTCTCAGCCTGGGGGAACGGATCCACAAACTTCCTGACAGTGAGTGGAATAGGGGAATGGTTGGGGTGAGGAAGGGACTGAAACACAGACTGCTGGGGACAGCTGAGCAGGTTGTATAGGGTTCTGGCTATGCTATCTCTTAAAGAAGGAACATTTTATTGACATGTGTGATGTATTACATTTATTGTAAAAATTATTTTTCAGTTCCTTTTCCTTTCTTTATTTTTTTATTTTTTATTTTTTTTTGTCTTTTTCGTTTTTATCGGTACCAGGGATCGAACTCACGACTGCCTGCTTGCAAGGCAGGCACTTATGCCACTGAGCTAAATCCCCAGCCCCAGTTCCTTTTCCTTTCATGAAAATTTTCAAATATATGATACATAAAAATAAATGCCATCTCGGGAATTTAGCTCAGTAGCATAAGTGCCTGCCTCAGAAGCGCGCAGTCGTGAGTTTGATCCCCTGTACCAAAAAAAGTAAAAAAGAAAAAATAAATGCCACCAGGTATGGTGGTGCATGTCTGTAATCCCAGCACTTGAGAGGCGGAGACAGGAGGATCACTGAGAGTTCAAAGACAACCTGGTCTGCATAGTGAGAACCTGTCTCAAAACATGCAATATAACTTTACCTTTTTAAAAAACAGATACTTCCTTTAATATATATGGTATAAAATACACAGATCACAAGTGTACAACATGATGAATTTTCACAAACTAAGCACACTCATGGAACTGTCATGAAGGTCTTAAGTAGATGCTCCTGCAGAGCTCCTCACCTTCTTGGGTTATTTTAGGCCTTTTCCCCAACAGGAACCACTGTTTTGAATTTTTTTTCCTAGTATTGGAGATGCAACCTAGGGCCTTGTGTGTGCTAGGCAAGCACACTAAAGCATTGAGCTGCACCTCCAATCCTGCTGTTTTTTTAGTCCTACTGTTGTGATTCCTAACACCATAAGTCTCCCTTGCTCTTGTGCTTTATAGAAATGGAATCATATGGGATGTTCTTTTTGTTTCTGGCTTTAAAAATTTTTAATATGGACAATTCCAAATTATATATACTTATATATTAGACAAAAAAATGAGTCTGCATATACTCTCAACAATGTATCAACTGGTGGCCAACTGGTTTTATTTCCCTCTGATTATTTGGAATCAAACTCAATCCCAGACATCATATTCATCCTTAATTTCAATGTATATCCATAAAGGATTTTTTAAAATAACTATTATCACACCTAAAGAAATGGCTCACCAGTCTTTATTTTTGATTAATATTTAAATAAAATCCTCAAACACTATCTGTAGACCTAACAGGTGGTAATTGTAGTACCATTACCACACCTGACACATCAAGTTAATAATAATTTCTTTGTTTCATGCAGTAGTCCATAGCCCATCTTCCATTGTTGTAGGTTTATATGTGGAATTATTTGACAGATGAAAGTCAAACTTCTTAAGGAAGGGACAACTTGTTCTGATAATCATAATGAAGGCAATTGGGGGCTGGCCCTAGGTAGCCCCTAAATCATCTCCCACATCTGTCTCTTCCCCCACAGCTACTTCCATATTTGCACTAAAAGAGATCCAGCTACAAAAAGAGGCCAGCCTTCGGTCCTCATCAATGCCTGACTCAGGTAGGTATGCTCCCACCCCCTCCCCATCTTACCCACCAACCTGCTTGCTTACCAACAGCCATCCGCTCTGCTTTCCCTGCAGGCAGGCCAGCTTTCCATGTGGTGGACACCGAGTTCTAAGCCAAGTTCTAAGCCTCACAGACCAAGGGCCCAGCAAGCAGCAGCTGGAGGGATGCCACTCCCCTCACAGGGCAGTCCCAACTGCATTCTCCCTGCTTGCTGCCTGTCTACCTGCCTGAGCCACGCTCACCTGCCCACTTGTTCCTTGCCATCTGCCTGAACATCCTACCATTGGCCTGTCAACTCACCCATTGGCCTGTCTGCTGGGTGCTAACAAAGCTCTCTCATCACCCCTCTGCTTGGTCTGTTTCTGTCTCGGTAGTTGCCGGCGGACAGCATGGCCGTGCCAGCCTCCCACACTGAGGCCAGGCCTACCCTTCCTCATCATACCCTCCCAGGACCACTACCCTGCGGCCAGTCAGGGGTCTGGAGCTAGCCCAGGCTGGGGCTCTCGACTCAGACAAGAAGGTAGAGGTGCCTTGGGTCTTAGGCATCCTCTGCCTGCTTTCCTGCCTGTCCCACCTGCCTTGTTGAGTGGGCCTTTTTTGTTTGTTTCATTCATTGTTTTTTTTAATTATTTTAAATGAGGTTTTCATTCTTTTAAATGCAATATCTCTGTATACAGACTGGCTGGGCCCCACTTCCCTGAGTGTGGCCCTCCCACAGTATTTTGTGCAATGAAACCCTACTCCCAGCCTTTCAGAGGCAGGGCCATACACAGCCCCTATTTGAAACCCCGACCATACAAGACCCTGGGATCAGCTATGGGAAAGCATGCCTCGAACACTTGCCTTCCTCCCCCAACCTGCTATCCCCAGCCACGGGGATCTGGGAACTATTGGGGACTCTAGGAGATGGACAAGGTGGGGGCCCCACTTTTTTCTTCCTGCAGTCCTGTAGCCAGGGCCTCCTTCTCAGGGTCTCCCCAGCCCAGCCCTCCTGCCCTTTCCCACTCGGTGCTGTTGAGTAGGGGCCCTGCCAGGAACTGACCAACTCAGTGAGGAGCCATAGTGTGTATATGTGCACACCCAGGGACAGAGGGGCACATGGGGGATTGTGCCCAGGTGTTGCCCCCTAACCCCTGGGAGGGTGAGGCAGGGCTGGGACAGTCTCCAGGGTCAGTCCCTGGATGGGTGGTTACCTCCCCTTCCACCCTAAGCTCTGGGGCCCTTATATGGGGTGGGAGGCTGGGGTGGGAGCCCTCCTAGTGGGATTTGGGGGGTTGGGTTCCTGAATGCACCATAATCGCTGTATGAAATATTAAAAAGCCTAAAGTGAAAAGCCTGATTGCAAATCCCTGTAAGGGGGTGGGACTCAAGCTGGGGTGATTGCTAGGACCTTGAGTTCAAATCTTGTCCCAGTCTGGGAGAACACTGGGAATGGGCCAGGGACACAGCGTAACAATGAAAAAGGCCTCTAAGGGATTACACACGTAATGGTAGAAAATCAAGTTGAAGTTGGTAAGGCAGGCTATAATAGGTTGGTGGGCTGAGAATCAAGCAGAACAAGTTAAACTTAACCAGCAGTATGAGGAATCCTGACAGTGGATGCAAGGGTGACTGAAGGACAATGGGGGGGGGGGCAATAGAACCAGAGTGGGTAGAAGAGACATAAAAGGCCCAGTATGCCCACCATGTATCCAACTGGGAAACTGAAGAAGGCCCATTGGAGAAGGAATGAGAAGAGGATAAATATTGAACAGTTAGGTAATCTTAATTACATGGATTAAGTTCACGAGTAGGGTCATGATGGAGCTGGAATTTTGGATTACTAGTGTCTAATGAAAACCATGGGCATGTAGGAGGCAACTCTTGGAAGGATGCAATGGTTTATTGACAGGCCAAAGGTCAAATGGTGTGAGACTAGTTGTGGCTTTCATTTCCTCAGTATTGTGAATTCTAGTTCCTGTTCCACCATCTTGGGCAAAGCTAAAAATATACTTACATGCAGAAGAGGTGAGGTGGGCAAGGCCAGGCAAATGCTGTGAGTACTGTAATAGCAAGCCCAATTAAGTGGCTATTCACTGAAGCCCAGTGGTGGTGGCCAGTGCTTATCATACAGCCTCGTGGTGTCACAATGGCTGCCACATCTACAGAGATGGGAAGGCAAGCTGTAAAAAGAAGCACTCAATGTATTGTAATAGGATTACAACTTCCACAAACTGCTCAGTAGACTTCCTGTGCCATCCCCTTGGCTAGAATCAGATGAGATGAATACCTTTGGCAGCAAAGGAATTTGGTAAAAAGCATCTTGCAAAAGAGGACAAGAGTGCCAGGCCAGACTTCAAGGATTAGAATTTATTGAGTGCCCTAGATTTGGTGGGGTTATTAGGGTTGGAGAGGGAAGCCTATTGGATTTACCTTGTTGCTCAGGTAAATGGGGACAGGCATCCTGCAGGGGGCCAATGGGAGTGAATTTGGTGAATATGACAAGGCAGCTGGCCATGTGCCAGACCCAACCCAGATACTGTCTTTGGGGACTTCTCCCCTTTCTACCACCACAGAGTTTACACAATTTAAGTGTGAAACCTCTCCTCTGTGTCAGGTCTTGGCTGGGGCAGAAATGATAGTAATAAAGACACAATCCCTGCTCCACAGATCTTAACTGAAAAATGAGATAAATTATTAAGTTATGTTGGGGTCAGGACTGACAATTGTACAAAGAGATAGATCTGTATACACATGGGCCTAGGGATATGAAGCAAAATCTGTACTCGACCTCGGGGACTGAGTGGTAATAGTGAAGAAAGTCCCCTTAAATAGCCCTTGAATCATGAGCCTGTTTCTAGGGAGTTTGTGGGATGGCTAGGTGGGACAGCCAATATGCAGGTAGATGCAAGGAGCCAGAGAAATACTAAAGTTACCACCAATCAGTAGGGCTGGGAACTCTATCAGAGAAAAGGGGTCAGTGCAGTGGATCTCAGAGACGTCTCTCACCCCAGGGACATGTGTCTAGAGGGAGACACAGGTACTGTTGGTTGCACCAAGGGGTATACCAGTGTCTAATGATAATGCCACAAACATAGCTGAACAGCCTGAGGTACTCCCCAAAACAAAGACATGACAATGGTGCTGAGGTTAAACCCTGGGGCCAAAACAGATACAGTGTTACACACCTTAATAGCCTGGGCTACAAGGCCAGCCTGAACTACGTAGCAAGACCCTGTCTCCAAAAGAAACTGGGGCCTAATGCAATGGTTCTCAAATTTTTGTTTTCGTGATCCCTTAATAAATATTAAGGATACTCCTTAAGCGCTTTTGCTTATGTCAAATTCCTCTCTAAACTCAAGAGTGAAAAAACAGTTTTGATTTGTAGTCCCCTGAGAGGGTTTCCTAGGCGGATAGCTTGGGAGTAGTTTGAGAATCTCTGGCTTGATGTTTAACAGCTCTGCAAGCAGTTTCCTGAGTTGTACCACAGCTCCAGCATTGAACTAGATAGGTCAAGTGAGTTAATTCTGGCGCTCAGCTACCCACATTGTTGCCCATGGGGACAAAGATAGTACCTGTTGCCTGGGGGCTACTATTTTAGTCTTACAAGCACTTAGACTGAGCAGACTACTTGTTATTGCTGTGAGGCCAACGAACAAGACTGACTTGTAGGCATAGGTGGCTCTCTGGAGGAAGAAACCTCCAATGAGAAGAGTAGTGAAAAAGAGGGCATGGTGAGGCTGTGCCCCAGCAAAAATGCGGCGCCCAGAGTAGGGATCTGCAGTCCTCAGCAGAACATAAAGGCAAAGACGACTAAGTGCCTCTGTGAGTTCCCTTAGGACTCCCCAACTCAGGAATCTCGGCCTCCACCTCCCATGCAACCTTTTGCCCTAACTCTACATGGCGTCGGAATCCCACTATTAGGTTTTACCTCGTGTGCTGGTCCCAGAGATTAAAGCGTACGGCCTTAGAGCTCTACCTAGCCCTTTGATGCGGCCAAGCGTCGGGCCCCTTTCCAAGATGGCAGTAGACCCCTATCTGTCTGGGGGGCTCTGCTTCCGTTTCCGGGATCAGAATCCGGAAGTGGCCATTGAGGGTCTTCCTATCTTCAGTTACACTGGCAGTAGAGAACAGACGGTCATGGCGGAGGTCACAGAAGACCCTGTCACAGCTGCCATCGCGGCAGCCGCCGAGGACAGGGAACCGCAGCGCGAGGAGATGCCTGGTCTGGACGACCAGTGGAACCAAATCGAGAATGGCGAGAGTGGGCGAGAGCGTCCACTGCGGGCCGGCGAAAGCTGGTGAGGAGACTAGGCTGCAGCGAACCCTTGGCTAAAGGGACTGTGGGGGCGTTGGCGACAGCGGGGGATTTGGAAGCCGAGGTCTGAGGAAGAACTACGGCGGGTTGGGGCCGAGGGACAGCGGGCGAGAGCTGCGGGGAAGCGCTTGTGAATGAATCGAGGTCTCTGGAAAAGAGGCGGCATCTGTGTGGCGTGGTCTGAAGGCTGAGAATAAAGTGCGGCTTCTGTGGTGGGGGCGGGGCCCGAGAGGAAAGCACTGTGCCAAGGAGGCCTGTGAAGTAAAGCTCGTTGCATGTGAAGGAGGCGGGCCCTGTAACGTAGTGGGGAGTGTGTGCTCAGCGTTACGTAATGTAGGATCGGAGTGAGAAGCGGCGAGCTGCCCGCCATTGCTCGCGGGCAAGCCTGTGACGTTCGCTGAAGAGCAGAATCCGAGCCAATGGCTGTGGGCCGAGGGCTGGAGCGAAGGTTTGGGGGGTGGGGAGCTTGGTTCCTTGGAAAGAGGGGCGTTTGGCGCAAAGAGGCGTGGCCTGAGGCCTAGGAAAGGACGTAGGGGCTGTGAGTGAGGCAGAAAATGGCGCCTTTGATAAGTAAAGTTGCTAGTAAGACGAGGTTTTTAAATCCGGCTAGTAAGACGAGGTTTTTAAATCCGGCGGAGATTTATTTTTCTAGGACGAGAGAAAAGCAAGTGCTTAGCATGGGAGAGACCTTCGATGTTAATTTTTTTTCGGTTTTAGTACTTTTCCTAATAATCAGGAGAAAATCCTTATTTAAAAAGACAATCCACATCTTGATAAATCAGCTTGTTTAATCATTTCCTTGCTGATTAGTGTTTCTTGAAATTCACTGCTTTTGGATTTTTATTTCTCCTGAATTGCATCGTTTTTTAAATTGTGAAGTACGGAAGACCTACAAAGATTGTAGTATAAACGTTTCCTGCGCCCAGATTAACGAACATCCTATTAAACGGTCTGTACTCTTCAAAAATGTGAAAGTCGTGAAAGACATAGGTTGAAGAACAGTTCCACATTGAAGGAATTAATGCAGTTTAACAAGTCATGACAACTAAATGCAACATGTGATCCTCAGTTCTATCCTAGATCAGAGGAATACATTATATGATTCAAAAAGTTTCCTCTCCGCATAATTCGTTTCTCTTTTACTGTAAAATTAAATGGAAAAATCTGTGACAACTAAGACAGGTAGACTAGGTGATACCATTAGTTCCTTGATTGTGATGACTGTATTGTGGTTATGAACTTGAATATCTTTGTTTTTACAAAACATACTGAAAATTTTAGGAACAAGGAACTACCGTGTAAGCAGCTTATTCTTAAATGATTGAAAAAATAGCATATGTAAAAATGCATGTACGGGGGAGATGTTGACTTTTGTGTGAAAGATTTCTTCTAGAAAAAAACAAATTCAAGAGACTTATTGTACAATATGGTGATCATAGTTAATCTATTGTGTATGTTAAAGTTGCTAAGAGTAGATTTTAAATGTACTCACCACAAAAAGGAGAGTATGTGATGTAATGGATGTCAATTAGCTTGATTGTTTTGCATAATGTATACATGTCAAGCATCATGCTGTACACCATAAATGCACAGTTTTTGTCATTTTTAAAATAAAATACCCAAAATGCATATAAAGAAATAGTGGTTCAGCAAATGAGTAAAGTGTTAGATTTGGAGAGCCTGGATGAAAGGCACATGGAGAAGTCTGTATTATTTTTGCCATTTTTACCATTTATTTCAGAGAAAAAGAATAATAAAAATGTGAACACACAGTTTAATATTTAGAACATTACCTTCAGAAATCTTTTTGTGTCCTTTTCAGGTGGAAATTTCTCTCCCTGTTCTATGAGAAACTGTTTTAATGATCTTTAAGAGTTTTACTACCCCTGTATGCATTCCTAAATAGTATCTTTTATCTTTATATGAAGTCATATTTTATGTATGAAAATTATACTGGATGCGTATGGTGAGCCTTTAAGTTATTACGTGATATTCATGCAACATCTTTTGTGATGATAACTTTAATCACTTAAGGTAGTGTCTGCTAGGTTTCTTAACTGTAGGAACCATTTTCCTCTTTCCATAAGTGGTAATTCTTTTAGAATCATATATCATGTTCGTCTAAAATCTTTAAAATGACCTGCAGTGCTTTTTGAGGCTGGTCCCCTGCTTCCATTTCTGATACTTTGTGGACTCTCTGGTCTCCTTCACTCCCCATCTAGGGCTGACCATATTTTATTGAACTGTTGTTCTTTAAACATATCAAACACTAGTATCTTTTCCAGTGAGGTTTACCCACTTTACAGACTTCTTTAATAACAGTAACAGTGAAATTTGTATCCCTGTTACTAGGAAGAGTCCCCAAATTGGGACTGCAAAACCAAGCAGTGTTTTTCTATCATTGCATCATAGTTCTCCAGCAAGCAGGAAAAAAACTCCATGTACTGTAAAACTAAATAACAGTATCCAGCATGTTTTGTAGCCCATTTGAGGATATCCCAAAGGGCCTTCAAGCTTTGATTCTTACCCTTTCCTTCCAGCCTTGTCATGATTGTGTCACTGGTGATAGGACACAAAAATCTGTGAAATCCTTGCCAGTACCCTTTAAAATTGTCCCACCAGTAAGTGGGTTTCCTTTTGGGGTTTTGAAAAATCAGAATCAGTTAGAGGTCATGCTTGCATTATACTGTGAATGTATTAAATGTCACTGAACTGTTCATTTTAAAATGGTTTAATTTTGTTATGTGAATTTCACCTCATTAAAAAAATTACCACACCAATGTTGGTTCAGTATTGAAGCCATTTTGTCTCTGCTCTGGTGGGTATTACCATGAAGTATTTTTGCTAACCTCTTATTTTTTATGCTTTTTTATTTAAGAGTGAAGCATTCTGAGGTTCTTTAATTCACCTTCTATTTTATGTGGGTTTGCAGCACTGGTCAGGCAGTATGTGTTTATTATGCATTTTGAAGCTATAGCCTAACCTCACACTATACACCTTATGTCTGTATTAATAGTTGCCCATTTATAGTTTGTCATTTGGCAGAACTGAACAAGGGTGATTAGTTAATGGGATAATTTGAGCTGATTGAATTTACAGGAGAAGCTTATATTTTAAGAGTAAATTCAAATCTATAGTAGTATAGCTTCCTTAGGAATGTTTAGTTTTTGTTTTTGAAAATGAACATCTAGAAACACAAATTAGAGATAGCCAAGGAAGACTGGCAGATCTGAGCAGAAGTAAACAAGCTTTCTAACAGGCAAACAGTTCTGGTGTTTTCTTTATTCAGGTAAAAGAAGGAGGGTGGCTGGGTTCAGAGCATTGTAGCAATGGATGGTGACTTGGGAAGGGAAAGTTAAGTTTCATGGGGGCTATTTTGAAGAAGATACTTACAGGGTTTGTGTGTATACATGTGCACTAGGGGCTTGTGTTTTTCTAGGCAAGCACTGCACCACTGAGCTACACTCCTGCCCTAAACCAGTTTGCTCCTTCCCTTTTCTTTTCCTTCCCACTCTCCTGTTTCCTCTCTCCCCTCATGTCTCTTGTCTTTCCTCCCTGTGTATGTGTATGTATGTGTATACATCTGTGTATGCATGTGCTCACATGTGCTGGGAATTGAACTCACCGCCTTAGCACTTATATTTCCAGCCCCTTCCATGTTGCAACAGGTTCTTGCCAGATTGCTAAGTTGCTTAGGCTTGGGTTGAACTTTTGATTCTCCTACCTCAGCCTCCCAGTGTTGGGCTTACAGGCATGTGCCACCAGGCCCAATTTAAACTTTCCTCTTCTTTTTTCTTCTGGGAATTGAACTCACAACCTTGTGCTTGCCAGACAGGCACTGTGCTGCTGAGAAGACTGGCCCTGAGACTTTCTGCTTGATAGACCTTTTTGTTTTTTATGTTTTGAACTGGTCTCACTATGTGGTGCAGGCTATCCTTGAACTCAGTATGTCACCCAGGCTGACTTCAACTTGCAGTGATCCTCCTGCCTCAGCTTCCAGAGGGCAGGTTGTGCTACCATGCCTGGCAAGATTTAAATTCTAAGACCAGATATACAGTCAATTTTTTAGAAAAACACAGTGATAGACAACAAAAGTTATTAGAAGCTTAATATTTTAAACCAAAGTATTTCTTCAAAGGTGAGTCACAGTATTTAAAAAAAAACAAGTTAAATATATTATGTTATTTTAGTTACTTTTCTCATTGCTGAGACAAAATACTGACACCCAAAGTTAAAGGAGGAAAGGTTTATTTGGCTCACAGTTTGTAGAGGTTTCAGTCTGTAACCAAGGAAGGGTGGTATGGCAGAGAGGCATCACAGAGTATAAACATTTCATAGCAGGCAGAAAACAGCAAAACTAACCACATAAGCAGTGACTTTCTTTCTGTCCTTTATATTCTATCCAGGCTACATGCCCTCAGGGAGGGTAGCACTTACACTCCGGATGGGCCTTCCTATTATCCATATTCAGAACTATGCCAGATCTATCAGTGGACTAATTTAGTAATCACACACCTTTGCAGCATCACACACTAGATCCAGCCACCTCTGAAACTGCCCTGCCTATGACTGCATGAGGCTTTGGGGAGACTTCTAGACACAAACCATAACATGTACCTGAAGCATCAAGAATTAACAGTAATTTGGTGATAAAAGAATTTCTAATTGGGGCACAAGTTAATTTATTTCACAAAAAATTCTAAGTTTACTCCTTTGGTATCTTATCCATGGGACACCTTTATATGTATGTATATAGGCTTATGTGAATGTATAAATAATAAATTTAATATAACAGTGTATGTTATATTGCATTTATTTTCTGAACAAACTATCCTGGGCAAATTAGACCATGTCTCAAAAATTTATATATATAAAATTATATATATTAGACTAGGGATGTAGCTCAGTGCTGAGGCCCTGGGTTTAATCCCTAGTACCAAAAAAAGAAAAAAGTCAAGCATTGTCCCTCTTTGCATTGAAGGTACTCTTATTTACTGAATAAATTAACTGCTTTGACAGTGGAAGCAGGGAGGGAGTTGGGAGAAGTGTGGAACCAGGTAGGGTTGCGATGGTGATTTTGGCATGAGCCACCAAGTGGCAGGAGGAGGTGTTTCCTTTCAGATGGGGATGAATGATGGTGGGGGGTCAGTGCACCCCCCCAAAAAAAATAAGCCAACACAACTGATGAAAGTCTCACTGAAATGTTTGCCTACTCAGATGATTTGTCACTATTCCAAGATTTTTCTATCCATCTGTTGCCTCGCCTCTTTGCTGCTTTTATGAACTAGGAAAATTGATATGTTAAAAAATGTGAGCTGGGGTGTAGCTTGATGATAGAGAACCTACTCAGCATGTTTAAGGCCCTGGGCTTAAAGCCCAGCACCACAAAAAGAACTATGTTAAATTTCTTAAAAAGCAACCAACACAATGCTATGTATATTTTGTCAGACTTTTCTTTTTGGTACTGGTGATCAAACTTATGAGCTCACACTTGCCAGGCAGGTGCTTATGCCACTGAGGCTATATCTCTGGCCCTTGATTTTTTTCAAAAAAGTGTTTATTGAAGCTGTGAAATATTTGGAACACCTTTTATGTGTCAAAAATTCATAATAGGAGATAGATATGGTGACACCTCTCTGTAGACCCAACACTTGGGAGGCCAAGGCAGGAGAATTGCCACAAGTTTGAAGCCAGCCTGGGTTAACATAGTGAGTTCAAGACTGGTCTAAACTCTAGTGAGACCCTCTCTCAAAAAACAAACAGAAAATTGATAGTAGGGCAGTTGTGTGTTGGTGAGTATGATCTTTTATGTCCAGATTCTGGTATTAGAGCAGTAATACTATCTATCTATTTATTTATGAGACAAGCTCTTTCTGTGTAGTGTAGGCTGACCTTGACCTCACTTTGTTTCCCAGGCTAGCCTCCAATTTGTGGCAATCCTTAGCCTCCCAACTGCTGGGATTATAGGCATGTTTCACCACACCTGGCCACAAGCACTGTCTATTTAACACTTACACTGAGTATTTCCCAGAATCACTGACTTTCTCAACATTTTACAAAGGCAGATTTCAATAGAGCCCTAAGTGTCCTTGGAGTGCGTATAAATTTCTTTTTTAAAGAGAACTAGTTGAACTGTATGTAGAAAAAAAGTTACTTTTTTTTTTTTTTGGTCTTTTTGAGACAGGGTCTCGCTGTGCAGTTCAGGCTGGCCTTGAGCTCACTTTGTAGCCTAGGATGGTCTCGAACTCGCAACGAACCTCCTGCCTCAGCCTCCTGAGTGCTGGGATTACAGGCGTGAGCCACCACCCTCAGCTTCTAATGTTATGTATTTTTTAAAATCATAATTTCAAAAAGAAGCAATTGGTCATAAGCTCAGAAATTTACTATAAAACAAAAATAATCATTGTATATTGTATATATCAGGTTGTTACAATGTAGCCCATAAAGATGGACAAGTACTACATTTTAATTTTAAAAAGTAGGGGCTGGGGATTTAGCTCAGTGGCATAAGCGCCTGCCTTGCAAGCACACTGTTGTGAATTTGATCCCTGGTACCGATAAAAATTAAAATTAAAATTAAAAAAAAGTTGGACAATTGCTGGGGTTTTTTGGCTATAAATGTGTATTATTCAATAAAACAAGTCATTTTTTTATCAGTACCGGGGATGGAACTCATGACCGCCTGCTTACAAGGCAGGGGCTTATGCCACTGAGCTAAATCCCCAGTCCCAAAACAAGTCATTTTGCCTCTAGTAAAGAAAGGACCAAAGTCTAAATGCAAAAATGATGAAAATTGGCAATATGCAGGGGTTTTTGTTTGTTTGTTTTTGCTGTACTAGGTATCAAACCCATAAGTACTCTAACTCTGAGGGATCTTGTTTTGTTAAGTAAGTTGCCCAGACTGACCTTGAATTTGCAATCCTTTTGTCTCAGCCTTCTGATTAGCTGGGATTATAGGTGTGCTACCACACTTGGCTAAACTCTTTTTTTCATTTTAAATGTTAATTTTTTAGAAGAGTTTTAAAATTTGTCAAATCCATTTTTTAGCTGAAGAATTTTTGCCTCCATTGATCTAACCATTTAAAAAATGATGTATGCTCAGGGTGTGCTGGTGCACACTTGTAACACAACACTAGAAGCTGAGACAAGAGGATTGCTGAGGCCAGCATGGGCTACATAGTGAGTTCAAGACCAGTCTGAACTACATAGTGAGACCTTGTCTCAAAAAAAGATGCGTGCTCAAGAAAATGTACAAAGCAGTGATCGTGAACCTTTTAGAGCTATCAGTGATACAGCCCACTGTGGCTTGTGTACTATAGATTCACCACCACTGGTCTAAAGTCTTATAACATTAGCTATAAATGGCTCATATTTTGAGCCTAAATTACCTGTATCCCACTGACTAATATAAATGCATTAACTTTTATTCTGTAATAAAACCTCTTTTCCCATCCCCTGGATGTGGGTTTTTATTTACCAATACAGAGCACATCTTTTTGTCTTTAATCACATCCCTTTCATTATTCTTAGATGGATAATCTAATGTCCAAATCTGAGTTTCACTGAATAAATTTTGCTATTTATTTTTCAATACTGGGTATTCAACCCAGCCACTGAGTTACGTCTTCAGCCCTTTTTAATTTTCTTTTGGGACAGGGTCTTGCTAAGTCATTAAGTTGCCCAGGCTGGGCTCAAACGTGCATCCTCCAAGAGTGTTAGGATTACAGGTGTGTGCCATCACACCAGATTTTTTTTGAGACAGAGACTCAACTATGTAGTACAGACTGGCCTTGAACTTGCTGTGTAGCCCAGGCTGAGCTCATACTCCTGATTTTCCTACTTCAGCCTCTTGAGTACTAAGATTATAGAATGTGCCATCATGCCTGTTTTTTTTTTTTTTTTTTTTACTTTTATATGCTACTGAAACTCTTCATCTTATTACAGTAGGTTGCTAGTGTCTGTCTGCTAGCCATGTGGAGTGGTGCAGCTTACCCCCAGATAACTGTGTGACACCCTTATTGCCTGTCTGGGCCCCAGGTTCCTTGTGGAGCAGCGCTGGTATAAACAGTGGGAGGTGTACGTTCAGGGAGGGGACCAAGACGCCAGCACCTTTCCTGGCTGCATCAACAATGCTGAGCTCTTTGAAGGTACCAGGCTTCTGCTTTTCCCCATCAACCTAGCCCTGGCATTCCTGTCCCCTCTGGCCCTTCAGATGATCATAAGCCCATTGTTTGTGCTCAGTCATTGGTAGGATGACCAAACTTAATCACAGTTTGCTTCCTTGATTTGCTTTGTGTCCTCTCTTCCTCACTGCCCCACAGATCAGATAAACTGGTGCCTCAAAGAAGGACTGATGGAAGGTGAGGATTATGTGTTGCTCCCATCAGCTGCTTGGCATTACCTGGTCAGCTGGTATGGCCTAGAGCCTGGTCAGCCACCCATTGAGCGCAAGGTATAGTGGGAGGGGAGGGTGCTGTGGGGGGAGATTACCTGAGAGATCAGGTGGGAGGAAGGCCTCAAAAGCCTGGGATGGTTCCAGACTCGGGTGTCCGCACAACTCCAGGGGGATATAACTGTGTCTGCGCCCTCCTCCTTGCAGGTCATCGAGCTGTACAGCATCCCAAAGGTGGAGGTATACCCTGTCAAACTGCTGCTTGTCCAGCACGGTGATACCGACTTAGTGCTCACTGCTCAGTTCAGCCTCACTGATTCTGTAGGTGAGTCTGAGTATCCCAGAATGAGTCCGTAGTCCCAGCCATGAGTTGTAGCTCAGCAACCTGAGGATGTCTGGGATTGGTCAGTGACTGACTGAGAAGGCACCGCCAGGCTGTAGAGGTCCAAGAGGGAAGGCTGGCAGAAGCACTGTGCAGGGTGTCTGGTGGACAATGTTGGTGGAGTCTCACCTCTTCAGTGTGGGTCAGCCTTTTGGAGACTGGATGGGAATAAGGGATATTGACCAAGTATTGGAGATCTATGGATAGTGATCAAGTGTTGGAGTCAAGGTTGTCAAAATGAGTTGATCATCCTGGGTCCCAGAGGATCATGAATGTGTTCTGTCACTCACAACAGATCAAGTCTTGCGCACAGCACGGGAGCAATTTCTGGTGGATGCCCAGGAGGACACACGCCTTTGGGTCAAGAAGTCAGAAGGCTATTTGGATCGTTTGTTCAACACACATGTCACACTGCTTGATGCTGCTCTTGAGAGTGGGCAGGTAAGAGGAGGAGGGCTTTTCTGTGCTGGTAGCCTGGCAGATGGACTCACCTGGTGGTGCTCAGGTTGAAGGAGGTGAGGGCTGGGTGCCCATAAGGCCCTCCATTAATGCTTTGCCTTCTTCTCCTCCTCCAACCCAGCTGATCATCATGGAAATCCGAAACAAAGATGGCAGTTGGCCCAGCACACAGCTGCGTGTCGTGTGAGCCATTGGGGTATCTGGTGCAGACTGGTGGCATCCCACAGTAGGCAGACTGACAGAGCCCAGAAATACCACATGTCCACATGGCACAGCCCTTCAGCTGATGAGTTTCTCATCCAACCCCAGGAGCAGAATGTCAGAAGAGGATGAGGACTTCCAGGGCCAACCAGGCATCTGTGGCCTCACCAATCTGGGCAACACATGCTTCATGAACTCCGCCCTGCAGGTTGGGCCATTATAGCTGTGTCTGGCACAGCCACAGGGGTGGGCTTTAAGAGGTGGGGTTAGGGACAGTTGGAAGGGCAGGGAGACTGCAGGCAAGAGATCAGGTTGGAAGCTCAGGTCCCACAAGTCTGAATTGACATGCCCATGGTCACTTCTGAAGTATCAATACTTTTTGCCTCTGTTTGTTCCCTGCTTTCCTTTACTTCCCATGCTGCCAATTTCTTCCTTTTCTGGAAGTACTAACATGTCTTCCCAATTCTCCTGCCCCCTTTGTGTTCCCTCTTCCATTCTGCTCCTTTTCTCTGTCCTTGCATCTGTCTTGTTCCCTGGCTGTATGACCACAGTGCCTCAGCAATGTGCCGCAGCTCACTGAGTATTTCCTTGACAACCGCTACCTGGAGGAGCTCAACTTCCGCAACCCACTAGGCATGCGGGGTGAGCTGGCCGAGGCCTATGCAGACCTGGTGAAGCAGACGTGGTCTGGCTGCCACCGCTCCATTGTACCCAATGTGTTCAAGGTGTGACGTGACTCCCTGGGTGCCCCCAGCCCCAGCTGTTTGCCTCTCTTAGCCCCCTCTCACCTAGATGGCCTTACCCATCTTCTCAGAACAAGGTCGGCCGTTTTGCGTCTCAGTTTCTGGGCTACCAGCAGCATGACTCTCAGGAATTGCTGTCATTCCTCCTGGATGGGCTTCATGAGGACCTCAATAGGGTGAAGAAGAAGGAATATGTGGAGCTGTGTGATGCTGCTGGGCGACCAGATCAGGTGGGCTGCTCCTGATAGTCCCTTATCTCGAAAGTCCCATAAAAGCCACCGAGGCTGCTACAGCAGACATCCTCTGGCCCTGTTGGGCTCTCACATCCCACTGATTTCTGCTAAGTTTCCTAACCTTGACCTCACCTCCAGCCTCAGTCCTAACAGCACATCTGTCTCCACACTCAGCCAGACTTCTGCCCCCATAAATCCCAGTCTTGAAGGTAGAAATGGTTTCCAAAGAGCCCTAGCTGGAACTCAGCCACTGGACTCTACAGTGTCTTTACCCTTACCCTGGATGAAGCCATCTCCCATCCATGGTTTCCCTGTCCTGGGCAAGCTGTACAATCCACCATGACACTGTCAACAGGAGGTGGCCCAGGAGGCCTGGCAGAACCACAAACGCCGCAACGATTCTGTGATTGTGGACACTTTCCATGGCCTCTTCAAATCCACGCTGGTGTGCCCCGATTGTGGCAATGTGTCTGTGACCTTCGACCCCTTCTGCTACCTCAGCGTCCCACTGCCTGTCTGCCACAAAAGGGTCTTAGAGGTCTTCTTCGTCCCCATGGATCCCCGCCGCAAACCAGAGCAGGTAGTAGAAGACAGGGACAGACTGAGGGATACATATGTAGTTACTTTGCTACACCTCAGGGTCTCCTGCATTAACTCACCACAAGCCTTTTTGATCTTTTGTTGATGTTTTCTCCCTCAGCACCGGGTCGTGGTCCCCAAGAAAGGCAACATTTCAGATTTGTGTATGGCTCTGTCCAAACACACTGGTATTGCGGCAGACAAGGTGAGATTATGCAGAGGGAGGCCAGGCTAGGGAGATTCTGGGACAAGGAGGCAGGAGGATGTGGGGAGACCTTGCCGACTGACAAACCCACTGATTCCATTCCCAGATGATAGTGACCGACGTCTTCAGTCACCGCTTCTATAAGCTGTACCAACTAGAAGATCCTTTGAGTGGCATCTTGGATCGTGATGATATCTTTGTGTGAGTGAGGAGACCAAGGAGAATAGTAGTTCCTCGGAAACATTGTTCCCTTGCTTCCCCACCCCCACTTATATTTTTGGTAATAGGTGTGAAACAAAGAGCCTTGTGCATACTAGGCAAGTGCTCTAAAGTCCTAGAAAAATTTGTAAATCTTTGAGCAACTAAAAACTAAATATAAAGCACTTTGTGAGTAGAAACATTCTTAGTAATCCAAGTAGTTTTCCAAAAACAAACTGATTTTTAAATACCTTTGTCACTGAAAAATTTTATCAACCTCCCCTAGTACTCTTGATAGCACTCTTGATACTACCAAAGTACTTTCTAAAACAGCTCCTAAAGTGCTGTACAAATCATCTAAGAATTTTAAAGAACAAAACGTTTGGTGATTTTTAGACCCTTTAAAAAGTGACCCAGGCAGAATCAGGGCATCTTTTGGGGATGCCCTGATCGGTCATGACATGATGTCTGCCCCCTTCATACAGATATGAAGTCTCAGGTCGGATTGAGCCCATCGAAGGCTCAAAAGATGACATTGTGGTCCCTGTCTACCTTCGGGAACGGACTCCAGCCCAAGACTACAACAACTCCTACTATGGTCTGATACTTTTTGGACACCCGCTTCTGGTGTCAGTACCCCAGGACCGGCTCTCCTGGGAGGGCCTCTATAACATACTGATGTACCGGCTTTCGTAAGTGTCCTCTTCCCAGGGTGGGGGTAGGGTCTGAACTCAGACCTGAGTGTTGAGCTGCTTACTTGACACCTTCCATCCAGCATCCGAAAGATAGGTCACACTTAGCGTGGCTGTAGAAGGACTTTCTCTAGACCTCTGGCTTTGCTACTGCCTCTCTTTGGATGCTGGGGATTCAGAGGTGAACCAGGCAAAATAATTGCCTTGTACTTGATTGTGTTTTTACTGGTAGATTTTCATTGTACCTAAAATCCACAGTCCTTACCATGACAGACAGACAGCAATGTGTTACCTAGATAAATCTTTCCTTCATTTAATACTCAAGAGTCAGCCCTTCAGAAGCTTCTCTGAGGGGACTTCACAGCTGGCTGTGTGTTCACCAGTGGCTTATTAGGCTTAACACCCATACATTTGGCAGGTGCATGCGCACCCACATTCTCAGGCCACTGCTGGCCTCTTCAGCCTCTCTGTGCATTTATATCATCATCTTGCCCCTTCCACACCCATGATTAGGAACTAGTTTTGTGTGGGTTCACCAATGGATTTCCCCCAATCCTCATCGAAGTCCAATCCTGGGCTCTGCCTCCACTGTCCTTGTGCCCTGCCTTGGGAGTTTCCTCTGCTCTGTCGCAGACGCTACGTGACCAAACCCACCTCAGATGAGGAGGACGATGGGGAAGAGAAAGGTGAGGGAGAGGAGGGAGAGAGGGACAACAAGGACAAAGGTCTGCACATGTGTCCCATGGCCTGAGTGGGGTTGAGGGGCTGAGGGTGAGTGGGTAGGGGGTCAGGGATAGGTGTGATCTACACAGGGTTTCCTGGATGCAAATGACACCTCAGTCCTCTGGGGTTCACACCTTCCTGTCCCTGATAATCATTCCTGTCCTAGGAGAAGATGACAGCAGTGATGAGGATGAGAAAGACCAAACACCAGGTCCCTCCACTAGGGGCAACCTCCGAGACTCTGAGCTGGAGCAGGCTGGACCCAGCTCTGGGGCCACTAGGACATGCTCCTTTCTCTTGGACAACGGCTTTCACACATCTCACTGGCCCCCAAAGCGACGTCGCAAGCAACTATTTACCCTGCAGACTGTGAATTCCAGTGGGATCAGCGACCGCATAACCTCTCCTGAAGAAGTGGACAGTATGTCCTCTGGCAGTGAGCCAAGGTTGGGACGGCGGGAGGTGGCATTTCCCAGCAGCAGGAGCCATGACCACTTCCCCTTGGCCCCCAGCCCAGCCATACATTGCCATGGACTGGGAACCGGAGATGAAGAGACGTTACTATGATGAGGCAGAGGCAGAGGTAAGAGGGACCCCAGGGCTGGGGACACTTGTAGCTTGCACTCCTCCCCTTCATGTGCCCTTACCTCCTTCACCTGGGCACAGAGCCAAGAATCCAGGCCCACAACCTGCCATAGTACCTGGACACCCACTGAGACCTCTGAGGCCTCAGGTTCCCAACTTCAAAGTCTGACCCTCTTCGCATGTGGCTTCCACCCCACCCCCGACCCCTCCAACCCTTCTGACATGGGCTATGCGGTTGGCACCCCTGCAGGGCTATGTGAAACATGAATGTGTGGGTTATGTGTTGAAGAAGGCTCCAGTACAGCTTCAGGAGTGCATCGAGCTCTTCACTACTGTGGAGACCCTGGAGAAGGAAAATCCTTGGTAAGGGCCTAGAACATGGCCAGGATGGGTTTTGTTGGATGGCACTACTTGCCCTTACCCATTACCTCTCTGAGTGTACCTGCTTTCATTCTGCCCTGGGTTCACATCCCTGCCACTCCAGCCACTATCACACTGCACATGCCCCCTTCAGAGCCATTGGCTAGCAAAAGTACCCAACAAGTGAATGAAAGAATCTTAATAAGAAGAGAACAGACAGGAGTACCAGGCAGACTTACATGTCCATATCATTAAAAGATGAAAACAGCAGGGTGTGGTGACACCTGCCTGTAATCGCAGCACTTGGGAAGCTGAGGCAGAAGGATCATGAGTTCAGGGCCAACCTGCACTACATAGCAAGTCCATATTGAAAAAGAAAGTAAAAGAGCATCTTTGTGGGCCTGATGGGACACAAGAGGGCTGACAGTGATGGGGTCTACAGTGGGTACGTGAATGTTGCCTCTTACCTGACTTGAGCTCCATCTGTAGGTACTGTTCCTCCTGCAAGCAGCACCAGCTGGCCACCAAGAAGCTAGACCTGTGGATGCTGCCTGAGATTCTCATCATCCACTTAAAGCGCTTCTCCTTTTCCAAGTTTTCCCATGAGAAGCTGGACACCCTCGTACACTTCCCCATCCGGTCGGGGGCTGGGGGGAAATGGCTGTAGGAAGGTTGGGAAGAGATAGGTGGGGTACACCAGTACTAATGGTCTCCCTACCCACAGGGACCTGGACTTCTCTGAGTTTGTCATCAAACCACAAAATGAGTCAGCTCCAGAGTTGTACAAATATGACCTCATCGCGGTCTCCAACCACTATGGGGGCATTCGTGATGGCCACTGTACGTGCTAGGCTATGGGCAGGGACATTCCCAGGTTGGGTTCTGCATGGGGGGGGGTCAGGATGTCTCCAGTGGGTGACAAGGTATGTGGCCCTAGGACAAAGTTATGGGGGAGCATGGGAGTGGATCTGGAGAGAGGGGTATGGGTAAGGATGGCTCCCCCTCCTTTTCAGATACAACATTTGCCTGCAACAAGGACAGTGGCCAGTGGCACTACTTTGATGACAACAGCGTGTCACCTGTGAATGAGAATCAGATTGAGGTGTGACTTCTGCCCACCCTTCTCCCCTTCTCCTTCCTGACTCCCCCTCCTTCTACCCTGACTCATCTTCTCTCTGCAGTCCAAGGCAGCCTATGTCCTCTTCTATCAACGCCAGGACATTGTGCACCGCCAGTCCCAGCCCAGGTCATCCAGTGACCTGCCCTCCCCTGCCTGTGGCTCCATACCCAACACTGAATTCATGGATATTAACTGAAGGATCCTGGAATCTGCCACAGGAAGAAAGGAAGCCCTCTCTGCCGCTCTGCTTCTTGTAACCACTGGCCCCTTTATCCAAGTTCAGTCCCCCCACCAGGTGTTGCAGGCTTAGTTGTGGCTATTCTCCTGTGTCACTGCATTGCTCTTTCCCAGGAAAAAGAGCCCTGTGCCCCATAGAGCAGTGACCTTCCTTCCTAGTCTTATTTATGGTGTCCCCTGCCCTCTTTCCTCACTCCACAGTGTCCTTAGTGGCTGGCGATAGGGGTTCACCAAACAGAGTGTATTTTCTTACTGAGACCTTGTATTTTCTGCTGCCATGCGTGTTATATATATAAAGTGCGGGTTTCATCCTCGTGCTGCAGCATGCTTTTTTTTCCCCATGTGCTTGCTGAACACCAGTTTGAGGCGCGGGTCATTTGTGCTTAGTGACTGCCAGGGGTGGTATGTGGTGCTGCTGCTCTGAGTGCTTATGGAACACCAGCTGTGTGTTGAGCATTGCTCTCCAAGTGGCACTGTCTGCATGCCAGGTGTGGTTCTGGCACTGATTGTATGCCCAGGTTTTCTGAAGCCTTTTATAAATACTGAGCCAGTTTCCTGTGCGAGTTGTCATTTCCAGTTTCCGATGGGGGAAACTGAGGTACAAAGGGGCAGAAATGACTCAGGTTTTGTCAGGTTGGTACTATATATCCCCTCAGTCACACTAGAGTTGGTCCCTGGTGGGTGTGTGGCTGCAGGTCTTTCCGTGTGTCCCATAGCTTCCATGCTAAGGGCATATCTGGACAGACATGGCATTTCACAGGTAAAGACGCTTCCAGACCTTAGACCCCTAATGGTGTCCCTTGAGAATCTCTGTGGAGATTGTACACATGCCAGGCCAGATTGGCCAGCCTGACAAGACAAACATGTCTGTGCCTTTATTGCCCCTGTATGGACCCTTTGCCCCCAAGACCCTGTCCTCGTGCCAGGTTGGCCTCCTCTCCGCTCATCAGAAAAGAAGGGGGGTGGGAATGCTTCGGAGTATGGCACTGAGCACACAAAGCCCATCACCATGCAACCACTCAACCTCTCCCCCAGACCCCTGCCAGAGGGGAACTGTTAGCACCGAGAACCTCAGCTCCTGTGGGAACACCCGTAGGGTGGCGGAGAGAGGACGTTTGTGTGGCATCTGGGAGGAGGGAGTGCTGCTCAGTGGCTGCTGAGGGGCCATTCCCACACATTTCTTGTCTGCTTGCTGGCTTTTCCGTCACTCTGGAACGACCTATGGGGAGGGGTCGCTTCACTCAGCCCCAGCTTTGCCCCTCACAAGGTTGCCACACAGTGCATTGACACAGGCTGGAATCAAGGCAGTCACTGAGGAACCCGGCTACAGCTGATTTAGGTGAAGACAAGAACAGAAGCAGGATCCAAGGGCTCAGTGGCTGTCATTGAATCTTTAAGAAGATCACATGATCTAATCACTATCATCACCCATGAATGGAACTCTGACCACAACTAAGGCTGAGACAGGAGGATCACCTAAGTTTGAACTCTATTTAGTGAGACTTTGTAAAAAAAAAAAAAAGGGCTGAAATGTTGCTAAGTGGTAAAACATCCCTGAGTCCCATCTCTTGTACTGCAAAACAATAACAAAAATAATAAAATAGTGCTTACCTAGCATGTGCAAGACCCTAGCACTGAAAAAAAGACAAACTAGGGGCTGGGGATTTAGCTCAGCGGCATAAGCACCTGCCTTGCAAGCAGGTAGTCGTGAGTTCGATCCCTGGTACCGATAAAAACGAAAAAGACAAAAAGCAAAACAAAAAAAAAGACAAACTGGCCCAGAATGGGCTGTATGGACAGGAATACTTCATTACACACAGATAGATAATCAGTTCCTGACAGAGCCCACCTAAAAGTGAATCTATTTGAAATAACCTCTAACCAGACAGGCTGGAGAGGTAGCTAGCTCAGTACAAAAGCCCTGAGTTCAATCCCCCTGTACTGCCAAAACCAAAACAAAATGAAACAATAAAACAATTTGAAAAAGAGCCCAGTAGAAATGATAGACCTAAAACAAAATTGAAAAGTCCTTGCATGAGTTTTATAACATACTGAACAGCTAGAGAGGTAATTTGTGTGAATTGGAATATAGGTTAAAATGTTTTAAGGCATACATCTTGAAAAAGTTCATTAGGCTAATTTTGATAAATTTAGGGTATTCATCTAAAGAACAGAACAAGTACAAATTTCAAACATGGCAAACAGGCTAGAATGATGAATAATCCAAAGAAGGCAAGAAAAAAGACCAAGTGGACAAAGCACACGTACAGTAATTTGTGAGTAATGTCTGCCCCCTCTGATTTGAGGGACCTGGGCTGACGCTTCAAGACCCACCGTGACTCACACAGTACAAGGGAGGAGGTTATGTGAAAAACCCCTCAAATCACTCTCACCTTCTTGAAAATGGCTTTTCTTCCTGTAGTGATGGGGATGGAACCCAGGTCCCTGTGCTAAGAAAGCCCTCTTCTAGCGGTATGTACTGCAGCTCCTTAGGTAGCTTTTTCTTGATTACACATCCACTTGGTTGCTGGAAACCTTTGACTGTTTTCCACAACTCTGATGCAGCTGATTTAGACAATTCTGCTCGTTTTTCTCATGTTAGCTATTTCTTTGTGTATTCTGTTTGAAGAGTGTTTCTTGTAGGTAGCATGGTGTCTTTTTACATACTTTTACAGCATCTGTTTCAATTGAGATGCTTAAGTCATTTACTTTTTTCTGGTACTGAGGATCAAATTCACAACCTTGCACTGAGCTAAATCCTTGGCCCATCATGTACATTTAATGTGGTTATTGATACATTTGCATCATCTCCTTGTTTTCTATTTGTCCTTCCTTTTTTTCTGCTTTTTTGAGTAATCAAACATTTTTGTGATTCCATTTTTCTCCTTTATTGGCTTATTAGCTTTAACTCTTGGTTTTATTTCCTAATTCCTTTAAGGTTTATAGTATACAGTGTATAGTTGTCCCCCCTTATCCATGGCGGCGGAAATAAATCCCAAAGCACAGACAGTACCAGACCATATATATGTGTGTATATATATATGTTTTTTATACATTTATACATAAAAGTTTAATTTATAAATTAGTCATAGTATGGGATTAACAACAATAATAAAATAAAACAATTTCTATATTAAGTAAAGTAAGTAGTGTTTGAACACAAACACTCCAGCAGTGGGTCAGATAACTGAGAAGGCTACTAGTGACTAGTGGAAGGTGGCATACAGTGTGGACACATGGAACAGAGGCTGATTCATGTCCTAGGAGGGAAGGTAGGGTAGCACAAGTTTGCTCCGAATAGCGCACAACTTAAAATTTGGGAGTTGTTGTGAAATATAGTCTCAAAAACTTATGAATTGCTTATTCCTGGAATTTTCCATTCAGTATTTTCAGACCGTGGTTGACTGAATAATTCTGAAAGGAGAAACTACAGATGGGGGAGGAGCTACTGTTCATGTTTACCTTACCAAACCACACCTTTGAGCCATGTAACCTACTTCACACATAGTTTAAGAAATTCACAATAGTGTTTCCATTTCCCCATCCTCAGCCTGTATGCTACTGTTATCATGTATTTTACTTTTATGTGATATAAACCCATATATATATAAATATTTAATTTAAACGTCGATTGACTTTCTTTTTGTGGCACTAGGTACTAGGGTTGAACTCAGGGTCTTTGCACTAAGGTTTTTAATTTTTTTTTTTAATTTATTTTGAGACAAGTTCTTGTTAAGTTGCCAAGTTGCCCAATTTGGGCTTGAACTTGCAATCCTCCTGCCTCAGCTTTCCAGGATCTGGGGATTTATAGGCATTTGTCATCACTCCTAACTTAATTAATTTACTGGGCTCAACTAACTTTTAAAAAGATTTAAATATAATAATAATAAAAGACATCTTTTACTCATGTAGTTGCCATATACAATGTTCTTAATTCCTTTGGTTAGATCTTGATTTCCATGAATATTTTTTGTTTTTTGTTTTTTGAGACAGGGTCTCATCATGTAGTCCAGGTAACCATCAATGTAGTCCAGGCTGGCCTGGAACTCACAGTGATCCTGCTTCAGCCTCCTGAGTGCTGGGATTACAGGCCCTGTACCGGCATTGTTGGCATCTGGTATCATTTTCTTTTGGCCTCAAGGTTATCCTCCAATATTTCTTGTACTTCAGGTCTGTAGGTAATCAGTTCTTACAGTTTTATTGTGTATGAAGTCTATTTCACCTTACTTTTTGAAAGATAATTTTCATGTATATGGAACTGTAGGCCAACAGTTTTTATTGTTTGCAGTATTTTACAAATGGTGGCCCGGCCTTCTTTCTTGCATTACTTCCAGTGAGAAGTTTCATGTCCTCCATCTTTGTTACTATGTACATGCCCCCTCCCACTGCTCTGTGTTTCTCTTTAGCACTGGTTTGAGTACAGTAATTTGGTTATGATATGCTATGGTATAGTTTCCCTCTTGTTTTTCATGTCTGGCATTTGTTGAACTTCTTCAATCTGTAAATTTCTGGTGGTCCTTAAATTTGAAAAAAATTGGCTGGTATTTATTTCTTCACAGTGTTTTCTGAAGCTTTCCCTCTCTCCTCCTTCCTTCATTGACTGCAATTACTCATATATTAGGCTGCTTGAATTTGTTCTGCAGATCATTGAGGCTTGCCTCCCTCCTTTCTTTCTTGTTTCCTTCCTTTCTTTGTTGGGATTCTTTTTTTATTTTAAAGAGGGTGAAACCAAGGAAAGTAAAACATTAAAACCAATCAAAACAAACCAGTGTAACGACACAGGACTTCAAAACAATACAAAATCAACAATGGTTACCATAACGCCACTTGTCTTCAAAATAGCTGCAGATACCATCAGACATAGTAAAAATCAAACAAAACAAAATAGAATAGAATGAATAAAAACAAAACAATGAATGCAATACAGGACTTCAAAATGACATGAGTAAATCCAAAATGGCTACCATAATATGTCTTACTATCTTTGAAATAGCTGCCCATGCCATCAGATATAACAGAATCAAACAAAACAAAAGAGAATAAAACCCAACCCAACAAAACAATGAAAATGATACAGGACTTCAAAAAAGGATAATAGGGAATTAACAATGGCTACCACCTTCAGGAGATCCTTCATAGATGCCACACTGCATACCCGCTGTCCTCTGCATAGATGATCAAATCACTGGCCCTAGACCTGTAAGGTGAGTAAAATACCAAACACTACAAGCATCAAATTGCATTTCACCTCAATAGCTATCATTGGAGCCTGTGTTTCTCTGGACCAGCTGATCACTTACCAGGACAGGGGGAGGGGATTGGTTCTTCTTGTTTGCCAGCCCTCTTGCTGGAAGGGGCTGGGGTCTGGCAGTCCCCCTGCTGACGGTAGCCCACGCATGGTGCTGCTTCACAGGGAGGGCTTGCTTCTTGGTGAATCTTGTTCTCTCCTGCTGCAGCCTGTGAATCTTCTTTGGAATTCTTTTTCTCTGTGTTTCATTTTTGTTTTGTGTTGCTAGAGATTGAACCCAGGGTCTTCACACAGTCTCTAGCCTTTGTTTTCGTTTTCAGATAGGATCTTGCCAAGTCACCAAATTTCCCAGTATGACCTTGAACTTGTGAACTTTGTGCCTTGGCCTCCAAGAGTGTAGGTATTACAGGTGTGCACCACTATGCCTGAGTTCTCTGAGATTCATTTTCAGTAGTTTCTCTTGCTGTGCTTCAAGTTGACTAGCATTTTCCTTCAACAGTGTAGACACTTTTCAACAGTGTAGACACTAGAGTGTGCTATTCATTCCACCCAATGAATTTTCAACCAGAACTATGTATTTTTGATGTCTTCAACATTTCTAACATTTTGAACATATGTCATCTTCTCAACTGTTTTTAGTCACAATCCTTTCGACACCACATGTGCAGGCTTTTTCCTATACCAACAACCAGATTTCCAAGTCCCCAAACATCAACTTGGTGCCCAACATTTCAGTTCAACTCACATTGTTACCTAGAATTGGTGTCAGACTCCACAAGTCGTGGCTGTCCCACTTGAGATGAAAATTGAAAATCCCAGGCTTTTCTCTACTATATGTTGAAAATCATTTGGCTATAAAGATGTGGGATGTGGATTTATTTCTGGGCTGTCTATACTGTTCCATTGTAGTGTGTTTATTGTTGTTTTGTTTTGTCTTTGTTTTCAGTACAGACTATTAAGCCCAGGAACTGCTGAACTATACCCCTAGCCTTGTTTATATTACTTTCTTTTGAGGCAAGATCTCTTTCAGTCACCCAGGCTGGCCTTGAACTTGTGATTCTCCTGCCTTAGCTTCCGAGTAGTTAGCATTACAAGCATGGACCACTATGTCCACTGAGATATTTTTTTTTCAAATTAAAATTTTTGTTTTTTTTTGTTTTTTGAGATAGGGTCTCACTATAGCCTGGGAACCTTGAACTCACTATGTAGCCTAGGCTGGCCTTGAACTTGCAGAGATCCTTCTGCTTTAGCCTCCTGAGTGATGGGATTACAAGAGTGTGCCACCATGCCTGGCCTTCAGATTTTAATTTTTATTGGTATATGTTTGTACTACATAATGATTACATTCGTTATGAGGAGTTGGTACATAATAATTTTAAATCTTTTGAGATATGATTATTTTTATGCCAGTACCATGCTGTTTGAGTGACTATTCCTTTGTAGTATATTTGGGATCAAGTAGTGTGATGCCTCCCTTGACATATTTATTATCTAGACACTAAAAAGAAGAAACATGGGTTGTAGCCTAGGGATGTAGCTGAGTGGTAGAGCTGTGCTTAGAGTGCATGAATCCCTGTGTTCCAACCCTAGTACAACAACAACCAAAAACAACAACAAGAAAAAGAAAAGGAAATATGGCTTGTGAAAACTTCATCTACATAATTTATTACTTTTAACAGTATTATATTTTTAAAATTCAAAAAAGATAATAACCATTTGTGAAATGCTTGCAATTTTTGTGATATCATAGCTCTTAGTTTAAAAAAGATTTCTCACATCCAGGAGTGGTGATGTGTGCCTGTAATTCCAGCATTCAGGAGACAGAGACAGAGGCAGACAGAGAGAGAAAGCTGTTGTGAAGGCAACAGACCGAATGTCCCTTGGTGACACTGCTGCCTCTCCCCAAGCTTTTGCCTCGTCTCCAGTTCTATTTATTTATTTGGGACTGGAGATCAAAGTCACAACCTTGTGCTTGCCAGGCAGGTATTTGTGCTGTTGAGCTAAATCCCCGGTCCCTGTCTCCAGTTTTAGAATGACTTTTTTTGTGTGTGTGTGATATATGGCTAAGATTATGAGTTGCAATAAAGGTAAAATATGTGTTTTTTAAAAATTGTTTTTATCATTTTGAAGGTAGTAAAATACAATAGAACAAGACAGAACAAAGCCAATTGAGACAGTGAAATTGGTACGGAACTTCACAGCAGTTTACCGGGATAACAGTAATAGGTGTCATAGTATATTTTGTTATCTTCACAATAGTTATTCTTTCAATCAGGTATAGCAAAATCAACATGCACTACAGAACATTATAGAACTTATCAAAACAGAATATTGAATAGAGCAATGCAATTCATCAGAACAAAGCAAAACAGTGGTAAAAATATTTGCCTTCAAAGAGATGGTAGAATGAAATCTCCCCTATTTGCTATATTGCATATGGTCAACCTCCGAAGAGAGGCTCAGATCTCTGGCTCCCAGTTGCTAACTGCCGGGGGGAAGGAAGCTGGGATGGGATGTTTGATTCTCATCCCGCATGCTAGTAGGCTCAGGACTGCTTTCCAAGGAGGCGGGCTGCTTGCTTGGTTTCCCAGTGCCCTAAGTTCCAACATGGCACAGATCTTGGGAGACACTGGCTGGTTCTCAAAATGTGTGTTTTGAAATGAAATCTGTCTTCACATCTAACCAAAATACTTTAATAATTATTGAAAAACACACACTGCTCTCAAGTCATAAAAACGATGCATGCTGGACTTCAGAATTTGCAAAAGGCTTTTAGGGCCCACTCTTCACTGTCCTCTGTGATAGCACTGTGGAATGTGGCAGTATCATTCCCATGTCATAAGTGATACAGCTGCTGCTCGGCCCGAGGGTGTTTTGCTAGTTAGTGGTATCTTTAGCCAGATGTTTCTGAAGCCACATTCTTTCTATAGTTCTATTCTAAATAGAGCTAGTTCTATTCTAAATTTATTTTCAGTGTGTCATTCCTTAGCTTTCCTTTCCACCCGCCCTGGTGGAATGGACACTGTCCTGGTCCAGCAGCTCACCAGTGCCCATGTCACAGTGGTATTGGTTTTGCTGCTTTATGATTCTAGCAAGAGCTTGGAAAGTAAGCAGTTTGACAAAGTTACCTTTCTTTCAGATTTTTTTCTTCAAATTTCAGCTATTTGTGATTGCTTTTCTTTGGTCTTTTTTTTCCAATCAGATTTTATTAGTACATTTTAGATATAAATAATGATCACATTGAACATAGAGAATTTGTATCTATAAATAATGCAATTTGTTTTTCTCCATTCCTCTACCCTCCCTTCAACCCCTCCTCCCCTCCCTATTTACAAAAGCTTTGTTTCCATTTCTCATTTTTGTTACTTTTCTCTTTCTTTCCGCCTCTTCCTTGTTCTCCTCCCCATTTGATCAGTTTCTTTCCATTTCACAGCATCTGTTGTACATTGTGATCTTATTTACTCTTTCAGCTTCTCACACTAGTGAGACAATACAATGTTTACACACACCAGTTTGATTTATTTCACTTATGAGCATGTTTTATAGTTGCATCTATTTCCCTATAAAAGCCTTGAGTTATCATTCTTTATGGCTGAGAAGTACTCCACTGTATAAAAATTCCACATCTTTTTTTATCCATTCCTTGGTTAACGGGCATTTCGATTGTTTTCAAGACCTATAAATTGTGCTGTTATAAACACAGGTACACATATATTGCTGTGATATGGTGTTTTTAATTCTTCTGGGAAAATATCCAGAAGGGGAATAGCTGGGTCAAATGGGACCTCCAATCCTAGTTTTTGAGGAATCTCCACACTGATTTCCACATTGTTTGTACTAGCCTGCACTCCCACCAACAGTGAGGAAGGTGTTTTTTCTTTTTTGGTACCAGGATGCAAATTTGGGGCTTTGTACTCACCAGGCAGGTGCAGTGCAACTGAGCTATACCTCTGGCCTTATTTGTAGCAGCTTTTTGTTTCAAGTCAAAATTTGAAAAATGGGGAGATTCTTCTGGGGGCAGTGTCCTATTGCCCAGGAAACCACTGAGCATCATGGTGATTTGACTCACCCCTGTTGCAGGCCTGTTATGGACCTACTCATAATGGAAGAAAGGGCACAGGGTCACCTCCTCTCCCAATTTGTTGTAATGCTGAAGCACAGGGCCTCCTGCAGGTAAAGTGTACACTTGACAACTGAGCTATGCTCCAACCCTTGCCTACCCTTTTCCTTGGTGCTTATTTCTAGTACTGAAGATTGAATCCAGAGCATTCACATTGAGCTACATGCTCAGCCCTCTTTACTTTTTATTTTGAGACAAACTCATACTAAATTGCCAAGTAAGTCTAGGTCTTGAATTTGTGATCCTCCTGCCTTCGACTTTCAAAGTGGTGGGATTACAGGTATGTGCCACCAAGTCTGGCATGCCTCCCCACTTTTTTAGGAGTACTGAGGTTTGAAATCCAGGTTTTTCACATGCTAGGCAAGTGTTCTAACAAGTCCTTTTGAAACATTGTATTTTGCCAAGTGTGGTGGTACATGCCTGTAATCCCAGCACTCTGAAAAGATGAAGCAGAAGGGTCACAAATTCGAGTCTAGCCTGGGAAATGTAGCAATTTAGTGAGCCTTCATCTCAAAATTAAAAGACAGAAAGAAGAAAGAAAAAGAAAAAAGAAAGAAGGGATGGGGACATACCTTGATGAGAAGGCACTGGGTTCAATATTCTGGCCTCAAATTTGCAATCCTCCTGCCTCAGCCTCCTGAGTTATTGAGATTACAGATGTGTGCCATTACACCAGGAACCTCTCCATTTTTATAAGCACAGAAACACTGAAAGCTTCAGATTGCACCATTGTGGAATTAGCCAGTGTTCATGTGAAATCATTTTATTTAAAACATCCTAAAAAAGATTTGGAGAATGAAGAGAGTTCACAATAGTTATATATCTAAACTCCAACAGAAACTGGTTTGTTGGAGGTAAGTCAGAAACCCACCCAGCAGGGTCTGACACTATCAAAATAGACTACTTTTATTGTATTTCCTAAATGGAATAATGATGAGGAAATGCATTCAGTGTATGAATTACTTGCTGTTCACAGCATCTGAAGCCCTAATCTTTGTAAAGAAGTTGGAACCTGCAAAGATGCTGTGCACAGGATCCACAGCTGGTCTCTGCTCTCCTGGGAGCTTTTTAACAGAAGGGCAGACAGCTTGAATTTCTTAGTGCAATGCTGTGTCATTTCATGTTTTTCCCATATTATCATTCTAACACCCTCAGTTTCTTCTTCATTCCACTTTATCTCCAACACTCTTCAGAGTAGAATTTGGGGAAAACTTTTGTTATTGGTGTTTTGAGGTGCTGGGGATTGAACACAGGGCCTTGCACATGATAAGCAAGTGCTCTACCAATCATATTCCCACCCTACCCCAGAAGTATAATTTTGAAAAACCTCAGCAGTTGCTTATTAGTTTCACTAAAAATATAGTTTCTCAAAGTAATATATGAGCTTGAAAGCATTATTTTATTCTGACATTACAGATAAAAGAGCAATTAATTCATGCTCAATGCCCAGTAATGTGCTTTCAATAATGCTTTATGTGTAACACACATCACTTGCAAATGTTGGTAGTGCTGCTTCCCTCCGAGGCTAGCACTTCCCAGGTGCCTCTTTCACGTAATCTCGCTCTTGGGTGTGTCTTAGCACATCCCTGCTCTTGCCTCACTTCCGTTTCTAGCCTTTACCTCTTTCTCTGCAGCTGTGGAAAAAATGCATTGAACAGTGTTCTCAACATACAACTTTTACCTTTGTGAGTCTTCATGGCTTCAAGAGCACAGATGAAACAGCAGAGCAACCCAAATTTTATAGAAAGGAGTCACTTGCTTGTGGTTAGCTCTGTGTGTGTGTGTGTGTGTGTGTGTGTGTGTGTGTGTGTGTGTGTGTGTAAGTATTCTAGGAAGACCACGACAGTCAGTGCATTCCTATGCAGGGAGAAACAATAGAACTGGGCACAGTATGGCCCGCTGTCTCTATGGTAACTGCTCTTGATTGCACACAGTTATTTTTACTCATTTTGCTACATCATATTTGGAAATATAAATGATGTTGTGCTTATAATCATGCATTTGTAATCATCAGTTATTTGTGTCCATGGTGACTCTGCTATTATTTCTGCTCTGGATTCTTGTAAAAGCTGGGCAGGATGTGTGTGGAGGAGACAGGAGACAGATGACTCACTGAAACCTTTTCTGGAACAAACAGGTTGATTACTTCAGAGAAAAATGACTCTAAAGTCTGTGTTCTCCCTCTGCCCACAGGCATTTCTCAGTGATTGATAAGTGTCTGCACTGACCTTGCCCTTCTGTTCCCAGCGTCAGCCTGGGGCTGTTTTTAAAGTGCTGGGAAGACTTAAGAGCACCTTGCATTGAAATGGGTCTCCAAGAATTTGGGAGTATGGGGGTGACAGTTGTCTACTGCTTGTCGAGGACAATTCTTTGAGGACCCGTCATTTGTTAATATCTTATCTGGATTACCATTTGAACTGTCATGAAGCAACCTTTAGCTTCTTGGGGTTACAACTAAGATTCTGGCCACATCTGCAAGGCATGTACAGGGCTCAGTCTTATCTCTCTGTCACCTTCCACTGGTTTTCCTTGGGATGTTATAAATCAATTTTCCCGGATGAACCTGCCAGAGTCACCATCATGTCTGCCGTGAGCTATGAGAAAGGCACGTTATAGATAAGAAGGATCCACAAATGGCAGGATATCCTCTGCAACCAACGGGCTATGCTAAGGATGTCTCCTTGGCAGGGAAACATGATTTTATTTTGTTCTGTGTTGCTGAAGATCCAGGGTTGAATGAATGACCCAGACTGTTGCTATTTGCTTATAATATATGAATAGCGACATAGAAGTGCTGATTAGTCCATCTTCAAAATTACTTTGAAAGTAGTGGTGTTTTGGGCCTTTTCATGTTGTCTTTGGTTTTTGACACAGGGACTTTGTTGTGTTGCCCAGGATAACCTGCAACTCTTGGGCTTGAGTGATCTTCCTGCCTCAGCCTCCTGAGTTGCTGGGACTGCAAGTGCCCACCACTTTGCTTGGCTGATGCTTTGGCATTGAATGTCCCATCATCAGAGCTCTCTTCTCATCAAAAAACCTTGGGCTTTTCCATTTAAACTCTCCTAAAAAGTGCTTAAATTTTTTTTGTGTGTGTGACAAGGTCTTGTTATGTAGCCCAGGCTGCCCTCGAACTCAGTGATCCTCCTGCTTCAGCCTCCTGAGTGCTGGATTATAGTTGTGTGCTGCCACACCCAGCTCCAAAAGGTTTTTCAAACCAAGTCTTCATCACTCTCAAAGGCCAGAAGAGTTTGTTTTCTCAATGACAGCTATGGCACTAAGCATTCAAAAGCAATAATAAAATATATAAGACTCTTCCTTATGGCTTGAAGGCTCCGGCAAATGTCACTGTTACCTGTCTACCTGTTTTTTCTGTCACTCCTGAAATTCTGATACAATGCCCACAGTGAAAGGAACTAATTCTCTTTTTTTGATACCATGAATCAAACTCAGGGCCTCACACTTGCCAAGCAGGTGCTGTACCACTGAGCTATATCCCCAGCGAGTGTCTTGGTTACTTTCACTTGTTGCTGAGAAAAAATACCTGATGCCCAAAATTAAGGAAAGAAATTTATTTAGCTCACAGTTTGTGGAGGTTTCAGTCTATGATTTTCTGGGTCCAAGACAGAGTGGTGTGGCAGAGGGCAACAGTTCATGGCAGTGGGAAAAGGCAGAAGTGACAAGAGCAAAAAGGGAGATGCATGGAAAGAAGATTCTCTCCGTCTGTTTTATTATATGTAGGCCACCCGCACCCTAGGGTGGGTGTAGCACTAACACTCACAATTCCAGCATTGGACCGTGAATTAATCACAAAATCTAGAAGCCTGCCCCCATGACTCCTTGAGGCTTTGGGGGGACATCTGGACTCAAATCATAACACAAAGTAACTAATTCTCATGGTTGTCGAATTTACTTCCTAGCTGAGTGTGGTGGTATGCACCCCCACTCTGGGAGGATGAATCAGGATGATCATCAGTTCAAACCTAGTCTGGGCTGTTTAGCTAGATCTTATCTCTTTTTTTTTTTTTTTTTTTTTTGCAGTACTGGAGATCAAACTCACAACCTTGTGCTTGCAAGGCAGGTGCTTATGTCACTGAGCTAAATCCCCAGCCCTAGATCTTACCTCAAATAAAAGTTTTTTAAAGAGTTGAGTGTGTGGTTCAGTGCAAAGTCCCTGGGTTTAATCCTCAATGAAAAAAGAAAAAGTTGAAAAATGAGTCTGGGAAGATTCTATGGCCATCTTCTTATTTTTCAATGCCCATTTTGCTTGAGAGAGAGATTGAGTGACCTACTTTCTGTAGAAAGTGGAGTACTGCTCCTCTGAGAAGTGGTAGGAGCCCACTAAGGACAGTCGGGTGGAGGGGCTCCCAGCGGCCTGCAGCCCTCATTTGCTGGGCTTTGAGCAACTGTGCTGAGTATTAAAGTGCAGTTGTAACATTTTTTAAGTGTTCAAGCTGTTCTTCGGAACATTTGAATTTTATTGAACAATGCAGTTGTCCTCGGCATAAATGGAGGGCTAGGTCTAAGGGCCCTGAAGGTACCAAACTCCCAGAGTGTGTAAGTCTCTTCTAGAAGATGAGGGAGCACTTGCATAGAACCCGCACACATTTCTGTTGTCTCTAGAGGACTAAATGCGTCTGATACAATGTAAATGCTACGTAAGTAGTTTTTCACAGTGTATTATTTAGGGAATAATGACAAGAAAAAGTATGTAAATGCTCAGTACAGATGCAAATTTTTAAAAGAATCTTTTATATTTTAAGTACTAGAGATTGAAGCCAAGAACTTTGCATTGTTATGTTCCCTGCTCTTTTTTATGTTTTATTTTGAGACAGAGTCATTAAGTTGCCTAGCTGGGTTCAAACTTGAGATCCTTCTGCCTCAGCTTCCTAAAGTGCTGGGATGATAGATGTGAGCCACCACATCCAGTTTAAAGAATATCTTCAATCTACAGTTGGTTGTATCCACAAATGTGGCCCATGTGTTTCAGAGGACAAACTGCGTATTAAGATACTTTCATTTACATGATTGATTCATTTAAAACTCTATAAAGTAAACATCTTCCCCATTGCTTTTTTGGTACTTTTTGAGACAAGGTCTCACCATGCAGTTCAGGCTGGCCTTGAACTCACTTTGTAGCCCAGGCTGGACTTGAACTCACAGCAATCCTCCTGCCTCAGCCTCCCAAGTGCGGGGATTATAGGCATGTGTTACCACTCGTGGCTTCCCCCACTGAGTTTTGACACTGCATAGTAATATTACTTTCTGAAATATTTCATAATGATCCTTTTACTTATGTCCAAGCACTAAGTTCCATTTGCATAGTTTTATATACCAGTGAAAATATGTTCAGAGTGAGTCTTGTCTTTGACATTTTATATTGTATAAATGCTATGGAATGAATGCATTTCTGTTGTCATCACCATATGTTTTTCTCATCATTTGTGATGTTCTGTTTGTGTACTGCAGAGTGTAAACCATGCAAGGTAAGACAACTGGCCCAATCCCAGCTTGCTGACCACGTGATGCTTAAACACGCAGCAGCAGGGGCTGGGCCTCAGCTCCATGGTGAAGCACTTGCCCAGCTTTCAGAGTGCTACAAAAACAAAACAAAACAAGCAACACAGCACTAAGCAAACAGCCACAAAAGCACACTCTTTGAAGGTGGGGAAAGTGGTGCGCGATGTGTAAAATTCATAGCCTAATTGTCCTTTTGACATCTTCTTCATACACTGTGTCATAAACAATCTATCTGCAGCTCAGGACGGTGTTGCTCAGCTATATTCTCAGCATTCTGGGAGGCTGGGGCAAGAGAATTGCAAGTTTGAGCTTAGCCTGTGCAACTTAACAATGTAGATTCCAAATAAAAAACATTAAAAGGATTGGAGATGTAACCAAGGCCCTGGGTCCAATCTCCAATATTACAAAAAGTAAAAAAGAAGAAATCCAGAAATGATGACACTTTTTTCACAATTTCCAGAGTTTTACTATGGAATGCATATATAAAAATGAATTTTTACCTCAAATTATGTATAATTACATTGATATATATATGACATGAATAAAACATGCATACTATAAGACAGTACAGGCTGTAGTACTGAATGTACAAATATCACTTTTGCCATATTCACATAGCAAATGAACATTATTTACATAGCATGTTTCTTTTTTTCTTTTTTCTCTTGAGCTTTTTGACACAAGATCTTACTATGTAATTCAGGCTGGCCTTGAACTCACTAAGTAGCCCAGAGTGGCCTCAAATTGGTGACGATCCTCTTGCCTCAGCCTCCTGAGTGCTAGGATTACAGGTGTGTGCCACCATGCTTAGCTATTTTAAAATTTAGTTAGGGTCTTTCTTTTTTGAGACAGGATCTTGGTATGTAGTCCATATTAGCTTCCATGTTGATATCCTCCTGCCTCAGTCTACTGAGTAGCTGTTTAGAGGTATGTGCTATGGCATCCAGCTTTTCTATGCACATTTTAAACCTTAAATCAACTGATGCTCAGTCTAAAGTGTGGGCTGTGTTTACTGGTGATAATGCTGATGGTCATAGCAGCAAACACCAGAGAATCACAAAGCAGAAGAGATGGCTTCTTCCGCATTCTTTTAGCTCTGTGGGTGTTACAGGGTGAACTTCTTAGTTTGAAAATAGGACATTGTGTGTGTGTGTGTGTGTGTGTGTGTGTGTGTGTGTGATGCTGGAACCCAGGGCCTCATACAGGCTAGACCAGTGCTCTACCATTGAGCTACACCTTTAAAATTTTTGATACAAGATTTCACTAAGTTGCTCAGGGTGGCCTCAGATTTGTGATATTCCTGCCTCAGCCTCCTGAATAACCAGAATTATAAGTATGCACTGCCATGCCTGGCTGGTAGGACATCCTCTGATAACAAAAATGCAGAACTCAGGCCAGGGTCCATAATAGTAGTACTTAGCTAAAATTCATAGACATTTCATTTTCATTGTCCTGATATTAGTATATAAAGGGGAATAAAGCACTAACTTAGATGATTTTGGGGATCATATAATTATTATCTTTTCAGTACATAAATTATAAAATAGAATTAATTTTATTTAAAAAGACATAAGAGAGCACATTAGAATTTAACATGTTGCTTCTACTTTAATCAAAGGAATTCACAGTTATTGAAGAAATTTTTTCAAATGGTTCCACTGAAACTCAGGGAAGACATACGAATGCCAGGTCAAGAAGGCAGATCTTTCTAGAACTTTTCTTCTTACTCAAATATTGAGACTATGTTAATTATGTAACAAAGTAAAATTGTTGTAAAACTATGGGACAATTATAACTTTGGTTAATGTGTACGATGGAAAACTGCAAATAAAATAAGCTTTTGGTCCTCTTATGAATCTTCTTCCACAAGCCTGAATAGATTTCTTTTTTTAAAGCATATATTAGTTCTTTTATTTTACACAGTTCAGGCAGCAGTTTTAATAGTGTAGATATTCCTGGCTTCTTATCATTGTAAACTCAAAAGACTTGTTTTTAGTAATGTGTGGTTTTTTTGTTTTTTGTTTTTTTGTAGTGAGTATCAAACTCACAACCATGCACTTACCAGGCAGGTGCTTGAACCACTGAACTAAATCCCCATCTGGTAATCTGTTTTGTATCTAATCTTTGCTTCAGATAAGATAGAGATTGTAGTCTATATTTAACAGATTATAATAGTAATAACATATTTATACTATTTTCAGACAATATTACTTTGCAAATTAAGATTTGTTCAATGAAATAATTGACAAACCATGTAGTTTGGTGCAATCAACTCTAGCTGCATATTTAAATCCAGTTTTTCAAATGTCGAAATTAAATTTGTACAGCAAGTAACTTGAATTCTGTTTATCTTTTCCATTATAATTTTTAAATTGAGTAAGTAAAAGATAAATTTCAGATTCAAAATTTTTACTAGAAATTATGTCTGGGGTGGATTCTTTTTTTTAATTTTAAAAGAAAAATAACAAACAATGAAACTCAGTTTCGAAACAGGTTAGTAGGACAGTTACAATAGTTGATACATTGCATATTGTTGTCTTCCTAGTAGTTATTCAGAGTACAGGATATAAGCATGATATCTTTTCTAGAAAATATTAGCACAAAACATTCTTTTCAAGGAGCAAATTGCTGTATAAGTACCTTAATTAGTGTGTGTGTGTATGTGTGTAGATATATACACACTTTTACTTCTGAAAAGGCAACTGGCCTCAGAATATCAGGACAGACAGCGGGAGCCAGAGGGTGGCCTGGTGCAGAGGAACAGCCATGATGAACTCTACTGCTTTGGGCAAACAGTACCCTGCATGTGTGTGGACCTAGGTAAGTGCTGTCTGCACACGGTTAGTCACACTTGCACACTGCCAGTACAGTAGGGGCGTATTGGTCACACTAGCAGCGCACTACTTAAACTTACATTTTTAGGACATACGTGTTCCTGTCTAATCCTACCTACTGGAGAGGCTGAGGAGGAGGATCACAAGTTGGAGAGAAGCCTAGGTAATTTAGCAAGACCCTGGGGATGTGGCTCAGTGATAGGGCGCTTGTCTAGCATGCATGAGGCATCTGTTGGCCTGCTTTCAGATTTTGTTTAATGGAATGATATGCTTTAACTGAGGAAAAGGGAAAATAATTGCAAACTGGAGATTAAGTGCCTATTCTTTGCCATAGGAGGAGATCTTAGCTCACAGTTCCATACATAGACTGTGATGTAAGGTGTCTATCTTTTGGTAGAAGTAATAAAATTGTCAGTCTCAACCCCACGACTGAGATGGTGGACAAGTCACCATGTGGTTTGGTGTCTCCATTTCCTGGTCCATAAAACTGAACATGGTTATGTACACATTTAAGATGTTGTTAGCCTTAGTAAGATCCAAATGGCCTTTTCACTGTAAAATGTCTGGGATCTAGGACTGGAGTGTAGCTCAGTGGTAGAGCACTTGCCTGGCGTGTGGAAAGCCATCCCCAGCATGAACCCTACCTGTTACAAAAGTGTATGTGATCTGCATCCTTGTATTGTTCACCCCAACTTCTTTGTCATGGGAGTGTCTTCTCAATCCATTTTAAAAGACAGTTTTACGGGATACATCAATCACTAACTTCTTTTTATTGCAATTTCTAGAAAACTTAGGGCTGTGGTTTGTTGACTTTCCTCTTAGAATATCTTAAACAACGTGCCATATTTGAGCTCCTAGTCCGTTCCTGACTGCTAACATGATAGAGTTCCACCCCTCATGGGTATTGATGTATGATGACAATGTGACACAGAAGTCTGATGTGGGAAACTGTAAGATGGGATGACACTGGAAAGATGGTTTCATCGAAATGCCAAAGTGTATGAAAGCGTATTCACCCTCACATTTATGCAGATTGGTGTCAAGTGGTCAGGCAGTTCCTAAGCAACTGTACAGAGTTGACTGCTAGGCTGGCTTGTCACATGTCCACATATTCCTCTGGAAAAGAGACCATGAGCACAAATGCATTCAGCTGGTTTATTGCTTAAAGAGACAGTAACAGTAAGACCATCGTGGTGTCAGATTCATGCGCAGCCTCCTAGAATGAAATTGAACCAGATAGTCTAGGCTACCTGCTCCACAAATAGTCTGTCTCTGTCAGTGAAAGACTGACTCTAAACTCCAGCCAACCAGCTTTATACTAGCTACACAGAAGCCTACTGTTGGAACCAAGCCATGGTCACACTAGAAAGGTCCATGTCTCTCCAGAGCCAGAGAGGCTGACGAGAAAGTGCCTGATGACCACTTCTTACCAGGCTACTTGTCATGTTCTGGAAAAAGAGGCACAGGATGCTCTTCTGCCCAGACTCAAGTGAGATTTCAGTCAAGTTGTCCCCATTTGGACTATGTGGAGATGTGCATGCCACCATGGGGTGATGGCAAAGTGATTCTCATAGAGATATGCTGCCTAACCTTTCATGTGTGCCGCTAAGAATTATTTTTAGAAACACAGGCCACCTGTTTGGTGCCCTGACTAGCTATACAGACAGGTGCATGGATGAAATTCTTTCAATTTGTCTTGGTGAAATTAGATGGCAGTAACTGTGGCTATGCCTGTGAAGAAAATGATCAGATCTACTTGGAGGGTAGACCACAGCCAGGCCCCTTGTCCAGAGCCAAGTCAGCTCTGTGTGACCTTAATGCAAGTAGGGCAAGGTGTGTTGGTAGTGACTGGTATGTGGCCCACCCCACTGGCCAGTAGGAAGTGCAGAGTGAAGTGATTGGCAGTTGCCATTCACGCCAGGCAGTTTAGACTAGTGTAGTGCCTACATATCTATGTACTGGTGGGTGAACCATTTATTACAACAGAAATAAACCAATCTGGGATTCCCTAGGGCAGCTAAACTTTTTGAGTGGAGTTAAGTATGTGTAGTTCCTGCAAAGCAGGTTGGAGAAGTGTTTCTGAGCCCAGCATGGTGCTGCACACCAGCAATTGGGAGGCTGAGCCAGGGGGATTGAGAATCTGAGCCCAGTTACCTGGTGAGACCCTGATTCAAACAACAGCAGCCAAAAACAAACAAACAAACAAACAAACAAAAAGATTTCTGAAGGGAACAATTTCATAGTTGTTATGGCCTGAATATTTGCATCCCCTAGAATTCAGACGTTGATATTCTAACCCTGAAGGCAATGGAATTGGGAGATGACACATTTTACGAAGTGACCAGGGACTAGTGTTCTTATAAAATAGGCCAAAGGAGCTTGCTGGCCCGTTCCACCACGTGAGGACACAGGGAGCAGGGATGCAGCCCCTCCTCAGGCATCAAATCTGTAAGGATCTTGATCTTGGATTTCCTAGGCTTCAAAACTGTGAAAAGTAAATGTTTGTTTTAAAGCACTCAGTTTATGGCAGGTAGTCTGTTGTGGCAGCCAGCACAAACTAATATCTGTCAGGGCCAGGACAGCTCCCCTGCTGTGGCCCGTACTGCTCCAGGATCCACTTAGCCCTTAGCACTCGTTACCTCACACCTGTGAGCACCATCGTCAGTGTGCAAGAACCACCCAGACAGGTGGCAGAGCTCTCAGAAGGAGGAACACTGGCTCAGACTCTCCTTCCTCCAGGCTCTTCTCTGCTACTCGCAGAGCCTGGTAACTGTTTTCTGTGAGGTACATATGAAAGAGACAAAGGTATTGTGAATAGATTCATGTGTCTGTCATCCCAGCTATTTAGAAGCTGAGGTGGGAGGCTCACAAGTTTGAGGCCAACCTAGATGACACAGCAAGACCCTCAAGAAACAAAATACCAAGTAAAATGAAACACTTTTGTCACATTCAAAACCATTACTGCCCACATTTAAATATTCACTACATTTAGAGTCCATACAAACTCTTTTTGAAATGTGTGCTTCCCTGGAAGCCAAACTTGGTGACCAGTTACTACTACTACTACTATTGTGATGAGGTCTTGCTATGTTGCCTAGGCTGTCCTTGAACTCTCTATCCCTCTGTCTTAGCCTACAGTATAGCTGGGATCACACTACCATGCTCAGATATTTTTTAAAGTTTTTCTCTTATGAATCTATTTTAGATGGCATTTTCACTTGTGGATGAAAAGGGCATGAAATGTTCAGTAAAAAGTCCACAGCAGGGTCAGTTTTTGCTAAATACTGTACCATTTTGGTTCTGACTGATTGTGTTTTGGAAATCCAAAACTAGAGTGTCATCCATTGGTACATCCTTGAATAGCGAGTCCCCATGTACTGTGCAGACACAGGTGGCAGCACCACATCCCAATGGGGTGTCCAGAAAACATTAAGAAGTGGGGTATAGGGCTGGGGGTTTAGCTCAGTGGCACAAATGCCTGCTTGACAAGCATGAGGTTGTGAATTCAATGCCCAGTACCAAACAACAGATAAACAAAAAAAAAAGAAGAAAGAAGAAGAAGAAGAAGAAGAAGAAGAAGAAGAAGAAGAAGAAGAAGAAGAAGAAGAAGAAGAAGAAGAGGAAGAGGAAGAGGAAGAAGAAGGAGTATAAAGTATTCGTGGTCTTGTAGCTCTGGAGCCCAGAATGGGACACAGTCTCTGAACTTGTCTTTGCCATCTGACTATGTACCTGGGAGTCTCAGGAGTCCTTTGCTTCATATGCTGGCACTAGCCCTGTTCTGGGACCTACTCCTGAATGGAAAATGGGTCACCACATAGCATGCAGGGGACTTACCTGCCAGAGCACTTTCTTGATGCTCATCCTGAAAGGGTCCTGTGCCAAGCATACCCACACCAGTGACAAACAGGGGTGTAGGGCTGGTACAATCTGCTAATATATTTGTTCCTGTGTGTCATTGGCTAGCACAGGTCCCTGCTAGTGATAATGAGAATTAAAACTAAATGAGTTCGTAGGCAAAGGTTTTAAGTAGAAAGTAAGAGAAATGGCCTCCATCTTGAGTAGTTCACAAAAAAATCAGAGAGGAATTTCATAAGCCCTGTACTTCTCTCAGGGTCTGATTGATGGTTTTCTCAGGTTTTGTAGTTGCAGAGGACTCCTGACCTGCATAGTCTCTGGCATGTGAGATTCTTCCAGAGTTCAAGGCAACCAAGGTTTAGGACAGTGGAGCCTTTAGAGTGTAGGTGTGCTCAGTGTTAAAGGATGATGAGACAGGCCAGGTAAACTTGAGGCCAATAAACCATGTTTTACCAACTTTCAGAGAGACACTCCCTAAATGACTAACATGACTATATGCAGAACTGAGAAGGATTTGATCCAGAGTTTTACAAAATGAATGTCTTGCAGTTACCTTTTGGGTACCTGTAGGTCCAAGTGAAGACTCATGGTTTTAGAAAAATCAAAACATTTAAAAAATTTTTTTTTGCTTCCTTTGAGACAGGATCTTACTAGGTAGTCTAGGCTGGTCTTGAGCTCACTATGTAGCCCAAGCTGGCCTCACACTTGGGGCAATTCTCCTGTCTCAGCCTCCCAAATGGCGTGTGCCACCATACCTGGCTCTTAAATTCTTATTTGTTCAGACAGGGTCTCACTATACAGTTCAGGATGGCCATGACATCATTATGTATCCTAGGCTAGCCCCAAACTCAGTGATCCTTCTGCCTCAGCCTCCCAGGTGCTGGGGATTACAGGGGTGTGCCGCCATACCCAGCAATCCCTATTTTAGAAAAAAAATACAAATTGTGCTTTTATTTCAGTACTAGTGACTAAACCCAAAGCCTTTGTACTGAGCTACATTTCCAACCCTTTTTATTTTTTATTTTTGTAATTTTGGGACAGGTCTTGTTAAGTTGCCCAGGCTGGGTTTGAACTTATGATCCTTCTGCCTCAGCTTCCCAGAATACTGAAATTACTGGCATGAGATGCTATGCCAGAGTACAAGGCACACTTTTACTGAGTGAGTTTGTTTGTCCTCTGTCTCTGTGGTGATCTCTATGTCATGACTATGTTACATGGAGGCTGAGAGTGGGTCATCCAGTGAGCACGCTGCCAGGCTTGTACCTGTGCCCACCAAGCATACTGAGTGAAGCTTCTCTGCCAGGTGAAGTGTTTGTTTACACTTTTTTTGTGGTGAGGATTGAACCCAGAGCCTTCAAACTGAGCTATGCCACCAGCCATTTTTAAATTTTTATTTTGAGACAACTTGCTAATTCACCAAGTTGCCCAGGCTGGGCTTGAACTTCCAATCCTCTTGCTTTAGCCTTTCAGAGCGCTAGGATTACAGGGTTACACCACCCTGCCCAGCTTTTTTTTAAACTTTTAATTTTGAAATAATAATAAATTGTCATGAAACTTACACACACATACAACCCTACAAGGTTGAGGATGTAGCTCAGTGGTAGAGCACTTGTCTAGTATACCTGAGGCTCTGAGTTCCATTCCAAGCACTGAAAAAAAAAGTACAAAGATGTTTCATGCATCACGTTTTTCATACTGTAGTGACATATACAATATCAAAAAGAGGAAATTGCAGTGGTACAATCCACCAATTTTATTCCAGTTTTGCCATGCCCTCATCTGTGCTGCTACATGATTTTGTTACATAACAATCACAACAATCAAGATTCATTCAGAACTGTTAGCACAAAGAGTTGGGCACTGACTCTTTATGGTCCCCTTCTCCCATCCCTAAGCCCTTGGTAACCATTAATCCTTTCACGATAATTGTGCTATTTCAAGAATGTTATTTATAAATGGAATCACATAGTGTGAAACCTTTTGAGGTTGGCGTTTTGCACTCAGCGTAATTCCTCTGAGATCTATTGAAACTGCCGTGTTTATCAATAGTTAATTCCTTTATCTTGCAGAAGATGTTTAAAGACAGGGATGCACTAGTACCTGTTTAAGTGCTTAGCCACCATGAGACATCTGGACTAGTTCCAGTTTTAGTCTGTTATGAATAAAACTGCCAAGAGCATTTGGGTACAACTTTCTGTAAGTTTTCATTTCTCTGAGATAAATGCCCAGAAATGCAATGCTGATGGTAGTTACATGTTTAGTTTTATAAGAAATTGCTAAAGTATTCTCTCCTAGTCTCTAGTTTGTCTTTTCATTCTTTTCTAAAACTTTCTCTCACAGCAAACACTTCAAGTTCATTTGTTTGTTTGAGGCAGGGTTTATGTCAGTTGCCCAGGCTGGTCTTGAAGCTGTGATCCTCTTGTCTCTTGCCAATTGAATGCTGGGTTTAGAGTGCTGGGATTGCAGCATAGCAAAACACTTTTTTAAAAAATATCATGTTTTATATTTAATTCTGCGGTTCATTTTGGTTAGTTTTTATTTAAAAATTTTTTTGCGGCGGGGGGGGGGGGGATTTAGTCCAGCAGTGAAAGTGCCTGCCTGGCAAGCACAAGGTTGTGCGCTCGATCCTAGCACCACACACACACACACACACACACACACACACACACACACAATGTTTTAGGAAATGGCAGTCTTTTCCCATGAGTCAGTGCCATTCGTGAACTGTGAGGGAAGAGAACAAGAAGTTATCCAGAAGCAAGCCCTTCCTGTGAATCAGTATCCATGTGTGGGGAGAGCCAGATGCCAGTCCCTTCCTGCATGCAGGCTGGGAAACAAGAACCACCACTCACCCCCAACTCCTGCTGTAAGCAATCCACTGATCCAAAGGAACACAGTCTGCGATAATAAGTATTGAGGTGAAATGCAATTTGATGATTGTGATGTTTGGTGTTTCCTGGACTTTGCAGGTCTAGGGCCAGTGGTCTGATCATTTAGTCACAGGATCACAATACACAGTATGGCATCTATGGGGGATCCCCTTCTGAAGGTGGTGGCCATTGTTAATTCCCTATCATCCTGTTTTGAAGTCCTGTATCATTTTCATTGTTTTGTTGGGTTGCATTTTATTCCATTTTGTTTTGTTTGATTTTTGTTATATCTGATGGCATGGGCAGCTATTTCAAAGAAAGCAAGGCATATTACGGTAGCTATTTTGGATTTACTATTATTGTGAACTCCTTTACTGCATTCATTATTTTGTTTTTATTGGCTCTATTCTGTTCTGTTTGATTTTTACTATGTATGAAAAATCTGCAGCTATTTTAAAACAACAAGAGGTATAACGGTAACCATTGTTGATTGTTTTGAAGTCCTGTGCACTTACACTGGTTTGTTTTGATTGGCTTTATTTTGTTTTGTTTTGCTTGGTTTTATTCTCTTTAAAATAAAAATTAAAAAGTTTTTAAAAATAAAATATTGTTTTTGGTATTTTGGGACAGAATCTTGCTATGTAGTTCAGACTGGCCTTGAACACACTATGTAGCCCTGGATGGCCTCAAACTCACGATAATCCTCCTGCCTCAGCCTCTCAAGTGCAGGGATTACAGGTGTGTGCTACTTACTGTGTCTCACCCATTTTGGTTAATTTTTGAAACAAAGTATGAGATTTGGTTCGTGGTTAATTTGAGGGTGGTACCTAAAGAGCACCATCTATTGAAAAGCCCCTCCTTTCTGTTTGAATTGCTTTTGCTCCTTTGTTAAACAATCATTTAGTGAATTTGAATGTAGTGACACATAACTGTAACTCCAGAACCCTAGGGGATGAGACAGGAGGATTACAAATTCTAGCCCAGCCTGGACAACCTAATGACTTAGCAAGACTTTGTTTTGGAAAAAAATTAAAAAGCCTAGGAAGGGCTGAGGACTCACCTCAGTGGTGTAGCATCTGCCTGGCAAGCATGAGGTCCTGGGTTCGATTCCCAGTATCCCAAATTCCACTCTCCTCCCAAACCCTGGGAATGCAGCTCAGTTGCAAAGATTTCAGGTTCAATTCCTAGTACTAAACAAAGAAGAAGGAGTAAGAGGGAGCAGAAGAAGACAAGGAGGAGGAGGAGGAGAAGGAGAACAAAATCCAGAAGGAACCAGGAGGCTGTGATCACTTGAACCTCGTAGTTTGAGGGCAGATTCTCCCTTGATTTATGGGGACCTGTCTCTGTTGTCTCACTCTAATTACTGGATTTATATACTAAACCTTAACATTAAAAAGTATGATTCTTCTTTTGTTCCACTTATAAAATTATTTTAGCTATTTTAAGTTTTCAATTTCCCATACAAGTTTTAGAAAAAGCTTGTTTCTATATATGAAAATTTGGCTTTTCTTGTAATACTGGGCATTGAACCAGGACCTTTGCACTGAGCTACATTCCCGGTACTTTTTACATTTTATTTTGAGATAGGGTCTTGCAACGTTGCTCAGACTGGGCTAAAACTTCCTATCTTTATGCTTCAGCCTCCCAGAGTGCTTGGATTATATCTATCCACCACCATTCCCAGCTAGGCTGATATTTTATAGTAATTGAGTTAACCTCATAAATCAGAGGATGATTACCTCTTTCCCCCTAGGTTGAGTATGCCAATGCATGAGCTCATTGTCTTCTCATTTGTTTAGATATTATATGATTTCTTTCATCAATATTTTATAATTTGTAGTGTACAGACCTTGTACATGTGTACTATCCTGTGTACCAACATTGTATACCTAAGTATTTTATCTTCTTGATAGCAATTGTATGTGGTATTGTGTTTTAAATTTTGGTCATCAACATTTAGAAATGCAATTGGATTTTTCTGTGCTACAATTACATGTTATTTATAAAAATAAACAGAGGTTTATATTTGGCTACAGTTCACAGCTGTTGGACATTGTTCAAAGAGAACATAGAACCTTTTTTCCCTCTTTTTTTGGTACCGCTCTTCCTACTGAGCTACATCCCCAGCCCTCCCGCTTTTTATTTTGAGACAGAGTCTTGTTAAGTCACTAAGTTGTCCAGGCTGAGCTTGAACTTGCAATACTCCTGTCTCAGCCTCCCAGAGGTCTGGGATTACAGGCGTGTGTGCCATCATGCTCTGTGGGACATGAACTCTTAAAGCAGATATACTCATAGTTTCTTCTTAAAGACAGATTCCACTATTACTAAATGACAAAAAGAGACAGCTGACTTTTCCATTTTGAAAAAATGTCTACTGCATGATTTTCACTAATAACTTTATGGTTCCTTGTAGGCCAGGGGCACATGGGCTAGCACATGCTCCACAGCTAAGCTGTATCAATGCTGATACTTTTTTTTTTTAAATAAGAAGTTTGTATTTATTCAGAAGCATTCAGAATGCCAACAAAACAGCTGAAACATTTTGTTTGCAATTACAGAGTAATAGTCAGTTAACAGAATAACAATTATTTCATATACGCTACACCAGAGATAACTGAAGATGAAAAACTAACGTTATCATATAAAACTAATTTGTGCTGTGCATCAACAAGAACCTACTTTAAATTTCCATGCCAATTTACAAGCCCTATTACTGTTAAGGCAAGGTTACTGGCTATTGAAACTACCACCAGGAGAGGGCTATCTAAAGACAGATTCAATAGTGTGTTAACTGTACAAAAAAGGCACTGTACAGTTAAAAAATAAATCTTACACAGCCTTACATTTCAGTTTTTTTCTTCAAAAGAAGTATGTTGTATATAGGAGGGTTAAATGCTTTATAGACAAGAAAACAACTGCATTAGAACCAACTTATTCATCATCATCATCTTCCTCCTCTTCTTCTTCCTCCTCTTCTTCCTTTTTGTTTTCCTCCTCTTCCTTCTTTTTCCTGCTGTTTTCAGCCTTGACAATTCCCTGTTTTGCTGCATGAGGTTTTCCTTTAGTTTGGTAGGCAGTGAAGTCCTTCTCATTCATTTCCTTCAGCTTGGAGCCTTCTTCTCATAAGGCAACTTGTCATCTGCTGCAGTATTATTCTACATTTCTTCCAGTTTTTTTGCAACATCACCAATGGAGAGGTCAGGATGTTCTCCTTTGATTTTTGGAAGAGACTCAGAACAGAATAAGAAGGCCGAAGGAGGCCTGTTGGGTGCATCAGGAACCTTGAACTTCTGTTTGTCTCTCCCTAAGGAGGAATATAAATTTTCATTTCTCTTTTGTAATGAACCTTGTCTGCCTTTGCCATGTCTTCAGATTTTCCTTTCTCTTTAGCAGACATGGACTTCCACTCTCTGAGCACTTCTCAGAAAACTCTGAGAAGTTAATGGGAGCACATACATGTTTCTTCTTGTGCTCCTCTTGGCAAGATTGCACAAAGAATGTATGTGATGACATTTTGCCTCTTGGCTTCTTAGGATCTCCTTTGCCCATGTTTCATTGCTTTGCTCAGCAAGACACAGAGTCACCCAGTACTGCTCCAGCTCCTACTTGCCCCAGCGCTGCCTCAATGGAGCTCAATGTACTGCAATGGCTGCCTCAATGCCAACTCTTGTTTATTTGACATGGAGTTTCAATATATTGCCCAAGCTGGGTTCAAGCAATCTTTTTGCCTCAACCTCCAGAGTAGTTGGGCTGATAGGCATGTTGCACCATGCCTGGCTCCAATTCTGAATCCTTTTATGTACTTCCTAATAAAAATGGAAACCATGTGAAACCACAATTACTCATCATGTTTCACAGGCTGGATTTGAGTGCTTGGGCTCAATCAATACTTCTCCCTCAGCTTCCTGGCTTCAGATAGTTTGAAACTATTTTGTTTAGCATTTGCACAGTTAGGGTCTTCTTAGTGGGTTGAATGTTATTTGCTCTGAAACATAGTTTTTAAAATTTAGGCATGCACTGTGTATATTCCCATCCCTTTTCCAGCCTATACTATTATATTTGAAGTGAAATGTGTGTGTGTGTGTGCATGCACACTCACACTCAGGATCAAATGCAAGACCTTGCAAATGCTAGATAAGGACACTACTACTGGCCTACACCTATAACTAAAGTGAATTTCTTGTAGATAGAATATAGTTGGATTGTCCTTTTTATCCACTACACAAATAATCTGTCTCTCTGTCTCTGTCTCTGTCTCTGTCTCTCTCTCTTGTATGGTGCTGGAGAGCAAAGCATGCCAGGCAAGCACTGTGCTGAGATAAACCTCTCAACCAATTTAATTGGTTTACAAGGGTCATTTATATTTAAAGTGATTAGTAATATGTTTAGGTTTGTGCCTGAAATTTTATATTTTGTGCCATAACACCTGTAATTCTAGCTATCTGGAAAGCTGATGTGAGAGGATTGCAATTTTAAGATTCTCTTTCAAAGTAAAATTAAAATTAAAGTGAAAGACAGGTGTGGTGGCTGTAATCCTAGGTGCTCTGGAGGCTGAAATAGGAGGATAGAAAGTTTGAGCCCAGCCTAGGCAAGTTAGTGATTTAACAAAAACATTTCAAGATAAGAAATACTTTTAAAAGACTGGACCATAGCTAGGTGCATGAAAAGTTCATGCCTCTTCCTTTTAGTTTTCATGGTTTCAGATGAAAACTGAAGACAGATGAAAACTGTCATTTAAACAGTGTCCCCTAGATATTTTGCCTCTGACTGCTTTCACAAGTTTTTCTTGCGTTCATTTATTGTGTGATTTTTATTTTATTGTTGTATTTTAGTATACAAAATTGTAACATTCATCATAGATAATCTATGCCTGTACATGATTATCTTGCTTTTTCTTTTTTTCCATTCCCCTCCCCTCCCTAAACTCCTCCCCCCTGCTTATTTATAAAAAGCTTTGTTTCCATTTTCTCTTCTTTTTTCTTGCTCCTTCTTTCCTTTCACTTTCTGCTCTCCCTTATTTCCCTCCTCATTTGAACATTTTCTTCCTATTTCTCAATATCTACTATACATTTGGGTCCTTATTTACACTTTTGATTTCTCACACTAGAGAAACAATCCAGTATTTACATGTGTGTCCAATTTATTTCACTTAAGAATATGGTTTCACACTAAGCCACCTTATCTTCGATAAAGATGCCAAACACATTCACTGGAAGAAAGATAGCTTCTTTAATAAATGGTGCTGGAAAACTGGCTCTACATACGCCGAAGATTAAAACAACCCATATCTTTCACCATGCACTAAGCTAAAATCAGAATGGATCAAAGATCTTAATATTAAAAGATAGAGTAGGTAAAACTCTTGAAGACATTGGTGTAGGCAAACACTTTATGAACAAAACCCAGATTGCATAGGAACTATCACAAAGAATCAACAAATGGGATCTCACCCTACTGAAAAGCTTTTGCACAGCAAGAGAAACCACCAACAGATTGAAGAGACAACATACAATGTGGGAAAAATGTTTGCAAGCTGTACCTGAAAGGATTACTATTGAGAACATATAAAGGACTAAAAAAATCAGTCCTCCAACATTTAAATACCCCATCCAAAAATGGGCATCTGAGATGAATACACACTTCTTAGATGAAGAAATACAAATGGTAAATAAACACATGAAAAAATGTTCAACATCACTAGTCATTTAAGGGAGGCAAATTAAAACAATGCTGAGATACCACTCCAACCCAGAATGAATGGCTAGTATTAAGAAATCAAGGAATAACAAATGTTGAAGGGGCTATGGGGAATGCAGGGAATTGTTGCAGGGAATGCAGCCTGGGGAAGTCATTGAGGAAATCAGTGTGGAGAGCCTCAAAAAACTGTCTAGAGGTCCCATTTGACTCAGCTGTTCCCCTTCAGGATATCTTCTCAGAAGAGTTAAAAATACCATACCACAGCAATATATGTGCACCCATGTTTATAGCAGCACAATTTGTAACAGCCAGATCTTAGAAACAACCTAAATGCCCATTGACTAAGGAATGGATAAAAAAGATATGGTATTTTTATACAATGGAGTACTACTCGGTTATAAAGAATGACCACATTGAGATATTTATAAATAAATGGACGCAAGTCTTTCATTAACTGATTCTTTGTATTGTTTTCTTAGTCTCCATTGCATTAATTTCTGCTCTGATCTTTATAATTTCCTTTCTTGCATGAACTTTGGCCTTGACTTGCTCTTTTTTCCTAGAAGCTTGAGGTTCAACATAGATTGTTTATTTGAAGTAGCTCTATTTTTCTTTTCTTTTCTGGCTTAGAGATGAGGTCTTGCTATGTAGTGCAGGTTGACCTTGAACTCATGTTGCCCAGGCTGGCCTTGAATTTAGGGCAATTCTCTTTCCTCAGCCTCCGAGTGCTGGGATTATTGGCATGAGCCATCACACCTGGCTCTACCTCTTTCTGATGTGGGAACTTATTGTTCTAAATTTTCCTCATAAGACTGCTTTCATTGTGTCCCATAAGTTTTGGAATGTTTTATTGGCATCATCATTTAATTGTAGAAACTAACTAGTTTCTTCTTTAATTTCATCTGTGATCCATTGGTTGTTCAGTAAAGTGTTATTTAATTTCGATGTGTTTATAAAGTTCTTGTGGTTTATTTTGCAATTTATTTCCAATTTCATTGCACTATGGTCTGATAATATGCATGGGATAATTTCAATTCCTTTGTATTTACTTAATCATGTTCTATTAGGTGGTATGTGGTCTATTTTGGAGAACATTTTCCAGCTAAGAATAATATGAATTCTGATGTTCTTGGGTGGAACACTCTGTAGAGATGTACTAAATCCACTTGTACAAAGGTTTGGTTCAATTTTGACATTTTTTGTTAATTTTTTTCCTGCTTTGTCTGTCTATTTTTGACAATGGGTTACTAAAATCCCCCATTACAACTGTGTAAGTGTTTACTTGATTTTCCATGTCCACTAATATTTGTTTTATATAGTTGTGTGTGCTGGTATTTGTTGCATATATATTTGTGATTGTTATTACTTCCTCTTGGACTATTCCCATTACAAAGATGTAGTGACATTTATTGTCTCTGTTTATCAGTCTTGGCTTAAAATCCAATTTTTCTGTTAATAGAATAGCTACTCTTGCTTTTTGAGGTTCCTGTAATAGGAAGTATTGTTTTCCATCCTTTGATATTCAGTCTATGAATTTCTTTTTGAATTAAATGTATTTCTTATATGCAGCATATGACTGAATCTTCCTTCTTGATCCATTATGCCACCATTTCTTTTAATTGGTGATTTGAGACCATTAACATTGATTGCTATAACTGATATGTATTGACTTATCCTTGTCATATTATTTTCCTATTTTTGGTTCCTTTCCTTCCCTCCCTATTTAATTTCTTGTCTTGCCTGGTGCATTCATTCTGTTGGGGGGAGTTGTAGTACTTGTTATCTCTTTCTAGAATGTACTTTAGAATATTTTGTAGTGCTACTTTGGTGTCCATGAATTTCCTCAGGTATTCTTTGTCATGGGTGTTTATTTCTCCATTAATTTTGAAAGATAGTTTTGTAGGGTACATCAATTTGGGTTGGAGGTTGTTTTCTTTTAGAATTGAAGTACTTCACTCCAAGCTCTCCTTGGCTTGAGAGTTTGTGTTGAGAAGTCAACTGTGATTCTGGTGGGCTTTCCTTTATAGGTTTCTTTTATCTAATAGCTTTTAATACTCTACTCTTGTATTAAATTTGTGGAATCTTAACTGTTCTGTGCCTTGGTATAGACTTTTTTGATCATGGCTAATTGGAGTGCTATATGCCTTACTTATCTGCATATCAACTTCTTTTTCTATGCTTGGAAAGTTGTCTGTCATTACTTCTATGAACAGTTTTTGTTGTTTGCAGTATCTCCTGCTTTTTTTGACTCTGATCAAGATTATGTTATTTTTCTTCACATCATCTAGCACCTATTGAATTGATTTTTCATGGGCTCTTGTTTTTAAGAAATATTTCTTTTCATGATTGCTAACCACACTTCTGTTCTGTAGATCTGATATTCTGTCCGCATACTGGTTCATTCTGCTGTGTATACTTTTAAGGGAAATGTAACCTCCTGGGTATATGTTTGAATCTGTTTCATGCATTCCGTTACTTTCCTATGTTGGACATTCCTGGTTTGCATCATTTACCTGAGCTACTTTATTTTTTTAAATCTGTATTTGCTCTAGAGTCACTAACCATGTCTTTCATTATGGTCATCAACTCTCTGTTTTCTGAGAAATTACTTCTGATTTGAGTTTTTCTAGAGTATTATTCATCTGCTTTGTTACTTCTACTGTTCTCACTTCTGAGAGTCCAGATGGGTGGCTTTCAAATTGTTCTACTTCATTGGCCTCTGGGTTTGCCTTGAGTGAGCTGGAAATTTCAGGTTCCATCTTGTTTAAGTGTCTTCTAATTTTATGTTTTTAAAATTTATTTTTGCTTGTTTAGTTTTTAGATTGATGATTGTAAATTACTATGGCAAGTAGCTTTATTTTTACACAGACTCCACAGGAAATGATTGCTTCTCAGCAATGTCTTTTGGGTTTTGAGTCTGTTGCAAGATCCTAGCTCTTCAAGTTATTAGGGATGAAAAGTTGTTGCCTATTTTTGCCTAGCTCCTAGTGCTTTGGCACTGCTTACAGTATTTTTTATGACCCTTTGGCAATCTGAGCCTTGCTTGGCATACGAGGAAGAAAAATTGATTGGAACAATATGTCACCTTGGCTAAAATAGTATAGCCCACCATAACAATAGCATCAAACACAGCCTAGAAAATGACAAACTGAGGTAACTATTAATTTGCCACCTTCAAGCATATGAAGTATATTTGTGGTAGTATAACAAAGTCTAAAACAAAACAGAAAAATGGATATAGTAAATATGCCCTTGGTAGGCTAATTTAATCTCAGGGGAGAAAATTTTAAAGCAGTTGGGGGAAAAACAGAAATAGAAGAGGAAGAGATTAGAAGCAAGGCTGGAGGACAAAGGAAGATTATGGAAGCTTTGGGAAACTGGTGAATAAAACAGGAGGGAAAAAGAGTAGGAAAAATAAAAACAACAGAGCAAAACAACAAAACTAGAAGCAATGTTCACTCTCATATCAAAACAAGAATAATCAAGAAAAAACAAAACAAAAATAAAAATGATAAAAGATTAATAAAAAGAAAATAAAAAATGACAACTTAAAGGCACGTCTATACTGTCACTGGCAGACAAAGTGGGCAGACACAGTCCAGATCTGTGTTATTTAACCCAGCAAGCCAGCCATAGAATTATGACAGGATAGTGGAAAATCCTAGCAAGCCTGCACTTTCATTTGCATTGAAGTTCAGGCTGTGAAGCTGAAACCTGATTTATTCAGCCTGCAAAATAGTCCATGTACCTCTTGTCAGTTTAAACTCTGCTCCTGGCTGGTTTGACCTAGGCTCCTTGAACCAACTTGAATTTAGTTCTGCCTCACACTGACACTGGGAACTGCTAGATGGAGCCAGCCTAGCTAGAGCTGCTTTAAGTTCTGAGCTTAGTTCACCCCTTTTCAAGATGGCTACTTGTCAACTGCCCTCTTCTGGTAGACATCTGAACCTGAATAATTCATCAAGCACTGTAGTCCACTATATCCACTACTCCATTCCACTGATGTGCTTCTCCATCATGGTATTTGGGGCCACCAGTAGCCACCATGTGTCTGCTAGTTCAAACTGCCTCTCCCATGCAGTGAGTCAGGGCTCACAGAGAAAGTTGGCTTGCTACCACCTTCTTTACTGAGCGCTCTTCACTCTCCTCCTGGGCTTCACAACCTTGCTGGATCTGGGGTATACAGTTTCTTTCTCCTTCTCTTCATTCTGTTTCTTTTCCAAGTGTCTGGACAATAAATATCAGAGGGGATGTGTCTCTGGTGTTCACTCCACCACCTTCCTGGAAGTCCTCTTGCTTTTAATTTTAGAAGTTTAAATAAACTGACATAGGTTTCTTTCTTTTTCATTTCTCTCTCTCTCCCGCCCTGTCTCTCCCTCACCTTCCCTCCTTCCTTATGCTAGAAATGAAGCCCAGAACGTTACTCATGCCAACCATGTACTCTTTTATTTCTTTTGATTTATCCTTCTGAAGTAATTCAGCTTCATGAGTCTTCTGGACTTCTAGGTTTATGTCTTTCTCTAAATTTTGGAAGCTGTTAGGTATCATCATCTTCATCATCATCATCATGATCATTACAGACAGGGTCTTATTACAGTTCAGCCTGACTTTGAGTTCACCATGTAGCCAAGACTAACCTTGAACTCATGGTGACCTTTTGCCTCAGCCTCCAAAGTGCTGCATTTAGAGGTGTGCACTACCATGCCTGGTGTAGCAAGTATTTGGTTTTTATGTTTTCAAGACCCGGGCTTAAAAGGGATTCCAGACTGACTACAAAATCAAGATCCTCCAGCATCAGCATCCTGAGTTACGGGACTTCAGGTGCGACCTACCTTGCCCATCTGATCATGATACTTAAAATACTTCCCAGATCATTCCAGCACCTACTTCATCTTGCTATTGGATTCTGCTTGTCTTTTTAAAGTCACGGTGTGTTTTTTCTGGGTTTGGGTATGGCCTGTGATTTCTTTTTATCCTGAACATTTTGTCTATAATAGTAGGACACTCAGGATCCTATTTAAAGCTTCTGCTCAAGCTGACAGTCACGTTATCTGGGTTTTTAGGTTTAGCGGGCAGGTCCTGACCTTCTGGGGCTATGATTACAAAGGCAATGTGGGTTTCAGAGACCACACAGCGTGCTTCTGTGCTGCTTGCTTTGCCAGGTGCCACTCAGCTTTGTTGGTGCCAAGGGTGCACATTATTTCCCTGGTCCCCTCCGGTACTCCTGCGGGGGTTGTGGATGTGGGGCTGGGATCCACCATGTTTTTCATTGCCCAGGGCCTGGGAGCCTCCTGCTCCCCCTTCGCTGGAGCCACCATTGGGGTATAAACTGTTTCTAGGGCCTGTAAGGGACGTGCAGGGTGTGTGTGTGTGTGTGTGTGTTACTGGCAATCAAACTCATGGCCTCACACGTGACAGCCAAGTTCCTACATCCTCATTTGATTTCATTTTACTTTATTTTTAGACCCCCTCTTGCTAAATTACCTGTGCTGGCCTCAAACATGTGACTCTCCTGCCTCAGCCTTCTGAGTAACTGGGATTACAGGCATTCACCACCACACCAGCTTTATTTTAATCACTCCTTGAGCTTGGGGTATAGCTCAGTGGTAGAGGACTTGCACAGTGTGCACAAAAGCCCTGGGTTCAATTTCTGGCACAATAAAAATAACATACTTCCACCTTTCTTAGGTTTCTGCTTCATGCAATGAGCTTGTCCCCTTCCTCGCACCCCTTGATGGCCTTCTCATTGTGCGCTGTTCTACAATGTTTGCTCTTGCTGCCCTGGGGATTGCACCCAGCACTTCCTGCCTGCTAGGCAAGTACTGCACCACTGAGCTACATTCCCACCAACTTTATTATTTATGGTGGGAACAGCTAAATTAGCTACATTGCCTGCTGGCCTCGAACGTGCAAACGTGCCTTCCTCCTTCAGAGTGGCTGGCATTACGGCCATGTTGTATGGCACCACACCTAGCTCCCACAGATTCTGTTCAATTGTGACATTTCTCCTCTGGGGCCATTGCATATATCCAGAGAAGTATTATGTATGCCTGAAACCTCTCTCCTCAGAGTGCTTGTAGCAGCCTCAGTTCAGGTCACTGGGGTGCATGAATCTGTCCAGTAAAACATGACAGAGTTTGAACGGGGACCAGCCATGGAGAGGCCCTATTGACAGCCTCCAAAGATGTCCTATGCAGACAATGCATTTGTCAGGACCAGGCAGGGCCAGCATCCTGTGCAACAGTCTTTAATCATGAGAGCAATGGGCCAATTCTTTTCCCCCTTCTGTCTTAGTCACTTTTCTCGTTGCTGAGACAAAATGCCTGGTGCATGAGATTAAAGGAAGAAAGGTTTATTGCAGCTCACAGTTTGTAGAGGCTTCAGTCCATAGCCAGTCGGTTCCAAAGCAGGGCAGCAGGGCAGCAGGGCAGCAGGGCAGCAGGCAGAGGAGAAACAGCTCATGTCGTGGCAGGCACAGAGGCAGCAAGCAGCCGCGACAGCCAAAGCAGCCAAAGCAGCCAAAGCAGGAGCAGCAGTGGAGCCCCAGCCTGCCTTCTTTCTGTGCTCTCATGTCCAGGTTACCAGTTTATTAGTAGGGGCCACCCACTCCCAGGGCGGGGCTTCTGTTATACACACCCTTGATCCCACTGTCACGCCCTTAATCCTCATCCATGCACCCTCGATCCAGCAACCTGCCAGAGGCCCCATCTATGAGAGCATGAGGCTCTTGGGGACATCCAGACCCAAGCCATAGCACCTCTGTCCTTAGGATCGAGCCAGGGGTATCCCCACTGAGTTAACTCCCAGCCCTTTATATTCTGAGACACAGCCTCATGAAGTTACTCAGATAGCTCTCGGTCTTGGGAGCCTCCTGTATTAGCCTCCAGAGTGCTGGGCTGAGAGGTGGGTGCCATCTCGCCCAGCCTGGTGGGCGGACTCTTGACAGCAGGCACAGGTGTGACATGCAGTAGTGGCTCTGCACAGAAGCACAAAATTCGGCTTTGCAAGAGACATCAGGTGTTTTCCTTCTTCCCGTTGGCTTTCAGAGGAACTGAGCCTCCAGAAGCCAGTCATACAGTTACAAGAGACAGCCCCTTGGCAAACGGGACTCTGGGTCTTGTTGGCGTTGACCAGCGACCCCTGCTGGCGGAGCCGAGAAAACACCAGAGCCCACGCTGAGACCACACAGACGTCTTTCACGTCACGGAAAGTTTGGGTGTTGCAGGGCATAATGGCGCACTCCTGTGACTCCGGTTACTTACTGCAGAGGCTGAGGCAGGACGACCACAGCTGGAGGCCAGCGTGAGTAACCTAGAAACTTCCTGAGACATGGTAAAACAAATAAATAAATAGACCTGGAGTTGCAGCTCAGTGCAAACGACTTGGTTCCTGGGTTCCATCCTCAGTACAGGCAAAAACGAAAACAAAAACCAACAAACAACCGTTGGGTGCCACAGCACAGCGGTGCTCGCTCTGCTTTGACTCAGCCACTGATGCCAAGTGGCTGCCGAGTTTTCCCCGTGAGTGCTTTTCACACGGAGCAGCGACCCAAGAGACAAAGAGGAGGAGCTATGCATCTTGAAGGTCTCCCCTAACCTCAGACGTGCTCTAGGGGGCCCCTGTATCCTCTCGCCCAAAGGCCCTGTGGCTTGCGAGACCCAACTTGGGTGGCAGACAGGCTGTCAAGATGTCCAGCAGTCGCTGAGCCAGCGGCAGCCCGGGTCCACAGGCGTGTCAGATTTATGGAGATTTAGCTGCAGAGCAGACCATGAATCCATGAGGATATATTACGTGCAGAGGCAGCAAAGGCAACACCAGAGTCGGCAAGAGAGGGAGACTGAAGCAGGAGGGTCACAAGCTGGAGCCCAGCCTGTGCAATTCAGTGACTTAGTGAGACCTCATCTCAAACTCCAGAAAGGACTGGGGTGGAGTGCCCCAGTACCACACACACACACACACACACACACACACACACACACACACTCACACACTCACACTCACAAGCAACACCCATATTGTGGCACTCCTCTGGTCCTTTATCACTGAGCCTGACACGGAAGCACAGGGGAGGGATGACAGAGCACATGCACGGTAGCTTCCTCTGTCACGGGACAGCCTCTCCTAAACCACAGCCGTTCCATCTGATAGACTTACACGGAAGTCGCCGGCTGTCCCCTGAGGGAGGAGAGGAGGAACAAGGAAGAATGTTCTCTGTGTCTCCAGAGCCAGAGAGGCAGATGGGAAACAGCCCTATGCCAAGTCCTCACAAAACTGCCCAGTTCCAGGCAGGGTGACAGCACGCGGCCGACTCCAATTGGCTGGGAGGGTGCAGCCTATGGGGACAGAAGTCTGGCTGCCAGCCCACCTCACCACAGCCCCTCACCTCCCAGTTCCAGGCCTGGCAGCTCACACACTTACCAGGAGGTGGCAGTGTAGGCGCAAGTTCTGGTTCCATTAGCTGTCAGGTTCTTGCCTTCCTGAATCTTGGGTTAACAGTTCAGCCTGGAAAGGCTTCATTCAAAGTACTGCAATGGGAGCTGGGTGAGGTGGCATGCGTCTGTAGCCGCAGGTTCTTGGGAAACTGAGGCAAGAGGATCACTTGAGCCCAAGTGTCCCAGGCCAGACTGGGCAGCAAAGCAAGATCCCGTCTCAAAAAAAAAAAAAAAGAATATTAGAATGTAAAAACATGCTTCCTTACTATTCACGTGCCATTGTTAGAACTTTAGAATTCTGCTCATAAAAGTGCAAAAACAAATAGACAAAGTCAGATTTAAAGCCTTGCTTGGGGCTTGGGGCATGGCTCAGTGGGAGAGGCCTTGCTTACTGTGCATGAGGCCCTGAGGTTGATCCTCAGCTGACGTCTTAATAGGTAATACTGATTTAGTATCATCTTGTTTTGAAGTCTCATCAAGCTTTTGTTCTTCTGTCTCCATTGGTCTAAACAGGTTGTATCTTATTGGATTTTATTATGTATGACAGTATAAGCAAAAACTTTTAAAGACAGGGAGATTATACAGAAACCATTGTTCATTTTCTGTTAGTTGATTCTTTTTTTTTTTTTTTTTTGTCTTTTTCATTTTTATCGGTATCAGGGATCAAACTCATGACCGCACACTTGCAAGGCAGGCACTTATGCTGCTGAGCTAAACCCCCAGTCCCCTGTTAGTTGATTCTAAATACCCTGTAATACTGACATTCTCTTAAATGTTTTTACATTGTTTTGATATATTTGATGCTACAATATACGAAGTTATACTCAAAGATTTCAAGGAAAGAGACAATATGGTAACTACTTTTATGTTGGGATTATCTTGTGGTGAAACACTATTTTGCTTAAATGGTTATGTTTTGATCTGCGCTGTTTTGCTGTTATTCCCTCTTTTGTCTCAATCTCCATTTTATTATTTACTTTTTTATTTTTATCCTTTTAATTAAGGGAAAAATAAATAAAAAAATAGCAGGATATATTATAGTAACCCACTTTGACTTTCAATTATCTTGATTTAAAGCCCTGTATTGCTCTCACCATCTTGCTTTGACTGATGTTCCTCTATTCTGTTTTGCTTGATAGCACCAGGTTCGAAAGTTTAGGCAACAGCTGTGAAGACAGTGGGATTCATTATGACGTCCATTCTGGTTTACTACTATCTACTTTTGAAGACCTGTAATGTCTCCAATGTTTTGGTTTTGCCGGTTTTGTTCTTTACTGTTTTGTTCAATTTTATTATAACTGATGATATAGGCAATTCTATTAGAGATAGCAGGAGGCATTATGGTAACCATTGTTGATCACCTTGTATTATGATTTTACATTATCTATTATGTCCACCCTTTTGATTTGACTGACTTTGTTCTGTTATGTCACATTTGGTTCTACTCTCTTCCAAAAAGTAATAAGAAATGTGGGAGCAACAAAACCCAAAATGTGTAATTGTCATTGTACAAAAGAGAGGAAAAGAAAGTGCTCTAAACGATATAACTGCATGTATATTTAAGTGTATAAGATAGATAATGATATTACTGAGTTTTGTTGGATCATTGAACAGAACCGTTTGCAGTCTCACTGTTGGAATGTCCACTTTATAAGCTTTAATTTTGTAACTTGAACAACTATTTCTAAGATGACAATATGTAATCCATTAACTAGTGATTTCCACTGTTTATTTTTTTCTGTAAATCTGTATAACTTGTACCCTTTCTCTGCTTTTTTTTCTTTTTCTCCTTAAATAAAATTAAAAAGAAAAAAGTATACCCTTGGGGCTGGGGATTTAGCTCAGTGGCATAAGCGTGTGGTCATGAGTTCAATCCCTGGTACGGGGGTGGAGGGGCACAGTATACCCACTAAATAAATTAAATAAGGTAAAACCTCAAAAAAAAAGAATATAACTGCATATATATTTAAGTGGATAGGATAGATAACCATATTACTGAGGTTTGTTGGATCATTAAACAAAACTGTTTCCAGTCTCACTGTTTGAAAGTCCACTTTATATGCTTTAATTTTGTAACTTGAACAACTATTTCTAAGATGACAATATGTAATCTATTAACTAGTGATTTCCTACTGTTTATGTTTTCTGCAATTCTGTATAACATGTACCCTTTTTCTATTTTTTCTTTTTCTCCTTAAATAAAAAAAAGGAATCAACAAATGGGATCATATCAAATTAAAAAGCTTTTGCACAGCAAAAGCAACAACCAGCAGAGTAAAGAGCCAACTTACAGAATTAAGGATAATTTTTGCCAGCTACTCCTCAGACAAAAGAGTGATATCTGGAATATATAAAGAACTCAAAAACATTAGACCCCTGAAATAAATGACCCAGTCAAAAACTGAGCATCTAAAAAGGATACTTCTAAGATGAAGTATAGATGGCCAATAACTACATAAAAAACCCTCAACATCACTGGCCTTTACAGAAATGCAAATTAAAGCAATACTGAGATTCCACTTTAACACAGAAAGAAAGGCTACAATCAAATTAAACAATAACAAAGGCTGGTGAGAGTACAGGGGGAAAAAGAAACTCGTCTACAATGCTGGTGGGAATGTAAAAATGCAACAACTATAGAAACAAGTGAGGGGTCATTAGCCAGAGGTATGTATGAGATGGGTGTGAGAGGTGAGGAACCTTTGGAACCACAGGACCAAACCCTCCAGGAATTCACTGCATGGTTAGAGATTTGAAGATAGCCTATAGGGTCACAAGCTGGATCAACACACTGCCTTAAAGAATAAATGCTCTGGGCCTCATACTCCCCATACTGATTTGAATTGGACAGTGATTCTGAGTTATCTTTCATGCTTTGGGCCACACTATGGTCATGGACTGCAACGTATGGGAATTCCTCAGTAAACTAAAACTAGAAAATTTCATTTGACCTAGCTAACTCCCTTCTACTTATCTTCCCAACAGCATTCCAGACATCATTACTACAATGATACATGCATACCCATGTTTAGAGTAGCACAATTCATAATAGCTAAATCTTGAAAGAAGCTTATACGTCCATCAAGAAATGAAAAGATATAGAAAATATGATATTAATACACAATGGAACCAGGTGTGATAGCCAATAATTATAATCCCAGCACTCGGGAGGCTGAGGCAAGAGTCATATTTTATTTTATTTTTTGAGACAGGGCCTCCCTAAAATGCCCACTAGATTCGAACTTTCAAGCCTCCAACCTCAGCCTCCCAGAGTGCTGTGATTATGGGTGTGTGCCGCCACACCCAGGTTCTCTTACCTTTCCTCATTGCTCTCCTCTCCCCATTTACTTGACTGCTGCTTCTTTTCCTTTGCGATTTCAAATGTATCCTTATGAGAATATCTCAATTACAGAAATATTACCAGCAGTACAAAGCTCATTTGGTGCCTCTCTGTGTGTGTGTGTGTGTGTGTGTGTGTGTGTGTGTGTGTGTGTGTCTGTGTGTTTTATAGTGCTGAGGATCAACCTCAGGACCTCATGCACAGTAAGCAAGGCCTCTCCCACTGAGCCATGCCCCAAGCCCCAAGCAAGGCTTTAAATCTGACTTTGTCTATTTGTTTTTGCACTTTTATGAGCAGAATTCTAAAGTTCTAACAATGGCACGTGAATAGTAAGGAAGCATGTTTTTACATTCTAATATTCTTTTTTTTTTTTTTTTTGAGACGGGATCTTGCTTTGCTGCCCAGTCTGGCCTGGGACACTTGGGCTCAAGTGATCCTCTTGCCTCAGTTTCCCAAGAACCTGCGGCTACAGACGCATGCCACCTCACCCAGCTCCCATTGCAGTACTTTGAATGAAGCCTTTCCAGGCTGAACTGTTAACCCAAGATTCAGGAAGGCAAGAACCTGACAGCTAATGGAACCAGAACTTGCGCCTACACTGCCACCTCCTGGTAAGTGTGTGAGCTGCCAGGCCTGGAACTGGGAGGTGAGGGGCTGTGGTGAGGTGGGCTGGCAGCCAGACTTCTGTCCCCATAGGCTGCACCCTCCCAGCCAATTGGAGTCGGCCGCGTGCTGTCACCCTGCCTGGAACTGGGCAGTTTTGTGAGGACTTGGCATAGGGCTGTTTCCCATCTGCCTCTCTGGCTCTGGAGACACAGAGAACATTCTTCCTTGTTCCTCCTCTCCTCCCTCAGGGGACAGCCGGCGACTTCCGTGTAAGTCTATCAGATGGAACGGCTGTGGTTTAGGAGAGGCTGTCCCGTGACAGAGGAAGCTACCGTGCATGTGCTCTGTCATCCCTCCCCTGTGCTTCCGTGTCAGGCTCAGTGATAAAGGACCAGAGGAGTGCCACAATATGGGTGTTGCTTGTGAGTGTGAGTGTGTGAGTGTGTGTGTGTGTGTGTGTGTGTGTGTGTGTGTGTGTGTGTGGTACTGGGGCACTCCACCCCAGTCCTTTCTGGAGTTTGAGATGAGGTCTCACTAAGTCACTGAATTGCACAGGCTGGGCTCCAGCTTGTGACCCTCCTGCTTCAGTCTCCCTCTCTTGCCGACTCTGGTGTTGCCTTTGCTGCCTCTGCACGTAATATATCCTCATGGATTCATGGTCTGCTCTGCAGCTAAATCTCCATAAATCTGACACGCCTGTGGACCCGGGCTGCCGCTGGCTCAGCGACTGCTGGACATCTTGACAGCCTGTCTGCCACCCAAGTTGGGTCTCGCAAGCCACAGGGCCTTTGGGCGAGAGGATACAGGGGCCCCCTAGAGCACGTCTGAGGTTAGGGGAGACCTTCAAGATGCATAGCTCCTCCTCTTTGTCTCTTGGGTCGCTGCTCCGTGTGAAAAGCACTCACGGGGAAAACTCGGCAGCCACTTGGCATCAGTGGCTGAGTCAAAGCAGAGCGAGCACCGCTGTGCTGTGGCACCCAACGGTTGTTTGTTGGTTTTTGTTTTCGTTTTTGCCTGTACTGAGGATGGAACCCAGGAACCAAGTCGTTTGCACTGAGCTGCAACTCCAGGTCTATTTATTTATTTGTTTTACCATGTCTCAGGAAGTTTCTAGGTTACTCACGCTGGCCTCCAGCTGTGGTCGTCCTGCCTCAGCCTCTGCAGTAAGTAACCGGAGTCACAGGAGTGCGCCATTATGCCCTGCAACACCCAAACTTTCCGTGACGTGAAAGACGTCTGTGTGGTCTCAGCGTGGGCTCTGGTGTTTTCTCGGCTCCGCCAGCAGGGGTCGCTGGTCAACGCCAACAAGACCCAGAGTCCCGTTTGCCAAGGGGCTGTCTCTTGTAACTGTATGACTGGCTTCTGGAGGCTCAGTTCCTCTGAAAGCCAACGGGAAGAAGGAAAACACCTGATGTCTCTTGCAAAGCCGAATTTTGTGCTTCTGTGCAGAGCCACTACTGCATGTCACACCTGTGCCTGCTGTCAAGAGTCCGCCCACCAGGCTGGGCGAGATGGCACCCACCTCTCAGCCCAGCACTCTGGAGGCTAATACAGGAGGCTCCCAAGACCGAGAGCTATCTGAGTAACTTCATGAGGCTGTGTCTCAGAATATAAAGGGCTGGGAGTTAACTCAGTGGGGATACCCCTGGCTCGATCCTAAGGACAGAGGTGCTATGGCTTGGGTCTGGATGTCCCCAAGAGCCTCATGCTCTCATAGATGGGGCCTCTGGCAGGTTGCTGGATCGAGGGTGCATGGATGAGGATTAAGGGCGTGACAGTGGGATCAAGGGTGTGTATAACAGAAGCCCCGCCCTGGGAGTGGGTGGCCCCTACTAATAAACTGGTAACCTGGACATGAGAGCACAGAAAGAAGGCAGGCTGGGGCTCCACTGCTGCTCCTGCTTTGGCTGCTTTGGCTGCTTTGGCTGTCGCGGCTGCTTGCTGCCTCTGTGCCTGCCACGACATGAGCTGTTTCTCCTCTGCCTGCTGCCCTGCTGCCCTGCTGCCCTGCTGCCCTGCTTTGGAACCGACTGGCTATGGACTGAAGCCTCTACAAACTGTGAGCTGCAATAAACCTTTCTTCCTTTAATCTCATGCACCAGGCATTTTGTCTCAGCAACGAGAAAAGTGACTAAGACAGAAGGGGGAAAAGAATTGGCCCATTGCTCTCATGATTAAAGACTGTTGCACAGGATGCTGGCCCTGCCTGGTCCTGACAAATGCATTGTCTGCATAGGACATCTTTGGAGGCTGTCAATAGGGCCTCTCCATGGCTGGTCCCCGTTCAAACTCTGTCATGTTTTACTGGACAGATTCATGCACCCCAGTGACCTGAACTGAGGCTGCTACAAGCACTCTGAGGAGAGAGGTTTCAGGCATACATAATACTTCTCTGGATATATGCAATGGCCCCAGAGGAGAAATGTCACAATTGAACAGAATCTGTGGGAGCTAGGTGTGGTGCCATACAACATGGCCGTAATGCCAGCCACTCTGAAGGAGGAAGGCACGTTTGCACGTTCGAGGCCAGCAGGCAATGTAGCTAATTTAGCTGTTCCCACCATAAATAATAAAGTTGGTGGGAATGTAGCTCAGTGGTGCAGTACTTGCCTAGCAGGCAGGAAGTGCTGGGTGCAATCCCCAGGGCAGCAAGAGCAAACATTGTAGAACAGCGCACAATGAGAAGGCCATCAAGGGGTGCGAGGAAGGGGACAAGCTCATTGCATGAAGCAGAAACCTAAGAAAGGTGGAAGTATGTTATTTTTATTGTGCCAGAAATTGAACCCAGGGCTTTTGTGCACACTGTGCAAGTCCTCTACCACTGAGCTATACCCCAAGCTCAAGGAGTGATTAAAATAAAGCTGGTGTGGTGGTGAATGCCTGTAATCCCAGTTACTCAGAAGGCTGAGGCAGGAGAGTCACATGTTTGAGGCCAGCACAGGTAATTTAGCAAGAGGGGGTCTAAAAATAAAGTAAAATGAAATCAAATGAGGATGTAGGTACTTGGCTGTCACGTGTGAGGCCATGAGTTTGATTGCCAGTAACACACACACACACACACACACACACACACACACACACACACCCTGCACGTCCCTTACAGGCCCTAGAAACACTTTATACCCCAATGGTGGCTCCAGCGAAGGGGGAGCAGGAGGCTCCCAGGCCCTGGGCAATGAAAAACATGGTGGATCCCAGCCCCACATCCACAACCCCCGCAGGAGTACCGGAGGGGACCAGGGAAATAATGTGCACCCTTGGCACCAACAAAGCTGAGTGGCACCTGGCAAAGCAAGCAGCACAGAAGCACGCTGTGTGGTCTCTGAAACCCACATTGCCTTTGTAATCATAGCCCCAGAAGGTCAGGACCTGCCCGCTAAACCTAAAAACCCAGATAACGTGACTGTCAGCTTGAGCAGAAGCTTTAAATAGGATCCTGAGTGTCCTACTATTATAGACAAAATGTTCAGGATAAAAAGAAATCACAGGCCATACCCAAACCCAGAAAAAACACACCGTGACTTTAAAAAGACAAGCAGAATCCAATAGCAAGATGAAGTAGGTGCTGGAATGATCTGGGAAGTATTTTAAGTATCATGATCAGATGGGCAAGGTAGGTCGCACCTGAAGTCCCGTAACTCAGGATGCTGATGCTGGAGGATTGCCATGAGTTTGAAAGCAATAGTGATTTCAAGATCAGCCTGAAATATATATGTATACTATGTAGTGAGTTCAAGACCACCCTGATATATATAGCAATATCCTTTCTCAAAATAGTATAATTAATGTGGTTTAATGAAGAGATACAAATGAACTGAAAAAATGAAGAAAGAAGAAATCTCACCCTTCTGAAGATATAAGAAACAAATCAAGTTGAAATAGTGCAGATAGAAATGAAATTTAAATCCCATAAGAAAAGCTCAAGGCAGAACGTCTATGTCCGAAAAGAAGTGCCCTGGAAGATAGAAAATAGGCTTATAGGGTAATAAGGAAAATCAAAAGTTTGTCACTGGACTCCCAGATGTCTGTGTGGAAAGAATATACACATGAAAAAGTATTTGAAGAAATACTGGCTGAGCCTGTGTGTGGCACTGCATGGACATAATGCATGCGCTTGAAAGAGTGAAAATATTGTTTTTTCTTTTTCTTTTGGTACCAGGGATGGAACTCATGGCCTCACACTTGCCAGGCAGGTGTTTATGTTGCTTAACTCAGCTCTTGGCCTGAAAGGGTGAAAATATTGAAAGCATTTGAAAGGTTCAAAATATTGAAAGCATAGGCACAAAGAAAAATTTCTGCAACAGAACTCCAATAGCACAGGAAATAATAGCAAGAAAGAACTAATAAACCAAATGTGGTGGAGCACACCTGTAATTCTAGCCCTTGGGAGCAGGAAAATCACTGAGAGTTCATCAGTTTGGAGTACACAGCGAGAATCTGTCTCAAAAAAACAAACCCAAACAAGGAAAACAAACAAACAAAAATGTAATGAGACTATATCAAATTAAAAGTTAACACAACAATGAAAGCAACTCAGAAGGTAAAGAGACAGCCTGGGGAGTGGAAGAAAATCTTTCCTAGCTACTGTTCAAACAGAGGATTAATAATTAATCTAGAATATATAAAGAACTCAAAAAATTTAACAGGAAAAAATAAAAAATAAACCATAAATGGGCAAATGAATTTATCAAACGCTTAAAACAAGAAGTGCAAATATCTAATAAACATGTGAAAATACTCAAAATCTTTAGCCCTGAGGAAAATGCAAATTGTAGTGACACTGAGATTCTCTCTTACCCCAGGCATAATGGCTTTTATGAAGAATATAAAAAGCAAACGCTGGCAAGAATGCAGGCAATGTGAAGGGGGAAAAACAATCTACACTGATGGTGAACATGGAAACTAGTACAAACACTACAAGTCAGTAGGGGGCTTCCTAAAAAAAAAATCTAAGCAGATAGTCACCTCAGATGTTGAAGTCAGTGTACCACAGGGTAGCTGCATACCCATATTTATTGAGCACAATTCACAACAGCCAAGATATGGAACCAGTTTACATGTGCATCAACAGATGAATGGATATGGAAAACGCGGTCCTTACATGTACAATGCAGTATTAGCTATAAGAACTTAATTCTGTCACTTTCAGGAAAATGGATGGATGGGTTGACATCATCTTGCTGAGTGAAATACTCCAGACTCAGAAAGCCAAGCATTACAGATTCGCCCCAATATGTGGATTCCGAATAAAAGATGACAATGTAGAAGGGAGGCTATTATTAGACAAGAGAAGGGGATAAGGGAGAAGGTGTGCAAAGGTGGATAATACAGGGGATGGATCTGAGCAAATTATATGCATTAACTTTCCCAAAATGTGGAACTGGAGGGAAGATGCACATGGGCAACGGAAATGATCAAAGTGTGTTACGCGTGTATGAATTTGCGAAAATGAAACCTATTAAGCTGCATGATCAATTAAAAGAGAAAAATGTCTGGTTGGGTGTATAGTTCAGTGGCAGAGCACTTGTCTACCATGTGTGAGGTCCTGGTTCAGTTACCAGCAATAAAAATAAATAACAAAATGTAAACATTCTTCTAAGAGCTGTAATACTAAACACAGTCCATTTCTTGTTTTTTTTTTTTTTTTTTTTTTTTTTTGTTCTGGGACTCAATCTCATGACATACCTCGCATTTGCCAGGCAGACACTGTGCCAGTGAGCTATATCCCTGGTCCATTCCTTGTTTTTTTAACTTTAAAAAATTGTTAGTATATGTTTGTAGTATATGCAGTTTATAATCATCTTGGGGGTGGATACATGGACATACTACAGCTTGTTTGTACTTCGGTTTTAAAATTTTTGTCTTGTTTGTGTATGTTTTTACACCTCTCCCCCTTTGTTATTCAGATTGAACTGAGGACCTTCACACTGTTACACCTCTAGCAATTTTTAACCTTATTTTGGGACCAGGTTTCCAACCTGAGTCGTCTAGGCTAGGTTCCAATTTGGAACTCTCCTGTCTCAGCCTCCCAGAATTCTAGGATTTCAGGTGTGTGCTGCTATGTCTAGCTTCATTTATTTTATTTATAATAAATATATTTTATTACACAAACATATTAAATCACATAATATCTAAATACCTCATATATACCCACATTGCCTATATTTAGAAAGACCTACTGGGCATGGTGGGAATCACCTATAATCCTAGCATTTGGGAAGCTGAAGCAGGAAGATAGCAAGTTCCAGACTAGGATGGGGAAGTTAGTGACTTAGTGAGACTCTGTCTCAAAATTAAAAAAAAAAAAAAGGGCTGAGAATGTATCTCAGAGGAAATACACTATACCCCATCCCCAGTATTAGGACAAAGGGTGGAGTGGAGGAGAAAGATCCATGTAGAGACTGATCCGGCCTGTGGATCAATCTGTGGGTTGTACCTGGAGGCGGAATGGGGATTAAATAAAGACATAGGGGAGACAAAGAGAGATGGAAGCAAGTCGAGAGAATCTGATCAAGCCCCCCATTTATTCCGGAAGTGATCACATCTTTTATAGGCCAAGGGTGGGAGGTGGGACAGGAAGAGGCTATGGGGATGAATACAACAGGGTCGCCATCACATCCAGATATGTGACGTAAGCAGGAGAGGATTATGGTTAATGTAGGCAGACGCAGTCCCCATAGGAGAGGGAGAGGCAGGGAGGCAGCAATGGGCTGTCACTCGGCTCCCTACATCTCCTCCCTTTCTATATTATTTAATCAGGAGTATGGCAGGCCCTGCCGGACAGCATCTGTCTTAGGTCAAGGACCTCATTGCATGAACCCAACCAGGCGTTACCCGTCATGGGCTTGCAGAACAACAGTTGGTCCTGTGCCTGTCTTAGGTTGCCGTTGGAATTAACATGCATGTCCTAGTTGCCCGTCTCTGACTGCCTGTCCATTGCCCCAGGGCAGTTAGGCCGCATCATCATATGGGCCACTTGTGGGAATTCCTTCCCGGTAGGTTTGTTGATCTGCCATCTCCAGCTGATGATAGTGTACCTGAATGGGCTTTGCCATAAATGTGTCTATCCGGTTATTAATGAACATCATAATCCTCTGAAAAATACAAGGACTCACAGAAAGGAGAAGCAATAGGGCAGCTAGGGGACCCAAAAGGGGTGCTAGGTAAGGGAAAAGCTCCCCCCCCACATATCTAGGAGAAGGGGTTGGCAGCCATTTGTTGGTGTCTCTGTTGAAGTCGTTCTCCTATGTCTTGGAGCTTGCCTCGCATAACACTGGATGCAATCTATTTGGCTGGTTTATGTTCCTCCAGACCGAGAAGAGCCTCTTCCGTAGTCACAGGGGGGTGTGTGCATGGCTGTCAGCACTTGTAGTCTGTTTGGCAGGGGTCTAAATCCACCATGGGTGTGGTATGGCTCAAGGAGAAGGCTGAGTAGGCAGCATAGGGCTCTGGGGGGTTTTGTCACCTGTAAGAGAACACAGGGGATTGTGCCTCAGGAAATGACATTATTCCTGGGCGTCACATGGGGTTTTTGAAGAACTGTCTACTTGTTTTATGAGGCACTCAGGTAGCCATCTAGCTTCTCTATCTTGTTGAGAGTAAACACACACTGAACCTCGTCCCCATATGAGAATGGGATCAGGGACATGCCATGAATTAGTCAGGGCGTCTCGCCATAGTACAGAAGCAAATTGCTTTTGTGTTTCAGAATGCCAAAAACGCATGGCTGCTGACTGTCCAGCAGAATCCAAATTTAAAAAATTAAGGATGAATAAGGGATGAGATAGAATATTTTTAGGTGTCCTCCTTGTGGAATACCATTCCCCCCTTTTTTATCTTATCAACAGTGAGTTTTAGGGAGAGATGTGCCCTTTTAACTATGCCTTGACCTTGAGAGTTATAAGGTATGCCTTTTATATGATCAATATTAAGATGTTAACAGAAATGAGCAAAGGCAGAATTAGCATAGCGTGGGCCATTATCAGTATGTAATTGTTGTGGGCATCTCAGAACTGATAAGGTAGTTAACATATGGCTAATAACGTTTGGTAGCTTTGCCAGTCTGGGGAGAGGTATAAATGTAACCACTAAAGATATTTATAGTTGCATGAACATTTTTAAGATTGCCAAACTCAGGAATGTGGGTGACATCCATTTGCCATAATGCATTGAGGATAAGTTCCCTAGGATTAACCCCAAAGTGTGGAATTGGGAGGTGCATTTCACAAGAAAGGCAATTTTTTAGTATCTGTCTGGCTTGTTTTCTAGTGATCTTAATATAGAATTACAGAAAAATAAATGGTAAGAAATCAACAGTTGATAAGTTACACATTGTCATCCCAGAAACAGCTGTCCAGGTTACAAAATTAAAGCATGTAAAGTAACATCCAAGCAGTGACATTGCCAATAGTTCTGCTCAATGATCCAACAAAAACTTAGTAATATGGTTATCAGTCCCACACACTTGTTTCCCATCTCAAAGAGGGCAATACCAAACATATCAAAACAGAACAAAACAGTTAAAAGATTTAAAGAAATACAGATTTCAAAGCAAGTCCACTGTAGATCTCCACCATTTACTAAATTGTCTCTAGTTTCCTCCAAACAGTTGTGCCCATCTTTATGCACATTAAATACATACTGCATATTATAGAACTAATCAAATCATTACAGGATGATGAAGGCTCCTTAGGTTTTCAAGATATGACATTGGGGAAGACAATAATAACTACCATAGTGTCTCTCATTCTCCTTTTAGCATTTGTCCCCATCCTTACATATGCTGAAATTAAACTTAAGAGACTAGACCAATATCACTCTGATCAGTTAAATGAGTCAAAGTAATTGACATTGGAATCTCTATCTCTGGAGTCTTTTTTGCAAAATGACCAGTCTCTCTACAGGTAAAACACTTTTGTTTATGCTTTTAAGATAACAACTGTTTAACTGTAAACCCCTGCAAGGCAGCAGCGACACCAAGGCCCCGCTAACAAGCAGCTCCAATGCCACAGCAAAGGTGTATATATCCTGATAGGCCTGTTTTATTTTTACAAGGTCTGATAGCAGCCTGGCAGATGGTGCGGTGCCTTTAAAAGCCCACTGTTCAACAAAATCAGTGCCTGCATTAGCATGGCCAAAGACTCCACTAGCAGCAGCAATCAAACAATCAACAAACTCTGAAAAGGGTTTATCTGGGCCTTGCTTAATGCTAGTGAGAGAGGAGCTCATATTATCTTTTGCAGGCAGCTTTCTCCATGCTCAAGTAGCTGCTGTTTGAATTTGAGTGAAAAGTTTTGGATTAAACTCTTTTTTTTTGTCTTTTTCCTTTTTATTGGTACAGGGGATCAAACTCACAACCACCTGCTTGCACCGCAGGCACTTATGCCGCTGAGCTAAATCCCCAGCCCTGGATTAAACTCTTTTTGAGCCTTTCTGCATGCATAGGCATCTTCTACTATTAACATATTAAGGTCTCACCTATTGCCGGCTTGTGTATTGTGCCTGGCGGTCTCTTTGCAATTTTTTGTATATTCTGATTTTTACAAAAAATTATCCCCAACCGATAGTCACTCGGGTCAATCTTTGCCAATCTGTAGGTGTGAGCCAGCCGTCAGCCAGAGAATTTAAAACAGCAAGAATGAAAGCAGCTGTAAGGCCATATTGGGCAACTGCTGCCTTTAATTCTCTTAAAGCTGCCACTGTGAATGGCGTATGTGTCCTAATGACTCGTGGAGCTAGCGGTGCAGTGCCCGCACTGTCTTGTGGCTGTGCGGTGTCATCTTGGGGAGGTACGTTTGTTTCCATCACTGGAAACGCAATTTCAGGGAGGGACCCACGCTGATGTGGCGGAAGTGAAATAAGCACCATTTTAAGAGGGCCACGAGGCTTGCCAGAGGCAGGCGCTATCTTAGAAGCACTGTAAGGCTGAGCAGCTCGGAGCACCTTTTGCGACCGTCTCCTCAATCTGAGGATCTGCATGCCTCTGGGCAAGCAGCTCAGAGATTAAATTCCAATATGCAAAGGTGGTCACTGGAACCTTTTCTGGACCGAAAACTCTATAATAATCTTTTAAAGCATCTCTTACTCTATTCCACCTCTTGGTATCTATAGAACCCTCTAGGGGGAATCAGGGGCAAACCTTATGAATAAATTGAAAACACTGCAGTAATTCTTTTGTTCTAACCCTTACCTCTCTTGTCTTTAATGTCTTTATAAGGCCTCCCATGAACAATTTGTGTTCGTTCAATGCTTGACCCATGTCCGGGAAAGGGAATAGGGTGGCCGTTCACACACCGTGACTCGGGCAGGACGTTGGGTAGTTGTCTGCGCAGGCCTCAGTACTTGATTTAATTTCCTGTCACTTTTAGCTTTAATCTTTGATTCAGTTTGCTCAGTTTTCGCCGCGATCTCTGGTTCAATTTGCTTTCACTTTAAGCCAGCTGTCTCGAACGGCTCCCTCGTTGACTCCTCCGTGTCAGGAGCCCCCACGCTGGGCACCACTTGATCAGGCCTGCGAATCAATCTGTGGGGTGTACCTGGAGGCAGAACAGGGATTAAATAAAGACATAGGGGAGACAAAGAGAGATGGAAGCAAGTTGAGAGAATCTGATCAAGCCCCCCCCCCCCCCGTTTATTCCGGAAGTGATTACATCTTTTATAGGCCAAGGGTGGGCTGGTGGGACAGGAAGAGGCTATGGGGATGAATACAACAGGGTCACCGTCACGTCCGGGTATGTGACGTAAGCAGGAGAGGATTATGGTTAATGTAGGCAGACGCAGTGCCCATAGGAGAGAGAGAGGCAGGGAGGCAGCAATGAGCAGTCGCTTGGCTCCTACAAGAGACAAGTAATTGAAATGTTACTTTATATGTTTTAAGTATTAGCCCTTTGACAAATAGCTGGTAAAATTGTTTTCCTCACTGTGTGGGTTGTCTTTTTATTTTATCTTTTGGTGATTTCTTTTGCTGTGCAAAAATTTTCAGTAAGGAAAAAGAAAGGAAAGAAAAATATCAAAAAAGATGCATAAAATGAAAACAGTTTTGTGAACAGGAATGGGAAGGGAATTTGAAAGGAGGGGATAGGAATGGGGAAAAAAGAGGAATCAAAACGTATCATGTATAAACACAAATTCTGTATAATGAGTGTGATCATTATGTGTACCTAAACTATTCAATAAACTTAAATAAAATTTTAAAAATTCACTATACATGTACACCAGAAACAGAAATGTATTCACATACTCTGTCTACTATGATTTGGCCACATGTAGTAATGACTGTGTATCTTTCTGCAGCTGTGAACATACAGTCATCCTTCAGTACTCAATGATAATTGCTTCTGGGATCTCCTGCAGATTACATAGTCCATGAATGCTCAAATCTTTCCTATCTAATGGTCCTACATTTACACGGAACCTTATCCACACTCTTCCATGAACTTGAAAATCATCTGCAGATCATGTATAACATCTAATACAATGTAATCTATGGAAGTAGTTGTTACACAATGTTGCTTAGAGTATAATAAGGATAAGGTCTGGCCCACACATGGTGGTGCCTGCCTGTTGTCCCAGCTGTGTGGTAAGCTGAGATGAGAGGATCACTGAAGCCCAGGACTTCAAGGCCAGCCTGGGCAATATGGCAAAACCTTGCCTTAAAAACAAACAGCTCTGTGGATGTAGCTCAGTGGTAGAGCACTTGTCTAGCATGCACAAGACCCTGGGTTCATTCCCCAGTAACACCAAAACAAAGCAAAACACCATGCACAAAAATCAATTTCAAAGTGAAAAGACAATCCAAAAACTGAGAACAAACATTTGCAACACATATAATTGACAATACTGTAAACAAACACACACACACAAAGAAAAAAGTGTACATATTCAGTACAAACCAAAATTAATTATTATGATTTTTTGGTATTGGGACACTGAATCCCTCCTGGGTCCTAGGCAATCACTGTACCACTGAGCACAATCTCAGTTCCAAGCAAAATTCTTCAGATATTTTTGATGTGCAATTGGTCAGATCCACAGATTCAGCACTTGCAGATACAGAGAGATGTTTCCTTATCATATGGATGCTTGCTTGTCTCTGTGTCTCCTAGTTATCTATCTTTGAGCTATAGAGGACCCCAAGCCCTGATGGCAGAGGGCGTTTTCATCTGTAGCACCAAGTAAGAGTTACCCTAATAGCACCCCTGTCCCTAGCAGTCACCCAAACAAGCCATGTTCTCCACCCTACAGGACCCCTAGGGAGGGAAATGAGTGAAGTCCATGTGACTGAAGAAAGTGTGTGAGGTTATTGGGGTGAGAGGTGTGAAGTCTACAGTGATGGAGTGTGTGTGGGGCAGGAGTCTGTGGGCTGAGCAGCTGAATTCTGTGGGGTAAGTGCTGAGGACCTATGGGGTGAAGAATGGGCTCTCTGTGGTGATTTATGGGGTATCTGTGTGATGAGTAATGCTACAGATTGTGTAGAGTGCAGTGCTCTGGGGTAAAACACAGAGGGTACCCGAGTTAAGTGAGGAGTCTGGAGAGAGTGAAGGGGGCATGGGGTGAGTGACTGAGTGGTCTGCCTAGGGGTGCTCAAGGCATGGGGTCAGCTCTGAGACCCTGTGTGATTAGTGAAGAGTCTGAGGCATCTGAGGAGTCCTGTGGTAAGGAATGAGGGGCTGTAGATGAGCCATGCTGGGCTGGTGGGTGTTCTGGTTGGTCTGTGGGCTCAGTGCTAAGCTCAATTCACAGGCTGTGATTGCTGCCTGTGAGAGTGAGACTGAAGTCTCTGGGGCAAGGACAGTGTGAAGACATGATGAGGGAGAATAGGCCATGCTGGGACTTGGAGGACCAACCAAGAAATCAACTAGCCAGCCTTCCTGGTAAGCTGCACAAGCCACACAAGTTCCAGGGAGAGAAAAGATAGCGCTGTGTGAGCCTACCAGCATGCGGGCTGAGAATCAAATACCATCCATATCATCTAAAGCAACCGATGGTTTTGAGGTCAGCCAGACTTGATAGTAACTAAGATACATAAAACAACTAAATGTATTTTCTGGTTGATTATGCAGAAGGCCTGGGGCCAGAGGTCTGAATATCTCTTGGGAGGATGACAGTGTGCAATATAGCAAATATGGGGGATTTCCTTCTATCTTGTTGTTGAAGTCCAATATTGTTCACATTGTTTTGCTTTGTTCTGATTGTTTTGCTTTATTCAATATTCTGTTTTGATTGGTTTTATTGTGTTTTGTTTTTGGTTTGATTTTTCTATACCTGATGGAATGGACAACTACTGTGAAGATAACAAGATACACTGTGGAACCTATTATCATTTTCCTGGCATCCTGCTTTGAAGTTCTGTACCAATTCTGTTGCATTGTTTTGACTGGCTTTGTTTTGTTGGATTTTACTATTTTTAAAATAAAAAATAAAAGAAACATGAGGAGGAATGAGGCTGCTGGACGATGGGTGGTGGGGATCTGTTTTCAATAATAGGAGGTCTCTTTACCCCCTTTTACATTTCCTCACTGACTTCCTGTTTTCATTTTATTTTTAAATTTTATTCTTTAATTTTTTGGAAAATTATCAGAGACTGTTACTGTGGAGTACTTTCTTTAATATGTATCAACTGTGTCAGGCATGGTGGCACATAACTGTAATCCTAGCTGCTCAGGAGGCTGAGGCAGGAGGAAGAAAGGACTAGCGATATAGCTCACCACTGCCTGGGTTCAAACCTCAGCATAGGATGTGCGGGTGATATGGCCGTTTCTCATCCCACGGATAGCCAGGGTTGAGTCGGCGGATCTGGTTGGTTAGGTGGGTGTCCTCTTCCCCTCTCAATGCTCCCTGTGCATCCCTCCCCAAGCTGCAAGCTTGGTGGAAGAGGACAACCATCCCGGAGAGAGGAGGGTATATGAGTAGCTGTGCTCCCCTACCAGAACCTCCACATGAGCTCTCAAACCCCAGAGTAGAAAACAAAACAAATGCAGACCGATTAAGTTTCTGCATGTCCTTACCAGTGTTTCAGGTGTCACTGTATTTCATTCTAGCCACCCTATTCGTAATAGGTGTGCACTGGTATTTAAGTGCAGTCTAAACTTTTATTTCATAACAGCTAGTGACAGTGAATATCATTTCATGTACTTATCTGCATATCCTTTTGGTGAAATGTCTTTTCATATTTTTTGCCAACTTACTGTCCCTCTCTCTTTCCCCTTTTCCCTTTTTCCCTCCCTCCCTCTCTCCCTCCCTCCCTCTCTCCCTCCCTCCCTATTTACTCTTCTTTTATTGCAGTTTTGTGGTACTGGGAAGTGAAGCCAGGGCCTTCCCACTGAGCTACATTCCTACCCCAAACTCCCTTTTATTGAGACAGGGTCTTGCTAAGTTGCTAAACTACCCAGGCTGGGTTTGACCTTATGATCCTACTGCCTCAGCCTCAGAGTTCTATAATTACAGAGATAAGTCACCATACCTTTGTGGGAGAAAATTTTCAAACCCAAGAATGTAAAAAGAAACAATTCAATTAGAAAACTACACAGTGGTGTACGAGGCAATAAAGAAGGATGAAGTTGAATCATTTGCAGGAAAACGGATATACCTTGAAACTGTAATGTTAAGTGAAATCACCAGATAGACAACTTAAATATCATGTGGTTTCTCTTTATAAGGGAAACTCACAATATAAATAGAAAGCAAAGTAAAACACAAAAGGAAAATAGGAGACAGAATTCCAAATAGGGGATTGAGAGATGGAGAATGGGGGAAGACAGAGGGAAAGGGGGCAAAAAAGAAGAGAGCTGTGTTATGTCCATATACCAACTCCCCACAAAGAATGTAATCCTTATGTACTGCATACATAAACTAACCAAAGTCAACAACAGCAATAACAAAAAGCCAGATGTAGTGGTACAAACCTGTGATCCCAGCTACTAAGGAGGCTGAGGCAGGAGAAAAAATGACATGGGACCGAGATCAGCAGTCCCTGGACTCAGTCCCTAGTACAGGAAACAAAAAGTGATATAGTGTTTTTGTTTGTTTTGTTTGTCCTCCTCAGCATTTGGAGTGTCACAATATTTCATTTCTGTCATTCTGATGTGTGTGGACTGATCGTTCACTGTGGTTTTGTGTTTCACTGATAGCTACTGATAGTGCTATCTATGCTGATCTGCTATCTGTAGAATCTCTTTTGTGAAACGTTTCTTCATAACGTTTGCCAATTTACTTGTGTTGTGTGTGGCACTGAAGACTGGAACCAGGGCCTTTTAACTACAAACTTAGCGATTTTCTTCTGTCTCTTCTTTTTCATTTTCAGGCAAGGCTCACTAATTATGTATGTTGTTCAAGTAGGGCTAGAACTTATGATCTTCCTGCCTCAGCCTCCCAGGATTATAAGCATTCCACACTGGCTCTAAATTTGTTTTTTACCTGACACATGAAAATATATAAATTGTACACGTAAGCAGAGTATCATGTAATGTGGTGGCTTTGGTTTGTTTCTTTTGTGGTATTGAGAATTGAAGCCAGAACCTTCACATTGACCTATCTCCCCAACCACTTTTCATATTTTTTATTTTCAGACAATATTTTCCTAAGTTGATAAATTGCTCAGGATGAGCTCTAACTTGCCATCCTCCAGCACTGGCCATTGAGAATGCTGGGATTACAAGTGTATGCCACCATACCAGGCTGCAAAGCAAGCCTCAGCAAATGTAACACTGAAATCTCAGGAAGTATCTTCTTATAACACAATACAATGAAATCAGAAATCAGTGATGGAAGAAAACTGGCAAATCCACAAATAAGTGAAAATCAAATGATATCTTTTAAATAATCCATGCACCAAAGAAGAAGTCCCAGTGGAAATTAGGGTAACTGAGGCAAATAAAATGAAAGCAACATATCAAAACCCATGGCTGCAGCAAAAGCAGCCTGAAGAGGGGTGTTAGTGATACAGCTCACGTAAGGTGATGAAATTTACACAATTCTTTTTCTTTGTCACCGTAAATCGATCTCGGGACCTTGCACTTGCCAGGCAGTCGCTGTGCCACTGAACTATAACCCCAGCCCAAGATAATGAAATATAATGTAACACATATATTGTATAAAGCTGAAATCAAGGAAAACATACAACTTCCTTGAATATTTATCATTTCTTAATGGTAGAATCTTTCAATTTTTTTTCCTTATACCTGGCGTAGTAAGGCAGGAGGATGACAAGTTCTAGTCCTGCCTGGGCAATTTACCATCCCAGCAAGATTCTGTCTCAAAATAAAAACAAAAAGGGGCTTTGGATGTAGCTCAGTGTGAAGGATCTGAGTTAAATTTTCAGTACAGGGAATCTGACTACCTTTCTGAAATACACAGTACATAATTACAATCTACAGTCACACTAGTGTTCAATAGCTTGTGCTGAAAATCCATGAATAAGTCTAAACTAGTAGGTTAATAAGTATGAAACTTAAGAGCTACACATTAATACAGCACTGTCATTCTCCAGTCAAAAGTATTTTTCTCTCTTCGTGGTATATAAAATACTGGTTAGTATTATATTGTTTTTGACTTTGAGATACAGGATACACAATCAGCATTTATTTTATAATCCATGATATTAATATAAAACAGTTTCTGTGTGAGCATCATTTTGTTTTATTGATATGGTTAATTATCTGACATTAAAATTTGTTGACACCCTCCTCAACCTACCTGATGTAGGGGGGGTGTGGCTCAGTGGTAGAGCACTTGACTATCATCCATAAGGCCCTGGGTTCAGTCCAACCCACCTCCAGGAAAAAATAACCCTAAACCTCTCATTGTAGGCTGGTCATGGGAGCCATGCCTGTAATCTGAACAGTCTGCAAAGCTCACACAAGAGGATCCCATTTTCAAGACCAGCCTGTACAGTTTAGCAACTTAGTAAGACTCAACCTCAAAATAAACTATAAAAAACAACTAGAGATGTAGTTCAGTGCAAAGGCCCTGAGTTCAATCTCTAGTACTACACACAAAACAAAACACAGCAAAGCAAAACACTCCGTATACATAAAATATGCTATTATTATTAACATGGTGTTCGGCATAATCTTTTGTATTGAAAGTTTAATATGAGTTGCCACATGGTAACTATTTTATAGATACAGACAGACACAAGTAGATAGTTAAAGTATATAAATAATTGTGTCAATGTTACTAGGAAGCAAGATTTTCATACTAACTAAAAGATATATAAATAGAAAAGAACCCTTCAATCTTCTATTTAAATGGAAAATAGAGGTCAGAATTCCTAATTATTCTCTTCCAATGTGTGCATTCCCTTGCTTTATCCAGTGAAAAGCCTTCCAGTAACCAACCTAGTGGCAATCATTTCCCTACCACTCACATTATGGCACTGAACATTTCCCATTACAGAACTAGATCTCTTTGGGGAAAGGACACATTGTCAAGCTGGGACAGGGAAAGATTCAACTGAAACTGGAGCATCCTATCATCTCAGAAAGCAGTGAAGCTGCCAAGTCTATGGGAACAGGTCGACAGCCCACAGGGGACATCCTATAGGGAATCCTGCCGGCCAATGATAGCAATGATAGCCGAGTGTGGGGCACACACTTGTAATCCATGTCTCCAGAAGGCTGAAAAAGCAACAATGCAAGTTTGAACCCAGGCTGGGTAACTTAGGAAGAGACCCTGTCTTAAAATTTAGAAAGGCTGGGGGCTGGTGAGCTAGCTCAGTGAAAAGGCCCTGAGTTCACGTACCGGTACTGAAGAAAAAGTGGGCTGGCATGTACAGCAGTTGTCCAGTGCCCTGAGATTGATCCACAGCACTACAAAAACAATGACAAAAACAATGATGAATACATTTTAAAGAAAACAAAAGAGACACTAAGGATTAGTACTCATAAGAAGAATATTAGCTAAATATAACATGCAAAAGCAATCCAACACCTTCTCAAAAAGTATAATCCAGACCTGGTAGTGCACTTAGAATCTTAGGATATGGAGGCTGAGGGAGGAGGATCACAAGATCGAAGTCAGCATGAGATACAGAGTAGGACTCTGTCTAAAAAACCCCAAAACCTTACCAAAACGAACAAAAACAAATATTTCTCTAAATTTCTTAAATTGACAATTTCTCCTGAGAGTGAATGCTTGTGCTTAATGAGTTTGGAGCTATGACTGAATGACGTCCACACTCACAGCATAGACAGGTCCTCTGGGGTCAACCTCCAGCACAGCCAACAACAAAACACACAAAGCAAACTAACTTTATAATGCAGCAGTTGTGTTCTTGAGCCTTTATCTAGGAGAAGTGAAGAATTCGTGTTTAATGAAAAATCTGCACACAACTATTCATCATCCTAAATTGCAAACAACATGAATATTTTTGAGCATTAGGGTTGAATGTTTAAATAAGCTGTGGTATATTTGTACTATGAAGAACTGCCCTGTAATAATGAGGAGCAAGCTAGATACATGCATTTCTATTAAATTATTCTAAGTGAAACAGCCAGTCTGTTAATAAAATTTAGTAAAGTCACATATATGTGATTTTATTTATGTAATAATTTCAGACAGTAGCCACAGGACACTTCCAGGGACTGGGGAGATGAGAGGGATGGGCCTGTTCTCCTATAAAGGGGAAGAACAAGGGAGCCTTAGGGGATGGAACCATTTTGCTTCTTCATATAACTGAGAAGAAGAGACTCAAACAAATGGGTACCTCTGAAACCTGTACTGGTGAAACCCGCATAAACACTATTGATTGGACCCACGTCAATTTCTTCACCAGATTCTTCACCATTTCCTCACCATCTCAGGAATCTAGGAAAGAGCACAGAACCTCCTTATACAATGTTTCTTACCATAGCATTGGGACCTATAATTATTATTTTTTTTGTCTTTTTCCATTTTTATTGGTACCAAGGATCAAACTCATAACCGCTTGCTTGCAAGGCAGGTGCTTATGCCGCTGAGCTAAATCCCCAGCCCCCATAGGACCTATAATTATTTTAAATAAAGAATCAAAATAAAAGTGAAATATATAACTTATTAAGTAAAAGGAAAAACCATGAGTCCATACTTGTATGAGTAAAAGGAAAATACAAATAGAATCTTTATGGAGAATGGGATATTTACTAATATCAAGTGGCTCACCACTACATATCTATGGATTGCTACACTCCATCTCCCCTCTCTACTTCAAAGTTACTATTTTCCCAGTTACTATTCTCCCAGATGAGGGAAGATGGGGTATAGTTAACTCATAAAGCACTTGCCTCCCATGCTAGACTCCCTGTGCAACAGGACTAAAAATTACTTGCTGGTCAACCTTACAACTTGGTATGTGGTTGTGACTGTCTGCAACCTTCCAAACTAGAGCCAAGCAGTCTGAGACTTTCTATACCTTCATATTACAGCAGAGGATCTTCTCAAATTTTGAGACAGGGAGCTCTAACAGTCAGTCTCTCCAACCGAGAGAAGGAAAAACAATGAGTAACATTGGCTTACCTAGCATACCAATACAGGAAGCTGGGGAGACAGGGGTCAGTAGCTGCCCTTTGGCCAAGAAAGGGCATTTCATGTAAAAAAAAAAAACCACAATCAACTGTGTAAGGAACACAGTTATCCATAGACTCAGATAGTTAAGGGATTTCTAAGAAAGAAGAGGTTGAGAGAAGTTAAGAAAACTAGGCCTCCAGGCTATTTCCCCTACTACCTGTTAAAACCAGTGAAGTATTGTAGGAGCCCATGCATTTATGCAATCCCTATGGTTCTATGGCGGGCACATGCTAAGGTGACCCTGTTATGGCTTATGTCTGGATGTCCCCCAAAGGCTCATATGGTCATAGATGGGGCTTTTTCAGAGGTAGCTGGATCTAAAATGTGATACTGGGATTAAAGGTATGTGATTAGTAAGTTACTTCACTGATTGGTTTGGCATTTGCCCTAGCCTGGTAGCCTTGATAAAATATAAAAGGGCAGAAAAAAGCTGCTAAGTTCACGTGGAGTTGCTGCTTCTTGCCTGTTCTGCTTTGCCGTGGGTTGTTTCTCCTCTGTGATGCCTCTCTCCCATGTCACCCTGCTGTGAAGTCAGCCAATTATAAACTAAAACCTCTACAAACCGTGAGTCAAATAAACCTTTCCTCCTTTAATTCTAGGAGTCAGGTATTTTGACCCATCATTGAGAAAAGTAACTAAGACAGATCTGCAGTGTACAAGTTCTAGTATTATGCCCTCTGCTTCAGTATGAGCAGCACACAGCCTGGCTGCTCACCAACAGATTAAGGCAAAGGTAGTGACATGTCATGCCTGAATGGGTCTCTCTGGATGTTGAGAATGACCTGCTTCTTGTTGCCTTGTGAGGCAAACTGTGGTGACTTGAACGATGGAAGGAGAGGGTCACATGGCAGGACAGTGGAATCTGATTATAGCAGCTGAGACCTCGATACTGCCAGCACAGGGACCCAGGTCTGTAATCAACACGTGAGTATGGATGGGAACTCTGAGCCTCCATGGACAAAAAAGAAAACCAGTTGACACTCTTCATATACACTCATGACATCTGAGCAAAGGACCTGACAAGGCTGTGCCCAGGCCTGAGACTCATGGGAACTGTGAGAGGGTAACAAAGCCCTGACTGTGGAAGCTTGTCATGGGGCAATAGAAAATGAATAGAGCTTCTCTGACCCTTCAAATTTCAACTGTGAGTATGTCCAAAAGACATCACATGGCTGGTGAAATATAAAATATTTACTATCTGGCCCTTTACAGTAAAAGTTTATGACTCCTTGAAATCCTTACAAGTTCATGTTGGCACATCAGGAACTCTCCAGAATGTATTCCTGTTTCCATCTTATCTTGCCTCCACTTCGCTGGTTACCCAAGCACAATTTCCTCCCATTCTTAGGAATTCTATCATAACATCAGTGATCCAGACCTCATTTAAATCTCAAGGGATACTGAATCTGGCCCACCTCTGAAGGTCTCCATCCATCCACAACTTATTTCCTCCTGTGCTTTATTCCACCAGAAAATTAATTTCTCTTCTCAGACACAGGGGATAAATATTTTTGTTCTTTATTCCTTTTTCTTATTTTCTAGTGTTAGGTTTAGCACCCAGGACCTTATGTATAGTAGAAAGATGTTTTACCACTAACAGTCTCAGCCCTGAAAGGTTTAAATATTTTTATAGTATTGAAGACTGACTCATGGCTTCACTCCCAAAAGGTAAGTGCACTAATCCTGAGCTACATTCCTCTAACATTCATTATTTCATGTTTGAACAAGTTGCTGAAGCTGGCTGGGAACTTACCCATCCTCTTATCTCAGTGTAGTAAGAAGGTAGGAGTACAGGTATGGGCCACCATGGCCTCCTGGGTGTGAAATTTCAGTCAGACTCTCTTACCTGGGAACTGGACCATAGTCTTGCACACATATGATAAATGATAGAAATTAACCATCAAAGAGTGAGACATCAAAGAGTTTGAGATCATAAAGTGAATACCCTGATAGAGTCTGATTTTCACAAAGAGGGACAAAAAATTTGGTTTACGTAAAGAGCATTTCCTGGAGGAGATAATCACACATTTTAGTACACAGTATCTTAGGAGACAGAAAATAGGAAAAATGTCTTGATGTGGGAATCTGTTGCTTTTGTCAGGAGGGCGTTATAGAAAGGGCACAAAGAACACTACGGGTTTTACGCATGAGTCAGATCAAAGGGAAAATAAAATGAAAGGGAGCTGTGAATACGACCCTCAAGCAGATCATCTTAAATGTATTTGTGTACTTTTGTCAGTTGACCTCAGTGACACTATGAGATTGGATTTTCCACAGTATCATTTCCTAAGTGTCAACGCAGACCTGTCCAATGGGATTCTTCTGCCAGCATTTCCTTTGTGGGTGACTCATGCTTACCTGAATGACTCAGATGTGGGTTGTCGCCTCCTGAAAGACATAGCTCTCCATGGCATTCATGCTTGGAAGTAGTGTCCAGTTTGGAGCAGTGAGGCACTGTGCACAGAAAATCTGATTAAGACTCAGGTCTCAGAATATCCAGGGGACAGGATGCAGTGTGCCTTTACTCATCAGCAAAGTGAAGTTCATTTACTGAGGGAAGAGTAATACAAACAGTGCTGGTAGGGGCTTAAATCTATGTGGCAAGTTAGAGGTGGGCAATACTAAAAGTTCTCTTAGATTCAAGGGTTGAGAAAGGACGCACGAGCTGGGCATGCAGGAAAGAGATAGGGCACTTTTCTTCATGAGTGACACTATGGGTTTCAATCTCAGCACCAGAAAACAAAGACGTGAGGAGAGACAGACAGACAGATAGACAGAGAAAGAGAAAGTGAGAGAGACAGAGACAGAACCAGGTGTTACAAGGTGTGCTCTGGACACCACGGCAGTGCTATGTTTATGCGTGAAGTTGAGGTGCCTGTAGATCTCCAGGGACACATCTTGGTACAGGGTCCATTTTGCAGCATCTAGGAACTGAAGCTCCTCCCATGAGAAGTCCAAAGTCACATCCATGACTGACAGGAACCATGTAAGAACAGTGCCCTTTTATTCTGCTATGGGCCCTTAAGGACAGCATGCAAAGATGCAGAGGAAATGTGCTCTACAGTTTGTCCCTGGGATAATATATGTGTGACCTAAAATGATGGAGTTTTCATTATATTTTGGGAAGAAGCAAAATCCTTTAAAAATTTCAATCAAGGAGAACAAGCAGACAGCCCAAAAGAAAAGTAGACAATACACTGGACACAGTGGTGCACAACTTTTACCGGGGATTAAATTCATGACCTTGTGCTTGTCAGGCAGGCACTTGTGCCACTGAGCTAAACCCCCAGCAGCAGTGATGCACAACTTTAATCTCAGCTACTACAGAGTATGAGTCAGGAGATTCTGGGCCTAATGGAGAGATCTTGTCACACAAAAAAAGGAAAATAAAAAGAATTGTGGATCTAAGTTTTGATAGATCACCCCAGGTCTGATCCCCAGTATGGCAGATAGCATCAGATAAACAAAGAAAAGAATGAAATAATTCATAAAATGGGTATTATATCGGTTTTTTTTTTGGTCAGTTAGTTAGCAGAGATAGAACCCAGGAGCACTCTACTACTGGGCTACAATCCATCCTTCTTTAATTTTTATTTTCACACAGGGTCTGATTAAGTTGCTCTGGCAAGGGGCTGGGGATTTAGCTCAGCGGCATAAGCGCCTTCCTTGCAAACAAGCAGTCGTGAGTTCGATCCCTGGTACTGATAAAAAGGAAAAAGACAAAAAAAAAGTTGCTCTGGCAAGACCCACATCTCTGATTCTCTCGCCACAGCCTCCAAGTAGCTGAATCACAGGTGGAAAAAGGTTATTTTATATTACCAATACTCCAGAAGATGGTATTTGGCTTTTTAGACATCCTGGAAATACAAAAGGCCCGCTGTGATATCAATTTGTAGCTACAAGATGACAAAAATCAAAATGACATACCATACAAAATCATGCTGAGGTTGTAGGGAAAACAGAGCTTTTGTATAGTGTGGATGTGAATGTAGAATTGGACAATCTCTTGGAAAACTGTTTCCTGGCGTCGCAAACTGCTGACAGAGCAATCCTACTGCGCTGTACACAGCAGAATGGCAGACATATGTTCTCCTAAAGACTTCTGTGTGGATGAGCAGAACAGCTCTTTTCTCATTATCGCCAAATGGGAACTCACTGTAATGCCCACCCTTAGGAGAATGGGTTGAGCTGGAGGTATACCTCAGCAGTGTAGTGTATGCTTAGTAAGGGTCAAGCTTTGAATTCCTCCCCAGTACCTAAATAAGAGAGACAGAGGCAGAGACAGAGACAGAGACAGAGAGAAATTCTGATACATCTCTATACCAGAATGCTACTCATTACTGTGAAGGAGTGAACTATTAAAAACTACAGTAACATGAATAAATTTCCCAGAGAAAATGCTGAAGGAAGTTGGTCACATAGTCCACATTGCTATGACTATATTCTATACAGCTCAAGTCAGGCAGTTAATATTGTGGAGTAGAAATTTTGTCCACAAAGGAAAGCATGAGGGGGCTTTTGGAGTGGCTACCATTGTCCTGTATCTTGCTCTGACTGCTGGATACATAGATGAATACAATGAGATCATATCCCATTGGGATAAGCATTCGTATGCTGTAGTGCAAATTTTGCTAGTATACAATTTACCTTGAAAATGCTATTGAACCGTGTCTTAACATCCTTGGGCATCCCTGCTTCATCCTGGAAAGAAATGATGGGGCCCATGTGGGGTGCCTCTCTCAGGTCCCACTGCACCTGCTCAGAAAGAATTGATGGAAGAGCAATAGAACAAATCCCTTACTCCAGGTGAAGTAGATTGGAGAGCACAGGGTAAGGGACATAGACAACACTCCCTCCACAGGAAAGGGGAGGCACAGCACGTGGCAGGCCCTGGCACTGTTGGGAGGGGCACAGAAAGTGCATCCATCACATAAGAAGGATGCAACAGAGGGAGAGGATGGGATCCAAGCTCAGAATGACTGAAGGGCTTCGTGTGCATGTGTGTGTGTGCATGCGTGTCTGTGTGTCCATGTGTACAAACAAAGAGAGTGAAAGTGACAGGGAAAGAATGACAGAAGTAGCAGGGGGAGAGAGAGAGAGAGAGACAGAAATAGGGAAGCAGAGAGAACACAGGCTGAGAAAAAGACACTAAAAAAGACAAAGACAGGACTAGGGGTATAGCTCACTAGCATCGGGAAGGCCTAGAGTTTCATACCTATCACCACAACAGAAGGAAAAGCAGGAGCAAGAGAGACCAAGAGGCCCAAGGGATGTCTGGAAGCAGAGGTTTTGGGAGGCCTATAGACAGGGCCCTGAGGATTGCCTCTCTGCTCTATGGACATTGGACCAGGGTCTTACCAATGTCTCTCAGTGAGAAGGGAGAGAAACAAGCCCCAGGACCCTTTGGGAGACCAAGTGAGGGACAGATGGTAGCAGAGAGAAGGAAACCTCAGACGTCCGCACTCCTAGGGGAAACCTTGCTTTCTGGCCAGGATCACTGAGGAAGGAAACAGCCCGCACTTACTGGAGAGTGAAGCTAGAAGCGGAGCAGCTCTTTGACCAGCTCAGCTTTTACAAGCGAAGCTAGCTACTATTCTTGGCTGATAAAACAGGTAAGGAAAGGATAGGAATAGCCAAAGAAAGACAGGGAAACATGTGGAAACTGAAGACTAGGCGGGAGTGGGAAGAAACAAGAGGAAGATGTTTTAAACTGCAGTACTGGGCATCAGACCCAGGCCTTTACATCAAGCTACATCCCCAGCTTTTTCATTTTTTGAGACAGGATCTTGCTGTGTCAGTAAGTTGCTGGGGCTAGCTGGAACTTTCCATCTTCCTCCCTTACCTCGCAAGAGTGCTGGAGAGTACAGCTGTGGGCCATCATGCCCGGAGCTTCCTTTTTTCTTGTGTTTTTGAGATACCCTCACTGTATTGGCCGGTGTGCCATAAAACTCTTGTGCTAAGCCTTCAAGGTAGCTGGGACTACACATGCTAGACATCACAGCCTGCTCAGAAGTGGAAGATTCTAGTTATTTTTCAATGGAAGGTGTCAAAAACAGTGTAAACAGAGGGTGAAATTTTTCACAACAGGAGTCATCGAGGCTACTACTAAAGGTCCCACTCTCGCCCCACCATAATGCACCTCACCAGGCAAACTCCAGGCTCCACAAATCAGATGTATCCAACCACAGCCAGTGGTCTTAAACAGGGAGTCATGCTGCCCCATACAATCTTATATTTCAGACATTTTTATGTGAACTTCAGCAATGTTATTCATGACTCAGCTCATTCCTTGGTTGACATTTGAACCATTTTCTAAAGGGGAGCACAGGCCAGTGCCCATGCTGCCCATGCAATCTGCACATAGCGCAAATGCTCCTGTATCAGAAGTTACCTGCGCTTGTCAGGTTTGATGAGGAACACATGGAAGAGATCTATCAAAGGCTTTCCATCTCCCCACAGGTGTGCAGGTATACCTGCAATTACATATGAACTGCACAGAAACACGTGACCTCCCAGTTGTCAGGTGGAATGTGTAGACTGGCTTGCTGACAGGCAGCTCAGAGCAAAACTGTATCACATTCCTTTGCCACACTTGTATTGAGAACTATCATCCCAGAGGAAATTATCAATTGCTTTGCAATCCTGCTGTATGCATGGGAACCCTTTCAGAACTATACTGACGTGTGAGCAAGTCTTTTTAGGAATGAAGGACACAAAGAGTGAAATTAGATAAAAATTTTCTGGCTACCACCTTGGGAACTCATTAATTGTTGAAACCACTTTAATAGAATCAGACATTGATGTATTAGTTTCATACAGACACAAAAAGAATTATCCCAGTAGGTTCATGGTTTTGCTTTCTTTTTATCTTACAAAAATATAAAAATTGACTAAGTTTTGTTACTTTTCTAGATTAGCTATATTATACATTTTGTATGTGGCCTAAGAGTCACTCAGTGAGGTGCAGACAAATGAGAAGTTTGAATCCCATGTTCTAAACAATCAGAAGAAACTCATGTGAAATGAAGAAATCACTCAGCAGGTATCACGACAAATAAAACAAACAACATGGTAATGAAACAATGGGGCTGAGCATACAGCTCTGTGGTGAAGGATTTCCCTAGCATGAGAAAGGGAGTGGGTCCAAATCCTAGTACTGAAAAACAAAAATAATCCACACAAACAATAGCAAAACCTATGAATTCTGATTCAACAAACATTTAGTGTTCACCAAATGTTTACTGGTCCATTAAGAAACAGAAGATGATACTCTTTGTCCTCCTGGGAGAGAGACAATAATTGAGAAAGGGAGGGAAATGCCTCCCATGTTGGAAGGTAATTCAGATGTGCTCAGATTGAGAACCATTGCTGTCCAAGTGTGGTGAAGAATGAATTACCGTTTGGTGCGGGAAGGAGGGCAACTATCACTGGCATGGCACTGATCGCACCAAGCTAGATATATCGTGTGATTGTATTTACATAGAGTAAATGAAAAGGCAATACCACTCTTTGACCCAGGCAATGCTGTAAGTCACTGAGATCCTGTCACCAAATGAAAAATAAAAAATGACTGGGGTTGTAGCAAAGGTCTTCCATTCACTCTCTAAAACCAGAAAAACTAACAAACAAAATCAGATTACTGGGCAATGTGGTTTACACCTGTAATCCCACCAAGGAGGAGAAAGGGCTAAGGATGATAAGATTTCTTTCTAAAACTGGGAGGAAAGGGGAAGCTTTCCACTTTAACCAATATAATTCTTCATAATGCTAAAAGTTTTAGTTAACCTCAGAAATCAAGAAAAGAAACATAGGAAAGCAGGCATAAAGGCACGTGCCTATAGTCCCAGCTCATCGGGACGCTGAGGAGGGGATCCCTTGAGCCCAGAAGTTCCAGACCGGCCTGGAATATCTAATGAGTTCCAGTCTCCGGAACAAATGGAGAAGTAAATATTACAATGGATTTAAGGGAAAAGAATGAAACTGTCTTTATCATTAGATGAAATTGTTACAAATACTCAAGGAATCTACAAAGAAGTCCTGAAATCACAACTGAGTACGTAAGTCTCAGAATAGATATGGACATACAATGACTCCCATTTCTTTATTCTAAGAATGAGCATGTAGAAACTGAAATAGTTTTAAAAATACAACTTATACTTGGGCATGGGGGCCCATTCCTGTAATTCTAACACTCTCTGGAGCTGAAGCAGGAGAAACACAATTCTGAGTCCTGCCTAGGTAAATTAGTGACTTGTCCAGACCCTGTCTAAAACAAAAAATAAATAGGTAGGGATTTCGGTTAGTGTGAAGGCCCTGGGTTCAATGCCCAGTACCACTACTTGAATGAGAAAGGAGAAAGCAGACAGCAGACAGCAGAGAGAGAGAAGAGAAAATGAGAAGGAGAGAGGGAGACAAGGGGAGAGAGAAATTCATCACCTTGACCAGGCTCAACTAGAGTTCTTGGCTGAGGCAACACTCTTTCCTAAGGCCCCCAAGTAGCCAGACTTATAGGAGTACAACATCCTACCCAGGTCTCACTGGTATCCTCTGTTTTTCTTTTGCAGAGCTGCAGATCAAACTCAGGGACTTGAGTGTGTTTAAGGTAAATACTCTGCCACTGACATATAACCCAGGTTTGATTTTTAAAAATGACATCCCAGGTTTATTAGAGAGAATCCTAGGGCATAGGTACATTGCTCAGTGGCAGAGAACGTGCTTAGCATGTGTGAAATCTTGGGTTCAATTCCCAGCAATAAAGAGAAAAAAGGGAAATACATATCTAATTCTATCAGCTACCCTATCCTACAAATACAATATCAGTCATCAAAATAATTAGGAAACTTCAAGTAAGCCTACCAGATTATGCCAGTTCTGGATTAATCTCAAAACTTTGTGGCATACCTAGAGAAAGATACGACCAAAACAGACCAGAAATGATGAAATGTTTCTTGTATATTTTTTGTAGAATGATAAGTTGTTTGGTATTATCTGAGTATAAGTTGCATGTTTGTATGAATGTGTACATGGAAATTCTCAATTGATTTTCTTTTGGTTCTGGAGACTAAACTCAGAACTCAGGAATGTTAAGCATGTGTTGTCCCTGTATCTACACTTCCAGCCTCTCAAGTGATTTTTAATAAAGGTGCCACACCATATCAATGGAGGAAAGAGACTTGCAAACAAACAGAGTTGGAATGATTGCAAATCAATGAAGAAAGACAACAGGAAAAACCACATATGGTTAAATCCACACACTTCATACAAAACTTGACATGAAAGCTCTTTATTTGGAACTACTGGAGACTGAAAATAAGGCCTTCTTCACACTGAGCTATATCCCCAGTTCATTTTTAAAATTCAGAGACAGGACATCACTAAATTGCTGAGGAGGATTCAAACTTTCAATCCTTCTGTCAGCCTTTCAAGTGCTGGAAGTATAGTCATGTGTCACTGCACACCACTGCACTGTTTTCTTTAACGCAAAAACAAGTTCATCTCAGGAAAATGGCCAGCATCATATTAATGAAAGCATAGAGAGCTCATCATTAAAGTTAGGGTAAAGAAAAGATTGGTTTCTATTATAACTTAATATCTTCTAAAGGAAATAGGCAAGGCTTTTAAGAAATTAGAGACAAAAACTAAAAAGGCAAGAAACTTGCAATTTTTTATAAAACATAGGTGCCCTGCGTATGACCTACAGGTTTTGCACAGATGCCAAAATGTGAAAAGAATAATGTCAAACATGAAACACAAATTTCAAATGGTATTTGTATCAACATGGGTACATAAAGCCTGGCCATGGAATTCTCTATACAAGGCAAACACATTTCACACTGAGTATTTATAATAGTACAGGAGACAACATAAAATAATACAATTTTATCCAGTAGTGACCTAAGGCCCAATCTCATCCCTCACCTCAGAGACCCTCCAACTCTCATGACCCTCTTCCCTCCTCCCTTAGCCCTCTGACCCTACAGATAACCAGACCTCAGCTTAATGCCATGCTCCAACCTTGACCCAATTCACCACTGCTAAAACAAGTAGGCCTCCAGATAATCTGCTTCCACGAAAGCCTCCTTCTTATTGTGTGTGGTCCGAGTCCTCCGTTCCCTCCTTGCCTCTTTGCTGTCCACCCACAATCTCCTCAGCAGCTGTGAAGCCTGTCTGCACACAGCCTGAGGGCCGCCTCTGGAGTGGTTGTACAGAGCTTCCACCTGGAGAGGCTCCTGTGGTAGGGGAACCTACCAAGGGGCAATGGCCAAGGTGTGCAGCCTGCTGCTGTCCTCACCCTAGGGTGACCTAGGGAAGCTGGGGGGGACAATGGTGTGAGTGTTTAACTGCATGTCACAGTGCAACATTGGAACAACTCTTTCTCCCTGCTCGTAGAAACCCTTGGACTTAAAAAACTTGAATTATATATGAACATAACAATCCATAGAAAAATTTTAATTTTTTTGAGGTGCTGGGACTTGAGCCCTGAGTCTTTCATGTTCAAGGCAAGCACTGTACCACTGAGCCACATCTCCAATCCCAGATAGAAAATTATATACAGGATGTGTGGTGATGTGTTTAGGACCGAACATTTATTGTGAGTAGCCATTATTATGTTCTGGTTCTTTATGTGTTTAGTACCTTTTCTCCAGGTATTTAAATGTCCAGAGTAAAATTTCAAAGGAAAATTAGGGAACTAATGGGAAAGAATCGAGCACATAGACACAAACTACCCAACTACAGTCATCTGATTGTGGAGAGAGGAGCCGAGGATACACAGAATACAGCCTCCTTGCAAATGGCACTGAAAAGGCTAGTAGAACATTGAAACCGTATCCCTATATCTCACCTGTACAAAACTCATCAAAGTGAACCAAACACCTAGGTATATGACTTGAAACTTTGAAACTGATAAAGAAAACATACAGGGAACACTTGAAGCCATAGGAAGAGGCACACGCTCCTGGAACAGGACTCCAACAACACAGGAAAAAGTAGCAAGTATGATCAAATGGCATTACATCAATTAAAAAGTTTTTGCACAGCAAGGAAGTGCATGACAAAATGGGGAGACAGCCTACATCATAGGAAAAAAATCTTTCCCAGTTACTCTTCTGACAGAGGATTAGTAACTAGAATATATAAAGAACTCAAGAAACTTAAAAGCAAAAAATGAAACTGCCCAAGCAACATGAGCACGTGTCAAAAGGACACATGTCAAAAGAAGCACAAATGTCCAATAATTATATGGAAAAATGTTCCAAATCTTTATCAGTTTTGGGAAATGTGAATCAAGGCTACATTTCCCCAGTCAGGATGGCTACCACCATGAATGTAAGAAACAACACATGCTGTTGAGGTTCAGGTAGTGTGGGGAGGAACCCTTCTACCTGCTGCTGGGCATGTAAATTAGTGGAGGCATTATGCAGATCAGTATGGAGGCTCCTCAAGAAAGTAAAAGTGTAGCTATCATTTAATCAAGCTGTACCATTCCTTGAAGAATTAAAATCTGCGTACCACAGGGATACCTGTATACCTACATTTACTGGGATACAGTTCACTATAGCCAAGATATAGAAGCAACCTCCAAACCCATTGCATATCCATCGACAGATGAATGGATAAAGAAAATGTGGTGCAATTAGAACAATGGATAATGGTTTAGATTGAGCATGTCTGCAAGAGCCCTCATGGGCTCATAAGTGGAGTTTTTGGAGGATGACTGAGTCGTAGCAACAATATAACTGACTTGCTGTTACAAGGCGGGGTCTGGTCAGAAGAGGTGTGTCACTGGGGGTGTGACTGGGAAGCCTGAGTCTCCCTTCCCATTTCCTCCCTTCAAGTCTCTGCTCCCTGGGTGGCATGATGTGAGCAGACTTCCTCTGTTGTGCTCCTCCTTTGAATAACAGGTATGGAGTGTTGTGTATCCAGGCTGAAACAAAGTGAGTAAGACAGACTTGGAAAAAGTGAGTAAGACAGATTTGGGCACTTGGAGTGGGGTCATTACTGTGACTACTTGACTATGTGGTTCAGAAGCTGTTATGGTTTATATGAAGATATCCACCCAAACCTTACGTGTCACTAGGCAGGGTTTTGGGAGGTGACTGGATCATGGGGCACTGTACTCATTGGGGGACTCATCCACTCAGTGTGCTGTTAGGTGGTGGGACGTGATAGGAAAAGACACCTTGCTGGGGGCATCTCCTTCTCCAGGGTCTCCCCCTCCTCTCTGCTTGCTGGCTATCATGAAGTGAGCAGCTTTCCTCCACCCAGACTCAACCACCAGGTCGACGACCATACAAGAACTGAAGTTTCTAAAGCATGAGCCAAAAGTGCACTGTAAATGAGTATTTTAGAGGTGAATGCATGTGCTTCTTGTTCACGTTTTGATACAACAAGGAAAGAGTGGGATACTGAATTGTAGGAGGCTTTGACTATCTTGGCTGTCAGATTAACACTCCATAGGTGGGGGTTTAGTTTTGTACCCTGCAATACAAACATGCTAAATGGGAATCTGGGGTCACAGTAGGCATTTAATGTCTTACTTGTTTTGAAGTATTTCTATTTCCATGTTGTTTTTAGTAGAATTGCTTCCTGAAGAAAACTTCTGTCCTTAACCATTGCCCTGTCAAAACCATGTGCAGTCTATGACATCTTTGGTCATGGCAGTCCACTTTTTAAAAAATTTGGTTAATGTGCTGTGAAAAAGTGAAAACGTAAGTTTGCAGTATATATGACATGAAATTGTGAATTGGTTGGATTTAAGTAACACTTTATTTGCATTTGAAGATACTCGTAGTTGGTAATACTCTTAAGGAAAATTTTCCTTGAAATTTGAAGATAGAAAGGAATATTCACTAGGAGAAGAAAAAAATATACAGCTTTTTAGATTTTCAGTACACGTGTTAAGAATTGTGTACGAAGTGAAATGTCTGTACTGATTCTCAACATGACCAATGAAATCTCAAATCTGAAAGAAAAGAAAACCTGTCCTCCATTAAGTGGTGAGTGTTGGGGATTTTATCCCAGCAATGAGGAATGCTGGAATTGTAGACACTGTCTACTCTTAGAGATGGACTCAAGCAGTTTGTGTAAAGGGATATGCTTAGTGTTTTGGGGTCCAAGGACAGAATATTATGGTGTAGGTGGAGAATGTTCCCCAGAGGCCTCATGCACTCACACGGGGCTTTGCACAGTTGATTGGATTATGGAAGCACTACAGCTGATAGGGAGAAGCAGGTCACTGGGGTTAGAGATCTCCTTCCCCAGTCCCTCTGTTGCTCTCTGTTTCCTGGTTGCCTTAAGGGAACAATTTTCTTCTGTTAGGCCCCTTTGGCATGCTGTTAGTTTTGGAGCCAGCTGGCCATGCACTATAATCATGAATCAAAATATGCCTCGCCTCCGTTAAGTAGTGGAAGTCAAGTAATGTGTCTCAGCAATGAAAAAAGAAGGACAATGGAATACTATCCTGCCTGAAGAAATAGCAAAATTTTGGAATTTGCAGGAAAAGGGAAGGATTTGGTGACCATCATTTTAAGTAAAATAAGCCAGACTATGAAAAGCAAATACTGCACGTTCTCACCAATATGTAGAATTTAAAATAGATGACAAGAAAGTACAAAGGAACAATAGGAATGGATAGTCTTTCCTCTGTCTGGTAAAAGCCATGTATGAAAAACCAACAGCCAACATTTCACTAAATGGACAAAAACCAAAAGCTTTTAATCTAAAATTGGGAACAAGTATGTTCATTCTCACCAATCCTGTTCCATACAGTTCTGGAAATATTAGCCAGAACATTTGGACGAGAGAGAAATATAAAAGAAATAAGGGTAGTAAAGAAAGAAGTTAAATTATCATTGTTTGCAGATGATGTG